>NC_090933.1:1387589497-1388789497 GCF_040938575.1 Ambystoma mexicanum | reverse complement strand
ATTCTTTGGAGTTCATTCTTTTGTGGGGAACATCCTGCGTGCTCGCGCTTGAGAGCATGTAACTCAGTCACAATCTGTGCACATTCTTTTTGCAAGTGAACTAGCCCAGAACCTTCTGGTATTCTTTCAAACTCACATTGTATTCCCTGGTCTATCAAAATGTGTGAGTGACTATCTTTATTGGCTAGCAACCAGGTGACTCTATTTTGCATTAGTTCTCGTTCCTCAACAAACCTATCAAGGATGAAATCATTTGGCTGCAAGCTTAATTACGTACTTTTTCGGAATTTTGTGATCTGATGTTTCAATCATTCAGTCGTGTACCACAGCCTCAAACATCATCAAGTTCAGCTTGTAGCCTTTCTCTCCAAGCAGATACATATTGTGATTGCCATTTCCTTTATTATACAATAGTTTCCTCAGCCATTGCAGATAGAAATGATATTTTCTAAAATTACAAATGGGCAAATAATAAAAAAGTGATTATTATTCTCAGGTATTATACTAGGATAATCAAAATTCCTACAGTTATTTTGACATTTCATTTTATTGTTTGGAATATTTAGAAATCTTTTAGCACCTTCTGATTCAGTTGCAATAAGTAAAAGAAAAGACAATGTTAAATGTTATTGTTATTGTCTAAATAATTCACTAGTATCTAATTAAAATAGTTATAGTCCTGGAATTCATGTAGTAATTGTAGTCTCTTATTTATGGTATTTGAAAATGTTTAATCACCTTTTGCAATAAAATTAAAAATTATAAAATTAAAATGGAATAGTTATTTATTTTTTCACTGCTTAATTAAAATGCTGTAATTAATTTGGCAGGTTTATTCCCTTATTTGGAATATTTATAAATGGCCATGACCATTTTCAAATATTAAAATAGAATAGAGGAATACAAGAAAAATGTGATTATTATTTCTTTTTGTATTGAGTGCCTGGTCCTCATTACAACACCGGCGCTAAACCATGACGCTATTAGCACCATGGTTGGTGCCGGTGTTGTAACGAGTCCGCCATGGTGAAATGGGGAAATACCGCCCCATTCCAAGGTTGGCGGGGCGGTATTTCCCTATTTCACCATGGACCTTCCTCATTCCCATTTTTGCCCCATAGGGCTCAATGGGAATGGGGAAGGCGGCAATTACGGTACCGCAAATTGCGGTACCGTCATTGCCTGCGAGGTCCCTTTGCAGTCCCTACTTTAACGGCTGGTCCAGACCAGCTGTTCAGGTCGGGTCCCGCAAAGGGACCTCGTAGTAAGGCGCTAAGTGGTTAACGGCGCCGCAGCCTTTTACGGCGCCGTTAACCACTTAGCGCCTGGGTCGTAATGAGGCCCCCTGATTCTTAATTAAAACTTGGGAATTAATCTTGTGATTTTTTTTGCTCTCATTTGGAAAATGTAAAAATGTCTAGGACTTTAAAAAAATAAACTCTAGAATAGAATGAATATGAAATACTATATATATATATATATATATATATATATATATATATATATATTCACTGGCGCGCAACTATATTAATTCTAATTCTAATATGTATTTTGTATTTTTCTTGCCCTGGTTTGGTGTATTTAAACATTTCCAAACCCTCTCAAACAAAAAGATTTCTATATCTTGTTTTATTCCACATTGTGGGGCTGCGAATGAGGTGTGTTTTGAACTAGGCTTTACTTTTGCTTGTCTGGATTCTTTGATGAAAGTGCTTGCGTTTGTTTATAATGGATTTCTGGGGCTTGGCGCATTATCATTGCTGACGTCCAAGCAGCCAGGACTTCTCTTGTTGGAATTCTAGCTGTGCTGTGCAGAGTCCCCTCTGCATTGCTTTATTGCCCACCATCTAGATTGGATCAGCCGGCAGAGCCTCAGTGTGCAGTGTGTGTGAGTCTCCTGGTGAGACGGCCCACTGCTGCCCCTGCACTCTGTAGTTCCCCAGAACATTTCCCAGGATACCCGCATACATGCCGACATTCTGACACGCCTGGGAGGGAGATTTCTACAGAGAAATCGGGAGACAACAATTTCCCCATAGGAATGCATTGGGGAAATCATTATTTTAGGCGGGAGAACGTGAAAAATTGCAGTATTTTTCACACAAAAATTGGGGGTCTCCCGCCTAAATCGGGAGGGCTGGCATGTATGTACCCGCCCCACAAAACAACATCAGCGGCCTGTTAGTGAGGCTGGTTATCGCTGGTTTGCTTCCGGTTCACGCAGGGGAGCCACTGCAGCCGACACATTCAAAGTAACCTCTTGCCTCCTGGGCTCATTACTGCCCCCGAAACCTTTACCATAACGGAGCGTGCATCAGTAAGTTCTCTGGGCCCTACTAAAAGGTATTGTGCAAAAGTACATTGACATGGCTCTTTTGCAATTTACCCTTCAAAATAGCAACTCTAACATATGTCAACCCCGCCTGGGTATCCGCTAAGAGTGTTAGTGGAACATCCGAGGGCTCTTCTCTTAGCACGAACCATCCCAATGCCAACCCCTTTCAGGGGGTCTCTGGGACTTCTGAGGGCATACATGGGAGGCGCTTAACACACAGAGCGCTCGAGTACCATCAGATAACACACTCACCCCATCATTCCTGTGCACCCCCCCTTAGCTAATACTCCAACCATTTCTGTAATTAGCAACCCCACCTGGACCAGCAGCCTCAGGCCTAAAGACTCAACATCTTGACATGCATGATGTTGAATACACGCTCGCTGGTCAGGCATGCCACAGAAGTGGCAGATTGCATTAAGGACTATAGCATTGGTTTATGTGCCATCACCGAGAGCTGGCTTCATGCTGCCGCCGGTCCTGCCATCTCCCTAGCTATTGCCACAGGGTACAACATTCTTCACACAGGTTGCTCACGGGGTTAGGGGGTGGGGTAGCCCTGAGTTATGAGGCTCCACTTCATAGTCACCAAATCATGGGCATCTCTGTGAAAAATTGTGAATTTCTTTTCACCAAACTCTCCATCAACCCCAATACTAACATCAGAATCATTTGGATCTATCGTCCTCCGGACAAAATGCCTGACTTTCTTACCCAGCTAAGTAATATGATCCTACCCCTTCTAGAACCCTCGGCCAAGTTAATGGTTCTGGGGGATTTGAACTTAGGGTTATGAGATCCTACAGATAATATGGGCAATTTGGTCAATTCCACATTGATGGAATTCGAGCTCCATCAACATGTGAAAGTAGCAACAAAGGAAGAACGCTTGATTGGCCGGATACACATAATATTGAGCCCGAGAACATCGAGGTGGCCTCTTGTCCATGGTCGGACCACTTTTTTGTGCATTTCTCCCTCAACCTATTAATAACATAGGAACAAGGGGTTGGACAAAAAATAGGACTTTGTGCAAACTGTCGCCTTCCCCTTTGGAACCCATGCCCTGTTTCAATTGAGATCATCAAGGATTCCAAATGGTGTCCAAATGCTGCAGCCAGACGCGTGATTTTACCGGCACCCGTGAATGGGCAATTACCGGGTCATGCCGAGGTCGGCGGATTGCCCATTCGCAGGTGCTGGCAATAAGGGACTCCCCATCCCCATTCGGCCCCATAGGGTGGAATGGGGAGCTTGGATGCACCGGCACCGTCCATAACAGTGCCGGTGCATCCACGAGTTCTGCTCGCGGGTGCCGTACTGCCCGCCTGGTCGGACCTGGCAGGCAGAGCGAGACCGGCAAGCACAACTCGTAGTATGGCGGTACGGTAGCAACAGTGCCGGTAGCGATACCGGCGCCATTGTTGCCTTAACGCAATACTTTTAATGAGGCCCAGTGACTTAAGTGGAAATCTTCAAGGTACTGTCCAGCCTTAAACCTACCTCCTGCAAAGGAGACACTAACCCTGACCCTCAGTCGTTAAAGCCTGTGCAGAACAACTTACTCTGTTAATTACCAAGTCTATCAACTGTTCATTTTCAGGAAAATAAGGTTCCCACTCCGATTAAGCTAGCATGGATCTCTCCACTTTTGAAAAAACCATCACTGGGCCCATCTCTACCTGAAAAATATCGGCTCATCACTAACATCCCGTTTTTGCTGAAAATTCTAGATAAGGGTGCATGCACACAGTTTCAAGAATTCTTGGAATCACACAACATTCTGCCCACACAGCACTGAATCCACCCTGTTCGAACGTAAGGCGAATATTTTACTTAATTTCAAAAAGGGCAGCACTGTGTTACTGGTGCTACTCGATTTATCCTCGGTTTCACGAAAATGAGTGGTAATACAAGGACTGACAAACCCAGGTACTCACTCAGAATGCCCTTCAAGCAGAGACACACCTGCACCCTGAATGCAGATCGGCACCAACCTTCTCAACAAGAGAAAGTCCTTCCCAATGATACACACTACTGTCCTACGAATATCAAGGGACAGATGAGCAAATCACTTGAAAGGGCGAATCTGTAAAGACTCCCGCAAAGGCCACCAGGCTGAAACAACAAAAGAACAAAATCAGGTATGCGTGCTGATAATCGTTACTTTAGTAATACAGAATACAACAGCGTAACCACTCACTAACCTTACCAGATGAGCCTGTAATCCTTGAAGGTGAACCTGCCCCCACTCCTGATTAGACTGGATTGTAACTCTACCAGATACCCTACCCAGAGCCCTAATGAGCTAGGAGCGATTCTTACCATTGGAACAGCAGTGAGATGGCCAGGAGGTCTGATGATCGTGATGACTGTACAGAGAGTAATCCGGGGATGTGGAAAACGAAAGGAGTAGGTAGGTTAGTAGAGGGGCTAAACCTGGGCAGAACGAGGGCCATGCTAGAGTCGGGTTGTAGCACTGTAATACCAGCGTAGCGTCCACAATCCAAGTGCTGGTGGAGTCCAAGAAAAAGGACCAGTTTGAATCTGTTCACCGTCTTTGATGAAGTGGACAGGGGTTGTCTCTGGACATAATTGTCCAATTTGGACTTTCCGCCCGATCCCCTTAATGTGTTCCTACTTTGCATACACTCGGGTGGGGCCCTCGGCAGGGATGTACCGGGTGACAGTGGGTTAAGACAGTGGTGCACTTTAGCCCCACCCTTTTCAACATGTATGTCTCTGGTCTTTAGGCAATGCTTCCGAAGTCTAATTCATTCCCCCCTAAGTTGGGTTCACCTGAGGTTGGATGGTTGCAGGGACGTCATTTGGGGGTCGCCAGAGGTCGCAAGAGCGACCGCTGACGATTGGCCAACAACCTCTGTCAATCTCTTGCGACCTCTGGCATCCGTCCAATCAGAGGAGGGGGCGTGGCCACAGGGATCTTCATTCCGTTCTGTTTGTTGCTTGTCCTCCATTTTGATGTGGTTTCTGTTTTAAAAGATGTGCGCGGCGTGCTCCTGAGCTCCTCCTGTGTCCTGTGCCGAAGGCCCAGTGAGTACAGTCTCAGGTCGGGGTGGGCTGGCTGTGTGTGAGACGGGGCGGGTGTGTGCTTGGGGATTTGTTGCTGCGGCGTGTGTCTGTGCACAGCCCTCACCTGCGGCCACAGCGCCGCCGCTGCAGGCCCAGGCTGACTGAGGTCGGGTGTGTGGGTCGGGTGTGTGTGCTTCGCACACCATGACACACACACACCAATGCCACCAACGGTCCGGAATTTGCCTGAGGCCGCCGCAGGCCCAAGCACTTTCCCGATCCCTCATCTCCTCACAAAGTCTGATGCTACTTTGCTGCGGTTTCGTGACCAGTGTTGGTCTGTTGGATGGTGCATTGAGCCAATTCGGTGCTCATGTTCTGCCCTGCCACAGCCCGTGCACTTAACGTTCACTTGGAAGTTAATGGAAATCAGAGAACGAATTCCAGGGCTATGATATGGTGAGTCTCGTTCTTTTGCTAATCGTTGTTTCAATAAGGGCATTCATGATTGTACTGGGTATTTGAAAAGATTACTTCCTATGCACCTTACATACTTTTTTTATTTTTTTTATTGCGCTGGCTTTCCCCCCTTTAGTTTTTGTAACTGAGTGCCATCTGTTTTTGGTGTGGCTCTTTGTTTACATTTCAATGGTTCGATGTTAAGGTAAAGTTTGAACCAACAAGACTGTATATATAACACATTGACACGAATCCGGTTTGTTTCTTTACGGGATATAGCATTTGGGACCGGAACGAAGTCGGCCAGCCACATCATCCATTCTGCCTGTTTACTGGCTAACCATGACAGTCCCACCATAGCCTGAAGCTTTTTATCCGTCATAATTGTATTATTCTTCAAGTCTTAACAGGCCCTCCTGGCCCACTGGCAGACTGGTTCGTTCCAAAACAGTCAGTCAGCCGGCAGCCGCTGCCGCAGGGAATTAATTGCCATTTACAAGTGGGTCATTTTTTCATTGGCGCCCGAGACAATGTGATGGCCCAGTCCCTGTCCAACCTTGATTAAATGTCCCATACACTACGAATCAAAATACGCACTTGACGAGCATTCCCAGAACGACATTGGGGAAGCTGCCATCTATGCAACACTTTCAAACACATTACACTTTTATGGAGCTGATTTATAAACATATAAACTTTCATACACTCATTCCATGAATCTTCTCCACCTTGGCAATGCCGGCTGCTCACACAGGTTCTAATCCTTCCTACAAGTGAGGCTGAAGTGAGAAGCAGCGGTAAACGTGAATGTGCCTTGGGCCCAAGAAATGCTACTTTTGCGTGTGGAAATATTGCATACGCCTTGGATAGATATTTAAACATATCTATGTTGGACGTTGCTTTAATTTTGTGTTGGACTTTGCTTTAATGTTTAATGTAACAATTTCATGTAATTTATCGATTTTGAATCTGACTGTTGTTTTAACTAACTGAGATATATCGATCATGTTATCCGAATTAACTACTGAGTAAAGCATAAGGGTAATTCCAAAATTATACCGCAAATGCCATAATGGTAAACGTATGTTTTTTAGAGCTACAAACTGTTCTTGCACTGAAATTCTTCAGTTTTACCAGCAGAACCGAGACGACCGTGGGGATTTTTGTTCATACACTTCCCATGGCAAAATGGACCTTGACACGCTGTTACATATGATGATCCATTCGTGTATGAAATGTCACAATATAGTGATATCTTAACCATATTTTTCTTAGTGTACTGAGTGATAATGCTTTACAATGCCACTTGTCACGCGGGGGCGTGGTCAAATGACATCACTCAGTGTGATGTCACACGGGGGCGTAATCAAATGACATCACTTCCTGTGATGTCACTCTTGGGGGCGTGTCATTGGGATGTCACTTCCGCTACCCCTGGAATTTTGGTGAATTGACGTCCCTGGATGGTTGCATACACGGATGACCTGATCCTTCTGGACTATTGGGTTACAAAGAAATCTGGAAGGGGTTGGATCATATGTAATAGAAACGTGACTAGTGAAAAATCCGTCTAAGTCGCCTATTCTGCTTTTCAATAAATTGCCAAAGTAGAAACATTTCAGGGGGCTTGTCAATGGCGATGGAATTGAAGAAGAGGACAGCCCCCTGGACTGCGGTTTATATGTACAAATAAGAACCACTGGGCCTTATAAAGGGGAAAGGATGGTCCAAAATGGAACACATCATCACTCAAATGAAGACCATTCAGGCCCCATGCTGCTGTTACTCCTTGAAACCTGTAATAGAAGGTTTTAATGCTTAAGTGACGCCGCCATTAAGGACGGACTGGAGCTCTTATTTATGAAGAACAGGAAGTGGCTCAACATATATGAGGGTAACATTTGGCCTGCCATTCTGGGGTTACCCCCTCTTTACCCATAGGGTTAAATCGCATTTGGCTTCCTTACGTTCCTGGCGGTATAGGCATAAATGGAATACATTTTTATTGGACACGAACATTCAACAGAAAGGGGGGCCTCTCTGTTTAACAAGTTAGGGGAAACCTCACATTCGGGAACTGATCTCATCCTGGCCGAGTTTATGAGGTGAGTGAGTGTTGTTTGCTAGAGGCAGGCATATACCTTGATTCTCACTCATCAGGAATGAGGAAGAAACTCAGACCCTAGGATTCTATGGGAAACAGAGAAAGACTAATAAGTCTGAAACTATATGCTCCTAATCCCATCCTTGTCGCTGTTAGGGGAGAATTCTCTTAAAAGGCTAATTTCTGTTACTTATAGAGTCCCCCAGCAGCTTTGCTGGATTTCCAGGGTTTATTTTTTACTCCTGCTAAGAGTGCAACTCTTTTTCCCTCTCTTAGGCATATGTATGATGTGTGTTTCAGGCTATTTTTGTGCTTATGGTCTACGGAGTTTTTTCTCACTCCCTAGGTTTCAGCTTTTTACATGTGGGTTGCACAGGCACCCTTAGTACAGTAACACAGGGGTGTCCTAGTGACCCCCAAACATAGACTCCTTACCCTGAGACTGACGACTGTCTCCCAAGGCATGCAAAGTTAACATTGACTTTGCTAGTCAATAATTATGAACAAAACCAGTAAAACCCATCTTACTATGGAGGTACTGGGAAGGGTTAATAGTTTTTCCCTTGTGTTCATTTTCGAGAGGGTACTGTCCAGTCCTTCTCTCCAAAGTTTCTGGCTGGTTCGAGGTCGGGGCCCTTTGTTCGTCGTTTTGGCGGGCTTCTTGACAGAAGCCCTCTTTTAGGCGCCAGTGAGTCTGGGGTAGACAGGATGTGTGGGAGGGGGAATAAGCACCCTGGACAGGGTTGCCTAAGCAACACAAATCACACTCTGCTCTGATAGGCTGGGGGGTTCTCCCGCCAGGATAGCCACCCCACTGTGTGAGTGACAGCTAGGCTGTATGAATGGGGGCCTTGCTGCATGAAAGCAGGGATCTGAGGACTGGAGGACAAGACGTCGCCACTGGACCTGAGAAATCCGAAGAGGAGAGAAGCTGAAGACATCTGCAATGACTGAAGCACCGGTGAAGCCCTGCTGCAGATCCTCACCACTTTTCTCCAACAAGAAAAGATCTTCACCTGCAAGAGCCTTCTTCCCTTGAGCTGCTGGGGCCAACCAGTTCACCAATCGCCTTCCAGGACCTGCCTTGGTTGAATCGCTAGTGCCAAGCATTAGGAGACCAGATAGCCAGGCATCCGTCCACCACGACCGCGATTTAAAGGAGCGTACCTTTTATTCCGTTTTGGCATCACCGCGGCTGGCTTCATCCCTGAGCAGTGCAGTAACTCGAACCTTCCTCCATGACGAGAGCCTCTCTTCCTCTAGTGGATCTTCCGAACTGCAGGACCTACCGCCACCGCCAGAGCCTCTTCCACTTTTAAGGTACATTGTTCCGCCAGGCCTCCCGTTTCGTTGGGTATTGCTAAAGGTGTTTTAAATCCTTTACGTAACTTCTGGGCTGGCCGTCCCCATCGTCTAACATTCTCTTTTTACCATCTGCACCCTCCTTTTTCAACCGTTAAACAAAGACTTGACTGCAGCTATTAGAACCGTTTGATCCTGGGCACTTTGCTTTGTACCATTGACTCTGGCACAGGCCTATTGACTCTGGCTATTTCAGTTCCAACTGCCTTCTCTAGATTGCTTTTCATCCAGAAATGTGTTGGTGCACCTAAACCCTTATAACCACCTTTCATTCCCCTTTATATATTGTTGAAGTGCCATTTTGCTTGGTTTTCACCTAAGTATTGCTTATGCTAAAGTACTACTTTGCCTAACTTGTTCGGGATCGGGAAGTGTTGCTGGTGTGTCTAGGAGTCTAACCCTGTATAACTTGACCCATCCCTTCCGCTGAAGAAATTATTAGAATGCCATTTCTGCTTGGTTTACACTGTGCCATTTTGCTCAGTTTTCACTCTTGCTCAAACTTGTCTAAAATAAAAATAGGGAGTTGTGTATACTTTCCTTGACTGTTTTAACTTGCTTTAATAATAGTGATTTGTGTGTAGAACTAAGAGTGCGTAAAATAAATATATATCTTCTTTTTTATACAAAGCTTTGGTCAGTGTTTCCTTGTTCCATAGTGCTGTAGTCCTATTGTGTAAACCCTGAATACTGCTCATCTCCCTCTTGAGATAAGTCTGACTGCTCAGCCACAGCTACCAACTAAATCTTTGTGGTACAGACTGATACCAAAGGGGATTTATTGCATATACCTGTAGTCCTAATCATCTGTAGTGCTCCCTAAGGCAACTGCATAGGATTCTGCATAACACTGGTGTACAGTGGTGAGGATAAATTATTGAGTTTACATTTTAGAGTGCTGCTAGTACCGTGCAAACCACAAGGCTTAGCAATCGCTAAAAGTCCTTGTAACTACTGCTGCTTACTTAAGGGATCTGTGCAGACAGAAAGGTCTTCCTGTCAAAGGCAAGAAATCAGAGTTGATAGAAAGATTGTTAGAGAAACAAAGTCTGGAGAGTGGGGATGTAGTGCCCACCCCTCCAGCAACTGTAGCAAATAATGATGATGATAATGTTGATGATGTTATTGTTGAGACAGATTATGAAGAGGAGGCTGACAATGTAGCCCCCACTGGCCCTCTGCCTGCTCAAAGGCCTCAAGCCTTGTCTACTGGACCTTTGTCAGGTCCCACAGTCGTTTGTCTGACGGTTGTAGGGGGTAGAGAACTTGTAGGTAACTTAGAGTGCTTATAAGGACCTTAGTGCAACTAACCACAAAGTTAGAACAGAAAAAGCTATTTTCTAACAAGTCAAACTATGGAAAGTTACAGCCAGGAGTCTCTTTCTGCCTAAACTGCTGATTGTTTAAGAGTTCTGTGTAGACATAAAGATCTCCCTGTGAAGGGCAAGAAAATAGAATTGATAGAAAGATTGTTAGCAAACCAAAGTCTGGGTAGTGTTCAGAGGAGCCTACTCCACCAGCAAATGTAGACAATATGACTGAGGATAATATGGATTAAAGTAATGACAATATTTCTGTAGAGTCAGAAGAGGAAGGTGAGACTGATGTAACTACTCCCACTAGGCCTCTGCCTGCTCTGCCACCTCAACCTTTGCCTACTGGACCCTTACCAGTTCCCACACTAAGACACGAATTCATTGAACTGGAAAAGATGAGACTTGAATTAGAATTCAAGAGAATTAGTGCCCAATCTGATCAAAAGCACCAAGAACTAAGGCTCAGAAAAATGGAGCTCAAGCATGAGCTGGAGATGACGAAATTGTCTGTTGAAACTGCTTCTCTCCTCGGATCCTCTAGGAGTTCCAGTCCCAAAAGACCCCAGATGCCTAAAGAGATTGTGGGTATGTATGAACCTAAGTTGGATGTGTTAGATTGGTTGGCTATGTTTGAATATAATCATGGGTTCCAGAGCATCACAGGGAATCAGTTGCCTCCTTGGTTGTTCTCTAGGCTCCCCTCTGTTGCATCTGATGTGGTAATGGAATTGGGGGAGGTGGATAGGATGGACTATGAATGTGTGAAACTAGCTTTGATAGCTAGATTTGGGAAGACCCCTTCCCAGTACCTTAAGAGGTTTAGGACCCTCAAAAAGCATGATGGTACCCCTTAGGCTACCAATTGGGTTTACTGCTTGCTCCTGTAGTCTTAATCTTTTTGCAGTGCTCCCTAAGGGAACTGCACATGGTTCTGCCTAACAAAGACCCCATCAGAGTCTCAGCTAGTGTTTCTTTAGTGTCCTTGGGGTTGTGGGAACAACATAATTTAGATGTTTATAATTATATCCCAAATAATACTAAAGAGTATTATAAGGACAGTGTCCTAGTGAATGGTCAGGAGACTCCTGCCATTAGAGACACTGGGGCCAGCATAACTGTGGTGGACACATCTTTTTTCAAGGTGGAGGATGTTGCTAAGGCACCCAAATGCCTCACCAAGTTAGATGGAGGGCCTGTACAGATGCTTCCCCAGTTACCAGCTCTCATCCAGTGCAATGACATGACTGTCAGGATACCTGTTAGTGTGCAATCTGAAGTACCTGGAAGGGTTCTGCTGGGAAATTACCTGAAAGATCTTGGAGTAGTGTCAAGTACTCCCAGACCTCCCAGCAAAAGACTGCAGGAGCTCACCAGACCTGCAAGGGAGAGGACCTTGAGGGGCTCTCCTGAGGAGATGATAGAAAAAGAAATCACTCCTACTCCACTGGAGTTACTAACTGCTATTTGGAGCAGCCTGAGACAAAGAGGAAACCCAAGACTTCTAAGAAGAAACCAGCAGGAACCACTCCTGTTCTTCAAACCAGGACATCCCCTAGGTTGTCCAAAGTCACACCTGTGACTCCTCCTCCAGCTGAGGCTGAGAGTGAGGTACAACCCTGTGTGGTCGAACTAGAGCCTGAGGATTTAGACCTAGTAGAAGGCCAGGATCTTATTGGAGATCTGGACCCTGTGGACCATCCTGAGCTGCAGTCATTACTGGCAGAGGGTGGACCCAACAGGGCAGACTTCAGTAGGGGACAAAGAAAAAGTCCAACTCTGGAAGGTCTTCGCCACCAGGCAGCTTCTCAGCTTGAAGGGCAAGAGCCTGGGAAGTATAGGTTGCATTGGGAAGATGGCCTCTTCTACAGTGAACCGACTGAGTCAACCCCTGGAGACTACAAAAGACTTGTAGTGCCCCAAGAGAACAGACTCCAATTCTTGCACCTAGCCCATGAGATACCTTTGGCTGGTCACTTGAGTTTCAAGAAGACCAAGGAAAGGCTCTTGCTCTACTTTTATTGGCCTAAAAAGGGGGCTGAGGTAGATAAGTATTGCAAGAGTTGCCACACCTGCCAAACCTCTGGTAAGAGTGGCTCCAAGAATGTGGCACCTTCAGTGCCTCTCCCTGTGGTGGGAGTGTCATTTGAGATGGTGGGAATCGACATTGTCAGTCCTCTTGACCCTCCAACCTCTTCAGGCAACAGGTTTATACTTGTTGTAGTAGACCATGCTACTAGGTGTCCTGAAGCTATTCCTATGATGACTGTTACAGCCCAGGCTGTGGCTAAGTCCTTCCTTGGTACTTTTACCAGGGTTGGGTTTCCTAAGGAGGTAATATCCGATAGGGGGTCAAATTTTATGTCCCACTACGTGAAGGCCATGTGGAAAAACTGTGGAGTTACCTACAAGTTCTCTACCGCATACCACCCTCAGACAAATGGGTTGGTAGAAAGGTTCAACAGAACCATGAAGAGCATGATAGGAGCTTTAGAGGACCCCCTGAAAAGAAAGTGGGATCTTCTACTGCCATGCCTTCTCTTTGCATATAGAGAAGTCCCTCAGGAGGGAGTGGGTTACAGTTCCTTCGTACTTCTCTATGGCCATCCAGTCAGAGGTCCATTGGCCCTGATTAAGGAGGGGTTGGAGAGTGCTCCTTCCCCGCAAGCCAGTCAGAGTGACTGACTTTGTGATTGGACTCCGGGGGAGAATGTCACACATGATGGCTGAAGCAAGTGACAACTTGAAAGCAGTTCAGGCTCTGGTTAAGCATTGGCATGACCAGAAGGCCAACATGGTTGAGTTTGCTCAAGACCAGCTAGTTCTTGTTATGGTGCCAACAAGGCAGAGGGCCTTGCAGGACAAGTGGGTAGGACCCTTCAAGTTTGTGGGAAAGCTTGGAGAGGTGAACTATCTGGTGGACCTAGGAAACCCTAAGGAGGCTCCCAGAGTCTTTCACACCAACCCTTTGAAGGCCTATGTCTCGAGACCAGAAATGGGAGCTTTGCTTCTAGTTTCAGCTCAAGAGGAGGAGGACAGCAAACCTCTACCTGACCTTCTCAGAGGCAAACCTTTAGATGAGAAAATAGAAGGAGTTAATCTCTCTTCTAATCTGACTTCTGGACAACAGGAGGAGTGCAAGGTTTTGTGAAATCAATTTGCCCCCCTGTTTTCACTTTCACTAGACTTGACCCCATGGGGCCAGCATGATATCAACACTGGTGACTGTTTACCTGTCAAAAGCAGGGGTCACATAATGTCATATAATGTAAGAACCCACATCAAAGGAGAGGTCAACAAGATGCTTGATCTCGGGGTAATAGAACCCTCTACTAGTCCATGGTCCAGCCCAGTTGTGTTAGTACCAAAGGCAGGATCCAAGGAGTTGAGATTCTGTGTGGACTATAGAGCTCTAAATGCAGTCACAAAGACTGATGCCCATCCTTTGCCCAGGACAGATGAGCTTCTGGATAGACTTGGTTCAGCCAAGTACCTCAGCACATTTGATCTCACATCAGGCTATTGGCAAATAGCCCGGACAGACCATGCCAAGGAGAAAACTGCATTCCTCACCCCAGCTGGCTTATACCAGTTTAAGGTTATGCCTTTTGGACTAAAGAATGCACCTGCTACATTCCAAAGGATGGATAATCAGGTTCTGAATGGGATGGAGGACTTCTTCATTGCATACTTGGATGACATTGCAGTGTTCGCCCTGCTTGGAAAGAACATGTTGACCACCTAGGATATGTTTTGCAAGCTCTTGAGAAGACCCAGCTCACCATAAAGGTAAGCAAATGTCAAATTGGTCAGAGTAAAGTGGTCTACCTTGGTCATGAGGTAAGGAGGTGGTGAAATAAGGCCATTGCCCAGCAAGATAGAAGCTGTGCAAACTTAGACAACCCCTTCTACTCAAACCCAGGTGAGAGCCTTTTTAGGTCTCATTGGGTACTACAGGAACTTCATAGAAAACTATGGGACCATAGCTCCTCCACTGAATGTAATCTCCTCTCCAAAATTCCCTAAGAAGTTTAAATGGAATGAGACGTGCAATCAGGCCTTTGAAAACCTGAAAAGAGCCCTTTGTCAAGCTCCAGTTCTAAGAGCTCCTGAGTACCACCAACCCTTCATTGTGCAAACAGATGATTTCAATACAGGTATAGGTGCAGTCCTTAGTCAACGGGATGGGAAAAGTAGGGAGCACCCCATTTGCTTCATCAGTAGGAAACTGAAGGAACAGGAAACAAGGTGGGCAACCATTCAGAGAGAGTGTTTTGCCATTGTGTGGGCTCTGAAGAAGTTTAGACCATACTTGTATGGATCTACTTTTATTATTCAAACAGACCACCAGCCCTTGAGATGGTTGAAGCAAATGAAAGGGGAAAACCCAAAACTATTAAGATGGTCAATCTGCCTCCAAGGGTTTGATTTCACCATTGAGCACAGGTCCAGATGTCACCACCAAAATGCTGATGGTCTCTCTAGGATGTTTATAACCGACTAGAGGTAAGAGACTCATCCAGGAGTGGATTAGATCCTCCCGTCCCTTAGTCTGGGGGGTGGGGGAGAGTGTTAGGGAGAATTCTCTTAAAAGGCTAATTTCTGTTACCTATAGAGCCCACCGGCAGCTTTGCTGGATTTACAGGGTTTAGTTTTTACTCCTGCTAAGAGTGCGAACTTTTTCCCACTCTTAGGCTTATGTATGATGTGTGTTTCAGGCTATTTTAGTGCTTATGGGCTATGGAGTTTTTCTCACTTCTAGGTATTATCTTTCTACATGTGTGTTACACAGTGTTAGGCAGACACCTGTGCAGTTCCCTTAGGGACCACTGCAAAAAGTTTAAGACTACAGGAGTAAGCAGTAAACCCAATTGGTAGCAGTCTGCACCACCCAGATTTACCTGGTAGCTGTGGCTGAGCAGTCAGACTTCTCTCAACAAGAGTTAGGCAGTATATAGAGTAAACACAATAGGGCTCAAAATACAATAGAACAAGCAAACACTGACCAGAGCTTTGGTATAAAAGTATATAATTATTTATTTAAAAACACACTTATGAAAATACACTGGCACTAATATATCAAGCAAGTTCAATCACAGTCACTATAAGTATATACACCTCCCTAGTTAATTATTCGACAAGTCTAGGTTAAGACACCACTTATTTAGCAAAACAGAGGTGAGCGTGTAACCGTAGATGGCACTCCAATAACTCGTTTAAAAAGGGAGAGAAAAGGCAGAGTAGGAAAATAATACAATACCAACACTTTTAAGAAACCACAGCAAGTCAAGAAAGGCAGGGTCTACTGTAGAGCAAAAAGTGCATATGCCAGGCCCACTCTTGGAGAGAGCAAGACGGAATATGCCCAAGATCACTCAGTGGAAATGCACTCAAAGTTTTTGCAGAAAAGTCAAAAAGAGGTTGGATCAGTTCAGAAAGGCAAAGTTAGCAGGTCTGAGGTCAACCCAGTTAGAAAGTCAAGGATTTACAGGGCACCTTGGACAATCTGTTGCAAGGGAGACCAGGCGGGACACAATACCTGAAATGGTGAGAAAGCTCCAGCGGTGGCAGTTGTTCCTGGCAGCGGGTGCAAGTCGTGGCTTCAACCAGAAGAAGAGATGATCTCAACGAGGAAGATAGCTGGAGTTTGTTGCACTGCCAGGGAAGAAACCAGCCACGGAGGTTCCAGATTAAATGGTATGACCCTTTTATTCGCGGTAGTGGTGAAGCGTGGCTATCCGGCCGCCGGGGGTCTTGGCACGGGCGATTAGACCACGAGACGATCCAGGAAGGCGAAAAAAAGGCGAACTGGTTGGTCCCACCAGCTCAAAGGGAAGAAGACTCTCCTGGAAGAAGATCTCATCTGTCGTCGGGGAAGTGGCGAGTTCGTACAGCAGGGCGTCGGGGAAGTGGTGAGTTCGTACAGCAGGGCTCCACCGGTGGTGTTGTCGTTGTAGATGGCTCAGCTTCTCCCCTCTTCAGATTCTTTAGGTCCTGTGGCGACTTCTGAAGTTCCAGTCCTCAAAGCCCTGCTTTCATGCAAAAAAAACCCATTCATCAGCCTAGCTGTCACTCAAACATGCTAAGTGGTGACCCGCGCGGCTTACCACTGGGCAAATCACACAAGAGTGCGACTTGAGTTGCCAAGGCAACTCAGTCCAGGGTGCCCCTCCCACACATCCTGTAGACCCCAGACAGAGTGGCACCATTTGGAGGGCTTCTGTGGAGAAGCCCGCCAATAAGTGGAACAAAGGGCTCCACTTGGGTTAGAGTTTCAGAGGCGAACACAAACGCCATTTTAAAACCGAGTCCTGGCAAAAAGACCCAACCGGGGAATAAATATTAAATAAATAACCCAGCGGTATCTTTAACATTGCACCAAAAAGTGGTGCGTTTAAAATGAATGGGAAAATCCCATAGGAAATATTCCGGTGGAATATTTTGCATGGTATCCACTGCCACCAGCCAGAAACTCAACAAGGAGTGACTGGACAGTGCCCCCTTGGAAAGCAGACCCAGGGGCAATCGAATTACCGCTACCAGTACTTCCACAATATGATGGTTTGTACTGGTTCTGTTCACAATTTGAGACTAGTAAAGCCAATGGTGACTTTACATGCCCTGGGAGACAGTAGTCAGTCCCAGGGTACGGAGTCTATGTTTGGGGGTCACTATGACACCCCTGTGTTACTGCACTGAGGGCGCTGTGTAACACACATACCAAAAACACATGAAGCCCTATGGAGTAAAAGACCCCATAGCCCATAAAACATGTTTACAGTCAAAGGACATACTCAAATCATGCCTAAGAGTGGGAGAAAATGAGTCTCACTCTTAGCAGGAGAAAAAAATAAACCCCAAAAATCCAACAAAGCTGCTGGGGGACTGACTAGGTTCGGGAAATGAGCCTTAACCGAGAATTCTCCCTAACACTCGCCCCCCAACCAGACTCAGGGACAGGAGGATTTAATCCACTCCTGGATGAATCTCATACCTCTAGTCGATGACATACATCCTAGAGAGACCATCCGCATTTTGGTGGTGACACCCTGACCTGTGCTCAATGGTGAAATCAAACCCTTGAAGGCAGATTGACCATCTCAATAGTTTTGGATTTTCCCCCTTCATTTGCATCAACCATCTCAAGGGTTGGTGGTCAGTCTGAATGACAAAAGTAGAACCATACAAATATGGCCTAAACTTCTTCAGAGCCCACACAATGGCAAAACATTCTCTCTCAATAGTTGCCCACCTTGTCTCAGGATCCTTGAGCTTTCTACTGATGAAGCAAATGGGGTGTTCCCTACCTTTCCCATCCAGTTGGCTATGGACTGCACCTATACCTACATTTGAAGCATCTGTCTGTACAATGAAAGTTTGGTGGTAGTCAGGAGCTCTCAGTACTGGTGCTTGGCAAAGAGCTTTCTTCAGGTTTTCAAAGGCCTGATTGCACTCCTCATTCCATCTGACCTTCTTAGGGAATTTTGGAGAGGAGATTGCATTCAGTGGAGAAGCTATGGTCCCATAGTTCTCAATGAAATTCCTGTAGTACCCAGTGAGGCCTAAGAAGGCTCTCACCTGGGTTTGAGTAGTTGGTGTTGTCCAATTTTGCACAGCTTCAATCTTGCTGAGCAAAGGACATATTTCTCCACCTCCTACCTCATGCCCAAGGTAGACCACTTTACTCTGTCCAATCTGGCATTTACTTGCCTTTATGGTCAGGTTGGCCTTCTCAAGAGCCTGCAAAACATGTCCTAGGTGGTTAACATGCTCTTCCCAGGAGTGGCTGAACACTGCAATGTAATTCAAGTATGCCATGCAGAAGTCCTCCATCCCAGCCAGAATCTGATTTACCATCATTTGGAATGTAGCCGGTGCATTTTTCAGTCCAAAAGGCATAACCTTAAATTGGTATAAGCCAACTGGGGTAGAAAATGCAGTTTTCTCCTTGGCATGGTTTGTCAGGGCTATTTGCCAATAGCCTGACGTTAGATCAAATGTGCTGAGGAACTTGGCTGCACCAAGTCTATCCACCAACTCATCTGTTCTAGGCAACGGGTGGGCATCAGTCTTGGTGACTGCATTAAGAGCTCTATAATCCACACAGAATCTCAATTCTTTGGATCCTGCCTTTGGTACTAACACAACTGGGCTAGACCATGGACTAGTAGAGGGCTCTATTACCCCGAGGTCAAGGATCTTGCTGTCCTCCCATTAGATGTGGGACCTTACATTCTCTGACATTCGGTATCCTCTGCTTTTGACTGGCAGACAGTCACCAGTGAGGATATCATGCTGGCGCCAAGGGGTCAAGCCTGGTGAAAGTGAGAACAGGGAGGCAAACTGATTTAACATAGATTTGCACTCCTCTTGTCGCTCAGGTGTCAGATTTGAAGAGAGATTCACTCCTTCAATCTTTTCATCCAAGGGTAAGCCTCTGTTAGGCGGAAACCTGTGCAGTTCCCTCTGGGACCACTGCAAAAGATTTAGGACTACAGGTGTTGCGATGAACCCACTTGGTAGCAGTCTGTACCACACAGATTCAATTGGTAGCTGTGGCTGAGCAGTCAGACTTCTCTCAAGAAAAGTTGGTCAGTATAGGGAGTATACAAGATAGGGCAATTCTTCACAGCAAAACAAGTAAGCACGCAACAAGGCTTAGTATAAAGATAGTAAGTTATTTATTTATAACAGAACGTCTACGAAAAATACTAAGGCAAATCATGGCAAACAAATCAAAATGCAATTACTCTGCGGAATGGAATAAAGCTCGATCTCCTGAAACACAATATCGACAACTCTAGGTTTTTACGGCACCACTTATTTGCATACAGAGGTGTATACCCCAACCTAGATGACACTCGAATATACTCGTGTAAGAGGGAGAAAAGAGATAGGCAGATAATGAAGTCAACACGATTCGTACTGAAGCGGGAAAAATGCAAGGCAGGAATGTAATAATCACAATAGATCGTAAAAGTTCAGCGGCCAGGCCCACTCGGTGAGAGGCAAGGCACGATGTCCTGGAAAGTCTCTAGTGAAGACACGCTCAAGTCTTTGTAGCACAATGTTAGCGACAGGTGGAACCAGTTCAGAACAAAGAGTGAATAAAGCTTGGAGGCAACCCAACGGAACGGAGAGGAATCAGATACCTCACTCGAACCGATCGAAAAGGGAAGCCAGGCGGTTACGGTACCTTGTTGTGGAGGGCAGCTCCGGCGGGGGCAGTTGTTCCTGGTGGTGGATGCACGAGGGGTCTTGGCTAAGAGAAGAGATGCTCTCGACGTCGAAGATCAGGAAGTCCGGTGCACCACCAGGGAAGAGACCAGCCGCGGAGTGCTCCGTCACAAGGCACCACCTTTCAGTCGCGGTACAGGGGTAGTGGCTATCCGGTTGCCGGGTGCTGTGCACGGGCAATTCGACCACTGCGTCCTGGGCGAATAAAAAGTACAAAGAAGAAGAAGACTGGTTGTTCCCACCAGCCAGGGGAAGAGACTCTCCGGCAGGGAGATCTCCTCTGTCGTCGGGAGATTGTGAGACGATTCCGCAGGGCTCCACCGGAGGTGTCGTCGTGCAGGTCGGCTCAGCGTTACCCTCGTCGGATTCTTTAGGTCCTGTGGCGACTTCTGAAGATCCAGTCCCAAAAGCCCTGCTTTTATGCAGACGCCCCCCATTCATTCAGCCTAGCTGTCAATCAACACACGCTAAGTGGTGAGCGGGAAGGGTCACCACCTGGGCCAATCACTCCAGAGTGCGACCTGAGTTGGCAAGGCAACTCGGTCCAGGGTGTCTAAACCCCCTCCCACACCCCTGAGGTAACCCAGACAGAATGGCACCACTTTGGAGGGTCTCTGTCCAGAGGCCCGCCAAAAGTGGAACAAAGGGCTCAACCTTTGGTTTAGGAGTCACAGAGACGAACACAGACGCCATTTTACAAACCGAGTTCTGGCAGAAAATACCACTCGATAAACTCATTTAAGATAGGTAGATCGGTGGTACGTTGGAGATTAACAAGAAAAGTATCAATCTTCAACAATGGGATAAATCCCATAGAGTTATGCTCGGGGTCGAACATAACAAGTAGTTTCCACTGCCACCAGCCAAAACTCGACGAGGGGGGACGGGACAGTGCCCCCTCGAGTAACAGATCCAGGAGTAATCGAATTACTCCTACCAGTACGTCCACAATAAGATGGTTGGTACTAGTTCTGTTAGCAAATTTAGGTCTAGTAAAGCCAATGGTGACTTTACATGCCCGGGGAGACAGTAGTCAGTCCCCGAGTATGGAGTCTATGGTGGGGGGACCTGCTAGGGTGCCCCCGTGCCACGACACGTAGGGTGCAGTGTGACACACATAGAAAAACATATGAGACCCTATGGAGTAAAAGACCCCATAGCCCATCGAACACATTGACATTCAAAGGAATTACCCACATACATGTCCAAGAGTGAGAGAAAAGGGTCACACTCTTGGCAGGATGGGAAAAAACAAACTCCAGAAATCCAGCAAAACTGCTGGGGGACTCACTAGGTTAGGAAATTCAGCCTAAACAGAGAATTCTCCCTAACAGCCTCTAAGGAGATCAGGGAGAGCTTCACTCTCTTCTTCCTCTTCTGATGAAGCTAGAAGCAAGGTTCCTACTTCAGGCCTGGAGACATACACCTTTAGTCTGTTGGTGTGGAAGACTCTGGGCGCGTCCTTGGGATCGCACAAGTCCATCAGATAGTTCACCTCTCCAAGATTACCCACAACCTTGAAGGGTCCCATCCATTTGTCTTGCAAGGCCCTCTGCCTTGTTGGAATTATAACTAGAACTAGCTGGTCTTGAGTGAACTCAACCATGTTAGCCTTTTGATCATGCCAATGCTTGACCAGCATTTGTCCAGCTTTCAGGTTATCACTAGCATCTGCCATCATGTGTGACATTCTCCTCTGGAGACCTATCACATAGTCAGTCACTCTGACTGGCTTGGGGGAAGGAGCACTCTCCAACCCCTCCTTAATCAGGGCCAATGGACCTCTGACAGGATGGCCATAAAGAAGTTCAAAGGGAGAATAACCTACTCCCTCCTGAGGGACTTCTCTATAAGCAAAGAGAAGGCATGGCAGTAGAAGGTCCCACTTTCTCTTAAGGGGTTCTTCTAACGCACCTATCATGCTCTCCATGGTTCTGTTGAACCTTTCTACCAATCCATTTGTCTGAGGGTGGTATGCGGTTGAGAACTTGTAAGTAACTCCACAGGTTTTCCACATGGCCTTCATGTAGTGGGACATAAAATTTGACCCCCTGTCAGAGATTACTTTGTTAGGAAACCCAACCCTGGTAAAAATTCGAAGGAGGGCCTTAGCCACAGCCTGAGCTGTAACAGTCCTCATAGGAATTGCCTCAGGGTATCTAGTAGCATGGTCTACTACAACAAGGATAAACCTGTTGCCTGAGGAGGTTGGAGGATCAAGGGGACCAACAATCTAAATCCCTACCCTCTCAAATGTGACTCCCACTACTGGGAGAGGCACTAAAGGTGCCACATTCTTGGAACCAACCTTACCAGAAGTTTGGCAGCTCTTGCAAAACTTATTTACCTCAGCCCCCATTTTTGGCCAATAAAAGTAGAGTGAGAGCCTTTCCTTGGTCTTCTTGAAACTCAAGTGACCAGCCAAAGGAATCTCATGGGCCAGTAGCAAGAACTGTTGTCCGTTTTCTTGAGGTACTACAAGCCGCTTGTAGTCTCCAGGTGCAGACTCAGTCGGTTCACTGTAGAAGAGGCCATCTTCCCAGTGCAACCTATACTTCCTAGGCTCTTGCCCATCTGCCTGAGAAGCTGCCTGGTGGCGAAGACCTTCCAGAGTTGGATATTCTCTTTGTCCCTTACTGAAGTCTGCCCTGTTGGGTCCACCTTATGCCAGTAAAGACTGCAGCTCAGGATGGTCAACAGGATCCAGATCTCTAATAAGTTCTTGGCCTTCTACTAGCTCTTCTTCAGAGTCTAGTTCAACCACACAGGGTTGTACGTCCCTCTCAGCCTCAGCTGGAAGTGGAGTTACAGGTGTAACTTTGGACAGCTTAGGGGAAGTCCTTGTTGGAAGCACTGGAGTGCTTGCTGCTGGCTTCTTCTTAGTAGTCGTGGGTTGCACCTTTGCTTCTGTTTGTTGAGAGACTGCAGTAAGTAGCTCCAGTGGAGAAGGAGTGATATCTTTCTTCATCATCTCCAGAGAAGAACCTCTCATGGTTTTCTCTCTTGCAGGTCTGGTTAGCTCCTGTAACCTTTTACTAGGAGGTCTGGGGATGTGTGACACTACTCCAAGAGTTTTCAGGACATTACCCAACAGAACCCTTCCTGGTACCTCACATTGTACACTGACAGGTATCTTCACAGTCATATCATTGCACTGGATGAGAACTGGTAATTGGGGAAGCATCTGCACAGGCCCTCCAGCTAACTTGGTGAGGCGTTTGGGTGCCTTAGCAACATCCTCTGCCTTGAAAAATGATTCATCCACCACAGTTATGCTGGCCTCAGTGTCCCTAATGGCTGGAGTCTCCTGACCATTCACCTGGACACTGTCCTTATAATACTCTTTAGTATTATCTGGGATAGAATTATATACATCTAAATTCTGTTGTTCCCACAACCCCAGGGACACTAAAGAAACACTGGCTGAGACTCCAATGGGATCATCAGCCAGTAGTAGAAATTTTCCACTTGCCATTTGGACTTCCTCTTCTTGAGCGAAGGCTAAGGAGGCAAGTTGGACCCCTGAAGGTTTACCCTTACATCTGGGATCTCCCTTCACATGGTCAGTGGCCTTGCAAACATAGCATGAGCCAAAAGCTCGCTGGAATGGAGGCTTGTTCTGACCTCCCTCTGGTCTGAGACCAGAAGGTACACTAGCCTGATTTGGTTTTCCCTGTGGCTTACCCTTATGGTTGTGTTTGGGGCCCTCTTTGGGATTTGCAGTATTAGAATTCTCTTTGGAGTCCTTTTTAGGCTGTTTCTCCCCATCCTTTTTCTGAGTTACCCCAGAATCCTTGTGAGTAGCCCTGTTGGTAACCCACAAGTCAGCAGCCTTAGCTAGCTTCCTGGAATCTAATTCCTTTGAATCAGCCAAGTGCTGTCTGAGCTCAGGAGAGCAGGCATCATAAATTGACTCAAACATAAACAGATTTCTCATACCTTCATAAGTGTTCACCTTGTAACCCTTAATCCATCCCTCTACGTTTTTAAACCCTTCACTTACCCAGGTAGCAGAAGGGGTACCATCATGCTTTTTGAGGGTTCTAAACCTCTTAAGATACTGGGAAGGGGTCTTCCCAAATCTAGCTATCAAAGCTAGTTTCACACATTCATAATCCTTCTTATCCTCCTCCCCCATTTCCATTACCACATCAGTTGCAACAGGGGGAAGCCTAGAGAACAACCAGGTGAGTAAGTCATTTCCTGTGATGTTCTGGAGCCCATGATTATATTCAAACAGAGACAAATAGTCCAACACATCCAATTTAGGCTCATACATACCAACCAATTCTTCAGGCATCCAGGGTCTTTTAGGACTGGAACTTCTAGCGGAGCCAGAGAGAGAAGCATTGTCGACAGATAATTTCTTCATTTCTAGCTCATGCTTGAGCTCCATTTCCCTTAGCCTTAGTTCTTTTTCAGTTTGAGCATTAAGTTTCTTATACTCCAATTCTAGTTTCATTTCCTCCAGTTCAAAATATAGAGGATTAAATGTGGGACCTGGCAAAGGTCCAGTAGGTACAACAGGTAGGGCAGATAGAGGCCTAGGGGGGACAGTCACAGCAGCCTCACCCTCCTCTTCTGACTCTTTCTCAAGATCATCAACATTTTGTTCAGTTTGAATCTCAATACTGTTATCTACAGTTGCTGGAGTGGTAGGTTCCTCTGAACCATCATCCAGACTTTGGTTAGCTAACAACCTTTCTATGAGCTCCATTTTCTTGCCCTTAGTCAGGACATTCTTATGCTTACAGAGAACTCTTAAACAATCAGCAGTTTTTGTAGCAAGGGACTCTTGACTATAACCTTCCATAGTTAACAGGTTAGAAGATTACTTTTTCAGTGCTAAGCTTTGTGGTTAGTTGCACTAAGGTATCCCAAGCACACCAAAATGTATACTCTATACAAATCCCACCGCTGTACACCAGTGTTAGGCAGAAACCTGTGCAGTTCCCTTTGGGAACACTGCAAAAGATTTAGGACTACAGGTATTGGCAGTAAACCCACTTGGTAGCAGTCTGCACCACACAGATTCACTGTTGGTAGCTGTGGCTGAGCAGTCAGACTTCCCTCAAGAAGAGTTAGGCAGTATGTAAAGTATACACAATAGGCACTTGGTCACAAGAGCACAAGCAAACACTGACAAGAGCTTTGGTATCAAAAAGGTATATAATTATTTATTTAAAAAGACACACTTATAGAAACACTCCAGCACTAATATTGTAAACCACTTCAAAAAAACACTTACTATTACTATGTACTCCACAAATTCCCTATCAGACAAGTCTTAGTTAACACCACTTATTTCCAGACAGAGGTGAGCGCTTAACTAAAGATGGCACTCTGATAAGTTAACGGAATTGGGAGGGAAAAGGTATTTGGGTAATTGGGAGGGATTAGGGAAAGCTCACAACACAAAGATTTTAGAACGTTATAGCAAGGCAAGAAGAGGCAAAGTCTATCGGTGGCCAAAGTCCATAGGCCGGGCCCGCTCTTAGAGAGAGTTAGGAACAAATGTGTCCAGGATCACACGGTTAGACAGAGTCAAAAAGTCTTGCAAAGAGTTCTTAAAAGCAGGAAGTGAACCTTAGAAAAGATTAGTTAGTGTGTCCCAGGCTAACCAGGATCGAAGGCCAAGGGCTAAAACTACCTCGTACAATCGGTTGCAAGGGAAGCCGGGCGGAACACAGTACCTTAGGTGGAAACGATCCTCCAGCGGGGGCAGATGTTCCTGGCAGTGGGTGCAAGTCGCAGCGTCGTCTTGAGGAAGAGAAGGTCTCAACGAAGAGGAAAGATGAAGGTCGTTGCACTGCCAGGGATGAGGCCAGCCGTGGAGTTACCCAGCCACAGGGTACAACCCTTTGTTCGCGGTTGTTGTAAAAATGTGGTATTCCGACTACCAAAGTGCTTGGCATGGGTCAGGCGGCCACGAGAGCTTCCAAGGAGCGAAAAAGGAAGACAAACTGGTTATCCCCACCAGTCAAAGGAAGAAGACTCTCCGGACTGGAGATCTCCTCTGTCGTTGGGAGTGAAGAGTCAGTTCAGCAGGGCTCCACCAGGGGTGTCGTCATTGCAGGTCGGCTCAGCAGCTCCCTCGTCGGATTCTTAGGTCCTGTGGTGACTTCTGAAGATCCAGTCCCCAAGACCCTGCTTTTATGCAGCAACCCCCATTCATTCAGCCTAGCTGTCACTCAAACATGCTAAGTGGTGAGCGAGGCGGCTCACCACTTGGGCCAATCACACCAGAGTGCGACTTGAGTTGGCAAGGCAACTCAGTCCAGGGTGCCTAAACCCCCTCCCAAAACCCCTGTGGTACCCAGACAGAATGGCACCACTTTGGAGGGCTTCTGTGCAGAAGCCCGCTAACAGTGGAACAAAGGGCTCAACTTTGGGTTAGAGTCACAGAAGCGAACACATACGCCATTTTAGAACCGAGTTTCGGCAAAAACTACCAACCGGAGAATTATTATTAAATAAATAAACCGGCAGTATATTCGAGGCTATGGTGAAAAGTATTAGCCTCGAACAATGGGAAAATCCCATAGTGAAATATTCGCGGTCGAATATAACTAGTAGTATCCACTGCCACCAGCCAAAACTCGATCAGGGGGGACGGAGACGTGCCCCCTCGAACAACAGACCCTGGGGCAATCGAATTGCCCCGACCAGTACGTCCACAATAAGATGGTTTGTACTGGTTCTGTTCAGAATTCAAGACTAGTAAAGTCAATGGTGACTTTACCTGCCCTGGGAGACAGTAGTCTTTCCCAGGGTATGGAGTCTATGTTTGGGGGTCACTATGACACCCCTGTGTTACTGCACTGAGGGTGCTGTGTAACACACATCACAAAAACACATGAAGCCCTATGGAGTAAAAGACCCTATAGCCCATTAAACACATATAGATTCAAAGAAACACACCCAAATCATGTCCAAGAGTGAGGGTAAAAGAGTCTCACTCTTGGCAGGAGAAAAAAATAAACCCAAGAAATCCAGCAAAGCTGCTGGGGGACTCACTAGGTTAGGACATTCAGCCTAAACAGAGAATTCTCCCTAACAAAGAGCATGATAGGTGCTTGGAGGAACCCCTTAGAAGAAAGTGGGACATTCTACTGCCATGCCTTCTATTTGCTTATAGAGAAGTCCCTCAGGAGGGAGTTGTATTTAGTCCCTTTGAACTTCTCTATGGCCATCCAGTTAGAGGCCCCTTGGCCCTGATTAAGGAGGGGTTGGAGAGTGCTCCTTCCCGCAAGCCAGTGAGAGTCCCTGGGCCTCATTACGAGTTTGGAGGCAGCCATGCCCTTAATAAGGGCATGGCTGCCTCCAAACTCGGGTCCGGGGTCCCTGAATGG
The DNA here is from genome assembly GCF_040938575.1 of Ambystoma mexicanum. Lineage (NCBI taxonomy): Eukaryota > Metazoa > Chordata > Amphibia > Caudata > Ambystomatidae > Ambystoma > Ambystoma mexicanum. Next base: position 1,388,762,302 of record NC_090933.1, on the reverse strand, counting down.
GGAATACCGGGCCATTCTGACTTTGGAGGGTCTGGTATTTCCCCATTCAGGGAACACGGACCATCCCCATTCCCATTTGAGCCCCTATAGGGCTCAATGGGAATGGGGAGCATGCTAACAACAGGCCTGTTAATGACGGGCCCGTTGTTAGCTGCTAGTCCCCTTGCGGGACCCGCAAAGGACGTCTGTTCTGACCATATGTCTAGAGCGGGTCCCGCGAGGTGACCTCGTAATAGGGCGGTACGGGGTTAACGGCTCCGGCAACTTTGCTGGCGCCGTTAACCCCTCATCGCCCACCTCCTAATGAGGCCCACTGACTCTGCGATAGGTCTCCAGAGGAGAGTGTCACACATGATGGCAGAAGCATCAGATAATTTGAAAGCAGGTCAGGCTCTGGTGAAGCATTGGCATGACCAGAAGGCCAACATGGTTGAGTTTTCTCAAGACCAGCTAGTTCTAGTTATGGTACCTACAAGGCAGAGGGCCTTACGGGACAAATGGATAGGACCCTTCAAGGTTGTGGGTAAACTTGGAGAGGTCAACTATCTGGTGGACTTAGGCAATCCTAATCCTCCCAGAGTCTTTCACACCAACTAGCTAAAAGCTTATGTCTCTAGACCAGAGGTAGGAGCTTTGCTTCTAGCTTCAGCTCAAGAGGAGGAGGAGAGTGAACATCTACCTGACCTTCTCAGAGGCCAGCCTTTAGATAAGAAAATAGAAGGAGTTAATCTCTCTTCTAATTTGACACCTGAACAACAGGAGGAGTGCAAGTTTCTGTTAGATCAGTTTGCCTCCTTGTTTTCACTATCACCAGGCTTCACCCCTTGGGGCCAGCATGATATTCAAACTGGTTACTGTTTACCTGTTAAAAGCAGAGGTTACAGGATGTCAGATCATGTAAGATCCCACATAAAGGAGGAGGTCAACAAGATGCTTGATATCGGGGTAATAGAGCCCTCTACCAGTCCATGGTCTAGTCCAGTTGTTCTAGTACCAAAGGCAGGATCCAAGGAGTTGAGATTTTGTGTGGACTATAGAGCTCTTAATGCAGTCACCAAGACTGATGCCCACCCTTTACCAAGAACAGATGAACTGGTAGATAAACCTGGTTCAGCCAAGTACCTCAATACATTTGATCTCACTTCAGGCTACGTCATATAGCACTGACAGACCATGCCAAGGAGAAAACTGCATTCTCAACCCCAGCCGGCCTCTACCAGTTTAAGGTAATGTCTTTTGGACTAAATAATGCACCTGCTACATTCCAAAGGATGTTTAATCAGGTTCTGAATGGGATGGAGGACCTCTGCCTGGCATACTTGGATGACATTGCAGTGTTCAGCCCTACATGGAAAGAACATGTTGACCATTTAGGATATGTTTGCAGGCTCTTGAGCAGGCTCATCTGACCATAAAGGCTAGTAAATGTCAAATTGGTCAGAGTAAAGTGGTCTACCTTGGACATGAGGTAGGAGGAGGTGAAATCAGGCCATTGCCTAGCAAAGTACAAGCTGTACAAAACTGGGCCTCCCCTACTACTCAAACCCAAATGAGAGCCTTCCTAGGCCTCACTGGTTATTATAGGAACTTCATAGAGAACTATGGGACCATAGCGTCTCCCTTGAATGTGGTCTCCTCTCCCAAATTCCCTAAAAAGGTCAGGTGGAATGAGGAGTACACTCAAGCATTTGAGGGCCTAAAGAAAGCCCTTTGTCAAGCTCCAATCCTAAGAGCTCCTGCCTATAACCAAACCTTCATTGTGCAGACAGATGCTTCAAATGCAGGTGAGGCCCGCGGGCATGTTGGCACGTTACAAAAATTAAAATAAAATAGGTGCAATTCTGAGTCAGCTGGATGAGAAAGGTAGGGAGCACCCCATTTGCATCATCAGCTGGAAGCTGAAGGAACCTGAGACAAGATGGCCAACCATTGAAAGAGAATGTTTTGCTATTGTGTGGTCACTGAAGATGTTTAGACCATACTTGTATGGATCTACTTTTGGGATTCAGATTGACCACCAACCCTTGATATGGTTGATGCAAATGAAAGGGGAAAACCCTAAACTACTGAGATGGTTAAACAGCCTGCAAGGGTTTGATTTTACCATTGAACACAGGTCTGGGTGTCCCTACCAAAATGCTGATGGTCTCTCCAGGATGTTTAACCGACTGGAGTAAAGAGATTCATCCAGGAGCGGATTAAATCCTCCTGTCCCTTCGTCTGGGGGGACAAGTGTTAGGGAGAGTTCTCAAAATGTGCACATTTCCCTTACCTTTTGAGACCCCCAGCAACTTTGCTGGATTTCTAGGATTTGATTTTTTCTACCTGGGAAGAGTGCGAGCCTTTTTTTCCCACTCTTCCATGTATTTTGATGTGTGTTTTACTTTTGTGTTCTTTGGTTATGGAGTTTTAAAACAACTCCATGGGTATCATATTTTTCTGTGTGTCACACAGCACCTTCAGTGCAGTGGCACAGGGATGTGTGTCAGACTCCCCAAGGTTTAAGTACCTTCTCTGGGACTGACTACTGTCTCCCAGAGCCTGTAAAGTTCAATTGACTTTACAAGTCTCTTTACATTTACTGACCCAGCACACACTATCTTCTTTTTTTTATTTTTATATAGTTCATTACAAACTTTTAAAAATGAGAAAATTTGAGAGTACATTTCAAACTCATTTCAAACTCAGACCCTAAACAAATCAATAAAAGAAAAGACAGAATAAAAGCAATATGAAAAAGAAACGGTATCAGCACGTCACAGAAACCACACATAGAAGGTAGATCTTTTGGCACAAGACAAGCTGATCGTCCCGTAACATAATTAAGTTAATGACTCAATTGTTCGAGTATTTCAGCAAAGGTAAACTATTTGTTTTCCAGGTATTTTTATTGCCAATTATGCTACGTGACAGATGACTGTAACATTAACATTTCTAATTTCTCAAGAAAGAATGTTAAGGCAGTAACTAATTTAAAGTCTGAGCCTTCAGAAATCAAGTTCCACCAGTCTTCCCCGTCTAAGTTTGGCCTCTTGTCAATTTCAGGACCCAAGAAAGACGTTCTTAAACCTCTTAGACTTTCACAGAAGGGACTAGATGTTTCAACGTTTCTTTGTTTTTTTTACAGAATCTGCAATCCTCCGAAGCCTCTTTAGCTTTACTTTGAATACTTAGGATTGCTTTAGTTTTGTACAGATTCATCCGAAATTTAAAATAATAGGATCTTCTTTTGATGCATGGAAATATTTGAAGGTATTTTGGCAAGGTGTTGTAGGCCCGTTTTTCCGTCGCATTTTCTTTCATACATCTGTGGGTTGCTCTTTGGTCTTGATTCTCACACCAATCTAGCTCCCACAGTTTTTTTTTTACAGCATTCGGATTCTGAAAAAGGGTAGCTTGGTCTGTTTGGAGCTGGTTAAGGGTATTCCTGCAAGATTGTTTCCACATTTGCAATACAGAGGCTTTAGAGGAGCCATCATCACTTCAGAGAATCTTATATTGTGGTAAATCGTCTGCTCCCAAAACTTTTCTGTAGAGTGACAGCATGTTCCACATCACCTTCGCGTTGATTGAGGTCAATCCAAGCTCGTAACAAATGCAAGCTGTCGGCGTCCCCCTAGGTAGTGATAGGACTTTTCCCCAAAATGTGTTCTCACACCAGGACCATGTCTCTGCCGGACAACCAAACATAGCTTCGACACCGAAAATCAAGGCCGGAATGACCTTTAAGTTGTAAAATGCAATGACAGGTTTCAAGGTGAACTTCCCGTACTTTTTGTTCAGTACGACTCCCTGTGCTGTTAGTGAGTTACATTTCCGACGAATTTTCATGATCATGTTTTCGTCTTTTATACTGGAATTTATTGTTACACCGAGATATTGGATTTCCTTTGCAAGGTGTATTGGTTGGTTCTCCAGTTTCCAGTTGAATTTACATTTGTTATTGGCTCCAACTAGGTTTTGCAATATCAGTATCTCAGATTTTGCTGGATTAATCTCAAGACCGTTTGCATCAGTATACTCTTTGAGGGCTGATAATTTCCTCTGTAACCCAATCGGGGTTAGGTCCATTAGAACAATGTCATCAGCATATAGAATATAATCAATTTTGATTCCATTTAATTTTGGTGCGAATGATCTGGTTGTTTCGAACACCCTTACGATATCTGAAATAAAGGCATTAAACAAGGTAGCTCCAAGGGGACAGCCTTGCTTGACACCACGAGATGTCTTAATTTGATCCGTTAGTGTTCCTTGCGAGTCTAGTCTGACTTTAATGGTGGTATCGGTATACAGTTGTTTAATTGCAGCCAGCAGGCTCCAAGGGCATCCCCATTTATTAAGTTTAGACCATAATAGCTCACGATCAATACCATCAAAAGCGTGCGCCAGGTCCACGAAGGCCACATAAACCTTTGATTTTGTTCGAATCGCCTCCATTTTCATTAGGTTGATGATCATGATGTTCAATCCGCATCCAACTCCTTTTGAAAAACCAGTTTGGCGATGATCTGCCAGACCTGCGTCCTTTATCCACTGTGTCAGCTGTGAGAATAGTTGGGTTGCAAAGATCTTTCCAACAACGTCCATGAGGGCGATAGGTCTGTAGTTTTTTGGATCTGTTCTCACACCTTTCTTGAAAATGGGCATAATAATGGCACTTTTACAAGAAGTAGGGATTCTTTTTTCTTCAATGATATTTTTGAATAAGATGAAGCAAAACTCGGCCCAGGCCTCAGGATGTAATTTCAATGAATAATTTGTGGGGCCATCAGGGCCGGGGGCTCTGGATGAGTTTACCCATTTTATATTCTCGAGAATATCAACCTTCTCGATAGTGATCTCCCATGCTTCTGATGGCTTTGGATCGGTATAGCAGCTATCAGTATTTTTGGTGAATAGGTTTACAAAGTGTTCAAACCATGTCGCTTCATTCACCATATTAATCTGAATAGCTTGTTGAGGCGTAGCCAAGTTGTTTATGGCTTCCCAGAACGTCCGTCCATTTTTACTGCCCAGGATTTGGAGCATTTTTTCAGCATCATTCTGAATCATAATGCTCTTGTGTGTCCGCAACCAGTTTTATATGTTTTCTGCAGCTCCTTTTTATCTTGCATATAATTCAAGTCTAGATATTTGTGTAGCCTTCTGATTTTTTGGCTCAGTTCACGTTTTTTAGCCACTACCTCTCTGTCATGGACATGTAGCCGCTTAAAGTTGTTTAATCTGTTATTACGGGAGGTTACAGTGTAGGCCTGTAGTAAAGTTGGATATTCAATTTGGTCCGTGTTTATTTTTGATGGTTCTCTTGTTAATGCGTTTGTCATTGACATAATGTGATGTTCATTTAATTTTAGCCGATTTCTGCCTGGAGTACTAATGACTTTGTGATTGCATATATCTTGTAGATTCGTTTTTATACCTCAGAGAGTTATTCAAACTCTCGTTCAGATGCTCATATAGATTTAACAACGGTGCAACTGTAATTGTCAATGCAGAGATGATATACTGTCTCAGCTGATTTATCACTTGTTCGACTAGTTTGTAACATTCAGTTTGTAGGCCACTTATTTCGTTTGGAGAGCCATGTTTTTTTTAAATTATTTGTTGGAAGTCTCAGTTTATAAGTGCCTCTTGTCGGCCTTTTGTAATCAGAGTCAGAAGAAGAGTCTTCACTTGAATCGGTCGAATCAGATGGTATGAGTTTCGATTCAATGTTTTCTTGTATTTTTGGTTCCATGACTTCGCTGTGTATAGAGCTTTGTATCCTTTGAGTAGAATTACTACCCCTTGTTTGGCTCTGTGAACATGGAATAGGTGCTGGACTTGACGTTACTCTTCTCCTCTTATTAGGGCGATAAATATTTTGTTGAGAGCTTTGAGATTCCACTCTTTTGTCCACTAATTTATCGCAACTAACTGCGTTGATTTCTTTTCTTCTTGAGGAGGCTTTTGTACTTTCCATGTGACCAATCGTTTGTTTTATGTTACTCATGGATGGCGAGGGAGTCATCCTTGCGTTGATAATTTTGAGGTCTTCAATCAGGTTATCTGCCAGAAATAACCAGTTTCTCCTTTCTTGCCGTGTTTTACTTTGGGGGTTATATTCCGACAGCACAAACTCCTGAGAGAGTTGTTCATTTAGCACTGAAAAAGGTTCAGACTCAGGGTTAAAAATATCTTGTGTTTGGTTTTCAATTGATAAATTCACCATTGAGTCGATTGGATAATCCATTTTTTAGCAAGGTTCCATAACGTCAGTCACTTGTTTCCTTTTATCTGGGTTTAAGCAAAAAGGTTGATTATCATTTTTGTATTTTTCTGAATTTAGTGCTTTAATGCCTTTATTGGCTTTCTGGATTTCTCTCCAAGCTAGAACTCTCAGTGAGGGAGGAGGGGCTGTGAGGGGCCTAGACAGTAGTTTGTACAATACATTAATGTCATTGCACAAGATAGCTCGATCCATGATGGTATCAGGGGCGGGATATGTGCACATCGTTGTTTGTCTAGTGATCGTAGTATTTACGTCCCAGATATGCCCAAGAGAAGCTTCATGGGTACCATCAAGCAGTACATTCTGGGCCCCAACACAACCCCCAGTCTCAACTGGTGCACGCAACATTTTACTGTCGGATTTCCTGGTATGCGACAGCGCTACCTCCAAACAGCAAGATACGCAGGACGTGCAAAACGCGCATGCGCACTGGCAGTGCATGCCCGATCCTCCTCCTCTCCGCCCGCCGCACCCCGCTGACGGCGTCGCAGCAAGCAGAGGTCCATAAGCGCCGCAGGCACAATCAACACAGGGAGACACGGACGCGGTGAGACACGGGGGTTTGGGGCTAAGTTCAGGGGTACTTTTTTTGCCGTATACAAGACGTCCGAAACGGTCGAACCAAGCCCTGCGCCGCACCCGGCCTGACAACTAACGTGACTCTTCATTAAGCAGACACGTCGTTGTGATGCAGGGAGATAACCATAGTCACAATCGCATGCAGCAAAGATAGGAAGCAAGGCATCATCGGCATCAACGGCAATAATAGCCGTCCCAGTCCCCCCCACAGCGCGGCCACATACCGTTTTGTCCATTGGGTCCCTTAAATACACACGCTCTTCCGCTGTGGGTGTTGGTGAACAGATTATATTACAGTCTGATTGGGCGGGAGCAGAATGGAGCCGCCGCAACCTTGCTCTTAAAACGGGGGTCCAGAGGCTGACGCAGGGTGTTCGATGCTTAGCAAAGTCCATTGCTGCCATCAGCACCGAACTCTCCCGAACACTCCCAAACACTCCTCGACGCTCCGTGTGGAAGTGAGGTTTTTATCAAAATGCTCCTCCTTCCACTAGTAGAGGTAGTAGAGTTACTGCACCACAATCGAGCAGGGGGTCAGCCACATAGAACACTCCCAAACACTCTGCACACACTATCTTCCTATAGACTGCTTGAGGGGTAGCCTAGCTTCCCCTGAGTCAAGACACTCATGTAACAGTCAAATGTTACGCTTTCCTAATTTAAATGGCTGGTGGCAGTGGTTTAAATCAAACTACCATGATTTTTCCTGACCGCGAACAATGGTAGCTAAAAATTGGGTCAGCCATGTTTTTCAATATAGCGCCCAAAACCTATCTGTAAAAATATACTCTGGTCGACTTTTTTCGCCATTTCTTTTAGGAAAGGTCCTTCTTGTGTTTGTCTCTGCGCGCCAAACCCGGTTTGGTCCCTTTGTTCATTTGGCCTTTGGCAGGCTTCAGTGCTGAAGTCCTCCTCTGGCGCCAGGGTGTCTGGGGTGGACATGATGCGAGTGAGGTGCCCGAAACTCCCTGTGCTTAGTCTCCTAGGAGACCTGAATGCACTCTGGCATGATTGGCCGGCTGGCTGTCCGGCAAGGACAGCCACCCTGCTGTGCGAGTGACAGCCAGGCTTGAATAAATGGGGGAAAACTATTTAAAAGCAGGTCTCTGGGACTTGGAAAGCCGAGTCGACCACTGGAACGAAAGAACCGAAGACCAGCTGAATGAAGAGGACTGCTGCAACTCCTGGATGACTGGTGAAGCCCTGCTGCAGGACCAAATTGCCTGAAACTCCATCGACAGAGAAGCCCTTCAAGGTTAACTTCTTCCCTTGAGTTTGGTGGGAACAACCAACTCGTAAGCCACCAGGACACCGTCCCCATCTGGTCGAATTTTCATCAGAGTGCTGTTGAAAACTGGATAGCCAGAGGGAAGGAAACCAACTCCTGGACTTTAAGGCACTCACACCTTAAACCAACGCCTTACTAAGCTCCTGGCCTCATCCCTGGGCAGTGCAGGAACCTCCCGACGTCCTCCTTCTTGTCCCCACGACTGAAGCTCAGGAACAGCGAGATCTGCTCCAACTGCCAGGAACAACTGCCTCAGCTACAGCTCTTCTTCAATACAAAGGTACTGTGCAAACGCGGTCCGGAAATCTTTTCACCCATTGCGAAAGTCTGTGGAAACTTTCTCAACTTTGAAGGCTTGTCCTTCCCTAAACATTCGTCAAACTTTTTGCCTAGCCAAATTCTTCTAAACTCTGTGGCAAAGACTTAAGCGTTTACTACCAGAACTGTGCTATCCTATACAAAGACTCTGAACCATTGACTTTGGCCCAGGCCTATGAACTGTATTGTTGGTTTTAGTTTACTGAAACCCTTTGCCCTGCCTATGCAAGTATTTGTGCTGTCTTTTCTTATATCCTTGTCTTTTTACCCCTTTTGAAAGTATCTGAAGTGCCATTTTGCTCCCACTTCAGGGGAGCTGAACTTATTCATTTACTTACCGGTTGTGTATTTGTGGTTTATTAATGTGTGATATAGAGCTGCTCTTGCTAGTGTAATGTTTTCAAACTGACTGTGTAAATAAATGTATATTCTTTTACCAAGAAACCTTGAGAAAGTGTTTGTTTGAATCACTGTAATTGTTGGTCCTTTGTGTAACTTGTTCTACTGCTCACTTTACTCTTGAGATAAGTGTGGCTGTTCAGCCATCGCTACCACTTTACTGTGTAGTACAGGCTTGTACCAAAGGGGAAATTGTACTTACACTTGTAGTCTTAATTGTGTGTAGTGTTCCCAAAGGGTAGTGCACATGATTCTGCCTAACAACCTCTGTCTCTGCAAACTATCCAGGGTCCACCGATGACAGTTTCATATACAGAATGTCTGCCCTGAGCCGGGACTTGGAAGCAGGGAGGCACAGCAACACATAGCTCATTGGTGAGTACAAATGCCTGTGCACATGCATGCATGTCACACGCAGACAAATAGACAAACCCAACTAATCACAACCATTATCACCTCCCCAGGGGACAGTGCCTACCCTCTGAGCACCCACATGATGACGCCAATACGGAACCACAACACACCACCCCAGGTAAGATACAACGCAGCCCATGTTGCAACCAGGGCCATAGTGGAGCGCACATTCAGAGTGCTCAAGTCACGTTTCCGCTCCCTTGACCACTCTGGCGTGCAGCTACTATATGCACCCCAAGTAGTGTGCAGGATCATTGTGGCAGCATGTGTGCTGCACAATGTTGCAACACAGCGAGGCGTACCGGTGGACATGGTGATGCCCCCACATCCCCAACCACATGCACAGGCGCTGTGCATGGGAGGGCAATGGGCACGTGGCGAGGCAGCCCGTACCCAGCTTGTGGCAACATTCTTCACCTAAACTCCCACCCCTGCGGAATGCACACAGGCCTGGCACATACCAGGTGACAATCGATGATGACAAAGGGACAGTCAACTGTCACAACCTTACTACCCTGAGAATGTGTCAACAGAAGTGCCACATTGTGTGCATCCCTAGCTACTTAAACATAACCAATCCTGTGTGACCAAAAGGAACACATGCAAGGTGCATATCCCACCACCCCCTGCAAAACAGGGCATAAAAATACTGGTATGTCACCTAAACCCTCCCAACCCTCATGTCCCCCGGCTGCCACACCATGCCATGGCATGCAACAGCAAAACAGCAAACAAAATGCACAACACATGACACAATCGTCATGAAGTGCCACGTGACAAATGGAAACAGGCCAGAGACAATTACACCTGACATGCAATCTGATGAAATGACTGACAAAAAATCTCCCACCCATACAAAGTCTGACACAAATGCATGCCATCAGCGGTACAAGCAACAAAAGTCAGAATGCCTGTTGGCATGCACATCGGGCAATAGAAATCCACAAATACAAGAACCATGTGCTGCGTGTGTGTCCCAAGCAACACACCGCTCACCACACCACAAAGCACAGAGAGTGGGCTTTGCGTTGGTGAAACACCTTGAGCATCATAAAAAAAAGTTCAATCAACCAAAAGTACCCTGTGACACATGTACACGATCACAAAATTGAAAGTGATCATGCGCTGCATGGACACAGCATGGCTGAGAAGGCAATCTGTGTGCACGTGGGGGCATGTTGGTGTGGTTGTTTGTGTGGGGGTGCGTTGTCTAAGTGTGTGTGTCAGTATGGACATGCACTCAATACATGCATGGGAAATGAAGTGACCCTCAGTGTACTGTACACATCACATGTGAACATTGCCCTTGTGGACCCCCAGTGTGGTAAACCACACCAATCCCCTGACACCTCAAAAGCAAACCCAACACAGGATCATCCATTGACCAGCAGAACATATCATGTATAGAGTACCCCACATCGACAATGTCAGACAGTGAACAATCACTGTAGCCCAAGTGTCCCAACGTGACATTGCTACCACATGTCCCCCTCCCATCATCAGTGTGGCTTTGACAGCTAAAGGGTGCAGGATACCGCTGTCACAAGGGTCTGCTATGTCCTCTTCCTCAAAGGAGGACTCCGTCTCAACACCCTCCCCTTCCACCTCACCTTTGTCTTTTCACCTGGGCTTCCTTTTCTCTTTGCTTCCAGGTCTCTCCTTTTTTTTATGCAGATATGGACGTACACGGAAGGACATCACAGTGCCACCGTATAGGTGGGGCGGTGGACGATCCTCCATGACCGTCAAGGAGGGGAAAAAGCCAATGGCATAAAAAACCCCTATGTGAATCCCTCAGGCTGGAGCTGAGCTGTCTGAGGTCCACGGGAAGGCAGGAGGATGCAAGATGTGATAGAAGGAACCTGAAGAGCAAAGGGAAAATAAGGAAACGGACGAGAAGTCTGAAGAGGAAGGGAAGGGAAACAGAGCAAGGAGGAGCACCAAAGGCAAGAAAGGCGCAAAACGGGCGGCAGAAATGTAAGCGGAATACAAAGGGGAAAGCACAGAGGAAAAGGACCAGGAGGAAGCAAAACGAACCGCATGGAGAAAGCACAACAAGCGCTGGCAACACAGGCGAAACCTAGGAAACATTGTAACGCTCCTGTGAACCGGAAGCAGCAGAATAAGTGCTACCGGTTACGTGCAGAAAGCAAAAGAACTAGACCCGCACAGGTCGTAAGGGGAGACGTGAATGAACATTCAATGGTGGACCGCCGCACCAGCGATTCCAAACCCGCCATCTCCCCCAAGGCGTGACAACCGCCTACAGCATGAAGTGCATCAACAACGTAGACAAGTCATAAAAAGCATCACAAGCAACATGATAAAATGCACAGTCAACAAAATACTCACCAAAATGAAGTGCAGACATGCAGTGGAGAAACCATCCGGAATCCCCACTCGGGGTGTATACACAAGTAGGACTGCAGACTGGCCACAGATATGATGGAAGCCCAATGCCCCTGTGTAAGTTGCTGTCACACTGAGCCATCCTTGCGAGCCCATGGAAAGGGGAAGCAGGAGTGGCATATGAGTCTGGACCCCAAGCCACAAACGCATACACGAGACAAGCCTGTATGGGCCCAGCCAGAACACACAGTGGATGCTTTCAGATACAACAAAGCACCACACTGTCACATGAATGCACAATAGACAAACAATAATAGAAAACGGAAAAAAAAATGGCCATATACGACCCGGGGGGAGGGGCACCAAGGAGGGCGGAGTTGCAGGGTGCACCTCAACACCCACATGTGTTGATGTTGAGATAAAAAATAAAATCCTCCATTGGCTCAACGCCTGCATGGCCCAACCTGTGTGAGAGATCTGTCGTCATCTTCGTCGCCCTCCGGTTGTACATCAGAAGGTGGACGTGGCACAGTTGCCTGACCACACCGAGACCCAGCAAGTCCCTCGACGGCAGCAAGCATGCGGTCCTGGTAAGCCTGATTCTGCATAGAAATGGTACGGAGGTCTGCATGCAGCACCTCACGTGAAACACAGAGTTCCTCCTACAAGGTCTCACGTGTTGCATTGAGTTTGGCCTGCAAGGCCTCACATGACTGATAGACATTCTCCCGGCTTGCATGGAGTTCAGCAGAGATACGGTCTTCAAGCTCATCCATCCTCTGTTCTGTGCGTGTCCTCTGGCTCATCATGAGCACAGCCAGAGTAGATCTGAGGGATTGATAATCTTCCCTCAGGGCCTCCCTGTGTGCCTCTGCCTCAGCAGCAATAGCTTCACGCAGAGCCACCATTTCAGCCCGGTGTGCCCTGTCAGACGCCACTGTGCCCAGCCTGCGCGAGCGGCACGTGGACTGTGTTGCCTGCAGCTGGAGCTCCACCTGCCTATCAGGGGGGAGGATGGAATTGGACACACGCTCCATGCCTTGAGCCATCATCTCAATAGCTCCCCCCTGTTGCTGTGCAATGGCATACATGACATGCTCCCGCCCAGTTGTACCCAGTGGCGCACGGCCACCGCGTTGCCGGCCACTACACCTGCTGGGCCAAGAACACATGGACCTTGCTGGGCTTGCACTTCCTGTGGCTGCAGTACTACATCCCTGCGTCGACCTGATGCCCCAGGAGCATGATCAACTGGTGTGGAGTGTGACCTTGCACCCGTAACCACCACAGGCAGACATACCTGGAAGGCACAACCCCCACTGCAGGTGTCACGGACAGAACATCATCCACTGCAGGATCACTCACCGTTGATGACATGTCATGATACACATCCAATTCAACATTGGGGTCAGAGAGTTCATCAGAGCTTGACTCATAGTCAGCCCTGGACACAATGGTCTGGAGCACCAATGGGTTTTCGTGGTCTACAACCCCACAACCACCACTGGTGCTAGGTTGTTGACGTAAACCCCCCACCGTGTCTGGAATCCCTCCTCATCCTCTGCCTCCAGTGCCTCATCACCTGTAACGTAAACAAAAGAAACATGAGCACACATGTCAGCAGCACATACCACACACATAGACATCACAACATCGAAAGCCAACACATGACGCAGACATGTCACACACAACTCAAACTCCGGCATGCATGCAGTGGCAATAAAATGCAAGGGTATCCCAAAAGCAGAAATTGATGCATGTAAATTGTGAAGCCTACACATGTACTGCATGTTGCATATCACCTGCATCACACACAACCACTGGCAGGCACAGATCTGAGCCGAAAATGACAGATGGCAACAAATAGATGGCAAGTAGCACAAGCATGGCGGAACACCCAAATATCCACAGCAGCAAGTGAAACAGAACACACCATGACACATGTAATATTGTAATAAATTATCATCACCAATACAGAGTACGTGTCACAGGATGCACCTGCGCTAGTGCGTTTCAATACAGTGAAGGGATGAACATGTGAACAAACATGCCAGGTCACTTTGTCATTGCAGCAGTGAGTAGGCATGTTGAACGGTGTAGCATGGCTCAGAAGCGGGTGGGTACAGTGCAGTACATGTGTACGTCCCCGACTATCTACATCAACAAGTACGTAGTGATGTCAATCTCGTAACATGACGGCAGTGTTAGGGCAAGTTCAGCCATCATGTGCAAATTGCAGGCACTTAGGTGCAGGGATACAGTGACCCCCCTTTCCCCCTTTGTGGAATTGCAGGGAGGCAGTGCATGGCAATGAAAGGTTCACTAGAGAACTGTGTATTGGCAGACAGCGTTGGCTAGCGTCAATTGCATCATCCCAGTCAACTGACACCACAGCAGATGATAATGGGATGGTAGGCAGGACACATGAGGAAACATCAGTAGTACACCCATACATGAAGAAGCCACCACACCAGTTGAACAGAGGCAGGGGGATTGCTACAGGGTGAGGCCTGTGCCCAACACAGACAAAGACACCCTAAACATGTGCGTGATGCAGGACTGACCCAGAGTGAGCATGGAATGGATGACCAAACACCATGAAACGTATGTAATCCCGGAGACGTACTACAATGATCATCCTGCCAGGGACACATAGGGGCATGCATGGAATGCACATGGAGCATGAATGGGCACTCATGTCCATGGGGAGCATCTGCCACCCTGCATCAAGGACAAAGGATGCACCCCACAGTATGTGTTTTGCAGGTTTGCAGAGGGACGTTTGTTTGTTTATTTTATTATTTCTTATTTATTTTATTTATAGAGCGCACCTGACCCAGAGGTATCCGGGCGCTTGAGGTGAAGATAACGGTTACAAGGTAAAATAATATATACAGAATACAGAGTTGTAAATACAGGTAATATACATTTTACACATACATAGTACAGGAGATAGATTAAGCATTGCAAGGGGGTGGTGGTACTACAAGGTGTACGGTATAGGGTATCATGGTATCCGATGAGAGTTGGGTATAGTTCAGTAACCATGTGATGGCGTGACTTCTGAATGTTTCAAATGTTGGGATAATTTTGATGTCTTGTGGAATTCTATTCCATAGTTGGGCAGCTAGAACCGGGAAGCTGGTTCCGCCAGCTCTTTTTAGATTGAACCTAGGCACCACTAGGCAAGAGGTGTTAGTGGATCTTGTGGTTCTGGTTGACTGTTTCAAGGTGAATTTGTCTGTAAGATATGGTGGGGCTTGGTGGTTCAGGGCTTTGTAAGTGAGGCAGATGGTTTTTGGGTAAATGTTTTCTTGAATGGAAATACATTTGCAGGACTTTCTAGTTGCCCATATGTGCGGTCTTCTAGTTATATTTAATGCTGCTCTAAGAGCATTGTTTTGCATTACCTGTAGTTTGTGGATTATAGTTTTGTTGGCTCCTAGGTATAGGCCATTGCAGCAGTCCAGTTTGGACTGAATAAGTGCTCTGGCCAGTATGAGGCAGCATTGGAGGATAGTAGGGCTCTGCAGGCTCTAATCAGCTTACCCGTGTAGGCAGTGGCAGAAGAAGCGGTCATGTCGATTTGTTTGGTGAGATTGGTGTTGGCATCAAGATAGAAGCCCAGAGTCTTTACATTTTTCGCTATGTGAATATTATTGCCATCTATGGTGATGCTACTGTAATTGTGACTCAGTTTCGCCAAGCAATTGGGTGAGCCCACAAGGAGTAGCTCAGTTTTATCATCATTCAGGCAGAGGCCATGTGTGGCCATCCAGGCCTGAATGATGGTGTACATTTTGTTGATCCGACCGACGTCTTGATCATAGGAACCTGATAATGTTAGGAGTATCTGGGTGTCATCTGCATCGTTTGTGTAGGCGACATCCAGACGGTCTAGTTGTTCAAATAGGGGCTTTGTAAATATATTGTACAAAGTGGGCGATACACACAAGCCTTGTGGTACACCGCAGGTAATGGGGATGGGGTCGGCTGCATCTGTGGATGAGAAGACACGCATGGTTCTATTTGTGAGGAATGATTGAATCCAGATGACAGCAGAGTTGAAAAAATGTGCTGCCGATGAAAGGTGGGTGCATAAGATATTGTGGTCAATCAGATCAAAGGCTGCTGATACATTTAAGAGAAGTAGGATGGCAGTTCTACCTTTGTCTTTTAGTTCGTCAATTTGGCTTTTAAGATCAACAAGGGAAGTTTCCGTTCCATGTTGGCGCCTAAAGCCAGATTGACGGGTTCCTAGTTGTTGGCTTTTCTCCAAGTAGTCTTGGATCTGCAGGTCTGCAACTCTATCCAAGATTTTCAGTAAGAAAGGGACTGTAGTAATCTGTCTGTAGTTAGTGGGGATAGACAGATCTAATGTTTGTTTCTTGAGTAAAGGGAGAACCCAAGATTGTTTCAGATTGCTTGGGACGGAGTTGCTGGTGAATGACGAGTTTATAAGTTTGGTCATAAATGGGGATACATCTCTAGCTGCATCTTTAATGATTAGCGCAGGTAGCTGTCCCCTTTGCAGTGAGATGGTTTCAGAGAAGCTATCATTTTTTGTACCTCAGGTATGGTAGCATGATTGAATTTAAGCCTGCGTTGGGGTGTGCGGTCAATGGCTGGGTAGGGCTGGAGGGGTTGCAAGAAGTGAGTTGGGTTTGCTTGTCAGCTGTTTTAGTCTGGAGCCCTGTGATTGTGTTGGCAAGAGCATTTTGAATGCTAGTGCACCAGGGTTTGTCCTTGGTACAGGTGTCTGGAGGTGGATTAGGGTTTTCTAATTCCTTTAGGATATTGAATAATTCTTTGGTGCTGGAGTTTGCCTGGTTCATTCTGAGGTTGAATGTTTCTTTTTTGGTGCAGATTATTTCACTTTTATAGGTGGCTGTGATGTTAGTTAAGTTGATTTTCTTTTCTATAGAAGGGCTTGATTTCCAGAGTGTCTCAAGTTTTCTTTTATCTGAGCGTAAAGTTTTAAGTTCGGGGGTGAACCATGAGTTCAGATGTGCTCTGGGTTTGCCTTTACGCAGTTTAAGCAGGGCAATGGTGTCTATGGCTTTAGTCATGCAATCATTGTAGGTGTCGACTAGTAAGTTCAGGTTGTGAGTGGTGGGTATAGCGTAAATTATCAGAACTACCAAAGGTACTATGGCCTCGGCTGTGATGTAAATTAACAAGGGGGTCCTGGGAGTCCCTCTGCCCGACATTAGTCCTTGTTACGAGAGACTTACCCAGAATCTTTAGCTCACTATCTTTCACAGAGAAGAAATATCCCAAACATATCAGTCTTTGTCCTGCCCTGGGGCAGTCCAGCACCGAAATGCTAGGCAATTCTCCTCTGAACAAGAGTACCAACAGAAACCCCAGACACGTGTTTCGGTCTGGTTGGACCTCATCAGTAGGGTGGATCTGTGCCTCTCTAAGAATAGTGAGCAAGGGGTCCACGTATGGATTCCCCTAGTAACTTAGGGTGAGACCCAAAGTTACTTAAATATGCAAATTAACAAGGGGGGTCCTGGGAGTCCCTCTGCCAGACATTAGTCCTGGCAGAGGGCCCTTCCTGTGCCAGCTCTCGCCTTCTGGTGGGACCGGGGCACAGATCACATTTTAGAATAGCCGCAGGCTCCACGTTGCTCTGAATGAGCGGAGAGACAATAGTGGGCAAAGATGAGTGAAAACAACAATAGGAGGCGTCAGAGGGACGCAGGTCTTCCATCTGAGCACCTAGAATGAGGCAGGTGGAGGGAGCGGAGCTCCGAATTCAGTGAACCTAGTAGTTGCTGGGTGTTCCTCATGGCGGTGCTGGTACAGGCTGGTGTGAGGGGGCTCCAGCCCTCCTCGGTCCCTGGCTGGATGTGGAATGGATGTGGGCGCAGACAGGCAAGCCCCTTTCTCTGCGGCCCCTCCTGTGGTCGCTGGGCCAATCAGGGAGTACACAAAGAGCGGATTTCCTAGCAACCTACTGGCCTTGTTGTGGTGGCCATTTTAGAATTGCGCCAGGCTCCATGTTGCTCCGGAAGTGTGCATGTAGACAGGAACTGGGAACAGGCCATTGCAGGAGTCCAACATGTAACCCACCAGTGCCATGGTGAAAGTGAGGTGCAGGGGGGTGGAGGGGCAAGGAAGCATGCCCATGTGGAGTACCAGCTTGCAGGCTGACCACACATACACGTCAGTCATGTGATGACATAGGCTGAGTGCTGAGTGGAACAACACCACAGGCCACATGCAGAAATGTCAGTGAGCAGGAAAATGGATAGGAGGGGCTGCCAAGTGACTTGCATGTAAGTAGGGTTCATGAGTGGTGAAGAGGACTGCCCCCGTGATCATCACATGTCCTGCATGCAGCATGCATCAGAACAGGCACGTGTCAGTCCAGCATTGCATGAGTCACACATGCCAATCATGTGTAGATAGCATATACTGGCAGTCAAGCACAACACATGATACAAGCAAAACACACATGGGCAGGACAAACACGCATTAACACTCACCGGACGATGCATCATAATCCATCATCACTCCCACTCCATGGATTTGTCCTGCCTCGATGAACTCTGCAGCGATCTACTCGTGCCGAGTGAGTTCATCCCCCTCTGGTGGTGGCCCACTGCCAGTCACCTGAGTCAAGGCATAATTGGAGGCACGCTTTTTTTGCACAGCGTTGGAGGTCAGTCCAACGCTTGTAGCAGTCTTGAGCTGTGCGCACCTTAAATCCCATGGCATTCACACCAATATGCTGCCAGTGGACCCAACGCTGGGCAGGCGTAGTATGGCAGTGTGAGCCCACCAGTATATTGCGTTCGTGTTCCGACACGTAGGCCACAAGGAAGTCCAGTTTCTGCTTGTTGAAAGGCTTCTGCCTCGACGTGTTGGAGGCTGGAGCCGTGTCTGAGGTCCCAGCGTCTTGCGCAGAAGCACCCTTCCTCCTCTTGGGCGGTGGTGTGGACCCTGAGTGGCAAATGCCGCCATGATCATTAGGGGCAGTGGCGCTGGTGAACTGGACCAAGGGAGTGGTTGGCGGAACCAGGACGGAAGCCCTGACTTGAGTCAGTGGCTGCTGGGTGCTGTTGCCAGGACCCAGCACCACAACTGCCGCAGTGCCAAGGTCTGTGACCGACACAGTCCTGGCTGGTAGACTCACAGCCGAGGTGGTGTTGGCTGCATCTGGCCATGCAGCTACCACCACTTGGCTGCTTGGGGCAGCAAATGTCACCACTGCCCCAGATACATGTGCCTTGGTCACAGCAGCCCTGGTCACATGTGTCTTGGACTTCCTGACCACCTGGAATACTGCCTGGAAGTCCTCAAGTGCCAATGCATCATGCACTGGCCAACCACGAGCCTGAGTGGTGGTTGCCACAGCTGCACCTGCAGCTTCCACTACCAGTGGGCCCGTGACAGCAGATGTAACTGAACGTCGGGTCATGCAGACACCTGGGTTGGATGCAACAGCTGCATCTCCCAGAGCCGCAGGGTGTGGTAGCATGGCTGCTCCAGCAAGTGGCTGGACATCCTGCCCCTGTGGTGCACCCCTTCCTCTTCCCCCTCTGCGGCCACCCTGGCCACCCTGGACTCCCTGTACTCCCGGGTCACCCCGGCCATGTGACCGACCACGCCCAACACCGGGAGGACGCCCAGCTCTGCCGCCTTTAACCTTTGGTGGCCTCCCAACCATGGCTCAGATGTACTAGTGTCAATGGGAGGTGCAGACAATTGTCCTGGGAAATTGGGTAAAGGGGGCAGGGTATGTGATGTTAAAGGCACCCATGTGCTCCTGCAAGGCTGGATGTGACCCCTGGTGTAAAATGACGGGTCACGCAATGCTCAGGCACCCCAAAAATACAATAAGAACGAGCATGCAACCCCCGGTAGCCCATGGGCATGAAATAAACCTCCTGCAGTATGCCGTGGCACCCAGGGACACAAAAAATGCATACGCATGGAACACGCAGGCTACTCTGACCTCGAAAACGGATACGCGATACACAGGGGCACCCACAGTGTGAAAAATAGCGTGCGCGACTCACTGTCTGCCTTGCGTGGAAAAGAAAAACACACGCGCACAGGCCAAACCCCGCCAAAAGAAGAAGTATAAACTCTATCCGCTGTGAAGTCATCGCGTGTGAAACCACAAGATGAAGAAACAAACGCGTTGGTCTCCACGAAAAGCATGTACAGCGAACTGCTGGCCCGCGCTCACCTATAACCTGTGCCGTGGGAAACACCCGCGCGTGTCACGTCACTTACATGCTTACGTGTCAAGGGCCTTTCCTCGAATAATACGCTTGTGTGCTGTTTTTTCACGTGCTGAATCACTCTGCATTGAGCTGGCCACGTGACAACACACAGAAGACCACGCTCCTGACCAGAAGGCCATTTACCTGCCCTCAGAGCCCCGAGCAGCCTCCTACGAGCCATCTGCTGCTGCCTGCCTGAATGCTGCCAACGTAAGCTGTTATTTGGTGCCTGCACATCAGCCATTGCCAGGGTTCCAGTTGCTGTCACCACCCCCGCTGAAACAGAAGACTCCCGACTGGTGGTCCATCGCTCCACAGCCCAGCCCCAGGACCCAGTTGCCCACCCATACCTGCCTCGGGGGTTGCCATGTCAGGCCAAACTCCATCTGGGACCAGTGGCGACCCCCCGGCAGAGAGGCAGAGGGCTGCCAGCTTCAGTGCAAAAGAAGTTGGCATCCTAGTGGAGCAAGTCCTGGGGCAATATGATGCCCTCTTCTCACCATCGTGCACCCACAAGGAAAAACGGAAGAGGATCTGGTCGGACATCGTGGGTGCCATTGTTAGGCAGATTTATATGCAGTACCCTTTGGAACACCACACACAATTAAGACTACAAGTGACAGTACAATTTCACCTTTAGCACAAGCCTGTACTACACAGTTAAAGTGGTAGCAGTAGCAGAGCAGCCATACTTATCTCAAGAGTAAGTGAGCCATATCAAATAGTTACACAAAGGACAGCAATTGCTATGATTCAGGCAAACACTGACTCAAGGTTTTCAAGTAAAAGAATATACATTTATTTCACTCTTCAGTTGTATAACATTACACTATTATAAGCAGTCTAAAAACCACTCTTAATACACCACACCACTTCCCTTAAATTTTATTTTGTGAGTTAAGCTCAGAAAATAAAGTGGGAGCAAAATGGCACTCCAGCAATTTAAAAGGGTGGAAAAGACAGAAGTTAACAGAAATGAATCCACACCAACAGGTAAGTACTCAGGGCAAGCGAACAAGAGAGACTACAATGATAAAATCAGATAGAAAAGGCTTAGGGCCTGTTAGGCAGAAACCTGTGCAGTTCCCTCTGGGACCACTGCAAAAGATGTAAGACTACAGGTGGTTGGCAGTAAATCCAATTGGTAGCAGTCTGTACCACCCATATTTACCTAGTAGCTTTGGCTGAGCAGTCAGACTTCTCTCAAGAAGAGTTAGGCAGTATACAGGGTATACACAATAGGTCAAAATAACACAGTAGTACAAGCAAACACTGACCAGAGCTTGGTGTATAGAGATATAATTATTTATTTAAAAACACATCTATTTAAACACACTGGCACTCTTTTCAAGCAGTTCAAAAACAAAAGTCACTAACGTATATACACTCCCTTCAACGGTTATTAGACAAGTCTTAAGTAAGGCAACACTTATTTCCAGACAGCGGTGAGCGCTTAACGAAGATGGCACTCTAATAACTTGGTTAAAAAGGGAGAGAAAGGCAGAGCAAAGATAGAAACAGATCCCAACACTTTGGAAAGAACACAGTAAGAGAAGAAGGCAGGTTAAAACCGTAAAGTCAAAGTTCCACCGGCTGGACCCACTTTAAGAGGCTCTGGTCAAAAAAATGTGTCCAGGTCACACGGTTGAAAGTGCACAAAAGTCTTGCAAAAGGTTCAGAAAGTGTTGGACCAAAAGAAAGGGACCAGTTAGATGGTCAAGGCGGCCAGCCCAGTCCAGAAGGTTAAGGGGTTATTATTACCTTGTAGAAATCTTTAGAAAGGGAGGCCTGGCGGACACGGTACCTGAATGGAGAAAATGCTCCGGCGGAAGCAGTTGTTCCTGGCAACGGGTGCAAGAGGGTGCTTCGTCTGAGGGAAGAGAAGATCTCGTCATGGAGGAGAGCAGGAGTTCGTTGCACTGCCAGGGAAGAAACCAGCCGCAGAGTTCTCACTTAAAAGGAGCGGCCCTTTTATTCGCATTGCAGGGGTAAGTGGCTATCCGGTTGCTGGGGTGCTTGGCACGGCAATTCGACCACTTGGACGTCCTGGGAGCGAAGAAAGAAAGTAAACTGGTTGTTCCCACCAGTCAAGGGAAGAAGACTCTCCAGCAGGGAGATCTCCTCTGTCGTTGGGAAGTGGTGAGTCGGTTCAGCAGGGCCTCACCGGTGGTGTCATCGTAGCAGGTCGGCTCAGCTTCTCCCTCTTCGGATTTTCAGGTTCTGTGGCGACACCTGAAGTTCCAGTCCCAAAAGCCCTGCTATTATGCAAGGAACCCCCATTCATTCCGCCTAGCTGTCAATCAAACATGCTAAGTGGTGAGCGGGGTGGCTCACCACTTGGGCCAATCACACAAGAGTGCGACCTGAGTTGGCAAGGAAACCTGGTCCAAGGTGCCTAAACCCCCTCCCACACTCCCTGTGGTACCCAGACAGAGTGGCACCACTTTGGAGGGCTTCTGTGTAGAAGCCTGCCAAAAATGGAACAAAGGGCTCGACCTTTGGTTTGGAGTTACAGAGGCGAACACAAATGCCATTTTAAAACCGAGTTCTGGCAAAAACTACCAACTGGAGAATTAATATTAAATAAATAAACCGGCGGTATGTTCGAGGCTATGTTAAAAGGTATTAGCCTCGAACAATGGGAAAAATCCATAGGGATATATTCGTGGTCGAATATAACAAGTATTAATCACTGCTACCAGCCAAAACTCGACGAGGGGGGACAGGACAGCGCCCCCTCGAACAACAGACCCAGGGGCAATTGAATTGCCCCTACCAGTACGTCCACAATATGATGGTTTGTACTGGTTCTGTTAGTAAATTTGGGACTAATAAAGCCAATGGTGACTTTACATGCCCTGGGAGACAGTAGTCAGTCCCAGGGTATGAAGTCTATGGTGGGGGTCCTCTAGGACACCCCTGTGTTACTGCACGGAGGGTGTTGTGTAACACACATAGGAAAAACACATGAGACCCTATGGAGTAAAAGACCCCATAGCCCATAAAACACATTAACATTCAAAGGAACACCACAAATCATGTCCAAGAGTGTGAGGAAAAAGAGTCTCACTCTTGGCAGGAGAAAAAAACAAACTCCAGAAATCCAGCAAAGCTGCTGGGGGACTCACTAGGTTAGAAAATTCAGCCTAAAAAGAGAATTCTCCATAACAGGGCCAAAGTCAATGGTTCAAAAGTCTTTTGCTCAAGATAATACAGTTCAGTGTAGTTTGCGGTAAAGTTCGTGGCACGGTTTCTGGACGAGGTTGGCTGGTAGAAAAGTTAGTTCAAAGTGAAGAGAAGGACAAGCCCTCAGATTGGAGAATTTCAAACACTTTCACCGTGGCTGAACGGAACGAGCAACCGGATTTGCACAGTACCTTAAAACGGAGAGGGAGATGTAGCTGAGGCAGACGTTCCTGTTAGTTCCTGCAGGCTCACCGTTCCTGAAGCGACTGTCGGACTGATCAGAAATAGGAAGACTGGAGGGTCCTGCACTACCCAGGGAAGAAACCAGCAGCAGAGCAAAACAACAAATAAAAGGTGCGCTCCTTAAAACCCAATCAAGGTCCGACCTTCCTGGCTATGCGGCCCACTGTAGCTCTGTACAGCGAATTCGACCAGAGGAGGGGTCCTGGCTTGCAATTTGGGTGAACTTGCTGGTCCCACCAGCTCAGGGGAAGAAGTTTCCTGGAGGATCTTCTCTGTCGTCAGATTCTGGAGATTCGGACCTGCAGCAGGGCTTCACCGGGCAGTTCAGTCATTGTAGGGGTCCTCTTCTGCCAGTTCCTCATTGGTTCTTTCGTTCCAGTGGCGACTCTGCTCTTCCAGTCCCAGAGACCTGCTTTTTATGCAGTTTCCCCCATTCATACAGCCTAGTTGTCAATCACACAGCAGGGTGGCTGTCCTGGCAACAACTGTCCCCTCAGCCAATCAAACAGGAGTGCGACTTGGGTTACCAAGGGAAGCCATGGCAGGGGTCCGAAGATCCCTCCCTCACATCCTGCCTACCTAGACTTTCAGGCGCCTTAAGGAGAGCTTCCGTGCAGAAGCCCGCGAAAAGACAGCGAACAAAGGAGTCATCCCCGGTTTGGCGCACAGAGAAAAACACGAGAAAGACTTTAACAAAAAGAAATGGTGAATAAACCCAGCCGCAGCCAAAATAAAATGTATTTGGTCAAGCGGGTTTATGTGCAAGGCTAATATAATAGCCAAAAACAATACCATGTTTATATAAGATAATCGCGGTAAAAAAGTTAGGGTAGTTACCACTGCCACCAGCCAAGTCTTAATGTAAAGGGAGCGAAACAATGCTCCAAGAGGCACAGACAAAAAAAGGATAAGAGTTAACCCTTTCCAATACTCCATGTAAGATGGGGTGTACTGGGTCTGTGGTTTAAAGTGACTAAAGTACAGTTAATGGCAACTTTACCCTTTTATGGCAGACAGTAGTCAGCCCCTAGAAAATGGAGTCGGTGGGAAGTCTCAAAGACAACCCTGTGTCACTGCACTGAAGGTGCTATGTAACACACATGACAATATGGTGCTGGAGTAGGTGAGGCTCCAGTGCCCAAGATCACACAAAAAGTAGAAATACACATAGCAAAACACATGTTAGAATGGGGAAAAAAGGTTAACACTCTTACCAGGTGAGAAAAATAAATCCTAGAAATACAGCAAAGCTGCTGAGGGACTCAGTAGGTAAGGGAAATCAACCATTTATGAGAATTCTCCCCAACAGCCATCAACGCGGAGGGGGTGGCACCCCACGACCTCAAACACGTCCATAAGCGCTGGGAGGACTACAAGTCCAGGACCCTCAGGAAGGCCCGGCATCTCTTGGCCACAGCAGATGCAGTACCGACCAGATGAGGGTCCTGGAGCGCATTCACCCAGCGCTTCATCACCAGGTGCTCGAGAGGCAGACCCGTCTGGAGTCGAGCAGTGAGTGTCCATGCGTTCCCATTCGACACAGTGCAAGTTGAGGTGTGGCAGGAGTGTGCAACTTGGACATATGTCTGACATGGCCCATGTATGGATGTGTGTGTGCAGGGACATGACAGTGCTGCATGCAAGTCCACTCTGGCATGTACCTCATCGATGGTGTATGTGTTGCAATACATGTTGCACACCAGCATGTGTGAATGCACACATGTTTGCATGCCTGTGCCTGTACTCGGCCATGTGTGTGGTGTGAGACATGGATGCACTTTTCACCTTCATGTACCTGCACGGTGTGCATGTGTGTGTGACTGTTTGGTAGTAGTGCAACTGTGAAACGCCATGTATGCATGACACACGGACATCTTGGTAGATTGATGGCTGATGCAGCACTGTTGGCAATGAGTGCTCTGTGACAGGAGGTGGTCATGGACAGATGCACGTGTGTCCTGTGGTGTGTGCATGTGATTGGCATGCCCCCTGATGCATTTGACATGCATCCCCCCTCTGATGATTAAACAGTTACATGGACATGGATGCAGATGCCTGTTGCACATGCCATGCTTGTTTGTGCATGTGTGTGAATTCCAATGACCTGAGTGTTGTGGAGAGTGATGCAGTCTGTGATGTTTGACACTGCCACTCATGTGCATTTGCTATGTGTCTAGCAGACTTTTGTACTGTGCCCTGATGCTTGTGTTCTGTCTCTCCCTGTCTGCAGCGTCAAATAAGGAAGAGGGCGGAGATGGTGCTGTGGAGCCCAGCGGCAAGGAGGCCACTATCAGCCGGAGATGCAAGGCACTGACCCCCCCCCCCCCTCCCAGGCAATTTCATCTTCCGGGAGTGAGGGGACTGGTGCAGCGTCCAAGGGCGCAGCGGCCGAGGGGATGCCCCAGAGGGCAAGGTTGGACGTGGGCTCCTCGGCAGCAGAAGGGGCAGGTGAGCCCCCACAGGGGCATTGAAATGTGGATGACGACAGGGTGTCATCCAGGTTGATGGGGGTGTGGTGGAGGAGGAGGCCGCATCAGACCCACACAATGGGCTTGGAGGGTGTGATTCCACTGGTGCAAGTGGTGCAGTCCAGGTGCAGGGGCAGGAGGCAGCACAGGTCGCCGTGGAGGTGCCTGTGTATAATCCTGTTCCTGATCCTGTGACTGCATTACTCTGCACCAGCAGGGATGCCTCTGTCCAGGTCCGTCCGCAGGAAGGGGATGTGTTCACGACAACTGACATTCCTCTACCTGCGGACGAGGCAATCTGTGACAGGGTTGAGCCTGTCCTAGTCGGTGTCGCGTTGCGCACACAGGGGATTCGGGATGATGTGCGTGGTTCCAGGCAGGACAACGCACATCATTTCAAACACCTGTGTGCCCACGTGGACTGCCTAGGACAGGTCCTTGGCACAGGGTTCCTCCATGTGCTTGTTAGATCTGATATAATATTGTTCTTCCTTTATTATATATGTTGGCCTATGCCTAGCCGCTTTTCTAGGGAATCCGTGTTGCAAGGTCTTGACCTTAGGTTAACCGAGCCGCCATCTTAGGTCAAACCGCCATTTTGGGTTTGTCACCATGAAAGTCACCCTGTAACCTAAAATGGCCAATCTGTGTTCCCATTGTTCCTTGTATTAACCTCCTCGACCTCTGTAGACAGGTTAATGTCCAACTTGCCTGCAGGCTGCATGTTCGGGTCATGTAGACCTTGTCCTTTGATTGACCTAGGATCAGAGGATTACATGCATCCATAATGTCAAACCGCCAGTACAAATGAATAACAACGTCAACCAAAACAGTATATGTGGAAACATGTTGTCTTGTACTATAATGGATAAATGTACTGCATTATGGTTAAGAATAAGGAACGGTGTGGATTTGCAAGCCTTATTGATGAAATGTATTTGGAGCCAGCTACCTGTATAAATTATGTAAATGAAGAGAAACCCAGGCACGGACCCTAGCCCTGGTGGATTATTAACGTGCAGGAGGCTGGACATCGTCTTTGAAACTTGTATAAATACGGCAATGTCCAGCTAGCAAATCCTGCTCACTGCTCGCACTGAACTCACCCGTGTTCTTTGTGATGTACTGGCAGCCAAATAGCTATTTGTATACTTTGTTTTGTAACTGTTCAGTTTTGTAATAAAGATTCTGGGAAATCTTTACAAGCCCGTGTTGGTGTATTTCTCTTTGTCTGGTGTAAAAGCCTCACGATTTTATTTCTGGTTTCACATGCTGGGCGCTCTTGCGACCCCCCTCCTCATCTGCTCCCATTATGCGCCAGTCATCCTCCATGCGGCCTTCCGGCCCAATTGCCACCTGGGCCCCCTGTGGACTTGCTTCATACACCGCGGCCAGGCTGGTGGAGATCCCATCCCTGCCACAGTCGGGAGTCAGAGGTCCAGCAGAGGTTGTCACCCCAGCAACTGGACACCAGCCAATGGAGGATGTGCAGGCATCTTCAAGCAGGGCATGTGCACGACGGCACGGGGGTTACCATCATCCTGGTGGCCGTCGTGGTGGCACAGGCAGATATCATTGAGGCAGCAGCAGGCTCGACGTAGGAGGCGTCAGGACTCAGGCGGACAATATCACGGGGGCTGGCATTGGCCGAAGGGCAGGAGGACCCAGGACAAAGTGTGTCTTCCGTGTGGAAGCGGTTGGTCCAGCGGATAGGTGCAGAGCGGCAGCGGGCATAGAGGGCACGGCTCACAATTGACAGGGCGGAGAACTCCATGCGGCGGGCATTGAGGCGGGCAGAGTTCCTCGTGGAAACTTGCAGGGAGTTGGAGGAGAGCATGGCGAAGTCCCTGCGAGGCCTCGAGGACAGAGCACAGGCCCGCCTCCGGGCCATAGACTCTGAGTTTGAGGATGCCCTGGCCAGTGACATTAACAGCAAAAGTGAGCCATAAGACTAGCCAGCCGCTATTGTAAATAGTTCTTTAGTTGTAGGTTTCCTTTTGTTTTTATTTTCATTTGGAGTAATTGGACATTGCTCCACTTTCTGTAAATAGTTGGATTTTTGTTGGACCTTTTTCCAGGATAAAAATTTTTATTTGGGATCATGGACCCTTGAAGACATCACTTGTACATAGTTGAATATTATGAGGATTTTGTTTTGTTTTTTTACCATGAGGGAATGGTTTTTTATTTTTGTTCATTATGGATGTGCGGATTTTGTGAAGGACGTGGACCATGTTTTTCTTTGACATCTTTTTCATGGATTTCATTTCGCTTTGCATGTTGCATTTCCTTTACCTTTGCATTTTTAGTTTCTTATCATTGATAATTCATTTTCATTTTGTCATAGTTGTTTATTTTAATACATTTCCTTGATGTCCAGTGTATGTGTGGTCTTCATGTGTAACTGCTGTGTGTCTATGTTGTACATGTCTAGGTGTGCATGTACATGTGCTTGTGTGATTCACATGACATGGGGCATGTGCTGGAGAGTGGGGACAATTGGATTACATTTGGGTGGGTATCCGATAGTGGGGTCTGTGTTGCCATCACCGGGGTGGGGGGACATGAGTCGTGGCCTGCTGGCAGGTTGCCGTTACTGGTGGGGGCGGGGGGACATGAGCTGGGGCCTGCTGGCAGGTTTTTCCTAAACTGGTGGGGGTGGAGGGACATGAGTCGGGCCTGTTGGCAGGTTGCCGTCACTGGTGGGGTGGGGAGACATGAGTCGGAGCCTGCTGGCAGTTTGCCGTCACTGGTGGAGGTGGGGGGAACATGAGTCGGGGCATGCCTGCTGGCATGTGCACAGGTGTTGGGGGTGTCCGTTGTGGTGGGGGCTGCCTGCTGGCATGTGTATGGGTGATGGGGGTGTTCGTTGTGGCGTGGGCTGCCTGCTGGCATGTGCACGGGTGATGGGTGTGTTGTCGTTGTGGCTGGGCTGCCTGGTGGCATGTGCACGGGTGATGGGGGATCCGTTGTGGCTTGGGCTGCCTGCTGGCATGTGCACAGGTGATGGGTGTGTTGTCATTGTGGCTGGGCTGCCTGGTGGCATGTGCACGGGTGATGGGGGGATCTGTTGTGGCGTGGGCTGCTTGCGAGGTACATTCGCGGGTGATCCAAGCATGCACAGCCTTTGTCTCGCGATTTGGCTGGCGCAAGCGGGTTACGCGTGTTCCAGGCGGTGCGTGAGGAATTTTACACGTGCTTTGGCTGGCGCGAGCGGGGTACGCGTATTGCGGGGGGTGTGCAAGGATTTTTACATGCGTTTTGGCTGGCGTGAGCAGGGTACGCATATTACAGGGGGTGTGCGAGGATTTTAACACACGCTTTGGCTGGCACGAGTGCTGGTCACGTATTCCGGGGGGTCCGCAAGGATTTTTACATGCGATTTGGCTGGCGTGAGCGGGGTACGCGTATTCCGAGGGGTGCGCAAGGATTTTTACAAGCGCTTTGGCTGGCACGAGCGGGGTATGCATATTCCGGGGGGTGCGTGATGATTTTTACACGTGATTTGGCTGGCGCAAGCGGGGTACGTGTATTCCGAGGGGTGCGTGAGGAGTTTTGCACGTGATTTGGCTGGCGCGAGCGGGGCATGCAAGGATTTTTACACGCGATTTGGCTAACGCAAGCGAACACGCTGATTCCAGGGGTTGCACGAGGTGTTTTACACGCAATTTGGCTGGCGCAAGAGGGGTGAGAGCGCGTTTTTTGCGTGATTACATTGCTGGGGGGCTCTATGCTGGTCCACTGGCCTTTGCGCCATATTGGGGATTTGTGCGACTGTTTTTGGTACAAGGGGCAGAGTTGGGTGCATAACTGGCGCTGCTGGATGGTTGCTGCGCCACGGGTGGATATGGATGGGAAAATCCATGAATACGCGGTGCATGGAAATGGGATTTAGCGCACGCAGGTGGCGCACGCTGGCACACGCTCCCTCACTGCGCCGGCCGTGTGCGCTACTTCTGTGCGGAATTCTATAAATTACCCCGTGTGTCGGTACTCCCTTTTGCCTCTAGTAAAATTGTATTTGTTAAAAGTTGAACCTATGATCGCGCATGGTCTAGATATTACACTTGCTGATCTGGGCCCCCCCTTAAAGTGCTTGCAGGATATTCTATGGAAATTGACCTTACGCTTGGCAAACTCTGCACCAAATGTTGTAATTAGGCCCGAGTTTGGGTTAGTCTCGTTGGCAAGGAGGGCTCTGTGGAGAATGTTGTTTCTACCTCCACCGGGAAACTCGCTTTACCAATCGCTTGGAGAAAACGCTACACAGGTTTCAGCGGTCTCCCTAAATGATTTCAAACAGAGTATGTGTAACAGTCCAAAAAAGGTAGCAGGCGCTCCTCTCCAGAAAAATGTGTAACAGTCTTGAGTTGTTTGGTCCATATAGTGAAGAACTTGCTACCACTTCATGGGTTGTGAAAAAGAAAGTGTTTGTTTTTTGACTGGGCGGAAACAGTAGACCTGTTGGCTAACTACTCACTGTATAGAGAATACGCCAACTTTCCGAGGAAGAGAACTGAAACACTTAAATATGTCTCCGTATTCCCTTGTCCCAAGGTACATGTGGTATACCTACGGTTTTGCTTAAACCAGTTTCTAACTTTGAACGTAAAACCAAATGTGACAAGGTACGCCAACACACACACACAGAAACACTTGTTTACAGGCGCGTTATACATGCCATGCCATGCCATATCATATCATATCATTGCAGGTTTTGTAGGGGGAGTTACGTTAAAGAAACACTGAAGCATTTAAGTTTACATTGTACTGCATTGAAGGAAGCGAGAGTCTTGTACTTAGGTTCGGAACTGCTGAGTGAGATGATGTGGGGAAATGGTGTAAGTTTCATTTTATCATTATATACTTTTTTTTAAATTATAATGTAAAAACAGGAAAACAGTTACATTTTAGTGAAGTAAATGAAATGGAAGGTGTACACTTTATAAACTAAAACACAATACAAAAATTAAAAAAAGCTTTTGGATCAGGAAATAGTGACACTTCTAAGTTATTTCTGTGTTCCTGTCCTTCAGAGGACTTCTTTGAGGCATGTGTTGGCAGGCGTGGTGCAGGATGCATGTGTGCTCCTCCTTCCAGCCTGTTGGATGGAAGTTGGACTTCAGCAAATCATATAGTGGTTTCACTAATGCTGCATAGCTGGCACATATGATCGCCCAAAGTTTAAAAATGCCAAGTTTGGCCTGCAATTACTTAAGCGTGCGTGGGCTTTGCAAGTGTGCACATTCCTCTAGGAATTGTGGAACATATCCTCTTCCCTCATCAGATAATGAAAACCCCAGAAATATGATTTCCCTATGGGCTATTTTAGAGTTCTTACATTTATATATCTGTGCTGCACCTAAAACAGCCCATGAAGCTGCATAGGAGCTCACTATGTTCCCCCAACTTCATCTGAAAAAGCTAGTTCAATTACCTCTTCCTCTCTAGGGCTTTCCCAGCAAATAGCCTGGGCCAAATATGTTCTGTTAAAAGGCCATCTTGTGTTATATGCAAATCAGACCAGAATAGTGCCTCTATTTCCTTCGGATGATCCCATTGAAGGTGAATTGTAACTATGCACACATTATTGGCTTCAACCACGTCTCCATACAAACACCCAGATGCCTCCATCCTCCCATCAAGACTTATAATAATAACATTTATTTAGTGCTATTTTCGTAGCTCAAAAGAGTTTTATCATAACACTAACAATTAGAATGTATGACAAATTTAGTTACACGTAATCGATAAAAGATAAAATAAAAACAGTAATAAAGTACAGTACAATTATACAATTGATCAGCCATGTCAGTAGATGCACATATTCAATACATTATATTTACATGTTCAAATACCAATATTAGTCTAGCACGAAACCCCAAAAGCAAAAGTAGCCACCTTAATGATTGAAGCAATTCAGTAACTGGTATAAAGTGCTAAAATACAATGAAAGTGCATAGTACCGATTTGACAGAGTTTGCGGAATACAGTTTAAGTTTATACACCAAACCACCATCATCATCTTTGCCCAACTTTACGCAGCTTAAGAATGGCCTTCAATATGTTGAAAAGAGCTACATGAATGTGCCCAGAATTCAAACAATACTGCCAAAAAGAATCAGTCTTAATGTTGTTATAATCGGACACAAAAGGACCACGCATCTTAATATATAATGGTCCGTGCTCCCTACATTCAGTCAGAATATGCTGTGCATCTCAAGTGTACCCATTACACGACACAATCGACAGATTCTTTTTTCTTTAAGAATGCCAAGTTCAGGTCCCATGGAGTATAGTACTGGCAATTTGCCAATACGTAACAAAAGAACAAACCTGCGCAGCTCAGGGGAGGGCGACAGTTTAACATATCCTTGGGCAGTCAGGAAGCTATGTGACAAAGAGTTGATAAGAGGGCCATAAGTGTTGAGTGCAGAGAGGTGAATGCAGTTGGTACACCAATCCCATTGGGCCAACTTAACTGATCATTCTTTTGTCAAAGCGTATAAGTTATCATCCCAATGTGGGCTCCAGCCAATAGTATCGAAACTAGCTAGACTCAAGCTTGTCATGGTCAAAGGAGTACTACCAGAAGGTAGTTGTCCCAAAAGATTTAAGAGGGAACAAATTGGAGACTTACGAGCCTTGAGGAATAGCAGGTTTCTTCTTTTATGGGCCATAGATGCCAGAGACATAAGCTCTAATTCTAGTCGAATGATTTCGACCGGTACCTCAGGGCCAAGCCTCAACATTTTCCTCCAGAATCTGCCTTCAAGAATGTTTAACCAGTAAAAGTCCTTCATGCCTATAGCATCCAGCCCACACAGCACAGATGGGCAAAAGCATTGTTTGTATAGTGTCAGTACCCCTTGAAACCAGATGATGCCTTCATGCATCTATGGAGCATGTCCATCTTTGGCGTTGCCTTCCTTTCCTGGCTTCAATGAGACCACAATAGTGATGCTTGGTTGTAAATTCAACTCCCAGGTATTTAAAGCTGTTAACTTTTTCTATAACATTCTGATTGATAACCAGAACGGATACCTTCCCCCGATTATGAGAGAAGAACTTGACCTTGGTTTTGTCATATTTCAGAACCAGGTCATGTTCATTAGAAAAACTCAACAATGCCTCCACAGATCTGTTCAATCCCGAGAAGGTATGGTCAAACACAATCAGGTCGTCCGCATGTCGGAGGCAGCTCACCTTATTTCTCGAAATTGTTGGAGGACAATTGGGCACCTTCTCAAGTTTGCGCAACAGTTCAGATATGTATATATTAAAAAGCAAGGGGGCCAAGGCACAACTCTGTTTTACTCCCGTTAGGCAGAATTACGTGCAGTACCCTTTGGGAACACTACACACAATTAAAACTACAGGTGTAAGCACAATTTCACCTTTGGTACAAGCCTGCACTACATAGTTATGTGGTAGCAGTGGCAGAGCAGCCAGACTTATCCCAAGAGGGATGTGAGCAGTACAAGATGTCACACAAAGGACTTGCAATCACAGTAGTTCAAGCAAACACTTACTCAAGGTTTCTTGGTAAAAGAATATACATTTATTTACACATTTAGTTAGAAAACATTCCACTATAGATGTCCCCTGACATTCAGGGTAGGAAATTCCTTTGTGTGATTTTTGTCTTCGGCGGGAGTCCCCTGGACACCCCAACCAAGCTCCAGTCTGTCTTTGAGAGCAGGAAGTGAGGGAGGAGTCCAAATCTCCCCTGTCCTTTGTCTTATAACTTGCTCGAATGGGGACACATCCCAGTGGGGGGGATGGCTGTCCTGATTGGACAACCAGACCGTCTATTCTTGTAAAATGCGCAGAGATAATGCAGAGGTTGTGCTGTAATGCCAGATAAATACTGCAAACCTGGAAGCTGAAGATATGTTGGCCACTGGAACTTAAACCGAAGAGGAAGATGAAGGAAAAGCAGTAGAGATGATTTGCAGCGACCGGAGAGCCTGCTGTGTAACCGGAGCCTGCTGTAGCCCTTCCTTCCAATCAACCTGGGGACTCTAAAACGACGACCCTGACCCAAAGCCTAGTGAGACCCATTGGACAAAGGAAAACCTGGATATTGAGCCATTCCACGCACTGCTGCTACCTTGCGTTGTTGCTATACCCCAATACCCTGTGACCTCAAGCCATCGTGCGGTGCATGGTCTTCTGAATTCTGAATCTTGCTGAAACATCGTGGGCATCCTGGTGGATCTCCAGAGACACGAATTGAGTCTGAAAAGTCCCCTCACCAGAGTGCTGGACCACCTTTAAAACAACGAGAATTCAACCGCGATTTTCTGTCTTCTTCGGTGCTCCTTGAAAAGGCGCCAAATCTGCAGAACCGCTTTCAGCCGCGAGGGGAAACCTTGCCTAGAGTCTTCCTCATCGATCCCTGCTGCAATGTCCCTTCTGAGGTCTTGTTTTCAGTCATCATGACAAGGAATCCACTGACTGGGTATCTGGATGCAGACCCTGAAGTTCTCCTGCTGCAAAATCTTCTTCAATGCTGAGGTACTGTGTTGGCTTGGGTATATACTTACCTTAAGCCTGTTAGGATTTCTGTGTAGCTGTGTGGCGTTTTCTGTGATGGGGAGGCCTCTCATCCAGTACACCCAGTCCCACTGCTAGAATCCTGCTGGGATGTCTTCTGTGAAGCAAATAAATGCAAGTAAGTCCATTTGTATTTGTATTTATTTATTTATATTGCGCACCTAACCCCTAGAGGAGTAGCAAGGCGCAGAGGCAACAAGAGGATTGCAAAACTTGGTTACATACAAGGAATGAAGTCCAGCCGTGGTTACATTGCTGGACGCGTAAAAAGAAACAATGAACGCCGATGCGGCATGGGTTACAGAATATACAATATAAGTAGTTGTCTCATGAAAAGGTATCTACACTGAGCAGTTGACAACCTAAATGTACATATTTACAATCATTAGGGTAGCAAGAGAGCAAGAGGTCGTTATGTGTCGTGAGTCTTGAGCCAATGGATGGTCTTAGTTCTAAATAGGCGGTAGGGGAGGTCCTCCCTGCAAGGTGGTGGAAGGGAGTTCCAGTATTGTGCTGCTTTAACAGGAAAGCTGTTCCCACCCGACATAGAATGTTTGAACCTGGGCACCAGGAGGAGATTGGAGTTGGCCGTTCTAGAAGGGCGAGAGGAGGTAGGTCTGGTGAATCTAGTGATAAGGTATTGAGGGGCTGCTTGGTGGAGGCACTTGTGGGTCAGGGAAACCGATTTGAGGAATATTTTGTCTTTGGTAGATAGCCAGTTGACAGACCTTCTAGAATCAGAGATGTGGACTTTCTTTGGGATACTGAGGGCCGCTCTTAGGGCGTTATTTTGGAGGATCTGAATTTTGTTCGTAATATATTTGTTGCATCCTACATAAAGTGCGTTGCAATAGTCCAGCTTGGACAGGATCAGAACCCTGGATAGGGTGATACAGTTAGACGGGGAGAGAAAAGGTTTGGCTGCTCTGATGAGTTTGCATGTATAAGATGTGACGGATGCCATAGCATTAACTTGTTTTTTAAAGGTGAGAGTGGAGTCTAGGTAGAAGCCAAGAGTTTTGACCTCCTTGGCTACCGTGATCTTATTGTTGTCAATTACGAAGGAGGAGTAGTTTTGGTCTAGTTTGTTAAGGTTATGTGAGGACCCTAGAATGAGGAGTTCTGTTTTGTCATCATTCAGGCATAGACCGTGTGAGGCCATCCATGCCTGGATGATGAGGTATACTTTGTTGACGAAGGCCAAATCCTTGTCATAATCCCCCGTCAACGAGATGAGGATCTGGGTATCATCGGCATAGTTGGTGTAGGTGATACCCAGACCATCTAGATCATCAAAAAGGGGCTTAGTGAAGATGTTGTACAGGGTCGGGGAGACGCAAGATCCCTGAGGCACTCCACAGGTGATGGGTGTTGGGTCGGCTGCTGCTAGTAGGGAAAAGACTCTCATCGTGCGGTTATTTAGAAAGGATTGGATCCAGTCAGTTGCCTCTTGAGAGAAGTGGGCGGCTTTTTGAAGGTGGTCGCATAGGATCTCGTGGTCCACCAGGTCAAAGGCAGCCGAGAGATCAAGAAGTAGCAGTAGTGCCACCTTACCCTGATCTCTCAGCTCATCTATCTGTGCCTTAAGATCTATGAGTACGTTTCGGTGCTGTGTTGATGCCTGAAACCCGATTGTCTGACTCCTAAGAGATGGAAGTGCTCAAGGTAATGTTGGATTTGTTGGTACGCTATTTTGTCGAGGATTTTAAGAAGGAATGGTACTGTAGTGATGGGACGGTAATTAGTGGGAGTAGAGGGGGTCTAGATTCGGTTTTTGAGCAGGGGGAGGACCCATGATTGTTTCAGATTGTTAGGTACGCTGCCTGGTGTGAATGACGCATTTATTAGTTTGGTAATAAATGGTGCAAAATCACGAGCCGCATCCTTTATCAATTGTGCGGGGCATAGGTCCCCATGGCAGTTCGACGGTTTGAGGGTGAGAATGACCTTTTCTACCTCTTTGGTGGATACTCTGTGGAAGTTAAATTGGGGAATGTGCACAGGGGGGTGTGTCTGAGTTGGGTGCATCTTTTTAGGGGTGGGGATGCTGGGTTTAGTGGAAGAGAGAAGGGGGTCGTTTTTAATGTTTATCTTTGTTTTGAGAGAGGAGATTTCGTTAGCTAGGGCATTTTGTATACCGGTGCACCAGTTTTTATCCTTGAGACATGAGTCAGGAGCTTGAATGGGAGATTCAACCTCTTTTAGTATTGTGAAGAGCTCTATGGTGTTGGATTTGGCTTGTGAGATTCGAATGCTGTAGGACGTTTGTTTGGCCAGGATGATTTCTTTTTTATACTGAGAGGCTAGTCTACTCAAGTTGTTCTTGTTTTTTTCTGAGGGAAGTGACCTCCACATTTTTTCACAGCATCGCTTTTCCTGTCTGAGGGCTTTAAGATGAGGAGATAACCAGGCGTTAATGTGTTTTCTTGGTTTGCTCTTTTTTAACTTCAGTGGGGCTATGGCATCAAGAGAAGAGAGCACGAGTCCATCAATTTCAAGGTAAGTCGTTGGCTGTAACCCTCCATACATCGTTTCCACAATGATTCCCTAGCAGTATGGGCTTTATTTTATGAGCTCAAGTCAAAGATTTGATCACGAAGTTCCTCAAAAAAGTAACAATAAAGCCCCAGGTCCTTCAAAGTTTCACTCTCTTCATGCGAAACACAAAAACGGCATATGCCTGAACCCATTGTTCCCTGGCATCTATACCAATATTTAGTTATTGCATAAGTTGGTAATTGGTTAAGCCTAAAACAGAGGTAAGTTTTCCTTGCTGTTTAAGAAGGCAATTGGATTAAATATTTTGGTCTTTCACCCCATTTCCTCCGAAAGAGATTGTATTCATAAAAGGGTGAGTAGGTCCCAATCAGGTCTAGCATGACGCACCAGTGATATCTCTGAAATCTTTTCTTTTGGCTCGGCAGACACATACTCATTGACTCTGGAGTTACATTGATCGCATTGAAAATTGACTTGAGTTTTAAAGTGAGTTTATTCATGGAACGAATATTGAGGTCACCAAGAATTTTGTTGAGCTCCACATATAGAGTATTTTTAGGAAAGTCAACTATTTTTATATAATTTTTTAGGCTTCTCCAATTTCACTTCACTGAATGAGGAAACAGGTTAATCTCATGGCATATCAATGCATTAGGAATGGATAGTGCTAAACCTAAGACAGTTTTCCAAAATTTGCCCTGTAGGGCATCAAGAAAAGCATCGATCTCAAAGGTACACATATCGAATGGATATAGCAAGATGGGTTCTACTTTGAGTAAGTAGAATTGATGAGAGGTAGAAAGGAGAACATACAGTGTTTGTGGAGTATAATTTTCATCTGTGAGGTCAAGATTTTGACTTTATGATTTAAGTAGGTCTTCACCAGATTACTCCCTTGAGGATGATTGTATGAGTGTCCCGCAACTGGGTCTTGCTTGCCCTGACTTGCTGCTAGCCTGTCCTAAATAAGTCTGTATTAGGTTGTTGCCTACCTAGAATAACTATTCATTAAAGTGTAACATTAGGGTTTACTTCCCCCTTCATTGTGAGGTTAAACAAAGTATGTGGGTTTTACTTACCTTGTGTTAGCTGTGTGCCATCCAAAATAAGTTACAAGAGTTACTGCTTACCTCAATCTGGGGTTCCCTGATTTCACAAGCACCTGTAATTGTATATTACATCCTTAGGTTTTACTCACCAAGTATAACTTTGTGTTATGACAAAAGTAGTTATAGGTTTTTACTGCACCTAGAATAAGTGTTTCGCTATTCACCAAAAGTATATTGTCCAGTTGACTTCTTATGTGATTTGTTACTGAGAGTCCTTGTACAACTAGTAGGGTCTTCTGCCCTTGCATTAATGAATGTAATTGTAAAAAGTAACCATTGGTTATTACTCCCCAAGAATAGGCTTGACCTATAATAAATGTGTATGAAAAGTTTTGACTTCCCTACAACTACTGTTAGGTGTTCCAAAAAAGGTCTATACTTGGGTCTGTGTACTTTCAAGTATTGTGTTGTGTTTTTATACTGTGATTTCATATAATGTGTTAGTACTTACCACTAGATTTATCTGGGCCTACCTGTATCTAAATAAATCCTTTATTTTTACAATACATAGGGCCTCATTACGAGTATGGAGGCAGCCATGTTTCTTTGGATCATTTGTATGACAATTTCACTTGTACTGATTCTACAGCCCTCTCTACCTCCTAAAATAAGCCTGGCTGCTCTGCCTACGCTACCATATACTCAGGTGGTACAGCCTTAAACTAAGAGTGGATTCTTGTACCTCAGTTGAATGGTTTTACTAAGCCCTTAGCTGGACTTCAGTAAAACTGTCCTAACAACTCCAAGATGCGTCTTGATAGGTGCAGCTACCGTACCCTTGCAATCTAGCCTTACCTGACCTGTTGTATCTGTGTGCAGGCCCATAATTGCCAACAATAAATCTCTCGGGCAGCCTAATTTATACATTTTGTCCCACAGCTTTCCTCTACTTACAGTATCAAAGGCTGCCCGGAAATCGATCATGACAACATATAAACTGGGGTGTCCCTTTGTTTAGCCCTTCTGGTCAGATAATCAAGGAGCCATAGGCAATGGGATGTTACCGTACCTTCTCTGAATCCCATTCGGAAATCACTCAATAGGCCAATCGACTGAACTCAATGAGTTATTTTGTCAAGTAACAGGGAGGCAAACATTTTACCTGTTGAATCTAACATAGCCAAGAGGCGAAAATTCTTAGGACAAGTTCTAGGTCCTTTCTTGTATACTGGGACCAGAATCGAACGGCGCAATGAGGCAGGGATAATCCCTTCCTCCGACACCCTCTTAAATAATAGATGTATAAGGTCACCCCAGAACGACGTGTTCTCTTTTAAGATTATGTTAGGAAGTCCATTAGGTCCAGGGGCTCTAGAAGGTTTTAATGCAGATAGTTTTGACATGATCTCAGCATGCGAGAAATTAAGAGCAACCTTCTCCCCGGTCCCAGGTGGTCCTCCCAAGGGGAGACGTGGATCATACAACACCTCGGTCACATGTTCGGTCCATTCCCGCTGCCCAATCGCACAAATTTCGGGGGTATTGGGATGGGAGTTAAAAGTACTCAATCATTTCCACAATTTCCTAGGATCTCTAGCCTTAGACACCATTACCAGATATTGCCATTGGGCTGTTTTACCAATGGAGACCGGTCACTAACCCATCTACGATACTGCTTTTGCCCAAATGTTTAGCAACTGTCATGGCCCCTATGGAGCTGCAGTTCTTACTAATCATGTGCAACTCCCTTCTAAGTATCCTTTTAGCATCTTGAATGGTTTTATCGAACCAGCATTTTTTAATGGTCTGATTTAAGGTATTTCGGTGTCCACTTTGAGCCACCAATTGAGAGGTGCAGTCTTTAATCCACCTCTCAATTTCGGCTACAGAAGTACAGTTTCCTGTAAATGGCAAGCTACCTGTTTGTCTAGAGAAAGAGGCGATGGCCTTGTTTATACTCTTCTCAGTCGATCGGATCCTATTGCCTCCCTGTTTAATGTCTAGTTCCCCAACGCATCCCAGATGACACTTCTCAAGTGGCCCTGAATCCTTAAGGTAAGGATGAGCATGGGCACTATAGGAAGTTTCCAAAGTTTCCAACTTCCTTAGAAACAGGACGGCCACCGAGTCACAGAAAAAGTTATCAAGCGTTGAACATTTTAAGCCAGATTTGCAAGTTTTGCCTGGGACATCCCCTATACTCCTTCCATTCAGCAGCAGGCAGTCCCAATCAAGTAGTATATTGACCGAGGCATCTACTTCCAGTCAGCAGCAGGCAGTCCCAATCAAGTAGGATATCGACCGAAGCATCTCCTTCCAGTCAGCAGCAGGCAGTCCCAATCAAGTAGGATATCGACCCAGGCATCTCCTTCCAGTCAGCAGCAGGCAGTCCCAATCAAGTAGGATATCGACCCAGGCATCTCCTTCCAGTCAGCAGCAGGCAGTCCCAATCAAGTAGGATATCGACCCAGGCATCTCCTTCCATTCAGGATCAGACAGTCCCAATCAAGTAGGAAATCAACGCAGGCATCTCCTTCCTTCAGCAGCAGGCAGTCCCAATCAAGTAGGATATCGACCCAGGAATCTCCCTCCATTCAGCAGCAGGCAGTCCCAATCAACTAGGATATCGACCCAGGCATCTCCCTCCAGTCAGCAGCAGGCAGTCCCAATCAAGTAGGATATCGACCCAGGCATCTCTCTTAGGGGAATTCTTTGCTGGCTTGTCAAACAGAGACCTGCTCTTTACAAATTTGGTCTCCAATAGTTTGTTCTGGCACAGGCAAGTGGCATTGAAATCCCCTCCCACATAAATCGGATCGTTTCCAATAGCACTTTTTATGTCTCCAATCAGACCCATTACTGATTCAGTAATGTCCTCAGTCTTAGATGAGCCGCCAGGTGGATCATAAATATTGATGATATTAATAGCGTTACTGGAATTAGCTCTACTCACTCGGACTGCAATTACATAGGGTCGCTCAATGCAGGTCTTAATTCTTACCGCGTTCAGGTGTTTTTTAATGCCAATTTTAAGATCACCATAAGGGCGGGCACTGTGCCCTTTTTTGGTCAATGTTTGAAAAATTTGGAAGCCATCAAAAAAATATCTGTAAGTAGCCAAACCTCCTGCAACAGGAAGATATCACATTTTGTGATCAAGTCCGTGGATCCACCTGGCTCAGTCATAAGGGAAAATCCACGAGTATTCCAGGAAGATATGGCAAGATCTCAATTTCTACTTTGCAATGTATTGTCATTATTCAGAACCCCACAATGTTTGTTTGTAGAGCACAATCAGAGTTATCACCCATCGATTTGATTTTGCCCTTTAACACATTGAAGTCTTCATTTTGTGGAAGAAGAGGAAGACAGCGTTCCTCAACAGCATCAAGTTCATAACCAAGATCAGCAAAACGATGTTTTTGTCGCCTGATCAATTGTGTTGTCTCATTAGTGTTACAGTGGATTCTGCTAAACTGGGACAAATAGTGTCCCTAATCGGTTGAATAAAATCAAAACCTCAGGAATCTAAAATCCTTAATGGTAGGATTTTC
Organism: Ambystoma mexicanum; assembly: GCF_040938575.1. Lineage (NCBI taxonomy): Eukaryota > Metazoa > Chordata > Amphibia > Caudata > Ambystomatidae > Ambystoma > Ambystoma mexicanum. The sequence continues at coordinate 1,388,720,880 of NC_090933.1, read as the reverse complement.
TGAGTCAAGGAAACCACCATGCCGCCCAAGCTTCCCGATTCCTCCTCCGTCTCACCGACCCACTTCTTACCTCCTCTCACTGCCCATCACGCTAATCTGCATCACACTAATCTGCAACTCCAGCAACCTAATTCAAATGTACACCAGATAGAGACTATTGGAAGGAAGCAAATCCTCACCATTTTAAACCAACCTGCCCCAAACACTCCGGCCTATATACATCACAGACAACCTAGGCTCTCCGGCAAGCACCCAAACCTCCAGTCCTCAACCTCCATTCCATCAATGCCTCGGAGGAACCTTCATCTGAGTTCCAGACTCCCCCGCTATGCACACGCCATAGTCAATAGCCACCCTAGAGCATACAAAACCGGGACTCTCAAACCAGGCAGCTTCAAAGCCTCCTGCAGACCCCTTGCCGAAGTAAATTCCAGTAAGCCACCTACCCCACCCCTACCACAAAACACTGACACCAAGAACCCACCCATTGCCAACAATCATATGAAAGTGCCCACTATCCGTGGTGCACTCATCAATGCCAGATCATTACTAGCCCACGCGCTTGACATCACAGTCTTGATCACAGCCAATGACCTTGACTTCCTAGCAATCACAGAAACGTGGCTCCATGCAGCAGCAGGCCCTGCCCTCTCGCTGGTTATCCCTGAAAACTTCTCCATACACAGGACTGACAGGCCTACAAATAAAGGGGATGGAGTAGCCATTATCGCCAAGAATAGTATCAACATCTGGGAATCACCCAACCCAACTTTCCTAACAGGGGAACTATTGTCAATCAAAATGACCATCTCTCCCACAATCACACTGAATATACACCTGATCTACAGGCCTCCTGGACCAATATCATCCTTTGAGGATGATATATAGCTCAACTCCTGTCTACCAACACTAAGACCAATACGCAGAGCCTATTACTAGATGACTTCAACCTGGGCTTCAACGACCCTAAAGACAATCATGCACTGACCTTAGCTAACACCATCTCCTCGCTAGGCTTCTTGCAACGCATATATAACTCCACCCATACTAAAGGCCACACTTTAGACTGGCTAATTGACCTTAACTGTAACATCACCTCCAATTCCCATTGTCCATGGTCAGACCATCACATAATCACTTTCAATGTTGACAAGAATGTGGGAGTTGACCTTTCTCCTCCACAGGCTCCCACAAAATTTGCCAGAAATTCAGGAAAGATCACAGCCAACAACATCTTTCCGTTGCTCCATCCCATCACAGCTCTCCACAACTCACATTCTTACTTCCCCTCTGCCTTAGTTGACCTCTACAACCAAACCTTCCTAACAGCCCTTGACAAGATAGCGCCCATAACTCTACGCAAAGCACTGGAAACCAATAATCTCCTTGGCACGCATTAATCCGGCTTCCGGCCAAGACACAGGACTGAAACAGCTCTACTTGACCTTAAAATATGGTTTCAGCCAAAAAGACCAAAAAGAAATGACCTACCCAATCAAAAGTCCTAAATAAGGTACTACCAAATGTTATACTTTCTAAAAGTTGGACTTTAAAATGTAGACCATTTGATAGCACCTTATTTAGGACTAAAGGGCTGTGGTGGATGAGGGGGTGTCCCCTCCCTGCCATGCATGTTCACTATACTGTGAGCAGGGGTTGCGGGGTGTCCCACGCAGCTGTCCCATAGTCCTGAAAAAAATAAAAAGGAAAGGGTCCTGCGGCTCTGGTTTTCGATCACAGAAGTGAAAGGCAACAGGCGTTGCAGGGACCTGCAAGTCAGAAGCAAGTTAAGTTGGGGGGGTGAGTGGGGTGGTTGCGGTTGTGGGCAGGGGTTTGCTCAAGTCAGAAATGTTCAGGGGAGAAAAGACAGAAGATTATTTAAAAAAAATGATCTTCAGTCTTTTCTCCCTCGAACATTCCTACATCGGTCATTCAACCCCAAACCTAAAATACAAATGGATGAGCTAAAAGACAATGGCAACCTAGCGCTCCTTCTCCTCTTAGACCTCTCCACAGCGTTCGACCTAGTCAATCACGACATACTTTGGAACCACCTTGCCGTAGCAGCACACTTCTCACCAAAAGCAATTCTCTGGATGAAATCCTTCCTCACGGATAGAACCATGAGAGACGTCTCATCGCTCTCAGCGGCAACACCAGCCCGGGTCACTTGCGGAGTCCCCTAGGCTCCTGCGTCTCCCCTACCCTATACAACATATTCACAAAACCTCTATTTTGACCAACTTATTGAACTGGGTATCACCTACACTAACTATGCAGATGACAGCCAGATCCTCATACGGATCACTGGCTCTCATGACACAGACTCCGAGTCATTAAACAGAATCTACCAGACAATCCAAGCTTGGATGGCCTTACATGGGCTATGCCTCAATGACGACAATACGGAACTCCTCCTTATAGGTTCCCAACACCACCTCCACAAATTACCTAACTCCTTCAAATCATTTAACATAAACGGTAATATCATGAAATGATCTAACGAAGTGAAAACCCTTGGCTTCTACCTGGATTCGTCCTTAACCCTGACGCGACAAGTCAACGTCACTGCATCTGCTACTGCCTATATAGCTAAGCTCATCACCGCTTGCAGACCATTCTTATCACCCAACAGCTGCATTACCCTAGCTTGAGCACTTATATTGTCTAGACTAGACTATTGCAATGCCCTTTATGCAGGCAAAAGGATCCAAAATATTAACAAGCTACAAATGATCCAAAATAATGCTCTTAGAGCAGCATTAAATATACCAAAGAAATCACACATCTCAGCGACTAGAAGAAACACTCACTAGCTCCCCATCTCTGAGCGCATTCAATTCAAAACACTCGCTATGACACACAAATACATACACAAGCTAGCATCTAAATACCTCACAGGTAAATTCACACCTAACCACTCCTCGAGACCTACACGCTCTGCATACACGCACTGCCTCGCCACACCCAGATTCAAGCGCCAGAAGGCCGGTGGTTGCAGCTTCCTGGTGGTGGCTGCTATACAGTGGAACAACCTACCAGTAACACTGAGATCCGCAAGCTGCTACTGAGCTCTCCGCAAACACCTCAAAACTTGGCTCTTCAGCTAGGAGCTTGCTAAATAACTCTCTCACCCTGCTCACCTTAGACCAGCAACCCCACTTAGTAGATTGACCTAGCAGTATAATTTGACTTGTATTGTTCACCCTGTATTGCTATTACTTCTGGTAACATTGTAACCCCACTACCCATAACTATGTAACTACCCTGTGCTGTTCTGTATGATGACAACAAGGTAATGTCCGCTACCTGCATTGATGTAACCACCTTTGTACTATATAGTATTGTACTGCTCTGCTGACAACACTGTAACTGTGATACCTTGCAACAATGTAACCACTGCAACTCGCTTTGCGTGTTGTCTGTCAAGAAAAGCGCCTAGATGCCTTCAGGCTTTGAACGCTATATAAATTACTAAGTAAATAATTAAGGATAGGTATTCAGTCCGATTTATATGGGGATGGGCCTTAGTTTTACCCGGATTATTATTTTTGATGGTAAACATTAGGAGGGGAGCATGGTTGTGGGGGAGGGCACCTACGACACAGCCTCTAGGGTGTCGTCAGAGACCACATTGAAACCTTGTTCTCTTCCAGAAGACCCATCAAAGGTTACCAGAGGACGATTTGCCTGCCGGTGTGGGACAGGGCTATTGTCAGTGTTAATAATATGCACTCAGGGTGCCTCACAATTTGCATCATTGACAATAGGAAGTGGGGGTGTCTGGTGCCTATCGTGTAGGGCCCAGCTAGTTAGAGTACCTTTAACCTTGGTAGCCCTTTTTCTTTTATCCTTCACTATTTTAGTATTATTACCATTCACCATCTCTTGTGTGTTATGGTCATCGTCTGGGTTATTAGCACCCTTGGTTCCAATGTGTTTAGGCACGTTCAGCTTGTTCAGCCTCTTTCTCCTTCTACGTTATTTCCTAGTAAGGAAAACAGTGGAGGTATCGCTAATGGATTCAGCAGTTTCGTCCACCACCAGATCAGCATCAATGATACTATCCTCTACAGGCTCTGCAACAGCATTGTGCTGATCTAAATAATCGGAGGTGAAAGGAACAGCAGCCTAAATGAGCTTATCTAGCTCTTCGTCATCATCCGATTTCAGGGCGATGTTGCTAGAGAGGGTAGATACCTCCACCAAAATGTTGCCACACATTTTTTATAAAACCTTCATGGCAAATTGGAGCACTGAAAGTTGAGTTTGGTGATCACAATGCTGTGCCATATCCTCAGAAATAGATTTATCTAATATTGCAACTTCGTCGAGGGGATTCATATTGGGGGGTGCAGAAAGCCTGGGGCCAGAATCATTATCTGTATTAGATGTACTAGTTGCCCCAGAAGGGCTTCCAACTTCTTAATTGAGTCTCCCAGGTATCATGTCATTTGCAACTTCAAGGGGATCCCCCTGGGCTTGTGCAGTAGGCTCAGGTGCCAAAGAGTCACGCAGCAAATAACATAAGGCCAATAGCGAGTGGTTATTATCCATCCCAGAGAAGGATAGTTCTGAGTGCACCGTGTTATTGCTAGGTTCACTGTGCACAGTATTTCTAACTATACAAGTATTAGCCTGGGTAATTACTGGCACAGTGTTGGATGGAACAATAGGATCGGAAGAAAAGTAGAAGTCAATAGTCCCAGTCCTGCAACCTCTAGTGCGGGATCTGCTAGGGGAACTTGTGACACGTGGTTTAGAAGTATTGCCTCAATTACCTTTCTCCCATTCCCTGTTACCAATCATTATCTCTTCTTCCTCCTACTCAGTCTGGGTTTCGTCCACGTTACTCTACAGAAACCGCCTTGACCTCGTACTCTATGCTTAGTATTCAAATCTTGACATGGCCTTGCCCCTGTTTACCTTGCTTCTCTTCTTTCCTTGTATTCTCCTTCTAGTCCTCTCCGCTCTGCTGGACTTTTTTTACTCACTGTTCCACGTGCCCCTTGTGCACAATCTCGCTTTCGATCTTTTCAACTGCTGGTACCTCTCCACTAGAACCTTCTTCCACTATCTCTTCAATCCATAACCTCTTACTCTCTTTTTCGCTCCTCCCTAAAATGTCACTTACTTCAGTCTACTGTTTGATTGCTATTGGCTGATCCCGAACACAATTGTTTACGCTGATTTTAATGTACTGTCCACTGTTTCTCTGTGAAACGTTTTGGTAAAAAGCTCTATATAAAAATCTATAAAAAACAAGTACAAAAATACAAATTGTTTTAGGGGCAGATGTTTACTTACTTATTTTCTGGTTGTTAGACCTCAAGCAGTGTTTCCAAGGCATGATAGGTGATTATTAGCACAGCGTTTCTCTGAATATAGTGTTAACCAGTTTTGCGCTCACAAATCATCAATGTAATTTACACTATAAACACCCTTTCAAATTAAACCAGGGCCAGAATCAGTAAATCACCATAAGCCTGAAGTCAACACTATTGAATTGTAAAATGTAAAATATGTTGTTTCATAAAATTAGGTATATAAATCATTAAAATTGTTGAAAAGGCCTATAAGAGAAATAATATTCAATATAAGCAATAGTAACACTCATGTGCAGAAGGCCACACACCTGGGAATACACAGGGCCTCATCACGACCCTGGTGGTAAGTTACCGCCAGGGCCGTGACTTTACCGCCATGGCGCAAACTACGTTTACGCCATGGCGGTAAGGGGATTTACCGCCCCATTCCGACCTTGGCGGGGCGGTAAATCCCCAATCCCCATTTACCCTTCCCCATTCCCATTTTTGCCCCATAGGGCATAATGGGAGTGGGGAAGGCGTTAATTACGCCACCGTAAATTACGGTGGCGTAATTAACTCCATGGTCCCTTACCGCCATGGTTCTTTACACCTGCTAAAAGCAGGTGTAAAAACCGCCATGGCGGAAAGGGACCTCGTAATTGGCGGAAAGGGGTTGGCGCAGCTAACGCTGCCGCAAACCCCTTTCCGCCAGGGTCGTGATGAGGCCCACAGTCACAAGTCCGGACAAGGACGTACAAATATCGCCCCTCAGCGTGAAACTTTACAGCTCCAAGCAAGGTAGCTTTCCCAACATATATCGCCAATACTGGCAGCCGTGGTTTGTGAATGCCTTCAAAGGTGCAGAGTTAGGAAAGATTGAGCAACGGGCTGTGGCAGGCTATGGAAACCCCAAAGAGAACCACATTCCTGCACACACGGAGCACAAGATAGTCAGAAGGGCGAGCAGTAGGTGATAATAATAGTAGTAATAGTGAGTCACTTTATCTTAAGATGGCAGATAGAATGTACAGCAGAATGAGAAGCCATGTCCAACAGCTGCAGACAAATGCTGAAATCTTTGAAAAAATATAGAAATGTCCGTAGCACGGAAAGCCAGGGCAGGCTGCGGCAGGCTATGGAATCTGCTAGGGGAAACCACACTCCCGCACACACTCCTAGTCCGGGCACGAAATAAATATGCAGCAAATAATCACCGTAGTTGGCTGCCCAAGGAATGTAAACAATAGATCGGGTAGCAGTGATAAAAGAGAGCACGGCAAATACGCCAGACAGTATATCACTGAAAAGGAGTGGCCAGCACCTCAAAAAAGACCTTGGGCCTCATTACAATCTTGGCGGAATGGGTTAACGGGTGCCGCGAATGGATGCGGACCCGTTAAACCCATTCCGCCTGATTATGAGGTCCCCTCGCGGGACCCGGTAAGTTGCCTGGTAAAACCAGGCAACTTACCTGGTCCCGCGAGGGGCCGGTCGTAATCGGCCCGTTGTTAGCTCCCTGCACCCATTCCCATTGAGCCCTATGGGGGCTCGAATGGGAACGGGGAAGGTCCGGCCCCGGGTTCCCTGAGGGAGGAATTACCGGGCCCTCCAAACTCGGAATGGCCCGGTAATACCCCATTCAGGGAACCCGGACCCGGACCCGGTTTTGGAGGCAGCCATGCCGCCAATAGCGGCATGGCTACCACCAAAGCCGTAATGAGGCCCCTTGTGTCATTGTGGCTTTGCATTCATAGCGGACCATTGCAGACAACAGCTCACTCGAACTCACTCTGCGCTGCTCTGTGTTTCAATGAGGGAGATATAGAGTCAGCTACTCCTGGAACCCTGGGGCCGCCTCCAAATAGTAGAAATTAAAAAAGATGATTAACCACTGCAGACCACAGCTCTATCGACCTCGCTCCGCTCCGCGGTTTAATGAGGGAGATATAGAGTCAGCTACTCCTGGAACCCTGGGGCCGCATCCAAACAGCAGAAATTAAAAAATTATTTGAATTCACTGCAGACCACATCTCTCTTGACCTCACTCTACTCCCTGTTGGGGGTTTGTCCTTGGCCCCCATGCGTGCCCGTGAGCCCCCAACCCGACAGAGCACACTCACACACGTCTGTCGGCTTCGGGCTCCCCGGTCGCTCTGCCAGCTTCCGGGAACGCCCCGTTTATTAAAGCTGCACGCGGCGACGTGCAACGTCATGCCGCCGCGTGCGCAGCCCTTGCTGGGCAACGCCACACTCCTCCTTTTTCAGGAGGAAACACAATTGCAACATTACTTAAACACGATACATCACACAACAAAACAAACTGCCCATCCTGAACCCATGCCCCTTTAATGTCAGCCACCCGGGTCCCCTCACTCCGGATGACTCTCCAACTGTCCCAACACATACTCCCTCAGGTAAGCGGGTTTCCCTCGCCCAGCCCTCTGGGGGTACCTCCCGCTCACCTCCGGCACCGGCAGTCCATCAGCAGCAGCCCCTCGAATCGGAGAGGCCAGGGCACCGAGAGGGGGCCCATCATCCTCAGGTATCTCAGCGACACCAGGGTCCAGAGGGGGTTCAGTTCTTGAGTCCCCCAACTTCTTGAAGAAGCTGACGTTTCGGGTGACAGCCGATCGCCCATCTGAGGCCGTCACCATCGACCCCTTCACGGCGACCACATCCAGGGGCTCTGGTTCGTAAGGGAGGGACAGCTTCCCATGAGGATGTCGGTTCCGGATGAGCACCTCATCCCCGGGTTCCAGCCGCTGGGGATGAAGACCCCGGCGCAAGTTCTCTTGGCTGATCCTGGCCAGTCGTTCGGCCTCAACCTGCTGGTCGTTGATCACACCGGGTTCTTTCTCCTGTACCTCTGGCAGTAGCCCCCGGGGGCATCGCCGGAATAAAGCCTCCGCCGGGGCGACACCAGTGGATGCGTGTGTAGAGGTGCGATACACTCTCAGGAATTGATACAAGGCCCGTTGGAGAGGCTGACCTTGTCCTTGCGCAATCCGAAATGTCTTGTTCAGCGTTCGCATCAGCCTTTCTGCGTCACCGTTGGCTCGAGGCCACAATGGGGATATCTTCCGATGTTTGACTCCACAGCTGGCTAGAAATTCTGAGAACCGCTCGCTTTGGAACGGCGACCCGTTGTCCGAGCATAGCGTCAGGGGAAATCCATGGGTTGCAAATATCTTTTCCACGGCGACTACCACATGCTCGAATGCCACCGACTCCACAAACTCCACCTCGGGGTACCGGGAGTACTCATCAACTATGGCCAGAAAGTGGGTGCCCACGGACGTGGACCCAAAGTCCGCATGAACGACCTCCCAGGGCCTGGTCCCCGAGGCATGGCTTCGATGGCCGGTTCTCTCTGCACCGGGGAGGCTGCCTGACACCATACGCAGGCTGCCACAAAGTCATCGACCCTTTTCTCCAGCTCCGGGAACCAGACCTTCATCCGCAGCCTTGCCTTAGTCTTGGCGGCATTCTGATGCCCGTGATGGGCCAGAGTGATCACATCACCTACTTTGGAGTGGGGGACCACTATGCGATCCCCTCGGAGTAGGAGTCCCGACTCCGAGAATGACAGCTCGTCTTTCACTTTCCACAGTTGTTCAAGGGCGGTCTTCGCCTCATGGGTCCGCCCCGCGAGAGCTTCCAAGACGAACTTCCAGGATCCGCTCTGCATCGACTGCTTCAGTATTTGGAAGCACCCATCCTCGGCCGCTGCAGCCTCCAGCTCCGACAGGGGCATCGCATTTGGTGTTGCTCCTTCCACTACCATCCGGACATGGTCGTCCGCCTCTTCTGCGCAGGTGTCTCCTACCACTCCCCCACGCACTCCTGGATGCCGGGAGAGGTAGTCCGCTGCATTGTTAGCTCCTGGCCGGTACACCAGCGTGACCCCGTACTCAAGCAATGCGAGCATCCATCCCACCTTCGTCGCCACTGTTGGGGGTTTGAACCCTGGGGCCGCCTCCAAACAGTAGAAATGAAAACAAGATTATAAGCCACTGCAGACCACAGCTCACTCGACCTCACTACGCTCCATTCTGTGGTTTAATGAGGGAGATATAGAGTCAGCTACTCCTGGAACCCTGGGGCCGCCTCCAAACAGTAGAAATAAAAACAAGCTCATAAGCCACTGCAGACCACAGCTCACTCCTCAAGATTTATAACCAACAGGGTTCAAAATTAAGATTTAATGAGCAGGAGCTAAAACCAGCATCTGGGTGTCAGGCAACACCCAGTAAGCAGGAGCTACCACTGGGGAACCAGGAGAAAGTACCAAGTTCACCAGGAATCTATGTAGCACATGAGATCCACTGTAACATTTTTGTTCATTGCATATGTTTCATTATGTTTAAATGTGTACAAGATGTGCCCTAATTGTTCCTTATTAGCATTTTCAAACAGTCAAAAGTAATTGTAACATATTTGTTCGGCACCAATTGCCAGCTGAGCCAGCAGCTCTGGCCAGCTGTTGGTTTCAAGCTAACCAGGTTCTCCTTGATTAGAAGAAGGAGCTAACTAGCTCTCGGCTCCTGGCAATGTTCAACCCTGCCCACGATGTCTCTCCCTCCTGGCCCACAACCAGATACCCCAGCCCACCATTCAGACCCACATGCAGGTGCCCCATAGATGACCGATCCCACCCTCCCAACCCACAGATGCCCCATCCCACCCTCCAGGTAAACACACAGATGCCCCATGCCACCCTCCAGACCCCATCAAGATGTCCCATCCTTCCCTCTAGAACATACCATGATGCCCCTATCCTGCCCTCCAGACCCACCTGAAGATGCCCCCTCCCCCTGATCCAGAACCCAGCAAGATGCGCCATCCCTCCCTCTCAATCTATATTATGATGCTTTCCTCCCTTCACACATCAAGATGCCCTAATCCCTCCCTCTAGACCATACCAAGATGCCACATCCTGCCCTCCAGACCCACACAAAGATATCCCCCTCTGTCAATTCCAGAGCACCCCAAGATACCCCTCCCTCCATTTCTGAGCACACCAAGGTGCCCCCTCCATTCCAGTGCACATCAAGATGCCCCCTCCCTTTATTCCAGAGCACACCAAGATGCACCATCCCTCCATTCCAGAGCACATCAAGATACCAAGATACCCTCATCCTAACCTCCAGACCCACACAACGATGTCCCTCTCCATCCATTCCAGAGCACACCAAGATACCCCCCTCCCTCTATTTCAGAGCACACCAATGTGCCCCGTCCTTCCATTCCAGAGCTCACCAAGATGCCCCCCTCCCTTTATTCCAGCACACACCAGGCTACCAAGATACCCTCACCCCAACCTCCAGACCCATACCAAGATGCCCCCCTCCCTTTATTCCAGAGCACACCAGGATGCCCCCTCCCTGCCTCCATTCCAGAGCACACTAAGGTGCTCCCATCCTTCCCTACAGACCCACACCAAGAGAAACACTGTCTCACAACGCTTTCTTTCTGGGGTAATATGAAGTGGAAATTGCCAGTGCAGGGTGGAGTCTAAAAGCAGAATCTGAAGGTAAATGAGAAGACACAGAGGAAAATACCAGAGTCCACCCGAAGTAGCAGAAGGCTCCAAGAGGCAGGTGCTTTCCAATTAATATCATGACCCCACATGGAACCCAGAAACGGGCATTTGTGTTTGCAGTATCACTCTGTTGGAAAGGTTGTTTGTTTGTTATACCCACTTTTTCCATGCCCTCAGGCCCATTTCAATGGTGTTACTTTTGAACCCAGACATTTCCACCAGGCCCTGCTCCAGCAGGAGTGCCAGGCGGCCAGGCCCCCACAAGGCCAACCCCTGCACCGCCTAGAAAGGAGGCATGGTCAGTGGTGGGGTTTTTCCTTTCTTTTTTTTTCTTGCTTTTTTTCAATGTATTTTAACTATACGCAATTAAAAAAAAGTAAATCACCACTGGGACTTAGGGTGATGGGTGGAGACTAGGGGGGTAAAAACAGGCAGGGGGGATTTCGCGATTAGCATTCTGAGGAGCTGTACTGCAGTCGGCCCGATCAGGATTTCTTTGCTTGCCCTGGACAATGATTTATGCCCCACAGCCATGAAAGCAGAAATGACCAGGGATGTGGAGTGCCATGCACACCTCTAAGTGAGGTAGCACACATGCTCAAGCAGGCAGCCTACAGCTGTCTAGCAATATCCTGTGGTGCTTTTTTAACTGCACTTTTAATCTTACTTACATTTCAAACTTCTCATTTTTAAGGTATCTATTGTTTCAAACTATCACGTTGATTTCTATAATTGAAAGTAGGTTTGTATATGTGGGAATATAACAGTTGTTCCAATAATGCCTAATACGATGGTTAATTGTAGCAAAGAATCAATGGCAGGTGGCGATGCTTGGACACAGATTTCTACACCAGGTGCATAAACAGCTGAGGACCCTGACACATTACATTCACTGGAACACAAGCCACAGCAAGCATTTTTAGGCCTTGTGGTTCGGCAGTTTGGGCAGGACTGCTCATATTAGTGGCAGGGAGGCCAAGCCTGACCAAAGCAATGCCAGGGGTTATCATTGATTCAGAGACTTATATCCATCAGACTGAGGGCCCCTACAAATTCCATTCAAAGTATGTATTCTGCTGCATGAACTACTTGAGTATAAGTGAAACAATAAGGTTGGTAGTAAGAAAAATGTAATTCTGGGGGGAGAGTGAAGTAAAATCAAAGTCATTTGATGTAAGGCTTTGAATGAGGCTATTAGGTGTGAGCCAGAATGATTGCATTGGACCTCAGATAGGATGGATTGAAACAAAAAAGTTCCCACTTTGGAGAACTTGCGTCCCCTGCACAGTGTGATTGGTTCAATTAATAAGCCCAACTTTTTAGAATGTTTTTAGATCTCAATGTAAGGTTGTTAAACAATAATTTAATCCAAAAGGAAATGTTATTCAAATGTTCAAATAATAATTGTTCTCAAAAGAAGATTTTCCAAAATGTTTTGTTTTAAATTCTGGTTCTTTAATGCCCGACGCGTTATGAGAATATATTTCTCTTCTTCAGGGGCTATTGTTTCTATCGATATAAATACAAATGTAAGTGTTCGTTTGTTCAAAATCTTAAATCTCCGAAAGTTCTCCACTAATTGCTTTGAAATTTTGACACAATGTTGCATTCGAATATGCATGTGTTTTTATATACCTACTATACATAGATGTCACACCAATGACAGGTAAAAACATGCTTTTTCTGAAAAACAGCGCCATCTGTTGGAGGGTAAAGCAACACACGCTATACTAAATATTTTACTGAAAAACAGCCCCATCAGTTGGACGTAAAAGCAACACAGGCTATACTAAATATTTTACTATTTTAAGATTCCATTTCAATGTTTCCGATTTAGAATGGCTCAAATACGTGCTGAGGAAGCAGCAGAGCGACGTGCAGCCAGACGTCAGGATGCACAGTTGCGAGCACGGCGATCACATTCTGCAGCTTCTGATCTGCTTCGTTCTCAACAGAATGAACGCGACAGGCTGAGAGTGGCTGAAAGACGTCAACGAGAAACAGCAGATCAGCATCAAACACAACTCTGTGCTCAGCAATCACGCGATTACAATCGCCTTGCATTCCGGTACAACCCAGCTGATGATTATAGTTTGAGCCGGCATGTTCTCATCGGCACTATGACTGTAGTGTGTCCTTATTGCAAGGCTCTGAAATTTAATGGAGAAACGAAAGGAATGTGTTGTGCCGCCGAGAAAATTAAACTGCCTCAACTTGGAGAACCGCCAGAGCCATTAAAAACTTTGCTTGCCGGATATACCACTGAATCAAAGCATTTCCTATCTAACATCAGGAAATACAACTCATGCTTCCAAATGACTTCGTTCGGCGCAGAAATCGTAACAGCTCAATTCATGCCAACTTGCGTTTGCAATCACCATCAACAAAGCTCAAGGCCAATCTTTAGAATTGTGAGGTTTAGATCTAGACACGGATTGCTTCTCACATGGACAATTATATGTTGTGGATTCTACAGTCAGCAAACCCGACAATCTCTATATCTGCACAGACAATGGAACAACAAAAAATATTGTATACCAACAAGCATTGTGAAATTAAACATATTAGAACGGTGCACTTTCTCTTTTCTTTCTTTTCCATTTAACCAGACTGAGCCACAGCAACGCATGGCCAGGGACAGCTAGTAAATAATATATTTGAAAAACATAATCAGTATTTTTCTTACTCTGTACAGATTACAAAAAATTATTAATACCATCACTTCAAATTATAGTATTTTACCACTAATTCCAATTTCTGATTTTTCAAAAGAAACTCATATACCAGGTCGTGCATTGTGCCAATGGAGAACCATGTGTTCCATCGCACTTACCTATGTTATTACTATCCACAAGTTAACCAATTCAGTAGTGGAAGTCACCACTTTTCTGTATATTCCCTATTCATCTCAAACACTTTTCTTTTCTCTGTAATTCACAGTCACTTCAGCATTATATCACCCTGCTGACCTGTGCTGTCTTCTCATCCATGTCTATCTAAGGATGGAGGGTCTATGTGTTCTCTTTATCACTGTGATAGAACTCCTGTGTGTTTCCAGTTGTTCCTTATTATCGTCCTCCTAGTCACTTCACGTGTACACTAGATAGATGACATATCCTTATGCTTACTGAGATAGTGTTAATGTTTGGGACCATTACTTACACGTGTTATAGTCTTGTGCTTCTAGTACTGGCATATTTATTGATGCTAGAATCCAATGCCCTAGGCACTGCCACCTTAGCTCATATTGCCATACGATGCCTCTTCCGGCTGTGAAGAAATATATACATGTAAATGCCCCACAATGTATAACAATTATTAATGAGTAATGCTTATTGGGAAAATAATTTTTAGAAGGAGATTACCTGAATCTGAGGACAGGTAAAGGATCAAGAGCTGAATGTGTGAACTGTTTGTCCAAAAATTGAACTCCGTTTCAGAAAGATTCTAACATCCATCGAATTCTGTGAACAAATGTATCATTAGGTTATTCACCCAATCTTAGATGTCAAATTTGTTCAAAAAATCAAAATAAAAGGGCCAAGCATCTTAGAGATGTTCTTGGGTTGTGTTAAAACATTTCTAGAGTTTACCTGGAAGCGAAAAGAGGTGAGCTGGATGGTCCTACCAGCTAAAAGGGAGAAGACTCTTCAGCAGAAGATCTTCCCAGTCGTTGGAGAAGTGGAGAGTTTGTTGCAGCAGGGCTTCACCGGTGGTGTCGTCGGGTTGCAGGTGGCTCAGCTTCATCCACATCGGGTTATTAGGTCCAGTGGCGACTTCTGAAGATCCAGTCCCAAAAGCCCTGCTTTTATGCCGAAAACCCCCATTCAAACAGCCTAGCTGTCAATCACTCATGGTAAGTGGTGAGCCGGCAGGCTCACCACTGGGCCAATCAGAGAAGAGTGCGACTTGGGTTGCCAAGGCAACGCAGTCCAGGGTGCCTATTCCCCCCTCCACCCCTCCTATGGAACCCAGACAGAGTGGCACCACTTGGAGGGCTTCTGTGGAGAAGCCCGCCAAAATAGTGGAACAAAGGGCTCGACTTGGGTCAGAGTCACAGAGACGAACACAAACGCCATTTTAGAACCGAGATCTGGCAAAAAATCCCACTCAGTGAATTTATTTTAAATAAATAAACCGGCGGTATCTTTAACATTGCACCAAAAAGTGGTGCGTTTAAAATCAATGGGAAAATCCAATAGAGAAATATTCCGGTGGAATATTTCGCGTGGTAACCACTGCCACCAGCCAGAAACTCGTCAAGGGGGGACAGGACAGTGCCCCCCTTGGAAACAGACCCAGGGGCAATCAAATTACCCCTACCAGTACATCCACAATATGATGGTTTGTACTGGTTCTGTTCACAATTTTGGACTAGTAAAGCCAATGGTGACTTTACATGCCCTGGGAGACAGTAGTCAGTCCCAGGGTATGGAGTCTATGTTTGGGGGTCACTATGACACCCCTGTGTTACTGCACGGAGGGTGCTGTGTAACACACACACAAAAACCAATGATAGCCTATGGAGAAAAATACCCCACAGCCCATAAGCACACAAAAAGTCAAAGGATATCCTCAAATCATGTCTAAGAGTGGGAGGAAAAGAGTCTCACTCTTAGCAGGAGAAAAAAACAAACCCCAAAAATCCAGCAAAGCTGGGGGGGGACTCACTAGGTTGGGGAAATGAGCCTTAACAGAGAATTCTCCCTAACACCCTGAATCATGTCCCCCCACCCCAACTCATGTCTCCCCACCCCCAGCATTGACGGCAACCTGCAGGCAGGCCCCGACTTATGTCCACCCACCCCCAGCATTTACGGCCACCTGCAGGTTGGCCCCCACTCATGTCCACCCACCCCCAGCATTGACGAAAACCTGCAGGCAGGCCCCCACTCATGTCCACCCACCCCCGCAATTGACGGAAACCTGCAGGCAGGCCCTGACTCATGTCCCCCCACCCAAAAATAATGGGATGATAAAAAAGTGTAAACACAAAAAAGTGGTCCATATCCAAGGAATGTTGTCCAATAGCAACCAGAAATTTTAAAAAACCCATTACTCCGGTGAAATAAATGGAGAAAAAAAAACAAATGTCTTAAACTATGTACAATGTTCCAAGGGTCCATGATCCCAAAAAAGACATACACACTAAAAAACCCTAAGAATAAAAAACTATTCCCAAAATGTAGAGCAAAGTCCATGGACTCAAAATCATAAAAAAAGAAAGGAAACCTGCCACTAAATAACTATTTACAAAGGCAGCGGGCTAGTCCTACGACTCACCATTTCCCCACGGAGTTCGGGCCAGGGCATCATCGAACTCTGCATCAATATCCCGGAGGTGGGCCTGTGCTCCCTCCTCGAGGGCCAGCAGGGACTCCCTCGTGCTCCTCACAAACTCCCTGCGAGTCTCCTCGAGGTACTCTGCCCACCTCTCTGCCCAATGCAGGGTGTTCTCTGCCCTGGCCATGGTGAGTCATGCCCCCCGTGCCCGCTGCCGCTCTGCACCTATCTGCTGGCCCATTCGCTGCAATACGGAAGACATCCTTGTGCCATGGTCCATGTCTCCCTCCTGCCTGATGGCCGATACCTGCCCCTCTGATGTTGATGGCCCGAGTCCTGTTGCCTCCTACATAGAGCCTGCTGCTGTCAATAAGCCCTGTGCCTGCGTCTCGAGGACTGCCTCTGGGATAATGACAACCCCCGGGGAAGTCGTGCACGTGCCCTGCTGCAAGGTGCCTGCACTACCTCCCTTGCCACTGGTCCTGTTGCTGGGGTGACCACCTCTGCTGATCCTCTGACTCCCGACTGTGGCAGGGATGTGGTCTCCACCAGACTGGCTGCCGTGTTTGGGACAGGTCCAAAAGGGGGCCCTGGTGGTATCAGGGCCGGAAGACGGCAGGGAGGATGACTGGCGCATAGTGGAGGAAGAGGAGGAGGGGGTCGTAGCAGTGGCCAGGACACATAGCAAAATTGCAACAATGAGCTGAGCCAGCAAGTTCATGAGGGCCCAGACCTCTTCTTGATGATGTGCAAGCACCCGACAGGAAGCCTGCACATCATCACGAATGTCACCTGTGTGCCTCGCGAGACCGGGTAACATGGTTCCACCCTGTCATGGATTCCCTCGTCTGCAGGTAGTGGAAGGTCAGTTGAAGTGGACACACCCACTACCTGCGTATGGGTCAGGCCTGAGGCATGCCCGCCGGTGCAAACTGATGCAGACGCAGGATCAGGGACAGGACTAGGCACAGGTCCCTCCACGGTGACCTGCACTGCCTCCTGCCCCGACCCTGGACTGCAACAGTTGCACCTACCTCATCACCCCCGCCAGGCCCCATGTGCTGGGCTGATGCGGCCTCTGCCTCGTTCACCACCAACCTGGATGACTCTGAACTGTCTTCCGCATCGAATTGCTCATGTGGGGGCTCACCTGTCCCTCCTGCTGCCGAGGAGCCCATGGTAGGCAGAATCCTCTGCAGTACCCTTAGGGTGTAAGTGACTTCAATGCAGCACTCCAACTAAAGCAATGCCTAGTCTGGGATGCCCAATGGAAGCCCTTATTGATATATTTATATGTCAAAGTTCTTTAAATCTGGATGATGAACCCTTATATAACGCCCCTCTCTTTGAATCCCCCTGGCCTCACTGAGCCAAGAAGTAGGTTTGTTTTGCAAATTAAAAGGTTTATGTGAAGAATTAAACAATATATATATCACACTTTTCTGAACAAAATAATATCTGATAGCACACTTATGAATATAATAGTGATCAACAATGGGTAATATTACAATACCACACTCTCTTTAATCACTTAGGAGTTGGTATAGAAAGGATAAGGTAGCAGAGAATATGTTGTATGGTTTCAAGGAAATGCAAGATGGGAAAGAATGCAACACAGAAATAAACTTGATAGGATTTCAATCTAAAGATAATATAATCACTTTTTCCCCTGTGACTACTCACTCCTCCCCCATGCAATATGAAGAGATGGAAATGAGGGCACACAGGTTTCAGGAAGGCAATCAGTGCTGCAGTTCAATTCCAGTTCCCCCCAGCAAGCTTAGAGAAAACAGGTATGATTTTAAACAGGCAGGAATGCTTTTGAATGTGATTGCAGGGAATGTGAAAAATATGCTAAAATGATTTTAATTCACTAAAGGATTCAGGATGAGTGACAGTTACTTGAGATTGGTTCAGGTCAACACTAGCAATGATTCATGAATGATTATCAACTTGAAAACGAAATTCAGCAGTGGTAAGCAAGAGACAGCTATTTTGACAGAAAATGAAATTGAGCTAAATTGCAATTTGCTGCAATTTATCTGCGTGCGTAAATCGCGATTACGGAAAAACTATAATGGAATGTCGTTTTGGGTTTGTTGGAAAGCTTAGGATCTTATCTTTAAAATGTGGAGGTAGATTTTCAGAAATAAAGTCAAGATTACGCTTTACAGATTTGAAATCAACAGGATGGACACCAGATTCTATAATGCAGTTCTGGACAGGTTGAAATGGATGGGATAAGATTACTTTAAACTAAGAGATTGGTTCTGTACAGTTCTAGACTAGATACTCACTCCTAGTTTTGGAATAGAATGGAATGGGCCCGTCAAAGATCTGGTCAAGGGTTTGACTTCACTCGCCACCGGACAGGTCTCAGGCACTCCGGTCTATGTTCAGCACTGCACGGCGGTCTGCAGCCTCTTGGACGGGATCTGATGGGTTCCGGATATGGCTCTGCTTTCTCTGGATCTTGGTTCTAGCACAGGGTTCTTGGCCAGAAGCAAACAGCACAGCCCTTCTGCTGAGAATCAGGTTTGCAAAAGATTCTGAAGCCTGCTGAAAAGGCCTCTCTCTGCTTCAAAGTTCTAGAGTTTGGATTCTAAGTTCTGGTCTCTGGATCTAGATCTGGAGTCCGGAATCTCTGTCTGGATATTGTCGGGATCTGGTCTGGCAGAGTGCTTCACAGGAACCGGTTGAAGAGTAGAAAGAGTGTGTCCTTGCCTGTCCTAAGCAGTCTCTTTTTATGTGTTTCCAAAGTGGGTGTGGAGGCTGATTCTACATGCCCAACCCCCTAAGGATTTGATAGGTTAGAGACATTCCTGTCCCATGACTGGAGAAAGGAGTAGTGTGTCATCCTGTGTCATCAGGTGTCATGTTTATGGCTTAAGGAAAGAACACGCCCCTTTGCTTTTACTTAGAAAATCAATTTTTCCCAAAAAACATATTTCCCAGATACACAAGTTGTTGAGAATACAGATAAACGTCACAGATTAATCAAGGCATGTCTCTGTTCAAGTCTCATGTTCCTACAAGCTTGGGTTCAGAAATGACAACTTATTCACGCTTTTGGTGAGTTTGCCAAGATTGGTTCTGCACCAAATTTTACACAGACATACACACCCTCTATGAGCATATTACTGTAAGTTTTTATGTTTCTAGCATAAACGCTGTATCTACAATATTAATCAATCCCGGGGTTTGGTTTCAGAACATCACACAGCATCCATCTTAGTCTTGAACTGTGAGTGAATTTGTCATTTTAAGAATCTCAAAGTTTGACATTTCTGTCAGCTTGGTAAAATTTGTTATAAGCAATTTCATAAAACATACATTTGCTTTCAATTCAATACACACAACGGTTTGTCTCTGCCCCCAGAAGCTTGGCTCTGACTCAGAGGTCACATGTCTTGTTTCCTGCCAGGAGTTGTTGGCCACTCACACCCAAATTTAGCATATTCCATTCAGTCAAGGAATCTATTGTCTCTTTTTCCTGCAAGCAGGGGAAATCTCCTCTCACAACAGTTCTAATTAACATGTCCATGCGATCTCCTGTCCTGTTGATAGGAAGGCCAAGGTGTGAAGGGTTCTCACGGAAGCAAGCCTTTTGGAGTTTTAATGAAATCAGATTGCCTTCTGGTCAATTTCAACAGAGTTCCTTGTGAAAAAAATGCATTTTATAAACCTAAAATAAGCAATATATCTTTAAATCAAGTCTTTTTCAACATGAAATCACTGTGTAGCACTCTATATGGCATTTTGATGGAATTCCCTGCTTTGGCATATTTAGCTTCTGCAACACAGCTCTCCTGTCAGAATTTAGCGATCGCAGCACCTGTCGGAGGTGAGCAACGGTACTGCACCCATTTTTGACAGCTGTCTTCCAGCAAGCATCTTTAAAAGTGGATTTTGCTTGATAGCATATGATTCTTGCTGATATGGTATTTGTGTGGCTTCTTGCAGTAAATGATGTGGAACACCCAACAAAGAGGTTGGATCTTTTAGGTGATTTTGTGAGCCATGATTTTAGCAATTTTTGACAATCAAGAAAACGGATTCCCAAACAGCTCGGTATTTCTTTTTCAATCAGTATTGCTATTTCCAAGTGGTTTCAGGCTGCTTTGTGGGTAGCCCAATGGTGGTTTTAGGCAGTGATCTCCTGTGCTCACTAATATAGGCAAAAGTGGATGGCAGCCTAATTTTCATGTTTTCACTGCGCATTTTCTGGTGATTTTGAGCGAGCAGCATGCTTTCCAGTGGCCATTCTGATGTTTCTGCTGCCAGCTATGCACAGTGATGTTGTAGGGCTTGGATGAGTGGGTTAATACATCCCACAAGGGAACACTACAGACAATTAAGTCTACAAGTGGCAGTACAATTTCACCTTTGGTACAAGCCTGTACTACACAGTTATAGTGGTAGCAGTAGCGGAGCAGGCAGACTTATCTCAAGAGCAAATGAGCAGTAATAGGGATTACACACTACAATTACTGTGACTTAAACAAACACTGACTCAAGGTTTCTGGTTAAAAAATATAAGTACATTTATTTTTAATCCATCTGTTCATAAAACTCTTCACTTTTATTAAACAAAACCACATTCTAAAGATAATACACACAACCAATTCCTTTGGTTTTGGTCAATTCAAGGTAAGTACATTAGGATTTGACAGACCGGTGTTGTGAGACAAAAGATGTTGCCGGGGGTTAAGAAGCGCTCACTTTTTGACAGTAATGACAGTTCGGTCTAACGAAAGAAAAGCGTACCCACGGGAAGAAATGTAACCGTAGTAAAACACACACAGCACATTGAATTAAAACCAGGGAATAGGGGATAAAAATCATAGGCAATACTTTGTCAAGGCACTAGAATCAGAGGACGTGTTCTAAAATACAGATAAAGTCAATAGGACTGCGCCAGTTGTCAAATGGAGCAGGGCTCTGTTGTCGAGGATCACACGATTTTAGAACAGTTTGCGATTAAGGTTGCCAGGAGTACTTGGATATTGTCAAAGGGAGGCAAAAGTTATAAGAGCCAAGGAAGAAAGGACAAGCCTTCGGAAAGGAAAAGGGTTCATCCCGATTCCTCAAGGTTGGATGTAGAGAACGACCAAATGGACACATTACCTTATTCAAATGAAGAAAGCCGGTGCTACGGCAGTTATTCCTGGTAGTTCCCGCAGACTCACGGTTCCTGGAGCTTCAGTCGTGGGGACAAGAAGGAGTAGGTCTGGAGCGATCTGCACTACACAGGGATGAGGCCAGCAGCAGCAAAGCAACAGTGAATAAAAGGTGCGCTCCTCTAAAACAGGAGAGGGCTCTTCTGATGGCTATCCGGACCACTACAGCTTCGTGCAGCGATTTAGACCCAGGAGAGGATTCTCTGGCTGTAGAAAGGTGAGCTGGTTGATCCCACCAGGCTCAAGGGAAGAAGACTCCGGAGTAGATCTTCTCTGTCGTTGAAGGGTAGATAGCTCAGGACTGCAGCAGGGCTTCACCGGGACTCGGCAGTTGCAGCAGTCGTCTTCTTCTCCGCTTCTCTTCGGTTCTTGCAGTTCCAGTGGCGACTGACTTCCAGCCCAAGAGTCCTTCCTTTTATGCCAAAATCCCCCATTCACACAGCCTGGCTGTCAATCACTCAGTAGGGGAGTTGTCCAGCCCAGACCACCACCTCAGCCAATGGACACAAAGTGCGACTTGGGTCACCAAGGAGACCCTGTGCAGGCGGTTACTAAACCCCTCCCTCACATTCAGCCCACCTAGACACCCAGACGCCCAGACTCCAAAGGAGGGCTTCTTCGCAGAAGCCCGCCAAAGCACGGTGAACAAAGAAGGCAAACCTGGTTTGGCGTGAAAAGTAAAACACAAGAAGGATGTCAACAAAAAGTAATGGTGATTAAACCCGACCGGAGCCAAAAGAAAATGTATTTGGTCAAGCAGGTTTATGTTCGAGGCTAATACAATAACCTAAAACAGTACCACGTTTATATAGTATAATCGTGGTAGAAAAGTTAGGGTAGATACCACTGCCACCAGCCAAGTCTTAACATTAAGGGAGCGAAACAAGGCTCTAGGAGGTACAGACAAAAAGGGAACAGAGTTAACCC
The DNA here is from genome assembly GCF_040938575.1 of Ambystoma mexicanum. Classification (NCBI taxonomy): domain Eukaryota; kingdom Metazoa; phylum Chordata; class Amphibia; order Caudata; family Ambystomatidae; genus Ambystoma; species Ambystoma mexicanum. The sequence continues at coordinate 1,388,698,639 of NC_090933.1, read as the reverse complement.
TTTCCAATACTCCATGTAAGATGGGGTGTACTGGGTCTGTAGGTTAAATGACTACATAAAGTAAATGGCAACTTTACCTGTTTCTGGGGGACAGTAGTCAGGCCCCGAAAAATGGAGTGAGTGGGAAGTCTTAGAGACAACCCTGTGTTACTGCACTGAAGCTGCTGTGTAACACACACAAGAAGTTTGGGCTCATGGAGTGGTGTGGCTCCAGAGCCCGAGATCACACAAAAAGTAGAAATACACATGGCAAAACACATGTAAGAGTGGGAAAAAGGTTCACACTCTTACCAGGTGGAAAGAATAAACCCCAGAAATCCAGCAAAGCCGCTGAGGGACTCACTAGTTAAGGGAAATTAGCCATAAATGAGAATTCTCCCTAACAGCCCAACTTCAACTTCTTGGGCCTCCCCTCAGCAGCTGCGGGCGTTGCTGCAGACGCAGCACCAGTCTCCTCGCTCGCGGAAGATGTTGTAACCTGGGAGGATGACTGGTTCTTGCATCTCTGCTTGACGGAGGCATCCCCGCCGCGGTGCTCCACAGCGCCGTCTCCGCCCTCTTCCTCCATCGCCACTGTGGATAGAGAGACATTGAACACAAGCATCAGTGTACCAAACAAATGTCTGCTTGACACAAAGCAAATGCACATGAGTGGCACTGTCAAACATCACAACCATCATCACCCTCCACAACACACAGGTCACTGCAAGCAACACACATGCACAACCATGCATGCCATGTGCAACAAACATTCACATCCATGTACAAGGCACTGCAGGCACATCAGTAGAGGGTCTGAACCTCACATGCATCATGGTACATGCACATCACATACACACACATCACCTGACAGTCATGCATCAGGCCATGTAGACCTTTCGTTACAGTGCACTTGTGGAAAACTGGGCCACATCAGTCAATCGCGCATTGAGATGCTCATATGTCATGCATCCATGGGGTTGGCCAGTCACACACTTACTTCTCAGACACACGCACATGTACAACATGCATGTCCATGATGGTGCCATAAGCATCCATGTCTCACACCTCTCACATGGCCAAGTCCAGACACAGGTATGCAAACATGTGTGCGTCGTCACATGCTTGTGCACATCCCGCATTGCAGCACAGACCCCATTAATGTGGAACACACTTGATTGGACTCACATGCAGCACTGTCATGGACATGCACACACACACATCTGTACATGAGGCATGACAGATATAAGGCCAGGGTGAACACTCCAGCCACACCTCAACATGCACTACGCTGGACTAGAACACATGGACACTTACCACTCGACTCCGGACTGAGCTCTAACTTCATGACCTGGGCGTGAAGCGCTGTGTGGAAGTGCTCCAGGACCCTCATTTCAATGGCCCCAGCACCCCACTCCACCAGCAACAGAACTCACGAGGGGTCGGGCCTTGTTGAGTGTCCTGGACCTGAAGTCTTCCCAGAATTTACAGACATGTTTGTATTCGCGGGGTGCCACCCTCTCCGCGTTGATGGCACCCACCATGTCCACCCAGATCTTACTCCATCCATCCATCATTGTCGAGTCGCGATGGTCCAGTGAAGAGGGCATCATAATGCCCCAGGGCTTGCTCCACCAGGATGCAAACTTCGTTGGGAGTGAAGCTGGCAGCCCTCTGCCTCTCTGCCGGGGGGTTGCCACTTTCCCCAGATGGTGTTTGGTCCGACATGGCAACCACCGAGGCAGGTGTGGGTGGGCGACTGGTTCCTGGGGCTGGGCTGTGGAGCGATGGAATGGCATTCAGGAGTCTTCTGGGTCAGCAGAGGTGGTCTCAGCAACAGGCTCTCTGGCAATGGCTGATGTGCAGGCACCTTGCAGGGCACGTAGGCAGCAGGCACACAGAGTGGGCTGGCAGCAGCAGATGGCTCGTAGGAAGCAGCTCAGGGCATTGGAGGCAGGTAAATGGCCTTGTGGGCAGGAGCGTGGGTCTTTTGCATGGCCAGCCGGATGCAGAGTGACTCTGCACGTGCCGAAACAGCGCATTAGCGTAGAATCAGAGGAAAGGCCCTTAGCGTGTAAGTTACGTGACGCACGCGGGACGTTGGGCGTTGATGTTCTGTACGGGTTAAAGGTCTGCGTAGGACACCAGTGCGCTGTACGTTCTTTTCGTCAGGACCGACGTGTGAGATTCTTCTTTTTGTGGGTTCACACGCAATTTCTTCACTACTGTGGCAATGCGTACTTCTTGTTTTGGTGGGGAGTTGTCTATGCGCTTCTGCTGCCATCCCCAGTGCCCGTCAGACCCAACAAGCAGTGCCATCTGCTGTCATGAGCAGGCAGGGTGTGGAAGCTGCATGGGCAGCTGCAGCTGACACCAGCCCACCTCAGGGTCAGCTAGCCCGGCCCAGATTGGTCACGGAACAGGCACAGGATGACTCACAGGCCGACTTCCGTGTCAGGAAGTCCAAGCCACGTATGGTGAAAGTTGCTGTCACCAGTTCACATGGATCTGGGGCAGCCGTGTCATCTGCTGCCCTGAGCAGCCAGGGTGTTGAAGCTGCAGGGGCAGCTGCAGCTGACACCACCCCGGCTCTGAGTCACCCAGCCAGGACTGTGTTGGTCCTGGCCCTTGGCACCGAGGCAGTTGTGGCGCTGGGTCCTGGTGACAGCACCCAGTAGCCAATGCCTGCAGTCAGACCTTTGGTCGTCTTGCCATTGCCTGCTTCCATTGGCCAGTCCACCTGTGCTTCAGCCCCTACTGACCGGAGCAGCAGAAGCCACTCAGGTTCCGCACAACCTCCCAAGTGGAAGAAGCATGCTCCAGCAGAACAGGCTGGGACCTCAGACACGGCTCAGGCCTCCGGCACATCAAGAAAGCAGAGTTTCAATGATGTGGAACTCGATGCACTTGTGGGCTACGTGCTGGTACACGGCCGCGACATGCTGGTGACGGCAGGGTGCAAAACTACACCTGCTCAGTGTAGGGCCCACTGGCAGTGCATCACGGACCATATTTGCGCCTTGGGATAAGAGAAGCGCACAGCAGATGATCGCATGAAGCGTTGGAATGACCTCCGACGCTGAGCAAAAAACAAGCTGGTTTCAAGATATGTCTCTACTCTGGTGAGTGGCAGTGGGTCACCACCAGAGGACAATGAACTAACTAAACATGAGGAGATCGCTGGAGGGTTCATTGCAGAGGGTCAGATCCAAGGCGTGGGAGACCTGCCTGATTATGAGACAATGTCCGGTGAGTGTTCATGCGTGTGTGTCCAGGCCATGTGTATTTTGCTTGGGTGATGTGTTGAGTTTGACTGCCAGTTCCGGTTATGTGGTCATGACTGCCATGTGTGACCCATGCGATGCTTGACTGATACGTGCTTGTTGTAATGCAGACTGCATACAGACCATGTGCTGCACATGGAGGCAACCCTCATCAACACACCTGCACCCTCCTTCCATGTCAATCACTGTCCAGGCTCTCTTGTCCATATTCTTCCTCAGAACCATGTTTGCTGATAGCCTGTTATGACCTTCCACTCAGCACTTGCCCCCTATGGTCACATGACTGATGTCTCTATGAGCTCACCCTGCAAGCTGATCCTACTCAGTGGACTTCTACTTGCCTCTCTATCCCCAATGCAGCACACTGTCTCCATGGGACTGGTGATTCCCATGGCAGACTATTACAACGGCCTGTTCCCGAATTTCTGTGCATTTACAGTCTTCCCTCTGCAACTCTGCCAGACCAGGACTGTGTGGTATATCCTTTGGCCTTGATGCAGGGTGTCTCACTCGGACTGTGCTGATGGCACAGGTTCACAGTGGTCATGAGTGTTCATTCATGGACCATGTGCATTCCCAGCAAGCCCCTATGGGTCCGGGGCAAGCTACTCATTCGACTCCATCTCTGGCATTTCCTCCTTCTTCTCATGGAATTTGATCATCCCTTTCCTGCTCACTCAGGGTGAGTTGCACCACATGGCAATTAGTTTGTGGTTCTCATCTGTGTCGAGTGGATGCCTCCCTCTGGGACAGCCTCCCTGCCTCCATGCAACTGCTGTTGTAGCTTCTCCGGGTCTGCAGGCACTTCTGATGCTTCCTCATGTGTTGTGCTTTCTGTCCTCCTCTCCCCTGCTGTTGTCCCAGATGACTGTGATAATGCAATTCACACCTGCTCACACTGTCTGCTACAACATGGTACTCTGAGTAACCATTTTGACACATGCACTGCCTCCAAGCCATCACCCGCCCTTGGGGTTGGGGTTCACTGTATCCCTGCAATCCACTGCCAACACTTTCCACAGGTTGACTGCACTTGCCATTGCACTGCCATCAGTCCACTACGTTTACATTATGGCCTCTGTGTTCTCAATAATGGTTGAGGCCAGACACATGTAGTGCACTGCATCCACACACTTCTGAACCATTTTCTCCCCTTCAACATGCATATTCACTTGCGTGATCTCGAAATGACCTTGCATTCATGAGTCCATGCGCCTTCCTTCACTGTATTTCAATACTCTAGCGTCGTTGCAGCCTGTGACACATGTGTTTTTCATCATAGTGATTTACATGTGCTGTCTGATGACATGCATTTTTACATGGATTATGGACAGTAGTATTTGACTTCCATCTGGGGCTGGATGACAGTTCTGCCATGGCTATGCTACGTGCCATCTGTGTGGTGGCAGCTGTCATTTTTGTGTAAGGTCTATGCCAGTCACAAGTTTGTGTGATGCGGGTGCTATGCACCATGTAGTACATGTGTTGGCTTGCCATTTGACACACGTCCATGTCTACGTTCAGGGTCACCTTCCATTTAATTGGCACTTCGTGCATGCCTGAGTTTGTGTCATGTGTGACATGGCTGCTTCATGTGTTGGCTGTCAACATTGTGTGTGGTATATGCCGTTAACATGTGTGCTCATGTCTTCGTTTCATTTTGTGCAGGTGGAAGCCGAGGAGGAGGAGGAGATGGCAGAGGGGGTGGAGTGTTCAGAGCCCCAACCTGGCCCCAGTGGAGGACATGGTGTGGAAGCCCATGAACATCCATTGGTGCTCCAGACCATCCTGGCCAGGGGTGTCTCTGAGTACACCTCTGAGGATCTCTATGCCTCTGGTGCGGAATCAGATATTGATCCATCAATGCTGTCACAGGTGAGTGGATGCTGTTCTGTCCGACACAAATTGAGTAATGGTACTTTAATTCTACATGTATAGAATGAGTAATCAGGGTAACCACTATTTACACCCTGATCTGTTCCCCTTTCCAGATACGCAGTCTCCTTGCTGTGGTGCATCAAACAGACTACGGACCAGTTATAGGACCCTAAAGTTTGGACTCCACACTTGCTTGAACTTTTTAAATATTGATGCATAGGAACATTGCCTTGCCTCAAAATGTCGTGTTGAATATTGCTAATTGTGCATAACATCAGAGGAATTATACCTCGATAAGAAGCTATCTTTGGTGTCAGTAGATTCGGTAGACGGCAGACTACCCCTGGTGAATTTCTGTTTACACTGTTAACACACATAATCAGAAAAGAAACATGTTGGGAATGTATGAGAGAATGAGTATGTTTGAATTGAAATTGGAATGAATGTGGTGTATGAATAAGTTCATTTTTGTGGTATTTGTACAACACTGGTTTAGAGAAATCCTATATTTGGATTACTCTTGGTTTACACACAACTATCTACTTCTTGGTGTTCACTCTGCCAGTTTACCTTAAAATCTTGATGGGTGCTATATATTTTTTTGCACTTGCACTTTCGCCAGAGATTTGGTTGTCTTAAAAAAAAAAAAATCAAATATTTGTTGACATTGAAAACACATTTTTAGTATTGTTGAATGAAAATTAAATAAATGACATATTTTTTGTAAATCCGTTTGGAGCCTGATTTGTATAATTTGATTGGTGCTCTAGGCATCGCGACTCATTCTGGAAAGAGAACAGATAAGCCCCCTAGCCCTGTTATGTTTTTTGTTCAAAGCCTCACCTAAAACCTTTGAGGATGTGCTAGGATTAGGGCTAATAATCCTCTTACCTCCCCTAAAGTGTTTTTAGTGCTGTCCGACACACCTGCAGTAGGGGTAGACCCCTCAAGTGTTGGTATGTCCGCCTGTGGCGGTTACGGATGCAGGGTCATGCTCCACATTAATTGCTCCTGTTCCTGGGGCAGCAGATCAAAGGAGGAATGGAGTCCTGCAGCCACAGGCAGAGCCAGCACAGCAAGGATCAGGTCTCCTTGGGCCCGGCGGGTGTGGTGTCCGGCAACGCGGTTACCATGAGCCACTGGGTAATACTGTGTGGGAGAATTCCAAGTATGCCATTGCACAGCAACAAGGGGCATCATGTGAGATGATGGCTCAGGGCATGGAAAGGGTGGCCAATTCCATTCTCCCCCGATAGGCAGGTTGAGCTCCAGCAGCAGGCATCGCAGTCCACGTGCCGCTCACACAGGCAGGACATGTTGGCCACCAACAGAGACTGACAGGCTGAACTGGGGGCTCTGTGCACAGCCATAGCTGCAGAGGCAGAGGCCCACGGAGATGCCCTGAGGGAAGAGAACGCCTCCCTCAGATCTACTCTGGCTGCATTTGAGATGGGCCGCAGTAGTCGGGCAGAATAGCAGATGGGGTAGCTGACACACAACATCTCTGCTGAACTCTGTGCAACATGTGAGGAGATCTGTGTGTCACTTGAGGCCTTGCAGGCGGAACTCCGTGCAACACGTGAGGTCTTGCAGGCGGAACTCCATGCAACATGTGAGGTGCTGCATGGGGACCTCCGGACCCCCCATGGAGGAGCATGCCAGGGCTATGCGTGGTCAGCCTACAGTACCATGCACACCTTCTAATGCTGCACCAGAGGGTGATGACAGCAACAACAGTACTCCCACTGTAGGCTAGCCGTCTATGCCGTTAGCTCATGGAGTTTATTTGTTTTATTCTCAACATCCACGCATGTGGGTGTCGAGGTGCACCCTGCACCTCCTCCCTCCTGAGTGTTCCCTCCCTCCCCCTGGTCAACCATGGCCATTTTTATTTCTTGTCTACTATACATTCATCTGTGTTGCATTGTGTGGCATCCAAAGGCATCCACTGTGTGTTCCGGCTGGGCCCATACAGGCTTGTCTCGTGTTTGTGTTTGAGGCTTGGGGTCCAGACACATATGCCACTCCTGCTTCCCCTTTCCATGTGCTTGCAAGGAGGGCAGCGTCTGACAGTAACTTACACAGAGGCATTGGGCTTTCATCATTTTGGTGGCCAGTATGAAGTCCAACCTGTGTATACACCCCTATTGGGGATTCATGATTGTTTGTCCAGTGCATGGTTGGCATGCATTTTTGTTTGGATATTGGTAAATGTGCATATTTACATGTTACATCTTCATGTATTACCTTGCATGTCTCCATTGTTGATGCACTTCATGCTGTATGCGGTACCCTGCCACATTTAGCTAGCAGCGACACACTCAGGATGGGAGTCGACCATGTGGTGGCTTTGTCATATTGAGACACTTGTGCTATTGTGATTGGTCACTGTCTGACATTGTCACTGTTGGATCCTGTGTTTATGATATGTTATGCTGGTGAATATATGTTCCTATGTACGGTTTGATTTTGATGTGTCAGAGGGAATTGTCGCTGGCCTGTTTCCATTTGTCACGGTGCGCTTTGTGACAGTTGTGTCATGTGTTGTGAATTTATTTTGGAGTTTTCACAGTTCATGCATGGTGTGTCGGGCGGGTGACATGGGGTTTAGGAGGGTTTAGGTGACATACCAGTATTTGGATGTGCTGTTTTGCATGGGGGTAGTGGATTAAACATTTTGAATGTGTGCCTTTTGGTCACACGGGATTCTGTTTGTTCAAGTAGCTAGGGATGCACACAATGTAGCACTTCCAAGGACACATTCCCAGGGTAAGGTTGTGACAGTTGACGGTCCCTTTTTCATCATCAATTGTCACCTGGAATGTGCTAGACCTGTGTGCACTGTGCAGGGGTGGGACTTTAGGTGCAAAGTTAAGCCACAAACTGGGTATGGGCTGCCTCGCCACGTGCCCTTTTCCCTCCCATGTGCAGTGGGCGTGCATGTGGTTGGGGATGTGGGGGCACCACCATGTCCACTGGTACGCCATGCCGTGTGGCAACATTGTGCAGGACACATGCTGCCACAATGATCCTGCACACTACTGGGGGTGCATATAGTAGCTGTCCACCAGAGCGGTCAAGGGAGGGGAAACGTGACTTCAGCACTCCGAATGTGCACTCCACTATGGCCCTAGTTGCAATATGGGCTGCGTGGTCTCTTACCTGGGGTGGTGTGATGGGGTTCTGTATTGGTGTCATCATGAAGGTGCTCAGAGGGTAGGCACTGTCCCCTGGGGAGGTGATAATGGTTGTCATTAGTTGGTTTTGTCTATTTGTCTGTGTGTGACATGCATGCATGTGCACAGGTATTTGTACTCACCAATGAGCCATGTGTTGCCATGCCTCCCAGCTTCCAGGTCCCGGTTTAGGGGTGACATTCTGAATATGAAACTATCATAGGTGAACACTGGATAGTTTGCATAGACAGAGGTGATGATTCCCTTGGCATCGCATACAACCTGCATGTTGATGGAATGCCAGTGCTTGCGGTTGCGATAGATGTGTTCAGTGGCCCTAGGTGAACGTAGGGCCACATGGGTGCAATCAATGACACCAAGCACTTTGTGGAAGTGTGCCACCCCGTAAAAGTCCTGGACCGCGGCCTGCCTTTCTGCAGGTGTTCTGGGCATGTATATGTGCCTGCGGACTGAGGGGCGTGCAGTCAAGATCGCCACCACCTGGTGTAGGCAGCGTGACTGCGTGGGCTGTGAGACGCCCCCAACTATGGCAGTTGTCCGCTGAAATGACCCAGTGGCCAAAAAATGCAGGACATTGAGCACCTTTGCCAAGGGGCTCAGTGCTTGGGAGGGTGGGTGATGGGAGTTCATGCTCCCACTCAGTGACCAGGTCTAGGATGATATGAGGTGGAAATCTATATCTGCCATAGACCTGGTCATCAGGCATCCCACAAAGGCTGGTCTTGGGTAAAACAATGCAGGGCCTGGCTATCCTTCTCCTCCTTCTGCGGTGTCCCACGATCACTTCTGCGAGGAATGGTACATTTAATCGTAGCTCTATACACACGTTTGTTTTTTGCAAGCACTTTTATGCTGTTCAGGGGTACTTACGCCAGCTTTCGCGTGGCGTACGTGTTTCTGGGCTTGCGTGTCTTTTGCCGCGTGCCGGTTTGCCCTGTTCGATTCCATGAATACGTGTTGTTAGCGCATGTGTGGGCGTTGCAGGGATTTGGCTGTGGTACTTCCCCTGTAACGCCCACATTTTCACGTGTTGTTCCCCATTCCACGTGTTCCGCCCCTTGTGCGCTGGACGGTGTGCGCCTTCTCTGGGCGTCTTGCGCAAAGGGTTCCTGATGTGGCAATGACATGTGAGACCTGCGCGGATTCGGCGCAGGTCGCGGGTAAGCCATGCGCCATGTGTTCAATGAATAGGAAAACGGGCGCTTGCACGCGATTTGTACGCGTGTGTCGCGTTTTACACGCATGCGCCCCGTTTTCGGGACACATTTATTCCATGAATTACCCTGAAAGTCTGTTTTATATACAAAGTAGCAGCTATGGTAAGCAGGCTATAGGTACCATTTCAAATTCTCTACAAAAAGTGACTTGTGTGCAAACACTCAGAATTGCAATATTTAAGGTATTTAAAGATAAAAAGAAAATTTACCAGAAAGCTAAAGCTGCAATCAAGACTAATCCAACATTGAAGTGGGGTGAAAAGCAGAACTGTATTAAAAACCGAGCCACTAAATACAATAATTGGCGAAAGCAACATAAGTACTGAACCAAACATTCAAACTGGCTGCTCTTGTTTGGTGGGTTGAAATCATACGATAGCCATACATTTTGGTCCAACTTTAACGAGTAGAAGAAGGGACTATTGCCCAGTGAGTTAAACCCTCATCCCAGAAAGCAAATGGTTGGCCTACATAGAAGAGTTATATTAAGACCGGGAATGCCATACTTGTGACCATACCAGACGAAACTAAAGCTAGTATGGCAAGTCTGGATGTGGAAGAGGAGTCTGTATTTAATATCATAAAGGTCTTATCGCAAAGTCAAGTCTATCATAGCAGTGCATGTAGTCGGCTGGGGTTCCACCTTTACTATTGCGTCTTTCAATTCTCCCCGTAACCCATGATAGAATAACACCATCTGGCTTCTGGCCAATCGATTAAACTGCGTGACATAGGACATGAAAGTCACGTGTCCCTTGACGTAAAGCCAGTAATTCCTTATCCTGAGTTGGGGATACTTCCCGCCTGTCAAACAACCTCCCAAATTCTGCCAAAAAAGAGTTCCAATTATACAACAGAGGGTCATCCTTTTGAACTAATGGCATGACCCAGGCTGCGGGGTCTCCCGTCAAGTATGAAATGACAAAGGCTGTCCGAGCCTGTGTACTCTCAAAAGCTGCAGGTTTACATAGAAAATGCAACCGACACTGTGGGCCTTGTTACGAGGTGGGCGGTAAGGGGTTAACGGTGCTGGTAAAGGTGCCGGAGCCGTTAACCCCTTACCGCCCTATTACGAGGTCTGCTTGCGGGACCCGCTAAGGACGCCTGGTTTTACCAGGCGTCCTTAGCGGGTCCCGCAAGCAGCCCAGCATGCTAACAACAGGCCCGTCATTAACGGGCCCATTGTTAGCATGCTCCCCATTCCCATTGAGCCCTATGGGGGCTCAATGGGAATGGGGATGGTCCGGGTTCCCTGAATGGGGAAATATTGGGCCCTCCAAGGTCGGAATGGCCCGGTATTTCCCCATTCAGGGAACCCGAACCAGAGTTTGGAGGCAGCCTTATTAAGGGCATGGCTACCTCCAAACTCGTAAACTCGTAATGAGGCCCTGTGTCAAAAATGTCAAATATTTCTGGGGTTTCCTTGTAAATCTCTCATGAGAGGCTAACGGGACATTACCTGGTTGTTGCACTATGACCGTAGAAGATTGTCCTGTTGTTCCTGACAGAGCGTCTGCACCTGTTATCTGCAATGGACTCCCCTGTGCCACTAATCCATGTACCTGAGCCTTCAAAGCCATAGTTTCCTGCCTAGCATGTGCCAATTCCATCTGAATCTCTTTTAAGGCCTTCAATACCTCCGCTAAAGGGGGAGTAGTCGCATCCATTTGGCTTAGGTGGTGTTATATATTCCGTATGCCTGGGGTGTATTATTATGTCACTACCAAAGGAGAGAGAGCATGGACACCATCTTCCGAACCACAGGAGACGAATGGGATCGACCCTCCCACCGTGGTTGACACAGGTTCCTGATGTTGGAGGTACAGGATAGGAAGGGGGAGTTATGGTAACTGGTAAGAGGTTTAGGGTAGCAAAGTGGATGGGTAGGGGGACAATGGGGATAGCTCCTGAAATACCATGCCATACGTATTCTTGTAACCTGCTTTGTTAATTCCTCGGCCTTCCTTGTCTGACACATAAATTACATTAATACCCTTATCCTGAAATCACCCTCCTGAAATCTAGGCATGAACTCAAACATGTAGACATTAGCATTTCTCCAGAATGTCACCTTCATTCACTCCCCAACATGAATAACCTAAAAAAACTGGTTTACACCCACAAGCATTACGAGCACAAGATGGTTAGATACATTGAATGAACATGGCAAGCGTAATGAGATATACAGCTGGGCTCCTGCCCACGTGATACACAAGACTCATGGCTTAATAGGCAAAGCATGACATAAAATGACAAATGAACACATAACATGTTGCAACAAAAACAAATCTGTTTTCAAGCTTGTCCGCACTAGCTGGTGAACGTGTTAAACTCCACAGATTCTAATTTTGGAAACGAGTTTGCCCTCACACGTTCCTACATGCAGTCTTAGAGTTTTCAACAAAGGGGATAAGCTCAATCAGATGTTCCATTCAACCCTGTGCAGCAAAAGCCGTACCTGTCCTAGTAACACAAGCCCAAGGAACCAATAATGCGGCGCGAGCACTTAACTGAAGTCCGGGAGCCCAGAGGGACTTCCCAGACAATGTAGCTGATGCTGAATGAACCAGAGCCTCTGGAAGTCACCGCCTCATGGCCCATATCCTGATGCTCCCTCCTCTGATTCACCGTGGATCGCCAGCTCCTCCACCTTGCTTCCACGCCGCGCGCGCCTATGCCGAGATCCTCAATAATCCACACCTGGCACGGGCGGGCGATGGCTTAAAAAAGCATCCACCTGATTGCATGCAGCTGCTGTCTGTCTGCGCACGTGGCCCCAAAGATACCTGGGTAATGAGTTTGCGGCTTCCGCCCGCCCCAATGCCAGAGACTAATGGCTCTAATGTGACACCTGCAGCAAGCACCTACTATATTCCTGACAGGTGTAGTGGTAACGTTGGGAGTTACAGAGTTACCGCCAACTTTACCACTTACTGCCATACTCATAATGAGGCCACATATTCTTATGGGCTATACTGTGGTAATGCATAATCATTTATTGTCTGTTTTTCTGCCAAGTTCCAAGAATGTAGAAAAAAACAGTTGAGGATTTAGTTCCTGCATATACACTACATTTATAGATGTGCCGGCGAAAGAACCTTGTACTTCGAACACTGGTTTCCTTTGCGTTACATTGATTTTTTCTGTTGCTAGGACGTGTGAGCAGGATTTCTTTTTGCAGGGTTGTGTCCCCTGTTCTTTTGCTTGGTTTGCGAGTCTGACTTTGACAATCAATCATTTCATTGCTGTCTGAAGTCTGGTACTGGGATATCCAAGAAGTCTGCCGTTAGTCTTTGGTCTTTCGGGACAATGTTTTTGAGGATGGTAGCTGTCTGGTTTCAGTTGGGGATGGGAGAATTAAGGGGACACAGTGATTGTGGATTTTCTGTTTGCTTTCTATCAGGTCGTTGTGGGATATCACTTTTTCTCTGTGGATCTTGTTATACACAAAGTTGTGTTTGTATCCACTATATATGAAATCCCTCTTGGAACATTGGATTCTTGGTCACTGTATGCCGTTTCATAGCCGATCTGGTTGTAGCATAATATTTATTGACTAAAGATGGTAACAGGTTTGGGGTTTTGTCTTGAGGTTTTCACTCTGTAAAACATGTATTTGCAAACATCACAGCAACAGACAAAAGCAACATACTAGAAAGCTAGCAGGGACCCTCTATCATCCCATGTCAGGGGCACAGACTAAATCCGTTTGCAATCTGTACTGCTATATAACTTCTTTCCTTGTCTGCAATTGGACATGGACCACCCCCATCTCTAGGAAGACTTGCAAGTTGATCTGAGTTGGGAGACACACCTCCTAGTGTAGGAACCATCATAGCATTCACCAAGTCATACAGTAAGCAATTCTAGGCAGCAAAGCTAGAGACAGGATTTATATCCATACAGCTGTGCAGAAATGAGCAGAGAGACTGGCAGGGTATCCCCATTCCAACTGTGGCCCCGTGCAGAGAGGTCAGGCTCTTCATAGTGTTTTACATGAAGAGCCTTACCTAGAAAGGTCAGTCAGATACATTTACTCAGTTAACATAACAATGAATCTTCCGGAACACCCTCCGACATTGGGGCAATGTTATACAGCACCACGCGATTGCTTACAATTTGGCTCAACCTACGCACATGATACAGACCACAGCGGTGAGCGGATATTTTCATTACACATATTAATAACTGCTCTAGTGACTAGTGCCCACGTGGTACAGACCAAGGCCTTGAGCGGATCTTGTAATTACACATATTAATAACTGCTCTAGTGACTAGTGCCCACGTGGTACAGACCAAGGCCTTGAGCGGATCTTGTAATTACACATATTAATAACTGCTCTAGTGACTAGTGCCCACGTGGTACAGACCACGGCCTTGAGCGGATCTTGTAATTACACATATTAATAACTGATCTAGTGACTAGTGCCCACGTGGTACAGACCACGGCCTTGAGCGGATCTTGTAATTACACATATTAATAACTGCTCTAGTGACTAGTGCCCACGTGGTACAGACCACGGCCTTGAGCGGATCTTTTCATCACACATATTAATAACTGCTCTAGTGACTAGTGCCCACGTGGTACAGACCACGGCCATGAGCGGATATTTTCATTACACATATTAATAACTGCTCTAGTGACTAGTGCCCACGTGGTACAGACCACGGCCATGAGCGGATCTTTTCATTATGCAAATTAATAACTGCTCTAGTGACTAGTGTCCACGTGGTACAGACCACGGCCTTGAACGGATATTTTCATTACACATATTAATTACTGATCTAGTGACTAGTGCCCACGTGGTACAGACCACGGCCATGAGCAGATCTTTTCATTACACATATTAATAACTGATCTAGTGACTAGTGCCCATGTGGTACAGACCACGGCCATGAGCAGATCTTGTAATTACACATATTAATAACTGATCTAGTGACTAGTGCCCACGTGGTACAGACCACGGCCATGAGCGGATATTTTCATTACACATATTAATTACTGATCTAGTGACTAGTACCCACGTGGTACAGACCACGGCCTTGAGCGGATCTTGTAATTGCACATATTAATAACTGCTCTAGTAATTAGTGCCCAAGTGGTACAGACCACGGCCATGAGCAGATCTTGTAATTACACATATTAATAACTGATCTAGTGACTATTGCCCACGTGATACAGACCACGGCCATGAGCGGATATTTTCATTACACATATTAATAACTGATCTAGTGACTAGTGCCCACGTGGTACAGACCACGGCCTTGAGCGGATCTTGTAATTACACATATTAATAACTGATCTAGTGACTATTGCCCACGTGGTACAGACCACGGCCATGAGCGGATCTTTTTATTACACATATTAATAACTGATCTAGTGACTAGTGCCCACGTGGCTACTGCTCTGGTTCCCAAGTGGTGAAACATGCCTTTATTGGCAACATTTTACACATCGCTGGCAGTATCTATGCCCAGGGTAGAGACACACACCATGCATGGCATCGATGTGCTTGCAAACCAATCAGACTTTTCACTGTCTCACCTCCCCCAACATGGTTGCAGTCTCTGCACCATCTCCCCAGCCATGGCTACGAGTTCCCCCTGCTCATGGGTCATGTAAGTCCAGGGACTCTCGGAAATAAAATATTGAGGCTTTGACACTTGTAATGTTATGTTGTGCTCCTACACTTGTTACTGAACTTGGGCATCCAAGTTGGGATTCCTGGGGTGCCTTGTACAGTGGAACACTGCTCCTGCAGGAAGAACAGTCCACTCAGGGCACTGCGTTTTCCTCCTGGCACCCATCTCCCCAGCTTCCATCTATCTCCACTGCCCCAGAGTCACAGCCAGCACTGCCTGGAAATCTCCACTGCTCTCATCTATCTCCAATCCCCTAGAATCACGGCCAGCACTGTCTGGGAATCTCCCCTGCTCTCATCTATCTCCTCTGCCCCGTGTCATGGCCAGCAATGCACGGGAATCGCCCCTGCTCTCCGCTATCTCTACTGCCCCAGACTCACAGGCAGACCTGCCTGGGAATCTCCCCTGCTCTCATCTATCTCCACTGCCCCAGAGTCATGCCCAGCATTGCCTGGGAATCTCCCCTGCTCTCATCTATCTCCACTGCCCCAGAGTCATGGCCAGCACTGTCTGGGAATCTCCCCTGCTCTCATCTATCTCCACTGCCCCAGAGGCACGACCAGCACTGCCTGGGAATCTCCCCTGTTCTCATCTATCTCCACTGCCCCAGAGTCATGGCCAGCACTGTCTGGGAATCTCCCCTGCTCTCATCTATCTCCACTGCCCCAGACTCACAGGCAGACCTGCCTGGGAATCTCCCCTGCTCTCATCTAGCTCCACTGCCCCAGAGTCATGGCCAGCACTGTCTGGGACTCTCCCCTGCTCTCGATTATCTCCCCAGCCACAGAGTCACTGCCCGCACTGCTCAGGAATTTCACGATCACATCAATCTCCCCAGCCCCAGAGTCACTGCCAGCACTGCCTGGGAATTTCCCCATGTCACATCAATCTCCACTGCCCCAGAGTCACTGCAAACCTGCCTTAGAATCTCCCCTGCTCTTATCAATCTCCACTGCCAGCACTTCCCGGGAATATCCAGCAGCAAGTCTAAACAGGAAATGAAGATATGGTGAAATGGAAACACAAGATCCCAGGCACGCCAGACCTGGAAACGTGCCTCACGTAATGGTGCACAGGCTCATGCACTGCATCCACGTTCTAGACTCCCTGAAGGTTCACTGCAAGGCGAAGGCTCGTTCCTCCATCTGGACGCATGTTAGACATAGGTGAAGGCACAGCTGCACAGGCTCATGCACTGCACCCACTCTCTAGACTCCCTGAAGGCTCACTGCAAGGCGAAGGCTCGTTCCTCCATCTGGACGCATGTTAGACATAGGTGAAGGCACAGCTGCACAGGCTCATGCACTGCATCCACTCTCTAGACTCCCTGAAGGCTCACTGCAAGGCGAAGGCTCGTTCCTCCATCTGGACGCATGTTAGACATAGGTGAAGGCACAGCTGCACAGGCTCATGCACTGCATCCACTCTCTAGACTCCCTGAAGGCTCACTGCAAGGTGAAGGCTCGTTCCACCATCTGGATGCATGTTAGACATAGGTGAAGGCACAGCTGCACAGGCTCATGCACTGCATCCACGTTCTAGACTCCCTGAAGGCTCACTGCAAGGCGAAGGCTCGTTCCTCCATCTGGATGCATGTTAGACATAGGTGAAGGCACAGCTGCACAGGCTCATGCACTGCATCCACTCTCTACACTCCCTGAAGGCTCACTGCAAGGCGAAGGCTCGTTCCTCCATCTGGACGCATGTTAGACATAGGTGAAGGCACAGCTGCACAGGCTCATGCACTGCATCCAAGTTCTAGACTCCCTGAAGGCTCACTGCAAGGCGAAGGCTCGTTCCTCCATCTGGACGCATGTTAGACATAGGTGAAGGCACAGCTGCACAGGCTCATGCACTGCATCCACGTTCTAGACTCCCTGAAGGCTCACTGCAAGGCGAAGGCTCGTTCCTCCATCTGGACGCATGTTAGACATAGGTGAAGGCACAGCTGCACAGGCTCATGCACTGCATCCACTCTCTAGACTCCCTGAAGGTTCACTGCAAGGCAAAGGCTCGTTCCTCCATCTGGACGCATGTTAGACATAGGTGAAGGCACAGCTGCTCAGGCTCATGCACTGCATCCACTCTCTAGACTTCTTGAAGACTCACTGCAAAGGCGAAGGCTCGTTCCTCCATCTGGACGCATGTTAGACATAGGTGAAGGCACAGCTGCTCAGGCTCATGCACTGCATCCACTCTCTAGACTTCTTGAAGACTCACTGCAAAGGCGAAGGCTCGTTCCTCCATCTGGACGCATGTTAGACATAGGTGAAGGCACAGCTGCACAGGCTCATGCACTGCATCTACTCTCTAGACTCCCTGAAGGCTCACTGCAAGGCGAAGGCTCGTTCCTCCATCTGGACGCATGTTAGACATAGGTGAAGGCATAGCTGCACAGGCTCATGCACTGCATCCACTCTCTATACTCCCTGAAGGCTCACTGCAAGGCAAAGGCTCGTTCCTCCATCTGGACGCATGTTAGACATAGGTGAAGGCACAGCTGCACAGGCTCATGCACTGCATCCACTCTCTAGACTCCCTGAAGGCTCACGGCAAGGCGAAGGCTCGTTCCTCCATCTGGACGCATGTTAGACATAGGTGAAGGCACAGCTGCACAGGCTCATGCACTGCATCCACTCTCTAGACTCCCTGAAGGCTCACTGCAAGGCGAAGGCTCGTTCCTCCATCTGGACGCATGTTAGACATAGGTGAAGGCACAGCTGCACAGGCTCATGCACTGCATCCACTCTCTAGACTCCCTGAAGGCTCACTGCAAGGCGAAGGCTCGTTCCTCCATCTGGACGCATGTTAGACATAGGTGAAGGCACAGCTGCACAGGCTCATGCACTGCATCCACTCTCTAGACTCCCTGAAGGTTCACTGCAAGGCGAAGGCTCGTTCCTCCATCTGGACGCATGTTAGACATAGTTGAAGACACAGCTGCACAGGCTCATGCACTGCATCCACTCTCCAGACTCCCTGAAGGCTCACTGCAAGGCGAAGGCTCGTTCCTCCATCTGGACGCATGTTAGACATAGGTGAAGACACAGCTGCACAGGCTCATGCACTGCATCCACTCTCTAGACTCCCTGAAGACTCATTGCAAGGCGAAGGCTCGTTCGTCCATCTGGACGCATGTTAGACATAGGTGAAGGCACAGCTGCACAGGCTCATGCACTGCATCCATGTTCTAGACTCCCTGAAGGCTCACTGCAAGGCGAAAGCTTGTTCCTCCATCTGGACGCATGTTAGACATAGGTGGAGGCACAGCTGCACAGGCTCATGCACTGCATCCACTCTCTAGACTCCCTGAAGGCTCACTGCAAGGCGAAGACTCGTTCCTCCATCTGGATGCATGTTAGACATAGGTGAAGGCACAGCTGCACAGGCTCATGCACTGCATCCACTCCCTAGACTCCCTGAAGGCTCACTGCAAGGCGAAGGCTCAGTCCTCCATCTGGACGCATGGTAGACATAGGAGAAGGCACAGCTGCACAGGCTCATGCACTGCATCCACGTTCTAGACTCCCTGAAGGCTCACTGCAAGGCGAAGGCTCGTTCCTCCATCTGGGCGCATGGTAGACATAGGTGAAGGCACAGCTGCACAGGCTCAGGCACTGCATCCACGTTCTAGACTCCCTAAAGGTTCACTGCAAGGCGAAGGCTCGTTCCTCCATCTGGACGCATGGTAGACATAGGAGAAGGCACAGCTGCACAGGCTCATGCACTGCATCCACGTTCTAGACTCCCTGAAGGCTCACTGCAAGGCGAAGGCTCGTTCCTCCATCTGGGCGCATTGTAGACATAGGTGAATGCACAGCTGCACAGGCTCATGCACTGCATCCACGTTCTAGACTCCCTGAAGGTTCACTGCAAGGCGAAGGCTCGTTCCTCCATCTGGACGCATGGTAGACATAGGTGAAGGCACAGCTGCACAGGCTCATGCACTGCATCCACGTTCTAGACTCCCTGAAGGTTCACTGCAAGGCGAAGGCTCGTTCCTCCATCTGGACGCATATTAGACATAAGTGAAGGCACAGCTGCACAGGCTCATGCACTGCATCCACTCTCTAGACTCCCTGAAGGCTCACTGCAAGGCGAAGGCTCGTTCCTCCATCTGGACGCATGTTAGACATAGGTGAAAGCACAGCTGCACAGGCTCATGCACTGCATCCACTCTCTATACTCCCTGAAGGCTCACTGCAAGGCAAAGGCTCGTTCCTCCATCTGGACGAATGTTAGACATAGGTGAAGGCACAGCTGCACAGGCTCATGCACTGCATCGACTCTCTAGACTCCCTGAAGGCTCACTGCAAGGCGAAGGCTCGTTCCTCCATCTGGACGCATGTTAGACATAGGTGAAGGCACAGCTGCACAGGCTCATGCACTGCATCGACTCTCTAGACTCCCTGAAGGCTCACTGCAAGGCGAAGGCTCGTTCCTCCATCTGGACACATGTTAGGCATAGGTGAAGGCACAGCTGCACAGGCTCATGCACTGCATCCACATTCTAGACTCCCTGAAGGTTCACTGCAAGGCGAAGGCTCGTTCCTCCATCTGGACGCATGTTAGACATAGGTGAAGGCACAGCTGCACAGGCTGATGCACTGCATCCACTCTCTAGACTCCCTGAAGGCTCACTGCAAGGCGAAGGCTCGTTCCTCCATCTGGACGCATGGTAGACATAGGAGAAGGCACAGCTGCACAGGCTCATGCACTGCATCCACGTTCTAGACTCCCTGAAGGCTCACTGCGAGGCGAAGGCTCGTTCCTCCATCTGGGCGCATGGTAGACATAGGTGAAGGCACAGCTGCACAGGCTCATGCACTGCATCCACTCTCTAGACTCCCTGAAGGCTCACTGCAAGGCGAAGGCCCGTTCCTCCATCTGGACGCATGTTAGGCATAGGTGAAGGCACAGCTGCACAGGCTCATGCACTGCATCCATTCTCTAGACTCCCTGAAGGCTCACTGCAAGGCGAAGGCTCGTTCCTCCATCTGGACGCATGTTAGGCATAGGTGAAGGCACAGCTGCACAGGCTCATGCACTGCATCCACGTTCTAGACTCCCTGAAGGTTCACTGCAAGGCGAAGGCTCGTTCCTCCATCTGGACGCATGGTAGACATAGGAGAAGGCACAGCTGCACAGGCTCATGCACTGCATCCACGTTCTAGACTCCCTGAAGGCTCACTGCAAGGCGAAGGCTCGTTCCTCCATCTGGGCGCATGGTCGACATAGGTGAAGGCACAGCTGCACAGGCTCATGCACTGCATCCATGTTCTAGACTCCCTGAAGGTTCACTGCAAGGCTAAGGCTCGTTCCTCCATCTGGACGCATGGTAGACATAGGAGAAGGCCCAGCTGCACAGGCTCATGCACTGCATCCACGTTCTAGACTCCCTGAAGGCTCACTGCAAGGCGAAGGCTCGTTCCTCCATCTGGACGCATGTTAGACATAAGTGAAGGCACAGCTGCACATGCTCATGCACTGCATCCACTCTCTAGACTCCCTGAAAGTTCACTGCAAGGCGAAGGCTCGTTCCTCCATCTGGACGCATGTTAGACATAAGTGAAGGCACAGCTGCACAGGCTCATGCACTGCATCCACTCTCTAGACTCCCTGAAGGTTCACTGCAAGGCGAAGGCTCGTTCCTCCATCTGGACGCATGTTAGACATAAGTGAAGGCACAGCTGCACAGGCTCATGCACTGCATCCACTCTCTAGACTCCCTGAAGGCTCACTGCAAGGCGAAGGCTCGTTCCTCCATCTGGACGCATGTTAGACATAGGTGAAGGCACAGCTGCACAGGCTCATGCACTGCATCCACTCTCTAGACTCCCTGAAGGCTCACTGCAAGGCGAAGGCTCGTTCCTCCATCTGGACGCATGTTAGACATAGGTGAAGGCACAGCTGCACAGGCTCATACACTCTCTAGACTCCCTGAAGGCTCACTGCAAGGCGAAGGCTCGTTCCTCCATCTGGACGCATGTTAGACATAGGTGGAGGCACAGCTGCACAGGCTCATGCACTGCATCCACGTTCTAGACTCCCTGAAGGTTCACTGCAAGGACGAAGGCCCGTTCCTCCATCTGGACGCATGTTAGACATAGGTGAAGGCACAGCTGCACAGGCTCATGTACTGCATCGACTCTCTAGACTCCCTGAAGGCTCACTGCAAGGCGAAGGCCCGTTCCTCCATCTGGACGCATGTTAGACATAGGTGAAGGCACAGCTGCACAGGCTCATGCACTGCATCGACTCTCTAGACTCCCTGAAGGCTCACTGCAAGGCGAAGGCTTGTTCCTCCATCTGGACGCATGTTAGACATAGGTGAAGGCACAGCTGCACAGGCTCATGCACTGCATCCACTCTCTAGACTCCCTGAAGGCTCACTGCAAGGCGAAGGCTTGTTCCTCCATCTGGACGCATGTTAGACATAGGTGAAGGCACAGCTGCACAGGCTCCTGCACTGCATCCACGTTCTAGACTCCCTGAAGGCTCACTGCAAGGCGAAGGCCTGTTCCTCCATCTGGACGCATGTTAGACATAGGGTGACCAGAAATCAGGCAGAATGGAAACTAACGTTACTAGTGTGGAAAATGGTCAGTTAATTCTTTTCTCAGGAATGGTAGGGCAGTGATAATGGAATATGATTCATCACAATAAGCACTTTTCTTAGCTAACAGGGAAACTAGAGAAAACGAGAGTGGATTTCTATGTTGGGGTCTTTGTTAGCAAGCAGACAATAGTGTTCCATCACTGCTGCAGTCTCTAAACTGGGTCTCCTAAAAATACTCCATTGGCATAGTCAAGTGGGATTTAATAAATTCACTCAGAGGCTGGACCTAAAACGCCCAGGTAACGGAAAGAAGGATGCCATGTAGGTTATAATAAAAGTGTGTATGTGGTCTGTACTTTTGGAAAGGCTTTGTCTCTGTGTTATAACTTCAATAATGTATTTGATCATGTGTTTATCCCTCACCAACTAAGACATGTTTTAAAATTTGTATTAAGCAGAAAAGATGATCCAACTCGTAGACCAATGTATCAGTTATTACAAACAAGTCATGATTCATGAGGTCTCGGGAGGATAGCTCAGGGGCAACGTGCTCGCCTTGGAAGCAAGACAACGCGTAGGTGCGATCCTCGTGTCCACGCTTAGAAACCTCTGAGTATTAAGCTTGTTATAAATAACCAATTATTATAATGATATGATTCGTGATAGACTAAAGCAGAAGCAAGCCGACATGCGCACATGTTTTGCACCCCCAGTGCTTCTCATGGGGTAAATGTATGACATTGAGCAAAAGGCAAATGATTATCCTACTAATGACAAGACGTTTCTAAATAAAACAATAGGAACTGGGCCCAAGAATACATTGCTAAGTGACTGTAGAGCAATCCAATTGCTTCCAAGAATCATTTCTCCTCGGACTGTGAAACTGCCTTATCTATGATTACATTTCTATGGCTATCACATTTCTTAGCAAATGACGAATATTTAAAGTCCATATCCAATAACTATGAAGACAACAGACAATAACATTTCGAAATAAGAGTCTGTAAGTAACAAACAGAAAAAATTATGAACGTTTTGTGCAACCATAATGTTCCTTTAATACAGTTTTTTTATTGCATTTCATAGGTTTTTATTAGTGCAACTCAACCATAATGTCACGTTAACAAACCTTATTCAGTGATTACATATATAGTCCGAAGAAATATTGAACTTGCACCATCTATACCACACAAATACCTTACAACAGGGCAAACCAAATAATAACAGACACATAAATCTTACTTCTTACTTCTCGGTGTGCCTGTCTGATAAGGAGGTTTAGTAACTTTAGTCTCAGAAAAATAGCAGAGCCCAGTGCTGGATACCTTCTATGCTGCGGATGCTTTGGGCATCCGATTGGACCATGTCAACATCTTTTATGAATTCCCACATGTCACCATAGGTCATGGATTTGCTTGAAAGTGCTCTGGCATTTCAAACATGTGTATGGCCTCACCTCTGTGTAACGGTTTTGTGATGTAGTAGTAGGTCACGCTTGTGCTTGAAAGCCCTATCACATTCAGGACATACATACGACTTCCCCCCAGTGTGATTCCTCTGATGTATCAATAGATGACTTTTGACCTCGAAAGACTTATTACATTCAGAACAAATCTATAATTTCTCATATCACAGGTTGATTATCTTGCTTGAAAGCCTAATCACATTGAGGACATGTATATGTTTTCTCCCCCACTGTGATTTCTCTCATGTTTTAAAAGATGACAGATGTGTGGAGAACCGTGTTCAATCTGTGCTATTTCCTTGATTACACGTGCTCTATACACCAAGAGGTTGTGTAATTCGAGCAAAGGCAGTTGATTGTTGTGTGAGCAGCTCCACTGAACATGCATCAGTGCTTAGGTGTGTCCGTCAATGAGTGAATGTCCGTTCTTTTATGAACATCTTTGCTCACAATGGAGACACTGGAACACCAATAACGCTTCAAAATACTGACTAGCGTATTGCAGTTTGAGATTTCTCAGCTCAAATGTTTTTAGTGAAGGAAGAAAACACCTGACATGTTCAGGAGCATGACTATATAACGAACACCATCTCATTAGGGGGAACTGAAAACAGAGTCCACCTACAAGCATTTGTCGTAGTCCTGATGAAGGTCATTGTCAACAACCGTATGAAGGGATACATGGGATATAGGTGCACCCAGTAATTACAGGCCGAAACACAAAGTGTCGACATTTTTTGAAAAATCCCCTTAAATTATATTTTATTTATTTATTTTATTGGGCATTAATAAGGTACTTATACAACAAAAACAATGTTTCAAAGTGCCACAGGGCAGGAGGGAAAGGGAACAAGTGAACAAGCAAAACAATAACATTGACAAGAATAAATCATAAAAATAACAGCGGTCCTCCTAGGCCTTGTGACATTCGGATCGAGCAAGTTGAGAGAGAGAAAGAGAGAGAGAGAGAGAGAGAGAGATAGAAAGAGAGAAGTGGTAGGGGCGGGGATAAGTGCAGAAGGGTCCAACCAGGGTGGAAGTGCCAATTGTGCCTGTTGAAGAGGCAGCAGGTAAGTGAAAGGTCAGAGGAAACCAGTGAGGGGGAGGCCAACCGTTGACCAGTGCAAGCCTGAGACAAGCACCCAACAGGCAGGTGTGGGCCCAAAGGCAAGTGCAGGGGGGCCGATGTTGGTGGCTATTGGGCAGATGGTCAGTAGCCTGTTGGACTATAAAGGGACCTGGCCGCCAATCCTAGTGACTGTGGGATGGTTAGCACAGGAGAGGGAAGGAGGAAGAGAAGAGGAAAGTCTTGAGGAGTTTGCGGAACTTGAGAAGATCCACTTCAAGACGGAGAGAGGGAGAGTGTTCCAAAGGAGGGAGCCAGCTGAGAAGACAGATCGGCTGAGATTTTAGGGCTGGAGAGAAACGGTCCCTGGTATTGAGGCCATAGATAAGTCTCACAGCCCTGTTTTGGATTAGCTGGAGAGGGCAGAGGGAAGAGAGTGGCACATTAAGGAAGAGGCTATTACAGTAGTCCAGTCTGGAGAGGAGCAGTGCTCTAGATACATTGGGCCTCATTACAACTCTGCCAGTCCGGTAACAACAGTGCCGGTAAGCCTACCGGCACTGTTGTTACCAGACCGGCAGAGTACAAGATTGCAGGGTGGGTGCCTTTCCGCCCGTCAGGTCTGACGTGGCGGGCGGAAAGGCACCCGCTTGCAGACTTACATGGATACACCGGCACTGTTGTTAACAGTGCCAGTGATTCCATCATCCCCATTACCATTGAGTCCTATGGGACTGGAATGGGAACTCACTTTTTCCGGTGCCTGGCCGGACGGACCGCCGGGGCTGTAATGCCTCGGTAATTCCCCATGGCCAGGTGCCACAAAAAATGCACAACTCCGGTGGCAGCCTGACGGTTTTACCGGCACGGCTACCGCCGGAGTTGTAAAGAGGCCCATTGAGCATCTGGGGGAAGGTGAGGAAAGGCAGAATGTCTCTAGAAGGTAAAGTTGAAAGTGGGCCTTTGTGGCAAGGTCCGCGATTTGAGGAATGAAGGAGAGAGAGGAGTCGAAGATGATCCTAAGGTTTCTGGCTTCAGTGGAAGGAGAAGGCGATCCCATAGAGGGTGGCCAGAGTGCAGGGATGGGGAAGAGGCATTAAGACAGAAATTGTTAGAAGTGCACCAGGAATGGATAGCGGACAGGCAGTCAGGGATGGTAGAGGAGGAGAAAAGAGAGGAGGAGGGGAGCTTGAAGAACGGCTGTGTCATCTGCGTAACACTAAGTGGGGAGAGAAAGCGGAGATCAGGTGAGCAAGAGGATAGAACCTTGGGAAACACCACAAGTGGAGAGGGAGGTGGAGGAGGAGAAAGAGGCCAGGATAACCTGGGAGGGGTGGTCAGAGAGGAAGGAATTCACCCAATCCAGTGCCCAGTCTGCGATACCTATGGTATATTGGAGCCGCCTTATGAGGATAGAGTTGTTGACCATGTCAAAGGCGGAGAAGAGGTCAAAGAGAAAGAGAACAGCAGGAGAGTTAGAGTCAAGATTTGTGAGCAGTTCTTCACGGGTGTTCAGGAGCGCAGCTTCGTACCTCTGGATGCTCAGAATCCAGATTGATAGTCATGTAAACAACCAGAATGCTCGGTATGTTGTGTCAGTTGGGGGAAGACCAACTTCTGCAGGAGTTTCCCCAAGGAAGGGTGTAATAGAGATAGGGCGGTAGTTGGCCAGACACGAGGAGTCAGCGGAGGGCTTTCTTAGAAGGGGATGCACAAGGGAGTGCTTGAGAGAAGAAGGGAAAGAGCCAGTGGCTAGAGAATGGTTGCAGAAATCAGCGAGAGCCGGAGCAAGGGAGGAGATGTTGTCCTTCATATTTCTAGAAGAACAGGGAGATACCTGTTTGGATGAGACTTTCATAGAGCGGGCTACTCGAGTGACCCAGTCGGTGTGATAGGAGAGAGGAAGAGAGAGGGGGTGGGGCTAGGGGAGAGGCCAAGGGAGATAGGGGATCAGGGGGAGGATTGAGGGTAGTGGAGGAGAGAGAGAGGACAGGATGTCCTGGGTTTTGGAGGTAAAGTAGTTGGCCAGAGAAGTGCAGAGGGCCTGAGAGGGGAGAGGCGAGGAAGAGACTGCAGATGGATTGGATAGTTCCTTGCAGATTATGAAGAGTTTAGCCATGTTGTTAGTGGCTCCAGACATGCAGGCCTGGATGTGGGCACTCTTTTTGGAGTGGATGGAGAGGCTGTATTGCCTTTGGAGTAGACGATGGGCTAGTTTATCAGAGGATGAACTCGAGGTTAGCCACTTCCATTCTGCGCTTGCGTATAAGAGCTGCTAGATCAGAGTCGTACCAACAGTTACACTTGGAGGCAGGTTTCAGGCAGATCCTCATGACAGGGGCAAGAATGTCGAGAGTGTTAGTGATAGCAATATGGAGATTGTCAAGGACAGAATCAGTGGGAACGTTAGCAGGAGTAGGAGGGAGGATGAAGGGAGAAGCAAACACAGCAATTGACACTCGTTTCATTAGTCGGATCACCACAAAGGAGGCTGGCACAGCATCAGAGGGCTCGGTCAAGTGGGAGGAGAGGAGGAAGTGGCCAGACCAGGAGGGAGGGGTGGAGAGAGGGTTGGAGAACGTAAGATCAGTGTGAATGAAGGCATCAAGTGTGTGTCCGGCAGAGTGGGTAGGGCCAGAAGGGAGAACAGTGAGGCAGAGAGAGGTACAGAGATCCAGGAAGAGTGTGGAGGCAGAGACAGAAGAGTTAAGGCGGATGTTGAAGTCTCCAAGGAGGTGTGAGTCTAGAAATGACCCTTCCATAGCATAAGCAATATATTTTGTTGGCCGAAAACCAACCACATTATCAGGGTAATTCATAGAATCCAGCGCACAAGTAGCGCACGCGGCTGGCGCACAGCGTGCGCCTGCGATAGTCTGCGCCAGGCACGTGCGCTAAAACTGATTTCCGCGCACAGCGTATTCATGGATTTCATGCTCCCAAACCAGCCGTGGCGCAGAGAATCGCAGCGAGCCTGCAGCAGCGCCAGTAACGCCCCCAAGAACGCCCTCGCGCAAGGAAAAGCCATCAAAATCGCTAAATCATCGCTAAGGGCTGCGCTAACCCTGGACCACTTCACAGGGCAGGCAAACAAGGAAAGCAAAGCGGGCAATCTTCAAATCAGGAGTACGCGGGAAGTTCTACACGCGACTAGGCAGGGAACGTGAATTACAGGGGTACCCAGGAATTATCACACGCGAACAGCCAGGGAACGCGTATTACAGGGGTACGCATGAAGTAGAACACGCGATAGGCCAGGGAACGTGTATTACAGGGGTACGCGTGAAGTAGAACACGCGATAGGCCAGGGAACGTGTATTACAGGGGTACGCGGGAATTATCACACGCGAACAGCCAGGGTGCGTGTATAACAGGGGTAGCGGGAAGTTCAACACGCGATTGGCCAGGGTACGTGTATTACAGGGGTACGCGTGAAGTAGAACACGCGATAGGCCAGGGAACGTGCATTACAGGGGTACGCGGGAATTATCACACGCGAACAGCCAGGGTGCGTGTATTACAGGGGTAGCGGGAAGTTCAACACGCGATTGGCCAGGGTACGTGTATTACAGGGGTGCGTGGGAATTATCACACGCGAATAGGCTGGGTGGGCCCTCACAGGTGTACCCTGTACACCCTCCACGGCCCCTGCAGGCAGCCCACAAAACAGGGGACTACCCTGCACACCTGATCATGTCCCCCTGCACCCCCATCCACCAGGGGCACCCTCCACCAGGCCCCCACCCCCCAGCAGTGCAGGGGCACCTGCCAGCAGGCCCCCACCCATGTCTCCCACCACCCCCACCCCCCATCCACCAGGGGCACCCTCCACCAGGCCCCCACCCATGTCTCCCACCACCCCCACCCACCAGCACTGTGGTGCACGTGGCCAGCAGGCAGTCAGGCAGCAGCAGATGGCAGGTGGGAGCGTGCTCAGGGCTCTGTGGGACTGTAATTTGGCCTCCTGGCCAGGAGCGTGGTCTTTCGTGTTTGAACGCGTGGACAGCCTGATAGGGAGTGATTTTGCACGTGAAAATCCCACACTCAGCGAATCGCGCGAAAACCCGTCACCAGCATATGTGCGTCTATAGTTACCTGCACGTGCAGTGTCAAAGCGTGTGATTGGTGAAAATGGATCTACACGCAGGAGTGACAAAGCGTGTGATTGGTGAAAATGGATCTACACGCAGGAGTGACAAAGCGTGTGATTGGTGAAAATGGATCTACACGCAGGAGTGACAAAGCGTGTGATTGGTGAAAAGTGAGCTACACGCAGGAGTGTCAAAGCGTGTGAAAAAGGATCCACACGCAGAAGTGACAAAGCGTGTGATTGGTGAACATGGGCCAAGCACGTACACGCCGTAAGTGACGCTGTACGTGTGGGCCTGTATATAAGGTAGTGTAGAACACCATTTCCTTGTACGTGCTTTTCGTGGAGAGCGAGTGGGTGAATTCTGTACTTCTTGTCGTTTCACACGCGATTTACTTCACGGCGTTTCCAGTTCGTACTCCCTGTTACCTCTGACAGCTTTTTCTCTTTTTCCTCTTGTACTGCTTTACCTGGGCCTGTTCCCTCAAACAGTGTCCCCTTCTACTGTTGTCCTGTCTCCTCAGACAGCGTACACATCTTCTTTTGGCGGGGGTGTTGCCAACCAAACGCGCTCATTTTTCACGCTCTTTTACCGGGCAGACGGTGAGTCACGCACGTATCTAACTTCTGTGCTTGCCCCGTGTGTAGCCTACCCCTTCAGAGGTCATTCTAGGCTGCGTGTGACACGCATACGTTCATTTTTGTGTTACTGGATGCCACAGCGTAGTGCAGGGTTTTCCATCAGCACACGTGGTCTAGGAGGGGTATTGTGCACGTTCCTTAACTTTTTTGGGGTGCCTGTGCGTTGCGTGACCCGTCATCTTTCCCCAGGGGTGTCATATAGCCTTGCCACTGCACTAGGGTACGAATACCATCTGGTACCCAACCCCTTTGACACCCAATTGCCCAGGACAATTGTGCACACCGACTCCCATACGCACAATAACATCAGTGCCATGGTTGGGAGGCGTGCAAGCCGTAAGGGTGGCAAAGGTGGCCGAGCCACACGTGGTGGCCGTGGAGGATCCACTAGGGGACGTGGTTGTGACTTGCAGGGTGCCCCTGTCCCCCCCAGTCTGGAGGACCAGTCAGGGACACCCATGCCCCTCCCCCCCCCCAGTTGAGGGTCATGTGGCTGATACCAACCCTGATCAGCCCTTGTCGGACCAACCCATTGTGGCACCAGACCTGTCCGAGGGTGATCCCATCGCTGACATCCAGGTCAGCAGGTCCACTGCACGTGCACCGGTGCACATTGGTGTCATCAGGGCACGCGCATCTATGCCAGATAGGTCATCTGCTGGCCCCCGTAGCCAGGGTGTGGCTCCATCCACCCCACCTCTCATACACCCTGCCAAGACTGTGTCGGTCCTAGTTCATGCACCTCAGATCAGGCCTGACCCCATCCCTCTACCCCCAATGCCTGC
Source organism: Ambystoma mexicanum (assembly GCF_040938575.1). Lineage (NCBI taxonomy): Eukaryota > Metazoa > Chordata > Amphibia > Caudata > Ambystomatidae > Ambystoma > Ambystoma mexicanum. Next base: position 1,388,668,834 of record NC_090933.1, on the reverse strand, counting down.
ACCTACTCCCATGCTGAGTGTGCAATCCCACACACCCAGTACTGAGTCCACCACGGCTCCTGCCCCTAGTGTCCACAGCGGCGTAGGACACTCTGGATCCCCACCCCCTTCCAAGCGCAAGAGGAAGAGTGCACGTCCGGCACAGGCTGATTCCCCAGGCACGGCTGCACAGTCCGGCCCATCAAGGAAGCCAAGCTTCACAGATGCCGAACTGAATGCACTTGTTCAGTATGTGTCAGATCATGATAGGGAAATGGTCATCGTTGCAGGGTCCAAGACCACACATGCCAGACGCCAGGCACACTGGCAGACCATTGCTGACAGAATAAGTGCCCTTGGAGTAGTGAGGCGCACAGCTAGTGATTGCCAGAAGCGCTGGAATGACCTTAAGCGCAGGGCAAAGGATAAGCTGGCCTCAAGTCATGCCGCAACCTTGGTGACTGGAGGTGGGTCCCCAGCCCAGGAAATAGAACTCACACCACACGAGTCCGTAGCTGGATCCTACGTCACCGAGGGACAACTCCAAGGTGTGGGAGATCTCCCTGATTACGAGGCATCATCCGGTGAGTGCACATGCATGTGTGTATTATCCATGTGCATGGTGTGTGTGTGAAGCATTCATGTTGGGTGCCTGTCAAGGGGGTGTGTGGCAGAGTTGATTGTGGCACCCATGTGCCTCATCCAGTATGTTCAGTGCAACACCATCTGCCCACAGCACTATCCCTACTGGCAACAGTGCACATATGGCCCTACACCATGGAAGTTGCCCTAGAATTGTCATTTTGTCACTACATTGTTGCTCATACTCCCCTGTCTATTCACCTGATGTCTTACATACCATTCCTATACTTTCCCCCAGCCAATCAAGTTTCATCTTCACATGCCTGACATGCAATGATACCACATGCTAATGCGTCCTCTGCATATAAATGCCAACCAACATGCTGTCATACTGTGGATGTTGCCTTGACATCCACCTCCTACCTGTGTGCTTTGGTACCGTCTGGTTTCGAGCCCCATTCCCTCACACTCCATGCTGCTCTTCATGGTCTATCTTCCCTGACTTCTACAGTTCAGACCATCGTGCCCTACTCACGACACCTGCTTGCTAACAGTCAAATGAGGGCACCCTGCCCTCCAATGCGACCCACCCTATTGCTGACAAGTGCATCTGAGCCTACTCAAAGCTAACTCTCACTGACATCTGCTCATACATGCCTTTGCCTGTCCCATAGACCCTTCACATGGTCCCTGTCCTCTCTCCTTGCTCCTCTTCCACCATCAATGGTGGGACCCGTTGGGGTGTACTCCTGGCCTCCTTCCAATCCTCAGAGGCCACAATTGATGTGCATGGTAATGGGAGCATCTCAGTCCAAGGCCCTTAGGCCAACCTCATTCTCCTTGAGAAATGCTACCCACATCTCATCAACTTCCTTTCCTCTCCTGCTGTCCCCCCTCCTCTCTCCTCATCAATCCTGCACTGCCTCCCTGCACCCTCCCATGATCCTACTCCGCCTCCCACTCCAACTCCTACACATGCTGCACCTCTGATCTCTAGCACTCCCCGTAAGTCCTACAAGGCTGTCAACCTCCTCCACAATTACACTCCTTTCACTGCGGCTGCATCAGGCATTCCTCCGATATCTGTCACTTACATGAGGTTATGCACCTTGACATCCTTGGTCTCATGGAAACATGTCTGACGGCCAACTCTGTCTGCATCCTTCACACACTCCTACCTGATGTTCAGGAGACCCTCTCCTTGGCCCGCCACTACTGTGCAGGGGGGGTGTGCCCTTGGCTTCCCTGAGGGTATTCCTGCCACTGTCACTCCTACTTAGACCTACTCCACTCTGGAATGGCTTGTGTGACGTCTCTCTCTACCACACCTTGACATTCACAAACTGTGCGTACTGTGTCTGGGAAAACTGGTCAAATGTACTACTTCCTTTCTGAGTGTCCTCACCTCTCCTCCTCACTCATGTCCCCAGACACAGAAATCCTCTTCCTTGGTGCTGTACGCATCCACCTGCATGCTTGTTGACCCCCCCACGTGACCTTTCTGTGACCTCAGCAACTCCCTCTCACCCTCTAGACTCCCGTCTGTCCCTACTCATTCTGCAGGGCACACTCTTGATGCTCTGATCTCATCTGACTTTCCCCTCTCCGTCCATCTCTGCACTCCTCTCTCCTGGAGTGATCACATTCTCCTCTCCTCCCAGCTCACCCTCACCACCCCACAGGCAAAGTCACCCTCACCACTGTCACACACCTTCTTGGTATTCCAACCCATGAAGTGTGTGTCAGTCGAGGCTTATGCTGCCAAAATCTCCCCCCCATCCAGCTCCCCCTTAGGCTCACTCCCATCCTGACAGGGCCCACTCCATGCTCCACTCTATGTCAGGTACACTGGATGTCTTAGCCACGGTCATGACCACCTGTCTGAAGGCCCATGCCAATGCAGAGTCCTGGCATGACTCGGATCTTGTGAACCCAAACCACAGGTGCTGGGTGGCAGAGAGGGAATGTCCTGCATCATGCTCATCCTCTGGCAAACTGGCCTGCCACATGCTCCAAAGGCAATAGCGCCTCACCCTTTTCACCAAGATGAGATCCCCAATCCAAGGGCACATATCTGCGGCATGTGACAACTCTGCAGGACACATAGAAATCTGCAAGGACCTTGCCGAGCCAGATGCAGTGTGTACCTCCCCTGTCCCCTCCGAGCCCACAGCACTGCATGATTGTCTCTGTACCCCTATAGGCCACCCCCCCCAGCACTTGTCTGCGCCTAACACCATCTGCCCTTGACGTTAAGCCCTACTTACCTTGTACAGCACTTCCAGCCGCCACTTCCCCTTGCACTTCATTGTGCCACCCACCCCTGCACTTGCGTGACATGAATGACACCAGCACCAGTAGGATTGTTGACTGGCATCCCCTTCTGCCCCACCACCCCTCAGTGCTCCGCTGTACCTTCATACATTTCTGGACCGGTGCTTCACGAATGCTATATGATTCCTTTACAGGTGATGGGGAGGTGGAATCTCATTGTTTACTGCATTTTGTTGATGTAGACAAGGCACTGTGCATCGTGGCCAATTTGGACTAGCAGATCCATGTACAACATGTTAACTTATTGATGTGATGATGCAATGTCAGGACCAGAGTGGTTGAAATCCAAAAAAGTTGCCCTCCTCTCCCTCTTCACTTGGTGGCTATGTCACATGCCATGTGTGTGATGGCATGTGCCTTTGACATGGCAATCACCGGCCAATGTGTGATGGCAGTGCTAGGCAGCATGGTGAGCAGGCGTTGCTCTCCAATCTGTACATTGTATGCCCTGAGCCTCCCCTACAGACCCAGTGATGGTGAATGCATAGGAGGTCTCCCAGTCATGTGGGACATGTGTCATAGAACTACTGCCTCTGTTGTTCATCAGCCCTTGTTGCATGCCATGGTGCTAATGCCTGTTTCCATTTTTCTCTTTCATGTCTTTGCAGGGGACGAAGCACTTGTTGATGCTGGGGATGTGGTGGTTGAGCCGTCCCAGGAGGGCAACCCGGGCCGACCTTCCACAAGTGAGGGACGTGGTGTGTTTGTGGGTGAAAACCCACAAGTGCTGCAGGTCGTGCTGTCGAGGGGTGTCTCTGGGGGTTCCTCCCCCGAGCAGTATTCAGGTGTAGACTCGGAGGATGACACCTATGTGCAGTCGCAGGTGAGTGTTCTTGGGAGAGAATCCCCTTCTGTCCGACCCACCTGCAGCCGGGCCATTGCCCTCAATGGGGATGTCAGTGTCGGCAGCTCTGCCTCCGGTGGTTACGGATGCAGGGCCACACCACACAATCTCTGATCCTGTTCCTGGGGCTGCAGATCAGAGAGGGAATGCAGTCCTGCAGCCTGAGGCCTTGCTGGCACAGCAAGGCGCAGTCCGCCTTGCCCCAGGCAGGTGTGGTGCCCGTCAACGTGGTGGCCGTATGCCACCTGGCAATACCGCTTGGGAGCAATCCATCTACGGTATGGCCACCCAACAGGCAGCATCATCCGAGATGATTGCACAGGCCATGGATAGGGTGGCCACTTCCATTGTCCCCCCAGAAAGGCTGATGGAGCGACTGGAGCAGGCTACAGAGTCCATCTGCCAGGCACACAGGGAGGATATGTTGGCGTCCAACATGGACAGGCGGGCGGCACTGGCGACTCTGCGGGAATCACTTTCCATGGAGTCCCAGCGCCACAGGGAAGGCCTGAGGGAAGAATTCCATCACCTCAGGTCGACCCTGTTAGAGCTTGAGGCTTCATCCCATAGAAGGACAGAGGAGCAGCTGGAGCGTCTGACACGGACGCTCTCGGCCGAGATGCAGGCAACTCGTGCGGAGGTCAGGTCATCCCGGAAGTTACTGCATGGGGACCTCCGCATGATTATAAACAAGAACCAGAACTACCAGACCCGCCTGCTTGCAGCCATGGAGGAGCAAACTCGTGCTTTGCGTGGGCTGCCTCCCATTGTCACACCATCTTCTGAGGCAGCTACCCCACCTCCTGAGTCAGCTGCAGGGTCTGGCCAGAGCGATAGCGACTCATCTCCCACAACAGAGTAGCCGTGTGGGCCACGAGCCTATGGGGTGTTTTAGTTTCCCATGATCCACACAGGTGGATTGTGGCGTGCATCCTGTCCTCGGACCTCATAGATGGCCCCCCCCCCCCCCCGCCGGCCCTTTCATGGCCATTTTTTCTCAATTTTTTTTTTCTTTTTCAAGAGTGTTGCCTTGTGTGGGTACCTGGGCATACACTGTATTGTGGCTGGGCACATGCAGGCTTGTCCTGAGTTTGGTTTCGATGCTTGGGTACCAGACATCCACACCCCTCCTGCTTCCGTTTCCATGGGCTTGCAAAGGGTGTGCCCAAGTGACAGCAAATTACACGGTGACATTGGACTCCCATGAGCTGTTGGCCAGTCCATAGTCAATACTGTGTAGACATTCATAGTGTACATTGTTGTTGCACCTAACTATGCATGATGGTTTGATATGTGCCTCAACTTACATATGTTACTCATGTTTTGCAGGTATTTCACACAGTTCTTCACACGGGCATACTCTCTGGAGTCAGACTACATGTCGGTAGATGTGCACTGACACTTTTGCGTGGCGCCATCACTGTACATCTGGACGGTGAGGACATACCAGCAGAATCAGGTAATGAGACTACCATTGATTACATGCATTGTGTCTTGTTTGGGTGGGCTTCAGGGTGGGTTGGTGTGTAATTTGATTGAAATTACTCTTACACAGGTGTGTAGTAGTGGCTCCAGCGCGGTTAGCTGTTCAAGTGCGGCTATGTTCCATTTGGGGCACTGCTATTTGTGACACCGGTGTCATGTTGTGATGGCCAGTTTGTTTGTTCTCACATACCATGACATGGTGTCCTCAGTGGCGGGACTGTGAAGGGAATGGGTGACATGGCAATGTTGTCATGTAGTGAATCGCCTGTGGCAATGCATATTTGATTGATGGAGTTGTGTCTTTTCGTTGTGATGCATTGCTGGTGTATGTGTAGGTAGGGGTGCACACATAGTGACACTTCCATGTTAACAATCTCAGGCTGATGTGTATCTGACAGTTTATTGTCAAGTAATTTTGTGACATTGTCAGGTAGTGTCATCATTGATTGTCAGATGGTATGTGCCAGAGCAGTGTGCACTAGCCAGCACTGTGATTCCTAGGTGAAGAAGTTGGCCACCAGTTGCGTACGGGCTGCCTCCCCCCGTGCCCTTTCCCCTCCCATGCGCAGCGGGCGTGCATGTGGTTGTGGATGTGGGGGCACCACCATGTCCACGGGCAGGCCCCGGCGTGTTGCAACGTTGTGCAGGACACATGCTGCCACTATGATCCTGCACACTATTCGGGGAGCATATAACAGCTGCCCGCCAGAACGGTCAAGGGAGCGAAAGCGTGACTTCAGCACTCCGAATGTGCGCTCCACTATGCCCCGTGTTGCAATGTGGGCTGTGTTGTACCTTACCTCGGGTGGCGTGGTGGGGTTCCGGATTGGGGTCATCATGTGGGGGCTGATAGGGTAGGCACTGTCCCCTGCGGAGGTGGTGATGGGTATCATTAGTGGTGTTGTGTCATGACCCAGTATCTGACATGCATGCATGCATGTGCAGTGGCATTCATGCTCACCAAGCAGCCATGTATCTCCATGCTGGCCAGCCTCTAGGTCCCGGCATAGGGTAGACATTCTGTAGATGAAGCTGTCGTGGGTGGACCCGGGATAGTTGGCATATACTGATGTGATTATTCCCTTGGCATTGCATACAACTTGCACGTTGATGGAATGCCAGTGCTTGCGGTTTCTATAGATGTGCTCTGTTGCCCTGGGTGGACGTAGAGCCACATGTGTGCAGTCAATTGCACCAAGCACTTTGGGGAATTGAGCCACACCATAGAATTCCTGGATGCACGTCCGCCTTTCTGCATGAGTCCTGGGGAGATATATGTGCCTGCGGACTGATGGCCGTGCAGTGATGATGTTCAAGACCTGGTGTAGGCAGCGTGACTGCGTGGCCTGTGACACACCACCCACTATGGCACTTGTCCGCTGAAAGGATCCAGTGGCCAAGAAGTGCAGTACATTCAGGACCTTCTGCAGGGGGCTGAGTGCTTGGGAGCACAGGGTGGGTGATGTGAGGTCATCCTCCCACTCACTGACCAGGTCCAGTATGATGTGTGCTGGAAACCTGTACCTCCCATACACCTGGTCATCAGGCATCCCGAATAGGCTGGTTCTGGGTGTGAATATTCTGGCCCTGACTCTCCTCCTCCTCCTCCTTTGGTAGCCCACTGCCACTGCTGCTAGGAACGGTATGTTCATCCTGGCATCTGGCTTGTTTATTGAAAAGTGCGCAAATTAATGCCTTGCGCGTGTTCTAGGCGAGCGTGTGACCCTCGCACCCCTGGAATCTAGTTCCCACTCCAATAGCGTGTGGAAATTCCCACGCAGCAGGCATACAGGTGCGCTGACGTACTTGCGTGTGTAAGTGGCCGCGCACCCCTGAAATACACGTACATAGGCCAATGGCGTGTACGCGCACTTTTGGCCAATTACACGCGATGAAATACACGTACATAGGCCAATGGCGTGGACGCGCACTTTTGGCCAATTACACGCGATGACACTCTGACGTGCAGTATTTCCACGTGTGCTCCGTCATCACGTGCTGAGTGGGGAACGCCCGTGCGGATCACGTCAGACGCGCTTACGCGGTGAGGGACTCTGGTCCAATAGAATCGCGTATGTGTGCTGATGCACTTACGCGCTAAGGGCCTTTCCTCGGATTTCACGCTGACATGCAGGAATTTCACGTGCCAAATCACTCCGTATCAAGCTGGCCACCCGAAAACACACGGAACACCACGCTCCTGCCCAGAAGGCCGAGTTACTGCCCCCCCAGTGCCCTGAGCAGCCTCCCACGTGCTATCTGCTGCTGCCTGCCTGCCTGCCTGCCTGCTGCCACCGTGCCCTGCCATTTGGTGCCTGCACATCAGCCATCTGCAGGGGTCCAGTTGCTGTGTCCACCCCTGCTGGAACTGAAGACTCCCAACTGGGATTACATCGCTCCACAGCCCAGCCCCAGGACCCAGTTGCCCACCCACACCTGCCTCTGGGGTTGCCATGTCGGGCACTTCCACATCTGGCACCAGTGGCAACCCCAGGCCAGAGGGGCAGAGGGGCACCAGCTTCACTGCCACCGAAGTTGGTGTCCTGGTGGAGCATGTCCTGGGGCAGTATGATGCCCTCTTTGGATCGTCCTGCGCCAGCAAGGAAGGACGGGAGAGGATCTGGGCCGACTGTGTGGTTGCCATCAACGCGGAGGGGGTGGCAACCCGCAACGTCCAGAAGATCAAGAAGCGCTGGGAGGACTTGAGGTCCAGGACCCTTGTGAAGGCCCGGCGCCTCGTGGAGGGGGGCCGGGGCCGCATGAGTTCCATCCAGAAGAGGGTCCTGGAACGCGTACGCCCAGCGCTCCACGCCCAGGTCCTTGAGAGGGAGGCCCGTCTGGAGTTGAGCGGTAAGTGTGCAAGCATTACTGTGTGAGACAGGGCATGTTGCGGTGTGCTGGTTCTATGATACTTGCCTGTATGTGTGCCATGGGCCATGTATGCATGTATGTGTGCAGGGACATCATGGTAATGCATGTGCGACCAGTGATGTGTGACCCACATGGTTGTTGCATGTGTTGAAATGCGGCATGGGGAGCCCTATGCAGATTTAGGACATGAGTGCATGCCAGTCTCTGTACCTGGACATGGATGGGGGTGAAGGATGGGTGCTGATGCCAGGTACATATATGGTAGCCTTGTCTGTGTGCCTGACCTGCGTGTCTGTGACTTGTGCATGCCATGGATGCATGACACATGTGTGTGACAATGCACAGATTCAGTGACACACCCAACTTACCCTTGTTTCGCCTGTGTTCGTTGTGTTTGGGGCCAGATGGATGTGACTGAGGTGAAGTGTGTGCATGTGATATGCATGAGCCATGATGCATGTGAGTTACATATCATTGAATGTTTCAAGAGTCAATTGGACATGCATGGAAATGTGCATGGCATGCACCATGCCTGTTACTGTGTGTGTTTTGCCTGGACTGACCCATGTGTTGTGGAGGGACATGATGGAAGTGTACTTTGACAGGGGTGCTCATCTGCTATTGCTTCCTGTCTAGGGGACCATTGTACAGTAGCCTGATGCTTGTGTCCTTTGTCTCCCTCTACGCAGCGGCTAGTGAAGAAGAGGGCGGAGACGGCGCTGTGGAGCAAGGCGGCGGGGATGCCCCCACGGCTGCAGTGGAAGGGGTGGGTGAGCCCCCACAGGGGCCTGCTACGGCGGGAGACGGTGAGGAGCCATCCAGGTTGGTGGTTTGCACAGAGGAGGAGGAGGCCGACACTGGTGCACACATGGGGCCTGGTGGGAGCATCCCTGCTGGTGCAAGTGGTGCAGTCCAGGGCCAGGGGCAGGAGGCAGCACAGGTCACCGTGGAGGTGCCTGTGCATGTCGCTGTCCCTGACCCTGTGAGTGCACCACCATGCACCAGCAGGGATGCCCCGTCCCAGGCCCGTCCGCAGGTAGAGGGGATGTCCATGTCAACTGACTCCCCTCCACCTGCGGCCGTGGGAACCCCTGGCCGCGTGGAGCAGGTCCTGATTGGGGTCGCGATGCGCACGGCTGTGATTCGTGATGCCGTGCGTGCTTCCCGGGAGGAGCACGCACGTCATCACGAAGTGCACCGTGCCGACGTGGCCCAATTGGGATCGGCCATGTTCGGGGGGTTCCTGCATGTGTTGGCCAATCTGACGGCCCTCTCCTCCTCTGTGCAGGCTATCCACCGGTCGTTCTCCTTGCTGTCTTCCGGCCCAGATGCCACCATGGCCCCCTGTGGACCTGCCCCGACCAATGCAGCCAGCTCGGTGGGGATCCCATCCCTGCCACAGTTGGGAGTCGGAGGTCCAGCAGGGGTGGACAACACAGCAAGTGGACCCCAGCAGATGGAAGATGTGCTGGCATCATCGGGCAGGGCACGTGCACGACGGCGTCGGTGGTTACCATCAGCCTGGATGCCGTCGTGCTGGCAGAGGCAGTGGCGTCGGAGGCAGCAGCGGGCTCGACGTGGGAGGCATCATGGCTCAGGGCCATCAAGATCAGAGGGGCAGGCATCGGCCGGAGGGCAGGGCAACCCTGGCATGGCGGTGTGTTCCGTGTGGGAGGAGTTTGGCCAGCGGATAGGTGCGGAGCGGCAGCGGGCGGAAGAGGAGCGGCTTGCCATGGCCAGGGCGGAGATCTCCATGCGTCGGGCATTGAGGCGGGCTGAGTGCCTCGAGGAGGCTCGCAGGGATTTTGGTGAGCACATGGGGTTGTCCCTGCGAGACCTCGGGGCCAGGACTGAGTCCCGCCTCCAGGACATTGACATGGAGTTCGAGGATGCCCTGGCCAGCATCACCAAGTGAGCCGCAGGACTAGCCCGCTGCCTTTGTATATAGTTTTTTAGTTAGTTAGTGCTAGGTTTCCTTTATTTATTTTTATTATTTTGGACCGCTCGGACAATGGCCACTTTTTTGTACATATTTATTTTATTAGTTAGTATTAGGTTTCATTTGTGGTGTTGGGCTCATGGACCCTGGAACATTCCTGTATATATTGTTATTTTTTGGGAGATACATTTTTTTAATTTCTTATTGTTTACACCATGACGTAATGGTTTTTCTTTGATTTCCTACTACATGGTTTTGCTTTGGACAAATTCTATTGATTTTTTAATCCTTTGTTTTTTGGTTTATCATTTTTGTTCTCGGACATGGACCTTTTATTTACTTTGCCACATAGTTGTATGTTTTATTAGTTTACTTATTTTTTGTTTTTAATACATTTTTATATTATCTTACACTTGTGTTATTTTCTCTTTGGTTTCTTACATGTCATGATATGGGTTTTGACATTCACTTGCACCCATTGTGTATGTGTGTGTGACGGACATGTGTTCTTTTGCATACTTGCCTTTGGGGTTGTGTCATGTGATTGCATTCACTATGTGGGTGCATGCAATCCTTGCCTGGGTGTTTGTGCTGGGTATGCTGGCCATTACTGCCATGATTGTGTATCGTCAGGACCTGGGGCCAGGGGGACATGGGTGGGGGCCTGCTGGCAGGTTCCCCACAGTGCTGGGGGTGGGGGTGGTGGGAGACATGGGTGGGGGCCTGGTGGAGGGTGTCCCTGGTGGATGGGGGGTGGGGGTGGTGGGAGACATGGGTGGGGGCCTGGTGGAGGGTACCCCTGGTGGATGGGGGGTGGGGGTGGTGGGAGACATGGGTTGGACATGGGTGGGGGCCTGCTGGCAGGTTCCCCACAATGCTGGGGGTGGGGGTGGTGGGAGACATGGGTGGGGGCCTGGTGGAGGGGGTCCCTGGTGGATGGGGGGTGGGGGTGGTGGGAGACATGGGTGGGGGCCTGGTGGAGGGTGTCCCTGGTGGATGGGGGGTGGGGGTGGTGGGAGACATGGGTGGGGGCCTGGTGGAGGGTGCCCCTGGTGGATGGGGGGTGGGGGTGGTGGGAGACATGGGTTGGACATGGGTGGGGGCCTGCTGGCAGGTTCCCCACAGTGCTGGGGGTGGGGGTGGTGGGAGACATGGGTGGGGGCCTGGTGGAGGGGGCCCCTGGTGGATGGGGGGTGGGGGTGGTGGGAGACATGGGTGGGGGCCTGGTGGAGGGTGTCCCTGGTGGATGGGGGGTGGGGGTGGTGGGAGACATGGGTGGGGGCCTGGTGGAGGGTGCCCCTGGTGGATGGGGGGTGGGGGTGGTGGGAGACATGGGTTGGACATGGGTGGGGGCCTGCTGGCAGGTTCCCCACAGTGCTGGGGGTGGGGGTGGTGGGAGACATGGGTGGGGGCCTGGTGGAGGGGGCCCCTGGTGGATGGGGGGTGGGGGTGGTGGGAGACATGGGTGGGGGCCTGGTGGAGGGTGCCCCTGGGGGGTGGGGGGTGGGGGTGGTGGGAGACATGGGTGGGGGCCTGGTGGAGGGTGTCCCTGGTGGATGGGGGGTGGGGGTGGTGGGAGACATGGGTTGGACATGGGTGGGGGCCTGCTGGCAGGTTCCCCACAGTGCTGGGGGTGGGGGTGGTGGGAGACATGGGTGGGGGCCTGGTGGAGGGGGCCCCTGGTGGGTGGGGGTGGTGGGAGACATGGGTGGGGGCCTGGTGGAGGGTGCCCCTGGGGGGTGGGGGGTGGGGGTGGTGGGAGACATGGGTGGGGGCCTGGTGGAGGGTGTCCCTGGTGGATGGGGGGTGGGGGTGGTGGGAGACATGGGTTGGACATGGGTGGGGGCCTGCTGGCAGGTTCCCCACAGTGCTGGGGGTGGGGGTGGTGGGAGACATGGGTGGGGGCCTGGTGGAGGGGGCCCCTGGTGGATGGGGGGTGGGGGTGGTGGGAGACATGGGTGGGGGCCTGGTGGAGGGTGCCCCTGGTGGATGGGGGGTGGGGGTGGTGGGAGACATGGGTTGGACATGGGTGGGGGCCTGCTGGCAGGTTCCCCACAGTGCTGGGGGTGGGGGTGGTGGGAGACATGGGTGGGGGCCTGGTGGAGGGTGCCCCTGGTGGATGGGGGGTGGGGGTGGTGGGAGACATGGGTGGGGGCCTGGTGGAGGGTGCCCCTGGTGGATGGGGGGGTGGGGGTGGTGGGAGACATGGGTTGGACATGGGTGGGGGCCTGCTGGCAGGTTCCCCACAGTGCTGGGGGTGGGGGTGGTGGGAGACATGGGTGGGGGCCTGGTGGAGGGTGTCCCTGGTGGATGGGGGGTGGGGGTGGTGGGAGACATGAGCAGGTGTGCAGGGTAGTTCCCTGTGGTGTGTGCTGCCTGCAGGGGCCGTGGAGGGTGTACAGGTAATGCCTGGGAGCACACAGCCAATTCGCGTGTGGAACTTCCCGCGCACCCCTGCAATCCACGTACCCTGACTAATCGCGTGTGGAACTTCCCGCGCACCCCTGGAATCCACGTACCCGGCCATATCGCGTGTGGAACTTCCCGCGCACCCCTGCAATCCACGTACCCTGACTAATCGCGTGTGGAACTTCCCGCGCACCCCTGCAATCCACGTACCCGGCCATATCGCGTGTGCAACTTCCCGCGCACCCCTGCAATCCACGTACCCTGACTAATCGCGTGTGGAACTTCCCGCGCACCCCTGCAATCCACGTACCCTGACTAATCGCGTGTGGAACTTCCCGCGCACCCCTGCAATCCACGTACCCGGCCATATCGCGTGTGCAACTTCCCGCGCACCCCTGCAATCCACGTACCCTGACTAATCGCGTGTGGAACTTCCCGCGCACCCCTGGAATCCACGTACCCGGCCATATCGCGTGTGGAACTTCCCGCGCACCCCTGCAATCCACGTACCCTGACTAATCGCGTGTGGAACTTCCCGCGCACCCCTGAAATCCACGTACCCGGCCATATCGCGTGTGGAACTTCCCGCGCACCCCTGCAATCCACGTACCCTGACTAATCGCGTGTGGAACTTCCCGCGCACCCCTGCAATCCACGTACCCGGCCATATCGCGTGTGCAACTTCCCGCGCACCCCTGCAATCCACGTACCCTGACTAATCGCGTGTGGAACTTCCCGCGCACCCCTGGAATCCACGTACCCGGCCATATCGCGTGTGGAACTTCCCGCGCACCCCTGCAATCCACGTACCCTGACTAATCGCGTGTGGAACTTCCCGCGCACCCCTGAAATGCACGTACCCGGCCATATCGCGTGTGGAACTTCCCGCGCACCCCTGCAATCCACGTACCCTGACTAATCGCGTGTGGAACTTCCCGCGCACCCCTGAAATCCACGTACCCGGCCATATCGCGTGTGGAACTTCCCGCGCACCCCTGCAATCCACGTACCCTGACTAATCGCGTGTGGAACTTCCCGCGCACCCCTGAAATCCACGTACCCGGCCATATCGCGTGTGGAACTTCCTGCGCACCCCTGCAATCCACGTACCCTGACTAATCGCGTGTGGAACTTCCCGCGCACCCCTGAAATCCACATACCCGGCCATATCGCGTGTGCAACTTCCCGCGCACCCCGGTATACACGCACACGTTTATTTTTTCTCTCAGCGCGTGTCTGTGTTTGTGGGTACCCCTTTGTACGTCATTTGTCCTGGAGGGCCACAGTATTGGACATTGATCATGTCTGTATATAGGTGCTATTTGTTGGCGCATCTTTTAGCGCACATTTCTTGCAGGCGCAGAGACGCTACCGCCTGCTTTCTTGTGGCGGTCGTGTTTGTGCCTGTTTGTGCCTGTGCGCTGCTTTGAGCGTGCGCTTTTTTGCCCTATTCTATTCCATGAATACGTGTTGTATGCGAGCGTGTGGGCGTTCCGCGCACTTGCCTCCTAAACTTTCCCCGTGCCGCCCACATTCTTCCCCATTCCGAGTGTTGTGCCCCATTTTATTCCCCATTCCGAGTGTCCCGCCCTGTGTTCCGCCTACTTTAGAGCTGTGCGCTGCGCTCGGAGTGATAGCGCAGTGGCCGTGGCGCACGACGTTGGTTGACCTGTGCGCCGGCCTGCGCCGCGCGCTTTTTCAGCGCACGTCCTCTGCTTTTCTTGCGCACGGACTTCCATGAATCGACGTGCGCTGGTTTCCCTGCGCTTTTCGCTAATTTTCGGCGCAGCGCACGTATTGGCCCCTCTGCGCCGGGATTTTCGGCGCACATTTATTCCATGAATCGGCCTGTATATGTTTAGCACTTGTCTGGACAGACTCATCACCATGACCAGAGAGCGTCCATTTTGTAGGCATAGAATCCGCCCTTTTGACTAATTTTCGCTTTTTGCTTTCTGTTTAAATTGCTCTGCTGTAAGTGAACTCTATTCCGTCATTGTTCATGCATAGAGCAAGGCCACAAGTTACATGTTGAAACACAGCCCAGGCAATCCAGAAAGCAATGCCCGGTCTCCTCCCTCACAAGTCCTTGGAAGTAAGCAACAAGGCATTTAATCACTACGCAGGTGCCAGCTAGTCTCGCTGGTGCGGTAGAAACAAACATTAAATGGCTTGAATTATGCTCTCTTTTACGGCCCCCCTTCCCTGAGCCCCTGTAGATCGAGTTGACCTCTAACACACGAATAGAAACTAGAAGATAGTGAGGCCTGGAATGTGTCTCTCCCCTGCACGCAGCTTGCTTGTAAGAACAGGAGCATTATGTTCCCAAAAACAAAGAATCATGTCTGCCACTTCGCAAATTGCAAACTGTTGCTGAATAAATGTCTGAGGGCGTCATATTCGTCATAATTGTCAATCATCAAAACCATTTTCAAAGGAAATGCATTATGGGCGGTATCGAATATGTCATTACTGATAATATGATGATCGTTTTGTATATAGGTAACTGTTGTGAGATGCTCGCTCTCTTGCGTCCCTCGGGGTCTGGAGACACACGTTGCAGGACGTGAGACCCAGTCAGCCGACTGAGACTATTTGCTTTGCATTGCAATAAACCCTAGATTTTGGGAATTGAATCGTGTGTGGCGTATCAGTTTGTGTGTGGTGATTGTGCCACATCAAAATGGCACCTGAATAGGGACCCTCCCCCACTTGTTCCATCGTATACATTGTAATATAAGAAGGCAAGAGGAGAAAACAGAGCGAGGACGAGATGGTCGAGCCGGGATAAAGAGGTGTTCGGGGCGCCCCTGTGAAAGTGATGAGAGACTCCTTTACAGATATGTACACAACTGATCCCTGATCGACACGTCCGGCCAGAGAACAAGGAGGCGAGGGTCCCGAAAAGGGGCAGAGTGAGCCAAGATACGCAGACACAACGATCCTTGGTTGCGTCAGTATACGGATGAATTGCGTCTTGAAAGACGAATTGGTTGATCAGGTGAGTCATGCCCCGATTCTAAATAACCCTGATATTGGTTGAGAGTTGCTCTTGCAAGATCAAAACGCCCAGGGTAAGGTTAATTAACCACGGGTAAGGTTAAAACATGCCTGGGGTATTGTCTTCCTCCCTAGTGGGATTTTTCCACTCCGGTAGACAATCTTTGGAAACTGGCCAGGCCAGGCCAGGCCACCCGTAGGGTTGCCGGCATATGAGATGTACGTAAAATATGGTATAGGGGCGATAATGTTTTGTGCGATTTGGCATAGGCAAACCAGACACAAAGAGGATTTACAATGGCCAAAACATGGGAGTTATGAGATGTTGCGCATAGATTATTTGGAATCGATACTGTTAAATAAGAAAGCACGCCCTGCGACATTTGACGTCATTAGAGACTGGTGAGGAAGGAAGCTATGCTCCATTTGAAAAGCAGAGAGAAAAATGCATGCAGGCACAAGTCAAGAACAGAAAGAGTGAAAGAGCAGGATGAAAAGGAATGGGATGACAATTTAAGAAAGACAGACAGATGTGTTCAGATGGGAGCAGACAAAATATATCCACAAATAGAATTGCATTCATCAGATGAACTAATTAATAAAATATTAACTGAGAAAAGACAGGAGCGCCCAAAAAAGGAGACTGATAGAATTACATCAGTGCCCATTGCCCAACCCCTCCCTGTTGCTCAGGCCCCATTACAGCCACAGATCATACAGCCGCAGCAACCACTCCCCGTTCCCGTAGTTCCATCCGCACCTCCCCCCCTAGAAATCCCCTTCCCCCTCTGCCCATTGAACTTGAACTCACTGTAACAAGAGAAGACGAAATGGGAAGAGAGGGGGCGGCACAAAGTGAGTGTACTAGGGTAACGCGTAGCACGGTCAGCAAGGAGAGAAGAAAGGAATTGAAAGAACAGGCAGAGATGTATATAGATGTAAATGATAAGACATCGTTGCTGGATTCGATGTATGATTTTAGGAGGACTGGTGAAAAACAGGCATTGTTGGAATGCATGGGAGAAAATTTAATGGAGAGATGAAAAAGACGAGGAGATCGTCGAAACACGTGTTATCACAAAGGGCACTGTCAAATGCACAACAATATTTAGAATTAAAACCAAAAACACATTGGAACACTGAGGAAAGGGGTCAATTGTCTTCTTTTCTCGGTAAAACGTGGGCGCATGAGAATATGTCAATGTAACTGCAAGAATTTGTTTTTGAAGTTAACGGAGTAGAGGAACCAGATACTCTGTTGTTACTTTCCCATGCGACCCTGAAAAGGCAATCATCTAATACATACAAGGGCGCTGAGGTCCAACTATAGGGAAAAAAAAACCAACAGGTTCATCAAAAATTCTGCATAAAATAAGTTACATGTAAAGTGGGAAAAGGGAACGCATTTGCAGACAGGATTGCAACACAAACTGCCACTGATTTGCATACGAAAATGTTAACAGTACAGTCAGAAGAAGTGCCTTGCATGATAGAAAATGTGATGGCTACTGATAAAGAGATGCAGGCAGAAGGAACTGCTGAGGAGATACAAGAATGGGCTGAGGGCTCTGCAGAATTAGATTTAGAAGGTTGCTAGGTGGACAAGAAAAGTAGAAATTGGATGCTGCCCAACTCCTATGCAACTGCAATGGTCACTATGGCCCACAGACCAACGCACATTTGTGCAAAGAAGATGATTCAGCATTTAGCTACAGTATGGCAGAACACACACATAAAAAAGAATGCAGAAAGGCTGGTATAAAATTGCATAACGTGTTTGCAACACAATGTTGGAAAAGGAACAGCCACTCCAACAGGTAGCTTTGGCCCCCCCTCCATGCCATTCGAGGTGATCTATTTTGATTTTATAGAGATGGAAAGGTGTCAGATCTTGAAATATGTGTTGGTGGTTGTCTGTGCGTTCAGTAAATGGGTAGAAGCATATCCACTGAAGGATTGCACTGCCATGAGCACTGCCAAAGTGATGTTGAAGGAGTACTTTTCGTGATTTGGCCTGCCTCGTGCCATATGGTCAGATAATGGCCCACACTTTGTTGGCGCAGTAATGTTACAGATTTGCGCAGGTCTTCAGATTGATAAACGATTCCACTGCGCCAGACATCCGATGAGTGCTGGGCTTGTTGAGTGTCAGAACGGAATATTGAAAGCAAAAATTAGTAAAATGTGTGCAGGAAACAAGTTACGCTGGACAGATGCATTGCCCCTAGCTTTAATGTGCATGCGCACATCTGTGCAAGCGAGGAGTGGGCTCTCCCCCTATGAAATCGTAATGGGGAGGCCTGCTAATGTTTGGTGTGCGCCACAGCCAAGACGGTTGAATGAGGTAGAATACCCTGTGCTCAGTACATATTGTAACCTGTTAATACAGAAATTGCGTTTGATTCATCAGCAGATGCAGGAGGCTCTTCCCATCAGATACACTGGTCCGGGGCATTCTCTGCAACCAGGCGATTGGATTCTGGTGAACAATTTCGAGAGGAAGTCCTCGCTTGCACCCAGACGGCGTGGGCCCTACCAAGTACTTTTGGCAACGTAGACAGCAGTTCGTGTGGACGGTAGGAAGGCGCGGATACATGCCACGCATACGAAGAAAGTTCCATCGCCATTGAAAGAATTGCATGATCCGGACAACAAGAAAGAGACGGCTGCTCCTGGAGAGAAGGAAATTGTTGCCAGTTCTCTCACGCAGAATCTGTCTGATCCTGACACGAAGCCTGGAAAGATTGCTATAAAGGAGAAAGGGCTAAGAGTGCCCCAACGTTGTCTAGTAGAATCTGCATCACTGCTGGCTGACGCAAAACCTGAATCATCACTTTGGCGCCCACCACCTTTCACTGCACCGCAGGCAGACTCTGAGCCTGAGTCTGGAAGTGCACCCGCACTATTGATCGATCACACAGTGCCAGGAGCAACGCGGTATAATCTGCGGCCTAGAGACAAGAAGTGATCAGATCTTCATTCTATTTTTCTTTGTTGCCTCTGTTTCCCATCACGGATGAAGTGGGAACCGGAGGCCTAGGGGAGAGAGGCGTGGGAGTTGTGCAAACCCGGCAGCTCAGGAACGCGGCTCCCCGGTGCTATCTTTGAAAATCCATGTGGAGATCACCCCTCACGGACAAGAGGGGCTCATATGGTACAAAGGCAATTGATAACTGCTCTGGAGTTCTTTGAGAAATGTGCAGAAGCACGAAAATCTTGCCCAACGTATAGCAATACAGGCTGCCGAGAACTGGCAAAACACTTTGTCGCACTACTGAACTTACTAATAATAGAACGAGTGCAACAGCAAGAGGTATTCACGAAGAACACTGATGGAGAAGAAGACTCAAGAAAAATGTCTGCGCCAGCTTCTGCCCCGTCCTGTACCGATAATGTAGTAAATATAGAGACTATAAGATTGCCGAAAAAACAGTGTCGAAAGAATTGTATGCTGATCTTAACAATAGTCATGTGCGTTATGAGTATATTAGCACCGATAATGACAGTACTGATATTATGGTATCTAGAAGAGATACATCCATTAGAAGTGTTCTTGCCTATTAGAAATATTTCTGCTACTGAAAGCCCGGTCCATGTAATGTCCTATACTTTGTCCCCAATGGAAGAGAGACACAGGGAAGGATATGGGAATAATTCATTACTTCTGATAATGAACATGACACACTCAATTCTGAGGAAAAACAATTGTTGGGTGTGTACCAACATGGTGGTAAGGGAATAGGTTGGTATGTGCAGCCATTGCCATTGAGTTCTGCATGCTACGCGTCCTTAAGTGCATTATATTATGGGAAATGGAATAAGAGTGAAACGGGTCAATTAGATAGAACAAACATGAATGAATTCGAGGAGGTAGTATTGAAACCTCTAGGCTGCTCAATATTTCACAAAACTAGGCTAATGACACCAGTAATGATGCCGCAAGATAGACTAAATGTGCCATATAAATCATCTGTAATTACGTTTCATATGAACCCAGAAGGGAATAAGGATACAGTGCCCCCGTCCTATACTGTAAATTACAGTCCACGTTCTGCCCCATTTTGCCTAAGAAAGAAAGGCTCCTACTCAGTAGGGACATACACCAGGTGTATGAACATTGCAATCCTTGAGAAGGAGGAAGAACCAGTGTATGTAGGTGACCCTGTTTATTTCATATGTGGGGAAAAAGCTTATCCCTGGTTGCCTAGAAATTGGGGAGGTACTTGTTATTGGGGATGCTGTTTCTGGGGGTGTTTCTTTCAAAAACAGCAGATATAGCCAAACTATCTAGATCAAGACCACGACAAGATGAGGAAGGAGGATTAATTGCAGAGGACATAGCAAAATCATTCATACCATTTTGGGGCCAGGCAATAAACTCCTATAACATAAGACAACTGTCCAGAATATTAGAGAAAACGATAAATGGGATAACGGATATATTATACAACATGACGTTGGAGGAAAAAGGGATTAGATCGATGACACTCCAAAACAGGATGGCTCTTGACATAGTTTTGGCTGATCGTGGGGGAGTTTCCAAAATCGTGGGATCATCGTGTTGCGTATTTGTAAGTGACTCCTCCCCTACGATTTTTGAAGCGATAAAAAAGTTGCATGTTTTGAGCTCCGACCTCCATCCCCCAGAAGGTAGTTGGGAATTAAACATAAGTTCCTGGTTCTGGGAAATATTACGCTCATGGGGATGGAAATTAGCTGCAATCTTAGTAGCGGTGCTGGGAATATTTATGACATGTTGTTGTTTTATACACTGTTTGCCAATAATTTGCACTGAAGTGAGGAATGCGTACACATAGTAACACAAAAGAAAACTCCCAGAGTGGAGGAAAAATGAATCATGAGATGAAGACAGTGTATGGGAGGATTGGTCCAAGAGACCCCCCTCCCCTGGATCCTCTCCCCCGGTGAAGTCCATGGCTCGTCAGGGGTCCCCCCCTGCCACCAGGGCCCAGGTGGTGGGTGGGGCCGCTGGCTGAAGACATTGACCAAACCTGCTCAATTTAGCTAGGACCTGGAAACCATTTTGTGAAATAAAGATGGTTTTGAGCCCTGTGCACCGCAGCGCGGCCTTCACCCTTGGAGAGTTTCAATTATCCCTGTGGCCGCAGCTCTCTGGCAGATCCGCTGAGAGCCCGTTCCCACGAACAGACGGACATGAGCTAGTGTTAGATACCAACACTAACATTTCACCTTCCGCAGTGTATCGCTGTTTCCAGCATGACCCGGCCAGCAGGGCCTGGGTGGAAAAGAACTGTAAAATGGTCCCCTGACAAAAGCAGAGGCCCCAAATACTAATGAGCAAGCAACCTGTGATGAAACTTTCCTCTTCACGACCTCTCTGGTTAAAAACCTGTAACCTCTATACAAATGGCAGAATGTGTGCTTATATGACATTAGGGATAAAGCACCCACATCCCTGTAGTTACACGCAAATAGTAAAAGTGTCCCGGGGGTTTTTGTGTTATGTGCTCCATCGCGAAGACTGCACCCCACGGTCCCGTGCCATAACTGAACTAATGCTGCTAGAGTGCAAAGGAAGACAAATGCAACCATATTGAGAGCTCATGTAAGGGGTGCATGAAAAGGCACCATATGTAGGTCCAAGCTCACTATGTGTCACTGCCGTCAGCCTTGTTGACGGTTTTGTTCCTGCGTTCAACATGTGTTAAAGGGCCATGTGAAAGGCACTAATAATGTCCAAACATAAGCTTTGAAAAGACTCAATGAGTATTGTTTATTATGTGAATGTTTATGTCTCTTCCACCTAAATCTGCAACACACGAGGAAAATACCTTTGTGAGCACATGCAATGCCATTCCCCTTCCTCCCAGTGAAGATTGCCAGTTGAAAAAGCAGATGCCTGTGCTGCTCTGCTCCACCTCCCCCAATTCGGCTGGAACCGCTTCAAACATTCACATTCCCCCGCAGCACCCAAGGCCACGGCCTGCCACCTGAATTATTTACAACCCAGCAGTAAACCCCGGCCTAAAAACACAGATCCAAAGGCGCCCTTTCTTAGGCTCCACGACCCACCGGCTCACCTTAGGTTAATGGCCCCTGTAAAATTAGGACACCCAATATTATGGCAACACTACAGGAACACATTCATAATGACTTCTAACGAGACATGATAACGCGGATCGCCTGTCCCATGCCCTGAGACCCAACCTCGCGACCTATGATGCCCGGTCAACAGGACGATGGTAACCATGTATTGATGTATCGCCAACAGACCCCACTCTAGGTGCATTCCTCCTGTGTTGCATTAACCTGTAGAATAACCTATTGGAAGATTTACCAGGGAAGATAATATTGCAATGTTGAATGACTGTGGTGTGCGTGGCCCTAGGGCAAAAAAGCCAGGAAAGACATTCATCACTGACACTGGCTGGCACAACAACACCGTCCGGATGAGCCCAGCTGACCTGCCAGGCCCAGCCCAACCCACAAGGGTAACCAGTGATGTCCTCCAACCACGGCAAACCACATCGCAGCAGTACCTATAGCTAGTCGTCGCCACCCAATCCCCACGAACTTGTGCCCCCTATAGCATGTAGGTTCTTATGATGCTTTTTGTAAATATATACGCCTGTCTTTGCTATTGTCAGACAGAGCACTCTCAGAGTTTGCAGAGTTCTTTGCATGCCCTATTCTGATTGATAAACTCCCATTTAAGCGCACCCGTACTTTGTCCTGGCCTTATTCCCATCCTGGGAGAGTCCATTATTGTCTCTCATTGTGGGGAGGATCGTGCTATCTGGGGGACGCTCGCCTTCAACAGTAAAAGAATTTATGTCAATTAATATTGATGACAATGATGATGATTATAGTAGTATGCAAAGTTCGGAATCAGATACCTGGTCAGAAGAAGATGCAATCTTTGGATGATGTGCTTTACTTACGGCCAAGAGGAGAGTTTGTGAGTCTAGAAATTACCCTTCCATAGCATAAGCGATATATTTTGTTGGCTGAAAACCAACCACATCATATGTTCAGCACTTGTCTGGACAGACTCATCACCATGACCAGAGAGCGTCCATTTTGTAGGAATAGAATCCGCCATTTTTACTAATTTTCGCTTTTTGCTTTCTGTTTAAACTGCCTTGCTGTAAGTGAATTCTATTCCGTTATTGCTCATGCATAGAGCAAGGCCGCAGGTTACATGTTGAAACACAGCCAAGGCAACCCACACAGCAATGCCTGGTCTCCTCCCTCACAAGTCCTTCGAAGTAAGCAACAAGGCATTTAATCACTACGCAGGTGCCAGCTAGTCTCGCTGGTGCGGTAGAAACGAACATTAAATGGCTTGAATTATGCTCTCTTTTACGGCCCCCCCTTCCCCGAACCCCTGCAGATAGAGTTGACCTCTAGCACACGAATAGAAACTAGAAGATAGTGAGGCCTGGAATGTGTCTCTGCCCTGCACGCAGTTTGCTTGTAAGAACAGGAGCATTATGTTCCCAAAAACAAAGAATCATGTCTGCCACTTCACAAATTGCAAACTGTTGCTGAATAAATGTCTGAGGGTGTCATATTCGTCATAATTGTCAATCATCGAAACCATTATCAAAGGAAATGCATTATGGGCGGTATCGAATATGTCACTACTGATAATGTGATGATCGTTTTGTATATATGTAACTGTTGTAAGATGCTCGCTCTCTGTCGTGCCTCGGGGTCTGGAGACACACGTTGTGGGACGTGAGACCCAGTCGGCCGATTGAGACTATTTGCTTTGCATTGCAATAAACCCTAGATTTTGGGAATTGAACCTTGTGTCTGGCGTATCAGTTCATGTGTGGTGATTGTGCCTTGTTTCCATATGCGAGGGTCCCCTAGAGGCCACATCAGAGGAAGTCAGGTAATAGGAGAAGGAATTGGCCCATTCCGGTAAGAACAGAGAGACAGGTCCAGGGGGCCTATAGCTCTCTTTCAGACTCCCCTCAGCCACCTCTGCTTCTTCCCTCATACCAGACTGTCTGGCTGCAATTTAGGAATGGTGTGCCACCAACGATCTCTGCCTTAATGCCAGTAAGACTGAGGTCCATCTCATTGGGACACCCGCTCCCTCCTTTCCTTTCTCTCTCTGGGCGCCCACTCTGGGCCCTCTTCCTGTGAGGCTAAGAACCTTGGTGTCATCTTCGATTTCACCCTCTCCTTCTCTCCTCACATCTCTGACGTCTCTAAGAAGTCAAACTATCAGCTGCACCTCCTCAGAGGTATTCTTTTTCTCACTTTCCCCAGAAGCTCACTGTCTCAAGAGCTCTGTTCCTCTCTAGGCTGGACTATTGCAACAGCCTTTTCTAAATCTTCCTGCCTCAACTCTTCAACCTTTACAACTTATCCAGAATAGGACTGCGAGACTTGTCCTTGGCCTCAAGTCCAGGTACTATATATCTCTCCAGCCCTGAAATCTCTTCACTGGCTCCCCATGGCTGCAAGGATCAACTTCAAGACCCTCTGCATTGTCCACAAGGCTTTCTGGGGCCTGGGACCCCTCTACCTCCAACTTTCTCTTCCAAAATATCTTCCTTTTCGAGCTCTCCGCTCATCCACCTCCAACTCTCTGAGGGTCAGACGCTTCTCCAAGCAGAGAGTTGGGGGCAGATCCATCTCCTCTACTGGGGCCTCCCTTTGGAACAGCCTCCCTGCCTCTCTCAAACCTGAGCAGAACCACCTCCAGTTCCGGAAGCAACTCAAGACATTACTTTTCGCTTCTGCTTTCTCTCTTCCTCTCCCCTGCTGATGCACCTGACTGCTCAGCACACTGGTCACCTGGTCACCCTCTGAACTCGGGCCCAGGCACCTGCATCGCTAGTTGCCCTTGCACTGCCACCAGGCTCCCCAGCACTTAAGGGTCTGTATCTGCAACCCTACAGTCCATTCTCTCTACACTTATGAGCCACCCGCTGGCTGCTCTTGTGAGTTAACTGCACTTCCCCCTCCCGCACCCCCCTGGCACCTCTCTCCTTCCCTCTTCCCTGCACTTGTGCGACCTGAATGACACAAGGCCTAGTAAGATCATTTTGTCCTCCCTTGTCTTGTCACGCCTAGAAATACTTGGGTACGACGTGTTATAAATGCCATATCATATAGATAGTGGCAAGGGTGAGAGAGTAGGAGAGATGCCAAACTTGCAGACAAGGCTTTCAAAAGAGGAGTAAGGCTGGCTTTTTTCTTCCACACTTCCAGAGGGGGGGGGGGTGGACAGTGTAAAAAATAAAACAATCGAATTTAGGTGTGCCTTCATCCATCTTTGTATTGGCTGTTTAGTTTAAAAATCACATTTAGGTGTGCCTTCATGCAGCAGGGTCTGTTTAGTGATAAATCGCATTTAGGTGTACCTTCATGCAGCAGGGTATTGTCTGTTTAGTGATAAATCGCATTTAGGTTGTGCCTTCATGCAGCAGGGTATTGTCTGTTTAGTGATAAATCGCATTTAGGTTGTGCCTTCATGCAGCAGGGTATTGTCTGTTTAGTGATAAATCGCATTTAGGTTGTGCCTTCATGCAGCAGGGTATTGTCTGTTTAGTGATAAATCGCATTTAGGTTGTGCCTTCATGCAGCAGGGTATTGTCTGTTTAGTGATAAATTGCATTTAGGTTGTGCCTTCATGCAACAGGGTATTGTCTGTTTAGTGATAAATCGCATTTAGGTTGTGCCTTCAAGCAGCAGGGTATTGTCTGTTTAGTGATAAATCGCATTTAGGTTGTGCCTTCATGCAGCAGGGTATTGTCTGTTTAGTGATAAATCGCATTTAGGTTGTGCCTTCATGCAGCAGGGTATTGTCTGTTTAGTGATGAATTGCATTTAGGTTGTGCCTTCATGCAGCAGGGTATTGTCTGTTTAGTGATAAATTGCATTTAGGTTGTGCCTTCATGTAGCAGGGTATTGTCTGTTTAGTGATACATTGCATTTAGGTGTACCTTCATGCAGCAGGGTATTGTCTGTTTTGTGATAAATTGCATTTAGGTTGTGCCTTCATGCAGCAGGGTATTGTCTGTTTAGTGATAAATCGCATTTAGGTTGTGTGCCTTCATGCAGCAGGGTATTGTCTGTTTAGTGATAAATCGCATTTAGGTTGTGCCTTCATGCAGCAGGGTATTGTCTGTTTAGTGATAAATTGCATTTAGGTTGTGTGCCTTCATGCAGCAGGGTATTGTCTGTTTAGTGATAAATCGCATTTAGGTTGTGCCTTCATGCAGCAGGGTATTGTCTGTTTAGTGATAAATTGCATTTAGGTTGTGTGCCTTCATGCAGCAGGGTATTGTCTGTTTAGTGATAAATTGCATTTAGGTTGTGCCTTTATGCAGCAATGCAGCAGGGTATTGTCTGTTTAGTGATAAATTGCATTTAGGTTGTGCCTTCATGCAGCAGGGTATTGTCTGTTTAGTGATACATCACATTTAGGTTATGACTTCATGCAGCAGGGTATTGTCTGTTTAGTGATAAATTGCATTTAGGTTGTGCCTTCATGCAGCAGGGTATTGTGGCTTTAGTGATAAATTGCATTTAGGTTGTGCCTTCATGCAGCAGGGTATTGTCTGTTTAGTGATACATCGCATTTAGATTGTGCTTTCATGCAGCAGGGTATTGTCTGTTTAGTGATAAATCGAACTTTGTTGTGCCTTCATCCACCATTGTATTTGTCTGTATTCTTAAACTTCCACTCAACCAACTGTGTTCTGGTTCAGAACTGTGCATTGCAACACTCACATACTCACCCCTCCTCCCTGGTCTGTCCTCTCTCTTCTCCTCTCGATCAGATATGGCACTCTCCATCTCTCCAATCTTCTCTTACTGCTACACTATCACCTATCCTCCCTCTCTCACACAATCTGGATGGAAAAAGCATGAAAAGACATCCTTGCTGCCAACCCTGGCCTCCCAATTGCAGACACCTATGTCAGTGCTTCCTCAAGAGAAATCTCCACTGACATCCTCTTCTCTAGCCCATCTCCTGACCTATGGACCTCTCACCTCACTGCCACGCTCTCACCTTACTCTTCCACATCCATTCATGGCAGTACACAGTGGGAAGTCCTCCTTGAGGGCTTCTTCTCATCCCGCTGCTGCATCAATGTCTACCGCACAGGCACCATCCTGTTTCAAGGCCCTCAGGCCAACCTCCTTCTCTTTGACCGGATTCTGCAATCTCTCCTCAATTTCCTTCCTTCCCTGCCCCCCCTCCACACCCTCTGCCCCATCTCTCCGGACAGAAGCCTCTCACCCTCACACTCCACCTCAAAATGTTTTCAAAGGCAGCAAGCTTCTCCACCTGGCAACCCTCAACTCTCGTTCTGCCATCAAACACTCTGCTGTCATCTGCCTTCTCCTTGAAGACACCGATCTGTACATACTTGAACTTGTTGGCGGTCTACACTGAAACCTGGTTCAATGCCAGCTCAGTTACCTCTTTTGACTCCCTTCTACTCGAAGGCTTTAAGATCACCTCAAGGCCTCAACCCCACCATGCTGGCGGCAATGTTGCCTTAATCCTCCCCGAGTGGATTCCTTCTTCCACCCTACCCACTCAGCCTTATTCATCCTTTGAGAGCGTAGTATGCAAATTGGTCATCGCTCCTTCCACAACCTTGACTATTGCTACCATCTACCAGCCACAGGGCAATTCTTCTCTCTTCCTCTCAGCGTGGGAGGACTTCTGTTCCTCCCTACTATCTACCAATTCCAACCTGCTACTACTAGGTGACTTCAACTTCCACCTAGACTCCCCTTGCACAGCAACAACCCTCTTCACTGACCTGTTCCTCTCTATCCCTCTCCTTAATCCCCTCTGGCCCTACCCATTCTGCTGGACACATGCTAGACACCATCATGCACTCCAACATCATTCTCTCTACTCCCGTGGTCACCCCCTTCTCGTGGTCTGACCACTCTCTCCTCTCTACTCATCATGTTCGATATGGCTTTGTGACAACTCCTCATAAAGCTCTGCCAACCTCATTCACGACCAACCGCCCGATGAAATGAGTGTCAGCCGCTGCATTCTCTTCCACTTTCATTCCCACACGCTCACCCAATACAGACTCTACCACTGATTCTGCCCTCAACAACCTCTGTCTGTCCATTACCAACACCCTTGACATCATTGCCCCAGTCATGAAGATCTGCCTGAAACCTGCCTCCATGAATAACACCTGGTATGACTCCGTACTTGCAGACCAAAAACGTATGTGCAGGGCTGCAGAAAGGAAGTGGCATACCTCAGGTGCACCCTCTGACAAACTGGTCTGCCGCTTGTTCCAGAGATACTACAGACTCTCCATCCGTGCCAGAAAAAGAACCCATATTCAGGCATGAGTGTCCAATGCTTCCAACAACATGGCTGAACTATTCAAAATCTGTAGGGAACTTGCCAACCCGTCCGCAGTATCTTCTGTCCCTACTCCTTCACAGGCCCTATGCAATTGCCTCACCTCTCACTTCATTTCCAAAACCAAGACATACTCAACAACCTTGTCACACACTCTTCCATCTCAACCCTCTCCCCTCTATCCACCTTTCCACCCATACTCCTTTTCCTCCTTCGCTCCTGTCTCCCCTGAAGAAGTCACCAGAGTTGTCAACTCCATGAATGTGTCTTCCAAATAGGTTGCCCCATGTTCTTCCAGAACCATGAAGGACATTCCCACTCTCACACCTGCTCTTACTGATCTCTGCAACCACTCCTTTGCTACTGGTTCCTTTCTATCCTCCCTCAAGCACTCCCTTGTGCGTCCCCTCCTTAAAGAACCCTCTGCAGACCCTTCATGCCCAGTCAACTACCAACCCATTTCCATCACCGCCTTCCTGGGGAAATTGCTCGAGATGTTGGCCCTCCCTCAACTCTCACACCGAACTACTTGGCGGTCTACACGACCACCAGTCTGGATTCTAATATGATATGGCATTTATAACACACCTATACACAAGTGTTTCAAGGCGCGATGAGGCAAGGGAGGGGGAACAAGGGGAGGACAGACAACGATCATACAAGCCAGGTGTCATTCAGATCGCCCAAGTGCATGGGATGGGGGAAAGAGAAAAGTGGAGGCGGGGAGGAAGGGACAGTGCAGTACATGGAACAGAATAATAACAATAAGTAAAAGTAACGGCCAACAGAGGGCAAGTGCAGAGGTAAGTGCAGACATCATGTGGCACGGAAACTGCTCTTCTAAACACCTGTGAAGAACTGCTCACAACCCTTGACTCCAACTCCCCTGCTGTCCTCATCCTCCTTGATCTCTTTTCAGTATTTAACAGTGAACCATTCCATCCTCATAAAAAGTCTCCATGATACCCTTGGTATCTCAGATCGGGCACTGGACTGGCTCACCTCCTTCCTTACGGACCGTTCCTCCAACAACATTAGGCCCTTTCTCCTCCCCTACTTCCTCCTCCACCTGTGGTTCCCCCAGGGCTCTATTCTCTTGCCCTGGCTCTTTAACATATACCTTTCTCTGCTGGCATGCCTCATTTCCTCCTTCTCCCTCAACTTCCAGTGCTACGCTGATGACACACAACTCTTCTTCAAACCACACGCCCTTGCACCTTCCTTAATCCCCGACTGCCTCTCTGCCATCCAGGCCTGCTGCACTGCTAATGACCTCTGCTTCAATGCCAGCAAAACAGATATTCTCCCTGTTGGGTCCCCTGCACTCTATTTCTCCCCTTCAATCTGGCCTTCCTCCATGGGCTCCCCACCTGCCCCCTCCTCTGTAGCCAGGAATCTCGGATTCATCTTCGATCCCTCCCTTTCCTTCAGGACATTCAAGAAGTCCCACTTTCAGCTTTTCCTTCTCAAAGGCACTCTACCCTTCCTCACCTTCCCCCAGAGACTCAATGTTACCCATGCTCTGGTTCTCTCCAGGCTTGACTATTGCAACAGCCACCTCCTTAATCTTTCTTCATCCATCCTGCAACCCCTCCAGCTAACCTAGAATACGGCTGCAAGACTTATTCTTGCCCACAAGCCCAGGGACCACATCTCTCCTGCCCTACAAAGCCTTCACTGGCTCCCGGTTAAATTCAAGACCCTTTGCATCATCCACAAGGCTATCTGGGGCCAGGGACCACTCTATCTTCAACGCTTCCTGACTAAATACTCCCCTTCTAGAGTCCTGTGTTCCTCTGGCACCAACTCCCTGCGTGTGAAGCGGTTTTCTAAACAGAGAGCTGGTGGTCAATCACTTTCTTCAGCAGGCTCCCTCCTTTGGAACAGACTCCCTCTTCCTGTGTCTTGAGCAGGACCTTCTTAAATTCCAGAAAAGTCTCCTCAAGACCTTTCTCTTTACCTTTTCCTTCTCCTCCTCTCTTCCCTGCTAATCATACAGTAGCATGACTGATGTGCAGGGCCCGTATGTATCCTCGGGACCCTTCCCCCCTCCCACATCTCTCATCCCAGCCACTGTCTATTTACTGCACTTCCTTGGCTCACCCTCCCCACGGGAGGTTGCTCTTACATTCTTCTATTCTTAGCACGTCTCCAAAAGCACCACATCACCTAGCCCCTCCCACCTGCACTTGCACGTTCTGAACACTCACAAGGCATAGTAGGTTTATCTCCCCTCCCTGTTAGTCTCACTAGTTGTTTGTACTATTAATTCAATTATTTATCTTTGTTTTAATTCATTGTCTACCTTCCCTGCCCCCACCCTGTCGCCCTATGGGTGCTTTGAAACAGTTTTGCTAATTGTATAAGCGCCTAACAAATGACCAATAAATAAATAAGGATAGGTGGTAGAATAGCAGTCACAGTAGATGGGGGAGATGGAAAGTGCCATGGAGGAGGAGGAGGAGGAGGAGGAAGGATAGACGGATAGATGGAGAAGGATAGATGGAGAAGCTGCACAGGCTCGACACAAACTCACCAGGTGGCCTAGTAGCTGAAGGTTGGTGGGTGGAAGTCCAGCAGGAGAGTCTTGGGCAAGAGCAAGGTAGTTCAAATTGGTGTCTTCAATGAGGCACAGACAAGGAGGGGGAGTAGGGTGCACATTGGATGTCTGAGAGATTACAATACATACCATGGGACAACACAATAAGGCTTGTTGGTGTGCTATGCTGACATACGAGTTAGAAATTAATCTGTAATGTATTAGCAGTATTTTCTTTTGGACTGATGTTAAAAAAAGGATTGTACAAAGTGTTGTTCACTATTTTTTTAATTCTGAAATCTCATGAGAGGGTGACCCACTGAAAATATAGTCAAAGACGACTCTATACCTTCAAAGACGTATCACATTCAGAACATGTCTATGGTTTCTCCCAAGTATCCTTTATCTGATGTATCACACGTCGATTATTTTTGCTTGAAAGTCATTTCTCATTAAGGACATGATTATGGCTTCCCACGGTGCGATTTCTCTTATGTATGAATAGTTCAGTTTTGCTTGACAGCCTTAACACATTAAGAACATGCCTATGACTTCCCCCACAGTGTGATTCTTCTGATCAATAGACTTCACATCGAAAAATGTATTACATTCATAATATATATAGTCTCAAATGTGTGACATTAAACTATGCTTTTCCTTGAAAGACTTATATCGAGGACATGCATATGGGTTCCCACCAGTGTGTTTTCTCTGATGTCACATTTGATCTCTCTTTTGCTTGAAAGCCTTACACATTCATGCATGCGTGTACATAGTTCCCTCAGTGTGATTCCTCTTCTGTATCAATAGAGAACTGATCAGCATAAAAGACTTATCATATTCAGAA
The DNA here is from genome assembly GCF_040938575.1 of Ambystoma mexicanum. Classification (NCBI taxonomy): domain Eukaryota; kingdom Metazoa; phylum Chordata; class Amphibia; order Caudata; family Ambystomatidae; genus Ambystoma; species Ambystoma mexicanum. The sequence continues at coordinate 1,388,637,650 of NC_090933.1, read as the reverse complement.
CATGCATATGGTATCACCCGGTGTGATTCCTTTGATGTATCACAAGTTGATCAATTCACTTGAAAGTCTTATCACATTGAGGACATGCACATGGTTTCTCCCCAGTGTTACTCCTCTGATCTATCAATAGATGACCCTTCTCTGTGAAAGACTTAGCACATTCAGAACATGAATATGGTTTCCCCCCAGTATGACTTCACTGACATAGCAATAAATATTTCTTCTCCTTGAAAGACACATCACATCAATAACATGAATATGGTTTCCTCCCAGTGTGATTCCTCTGGTGTATCACTAGGTGACCCTTTGGCTTGAAAGCCTTATCACATTGAGGACATGCATATGGTTTCTCACCAGCGTGACTGGACTGATGCATCAATAGATGACTCGTCACATTGAAAGCCATATCAAATTGAGGACATGTATATGGTCTTCCCCAGTAAAATTTCTCTGATGTTTGACTAGTTCAAACTTATGCTTGAAAGACTTATCGCATTCAGAGCATCCATATGGTTTCACCCCAGTGTGACTCATCCTATGTAGCAATAGATGCCTCTTCTCCTTAAAATACCTATCCCCCACAGAGATGGGGAGCAGGTGCAAGTGGATCTAGGTCACATGACTAAGCACCACCACCTTCTTAGCCCTGCCTCTTCCTTCCTGCTCTTCGCTCTTAGATCAAGGGCGTCTCTCGCCCAGGCATCCAAAGCGAAGGGCAGTCGAAGAAAAGGGCAATATCAGTTTGGACCTGTTTGGACCAGGAGGTCCCAGGGCCCGACCCCCTGCTCAGAGAGCAGGTAAGCATGCACCAACATGTGTTTACACCCTCTGTCCCAACAGGCCATCCCCACCACCTCTGGTCCACCGTGATGTTCCGTTATGCCCCCCTCCCTTCTCGCACACAGGTGTTGCCTGTTTTGCTCGATTCTTCTACCCTGCTCCCGCTCCCCACCCTCCAGCCTACTTCTGCAGGAGTCTGCCCTGAAACATTCTGGTTTCACCATCACCGTCTTGTGGCTAATGCTGGATTTGACTTTTATGGACTTTGTTGATTCACGGTGCGTCACCCTTTCTCCACGGTCATGCTGGACTTCCTTTGCATCTTGTAGTCATGGTGGCCCTCAATCATGCTGATGCGATCTTCTTGTATCCTGGCTTGCAACATTATGTGTTACTACTGACTTCTGCAATTGTATTCGTTTTCCCCTCTTGCTTCTCCTCTCTTTCTGACTGCTCATCCTCTGTTCTCTCCTCCCCTCCTTTTCTCCCTTTTCTTATCTCCTCCCCTCCTGCCCTTACTTTCTTCTATGCACTTACTCTATCAGAATTGTCCCTGGACCTAGTATGATAGCAACCTCGTCAGTCTCCTCCCCCATCCCCTTACTTGTCCCCCCCTCCAGCACTATCTGAAATGTCATCAGGCCTAGTACGATAGCCGCTTGTTTTGTTCCTCCCCTTCCTTTCTGCACCCTTCTCCCTCACCCGAGTTTGATAGTTAATTTCACATTCTTACTGTTCGTTGCCTGTAAGAATGTCATTGTATTTTCCCTTTTTCCCTCCCTTGTCATGAAGCACTTTAAAAACACATTGTGCATAAGCGCTATATAAATAAACTATCATATCATATCTTCAGAGCATGCATATGGTTTCACCCCGGTGTGACTCCTCTGATGTATCAATAACTGACGCTTCATCTTGAACGGCTTATCACATTCAGAACATGCATATGGTTTCAACTCAGTGTGATTTCTCTGGTGTACCAATAGATCACCCTTTGTCTTGAAAGCCTTATCACATTCAGAACATGCATATGGTCTCTCCCCGGTGTGATTCATATGATGTTTCACAAGTTGATCATGTCGCTTGAAAGCCTTATCACATTCAGAACATGCATATGGTTTCTCCCCAGTATGACTCATCCTATGTAGCAATAGATGCCTCTTCTCCTTGAAAGCCTTATCACATTCAGAACATGCATATGGTTTCCCCCCAGTATGACTCATCCTATGTAGCAATAGATGCCTCTTCTCCTTGAAAGCCTTATCACATTCAGAACATGCATATGGTTTCCCCCCAGTATGACTCATCCTATGTAGCAATAGATGCCTCTTCTCTTTGAAAGCCTTATCACATCCAGAACATGCATATGGTTTCACCCCAGTGTGATTTCTCTGGTGTACCAATAGCCCACCCTTTCTGTTGAAAGACTTAGCACACTCAGAACATGAATATGGTTTCTCTCCAGAGTGACTTATCTGATGTTGCAATAGTTGATCCTTTGTCTTGAAAGACTTATCACATTCAGAACATGAATATGGTTTCAGCCCAGTGTGATTTCTCTGATGTACGACTAGTGCACACTTTTGTTTGAAAGCCTTATCACATTCAGAACATGCATATGGTTTCTCCCCAGTGTGATTTCTCTGATGTACCAATAGCTCATCCTTTGTCTTGAAAGCCTTATCACATTCAGAACATGCATATGGTCTCTCCCCAGTGTGATTCATATGATGTTTCACAAGTTGATCATGTCGCTTGAAAGCCTTATCACATTCAGAACATGCATATGGTTTCACCCCAGTGTGATTTTTCTGGTGTACCAATAGCTCAGCCTTTGTCTTGAAAGCCTTATCACATTCAGAACATGAATATGGTTTCATCCCAGTGTGATTTCTCTGGTGTACCAATAGCATGCCCTTTTGAATGAAAGCCCTATCACATTCAGAACATGAATATGGTTTCAACCCAGTGTGATTTCTCTGGTGTACCAATAGCATGCCCTTTTGAATGAAAGCTTTATCACATTCAGAACATGAATATGGTTTTTCTCCAGAGTGACTCATCTGATGTTGCAATAGTTGGTCCTTTCTCTTGAAAGACTTATCACATTCCGAACATGAATATGGTTTCACCCCAGTGTGATTTCTCTGGTGTACCAATTGCTCACCCTTTGTCTTGAAAGCCTTATCACATTCAGGACATGCATATGGTTTCACCCCAGTGTGACTCATCCTATGTAGCAATAGCTGCCTCTTCTCCTTGAAAGCCTTATCACATTCAGAACATGCATATGGTTTCACCCCAGTGTGATTTCTCTGGTGTACCAATAGCTCACCCTTTCTCTTGAAAGCCTTATCACATTCAGTACATGCATATGGTTTCTCCCCAGTGTGAATTCTCTGGTGTATCAATAGCGTGCCCTTTTGATTGAAAGCCTTATCACATTCAGAGCATGCATATGGTTTCACACCAGTGTGATTTCTCTGGTGTACCAATAGCTCACCCTTTCTCTTGAAAGCCTTATCACATTCAGAACATGCATATGGTTTCTCCCCAGTGTGAATTCTCTGGTGTATCAATAGCGTGCCCTTTTGCTTGAAAGCCTTATCACATTCAGAGCATGCATATGGTTTCCCTCCAGTGTGAATTCTCTGATGAATTATTAGATCACTTGTTTCTTTAAATGTCTTGTCACACTCTTTCTCTTCAGTGTGTAATCTCTGATGGTGCAATATACGGCATGTTTCACTAAAAGTAGCTTCACATTCAGAAAATTCAAAATGTACCTCCATTCTGAAGACGCTATTTTGAGATAGTGATTTCTTTGTAAAGAGCTCCTTGTCAAATTCAACCTGAATCCCTCAGTTGCTCTCACCAGGTCAGGTGCAATTTTACAGACTTGAGTGTCAAGAATGAGCCACTATCCTCGGCCAGAGCAGGCAGGTCTGCGATTAGAACTGTTCTACGTCCAGAGCATGGTTTCTTGCCTTGTGTTCATGCTTTTTAGTCTTTAATAAATGTCAGCTGCCACTGGAACATCAACAACTATTGACTAGCACCACAGCAGCGGTGCTATTGATCCTGAAGCATAAAGTCCAAAGTTGGTGTTCAGCATCTTTTTCATACTGAATGTGGCACACCAGTGCATTTACACAATATTTGGTAAGGAGGTTCTACACAATGCCTGAAAATGCTGTGCCTCTACTTTAAAGTGGCAGCCATTGTCCTCTCCTCTGTCCAGTATAGATTCAGTGGTCTACCATTAGATTATGTCCTGAACGACTTGTCGCAGCCAGTGAACCATTTCTTCCGCGGTCAGAGGCTCCAGGTTGGGAGTGACTGTCATGAGCAAGAAGCAGATGAGGTTGCTATCATACTAGACCCAGCTATCAGAGGAAAACTTTCTTTAAACAGTTCACAGTTTTCCAATCCCTGCTTGAAGGAAAAGGAAAAACAGGATTAGTGTTCCATAAGCGACAAATACATATTTCTTATTTTAAAAATCATATGTGAAAAGCAAAAAGGCATGTTTCAACTTTATAATACTGGTTTCATGAAATCCTGGAATTTGTATGCAGGACACTGAGTTAAATGAATAGTGTAACTTGTCCCCAATTCCATGAACAGAATTAACACATAAATCTCTAAACATGTGGCCCATTGACCATTCAGCCTTTGTCACAGAAATGAATAAAGGTGTGACCAAACTAGCCAACAGCCAGGATGAACACAATGCAGTGACGTGCAGCCACGGAAGTCTGAGAAATGGCCAACCCGTCAGTCGAGTCATTGCTGGTTGTGGTCAATTAACCAGCTCCACAGTGCACAGAAAAGATGGTGGAACAGGAACAAAGAGGAAAGGCAAGCTTGACTGCATTGAGATAAAAATAATGGGAGGCATGGCCATTTTGTCGAGTTACTATCTCAATACCTGCAGTGGAACCACAACTTACTGGAGTTTTACAGACGCAGATTTTGCGAGAGGAGGAAATAAGTACATCTTAGATGTAGTAATTCACATATTCCGCCTACACCCGTGGAAGTCACGCTATACGGTGAGAAGAAGGAGTGGAGACAAAAAACTTCTCAGACACAGAGCCTATAGCTGAGGAGGGGGAGACGGTGGGGTGCAGAGAAATAGGGAGACACTCCGAAAGTACACTGAGACAGAGGGCCTCATTACGACTTCGGTGGTAGCCATGCCGCTATTGGCGGCATGGCTGCCGCCGGAATCGTCTCCGGTTCCGGGTTCCCTGAATGGGGCAGTAACGGGCCATTCCGAGTATGGAGGGCCCGGTACATCCTCCTTCAGGGAACCCGGGCCCTGTCCTTCCCCATTCCCATTTGAGCCCTCGTAGGGCTCAAATGGCAATGGGGAGGGAGCTAACAACGGGCTTGCGTCTTGCAAGCCCGTTGTTAGCTCCCTGCTCCCCCCTCGCGGGACCCGCTCTGTACGTCTGGTCAAACCAGACGTGCAGAGCGGGTCCCGCGAGGGGACCTCGTAATCAGGCGGTACGGGGTTGGTCGGTATGGCACCGTTAACCCCTTTCCGCCTGACTTGTAATGAGGCCCAGAGTACTTTCAGAGCATGAGCAGAACAGAGAGGAATCGCAAGTGATGAAGCACATTATGGGAGTTGTGGTGCAGACACAAAGAACAAAAGGCAAAGAAAATGCACAGGAAGGGAAATTAATCAGAACTGCTGAAAAACTGATAGGAAGTCAAACAGGTGCATGCTAGGGGGAGAAGTCCAGACATTCCCCAAAGGAGTGTGAGATGCACAGGGAGGGAGATTAATCAGAACTGCTGAAAAACTGATAGGAAGTCAAACAGGTGCATGCTAGGGCGAGAAGTCCAGACATTCCCCCAAAGGAGTGTGAGATGCACAGGGAGGGAGATTAATCAGAACTGCTGAAACACTAAAGGAATTCAAACAGATCCCCTGTTCTGTATTAGGAAAGGGTTTACATATCCGCATAAAATATATTTATGGGATAACACTGCACAATAAGGGTGATAGTGTAACTCACCAGCCGAAACTCACCAAGGTTCTGAGCATGCCTACACACAGATACTGGGATTCACAATGAGGGTGATAGTGTAACTCACCAGCCGTAACTCACCAAGGTTCTGAGCATGCCTACACACAGATACTGGGATTCACAATGAGGGTGATAGTGTAACTCACCAGCCGTAACTCACCAAGGTTCTGAGCATGCCTATACACAGATACTGGGATTCACAATGAGGGTGATAGTGTAACTCACCAGCCGTAACTCACCAAGGTTCTGAGCATGCCTACACACAGATACTGGGATTCACAATGAGGGTGATAGTGTAACTCACCAGCCGTAACTCACCAAGGTTCTGAGCATGCCTACACACACATACTGGGATTCACAATGAGGGTGATAGTGTAACTCACCAGCCGTAACTCACCAAGGTTCTGAGCATGCCTACACACAGATACTGGGATTCACAATGAGGGTGATAGTGTAACTCACCAGCCGTAACTCACCAAGGTTCTGAGCATGCCTACACACAGATACTGGGATTCACAATGAGGGTGATAGTGTAACTCACCAGCCGTAACTCACCAAGGTTCTGAGCATGCCTACACACAGATACTGGGATTCACAATGAGGGTGATAGTAAAAATGTTGCTTTTTCCCTGTTGGTTTTCCTGCAGATTTGTCTTTATTTTTGTGATGAGAGGGACTTCTTCCCCCTGTCAATGCATCCCTTTCCACGTATTGTCCCTCTGTAGCCCATATGGCTCCTGGAACAGGGGTGTGTTTTAGATATATCATTTTTGGTGTAGGGCGATGCTAAAACCCTACAGGTGTGAAGAGACGTAGGCTGGTGGCAACTGTATTTCAGTATTGTCTTCACCAAGAGTGCTGCTGGGTTTACCGCATCATTAGCCCAGTGGACTAATGTGCTTTTTCAGTCTTAATCCCAGCAATTCTGTTTTGGGCAAACCCTTTTACATTTGGGACCAGCAGGCTGTTGTGCTGATGTGGGCATACCATGATCCCAGTCCTGTACACTCTATAGTGGTTTTACCTACCTTAGACAGGTTTACTGCCCACGACATGCCCAGTCTACTTCCTGTGTGGGTGGCCACCAAATCGTCATCCTCTGCTGTTGAATGCGGCTGGTCATAAACCTGGGCAAGAGCCTTTTTTTGCATTTCCTCCATCTGTTTCATTCGGATCAAGGGCTCAAGGCCCTGTGTATCACAACCTTTTCAGCAAAAGAAGTCCTATCTTTACCAGATTCATGGGCTGTTTCTGAGCCAAATCCTGAGTGATTGGTGCTTTGGAGTACTTGTCTCCGGACCCTGACATTCTGTTGTTCTGATATCGTCATAATCTGCTTGAGGGGTCACCAAAACCCAGAGTAGTGTGGGTGTTACCGGCCCACTCCATGACAGATCACCATTGGCTTCCACTGCCCCCAATTCCGCTCAGCTTCATTTCTTCCTTGGTTGGCTCAATATAGGTCCTGGAACTGAAGCTCTAAACAGGTGTCTCCTGTGGCACTCTCTAGGGTTGGGTGCTTGTTTGTTCACACCTGTGGGGTTGAACAAGTACTGACCTGACTTTAACCCAAAGCCATGACTTACCTAAGGACTTTATCCCATTTATCGCTATGGGGAATGGTCTACAAACATTTAAAACAAAATATTTTTTAGGGTCACCAAAATGCCAGGGGTAGGGGACTTGACAACACAACCAAGATGTCATCACAGGTGATGTCACACAACCTTTGACCTTGATGACGTGAAATGAAATGACATGGCATTAGACCTTCATATCATCTGAAGTGACTGACGGAGGATAAGAAATGTACATAAGTTTACATTGAATACAATACCAAATCGGTACTGTTGGGGTGGTCAGGAAAGGTCCTGATAAGGAAGAGGGGTACACATTTGGCGCACCATATTTGTGACTGGGGTTGCGTTAAAGTTGGCACGATGTGGCAATTTATATGTATCCAGTGTAGTTAATGTGAATGGGATGTGCTACTTTTAGTGTTATTTTGTGTCTAAGTTGATACATTTAAGATTGCATGCACAGCAAGATGAATGTCAAAATACAATCTGTATATGGTGTGCTACGAAGTGCCTAGAAGCTGGGCAATGAATAGCTTCATAATGCGCATTCGAGGAAGGGGATTTGTCATGAACAACCCACTGTTAAGAAGACACAATAGTTATGAAACAATATATGCTCTGAAATACATACATGGGGAATTTACAAATCTATATGCATGTGTTCTTTTTATAAATTGGTCAAGCTCTGCAGTCAGGGTTTGCAGGGTGAATTCTGGGTGACCAGGGGACACTGGTTATGCAGGGTTTCAGATGCCAGAGGAAAGGTAATGAGTAACTACGGCCTCAGCAGGTGGTCAGCCAACAAGCCGGCCTGGGGTTTTATGGCTTGGCAGAATCGTGGAAGGAAGATGCAATCTTTTTAAGTGCATGGGAGCTTGTTATTTATTGTTATGGGTGATTCACCCATTTGTTTTACAACAACAATAAACTTGGGGTGAAGGGACGCTCGACGCCAGAGTGACCGATACTTCATGAGTTTCGATTGTTTTCACAGGATGTGACCAGAGGCCATGCATATTGTATTGGTAATCATTTAGATTAGAATGTTCCAATGACGCCAGCAAGTCGGGGTGGGTGAGATGGCTATTGCTAGTTCAAAGAGAACCTGCTTATTCATCCCCACCTAATATTTTTTGAAGTACTCTTGCAAACCATGTGCAATTACGTCCGGGGTTTGGCGGTCTCAGGCCAGATGGGACTGGTAATGAAGTATGTTTGCATGTGAATGTATAACTGTATGATGATGTCATGGACGACCACAGACAAATCCTAAAAGAGGGTGTGCTGTACACATGAGCTGAAGATGGTAGTTAAGATAACTCCAACCAATGAAAATGGACGAATTGGAGAAAGACTGGATTTTTTTGTATAGTTTTTGACCAATCACATGTGGGGGGTGGATTGTAATAAATGGATGGGAGTGTTTTAACTGTTGCAATGGGACTCATTACGAGTATGACGGTCCGGTAACAAACAGTGCCGGTAAGCTACGGGCATCGTTGCTACCGGACCGGCATACTCCGAGATCTGCAGGCGGGTGCCCTCCCGCCCGCAGACCTCGACAGTAGCATCGGCACCATTATGAATGGTGCCGGTGCTACCATCCTCCCCATTCCCATTGAGTCCTATGGGACTCAATGGGAATGGGGATTCATTTTTACCGGCACCCGGCATTGGAGAATTACCGGGACCACCGGGTGCCATTAAAAAAGTGACTCCGACGGCAGCCGTGCCGTTTTTTAATGGCACGGCTACCGCCGAACTCAGGTGTCAACTTGTGTGGTTCTGAAAAACACGGGTTAGTTTGACGCTACAGCATCATCGAGGCCCTCCCCGAATGACTGTACAATAAACTTGCTAATTCTAGTGGACAGTTAAGAATGTGGCTCCACTGCTGAAAACCTATATGCTTACAACAAAATTATGATGAATGGGTAGCCCCAAAAACCGAATTAAAAAAAAAACACGATCCAAGGAAGCAATAATAGAGTGTACGATTGGCAATGAAAAAAAGTTTATTACATGCAAGTTACAGCCAGGAATGTCAGTCAGCTCTGCAAAACTGGAAACAAGCTCAATACGCCACATTGGATTACAGTATATACAGGCAAAAACAAATTTGAATACAAACAAGTTACAAAATACATGCACATCTACAATATCTGTCTCTCGCAATTACACACCTAAATAAATGCTATACATTAGTCTGCCCTATGGACTAACAACTTACCTGTGACCAACTAAGTACAACCACTGCTAATGACCTAATTGCGTGGTCAGCATAAAATGGTCAATTCTGATTGTTACAGTTATAAAGATGATGTTAGCCAAACAGTTATCTATGTGGATTGGTCAACATAAAATCTTGTACATTTGCTCTGCATGCCATCGAAAGGACCCAACCATGAAGCGAGTGTGAACATTGAAGGCATGTGACCTAACAACTTGGCACCCCCTGTAAGGAAGGCATGGTATCAAAGTAAGACGGACACAAGTGATCACAGTTCAAGGGTGTTTATTGAACTTTATCAAGGGGGTGGAAAATGCCTATCTAAACCTAAATCTAAGATGGGAGCAAGCTACGACCATCAAATAATAATAATACAGTCCTAGTGGAGTCTAGTCAAATAAAAAAGGGCCTATACTCAAAATAACTATTGCCAATCCTTACTGCTATGCTACAAATAGGGTGGGATAATGGTTCATGAAAAAGAAAGAAGTGTTCACAAAATGATAAGTAAGGATGTTCAGGCCGTTGGCCTCCCTTCCCCACATTTTTAGCACAGGACAAAGCGGTCACTCGAGAACAGCACTCTCCTGGGCTTCTTCAGCACGAGGTCACAGTTCCTTTTACCAACATCAGGGCCTTCTGTGCCCAAGTCTCTTACGTTCAAAGTCTCTTGATTCAGAGGGTGGATGTATCATAAACAACAAAAAAGTTCCTTTCAAAATATTCAAGTCAGGCGATTCACTCTTCACCCTGGATCCCCCTCAGCCAGGCTCAGATCCTTTTTATACAATTAGTCCCCCTCAGCCGGGCTCAGACCAATTTAAATTCACAGGCATCCCTCAGTCGGGTTCACACTTGCCACATCAATATCTTCTCTGGTGGTTTGTGGTTCACCCTGTATCCCCCTGTTCCGGTCTCAGATCCCCTTTTATACAATTAGTCCCCCTGAGCTGGGCACAGACCAATTTCAGTTCACAGGCAATCAAAGACTTTTGAATGTGCACAGGATTCAACTTAACCCACTGCAGGACCATTTCGATTTCACAGTTCAATAATTCTCACACGCTCAGTTGGATACCAAACAGAGACCTTCAAGTGAGCACCCATGTGGCGCCGGACCACTCTGTATCTGGTACCTATTTCGGTTTCATAAAGTTCCATCGCATATGAGTTTTCTTTCTTCATACAATGTTGCTGCTTGCAACCTGGAGTGTAACTGTGATGCTGGAAATGCATTGGAGGGACAGAGCTTCCATGTCATTGTCCTGTATTCCCTTATCATGTGTGTTCTGTGTTGCTTTCTGCCCAGGAGTCCAGTTGGGACCCCTGGCAGTGCAGCCCTTCCTCTTTTCAGTTGTGGTGAACAGAGACCATTGGGATACCCTTATAGCACCCAAGGGTGGGGGGTACAACCCTGTACCCCTAGTGTATGTTTTCTTGGGTACCTGTGTGTTGCCCACAGAGCACGGTATGGCATCTTTATGCTGATGTGACAGGAGCTCTGGGTATCCTCGATGTTGGGATACTCAGTCCCTGCCATAGGAATCAGTGAATTCCTGATAGAAGGCAAGATGGCCCCTGGGGCCTCTTGATTTCCATTGCCTGTTACCTTGTTTTCCCAAGGTCCTGGGAAGCCCTGATTCTGTCCCTTCCCCTGACTGGCTGTTGGGTGGAAGAACCAAATATGGTACCAGACCCTTCCCAGTGAATGTATGTTTTGGGTACACCCTTGGGGTGGGACCTGGGTGAATGGAGTATGTGACCAATATGCAATCTATGTTATAGTGGGGTCAAGGAGATACCTGCCCGGCCCCTATCATTAAGGAAGGCGCCAAAGAGCTGTTCCTGTTCATCGCCACAGTGATAAACTCTTCCTTCAACTCTATCTTAGTCCCCAACAACCACAAGGAAGCCTGGGTTATGCCACTCTTAAAAAAACAAACTTAGACCCTAACACACCAACGAATTATAGGCCAATCACAACCATCGCTTTCCTCCTAAAAATACTGGACAGAGTTGCATACCTGCAAATCCAGAAACATTTGAAGGACAACAATCTACATGGCCTCCGACAATCTTCTGCTGGGCGCCTCTTCCTCACCTGTCGGAGTCTTCATTCACGCAGAAGTCTTCTTCTCGTCAGGCATCCTATCGGTTCTTCCATCTCGAAGCCACGAACAGCTGCCGGATAGCCGCTCTCCATCTCCCGATGCCAGGCCGTCCCTGCAAGAAATAAAGACAGCACAAGGTTAGAAACCACAAACATTTAACGCTTGGCTGCGCAACATATAAACCTTGCGTTTCATTTAGAAACCCTACTTACTCTCTAGTGGGGGTCCGCTCCATCCCTTTCGGACACTGCGTGGGTCCACTGTCAGCAACGCGACGCAGCGGAGCCATCTTCAACACCTATTGGGGAAAAGAAAAGACATTATTAAGAATACGGACAATAATCATTGGGAAAGACTTTAAAGAAGCATACGGACAATAATCATTGTTATCAACACTTACCTCCCATGAGGATTGGTCGCAGCCGGTCTGGGTCATTACGCATGCGGATCAGTGAAGCAACTGGGTCTGTCTATAGCGCCCCTGCTGAAGAGAAGGACGGAGAGCTCATCTTTGCAAAATAACAGGTGAGAGCCTATGGGAAAACGCTTGCGCGTCTCATTCTGGCACGAGGGGTTCGAGGCGGCTCGCAGTTCAGTCGCAGCATTCTCACTGCCTCTTACCTTTACCCAAGGGCATTGCCAGCAACCTGACCAGACCAAATCGCTGCAGCTGGGGTTAAAGCAGGATATACCACTTAAGCTTATTTTTTATATATAGAACTGTTTTAGCACATAACATAGTGGGCCTCATCAAAAGTTGGGCGGTATACCGGTGGTATAGCGTTACCACCAACCGGTCTGGGGCTATTAGCACCGGATCAAGGGTTGGGCGGTAATGGGTATTCCCCATTCCCCATTGGGTACGTTGCACGCAATGGGGCATTTTTGGTGCAATTAGCGCATGCTAATAGCGCTGCGCTAATTACGCCCGAAAATGGGCATTAAGTCGGCGCATTTACCCCCAGCTTAGAGCTGGGTGTAAATGCTGCCAGACGCGTGATTGGGCGGACCCTTAAATGTGGCATAACAGCAATACCGCACAACTTGTGATGAGGCCAAGTGTGTGGACATTCCTTTGTGGGGGCTTGGGGACTCACTGTACTTAAGAACCAGCTTGCATCACCTCCTGAGAGCTTAAGCCTTGGTTGCTCGTCCATAGCTTCCATATAGAGAACCTTGGCTGGGGTGTTCTGTACCTCTGCCATATAGAGGGCAGAAGTACAGATACTCCGCTCCAGTGTTTACAGTATCACAGTCCGCTTTGCTATCAGTTTCTCCAACTCACTGGCTGTGCTTAACTCACTGGCGTTGCTTTGTATCGGAGTTAAGAGCAGTACCACAGTGGCAATCGCTTCTCCCTGCCTTGGCTATCAATACCGGAGGGCCCTGAGTACTTTTGACACACACTGCACTGTTCGTCAGCTGCATTTCCCGGTCTTATGTTTCTCTTCCTCGAGGCCTCTTGAAAGTCGCGGTCCTTCTCCTAAAAGGGCAAGGGTAATTCCCTCTCTGTCGTCCTCTCTGATCTCGCTGCCTTCCTTCTTGGTTTAAACTGCCATCTCGTAGCGTTTTGCCTTGCTCAGAGTGTGCATCGGTGCTCCGCCTTTTATACGTGTGGGGAAGTAGGGTGGAAGTCAGTTGTGTGTAATTATCAGAAATTGCCTGACCCTTGTGTTGGGATATGTCAGGTATACAGCTCTGGTGTTAGTCTGTTGTCGCTCATGATGAACTGTCCATGAGACAGTGTTCTGTGTCGGAAAAGGGGGAGGGGGAGGGGGATTTGAGCTTCCAGGTATCCTAGGTTGGGGAAAAGATGGTATAAGGAAGGGGATAGCGCATCTCGCCTTTCGGTGTCCCACTTCCACTCCCTCATGCAAGTGATCCTCCCACACTGGTCCACCCCCAGGAACTGCATCCAATAGCGATGCCTGTGTCCTGGCCACCTGGATGACAGATTCCCAGGGACTTGCGGTGCGAGTCACCTTCAGGTGTCTCACACCCCTGATGGTTCTCAGACCTTGCAGCTGCATTTTCAGCACATCGCTTGCGACTACCATCCTGAAACATTTTGCTTTCCTAGCACACATTCTTCCATATTCTTGGGAAACAGTCGGCTCTATAAAACAAAACACAGCCAATATATTGCTCTTGAGGACTAATTTCTCAGATGAATTTTTGCTCTGTTCAACCCATATGCTGCAGTTCCAATTGTCCTGCCACTCCTCGATGGGGGCAGTATAACCACAACCTAATTCAGTACCTTGGCAACATCCCAACCCTAGGTCGCATTCACATTAAAAATGTGTCCTTCACTTCTATTGTATTTATCCAACTGTAACATATCCTTATCCTATTTCCTGTCTGGAGCACCTTGGAACAGCAAACTCTTGCTAAAATAACTAACAATCATGCAGCCCCTCGCACTTCATCCAAGAACCTTGACAGCCTGAACGCTTGCTGGGGTAAACAGGAATAGAATCTAATTTACCAACATGCCAGGAGCTTGAAACTGTGGCCTAGTGCATCACCAGTCAAGTCTGCTACTTCAACTAGGCCCTAATTCTAACATGGCAACCCTCTGGTCAGTGGTGTGAGAGGCCCTAAACATCAGTGCCTTTCCCTACTTACTCTTTATACCACCAGGTTGCTCCACAGCATACTCAACAACATCTTGGAGTCTCAGGGCCCTAAAAACTCTACATATAGTGCACAATGGGCCTCATTACAAGGTTGGAGGTAGCCTTGCCGTTTTTACTCGCAAGGCTAGTCCCAAATTTGCATCCGGCTCCGGCACCCGCAAAAGGGTAATCACCGGGCCATTCCGACCTCAGCGGACCCGGTAATTCCCCTTGCACGGGTGCCGGAGCCGGTATGTCCCCATTCCCATTTGAGCCCCCATAGGGCTCAATGGGAATGGGGAGGATGGTAGCAGAGGTACCGTTCATAACGGTACCGTTGCTACCATCATGTTCAGCTTGCGGGTGCCGGTACCGCCACCTGGTTAGACCAGGTTGCTGCTAGGGCACCCGCGAGCAGAACTCATAGTATGGGGGTACGGTAGCAACAGTGCCAGTAGCGATACAGGCGCTGTTGTTGCCTTACCGCCATACTCCTAATGAGGCCCAATGTCTTTTGCAGCCCTCCATCCCACCATGTACCTGGTAACCTAATGCTCTCTAGAATGGGGGGCAAACCTAAATCCTAATTCACATGTGAGCAGAAATGCTGAAACAAATAACACATGCACCAGCACAGAAATGAAATGACAACTCCATGCTACCATAGTCTGTACCTTACTTCACATGGGGGACACTGTGCCTGCATTACAACATTCCCCCCTTTAGTTGGTTTATTAACTACTCTACTCACCTCCCTCTGCTTATCAAATTCAGTGTTTGATACACAATACTTACTAACATTACGCAAATCTCCACCTTGCTGTGCATATTCTTCTGGGCTACATGTCAAAAAACTAAAATACCCGTCTCCTGTGGGGTTAACGTACGCCTCCCAATAAATAATTCTCTGGGTCTGATGGGGAGTCAAAACATGTGCCTGGGGGACCATTTGGAGTTCAATCTCACCATTCCACTAATCAGTCTGTGTGTCCACATGTTTTAAGAGGGGAGTGGCCTCCCCTGCTTTTGGTGTGAGTGATATCAACCATGTTCTTCTGGACAGCGTTTTTGTGAAGCACCCTACGATCAGTTGACAGGAACACAAAATTACAAGCACCAGGACAAGGACAGGAAACATTATTTTACAAACAGTACTCAACCATGATGGAATCCTTTCAAATATTGATGACCACCAATCTTGCTCCACCACCCCAACTTCCGTTTCCATCACAGTATGTAGATTGTGTAGGGCAACAACTGCATGGGCCAGAGACCTGTTATCTGAATCGTGGGGTGGAATGAATCTACAACATGAAGGGCCTACTTTGGCACAGATCCCGCCCTCCATGGCCATGAATAAATCAAGCTCATAGCGATTATAAAATGTCATTAATCTGATTGCCCTTTGTTCCTCTCTAACCGCCTTCAAGCTGTGCTCAGTGTCAATTTCCAGCTGTACCATTTCCGAGCGGGTGATTTGAAGACACTTTAGAGTAAGCTGCTACCTTGATTCCTAGAGCGAGCAGAGAGGGGAAGAAAGTTTCAGTCTTGGTGAACAGCCGGTACTTCTCGGGAATGCCATTGAGTTTCTCATTTGGATCTTGGGACAAATAGTTTGAGCGCCTTTGATGGTGCAAGCTCAGGGATCAGCGGGCCCGCTGATGCATATGGTTCATAGATTTGGACAGGCGGTGCTGATTGATTACAGTAAGGTCAGCATGGGGGATAATTAAGGCAGGGGAATGCAACGTGGCTAGGGAACAGACACCACTCTGAAATGGTGTAAGATGTATGTATGCAAGGCTCCAACATACCCAAAAGAAATCCATGAGACCTGCAGTTCCCCCATTTAGGTCTGGAATATGAAGTGTTCTGTTACAGTGTCCATTGGTGACAACAGGCACGATGCCATCGTCCCTGAAAAACAAGGAGAGCTGTGTACGCTTCAGCACTTTAGTGGGTTGCTCACGTTGCTTCATCCATGTCAGTTATTTAACATATCTTTCCCACACAGCATAACATGTATTGATATGCATCACTACTTCCTCTGAAAACCCCACCAGTCCTCTTGATTTGCACCTCATTAGTCCTTGGACCCACTTATTGTGAAAAATAGCACCCCCATTTCTAACTGAGGTCTTATTTTGCAATGAAACTGCTCCTGCCTGTTATACCCGACACTCACTGTTTTCTATCAATGTTGCCTGAACCGTGTGTCCCTGAAACAACCCACACACCCTACAGAGGGCAAGGTGCACCAAGCACTGTGCTATTAGAGATAGCATTTCTTGAAGTGTAACCAGTCTGGGTTTGCCAGTTGCATGGGGTATCAAAGAACAAATACAGCAGGAATAGTTGTACTCCTCTCTTCCCACATCCCTCATGTGGTTGTACCATAGATTGATTGTTTCGGGGGGATGCATATCTGTAAAACTATTTAAATGGTCATCAGGATTCACAATGTCCCTCTTGCTTCTGGTCACGGGCACACTATTTGTGAATACATATGCTACTTCAATATCATTACCCCCTACACTCCTAATAAAAAAAACTATAAATGCTATCATGAAAAAGAGAAACAGGAAAATGATGCAAAACATAATTCTTCTGACATTGTCCGCCTTTTCTGGAGGCTGTGAAAAAAGTTTAATGTGGACTCGTCCAAAGGACCACAGTGATTTCAGAAATGTCAATGAGATAGGAAAAACACTCAGCTCTCCCCGCTTTGTTTATCCTGCTCTTGGGGATGGGTGCTGGTGCCGTTGTCATTTGGAATGTCCGTTAGGTGGATCCACACCTTCCAACCTGCAACTTTAACAGTGGTGTGAGTATCGTAGATGACCTTGCAGGGCCCTTGGAATCTTCTTTCATTCCATTTCCTCACATAACTAATACAAACCTTGTCGCCGATGAAGAACTGTGGTTGCCATAAAGATGCTGGAATGTCTGTCACCATTGCAGCCGGCGGTCTTGGGTGCGGCACGATCTGTTGCAATATAACTTTAATACATTTGGTTATGTCCCCAAGGTACCCCTGAAACCCATCCTGCAAAATGTCAGCTGCCTTATGGGCATCTGAGGCTGTGTGTGAAGGTGTGAGGGAACTGTGCAGACTCCCGTTTGTTACAATCACATGGGGTGTGAGATGTGCTCCACCCCTGGCTGGTTTCTGAGTGGGAGCAAGGCAATAGGGAGATAATAAAGCCAATTACGTTTCAGAGATTTACATATTTTTGCTAAACGTTGTTTTAAAAGGCCATTAAGGCGCTCCAATATTCCGTTGGCTTGCAGGTGGTAAACTGAGCATAATTTGTGATTTATGCCCAAAAGGGAGGTAATTTCTTTAAATAGGTCATTTACATAATGAGGCCCGTTTTCAGATCTCAGGACCTCACATACACCTCACAGGGGAAAAGCTTCTTGCGCTAAGAATTTTGCTGCTTTTTTGGCATCGAGGGGGGGGAACACAGGGGCCAGCTTCAAGCAAACAATAATATGCGCACCTGAATCTCATCTTCCAACTATGGTACACCCAATTAGGACACAATCCGGCATAGGTTCTATTTCAACTTTCGATTCCATTCTAGGTTCTTCACCATCGGAGGTACCAGGTTGTGCAGAAGTCAAATCATGCAATACAGAAGGAGTAGTCATTTTCTTAGATGAAACTAGAAAGCATTCACTATAAGAAACTTTGGAATTTAAAGTATTTAACAAACATTTGTGGCAAGAAAATTTGAATTAATGTTCTCGTACAAATGAACAAATGAATTCAAAACAAAGTTTAAAGCCGATATAGCTCTAGCTCCCAAAGGTGATGTCATATTGTGAGGATTCTGACCTTAAAGGAGAAAAGATCGATGGTGCAGATGAAGAAGATGAACCATTCTTCAAAGTGCTAGGTATTAGCTCAGAGGAATGTTCCTAAAACCCAAGGAGCGTATCAGGGGAATGCAAGTGATTTATGGATTTCGGCAGTCGGCTGGCAGCAAGACATTAATTCAGCATCCAAGATATAATCCAGAAGTGAAGGAGGCTCAACAGAAGACCTCCCATGTAGCTCTCCATGGACCAGGCTCAATCCACTAAGGTCATTCCTCAGAAAAGAAGCCGCTACGTTGGCGTAGGAGGTTGACTGATGCAGGCATAAAGCACTAGGCGGCCCTAAAGGAGGTGGACCCTGTCATGACGAATTCCACAAGTCACCGGCTAAAATAGGTTTGTTACGTTTCAGCCTCCCTTTGAGTCCATTAGTAGGGACACCCACAGATTTACTGTGAAGAGCAGAATTAGAAATCATAGTACAAAAGTGAAGGACTCACCCATGTGGTTATCAATAGAAAAGTAAACTCGGAAAGTGACGACGAGATTCCAGCAGAGATTCTGCGCCAGAGATGACCACACAAAGCACAGGGCCACTTGCATCTACACAGCCTACTGACTGCAAATGAACTTGCTGTGTTGGAGAAGATGCCCTCCCCATGTTCTCCACAGGGTAACATTGGGTGCAAAGTCCCTTGTGGCTAGCCCCCTCTGCACTTACATTTGATCGTCAAACCTGGGACATGCATTCTACCCCTGGGCTAGCCTTCGGACTGAGATAGAGAGGAGCAGGGCTTCACAGGACCAATCATTGGAGAGGATGCTGGTCAGATTCAAAAGTCATCCTTGGGTCATCAGTGGACTGCTCTTCTTCATAGCAATCCTGGCTCCAACGTAGATCTGAAGAATGGCTTCAGGAGTCTGCCTCTTATCCAAAGCTGGAGTGGGATGCAGGTTCAAGCCCACCAATAGTAAGGATCTTTCAAACAGCCAGTAGTTTTCCAATCGGGGCAACTACTAATTCCACAACTGCACCTTTCTGGAACCAGGGATGTGATTTTAGCCCCCTCCTCTCGCCTTACACACACAAAGGCTCACAAGCTAGTGACAACAGCAGGTTTCCAGATGAAGTGCATGACCTTATAAGGGATTTCCTGACCCGAGAATGCAGCAGAAAGGCCAAACTACAATATGGCCACATAACAAGCGAAAAACCGCTATCTTTGGGATCTAGCCACCTTTAGTAGCCATTTCAGTAAGCGCAAAAGTGCACAAGTAAAAGGATACAAAAACTGTAAAAATATCATTACTGCCACCAGTTGTCTTAGGCACATACAACAAGTAACCAAAAACTCAAAATATCAAAAGCTATGGGGATACAAAGTATCCCCATTGCAATGCACAGTAAGGTGCTGTGTGCAGTTAACAAAATACAGAAATTCCAGAAGAGAGACTCTGACGACAACATGTGAATTCTGAATTCTGCTTCTGACACGAGGGAGCTTTTCAGAGTGCTGAGAGAATTTGAGAATCCTTGCCCTAAAGAGTCAACAGTGATTGTTAAGAACAGCTCATTGTGAACTTCAATACAGGAATCTATGTTTGTGAAACTGTGCTGCATGAGGGAGAATGATGATGGCAAAAAGACATTGGCAGGGGTGGATGTCTCATGTAATGTTATGCAAACTCCTGAGTTCAGACCAATCATTGCGGCTGAAAGGCTGAAGATTGTCAGGCAGGTTAAGTCAAGTAGCTGTAAGGGAGATGTCTGACCAGCAGTAGTGGTAAAGGACTGCTTGCCATCGTTCATATTATCTATAACAACATTTGTGAATCAGTCACTTGTGGAGTGCCATGGTTCCTGACTGCATTAAGCAGTCTTTGAAATCTCCATTGATAAAAAGAAAAACTGCATTCATTAGTGATGACTTACTATATATAGACCAACTACTAACATTCCTTTCCTTCTTTCCTAAAATCTCGGAGAGGGTCGCATATTTGCAGGTGCAGGATCACCTTATTGCCAATAACATCCTGGGAAAAAGGCAATCTGGGTTTCGTTCAGCTCATGGCAGCGAGTTGGCTTTACTGGACTTAAAATCGCATCATGGATAAGGGGCAGGGCCATTCTTCTAATGCTATTGGAGCTCTCTGCAGAATTCGATCTCGTTGACCACGCACTGTTCGCGGAGAGGCTCTCGCAGGCAGCTGGCTTTTCTTCATCTGCTGCAGGTTGTATTAATTTCTCTCTTGATAATAGATCTGCTAGTCTTCTGCGGGGACGGAGGTGCTGAGCCGGTGAAGATCCAATATGGCATCCCTCAAGGATCTTGCCTTACACCTACACTATATACCTTTCCTTTATTCCAGCCATTAGATGACAGAGGCATTAGTTATACCAACTACACTGATGACACTCAGTGCCTAATCCCTCTGTCTGGTGTTCATGAAAAAGATCTTGAGGTGATAAACTCGGCATACCCAGATTCAAAAATTGGTGATTTCCAACGGCCGGTCACTGAGTTGATGGTCTTAGGCACGGCATGCAAGCTCAAGAAGCTTGAATCTGATTATCAGTCCTTTGTTATTACAGGATGTAAATTGGATACTGTATCTAAAGTTACAATCCTGGGTTGTCTTCCTTGATCAGCACCTGGACCTAAGATCTCATGTCAACTTTCTTATATCCTCCAGGGTGTATTACATCAAGCTACTGACACAAATTCGCCTTTTATTACCAAGCAGAATTGCACCACGGTTGCTAGGGCCATTATTGGCACTAAGCTGGATTATTGTGGTAGGCTCCATGTACTCAGGAACAGTGCGGTGCGGGTGGTAGCTGGACTGAGGAGAAGAGATCGTGTTTCACAGTCCAGCAGAGAATTTCATTGGCTCCCAGTAGCAAATAGAATCTCTTTTCGGCTCCTGACAATAATGCACAATTGCTTGGTGGCAGGAGTCCGACTTCCTTATCTGAATGTCTGAATTGGCTTCTGAATCGCAGGACACTGCGTTCTAATAACAGTAACCTTTTGGTGGTTCCTAGGAAAAAGTTGATCCTTGTAACTAAATGTGCCTTTGTTGCTGCGGCTCCTAAACTCTGGAATGCTTTACCCCCAACTTAAGAGGCATTTCCTCACTGGATCTTTTCAAACGGTCTCTGAAACCCCACATTTTTGCATGAGGTGTTCTCCTTCCTGTGCTGCACCTGACCTGTGGTGCTTTGCTTAATTTTGTTTTAAGTTCTGCGCCCTTATGCCTATAGGCCTGCTTTTTGGCGCTATATAAATAATATAATGGGGTCTCATTATGAGTTTGGCAGTATTTCAATGGTAAATATGCCAAAATACCATCAAAATCAGTTACTGTTACCACCATTTGGTCCCGTTGACTTACCGCAGGATTACAAATGGTGGTTGTGATGCTGGAAATGTATCGGAGGGACAGGGCCTCCGTATCCTTGTCTTTTATTACTTTTTATCGTGTGTTCGGTCGTGTTTTCTGTGCAGGAGTTCATGTGGTACTCCTGGCGGTGCAGCGCTCTCTTTTGGTTTGGTGAACAGACCCTTGGGATACCCTTATGGCACCATTGGGTGGGAGTACAACCCTGTACTCCTAGTGTATGTTTTTGGGCACCTGTGTGAGGTCCACAGAGCAGGGTACGGGCTGGTGGCAGCTCCGTGCTAAATTGACAGGTGTCCTGAGCATCCTCCATTTTGGGAGGCCCAGCCCTGTCATTGGAATCTGTTGATTCCTGATGGGGACAAGATTGTCCCTGTGGCTTCTTGGTTTCCATTGCCTGTTACCTAATTTCCCGAAGTCCCGGGAAGCCCTGTCTCTGTCACTTCCCCCTGACTGGCTGTTGGGTGGAAGTTCCATATATGGTAGTGTGGGGAAGTCCAGGACAGACCGGCTTGCGCCTTCCCAATGATTTTATGTTGTGGGTACGCCCGTGGGTTGGGACCTGGGTGAATGGAGTGTGTGATGAATACGCATTCTGTTATGGGTGTCTAGTATCTGTTGTGTGACACAATGACTGAGACAGTCCTGCCCGAAAATGGTATGAATGCAGAGTAGAGTGTTGAATGGCTGGGTACTTGTCCCAATACACATTACTTGTTGCGAGTGTCTGGAGAGAAGTGAATGGCCTGAATGCACTGTGCGCCCGATTCGCTGCCTGCCTGCCTGAATGCCCTTCTGAGTGATTGGTTGCCTGAGTGTGACCCAGCAGAATGAATGAGAGACCAAATAGTATATCTGGGGACCTCTCACTGCTAGAAATCGTTCAGAAGCTGAAGTAGAAACTGACATCGAATATGACGCTGTAACTAATGCTTAACTTTGAAGCCCACTGGAAGAAGAAGAACTGCTGCTGCTGTCCGTCGCTAATCTGAAAGCTGCTGTGCCTTCAAGGAACTGATCCAGGAGAGGACCTGGCTAGGCGACCTCTACCCGAGCTACGAGGGACCATTGTGCACCAGTTGATCTTTGCCAAAGCTCCCTGGTAGACCTATGAAAGGCTGCCGACCGGAGACGGGGACCACAGCGGAATCACGAAGAGAACTGCCTAGACATTGAAGTCCATCACCGTCGACGACAACCGTCACCAACTGGAGCCGCAGTGCTCCCTTTGCCTAAGAACATTTGATCAAAGGACGCTCTCGCCTGCACCGTCGACCGCTATGTCCCGCCGGAGAAAGTCAAGGACGCAGATGCGCCAAGAAGCTTCCACCAGTGGGTTTCCTGCCAACTGAAGACCGCAGAGACACCGACGAAGCTACTGAAGCCATGCCGTGGTCGCGTCCTGTTCGCAGACGCCGACGACCCAACGCCAATGCTGGGCCAAAGTTCTTCATTGACTCTTTACGGCAACAAACACTCGTCGTCGAAGTGCACTGCACGCCTCAGCTTGCAGGATGTTTTGAACCGATCATCAACGAGCAACACAAGAACCGAAGCTGCTGCCGCAACAACAGTATTCACCCTTTTTCCTTGTGGGATCTCGACAATCCATGGCTCCTGCCTTAAAGGGAGCCACTCAAGAAGGATCTGTCTTCGACCCGACGTCAAACTGGTATTCCAGGTACATTGGTGTTGTGGAACTATTTAGAAGGAAATAAGACTCTTGTGAACAATATATGGACTGGGCTTGTAGTATACCTTTATTTTACAGGTTGCCCAGGTGGGGGGATCCTCGCACAGAGCTGTGCCTAGTAAACGGGGCCAGTATATTGCCTATTGTTCTAACCAACTGCTTTTCTCCTATATCTATTGTTGGTTACCTTTATTAATTGATTTGTGTAACATTTGATCACTGTACAGTTGATGCACTTTAATGAAATCTGATAGTAATTGTGGTACCATGAAGAACGGTGTATATATTTGCCACTGTAGTTTAACTGAGCACAAAGTGAGTTATTGTGATTGTGTGTATAACCTTGAACCTTAATTATATAAAGACTGTGTTTTCACTAATACAGCGTGGACATTCCTTTGTGGGTGCTTGGGGACTACACTGTACTTAAGAACCAGCCTGCATCACCTCCTGACAGCTAAGCCTTGATTGCTCTGCCATATAGAGAGCAGGAGTACAGACACCCCCCTCCAGTCTTTACAGTGGTAACGCGGTGTAAATTCCCATTTTTGGAGTACATAGAACCCCATGCAGAATTATAGAATTGTTGGAGGAAAAGCGGACGATTTAACAGGAAGTTAAACTCAGAATACGGCAATGCAGTAAAACTGCAATAATTCTGTTACAGCCCAAAAAAGTGGCGAAAACAGAATTACCAACACTTTTCTTACTGCACCGCCAAACTCGTAATGAGGCCCATAGTCACTCAGCTCTGACTAGTCTTAGGGACTACTCAGTTTTCCCACAATAATGTGTAAAAGGCCAAGTGAAGCTGAGGGCTTTACTTCCCTTCAAAAAGACAGGACAGGTTACAAAAGAAGCAGACAGACCCATTGAAGTTAAAGGAGGGAAAGGTGCAAAAGAGAACATATTTCCTAACACTAATCAAACATTCTTCAAGCTTTTATGCTCAAGTGGCCGGTTCCATAAAGAAATCCTAGGTCGGGAGAGCGGGTCGGGTTAGTAGGGAGGGACTGGGTTAACGAGTGTGATGCAGTGTGTCTTACAAGCAAACAAATAAATCACCTTTGTTTTTAGCATCACCGAAAATCAAATTAGTCTGATTACTCCAGCAACATGTAGCCCTGAAAAAATGGAGTTTCTTGCAAAAATACAATAAATAACCGATTCTACATGACAACACAAAGATTACAAAAAATCAAGTAAAATGCCCTATGTGCAAGTCCTCATGACACATGTTTACACAAAACCATTGACACTGCTTATCAGCAGTTAATAAGCTGAGAGACTTTACCTATGAAAAGAAACTATCTTACATATTGAATAGAAATGCCAGTGGCACATTCCACAACAACTATAACTCAGGAGGTAAAAACACTAGGTTTTTATTTTGATTCTACACTCTCATTTGCCAAACAAGTTAACACGCTAGCGTCATCTACGGCCTATACGTGCAAACTTATAAGCCCAGGAAAGCCATTTCTCTCCCATAACAGCTCTACCATCCTGGCCAGAGCATTAATCCTGTCCCGTCTGGATTACTGCAATGCATTGTACATAGGCTCCAACAAAGCCATCATTAAAAAAATTCAAACCCTACAAAACAATGCCCTTGGAGCGGCACTAGGCATTTCTAAAAGAAACCATATCTCTGAGAATAGACGACAGAATAATTAGCTCAGAACCAAAGACAAAATCCTCCTAAAAACTCTGTCACTCACCCATAGATCTCTCAATAACGCCGCCCCTATCTGCCTATCGGAGAGATTCGACAGACATCCATAAGACCCACCAGATCAGCAAATAAGGATCGTCTGGCCATCCCTAAATTCAAACTCACCACCATCAGAGGCAATAGTTTTCCCGTCAAAGCGGCTAAACTTTGGAATTCCCTGCCTCCTACACTGATAACAGACCAGTCCTATCCCAACCTTAGAACTAACACCATCCTGTGGCTGAGAGCCAATGACTGTTCATTATTACACTATGTCAACTGAACACTGATCATCCCAAGCTGCTACCACTATTTGCATTTGTACATAATGACTGCAATAATATCCGTATATAAGAAGTCTATTTTTTTTCCTTATTCTGTAATTTATGTTTCATACTGTTGACTTCCTGTAACTAAGCCTTGCATTATCTTGTAACTGCTGCGCCCTTTTACCTCTGGGTCAGACGTGCATTATAAATAATAAACTAACAAACAAACGACTGTGGAGTATTAAAAGCCCACAACCCCTAGAAGTGCCAGCAAGCCACTGCCATCTTCTCTCACCTGGCATCACTAGAGAGAACCCTAGAAGTCAGCGAGCCACTGCCATCTTCTCTCACCTGGCATCACTAGAGAGAACCCTAGAAGTGCCAGCAAGCACTGCCATCTTCTCTCACCTGGCATCACTACAGAGAACCCTAGAAGTGCCAGCAAGCACTGCCATCTTCTCTCACCTGGCATCACTACAGAGAAACCTAGAAGTGCCAGCGAGCCACTGCCATCTTCTCTCACCTGGCATCACTACAGAGAACCCTAGAAGTGCCAGCAAGCCCTGACATCTTCTCTCACCTGGCATCACTAGAGAGAACCCTAGAAGTGCCAGCAAGCCCTGCCATCTTCTCTCACCTGGCATTACTACAGAGAAACCCGGAGTGCCAGCGAGCCACTGCCATCTTCTCTCACCTGGCATCACTACAGAGAATCCTAGAAGTGCTTGCGAGCCACTGCCATCTTCTCTCGCCTGGCATCACTAGAGAGAACCCTAGAAGTGCCAGCAAGCCCTGCCATCTTCTCTCACCTGGCATCACTAGAGAGAACCCTAGAAGTGCCAGCAAGCCCTGCCATCTTCTCTCACCTGGCATTACTACAGAGAACCCTAGAAGTGCCAGCAAGCACTGCCATCTTCTCTCACCTGGCATCACTACAGAGAAACCTAGAAGTGCCAGCAAGCCCTGCCATCTTCTCTCACCTGGCATCACTACAGAGAACCCTAAAAGTGCCAGCAAGCCACTGTCATCATCTCTCACCTGGCATCACTACAGAGAACCCTAGAAGTGCCAGCAAGCCCTGCCATCTTCTCTCACCTGGCATCACCACAGAGAATCCTAGAAGTGCCAGCAAGCCCTGCCATCTTCTCTCACCTGGCATCAATACAGAGAACCCTAGAAGTTCCAGCAAGCCACTGCCATCTTCTCTCACATGGCATTACTACAGAGAACCCTAGAAGTGCCAGCAAGCCACTGCCATCTTCTCTCACCTGGCATCACTACAGAGACCAACATGGTGATAAAACCGCTCACATAGTAGACTTCTTTATATTATTTTAGCAGTACTTTAGTTTTTCACATGACAAGTCTAGGCATACAAGTACCAGATGCAGTATAAAATGAGTCTAAACATAAAAAGTGTTGATCACGATACATAAAACAATGGGCGTTAAACCCATTGATGCATGAAACAATGGGGCTTCAACCCGCTGATACATGGAACAATACACTGCTTTTCCATTATGCGTCTAGATGGTGCTCGCGGCCCAGACTTGTTATGCAACATGGTGCGGCCTCCTACAGCCTCAGATAGTTGATGCTATGCAAGCCGTGTAGTAGAGAACCCGACTGCCAGATATACAGGATGCTCTTATTACCGTTCAGGATTACTGGCTGTAAACCATTCACATTCACATTGACTGACATGGGACCTCTCTTAAAACGGTGTACTGCAGAATCAAGGGGCAGAAGCTGTCGGTGTCTTCATTTTCACTGTTGAATACACAGTCTCATAAGACTCTCAATTTAAACATGAGCATGAAGTCTCAAATGCCTCAAAGATCTTCACCAATCACAGACGTAGTTCGCCTCATCTGTGGGTTGCCCACATGATGTGATGGACATGGCCTAGGATTTGGTTTGAAATGGAGATGTCAACAGTCTGCCAAACTGTGATCGGAAAGCCAGACTTGAAGAGGGTTTGAAGTCCTTACAGATGAAAATAGGCTGGCGACTCCTTGGTGGACTTCTTACACTTGCTTGGGGCTGGCAAGACTTTGTGATTGTGTGCAGGTGAATGGAGAGCACCACATTCTGCTTAGCTTACATGCATGATCTGTCAATGTTGATATTTTCTGTAAGGTGGCCCCTCCTTGTATATCAGTCTCTATGTTGTCCATGGATCTCTCCTTCAGTCTTGGGCCTTTCTTTTGTCTGACTCTCACCACATCCCCATTCCCTGCTAGCATTACCACCACACTCCCTTTAATCCACCCTCCCGGCCTTTCCGTGGTTACATTCCTGCATGCGCCATCCTACTTATACCCTTCTCTTGACGATGTAGAGTCCCGCGTCCCTGCTCTCTTTACACGTTGCAAGGTGCGTATCCTGCCCCCAGACTGTTAGTGCCCTTTACACACAGAACAGCTTCACAACAACCCGATTCTTTGCCCAGAGAGAACCTCAGGCTGGCATTCATTGCCCAGAACATTCAGTCCCCAAGAATGATTTAGTTCTCAAGGTGCGTTTGTCAAAATGTATCAGTTGTAGCTAAACCGGCTATTGTGTTGCTATATATATACTAGTGAACATTCATATATTGCAGAAGACACAAAGTGTTGGCTCACTCATGGCAACAGCACTTGAAAACCTTGGCACTTGAAAACCCTGGCACTCTTCTATTTCCAGGAAAGTGCACCTTTTTGGTCACTGCTAAACCATATGCTTCTTTGTTATTATTTTTATTTGGTTTCTTTAAACCTAAAAAAAAAACATACTTGACTGTACAAAGTGTGGAGAACTTTATAGTAGTAAGGTTACATACAACACATTGTAGAAAATGTCACAATACATAATGTACACTCTCATAGTTCTACAAGTAAATTCTAAAAACAGAAAGATACTATTTGCTTGGATTCAAATCAACTAAATATGAACTCCTTTTAAAATCACTTCTAAACAAGAAGCTTGATATGTCTTAAGAAGTGCAGAATTGCCAATGTCTAAGAAGTAGGAAACGCGGAGAAGATTCTACAAAAGCACGATTACAAACAAATGTCCCTCTAAAATCAATCCCTAGGATTAAAAGAGCAGGACACAGTACAAGCAAATGTTTCAGTGTCTCGACCTCCGGGAGGCCACAGAAGCGGCAAACGGGGAGGTGGGGGGGCTCTGCCCCATTATCTCTGGAGTGCAACATCACCTTAGTATGTAAGAGATTAGAGTTTCCCGTTGGTGTTTGGGAATATCATAAGGTATAGGGGGAGAGAACCCTTCTATTGTGTAAGTGTTTAACATATTCATAAAGGTTGTATCTAAACAATTCTTGGACAGTCCTAATCCAGTCAGGTTCCCACAACCGCTTCTTAAATATCAGTATAGAAATGCATTTCGCCATCCACCCTCAGAGAATGTCGCTTGCACAAAGGTCCTCAAACAGCGATTTCTGAGGGGGAGACACCACTTCCCAAAATAGGCAGAGCACGTTCCAAAGTACTTTGACTAAGAGACAGTCATCCCAATTCTAAACGTATTGCGGAAACAAGGACACAAAGTAATAAGAAACGTTTCTCCAGACCCCCCCCCCCTCCCACCACTATTCCTAAATCATAGAAATGAGAGGACAGGAGGGTTTCCAGCCCGTAGATGATTGTAGGGATGACTTTGCCTTTGTAATATTTATTAGAGGGCAAAAGTAAAGCCAATTTTCTGCCTTACAGGCAATAGTCTCATGATTTTGGTCTTATTTTTGTTAATTCTGATGTCATTTGTTTTGCTGTAGTGGGAAACTGATGTCAGGACTATCTGGAGTGCTATGAGAATATGATCCAAAAGACCCACTGTTAGGCAGAATCCTGTGCAGTGCCCTTAGGGAACACTACACAAGATTAAGACTACAAGTGGAAGTACAAGTTCACCTTTGGTATAAGCCTGTACTACCCTGTTAAAGTGGTAGCAGTGGCTGAGCAGCCAGGCTTATCTCAAGAGCAAATGAGCAGTAGTAGAGATTACACAAAGGACTACAATTACTGTGACTCAAGCAAACACTGACTCAAGGTTTCTGGTTAAAAAGTAAAAGTACATTTATTTTTAAACCATCTGTTCACAAAACACTTCACTTCTATTAAATTAAAACCACACTTCAAATACACTACGCACAACCAATTCTCTTTGTGCAGAACAATTCAAGGTAAGTACCTTTGGATTTGACAGACCAGTGTTGTGAAACAAAGCCGTTACCGGGGGTTATTACGCAATAACTTTTTGACAGTAATGACAGTTCGGTCTTACGAAAGCAAGGCGTACCCGCGAGAAGGAATGTTACCGTAGTCAAACACACTTAGCACAAGAATTAACACAAGAGAGTTGGGGATAAAAATCATAGGCAATACTTTTGTCAAGGCAGATGGAATCAAGAGACACTTTCTAAAATGTAGATAAAAGTCAATAGCCCTGCGCCAGTGTCAAATGGGACAGGGCCCTGTTGTCGAGGATCACAAGGTTAGAACAGTTCACGATTTGAGATTGCCAGGAGTACTTAGCTATTGTCAAAAGGGAAGCAAAGGTTATAAGAGGGAGGAAGACAAGGGCAAGCCTTGGGTGAGGAGAAGGGGTTTACCCCAATTCCTATGAAGAAAAGCTGGTGCTACGGCAGAGGTTCCTGGTAGTTCCTGCAGACGCCCAGTTCCTGGCACTTCAGTCGTGGGGACGTCTGGAGCGATCTGCTCTACCCAGGGATGAGGCCAGCAGCAGCAAAGCAACGGTGAATAAAAGGTGCACTCCTTTAAAAACAGGAGAGGCTCTTCAGATGGCTATTCGGACCACTACAGCTGTGTGCAGCGATTTCGACCAAGAAGAGGATCCTCTGGCTGTGGAAGGTGAGCTGGTTGATCCCACCAGGCTCAAGGGAAGAAGACTCCGGGCTGGATCTTCTCTTGTCGTCGAAGGGTAGATAGCTCAGGACTGCAGCAGGGCTTCACCGGGACTCGGGAGTTGCAGCATCCGTCTTCTTCTCCGCTTCTCTTTGGTTCCTTGCAGTTCCAGTGGCGACTCTCACTTCCAGCCCAAGAGTCCTGCCTTTTATGCCAAAATCCCCCATTCACACAGCCTGGTTGTCAATCACTCAGCAGGGGGGTTGTCCGACCTGGACAACCACCTCAGCCAATCGACACAAAGTGCGACTTGGGTCTCCAAGGACACCCTGTGCAGGGGGTGACTAAACCCCTCCCTCACATTCAGCCCACCTAGACACCCAAACGCCAAAGGAGGGCTTCTGGACAGAAGCCTGCCAAAGGTTGGCGAACAAAGGAGGCAAACCTGGTTTGCCGCGCAAAGTAAAACACAAGAAGGACTTTAACAAAAAGAAATGGCGATAAAACCCAACCGGAGCCAAAAAAAAAAGTATTTGGTCAAGCGGGTTTAAGTTCGAGGCTAATATAATATCCTAAAACAGTACCACGTTTATATAGTATACCACTGACACCAGCCAAGTCTTAGTGTTAAGTGAGCAAAATAAAGATCAGAGAGGCACAGACAAAAAGGGATGGGAACTAACCCTTTCCAACACTCCAATCAAGATGGGGTGTACTGGGTCTGTAGTTTAAAGTGACTATATAAAGTTAATGTCAACTTTACATGTTTCTGAGGGACAGTAGTCAGCCCCAGAAAAATGGAGTCAGTGGGAAGTCTGAAAGACAACCCTGTGTCACTGCACTGAAGGTGCTGTGTAACACACAAAAAGTGTGGCTCATGGAGTGGTGTAGCTCCGGAGCCCAAGATCACACAAAACAGTAGAAGTACACATGGCAAAGCACATGTAAGAGTGGGAAAAAGGCTCACGCTCTTACCAGGTGGAAACAATAAACCCCTGAAGTCCAGCAAAGCTGCTGAGGGACTGACTAGGTGGTGAGGGAAATGAGCCATAAATGAGAATTCTCCCTAACAGCCACGTCATCCACATTATCTAGGCATGGCGATGCTAATGAGGAAGACTCGAGATGCTGGCTCAAATCTGAAATATAAATATCGACTAGACAGGGCACCAGAGTGCAGCCTTGTCTAAGACCGCAATACGTTGGAATGTTACCCGATAAAACTTCCTGAGAGGATCAACCTTACCCTAATACTAGAATTAGGCGCGCATTTTGGAAGTGCCTTTTTGCAAGTGCTGTCAGCTGTGAAGGCGTTCTGGCAAGGATCCCTGCTCTTTACCTTGAAAATATACCGTATAGACTTAATCTGCAAGCCCTGCCCACCTTCCCAGAATTCTACCTAAACATCGGAGCGCACGCACATTTTGGAAGTGTCTTTTTGCAAGTGCTGTCGGCGGTCGAGGCGTTCTGGCGTAGATCCATGCTCTTTAGCTTGAAAATATACCTTATTGGTATTGACTTTAACAAGTACTATATAAGATACCTCCAGCCACCTATATACTTTTATTTAGCATATAATAATCATATTTTATTGGTTTTTGTCTTGTTTTAGACTTAATAATCTGCAAGCCCTGCCCGCCTTCCCAGAATTCTACTTAAACATCAGGCCGCGTGCATTTTGCACTCGTGCTTTTTGGAAGTGCCTTTTTTGCAAGTGCTGTCGGCTGTCAGCGGGAAGTGGAAGTTATTCTTTTCATTGTTTGTTGCGTTACATTGCCCTGTGCTTCTCTTCTTTTATCATATTTTGTACGGCCACGTTACCCAGTGATTTACATCATCAAACCGTTGTATCTGGCTTCCTGTTGTTACCCCTCGCCAACGCCATTTCTGCTTACGACTGGCACGCCGGCCGTTAATGAAATTGCAGCTCATGCTGCAGTCGCACTAATAATTCCAAAATCTTCAACGCGTATTATTCACGTATCTCGTACTAAAAAGGTTGCCATAAATACACGCTCCTTTTCACCAATGGCTGATATACGTAATTTCTGTGCATCAGATGTTAGAGTTCCCACCCCATGAAATCTTCTAACTCCACCCCTTGAATTACATCCTTTAGAGATCTCCAAAAATACAAATGTGTGCTGCGAACGAGTCGATGTAACCTACACGCCACCTGAGTCCTTGGTTCAAGCAGGGTCTTTAACACTAATATCGTTACGACCAAACCCCATCATTAATCCGGTTCCGGATAAACTGATTAATGACCAACCAGGGCAACCCAATTTCCCTTCTAATGATGTGGCCGGTTGCGGTGTGCAAGAAATGTCAAGCGCTGCTGTTGTTGCTGCTGCTAACACCGTAGATCTTGACAAAAGGCTGTTAGGCAGAATTATATGCAGTACCCTTTGGTAACACCACACACAATTAAGACTACAAGTGACAGTACAATTTCACCTTTGGTACAAGCCTGTACTACTCAGTTATAGTGGTAGCAGTAGCAGAGCAGCCAGACTTATCTCGAGAGTAAGAGAGCAGTATCAAATAGTTACACAAAGGACAGCAATTACTATGATTCAGGCAAACACTGACTCAAGGTTTTCAAGTAAAAGAATCTACATTTATTTCACTCTTCAGTTGTATAACAGTACACTATTATAAGCAGTCTAAAAACGCACACCCTTAATACACCACACCACTTCCCTTAAATAAAGTTAAGCTCACAAAATGAAGTAGGAGCAAAATGGCACTCCAGCAATTTAAAAGGGAGGGAAAAACAAAGTTATTAGAAAGTAGGTCAAACCAACAGGTAAGTACTCAGGGTAATTGAACAAGAGGAACTACAGAGATAGAATCAGGTAGAAAAGGCTTAGGGCCAAAGTCAATGGGTCAAAAGTTTTTTGCTGAAGATCACACAGTTCAGGGTAGTTCACAGTAAAGTTTGTGGCACGGTTTCCAGATGAGGTTGGTTGATACAAAAGTTAGTTCAAAGAGAAGAGAAGGACAAGCCCTCAGATTGGAGAAAGATTTCAAACACTTTCAACCGCGGATGAACGAAACGGAAAACCGGATTTGCACATTACCTTAAAATGGAGAGGGAGCTGTAGCTGAGGCGGACGTTCCTGGTAGTTCCTGCAGGCTCACGGTTCCTGAAGCAAATGTCGGACTGACAAGAAGTAGGAAGACTGGAGGGTCCTGCACTACCCAGGGAGGAAACCAGCTTCAGAGCAAAGCAACAAATAAAAGGTGCGCTCCATAACACCCAAGCAGGGTCCGACCTTCCTGGTTATCCGGCCCACTGTAGCTCTGTACAGTGAATTCGACCAGAGGAGGGGTCCTGGCTTGTAGTTTGGGCAAACTGGTTGGTCCCACCAGCTCAAGGGAAGAAGTTTCCTGGAGGATCTTCTCTGTCGTCGGATTCTGAAGATTCGGACCAGCAGCAGGGCTTCACCGGGCGGTTCAGTCATTGTAGGGGTCCTCTTCTGCCAGTTCCCCATTGGTTCTTTCATTCCAGTGGCGACTCTGCCTTTCCAGTCCCAGAGACCTGCTTTTTATGCAGTTTTCCCCCATTCATACAGCCTGGCTGTCAATCACACAGCAGGGTGGCTGTCCTGGCAAGGACAGTCCCCTCAGCCAATCAACAGGAGTGTGACTTGGGTTACCAAGGGAACCCATTGCAGGGGTCCGAAGATCCCTCCCTCACATCCTGCCTACCTAGACTTTCAGGCGCCTTAAGGAGGGCTTCTGGGCAGAAGCCCACGAAAAGACAGCGAACAAAGGAGTCATCCTCGGTTATCGCGCAGAGAAAAACACAAGAAAGACTTTAACTACATGAAATGGCGAATAAACCCAGCCGGAGCCAAAATATAATGTATTTGGTCAAGCGGGTTTATGTTCGAGGCTAATATAATAGCCTAAAACAATACCACGTTTATATAAGATAATCGCGGTAGAAACGTTAGGGTAGATACCACTGCCACCAGCCAAGTCTTAATGTAAAGGGAGCGAAACAATGCTCCAAGAGGCACAGACAAAAAGGGAGAAGAGTTAACCCTTTACAGTACCCCATGTAAGATGGGGTGTACAGGGTCTGCAGTTTAAAATGACTATATAAAGTTAATGGCAACTTTACCTGTTTCTGGGGGACAGTAGTCAGTCCCAGAAAAATTGAGGCAGTGGGAAGTCTCAAAGACAACCCTGTGTCACTGCACTGAAGGTGCTGTGTAACACACACAAAAAGTGGTGCACATGGAGTAGGTGAGGCTCCAGTGCCCAAAGTCACACAAGCAGTGCAAATACACATAGCAAAACACATGTAAGAGTGGGAAAAAGGCTCACACTCTTACCAGGTGAGAAAAATAAATCCTAGAAATCCAGCAAAGCTGCTGGGGGACTCTTTAGGTAAGGGAAATCAGCCATTTATGAGAATTCTCCCTAAGGACAGCCACCCTGGGTAAAATGTCAATCGAATGTGTCACATGTCAAACATACAGTTCAGGAATGACCCACCAAACATTATGCGGTACACTGCCCCGCCCCACTGGACCTTTCTGTGAGCTGCACATACTACGCAGACATGGGAGAAAAATGCAACGGAGCTCGGTACTTAATAGTGGTGGCCTGTCCCTTTTCTCGATGGGTGGAAGCAGGACCATGCGCCCAACAGATGCGAAATGTGCAGCAAAATTCTTAGTGAGGGAAGTGTTCCTGCGTTGGGGAATATGCAATGTCATACACTCCGATAACGGAACCCATTTTTTGAACGACCTTTTTAAAGGAAGTGTCTACGCTATTAGGAATAAAACACAAACTATGTTCAATTTCCGACTGGCAAGCGAACGGGATTGTCGAGAAAATCAATGGCCTCCTTAAAACCAGATTATCAAAGTTGTGCCATACCCTCAAGACAAATTGGGTTTATTGCCTACCTTTAGCTTTGTTCCAATTGCGCACGCAACCCAGCAAGGACCACCACTTGTCTCCATATGAAATTGTGACCGGAAGGCGTATGCAAATGCCCCTGTCACCAGTAAGAAGAATTTCAGATGCCCACAAAACAGCAACAATATTAGGGGAAGAACTCAAGGAGTATCTAACGCAGCTCACACAAGCAGTGAGGAGCATTGCAAATCAGATAGCCCCGCCCTTCACCCAGGACAGTGGCTTTCGACAGCCCAGCAGTTGATGCCGGGGGAGTTGGTGTACGTGCGTAGCTTTGTGAGAAGGTGGAAATCGCCAAGATGTCATGGCCCTTATGAAGTAATTTATTGCACACCATCAGCGGTGAAAGTGAAGGGCTTGAAATATTGGATACACCTTTCAGATGTCAGGAAGGCACATAATAGCGTAACAAAGAGAGAAATAAATGAGAATAAACAAGAAGTGGCAGTGCCCTGAAGGGTTATATAGACATACTAAAGACAGGAACGGACAGAGTAAAACCAGGAGTAAAGAGAAGTGTAAAATAAGAATAATATGTACATAATGAAGTAAAAATGAACTGTATATATATTGCATGACATTTCTCTCTCTCTCTCTCTCATTTCTAAAGTATTGCTTAAATTAATTAAATGAAATATGATGTTGTTATATAATGTAAGGTGTACTTAACCCATTGTATTACACCCTATAGGTACAACAATGCCGGAGAGAAGGGTCCTGAATGGCGCCACAACAGAGTTAGATAGAAATAGGGACAACATTAGCACCACTAGAACATACTCCTACGATTGTGGTCTTTACTTCACGGCTATCGTGTTTTCAACTTTATTATTATGTTTAGGATTGTACCGGAGAATGTATTTTATTATGAATGACATAAAAGAAGGGGGGTGGTTGAAAACTTGTGCAAGAAGGAACACAGCTAATATGGGACGGGGTGAAACTAATGTGGGCTCATAACACTTCTGCAAACCTTACCTCCTTGCACAAGAACTGTACAATGAAAGTACCTCAGATGAGGTCCACCACAATGAATGCAAGTGAAAATGAAAACGTAATATATGTAAATGGCGAGTATCAGTTAACCTCTAATGTCTCAGCGCTGCCACATATTCACTCCCAGACATCCTCGGATCCTACCCCAAATGTCGAATTTATGTATATTGTGCCCCAAGCAACCGCCCCCAGCACTCCCCCAAATATGCAGTACCGGCAACATAAGACATAGCATGGCCCAGGGGGATTAATAGAAGGAGGAGGGAAACAAAATGCAGCAGATATGATGCATACCATGGCCTAGGGCTGGATGCAGTAGAAGACCCCCGCCACCCAGACCAAGCTAATAAATGGTATTCGGACATGAGCACCATGGGCAAGCAGGTAACAAATGAAAGTTGCTACGTGTGTTCTCTGATCCCTCACGCTTCAGGGACACCTAACGTTCTAGTGCCAGAGGAAACTCCCATAGAGGATGCTCAGTGTCTTGTTCATCTTGCACTTTGTAGAATTTAAAACACCTTCCAAGCACACACACAGTAACGTTACAACTGCTCCAGAAAGAGAAAACGTGCCGCAGCAAACCTCAAGGAGTAATTTGCATCAAAGAGACGTTTTTTGTCATAAAAGGGACAATGTTCTCGGACAACAAATGGCAAGAAGCAACAGTGATGTGAAAAGCAGAAGCACTAAAAGGACTGTCGGTAGAAAAATGTCAATGGATAGAAAAGACCTGCACTCAAACGTGGTCCCAGCACATTGCCAAGCTCACCTGGGTCACAGCTCTAGAAAAACTAATTAAGATCCAGCATGAAGCTGAATATGAACTTTGTTTCCACAGAGAAGGAAAGGTACCCATGGGATCAAACAAACACTGCAACAAAACACTTGTCCTCCCCGACATGCGAAAAGGAACAGCTGCCCTGATGGACAATTGTTGGGTATGTGGCAAATAGGCATACTTGCACCTTCCGCAGTCATGGAGAGGTACTTGTGCTCTGGCTACGCTGCATTCGGCCCTAATGGTGAATCCGTAGAGCCATGTTCAGTCGGAGAGAGTGCCCACCAGGCTGTCCTTGGCACCCCAGTCCACAACTGAAGAACCCCCCATCTATGATGTGCTGTCAGAGGGCCAGCTACGAGACAGAATGTCCCGCAAAAAGAGAGCATCAAACTACATCTCTCAAGACTCGTCCAATCTCTTAGCACAGATACCGGACCAATTTAAACTCTTTAATTCAGCAGAGAAATGTTTTGCATCACTGGTACTAAATATCCAGCCCCGAGCAAACGCCAAATGGTTACAGATAGTGAGGTGGGAGCTGATTCAATTAGCCACCGACACTGAAGAAGGTTTCAACATCAAGGTAGAACTCAGAGCCCTGCGGTTAATGACGATGCAGAGCCGCTACGTTCTGGACCTCCTCACAGCAATGGAAGGCAGTGTTTTCTGAAAAATCGGTAGTGCATGTTGCACTTTCGTACCTTCTGCAGACTCTGACAACGGGACACTATCACACGTGATTGCAGCGGTACATGATCTCAGAGAAAGGATGAAGAAAGAAGGGGGAGTGCAACCAAGTGACTGGTTCGATGAGGTTTTTATCTGGGTACCATCATAGTTCGGGACTGCAAAGAAGCTACTGTTACCATCACCGTTTTCCTGCTACTACTTTTCTGTGTGTGCCAGGTAGGAGTTTGATGCTGTGCAAAATCTATGCATAGTAGAGCCATAGGTTGATACCTTTGAGCAGGTAGAGGGCCAGAGGGGGGTGACACTGTTATCCTCCTATTCCTCATCTGTTTCAACAATAACATCTTCAACATTATTTTCCTCAAGGTTTGCTACATTTGCTGGAGTAGTGGGCACTACAGCACCACTATCCAGACTTTGTTTCTCTAAGAGTCTATCAATCATTTCTTGTTTCTTGCTTTTGACAGGAAGACCTTTCTGTCTACACAGATCCCTTAAATAATCTGCAGTATTAGTAAGGAGGGTCTCCTGGCTGTAACTTTCCACGATTTTCACTTTTGTTTAAAATAAACTTGTTGTGATAGATAGCTCTGTGGTTAATTGAAACAAGGCACTAGCAGAACTCTAAAGTGTAAATCCAATACCTTTATCCTCACCGCTGTACTCCAGTGTTAGGCAGAATACTGTGCAGTTCACTTAGGGAGCACTACACCAGATTAGGATTACAGGTGAGAGCAATAAATCCCCTTTGGTAGCAGTCTGTACCACAAAGATTTAGTTGGTAGCTGTGGCTGAGCAGTCAGACTTATCTCAAGAGGGAGATGAGCAGTATTCAGGGTTTACACCATAGGCCTAGTAGGCTATGGGACAAGGAAACACTGAACAAAGCTTTGTAGTTAAAAAGTAGAGATATATATTTATTTTATACACTTGTAATCAAAACACATGTATCACAGTATCAAGCAAGTTAAATTAAGTCAAGGAAAAATATACACACTCCCTATATGAATTGTAGACCAAGTGAACCAAAGTGAAAACTGAGCAAAACGGCACAGTGACAACTACACACATGGGGTCCTCTAACAATTCCGCACAAGGGAGGGAAAGCACAAGTTATTTAGAAATAGGTTCTTATACAGCCTAGCAACACTTCCCATTTACTTGTGACCCAGTTAGAGCAAGACAGTGCATCAGTATAAGCAGTACTTAAATGAAAACTGAGCAAAATGGCATTTCACAAGATTAAACAGAGGGAAGGAAAGGGTAGTTATAAGACAGGGGTGCACCACACAGTTCGAATGGAGAATCAATCTAGAGAAAGCAGATTTAACAAATGTGACCAGATTCAGTAGGCCTGTGCCAGAGTTAGTGGTACAGGGTGAAAGGGCCCAGGAGCAAAATGTTCTTGTAGCTGCAGTCAAGTCTTTGGTTAACGAATTGGAACTGGTAGATGCAGAAGTAAGATAGACAAGGGGGGCGGCCAACCCAACAGGTAGGTAAAGGATTTAAAACACCTTTAGGCTACCGCGAAGAAAGGGCAGCCTGGCAGAACAATGTACCTTTAAAAGGAAGAGGTGGCTCCTGCGGTGGCGGTTGTTCCTGGTAGTTCGAGGGATCCAGCAGAGGAAGAGAGGCTCTCGTCTTCGAGGAAGGTTCGAGGTACTGCACTACCCAGGGATGAAACCAGCCGCGCTGCTGCCAAACGAAGTTTAAAAGGTACGTTGCTTTTAATCGCGGTCCGGGGCGATAGCTGACTGGCTATCCGGTCTCCAAGTGCGGGGCACTGGTGATTCGACCAAGGCAGGTCCGGGGAGGCGATTGGCAAACTGGTTGGCCCCACCAGCTCAAGGGAAGAAGGCTCTTTCAGATGAAGATCTCTCGACGTGTGGAGAAAAGTGGTGAGACGCTGCAGCAGGGCTTCACCGGTGGTGGTAGTCGTTGCAGATGTCTTTGGCTTCTCTCCTCTTCGGTTCCGTAGTTCCAGTGACGACGTCTTGCTCTTCCAGTCCTCAGGACCCTGCTTTTATGCAAAAAGAGCCCCATTCATACAGCGTAGCTGTCACTCACACAGTGGAGTGGTCATCTTGGTGGGAGACCCTCCAACCTATCAGGATTTAGTGCGACATGGGTTGCCAAAGCAACCCTGTCCAGGGGTTCTAGTCCCCCTCCCACACAGTGGACCCACCCCAGACTCAGTGGCGCCAAGAGGAGGGCTTCTTGGCAGAAGCCTGCCAAAAGGACGAACAAAGGATCCCCGACCTGGGTTAGGATTCTAGAGAAAGACACGAGAAAGAATTTATATTAAAGTTCTGGCAAATAAAACCTACCGGAGTAAAGTTACTAATAAAATACACCTGCGGTATGTAAGAGGCTGTCAGTAAAAGTGGTAGCCTCGAACAATGGGAAAATCCCGTAGGGAAATATTCACGGTCGAATATTTATGGTAGTAACCACTGCCACCAGCCAGAAACCTTTGAGAGAGGGACTGTACGGTATCCTCTCGAAAATGAACATAGGGGAAAAACTATTAACCCCTTCCAGTACCTCCATTGTAAGATGGGTTGTATTGGTTTAGTTCATAGAAATTGACTAGTAAAGTCAATGGGGACTTTACATGCCCTGGGAGACAGTAGTCAGTCTCAGGGTATGGAGTCTATGTTTGGGGGTCGCTACCACACCCCTGTATCACTGCACTGAGGGCGCTGTGTAACACATGTGAATAAAGATGGTTACTATGAGGGTGAGAAAAACCCCATAGACATTAAACACAAAAATAGCCTAGAACACACATAGCAAAAATGCCTAAGATTGGGAAAAAGAGTCTCACTCTTAGCAGGTAAAAAGCAACAAACCCTTCAAATCCAGCAAAGCTGCTGGGGGACTTTATAGGTAAGGGAAATTAGCCATAGAATGAGAATTCTCCCTAACACCCGGGTCTGCACTTAGAAACCTCTGGGTATTAAGCGTGTTATAAATAACTTATCACATCATATCATATCTCCTCCCCTGGAGAGCCTCTCAAGGTCCTCTCCCTTGCAGGCCTAGTGAGCTCCTGTTCCTTTTACTGAGAGGCCTGGGGGTACTAGACACAACTCCAAGTGTTTTCAGGTCATTACCCAACAGGACTCTCCCAGGCACTTCACTCTGCACACTAACAGGTATCTTGACAGTCATATCATTACACTGGATGAGAGCCAGTAACTGGGGAAGCATTTACACAGGGCCTCCAGCTAACTTGGTTAGGCGTTTGGGTGCCTTAGCAACATCCTCCACCTTGAAAAATGTTTCATCAACCACAGTTATGCTGGCTCCAGTGTCTCTGATGGGAAGAGTCTCCTGGCCATTCACAAGAACACTATCTTTATAATACTCTTTAGTATTATCTTGGATGGAATTATAGACATCTAAATTATGTTATTCCCACAAGCCCAGGGACACTAAAGAAACACTATCTGAGACTGTCATGGGTTCATCAGCCAGAAGGTGAAAGTTTCCACTTGCCATAGGTACTTCTCCTCTGGGGAGAAGGCTAAGGAGACAGTGTGGACCCCTGAAGGTTTACCCTTACATCTGGGATCCCCTTTCACATGGTCAGTTGACCCACAAACATAACATTTCCCAAATGTCTTGATGAATGGAGGTTTGTTCTGACCTCCATCTGTTTTGGGTCCAGATGGTACACTAGCCTGATTCGGTTTCCCTTGTGGTTTACCCTTATGTTGTTGTTTGTGGCCCTCTTTTGGATTGGAGGTATTTGAATTCTCCTTGTTATCTTTCTTTGGCTGCTTTCCCTCATCCTTCTTCTGAGTTGCCCCAGAATCCTTGTGAGTAGCCCTGTTGGCAACCCACAAGTCAGCAGCCTTAGCTAACTTCTTTGGATCTATCTCCTTAGAATCAGCCAAGTACTGTCTGAGCTCAGGAGAGCAGGAATCATAAATTGACTCCAACATTACAATATTCCTCATACCTTCATAAGTGTTAGGGTCTTCCCAAATCTAGCAATTAAAGCTAGCTTCACACACTCCTAATCCATCCTATCCACCTCCCCCAACTCCAACACAACACCAGATGCAACAGTGGGCAGCCTAGAGAAGAGCCAAGGAAGCAACTGATTCCCTGTAATGTCTTGAATCCCATGGTTATATTCAAACATTGCCAACCAATCCAAAATATCAAGCTTAGCCTCATACATACCCACAATTTCTTTAGGCATTCAGGGTCTCTTAGGACTGGAAGACCTAGAAGACTCTGGGAGAGAAGCATTTTCCAACAACAACTTTTCATTTCTAAGGCATGATTCATTTCCATTTCTCCGAGCTTAAGTTCTTGATGCTTTTGTTCAGTTTGAGCATTTAAACGTTTAAATTCCAGTTCAAGCCTCATCTTTTCTAGAGCAATGAATTCAGGACTGGGTGTAGGGCCTGGTGGGTCCCAGTGGACAAAGGTTGAGGTTGCTGAGCAGGCGAGGGAGCAGTGAGGCCTACATTAGGAGACTCATCTACTTCCTCTAACTCATCAATAAT
Source organism: Ambystoma mexicanum (assembly GCF_040938575.1). Lineage (NCBI taxonomy): Eukaryota > Metazoa > Chordata > Amphibia > Caudata > Ambystomatidae > Ambystoma > Ambystoma mexicanum. The sequence goes on along the minus strand of NC_090933.1, from coordinate 1,388,595,587 downwards.
AGACACATTATCATCCTCATTATTTTCCACATTTGCTGAGGGGTCAGGCATTTCAGAGCCACCCTCCAGACTTTGTTTCTTTCAATCTACTCTGACTTTCTTCCTTTAACAGAGAGATTCCTTTCTCTACACAGATTTTTCAGATAATCCACAGTGTAACTAAGGAGGGTCTCCGGGCTGTAGCTTTCCATATCAGACATGATTAATATTGCTTTTTAGTGATGTTTAGCCTTGTGGTTAGTTGATCCAAGGTAATAGCAGCACTCCAAGTGTAATCACTATACTTCACCGCTGTACACCAGTGTTAGGCAGAATCATGTGCAGTACCCTTGGGGAACACCACACACAATTATGGGCCTCATTACACGGAAGGCGGTAATGGTTAACGGCCACCGTTAATGGTAACGGTGACCGTTAACCATTACCGCCTTACTACGAGGTCCCTTAGCGGGTTGGTGCTTTAACGCCTGCTTTTTGCAGGCGTTAAAAACCAACCCGCTAAGGGACCTCGGAGCTAATTACGGCACCGCAAAATTGCGGTGCCGTAATTAGCGCCTTCCCCATTCCCATAGAGCCCTATGGGGCAGAAATGGGAATGGGGAAGGGCAATGGCGGAAGGGGGATTTACCGCCCCACCAACCTTGGAATGGGGCGGTAAATCCCCTTTCCGCCAAGGCGGTGCCGGTAATTTACCGGCATGGTCCAGGGTGCTAATAGCACCCTGGATCACTGCCTTCCGTGTAATGAGGCCCTAAGACTACAAGTGACAGTACAATTTCACCTTTGGTACAAGCCTGTACTACACAGTAAAGTGGTAGAGATGGCTGAGCAGCCAGACTTATCTCAAGAGGAAAGTGAGCAGTATCAATAGTTACACAAAGTACTACCCCTCGAAGGAGCAGGAGGGTCCCGCACTGCTGGATCTGTGCCCCTCTCTCCTCCACCGAATCCGGAGCCCCCCTGCTACAAGGTAGTCTCTGTGGAAATTGTGCCAATTTTGCCTAGAAGGGCGGCGCCTTCCCGTCGAGTGAGTCGAGATTTTACCTGACCAGCCGACTCTTGTGCAGTATATGCACCGCTTTTATTGTGCTGGGCCAAATTTGCTTATTTTGCCTTGAATGCAGGCATCTGCCCACTGCTACCATACCTTGTACACGAGGAAGCCGACTCTAAGATGGCCGACTGCTTCCACAGTGCCTTTGCCTGACCCTCCTTGCCTGGCCTAACCGCCCCTCGAGCCCGATTGGCCCACAGCGGCTCTTATTGGCCAATCTATTGCCGGTAGGTGATCGCCGGTCCCACCCACGAAGGACCACACACCAAGGACTGCTTCCTGTCCTGAACCTGTCCATGCCTATCCCTGCCTTCTGCAAGCCACTCTGCTCGACGCTGACCACGCCAGCCTAAGGTACTGTTATCCCTGCCTGATTACATCCGGTGCAAACCCGTTAGGTATAAGATTACTCAACAAAGACTGATCCACAAGCCGCACGGTAACACCGAAACCTGCCTGCATCCAATTGCCTAGTGCTCCCTGCGCACTCAATCAACTTATGTTGTTCCGCACTCCCCCGATCCTACTACAAAGACGCAACTATAACATACCGTGCTTGCTTGATTGTGCCGTCCTGCCAACTTAGATTATCCTTATCATGTTTCCCTTCTGCTTGGTACAGTTCAACCTACCCTGCACAGGCTTGCACTTCATCGCCCACCCCAACAGGCTTAGTAGATCAACCTGTCCCAGCCACCATCCTATCCCCTGTCCCACCCCTTTCCTACCAAACACAAGCCCATTCCAGCCACTTCTCACTCTGCCCCACCATAAATTAGACACTTGCTCTACACAGAAAGCCTTGCCTGCTACTACCCTCTGCAAACCACCTCCACAGCACAGCATCACCAGCAAGTCCTACTCTAGTACTGGCACCACAAGATATGACCGCCTTAGGTCCAGGACACTCATCACTGCTAGCCCAGCTAACATAAGTGCGAGTAAAAGCAAACCCAAACCAGACACCCCTTACACCAGTGATTCATCCCACTGTACACTAATTAGAAAACCACACCAATCCACCACCGAAACCATCAAAGGCGCACTTATCAATGCTAGATCACAAGTCGCCCACGCACTAGACATAGCCGATATGATCACACGCAACAACCTAGACCTCATAGCTATCACTGAGACATGGCTACACGCTGCATCTGGCCCCACCCTAGCACTAGCCATCCCTAATGACTACACCATCTACCACACAGACAGACAAACAACCAAAGGCGGCGGAGTGGCTATCATAGCCAGAAGCTCCCTCAACATAAGACATCTACAAAATCAATCACTCCCTTCTGCTGAATTACTCACATTAAAATCATCCACTTCCAGCACAAGCACCATCACCACCTCTACAGACCACCAGGCCCCATTTCATCATTCAATGACGATATAGCTCTACTCCTTTCCAACAACACCAAACCTAACTCACAGATTCTCATCCTAGGTGATTTTAACCTGGGGTACAACGATGAGAAAGACGACAATGCTCGGACAGTAGCCAACACGATCTCAGAATTAGGACTTACACATCACATCTCTCAACCTACACATAATAAAGGCTGCATCCTTGACTGGATCGCAGACCTCAACTGTAACACCACCATCCTCTCCAACACACCTTGTACCTGGACGGACCATCACCTCATCACCTTCGCCATTAACAAAGACAAACACACACCAGTGCCCCTGCCCAACGCTCCACCTACACTCACAAGAAACAGTAAAAATATTACTGTGGAGAAGCTTATCCCATTACTCCAACCCATCATCGATTTCCCGCCCACCATTACCAACCCTACAGAACTAGTAGACCTCTATAATACGACCATCCTCAAAGCTTTGAACACGGTAGCTCCTCTGAAATTACAGAAAGCCAAACCTCATGCGCATCTCAATTCCTGGTTCACCCCTGAACTCAAATCACTCAGCAAAATCAAAAGACAAGCCGAATTAGCTTGGAAACAGTTGTTAGGGAGAATTCTCTGTTAAGGCTAATTTCCCAAACCTAGTGATCCTCCAGCAGCTTTGCTGGATTTTTGGGGTTTATTTTTTTCTCCTGCTAAGAGCGAGACTCTTTCTCTCCCACTCTTAGGCATGATTTGAGTATGTCCTTTGACTATGTATGTGTTTTATGGGCTATGGGGTCTTTTACTCCATAGGGCTTCATGTGTTTTGGGTATGTGTGTTACACAGCACCCTCAGTGCAGTAACACAGGGGTGTCATAGTGACTCCCAAACATAGACTCCATACCCTGGGACTGACTACTGTCTCCCAGGGCATGTAAAGTCACCATTGGCGTTACTAGTCCAAAATTGTGAACAGAACCAGTACAAACCATCATATTGTGGAAGTACTGGTAAGGGGTAATTCGATTGCCCCTGGGTCCATTTTCGAGGGGGCATTGTCCAGTCCCCCCTCGTCGAGTTTCTGGCTGGTGGCAGTGGTTACCACGCAAAATATTCCTTCGGAATATTTCCAATAGGATTTTCCCATTGATTTTAAACGCACCACTTTTTGGTGTAATGTTAAAGATACCGCTGGCTTATTTATTTAATATTAATTCACCGGTCGAGTCTTTTTGCCAGAACTCGGTTTTAAATTGGCGTTTGTGTTTGCCTCTGAAACTCTAACCCAAGTCGAGCCCTTTGTTTCACTTTTTGGCGGGCTTCTGCACAGAAGCCCTCCAAAGTGGTGCCACTCTGTCTGGGTCTACAGGATGTGTGGGAGGGGGGGAATAGGCACCCAGGACTGAGTTGCCTTGGTAACTCAAGTCGCACACTTGTGTGATTGGCCCAGTAGTGAGCCGCCCGGCGCACCACTTAGCATGTTTGATTGACAGCTAGGCTGATGAATGGGGGTTTTCTGCATAAAAGCAGGGCTTTGGGGACTGGAACTTCAATGGGGGTTTTCTGCATAAAAGCAGGGCTAAGGACCTAAGAATCCGACGAGGAAGAAGCTGAGCCACCTGCAACCCGACGACACCACCGGTGAAGCCCTGCTGCAACAAACTCACCACTTTCCAACGACAGGGAAGATCTTCAGCTGTAGAGTCTCTCCTCCTTCGAGCTGGTAGGAACAACCAGTTCGCCTTCTTTCGCTCACAGAAGCGTGCCTTGGTCGAATCGCCCGTGCCAAGCAGCCCGGCGGCCGGATAGCCAAGCTCACCACTTTTGACCGCGAATAAACGGACCGCAACTTTTAATCGGGAACTCCGCGGCTGGTTTCATCCCTGGGCAGTGCAACGACTCCAAACTTCCTCTACGACGAGATCCTCTCTTCCTCTGACAGGAACACTGAGCTGCAACCACTGCCAGGAACAATTCCCTCTGCTGGAGCTTCCTTCCCATTTAAGGTACTGTGTCCTACCTGGCCTCCCTTTCTACAGAGTGCTCAAGGTGCCCCCTAAATCCTTGTCCTCTATACTGGGTTGGCCCCAGACCTGCTTACTGTGCTTTTCTGAACTATTCCAACTGTTTTTTGACTTTTCTACAAAGACTTTAAAGTGCATTTCAGCTGTGTGATCTTGGGTACATTCCGCCTTGCTCTCTCCAAGAGTGGGCCTGGCCTATGAACTTTTTGCTCTACAGTAGACCCTGCCTTTCTTGACTTGCTGTGGTTTCTTAAAAGTGTTGGTACTCTGCCTTTTCTCTCCCTTTTTAAACTGAATTATTGGAGTGCCATCTAACGTTATGCGCTCACCTCTGTTTTGCAAATAAGTGGTGTCTTAACTTAGACTTGTCGAATAATTTAATTAGGGAGGTGTATATACTTATAGTGACTGTGTTTGAACTTGCTTGACATATTAGTGCCTGTGTATTTTACAAGTGTGTCTTTAAATAAATAATTATATACTTTTATACCAAAGCTCTGGTCAGAGTTTGCTTGTGCTACTGTATTTTTGTACCTAATGTGTATACTCTATATACTGCCTAACTCTTCTTGAGAGAAGTCTGACTGCTCAGCCACAGCTACCAGATAAATCTGTGTGGTACAGCCTGCTACCAAGTGGGTTTACTGCCAACACCTGTAGTCTTAATCTTTTTGCAGTGCTCCCTAAGGGAACTGCACAGAATTCTGCCTAACAACAGTCGCCATCAACGAACAATAAAACCTCCTATTCCCTAGCATCCTCTACCTATAAGTCAGCTATCATCCAAACTAAAAGAAAATATGTTCAACGAGAGAATCTGTAATGCCAAATCTAATACCAAAGAGATCTTTAACACCCTGAGAGACTTCGAGTCCCCATCCCCCATCCCCGACACATGCACTAAAGACAAATCTTGGTGTACCAACGTACAGGAAGCACTTCTCGGCAAAATTGCCATGCTACAAACTAAAATTGAATCTAACAAAAACAGTCTTACCTTCAAAGACAATCCCACTTTTCCTACCCACATCTTACAAACGGATGACATCAACCCATTCGAATTCTCCCCCATCTCAACCAAAGAGGTCGAAGACATAATCAATTCCCTGAAACCCTCCAAATGCCAAGGCGACATCTGTCCGGCTCCAGTCATCAAAGATGCGGCCAAACATCTTGCCCTTTTCATCACATCTCTCATAAATTCATCCTTCTCATCCAGCATAGTACCCGACAATCTAAAGGACTCTTGGGTACTACCTCTTCTCGAGAAACTCACACTAGACCCCAGCGTGCCCACCAACTACAGACCCATTACCACTGTGCCCTTCCTTCTAAAAATCCTCGACGGAGCTGCCTACCTGCAGATACAAAATCACCTAGAGAATAGCAACCTCCTAGGACTAAGACAATCAAGCTTCCCCCCAAAACATGGCACTGAGACAGCCCCGATTGATCTTAAGAAACAAATGGACAATCTTAAAGACAATGGCAAACTAGCCCTTCTCCTCCTCGACCTGTCTGCCACCTTTGACCTGGTCAATCACGACATTCTCTGCAAACACTTAACCGTGGCAGCTACATTTTCCAACAAGGCTAACGCCTGGATCAAGTCCTTCTTGAACAATAGATCCATGAGGGTCTTTGCCCCCACAGCATCTGCTGAACCAGCCCCTGTTACATGCGGCATCCCCCAGGGGTCCTGTGTCTCCCCGACACTCTACAATGTTTTCACAAAACCCCTCTTTGACATACTAGACCATTTGGGTTTCATCTACACGAATTGGGCAGATGACACTTAAATACTCATCCCACTAACAGGCAACTACACTACTGACAGCACAGTCCTCAACAATATCTTCTCCATTATCCAAGAACAGATGGCCAAACACGGCCTTTGCCTTAACAATGACAAGACCGAGCTTCTCCTCCTAGGCTCTCAATCCAGACTTAACAAACTAGACAAATTCTACCAGACATTCACCATTGACGGTAACAACATCCCTGTCTCCAATAACGTCAAAACTCTCGGAATCTACCTTGACTCCTCCCTCACACTGACAAGACAAATAAACGCTATTTTGTCAGCCACTGCTTACACTTGTAAGCTTATCAATGCCAGCAGACCGTACCTCTCAACCCCCAACTGCATCACCTTAGCTAGAGCACTAGTACTCTCCAAAGTAGACTACTGCAACGCCCTCTACTAGGGCACTAGCCAAAAGAACATCAATAAGCTTCAAGTTATTCAAAATAACGCCCTAAGAGCAGCTATGAATATACCTAAACACAAGCACATCTCAGACACAAGACGCACCTGTCAATGGCTATCCATACCCCAGAGAATAGATTACAAAATACTCTCTCTCACACGCAAATGCTTATCCAACCAAGCACCCAGATACCTTTCTGACAACTTCACGAAACACATCCTATCTCGCCCAACCAGATCAGCCCAAACACATTGTCTAAATATCCCCAGATTCAAGCTCCAAAAAGCAGGCGGCTCAAGCTTCCCTGTGCTTGCTTCCAAACTCTGGAACTCACTACCATCTGACCTTAGACAAGAACCCTCCTTTCAACGATTTGGACTCAGTGCCAAATCATGGCTACTGGCCAAAGTCACATAATACGCCTACCCAATCACACATAATTGTAAATATAGTCTTACAAACTGCCCTACCTCAAACCTTTGTAAATTTGCTGTAATGTATATACTAATTGTAAATGCTTATAATGTCACTATTATCTGTAACACATTTTTTTGACCTTTGCGTGACTTGTTGGCCACTATGTAAACGGCCAAGCGCCTGGATGCCCCAGGGCCAGGTGGCGCTATACAAATAATAAACTAAACTAAACTAAAGGACAGCAACTATGGTTCAAACAAACACGGACTCAAACATTTCACTATTATTAAGCAGTAGAAAAATTCACACTCTTAATACACTACACCACACCCAATAGATTCTGGACAAGTTAAGCTCAAAATGAAGTGTGAGCAAAATGGCACTCCAGTATTTTAAAAGGGAGGGAAAGACAAAGTTAGACAAAAGTTAAGCAGCACCAACAAGTAAGTAAGCAGGGCAATCTAGAAAAAGTAACTACAGTGAGGAAATCAAATCAAGAGGCCGGGGCCAAAGTCAATGGACCAGAGTCTTATGCAGAGGATCACACAGTTCAGAGTAGTTTGCGGTTAAGTCATTGCCAAGAGTTCAGAACGAAGTTGGTCGGACAAAGAGTTACTTTAAAGAAGAGAGAAGGACAAGCCCTCGAATTGGCAAAAGCTTTCAAGCATTTTTACCACGGTCGGACAAAACGGGCGACCGGATTTGAACATTACCTTAAATGAAGAAGAAGGCTGTAGCTGAAGCAGATGTTCTTGGCAGGTCCTGCAGGCTCACGGTTCCTGAAGCGCCTGCCGGACTGACAAAAAGTAGGAAGACTGGAGGATCCTGCACTGCCCAGGGAAGGAACCAGCAGCAGAGCAAAGCAACAAATAAAAGGTGCGCTTCTTAAAACCCAAGCAGGGTCGGTTCCTCCTGGTTATCCGGTTCACTGTAGCTGTACACAGCAAATTCGACCAGAGGAGGGAGGCCTGGCTTGCAGTTTGGGTGAACTGGTTGGTCCCACCAGCTCAAGAGGCGAAGATTCCTTGCAGATCTTCCCTGTCGTCGAAGTTTGAAGATTCGGACCGGCAGCAGGGGTTCACCGGGAGGTTCAGTCGTGGTAGAGGTCCTCGTCTGTCAGCTTCTCTTCAGTTCTCTCGATCTAGTGGCGACTCTCCCGTCTCATTCCCAGAGACCTGCTTTTTATGCAGTTTTCCCCCATTCACACAGTCTGGTTGTCAATCACACAGCAGGATGACATTCACTTTTAGCCAATCATACCAGAGTGCGACATGGGTCTCCAAGGAGACCCTGTGCAGGGAGTCTCAAACCCCTCCCTCACATCCTGTCCCCCTCAGACCTTCAGGTGCCTAAGGAGGGCTTCTGTGCAGAAGCCCGCTGAAGGACGGCGAACAAAGGAACTAAACCTGGTTTGGCGCGCAGAGTAAAACACGAGAAAGACCTTTACAAAAAGAAATGGTGAATTAACCCAGCCAGAACCATATAAAAGTATATTTGGTCCAGCGGTTTTAAGTTCGAGGCTACTAAGATAGCCTAAAACAATACCAAGGCTATTTAGAATAACCGCGGTAGAAAGAAATAGGGTAGTTACCACTGCCACCAGCCAAATCTTAATGAAAAGGGAACGAAACAATGTTACATGAGAGACAGACAAAAGGGGATAACTATTAACCCTTTCCAGTACTCTATGTAAGATAGTTTGTACTGAGTCTGTGATTTAAAAAGACTAATAAAGTCAATGGCAACTTTACATGTTTCTGGGAGACAGTAGTCAGTCCTGGAAAAACAGAGTTTCAGTGGGAAGTCTGAAAAAGACAACCCTATGTCACTGCACCGAAGGTGCTGTGTAACACACAATAAAAAGTTGATGCCTATGGAGTAGGTGTGGCTCCACAGTCCATGAACACACAAAAATGAACAACACATAGCCAAAAACACATGTAAGAGTGGGAAGAAAAGGCTCACACTCTTACCAGGTGAAAAAAGAAATCCTAGAAATCCAGCAAAGCTGCTGAGGGACTCAGTAGGTAAGGGAAATGAGCCATTCTGGAGAATTCTCCCTAACAGCGGGAACGTCGGATGCACCGGCACATGCAGAGTTGTGCCGGTGCTTCCGACTTGCTGTGCTCGTGGGTGCTGGTCAGCCCGCCAGTAAAACCTGGCAGGCTGTCAGGCACCCGCGAGCACAGCCCGTAGTACGGCGGTCTGGTAACTACGGTACCGGCATGCTTACCGGCACCGTAGTTCCCAGACCGCCGTGCTCGGAATGAGGCCCAGTAACACATAAGAAAAACCTAAGAAAAAACAAAGAAAAACACGTTTATATGATCAATAATAGCTGTCTACACACAAATGTATAAAGGTGATCGCTACTCAGTTCCATGCTTTGTGCACCCCATGCAAGTATGTCATAGTTTCATTACTTCATGAGCCCTTGGTTGTGATCAATTCAGCTTGTTGTGAATAAGTGCGCTCAATGTGTTATATTCTGCCATTTTTAAGCATGTGCTTCTCATGCAGTGCCCCGTAAATGTTTGTCTATGTTCATATGTTTGTATACGTTTGCTCACCATTGTGAGAGTTCATATATATTTATAAGATTGCCCATTTTAACCTATACACCGTGTCAGCTTCACTGACCTGTGTGCAGGGAAATGTCCTGCTCAGAAGTACGTGGTTCGCGACGTTAGTAAACGTCCTTCTGAAAGGAAACGATATCAATATGTTTACGTTATCCATCAATGTCAAGATTGCGTTTGTGTATTTCCGATAAGTTCTGTTCTTACCTTATCTGATGTATCGCTATGCATACAGCCGCTCCCGCTGCGTACAGTGCAGCCGCGGCAATCATGTTCCTGTTAATGTTTTACCGTTGGCATGGCAACATTGTGTTACAAGATGGCCGATCGCAACTAGTTGCGTCGGCCATCTTGGGAGGGGCAACTCATTAGGAATTATGTGTGTAACATATAATCAGTGTTGTGCTTCGATGGAATTGTCAATGTTGGGTTTTCTACCTGAAATGGGACAATCCTGCATTAAACCTCTCTTCCGCATTGGTAGAGTTTTTACCTCAAATGCGCACTATGTTGATATTCCACATCTAATAACTCGATGCAGTCTAAATCACTTCAATACATTCTACTCTTGAATAAATATCAATAGTTATATATGGGAACTACATATAATTTGGGAACTGCATATAATTTTGTAGAACCACGAGCTTCAGTGGTAATATATGTTCCGATGAACTAATAGTTGAACAATTGAAAGTACAATACAAATAGTGCAAACATTGGCTGAAAATATGACATGTGCATTCATCTTCATGTGTATCCAAGTTTGTACCGATACCTCCTTTTAGCATTTAATCGAGTTAGTATAAACTCACCACAAGGGCAAAATCAGATTATGCAAATATATATATAGTTGAGAATACTCCAACACATTCAAGCCATAAGAAGTATTGATTCTAACTATCCGATGGCTCTGCATTTTCAGTCCCAACATGGCAGCAGATTGGAGGGTTTCCCTTTTTTTGGTATTCGGACTGTGCCTAATCACCCAGAGGCGGCAATAGGGAGTTACTGTTGATACAACTGGAGACCAAGTCCATTTTGGACCTTGAGACCAAGAAACCTAGGGATCATAATCTTGATGAAGAGCTATACACGTTTTTAGGCACCAAATAGTATATATTTGTTTTTTTATCTTTGATGAACTACTTTTATATTTCAGGTACCTTAAATGTTTTTGTATGACCTCTTGAATGTCTATTAATGTCCAACAGTGCCTTCTTTAGATTTTAGCCACCATGTACATTCCCTTTAGTTCTGAAATATCTTTCAGGTTGTTTCTTTCATGATATTGTGCAGTTTAACTTGCACAATTTTGTTTTTAACAAGATCAGTAATAGGGTTTTGTTTTTAATATTGATCACTGTGATGCATACTTTTACACAGAATGTCTTTTGGATTCCTTATACTTTCTTACTCTCCCCCTTATCTTGTCTCGACCCCTTTTGTCTTTTCCTTGGCGGATATTTCACATCCTTTTAGATGCAGATACTTACATCGCAGGGGTTACCCAGTCATGGTATATCCCTTTGCGGGTCCACTAGGTCTAAATATTGTTTTGGGACGCTCAAGCATATGTGTATCATCTTTTTGCAGTAGAAGGTTTACTAGGAAGCTAGTTTGCATTAATAATTGGGCATTTTTATGGTTAAATGCACTTTGCACTTTACGGTGGATGAATTTGTTGATCTGCTCCAGTTGTCCATGCATGCACGGTTTTTTGTCATGTATCCTTTTACAGAGAGAAGAGTATTTTTAATATTTTAGATACTATGTCATTTTAAACATTCAGTGATTTTTAAATTCTTCTCTGATAATTGATTGCATGGTTTATGATTTACATTTCCAGCACATTTAGGAATACATCAGTGCATTCATGGACGTAGAGCACTGTGCATATTATTATTACTGTAGAGACTTCAACTCTCATCCCCCCTTCCCTTTTTCCTTTCCTTTGCTGCTAGCACTTTGCACTTTCTTTGCTGCTAAAGCACTTTGCACTTTATACTGCACTTTTGAGCTTGATATGTCCTATCTGCATTTTTGTATTCATACGATGATGACCATGCGTTTATGGATTCTTGAGACTTAAGATAATTACGGGGCATATTTACACGTTAGTCAGTAAATGGTATGTACGATATTCAGACTGCGGGACAGAGTGGAGGAGATGGCTGAACAACGGCGTGTGTGCAGATTATTTGCACAGATGCAATGTTTACTTACATGGAAGGCATTTACTGACTAGGCTTCTACCTTATTAATATTTTATAATTTGTACTGTTTAGAGGCATGATATAGTCCGTATGGCCCCCGTGCATTGCACTAACAGTGGGAGTGTTTCATTAAAAAAAATTATTTTGATGACACTCACAGATATCAGTCGTGATTAACACCATTTTCCATCTTGTTACATTATTGGTGTTTTGAGATATTTGACATATTTTGTCTTTTTCTCCGAGCGGTGTATTCACCGTATTTTTTCCTCCCATTGCTATTTCCGCGCGTTGCTCGCCGTCTCCTCCTCAGTCCCTGCATTCATGATTTCTAGGACACTGGTTGAAGCATTTTTAATTACATAGTAGTTATCTGGTGTTTTGATGACTATGGGGTGTACTTTATTCATATAGTACAGACCGGTGCTTTTAAATGCTATGACATGGCCGCCAAGTGTTTATTACATTGTACTGACTTGTGCATAGGGACATTCTATGCACTGCTACCATAGAGTTTGCCTAGCTCTTTTAAAGGAGTCCTTTTTCTGTGTCATTCCCTACCTACGGGAACAAGCGGTCGGAGTACCGTGAAACGTGTCGTTTGTTATTCAGGTTTTCTCCCTTTTTTCATGCACTTTTATTAATAAAGAATACTTTGTGCTGCCTGGATTTGCTGTCAAGCCTTTTCCTTGCTGAGATTGGACTTCTTCCTCTCAGCTGCTCTCGGGAGTGCAACCCGTTGGTTTTGCCCTGTCACGGGGCACAATTTTTGTTTCAAAATATATATTCACTGAAAAAACTTTGTTAAAGGGACGTTATGGTTAAGTTGGACTAATAAAAACCTATGAAATTCAACGAAAATACTTTGTTAAAGGGACAGTATGGTTCCAAGTAAAACCGAAAAACCCCTGAAATTCTCCAGTTATGGTAAGCTAAGCAACCATAACTCGCGCCACCACCGTGCACTGCTAAGACTAACACCCAGGACATCAAAGATGACATCACAAATGTCATTGATAGACGTCTACCAACATCTGACTTCATAGCGGACCTTCCAGACAGTGCCACATGACCATACGCTGGCGCACAGCATGATGACGTGTCCGGGAACCCGTCCGCACTTCAAAATAAGATCTCTGCTTGACGGACAGTTCGGAACTGCATTTTCTACTGATCTAGGAACTTTCAAATTTCCCTTGCACAGCTCCAACCTATTGCTACTCATTATCCATTAACAATCTAGTACACAGTACATACTTTTGGCAGCCCACCAAACCACTTGCCTCATTCCAATGTGCCCTCATTAATTCCTGCTCCCTCCCAGCACATGCTCTGGAAATCTGTGACCTGCTCCCCGCACACAAACCTGAACCTCAGTCATCTCTGAAACTTGGCTACATGAAGCCTCTGGCACCGCCTTATCCTTAGCCCTACCCCAAGGCTACATCTAGGTCTGGACCGCCTACACACCAAAGGCGGTGGAGTGGCCATCATTGCCAAGGAATCCCTCTTCCTACGACAGGTCACCAACTCATTTGAAGGTAACAGTGACGTTTTGTCCCTCAAACTTACCACCTCCCCTAACTGCACCATCACTATACATATTGTTCCCCCCCCCATCCCCATGGCTGACTTCCATGAGAAACACATACACCTCCTATCTGACAACCTAAAAATCTCCTCTAAGTCCATTCTATTAGGAGACCTGAACCTCGGATTCAATGACCCTGAGGATTCACATGCCAAATCTCTTGCCAAAGCTCTAGACACCCTGGGGTTCAATCAATCAATCAATCACTAACCCCACCCACTCTAAAGGCTGCATCCTGGACTGGATAGCCAACCACAATTACTCTCTATCCATCTGCTCCAATGCCCCCTGCCTCTGGACAGGCCACCATATCATCCACTTTTACATCCACATGCCTACGATAAAAAAACCTCTCACCACTCAACTACCGCATTCCCCAGTTCAAGGAAAGTAACCAAATCGAGGCTACTGCCCTATGTAGCAACCCCCACTTTCAAACCTCCTTTCTCCAATGATCCCATCGTTCTAGCTGATCTATACAACTCTGCACTAAAGAATGCACTCAATGCCATAGCTCCAGTGTCAGCAGGAAAATCAAAACGGCCAGACACGCAAATGCTTGGTTCACCCCAGAGCTACTGGAACTCTTCTCCTTGAAATGCACCGCCCTCTCCACTTGGTAAACTAACCCACTTGAATCCACAAAACTAGAATTCTACCAGATAGCCACCCAATACAAAAAGGCAATCATCTCGCCCAAATCCGCCTCCTTCAACACTAGGATTACCAATGCAAAATCTGGAACTAAGAAAATCTTTGCCATCTTCAGAGAACTAGAATAACCAGCTCCTACCACGCAGGTCATAACTAAAGACAAATCGTGGTGTTCTAACTTCCAAACCGCCATGCTCAACAAACGTAACCTTCTGCAGAGCACAATCCCAACCAGAACACATTGTCTCGCCCTCAGCCACACCCACCACTAACCCCTCTGCCCAGGAGGATATCCCCCTCTTCTCCTTCAATGATGTCACAGAACTTAGTCCTCACCCTCCTAAAACACCTCAAACCTTAGAACTGCAAAGGTGATGACTGTCTAGCCACGATCATTAAAGACTGCTATCACACTAGCCCTGTTTCTCACAGCAGTTATCAATGCCTCCTTTCCCTCTGGACTGGACCCTCCTAGCATTAAGGAAGCCTGGGTACGACCACTTCTAAACAAGCTGTCACTTTACCCGGCCTCCTCTAAACAACTACAGACCCATAACTACTGTCCCTTTCCTTTTAGAAATCGTTGACAAATCACTGGTCCAACACTTCCTCGAAAACAAACCATATCCTGGGCCTACGTCAATCCGGCTTTCGCCCTGGTCACGGCACAGAATCTGCTCTGCTTGACCTTAAAAAGCAACTTGATATAAAGGATGCAGGCAAGCCTGCCCTACTCCTCTTCTTGGACTTATCAGCCGCATTTTACCTAGTGGACCACAACATTCTTTGTCACCACCTCACTTCCTCAGCACACTTCTCACCTAATGCCACAGCCTGGATCAGCTCATTCCTGCAAGGAAGAGCCATGAGAGTGTTCTCAGATCAGGCGTGTGGAGCTCCCATCACCATCCACTGCTGAGTCCCTCCGGGATCCTATATCTCTCCCACTCTCTACAACATTTCCACTAAGCCTCTATTTGACATCCTAGATTCCATTGGTATAGCTTACACTAAGTATGCTGATGACACCCAAATCCTACTCCCACTCTCCAGTAACTACGAAACTGACGCCAAGGCCCTCGACACTGCCTACTCCACTATTGAGGCCTGAATGTCAGCCAACCGTCTCTGCCTCAACAGTGGTAAGACTGAAATCCTCCTAGTAGGCTCACAGGAAACCCTAAACGTACTTACCAACCAATACAGCACTTTCACAATTGATAACATACAGATTGGTCTCCCCATCGGTAAAACCTTAGGAGTCTACCTCAATGCCACTCTCTCCATGTCACGTCAAGTCAGCGCCATCGCCTCCTCAGCTGCCTACTACACCAAATTGATTAACGCAGCCAAACCACTCTTATCCACTGAGAACTGCCTCTCCATCACCAGAGCCATAATAGGCTCAAGACTGGATTACTGCAACATCCTCTTTGCTGGCACTACAGCAAAAAACCTAATGAAACTCCAAATAATCCAAAACAATGCACTTCAAGCAGCTCTCAAAATTCCCAAAAGAGAACACACATCTGCCGTTAGTGTACGGCAAAGCGGATGCCCCGGAGGACGGATCTATTAAAGTTTCCTTGCAATAAACTGTGGGATGTACATCTTTGCTTTAAGCTAAATTTGATGTACACCCATGAAAGGACATTGAAATGGGGAAATAAATCTGCAGTAGGTGCTCCTGTACGGAGCCGCTTTTGTAATGAATCAGAACAAAAATAAACCCTAAAACATCTTGTAATCTACTGAAAACACTTTGATAACTGGGACCTGGCATGATCGGTACGACGTTGCCAGCCAGGGAATGGTTGTGGATGGCATGTATGTGAGGATATACAACAAAGACCATATTGGCTCTTTCAAAATGTCTTGTGCTGTTAAATGTAGAACTGGAAAAAATGATATCACAAGTATGAAGAATGCCAGTATTTCTGCTTTGAATAAACTTAAAAACACTTAATGTTGTTTTGTGTTTTATGTATAACTTTGGTTTATTGTTTATGAGAAACCAATTTATGTGGCTGGATTTTGTGATAGGTGTTTGCTGGTCATCCACTCTGATTATGTGGTTTATAAATCACTTTGATGATGTACACTATGAATGATGAAATTCATTAAGAAGGACTCCACCACAGTAGTTGTCAAGTGAATGTTCTGTTGAGAAGTCTATGTACACTCGCAGTATTATTGTGAGATGCTTGTTTATTCCGCATAGTGGAGACTGAGATCTACACATTCAGGTAGAGCACTGCTCTGTACTGCAGATGAAATTTAACAGGATGTAATCTATGAGAACGGTTGTTATGCGAATGGATCTCTTCCTTCTCTGAGGCTAGTATTTTGTTTTATATTATGGTTTACCGTGATAAGAAGATTGTGTTTTTAACCTTTGTTTATTACATACTGTTGATGTTGTAAGAGTTTGTTGAGCAAACTAATAAACAACTAATAAAAAAAAAAGATCTGCCGCCAGACACGAAGCCCAATGGCTCCCCTTCAAAGAACGGGTCCTATTCAAAACTCTTGCCGTCACTCACAAGTGCATCACTCACACAGCCTCCCTTTACCTTGCCTCGAAAGTAATGAGAACAGGCTCTTCCAGACCCACAAGAACACCACCACCACTCCCACCGTCTCATAATCCCCAAGTCGAGTCAAACAAGCCAAAGCAGGTGGCGCTAGCGTCCCTTTAATTGCTGCCAAACAATGGAATTCCCTGCCACTCACCCTTAGAAACGAACCCTCACACCTTGCATTCTGAAAAGCACTCAAAACCTGGCTGTTTAACTAACCTCTGCCTACACTCCCGCTCTGCGCATCACGCCTGCGTACTCATGTTCCCTGTAACACGTCATATGCTTTGTCATGCACCACTGTAACTAGTTCTTGCACCACTGTATCCAATTCACCTACAGTTGTTAGATCTAATACTCTCTGTATGTACTACTGTAACCAAGTAGCCTACTTACCTCTGTAACAGCGCCACGATGCCTGCGGGCTGTTGTGTGCTACACAAATTTAAAAAACGAATAAATAAATAATACGCTTTAAAATTCACACTTTTATCCTCATCCAAACTCTCGTTTGAGGGGATGGGTTGCACGTTGTCCTCCTTTACTCAGTGCAATAGGGGGCATCCCTGGGCATGGGGGCTGGGGGGCAAAGAGGAGAGAAAGGGAAGATGGGGGCAAGGAGTGCACTCAGGACAGGAGACAAACTGCTGCAGAAGCAAAGAACACCCTGTGCAGAGAGACATGCATATATCACAGCAGCTATTTACCTTCTGTTGCCTGCGGGACACTGCAACGCACCAATAGTGTATTCAGGTCTGGAGAAAGAAAATATTACCATAGGATTAATTAATCTCCAAGAATGTACACCACATCCAGAGAAAATATATTTAAGAAATATCCAAAGAGGGAGCTGCCTCGCCCCCTATAAATCACAAACACAGGAGAAAGGCTTAACAGAAGGAGCGTGAAGGAAAAGCAGAGACAAGTCAACATTACCCTAAAAGGACACTTTTCTCACCACAAGCGCGTGCAATAGGCCTGTCACTCAGCTGCGGTAAATTATGCCATGGGATTGCTTCAGAGCTTGTGCAGCATTTTCCCTTTAACAATAGAGCAAGAGATGGGGGGGGGGGGCAGGAGGAAGCAGGAACGCAGCCACGGCTCAGAAGACTGAGCTACCTAGCGCCTTGGGCAGCGAGGCTGGGGTGCAGCGCTGGAGGACAGACATGCGCAGTACCGAGTAGACACCAGAGAGCATGCGCAGAAAGGGGGAACGGGAAGTAGGAACTCACAGCTGAAACTAAACCCAAGGAGCATGCGCAGAAAGGGGAAACCGGAAGTAGGAACTCGCAGCTGAAACTAAACCCAAGGAGCATGCGCAGAAAGGGGAAACCGGAAGTAGCACTGTCACATCCGAAACATCTACCCAGAGAGCATGCGCAGAAAGGGGGAACCGGAAGTAGGAACTCACAGCTGAAACTAAACCCAAGGAGCATGCGCAGAAAGGGGGAACGGGAAGCAGAAAACTCATAGCTGAAACTAAACCCAAGGAGCATGCGCAGAAAGTAAACACCGGAAGTAGGAACTCACAGCTGAAACTAAACCCAAGGAGCATGCGCAGAAAGGAGACACCGGAAGTAGGAACTCACAGCTGAAACATCTACCCAAAGAGCATGCGCAGAAAGGGGGAACGGGAAGCAGAACTCACAGCTGAAACTAAACCCAAGGAGCATGCGCAGAAAGGGGGAACGGGAAGCAGAACTCACAGCTGAAACTAAACCCAAGGAGCATGCGCAGAAAGTAAACACCGGAAGTAGGAACTCACAGCCGAAACATCTACCCAAAGAGCATGCGCAGAAAGGAGACACCCCGGAAGTAGGAACTCACAGCTGAAACTAAACCCAAGGAGCATGCACAGAAAGGAGACACCGGAAGCAGCACGGACACAGCTGAAACATGTACCCAAAGAGCATGCGCAGAAAGAAGACGCCGGTCATATGTGCATCTACAGGTCTCAAGAGTGTCCATACAACGTTGCCAAAATAAACATGAGGTCCACTTTCCTAAGCAGACCACATTTCCAAGGACCGAATGGTTCATACTCGTTTTAATCCAGTTAGCCATTTCTTACCCATGCTTCTGGCCAGTCATTCACACGGACCAGTTCGTAGTGTACTTAGAAACAATGCTATGTGATGCCACTTCCTGTGATGTCACGATGGGGGCGTGGTCAAATTACATCACTTCCTGTGATGTCACACGGGGGCGTGGCCAAATAACATAACTTCATATGATGTCACTCTTGGAGGAGTGACCTAGTGATGTCACTTCCACTACGCCTGGCATTTTGGTGAAATGACATCCCTGCTTCCGCCTCTTCCAAGATTCGCCCTCCACGGCTGCTGAGGCTGGGGGTTGTGTCTCCTCAGGGTAGAAGTGGACACTGTGCTCTCCCTGGGGTGGAATGGTTTGGTTTCTAGGCACCCTTGGTCCGGGGTGCTTGTTCAGATCCTTCCATTGGACGTTACGGGCATGCACCAAGATGGGGTTGCCCAGGGCATTCCCCAGGTGCTCTGCTGCTGCACTGTTCACAGGGCGTGGAACGGGTTGCCATGTCCCGTTTTGTGGCGACACTCTCTTCCTCGCATCGCCCGCCTGGTGGGGCGGTTTTCGATGTCGGCAGTGAAGGCAGCGGTTCAGGACGCTGTGGATCGCAAGGTTGCCTCTGGGTTACGGAATGCATGCTGTTGCTACCCTGTCCCTCTGTACATCTGTCTGCAAGTCCTACATGACAGACTCTACCTTGTGCAGCTCTGCAGCCACTTTACGGGGGTCCTGTGCTGTTTGGTGGCTCCTTGGAGGTGTCGGTTCACTATGTAGGAACGTAGGTTCCCAGCCTATGTTCATGCGGACGAGGTCTGACGACACTCGTCCTCTGCTCTCCCACACACGACTCGCCCTTCGAGGCTGGTTTAGAAGTCCGGCTGGTACATTGGGCTGGCGGGCGTTCTTCACAGACCTAGTGGTCTTCCGCTGCCTGGCCTTGTTAGGACTTCTATCAATTCATGGTCTATCTGGCAGCATTGGAGGGAACAGCATCCTCACTGGGTATTTAGCCCTTCAAAATGGTGGCAGCTTGGTGCACTGCTCAGACGATCTGGTAACGTTGCAGTTGTTTACAAGATGGCGCCCTGATGCAATCCATCCCAAGGATCGTTGCCACAGAGTGAAACAGCAGAAGAAGCAGCCCAATGGTGAGCACCTTGTGTCGCTTCGTTTTTCCCCACTAAGCATTGACGCTGTTACTCTACCCTGTTTTCTATTCCCTGTTTTTCTCTTAGCCCTTCTGTCTTGCCTTTGCCATATTCCTCCTTTGCCCTTCCCGATTCCCTCTGCCTTTGCACTCTGCCTGCCTGCTCTGCGAAGTAAGTTCTGTGAAGGAAACAGAGTTCCTATTCCCTGTCCGATTGTTTCAGTTGCCGCCTTGGCACCTCGGTGCGTTTCTTTTACATCGAGGCAAGTAATGGATAACATCAGTTCGCCAGAGCAAGGAACCATACCATCATCTTCTCTGAAGATACAATGCCTCTGACAAGGGTTTTCCCTGTATGGGTTTTCCCCCTGGCCATCGCCCATAGAGCACACACGGCCACCCTATTCAAATTGGGCTACGTGAATGCTCTTGTGCCATTTTCTAATCAAATCTCTCTGGGATGAAACACCAGGTGATCTACGACGAGATTACAGGTTAGCCTCCGACTGCACATCCTTACAGCAAGCGACGCCAGCTCCATCACAATGGAACAAATGCAACAAGTATTAGCAGCTCTTCAAGATCTCACCCAGGAAGTGCAACATCTGAAGAATGAAAATGCTGCGCTTTGACAAATGGTTGCAGCTGCACCCATACGAACTGAGCTGCCTCCAACCTCCCTCATTTTGTGGAATTTCGCAGAAAATCCAAAGAAACTCAAGGAGTTCTTATGATATGATATGATATGGTATTTGTAACGCGCCTATACACAGGTGTTAAAGGCGCGACGAGGCAGGGAGGGGAGGAACAAGGGGAGACATAACAAACGATCCTACTAGGCCAGGTGTCATTCAGATCGCGCAGGGGTGGGGGAGGGGGAAAAAGTGCAAGGGGAGGGGGAGGGGGGAAGTGCAGTAAGGTAAGTGGCGTAAAGTAATAAATAAAAAAGGGCCAGCTGGTGGCAAGTGCAAGGTAAGTGCAGAACAAGTGCTGGGGAAGGGGGGGGGGGGGGCTGTAGGGATACAGAGACAGTCCCGCAGTGCAGAGGGGTTCCAGGGGATCAGTGGCTGGGCCCAGGACCGAAGGCCGTTTAGAGTGGTCCAGTTGCAGGATCAGTGCAGTTTAGTGAAGAATTAATTAGCTGTTCAGCAGGGGAGAGGGAGAGAGAAAGCAGAAGCAAAGAGGAAGGTTTTGAGGTGCTTCCGGAACCGGAGGTGGTTCTCCTCAAGTTTCAGGGAGGCAGGAAGGCTGTTCCAGAGGGAGGCCCCTGCTGCGGAGAGAGATCTACCCCCAGCTCGTTGCTTCGAGAAACGGCTGACCATGAGGGATTTGGAGGCGGATGAGCGAAGGGCTCGGGGAGGAAGATATTTGGGAAGAGAGAGTTGAAGGTATTTAGGACCCAAGCCCCAGAAGGCCTTGTGGACAATGCAGAGGGTTTTGAACTTTATCCTCGCAACCACTGGGAGCCAGTGTAGAGATTTCAGTCCTGGAGAGATACGGTCCCTGGGCTTGAGGCCAAGGACAAGTCTCGCAGTTCTGTTCTGGATGAGTTGCAGAGGGCGGAGAGTGGAGGCAGGCAGATTCTTGGAATCATGTGTTGTACAGTTTACTTTGAATCCCTCCTATTTTCCCACAGATCACTCTAACGTGAGTTTTATTCTATCCAACTTGGCAGGAAGTGCCCTGGCCCAGGCAACTCCCCTTGTAATCACCAACAATCAAATCCTGGATTCATGTTCTGCCTTTGTAAATAGTCTTCAGGCAATGTTTAGCCAACAAGAACTCAATGTCGCCACCCAGGAAAATCTACTCAAAAGAAGACAAGGGTCATTAGATGTGCTGACTTACAGCACCAATTTCAAACAAATGGCCGGGGAGAACGCCTGGCCTGATGATGCTTTGGTAACACTTTTTCGACAAGTGTTGTCTGAGGAACTCAAAGATGAGGTCTCCTGTGTGCCAAGACCTCCAAATCTGAAAGAGATGATTGCATTAACGCTACAGATCGATTTTCGTTTGCAAGAGCAGCAATCCAAAAGACTTAAAGGACGCCTGCAGAAGACGGCCAAAGCTTTTCCTTCTAGTCCTCGCCAGCACTCAGAATAGGAGCCCATTCAGGGTGGTATCGCCCGTGGAACTTTGACTCTGGAAGAACGCAATAGGCGCAGGACTCTCGGCCTCTGCATGTATTGTGGATCTTACAAGCATTTGTTAAGGATTGTCTGATCACCCCACCTCAACAGACGGGAAACACCAGACCCCATCCATAATGGGAACCACGGTCAAGGGGAAAGCTGTATGTTCCCACGCTCACAATCCTCAGGATACCCTCATGATGGTTCTTAAAGTAGAGTTGCATCTCCAGGACAAGATCATTCATGATGTTCCTGCCCTCATCGATTGTGTCTATAAACAAGGAAAGGGGTCCTGCCTATGTAATTTCTAATCTATTGCACTTTATTCTAATGCAGTTATTACTTCTTGTAGGGCTGCCTGCCAGCATATCATTAGTTGGCAAGCAATGCCTCGCTGTCTGCAGAAAATACAGTGGAAAGCTCAAAAGAGAATGGTGTTCAGTTTATTACTAATGACTGACCCATTTTTTGAAATATATTCATGTTTTAAAATATATGCACTTTGTAACATATGTGAAAAGCGCACAACTTGAAAATCACAGAGTGCAGTACATATCATCTCCGGGATCTGGACATTTTACAAATGATATGTAAAGTAAGGCTAATGAACATCAGACATTTACTCCATGCTAATCCTCATAACAAAACTCAAAATAGGCATTGCTTCATGCCTTTGCAACTTGTCACATCATTTGAAAAACATACAGATGTCAAATGCAGTCACAGCAGTGTTCGTTATTTTCACAGGTGAACATGGAGTTCCTAAACAAAACCAAATGCATTACTTTGTGTGGCTTTGACATGCGGAAGTTCCAAATAGAGAAATGTTCTAGTGTCTTTCATAGATGAAAATCTATTCAATGTGTTTCTTCTAGGTGGTATAACCTTCACGAGGTTTACTCTACACCAAAAGTCAATTTTCAGCCAGGCTAGAGGGTAACCTTAAAAAGTCGACGTCCGGACATTGAATCAAACCCAGAGCAGGGGGAAGAACCCAAAGGGCACCTGCATGGTTGCGCTGGGGTTCATCGATTGTGGGGCAGATGGACATATTCTCGATGACCCCTGGGCCCCAGAACACCATGTGCCTCGGGAACCCACCCCACTTCCTATTCCAGTGGAAGGGGTTGACGGTACTCCATTATCTTCAATCCCCATTAAAGAACAAACCTCCAAACTTTTGATGCGACTATCTTCCCATAATGAGTCCATCACATTTGATCTAATAAAGGCAGCACATTACCCAATTATTTTGGATCTTCCTTGGCTTCGGCAACACAACCCCTATGTGAATTGGGCAGCTGGTACCATATTTTTGGGCTCAGAGTATTATTTCCTTCGACATTGCCTTTATGAAATAGCCATCTGCTTTCAAACTCAACTGAAAACCAATGAGAACAGATCTATATCCCACCTCCAAAAATTGCCCAAAGAGTACCATGCTTATCAACAGGTATTCTTAGAAGACGAATACACGTAGTTACCTCCACATCGAGTAGAGGACTGTTCCATTGAGATCTTGCCCAACACTCAAGTTCCTTTCGGTATGATGTATACTCTCTCTGAGCCAGAGAAAGAGGCCTAAGGTGCATACCTACAGACTTACCTTCAAAACGGGCTGATAATGGTGTCGAAATCCCCTTAGGGTGCATTGATATTCTTCATCCCAAAGAAAGACACTTCAGAATTACATCCATGTATTGATTACAGGAGCTTGAATAAGATTACAGTAAAGGATAAATACCCTCTTCTCTTGATCCTGGACAGTTTGGAGGCCGTCCGAGGGGGTTTTGATATGTACAAAGTTGAATCTTAGAGGCGCATAGCATCTCCTCCGGTTTCATAGTGGCAACGAGTGGAAAACAGCATTTGGCCCTCCCTTCTGCCACTACGAATACCGTGTCATGCTCTTCGGATTGGCTAACGCCCGCTTTATTTTCAGCGATTTATGGATCACCTTTTTTCAGATCTCTGTTAGGCAGAAATCTGTGCAGTTCCCTTAGGGACCACTGCAAAAGATTTAAGACTACAGGTGTTAGCAGTAAACCCACTTGGTAGCAGTCTGTAACACCCAGATTTACCTGGTAGCTGTGGCTGAGCAGTCAGACTTCCCTCAAGAAGAGTTAGGCAGTATGCAAAGTATACTCAATAGGCACTCAGATACAATAATACAAGCAAACACTCACCAGAGCTTTGGTATCAAAGTATATAATTATTTATTTATAAACACACAGTTGAAACACTCCAGCACTCTTATTGTAAAATATTCTAAACACAGTTACTATTATGATATATACACCCCTTTTTCCCTTATTGGAAAATCACAGTAAGACACCACTTATGTTCATACAGAGGTGAGCGCTTAACTAGATTGCACTATACTAAGGTTGTGAAAAAGGGAGGGAAAAAGACAGAATATGCAGGATTACACCACTCTACGATTCGGGAACACTATTAGCAAGGCAGAGAGCAAAAAGTCACTGGTGAGCCAAAGTCCAAAGGCTGGGCCCACTCTTAGAGAGAGCAGAGCACAAATGCGCCCAAGATCACAGTTACACTAGGCTTAGAAAGTCTTGCAGAGAGTTCAGAGAAGAGTTTAGAGAGGCTTAGAAAAGTTTAGCCAGGGTGTCCCAGGCTAACCCAGGTTCGAAAGCCGGGGGCTAAATCTACCCCGTACAGTCGGTTGCAAGGGAAGCCAGGCGGGACACGGTACCTTAAGTGGGAAGAATCCTCCAGCGGTGGCAGTTGTTCCTGGTAGTGGTTGCAAGTTGCGGCATCGTCCAGGGGAAGAGAAGATCTCGACGTGGAGGAAAGATGCAGGTCGTTGCACTACCAGGGCAGAAACCAGCCGCGGAGTTTTCCGGTAAAAGGTGGTACCTTTATCTCGCGGTCGTGGTAAAACGTGGTATCCCGGTTGCCGGGGTGCTTAGCACGGGCAAGGCGGCCACGAGATACGTCGGGAAAGCTAAAAGACGGTGAAACTTGTTATCCCCACCAGTCAAAGGAAGAAGACTCTCCGGCGGGAGATCTCCTCTGTCGTTGGGAAAAGTGGTGAGACGGTCCAGCAGGGCTCCACCGGTCGTGGTGTCGTGGGCAGGTCGGCTCAGCTTCTCCCTCGTCGGATTCTTAGGTCCTGTGGCAACTTCTGAAGTTCCAGTCCCCAAAGTCCTGCTTTTATGCAGCAAACCCCCATTCACTCAGCCTAGCTGTCACTCAAACATGCTAAGTGGTGAGCCGGCCGGCTCACCACTTGGGCCAATTAGGACAGAGTGCGACTTGAGTTGCCTAGGCAACTCAGTCCAGGGTGCCTACATTCCCCTCCACCCCTCCTAAGTACCCCAGACATAGTGGCACCACTTTGGAGGGCTTCTGTGGAGAAGCCCGCCAAAAAGTGGAACAAAGGGCTCAACTTGGGTTGGAGTCACAGAAGAGAACACAAACGCCATTTTAGAATCAAGTTTTGGCAAAAAATACCAACCGGAGAATTAATATTAATTAAATAAACCGGCGGTATGTTCGAGGCTACCGTAAATAATTAAATAAAGATAGTAGCCTAAAACAATGGGAAATACCATAGGAAAATATTCGCGGTTGAATATAAAAAGTAGTATCCACTGCCACCAGCCAAAACTCGATCAGGGGGGACGGAGACGTGCCCCCTCGACTAACAGACCCTGGGGCAATCGAATTGCCCCAGCCAGTACGTCCACAATATGATGGTGTTACACTTCAGACTTCCCCGCCGGCATCCTTGCGGAATACAACTTCTTTACAGTCTCCTCTATGGTCCAGGTACAAGCTACCATGGCGTCTGTACAAGCGTCGACGCACTCCATGTCACCTGACACGCCTTGTACGTGGAAGACGTACAGCAAGCCACGCCCCTCTTACGACTATAAAACCACCGTCTTCCAAGGGGCTCGTTGCTGCTAATTAGCGTTACCAGCTACACGCGGTTTCATCCGTTTCCTCTTCGTGTCTCCCTACACAAATTCTTATCTGAACTCCTGGTTTTGACCTTTTGCCTGAAAATTGGATTGCTTCGTTTCCTCCCTTATTCTTGTCGTGATCGTCTGGTTGTTGGACTTGGAACGCTACTGGATACGGCTCTCTTCTGTGTCTTGCGGTTCTTCCCTGGTTGCCGCTCTGCACTTCAATTTGCGGTCTACATCCGGATCATCTCAACAACTACTCAACTATACTCGTGTACTCAGGTACATATCTATTGTCTTCCATGGACATTGTCTTCTGTTGGATTCTGGGACATTGAGTGACTTTCCTGTGAGATTTCTCTTCAGTGCATATGAACGCTTTCCTGAACTGCACCAACCTGGCCCTAGTGTGTCCCTCGTGCCGTTCGGGGTTACTTACCTATACTAACTTCCCTGTTTGTTATTTTCTCCTGTCGTTGTCTTCAGAATCCTGGACTCCTCTTACTCCATTTATCTTTACTCAGGTCAGGTGTCATCAATTCTATAGCTAAAGTGGGAACCGATATTGATTTAGATCAATTCCACTCATTCGTGTTATTCTTTGTAGATTATCCCGGGGAAACGCAACTTCACTCCAATATCCATATAGGTAGTTGTCCAATCATTTTAACTGTTCTAATCACTTGTTTAACATCAACACTGTCTAATATCTTGGTATTCTTTTGCAGCGTTGGTATTGGCGGTGTGTGTTCTCCCCGCTCTTTTACTCAATTGACACCTCTGTCTGTTCTAACTGAAACAGCAGAGCGGTACATTGTGGAAAAGAGCCCCTCTTTGAGGAAACCTGAGTCTTGTACTCAGGGGAGCTGGGATGGAAGGCTGAATTCGGAATTCTATACTACCAACACCTCCAAGGTCGTGTTCTCCGCATCTTCGGCCTATTCGGAGTGGAAAGTAACAGATGGTTTGTACTGGTTCTGTTCAGAATTTAAGACTAGTAAAGTCAATGGTGACTTTACATGCCCTGGGAGACAGTAGTCAGTCCCAGGGTATGGAGTCTATACTGGGGGGTCACTATGACACCCCTGTGTTACTGCACGGAGGGTGCTGTGTAACACACATCACAAAAACACATGAAACCCAATGGAGTAAAAGACCCCATAGCCCATTAAACAAATCAGGGCAGCACGGCTCTGAGTAAGTTCAGGGAGGCTGGGGCATGTAGGGTTACAGTTAAAGGCCCTAAGTGCATGGTAGGCCTGGGGGCAGTACAGGGGCGACTGGTCATGGAGGAGACTGATAACCAGGGAGTCTTTGAAGGTAGCCAGGCAACCAATCAGTGCAGCAGACAGGTAGGTCAGCAGGGGAGAGAAAGAGAAAGCAGAGACAAGAAGGAAGGTCTTGAGCTGCTTCCAGAACATTAGGTAGTCCGGCTCAAGTTTTAAAGGGGCAGGAAGGCCATTCTAGAAGGAGGCACCTACAGAGGAGAGAGATCTACCCCCCCAACTCTCTGCCAGGAGAAGCGTCTGACCCACAGAGTTTCAGGTGGCTGAGGGAAGGGCTCGAGAAGGAAGGTGTTTTGGACGAGAGAGTTGGATGTGGAGCAGTTCCGGCCCCAGAAAGCCTTGTGGATGATGCAGAGGGTCTTGAACTTGATCCTTGCAGCCACCGGGAGCCAGTGGAGAGATTTCAGGGCAGGAGAAATAGGGTCGCTGGGCTTTAGGCCAAGGACAAGTCTTGCATTCCTGTTCTGGATTAGTTGCAGAGGGCAGAGAGTAGAGGAAAGCAGTTTGAGAAAGTGGCTGTTGCAGTAGTCCAGCCTAGAGAGAACAGGGCTCTGGAGACAGTGAGCTTCTGGGGGAAACTGAGAAAAGGAAGAATACCTCTGAGGAAGTGCAGCTGGTAGTGGAATGTCATGGACAGGTCCTTGATGTGTGGAGAGAAGGAGAGAGTGGAGTCAAAGATGACACCAAGGTTTTTTGCCTACAGGAAGGCGGAGGCAGAGGGCCCAGGGAGTGGGGCCAGAGTAAGAGAGGGAAAGCGGGAGCAGGGGTCCCAATGAGAAGGATCTCAGTCTTTGTGGCATTAAGGCAGAGATCGTTGGAGGCACACTAATGCTGAATTGCGGATAGACAGGAATGAGTGTGAGAGGAGAGGAGGCTGAGGGGAGCCTCAAAGAGAGTGGAGTGTCATCTGCATAACTCTGAAAGTTATAGGAGAAGGTAGAGATCAGGTGGGTCAAAGGGGCTAAGTAGACATTGACGAGCTAGAGTGAGAGGTTAGAGCCATGGGGAACACTGTGGAGAGCGAGGTGGAGAGAGAGATGGTGGAGAGAAATGACCCAAGTTGGACCTGGGAGGGCCGGTACAGGAGGAAGGAGGTCAACCACTTCAGAGCCTGATCCATGATGCCCAAGTTCTCACAAAGTCGACTGATCAGGATGGCATGATTGACCGTGTCAAAAGCAGAAGAAAGGTCAAGGAGGATAAGGACAGAAGGAAGGCTCATTGCCTTAGGGCGTGGTTCACCATACCTAGCCTACTAAAACATTGTGCATTGTATATATACTACCTTTTGTCTCCGAGTGCACCATTTAGCCTATTGCGACGTGGCTCCAAGTCCTACATCCCACTATCTCTGAGAGTCCTACGTAGCCTACTGTGACACTGTGTACTGTGTATTTATGCCTCACTGCCTACTGTCACGGAGAGTTCTACTTAGCCCACATTGACACTGTGTATTGTGCATTCATGCCCCACCGCCTACTGTCACTGAGAGACCTATCTAGCCTAACGTGACATTGCGTAGTTATGTCTGACTGCCCACTGTCTTGAGTGATCTACTTGGGCCACTGCAATATTGTGCATTGCATTCTCATTACCTACTGCCTGCTATTGATTTACCTTACCTGGGCCCGCCGCATATGTACTCTTTATAGGTCTCGCCCATTGCTTTGTAGCACCGTTGAGCGCCTGATCTAGCCTCCTTGACAATCAACTCCCCATTTATAATGTTGAACCCTCGGTGACCAGCAGAGCCCTGTGCCCCCTACCATTCGTAGTCCATTGTCACCTAGATGCATCTAGAACCTGTGACCCATACCAGCGCACCCTGATCCTCTCTAACAATGTATGCCACCCTTATCGTCTTCATTAGTATACTTCAGAGCATGCTACTCGCCCTGCCACTATCAGGCGACAGAGCCAACCCATCCTTGTCCCAAACTTCACGGCCCAAGATACCTACATCATCAGGCAGATACTCTGAGACTATGTCTACCTATGTCATCCCCGCAAACTGGACCAAGCCCACCAGATTTCTGCCACCCATGATCCTCCCATATAAGATCAAGCCGACCTGCAATGCCAAAAACTCCAATAAACCCTATAACGGCCGTCTAGGTGTTATCATCAACGAACCAAATGTCCCCCTAACATCTTTAGATGACCTAGCCAGAATAACGCCTAACCTCCCATGTCCTTTAGCATGCACAAACGTCAGACTTGGATCTAGACTAGCTAAATCCTACTTCTTACCAACCAGACCCCCACCTTCAACCAATCATAAATTCAGCCAACCTCAAAAGCATACTAAAACCCACAAATCCCATACCAAATCTAGACGGACAACAGCCGTACTGGATATCACTGTTCTAAGCAATAGCCCCACTGCTATCAGTGGCGCACTGATCAATGCCAGATCCCTGGTGGCACATGCAGTAGAAATAGCAGACCGAATTACCACTAAAGAACTGGATTTCCTTGCAATAACGGAGACCTGGCTACATGCAGCTGCAAACCCCTCCCTTCTTATTGCCACCCCCGACAACTATACAGTCTTAAGATCTGACAGAGAGTCAGTCAGAGGCGGTGGAATTGCCTTTATCATCATATCCTCCTTGGGTCTCAGAATAGTCCCACAGCCTCCAATCAAGTCTTGCGAACTAATGTCAGTCAAACTTCTACTCACTAACTCACGGACCATAACAATGCATCTGATCTATAGACCCCCCTGGTCCTATTGGCTCCTTCGAAGAAGATCTCATGACCCTTCTTACCTCTAACACCAAACCCTTTAACGTGGGGCTCAACGACCCTAATGACCAACCTGCCATAACAATGGCTAACTCATTGTCCGACCCAGGCCTTACTCAAAGAGTACTCCACCCCACTCATGATAAAGGATGATCCTAGATTGGATAGCAGACCTTAATTGTGAAACTACCATATCGTCTATCGAATCACTCCCTTGGACTGACCACTCCCTGCTTTCATTTACTATCCAAAACTGCAAACTTCCAATTAAACAAAACTCCATCGCTCCTTCGATGCCAACCAGAAATAAAAGGAACATCACAGTGGAAAATCTCAAGTCATTTCTCCAACCTCTGTGCGCTTGTTCCTGCCTAACAATGTGTGCGATCTCGTCACTGGCAAAATGCTGGAAAGAAGTCACGAGGGCCACTGTAAGCAAAGACAAGACCAAATTAGGCGGCAAGAAAAAAAAATGGGGTTAAGCGACTTACCCACTTGTACAGCCTGTAGCCGGGAGAGGCACGTCCCAATCCAAGTCACAGGCTGTTAAGATTGATTTCTGATCTCTGTCCTGGAGGGGCAGAGGTTCAGAAGGCCAGCCTAGTTTCTTGGAACAGGGTAACCTCTGGACAAGCCAGATCAATTAGGGTAGCGATGGGGGCAGTCAAGACTAGGTATCAAGAGGGGTGAGGGTGAGTGAAAGCCCGCAATGAGCACACAAAGCAAGGACATGTACAAATTACTCCAAACAGGTGTTATATAAAAAATATAGACACATTTATTACAAGGCCTTTGTAATATTGACCATAGTAAAGAATCACGGTAAAACTGTAAACCAACACATCACAATCAAAATACAGTTTATATACAATACCAAAGGGTCTAAAGAGTTAGACGCACGAAATATGCAGACCACCTAGATGGGGAGGAAAACAGGCAGTGTGAATAATAGTTAGACCCAGTCCTCCTTCAGAGGCACCTAACTAGAAGGAAGTCCGAGCCCTACGAAGAGGGGAGCCTTGTGCTCAAAAGTACCTGCACACGCTGGTGCCAACGGGCAAAAGGGAGTCTCTTCGAGGAAAACAGGCAGTTCAGATCGGTGAACAAATGAAGACGAACAGATCTCCGCGACTCAAGCGCAACCTCCACTTGGGGGCAGAAGCAGAGCGCGAGTACGGAAAGCCATGCTGTTTGACACAGTGGGGAAAAGCTACAGGCTACTGCAGGAGGGCGACCGGTTCCTAGCGTTACTACTCACCGGTCCCCGATGCAGGCAGACCCAGGCTTCTCTGCGGCAGTTTCAGTGCTGGCAGGTTCAGATACAAGCAGGGGACGTCTCGGCGTGTAGATTCCGCGGCAGCAGAAGTTAGAGTTGAGGATGTCCCAAACGTAGTGAACCCGCACAGATTGTTACCACAGCAGGGCAACAAAGCGGCTGTGTGCATTTCAGCCCAATGTACACTACTCACTTCAGACCTGGGAACGCCAAGTGTACGAATCGTGTGAGAGTGTCAAGGACTCGGAATACAGCAGCAACCTGACGGTGGTTACAGAGCAAGACTCCTGGGTAGGCTGGTCAGTCCACTGGATGGCCCAGAGACACTTCCGAAGGCTTAACGTGCAGGAGATGGTGAAGATGCCGAGAATAGTTGTTCCCACTATTCCAAAGGGTCGAAGTACCAGTACAGGCCTTCTCGTTCGATCAGAGGTAGAAAGGGTTTCCCAAAAAGACAGCAGTGCAGAGGAGCAGTCCTTCAGCGGGTCACCAGCGATTCCTCGGTCCAGCCTCTTGGTTACAGGATACTTGGCTCCTTATCCTTCGTTCGTGAGAACTCAGGAGATCGACATGGTAGTGGTGTTTCCAGCCTCCTCTTATCCAGGTTTCCCTTCGCGCCAAAACGGAGGGGACCCAATAGGAGATCTGTTCACAAAACACTCACACCATACGTGGACCTATCACGGACCACGGTGGTCCCAGGCGTTCAAGACACACTAGACTCTCTGGCACCCAGGATGTGTATTGGGACCAGACATCCCAGCCCACATCCTGGAGGCTCACACCAAGCCTGTAGAAGCCCGCAAAAGCGTCGCTGTTTCGCGGGAAAGTACATGCCCAAATAAGGAAGGCCCCGGGTCGGCTCGACCTGGGGAAGGTGAAGGGGGCAAGACGGTCAGCGGACAGGACAAAGAGCCTCATGGTCTGGCAATCTTGGGAGCCAGGCCACCCTTTTGGGCTAAGCACGAGACACGCACTTAAACAGCCAAAAGGAGCTCAAAACACAAAGAAACGATCGCTGCCACCAGTCCCGTCCGTGATTCACTTGCACCGTTTGTTAACAATCCACGAGAGTATCTAGGGCCCAAAAAATGACTAGAGACCCAAGAGATCAGTAACTTAGCTTACAGTGATCTCTTGTGCCATGTTGCGCGAAAGCTGCAACATGAGCGAAAGAACTACGGAAAACAACGTTTCCCGGTACTGACTGTTTTAAGGGCATGTCAGTATCCCCGTAAGAATGGAGCGAAAGCCCAGAGGAGTGCGGCAGGAAGCCGTGCTTCTCTGGCAAAGTCTAGATCAGGGTGTAAAACAACAGCAAAAAGTTTAGGGGTTGCCACATGGAAGGAAGAATTACCTACAAGTAAGAAATCTTTCCTAACACAGGCCGTCAGCCACCAGCCACCAAACATTATCTGGAGACTAATACGGCGAGGGACGATGGGACTTGGAGGCAGTGGGGCTGGGGGGCTAAGCCTAGGGCTGAAGACAGGAAGCTGCAGGAAAGTCGAGGGCAGATGTGGCTACGGTCCTCGTTGTCTTGCTGCCGAGCATGCTCTGTCTGCTCTCTGTTCCACTGCCTCGAAGGTTTCGAGAAAGGAACCCTAACTGGGCAAGCCATGTCAGGCTGCTCCGCCTAGCACGGCCGTCTCTGACAAGGCCCCCGATCACCTCTGGGCCTGTTGGGCCTGGGCTCGGAGAGGATCTTGTAGCCCTCAGGGAGAAGTGTGTCAAAACTCGTGACAAAGCTGGCCTTAAACCATGTCTCGGTAAGGGCGAGAACATCTAGATCCAGCAGTTCAAGGAGGTGGCAGATGTCAGAGCGAAAGTTAAGAGCAGCAGTGTGGAGCAGGTTGTCACTTTTTAAAGACTTCCGGGGCGGGGTACAGTGGACCCAACCAGATGTGGCAGAGGAGCCTGGGAGGTAAATGGAGGAAGAGGCAGAGGAACCAAGGAAGAAGTTGATGGCAGTGGGGCTAGAGAGGTGGAGTTCAAGGGAGGCGAGGTAGTCAAGAGAGAGACGCATCAGGTAAGGTAGTCAGGGGAGCAGTGGGGACGAGGGAGGCAAGGGAGCCAGGAGAGCCAAAGCAGGCAAGGGAGCCAGAGTAGAGGTGGGACGGGGTGGCAAGGGAGCCATGGAGGTGGGTGGCGAGGGAGCAAGTTTATAAGAACCATCATTGCCAAAGCCAAACAAGAGCAATATTAAAAGAGGTTAACAGCAACCAACATTGCCGAAGCCAAGAGAGGCAAATACTAAAGCAAATTGACAAGAACCATCATTGCCAAAGTCAAGAGAGGGTAATTCAGAAGCAAGCTAATAGTAACCCTTATTGCCAAAGAGAGAAAAAGGCAATAGTTGGAAAAGACCCAAACAAGCATTGTCTAAGCCTAATAGAGGCAAGTGTGATAGACACCCATTATCAGCATTTGTTGATGTAAGATTGGTAAAACAAGAGTAGCAGGAGAGCAGCATTGCATGTGGCAGTCACAAATGTGGAACACACAGCACCAGTGTGTCTCATGTCTTCCCAGAAGAAGTAGTCAATACTGATGTTGTTGAAAGTCTTTGCTAAATTGTTTGAAGCAAACTTTTCCAAATAAGTACTTGTAGTAGTGTTGGAAGCTTTTAGTCCGGCAGGCGAGTATACCAGGACGGAGACCTTGAAGTAGTAGTCATGGCAGGTTAGTGGACCAGGAAGAAGTCATTTAAGTACTGCCGGTGCATCCAACGTGCTGAGCTCGCGGGTGCTGGTCAGCCCGCCAGGAAAAACCTGGCAGGCTGTCAGGCACCCGCGAGCACAGCCGGTAGTATGGCGGTCTGGTAACTACGGTACCGGCATGCTTACTGGCACCGTAGTTCCCAGACCGCCGTGCTCGGAATGAGGCCCAATAACACATTAAAAAAACCTAAGAAAAAACAAAGAAAAACACGTTGATATGATCAATATTAGCTGTCTACACACAAATGTATAAAGGTGATCGCTACTCAGTTCCATGCTTTGTGCACCCCATGCAAGTATGTTATGGTGTTATTAGTTCATGAGCCCTTGGTTGTGATCAATTCAGCTTGTTGTGAACAAGTGCGCTCAATGTGTTATATTCTGCCATTTTTAAGCGTGTGCTTCTCATGCAGTGCCTCTAAATGTTTGTCTATGTTCATATGTTTGTATACGTTTACTCACCACTGTGAGACTTCATATATATTTATAAGATTGCCCATTTTAACCTATAAACTGTGTCAGCTTCACTGACCTGTGTGCAGGGAAATGTCCTGCTCAGAAGTACGCGGTTCGCGACGTTAGTAAACGTCCTTCTGAAAGGAAACGATATCAATATGTTAACGTTATCCATCAATGTCATTCTTTTTTCAGTCATATTTATGTGCCCTGCACGGTGGCACTACATAGTGGGCTGCACCCTACTAAAATATATTCAAGCTTCAAATTCAACAAAACAGCACGCTATAACAGATCAACCTAAAACAAGCGGTGCCCTCTCTACAACCATTGGTCTATCTTCCATGTTGTTCCATATCCAGCATGGAGGACTTCCAGGGAGCTGGTTTTGATTGCTGCGAGTTTAGCCTATCAAGCTATGGGTTATGTCGGAAGTGAACAGGCAACGGGAAGGGAGATCTTTGGTTTGGGTGGAAAGGCAATTTTGTCTGCACAGGGCCACAAAAAAAAAAAAAAATTTAAATATGACTTTGTAATCATTGCTTATGGATAATGCTGCCTGCCAATATGAATGGTTCCTGCCTGCCGTCCAAGAATAACAATCTGTATGTCAAAGTACACTCCAACCTAGACCGCGCTACCCCCCCACCCAATTGGTTCCTACCCTCCTCCCAGCCTAACAATGTAACCTCCATCACTGTCCTGTTCCCCGTCCTCCTACCTACTCCCCATCAATTCCATGTCATTTCATCGTGGAATGTTTTTTCGTGGGGGGGTTTACCGCAGATTTTTTAATGAAAAAAACTCATGGAGATTTTTTTTTTGCCCCATCCCATTATATTTTTTACCTATTTTCGAACACCCACACCCCATATATATATATTTTTCTAACCCCCCTTCCCCTAAAGATTTGATGAGTTTTTTTAGGTAAAAAATCCACTGTAAAAACCTGGCGTAAAAAACATCCTGTGATGAAAGGACATCGTACCCTCACCAGCCTCCACACACGATCAGCCCTACGACTCAGGAGCCACAAGAACCCTGAAACACCATCCCGAAAAGCAACACTCATCCTATCCACCCACTCAACCTCTCGCCCTCACGGCTAGCCCCACGTAACACCCCCTGCACCCTTGTGCCCTCAAAACACACTAAGCTTGATACCTCCACAGCTACCAACTACCTCCTTTCTCCCTCTCCCATCACACCCTTAGCTACCCACCCAGCCATCAATGCATCCCCCTTCCCTACACAGACACCGTGCAACCGCAGACTAACAATGTTGCATGCTCGCACACTACCAACTTACTGCCACTCTTTCCCCAGAGTCACATCCTCAGGAAATCGCCTACTCGCGCTGCGCACCCAAACCTCAGCAGCCCCCCTACCACCACCACCCCTGGTGTAATCAGCCCACCAAACCACTTGCCTCATTCCAATGTGCCCTCATTAATTCCTGCTCCCTCCCAGCACATGCTCTGGAAATCTGTGACCTTCTCCCCGCACACAAACCTGAACCTCTTAGTCATCTCTGTAACTTGGCTACATGAAGCCTCTGGCACCGCCTTATCCTTAGCCCTACCTCAAGGCTACAACATCTACCGTCTGGACGCCTACACACCAAAGGTGGTGGAGTGGCCATCATTGCCAAGGAATCCCTCTTCCTACGACAGGTCACCAACTCCTTTGAAGGTAACAGTGACGTTTTGTCCCTCAAACTTACCACCTTCCCCTAACTGCACCATCACTATACATAGAAATCAACAAGATAGCCACCCAATAAAAAAAGGCAATCATCTCGCCCAAATCCGCCTCCTTCAACACTAGGATTACCAATGCAAAATCTGGAACTAAGAAAATCTTTGCCATCTTCAGAGAACTAGAATCACCAGCTCCTACCACGCAGGTCATAACTAAAGACGAATCGTGGTGTTCTAACTTCCAAACCGCCATGCTCAACAAACGTAACCTTCTGCAGAGCACAATCCCAACCAGAACACATTGCCTCACCCTCAGACACACCCACCACTAACCCCTCTGCCCAGGAGGATATCCCCCTCTTCTCCTTCAATGATGTCACAGAACTTAGTCCTCACCCTCCTAAAACACCTCAAACCTTCGAACTGCAAAGGTGATGACTGTCTAGCCACGATCATTAAAGACTGCTATCACACTAGCCCTGTTTCTCACAGCAGTTATCAATGCCTCCTTTCCCTCTGGACTGGTCCCTCCTAACATTAAGGAAGCCTGGGTACGACTACTTCTAAACAAGCTGTCACTTTACCCGGCCTCCTCTAAACAACTACAGACCCATAACTACTGTCCCTTTCCTTTTAGAAATCGTTGACAAATCACTGGTCCAACACTTCCTCGAAAACAAACCATATCCTGGGCCTACGTCAATCCGGCTTTCGCCCTGGTCACGGCACAGAATCTGCTCTGCTTGACCTTAAAAAGCAACTTGATATAAAGGATGCAGGCAAGCCTGCCCTACTCCTCTTCTTGGACTTATCAGCCACATTTTACCTAGTGGACCACAACATTCTTTGTCACCACCTCACTTCCTCAGCACACTTCTCACCTAATGCCACAACCTGGATCAGCTCATTCCTGCAAGGAAGAGCCATGAGAGTGTT
Organism: Ambystoma mexicanum; assembly: GCF_040938575.1. Taxonomy (NCBI): domain Eukaryota; kingdom Metazoa; phylum Chordata; class Amphibia; order Caudata; family Ambystomatidae; genus Ambystoma; species Ambystoma mexicanum. The sequence goes on along the minus strand of NC_090933.1, from coordinate 1,388,558,534 downwards.
CTCAGATCAGGCGTGTGGAGCTCCCATCACCATCCACTGCTGAGTCCCTCCGGGATCCTATATCTCTCCCACTCTCTACAACATTTCCACTAAGCCTCTATTTGACATCCTAGATTCCATTGGTATAGCTTACACTAAGTATGCTGATGACACCCAAATCCTACTCCCACTCTCCGGTAACTACGAAACTGACGCCAAGGCCCTCAACACTGCCTACTCCACTATTGAGGCCTGGATGTCAGCCAACCGTCTCTGCCTCAACAGTGATAAGACTGAAATACTCCTAGTAGGCTCACAGGAAACCCTAAACGTACTTACCAACCAATACAGCACTTTCACAATTGATAACATACAGATCCTGGTCTCCCCATCGGTAAAACCTTAGGAGTCTACCTCAATGCCACCCTCTCCATGTCACGTCAAGTCAGCGCCATCGCCTCCTCAGCTGCCTATTACACCAAATTGATTAACGCAGCCAAACCCCTCTTATCCACTGAGAACTGCCTCTCCATCACCAGAGCCATAATAGGCTCAAGACTGGATTACTGCAACATCCTCTTTGCTGGCACTACAGCAAAAAACCTAATGAAACTCCAAATAATCCAAAACAATGCACTTCGAGCAGCTCTCAAAATTCCCAAAAGAGAACACATATCTGCCGTTAGTGTACGGCAAAGCGGATGCCCCGGAGGATGCATCTATTAAAGTTTCCTTGCAATAAACTGTGGGATGTACATCTTTGCTTTAAGCTAAATTTGATGTACACCCATGAAAGGACATTGAAATGGTGAAATAAATCTGCAGCAGGTGCTCCTGTAAGGAGCCGCTTTTGTAATGAATCAGAACAAAAATAAACCCTAAAACATCTTGTAATCTACTGAAAACACTTTGATAACTGGGACCTGGCATGATCGGTACGACGTTGCTAGCCAGGGAATGGTTGTGGATGGCATGTATGTGGGGATATACAACAAAGACCATATTGGCTCTTTCAAAATGTCTTGTTCTGTTAAATGTAGAACTGGAAAAAATCATATCACAAGTATGAAGAATGCCAGTATTTCTGCTTTGAATAAACTTAAATACACTTAATGTTGTTTTGTGTTTTATGTATAACTTTGGTTTATTGTTTATGAGAAACCAATTTATGTGGCTGGATTTTGTGATAGGTGTTTGCTGGTCATCCACCTTTGATTATGTGGTTTATACATCACTTTGATGATGTACACTATGAAGGATGAAATTCATTAAGAAGGACTCCATCACAGTAGTTGTCAAGTGAATGTTCTGTTGAGAAGTCTATGTATACTCGCAGTATTACTGTGAGATGCTTGTTTATTACGCATAGTGGAGACTGAGATCTACACATTCAGGTAGAGCAGTGCTCTGTATTGCAGATGAAATTTAACAGGATGTAATCTATGAGAACGGTTGTTATGTGAATGGATCTCTTCCTTCTCTGAGGCTAGTATTTTGTTTTATATTATGGTTTACCATGATAAGAAGATTGTGTTTTTAACCTTTATTACATACTGTTGATGTTGTAAGAGTTTGTTGAGCAAACTAATAAAAAAAAGATCTGCCGCCAGACACGAAGCCCAATGGCTCCCCTTCAAAGAACGGGTCCTATTCAAAACTCTTGCCGTCACTCACAAGTGCATCACTCACACAGCCTCCCTTTACCTTGCCTCGAAAGTAATGAGAACAGGCTCTTCCAGACCCACAAGAACACCACCACCACTCCCACCGTCTCATAATCCCCAAGTCGAGTCAAACAAGCCAAAGCAGGTGGCGCTAGCGTCCCTTTAATTGCTGCCAAACAATGGAATTCCCTGCCACTCACCCTTAGAAACGAACCCTCACACCTTGCATTCTGAAAAGCACTCAAAACCTGGCTGTTTAACTAACCTCTGCCTACACTCCCGCTCTGCGCATCACGCCTGCGTACTCATGTTCCCTGTAACACGTCATATGCTTTGTCATGCACCACTGTAACTAGTTCTTGCACCACTGTATCCAATTCACCTACAGTTGTTAGATCTAATACTCTCTGTATGTACTACTGTAACCAAGTAGCCTACTTACCTCTGTAACAGCGCCACGATGCCTGCGGGCTGTTGTGTGCTACACAAATTTAAAAAACGAATAAATAAATAATACGCTTTAAAATTCACACTTTTATCCTCATCCAAACTCTCGTTTGAGGGGATGGGTTGCACGTTGTCCTCCTTTACTCAGTGCAATAGGGGGCATCCCTGGGCATGGGGGCTGGGGGGCAAAGAGGAGAGAAAGGGAAGATGGGGGCAAGGAGTGCACTCAGGACAGGAGACAAACTGCTGCAGAAGCAAAGAACACCCTGTGCAGAGAGACATGCATATATCACAGCAGCTATTTACCTTCTGTTGCCTGCGGGACACTGCAACGCACCAATAGTGTATTCAGGTCTGGAGAAAGAAAATATTACCATAGGATTAATTAATCTCCAAGAATGTACACCACATCCAGAGAAAATATATTTAAGAAATATCCAAAGAGGGAGCTGCCTCGCCCCCTATAAATCACAAACACAGGAGAAAGGCTTAACAGAAGGAGCGTGAAGGAAAAGCAGAGACAAGTCAACATTACCCTAAAAGGACACTTTTCTCACCACAAGCGCGTGCAATAGGCCTGTCACTCAGCTGCGGTAAATTATGCCATGGGATTGCTTCAGAGCTTGTGCAGCATTTTCCCTTTAACAATAGAGCAAGAGATGGGGGGGGGGGGGCAGGAGGAAGCAGGAACGCAGCCACGGCTCAGAAGACTGAGCTACCTAGCGCCTTGGGCAGCGAGGCTGGGGTGCAGCGCTGGAGGACAGACATGCGCAGTACCGAGTAGACACCAGAGAGCATGCGCAGAAAGGGGGAACGGGAAGTAGGAACTCACAGCTGAAACTAAACCCAAGGAGCATGCGCAGAAAGGGGAAACCGGAAGTAGGAACTCACAGCTGAAACTAAACCCAAGGAGCATGCGCAGAAAGGGGAAACCGGAAGTAGCACTGTCACATCCGAAACATCTACCCAGAGAGCATGCGCAGAAAGGGGGAACCGGAAGTAGGAACTCACAGCTGAAACTAAACCCAAGGAGCATGCGCAGAAAGGGGGAACGGGAAGCAGAAAACTCATAGCTGAAACTAAACCCAAGGAGCATGCGCAGAAAGTAAACACCGGAAGTAGGAACTCACAGCTGAAACTAAACCCAAGGAGCATGCGCAGAAAGGAGACACCGGAAGTAGGAACTCACAGCTGAAACATCTACCCAAAGAGCATGCGCAGAAAGGGGGAACGGGAAGCAGAACTCACAGCTGAAACTAAACCCAAGGAGCATGCGCAGAAAGGGGGAACGGGAAGCAGAACTCACAGCTGAAACTAAACCCAAGGAGCATGCGCAGAAAGTAAACACCGGAAGTAGGAACTCACAGCCGAAACATCTACCCAAAGAGCATGCGCAGAAAGGAGACACCCCGGAAGTAGGAACTCACAGCTGAAACTAAACCCAAGGAGCATGCACAGAAAGGAGACACCGGAAGCAGCACGGACACAGCTGAAACATGTACCCAAAGAGCATGCGCAGAAAGAAGACGCCGGTCATATGTGCATCTACAGGTCTCAAGAGTGTCCATACAACGTTGCCAAAATAAACATGAGGTCCACTTTCCTAAGCAGACCACATTTCCAAGGACCGAATGGTTCATACTCGTTTTAATCCAGTTAGCCATTTCTTACCCATGCTTCTGGCCAGTCATTCACACGGACCAGTTCGTAGTGTACTTAGAAACAATGCTATGTGATGCCACTTCCTGTGATGTCACGATGGGGGCGTGGTCAAATTACATCACTTCCTGTGATGTCACACGGGGGCGTGGCCAAATAACATAACTTCATATGATGTCACTCTTGGAGGAGTGACCTAGTGATGTCACTTCCACTACGCCTGGCATTTTGGTGAAATGACATCCCTGCTTCCGCCTCTTCCAAGATTCGCCCTCCACGGCTGCTGAGGCTGGGGGTTGTGTCTCCTCAGGGTAGAAGTGGACACTGTGCTCTCCCTGGGGTGGAATGGTTTGGTTTCTAGGCACCCTTGGTCCGGGGTGCTTGTTCAGATCCTTCCATTGGACGTTACGGGCATGCACCAAGATGGGGTTGCCCAGGGCATTCCCCAGGTGCTCTGCTGCTGCACTGTTCACAGGGCGTGGAACGGGTTGCCATGTCCCGTTTTGTGGCGACACTCTCTTCCTCGCATCGCCCGCCTGGTGGGGCGGTTTTCGATGTCGGCAGTGAAGGCAGCGGTTCAGGACGCTGTGGATCGCAAGGTTGCCTCTGGGTTACGGAATGCATGCTGTTGCTACCCTGTCCCTCTGTACATCTGTCTGCAAGTCCTACATGACAGACTCTACCTTGTGCAGCTCTGCAGCCACTTTACGGGGGTCCTGTGCTGTTTGGTGGCTCCTTGGAGGTGTCGGTTCACTATGTAGGAACGTAGGTTCCCAGCCTATGTTCATGCGGACGAGGTCTGACGACACTCGTCCTCTGCTCTCCCACACACGACTCGCCCTTCGAGGCTGGTTTAGAAGTCCGGCTGGTACATTGGGCTGGCGGGCGTTCTTCACAGACCTAGTGGTCTTCCGCTGCCTGGCCTTGTTAGGACTTCTATCAATTCATGGTCTATCTGGCAGCATTGGAGGGAACAGCATCCTCACTGGGTATTTAGCCCTTCAAAATGGTGGCAGCTTGGTGCACTGCTCAGACGATCTGGTAACGTTGCAGTTGTTTACAAGATGGCGCCCTGATGCAATCCATCCCAAGGATCGTTGCCACAGAGTGAAACAGCAGAAGAAGCAGCCCAATGGTGAGCACCTTGTGTCGCTTCGTTTTTCCCCACTAAGCATTGACGCTGTTACTCTACCCTGTTTTCTATTCCCTGTTTTTCTCTTAGCCCTTCTGTCTTGCCTTTGCCATATTCCTCCTTTGCCCTTCCCGATTCCCTCTGCCTTTGCACTCTGCCTGCCTGCTCTGCGAAGTAAGTTCTGTGAAGGAAACAGAGTTCCTATTCCCTGTCCGATTGTTTCAGTTGCCGCCTTGGCACCTCGGTGCGTTTCTTTTACATCGAGGCAAGTAATGGATAACATCAGTTCGCCAGAGCAAGGAACCATACCATCATCTTCTCTGAAGATACAATGCCTCTGACAAGGGTTTTCCCTGTATGGGTTTTCCCCCTGGCCATCGCCCATAGAGCACACACGGCCACCCTATTCAAATTGGGCTACGTGAATGCTCTTGTGCCATTTTCTAATCAAATCTCTCTGGGATGAAACACCAGGTGATCTACGACGAGATTACAGGTTAGCCTCCGACTGCACATCCTTACAGCAAGCGACGCCAGCTCCATCACAATGGAACAAATGCAACAAGTATTAGCAGCTCTTCAAGATCTCACCCAGGAAGTGCAACATCTGAAGAATGAAAATGCTGCGCTTTGACAAATGGTTGCAGCTGCACCCATACGAACTGAGCTGCCTCCAACCTCCCTCATTTTGTGGAATTTCGCAGAAAATCCAAAGAAACTCAAGGAGTTCTTATGATATGATATGATATGGTATTTGTAACGCGCCTATACACAGGTGTTAAAGGCGCGACGAGGCAGGGAGGGGAGGAACAAGGGGAGACATAACAAACGATCCTACTAGGCCAGGTGTCATTCAGATCGCGCAGGGGTGGGGGAGGGGGAAAAAGTGCAAGGGGAGGGGGAGGGGGGAAGTGCAGTAAGGTAAGTGGCGTAAAGTAATAAATAAAAAAGGGCCAGCTGGTGGCAAGTGCAAGGTAAGTGCAGAACAAGTGCTGGGGAAGGGGGGGGGGGGGGCTGTAGGGATACAGAGACAGTCCCGCAGTGCAGAGGGGTTCCAGGGGATCAGTGGCTGGGCCCAGGACCGAAGGCCGTTTAGAGTGGTCCAGTTGCAGGATCAGTGCAGTTTAGTGAAGAATTAATTAGCTGTTCAGCAGGGGAGAGGGAGAGAGAAAGCAGAAGCAAAGAGGAAGGTTTTGAGGTGCTTCCGGAACCGGAGGTGGTTCTCCTCAAGTTTCAGGGAGGCAGGAAGGCTGTTCCAGAGGGAGGCCCCTGCTGCGGAGAGAGATCTACCCCCAGCTCGTTGCTTCGAGAAACGGCTGACCATGAGGGATTTGGAGGCGGATGAGCGAAGGGCTCGGGGAGGAAGATATTTGGGAAGAGAGAGTTGAAGGTATTTAGGACCCAAGCCCCAGAAGGCCTTGTGGACAATGCAGAGGGTTTTGAACTTTATCCTCGCAACCACTGGGAGCCAGTGTAGAGATTTCAGTCCTGGAGAGATACGGTCCCTGGGCTTGAGGCCAAGGACAAGTCTCGCAGTTCTGTTCTGGATGAGTTGCAGAGGGCGGAGAGTGGAGGCAGGCAGATTCTTGGAATCATGTGTTGTACAGTTTACTTTGAATCCCTCCTATTTTCCCACAGATCACTCTAACGTGAGTTTTATTCTATCCAACTTGGCAGGAAGTGCCCTGGCCCAGGCAACTCCCCTTGTAATCACCAACAATCAAATCCTGGATTCATGTTCTGCCTTTGTAAATAGTCTTCAGGCAATGTTTAGCCAACAAGAACTCAATGTCGCCACCCAGGAAAATCTACTCAAAAGAAGACAAGGGTCATTAGATGTGCTGACTTACAGCACCAATTTCAAACAAATGGCCGGGGAGAACGCCTGGCCTGATGATGCTTTGGTAACACTTTTTCGACAAGTGTTGTCTGAGGAACTCAAAGATGAGGTCTCCTGTGTGCCAAGACCTCCAAATCTGAAAGAGATGATTGCATTAACGCTACAGATCGATTTTCGTTTGCAAGAGCAGCAATCCAAAAGACTTAAAGGACGCCTGCAGAAGACGGCCAAAGCTTTTCCTTCTAGTCCTCGCCAGCACTCAGAATAGGAGCCCATTCAGGGTGGTATCGCCCGTGGAACTTTGACTCTGGAAGAACGCAATAGGCGCAGGACTCTCGGCCTCTGCATGTATTGTGGATCTTACAAGCATTTGTTAAGGATTGTCTGATCACCCCACCTCAACAGACGGGAAACACCAGACCCCATCCATAATGGGAACCACGGTCAAGGGGAAAGCTGTATGTTCCCACGCTCACAATCCTCAGGATACCCTCATGATGGTTCTTAAAGTAGAGTTGCATCTCCAGGACAAGATCATTCATGATGTTCCTGCCCTCATCGATTGTGTCTATAAACAAGGAAAGGGGTCCTGCCTATGTAATTTCTAATCTATTGCACTTTATTCTAATGCAGTTATTACTTCTTGTAGGGCTGCCTGCCAGCATATCATTAGTTGGCAAGCAATGCCTCGCTGTCTGCAGAAAATACAGTGGAAAGCTCAAAAGAGAATGGTGTTCAGTTTATTACTAATGACTGACCCATTTTTTGAAATATATTCATGTTTTAAAATATATGCACTTTGTAACATATGTGAAAAGCGCACAACTTGAAAATCACAGAGTGCAGTACATATCATCTCCGGGATCTGGACATTTTACAAATGATATGTAAAGTAAGGCTAATGAACATCAGACATTTACTCCATGCTAATCCTCATAACAAAACTCAAAATAGGCATTGCTTCATGCCTTTGCAACTTGTCACATCATTTGAAAAACATACAGATGTCAAATGCAGTCACAGCAGTGTTCGTTATTTTCACAGGTGAACATGGAGTTCCTAAACAAAACCAAATGCATTACTTTGTGTGGCTTTGACATGCGGAAGTTCCAAATAGAGAAATGTTCTAGTGTCTTTCATAGATGAAAATCTATTCAATGTGTTTCTTCTAGGTGGTATAACCTTCACGAGGTTTACTCTACACCAAAAGTCAATTTTCAGCCAGGCTAGAGGGTAACCTTAAAAAGTCGACGTCCGGACATTGAATCAAACCCAGAGCAGGGGGAAGAACCCAAAGGGCACCTGCATGGTTGCGCTGGGGTTCATCGATTGTGGGGCAGATGGACATATTCTCGATGACCCCTGGGCCCCAGAACACCATGTGCCTCGGGAACCCACCCCACTTCCTATTCCAGTGGAAGGGGTTGACGGTACTCCATTATCTTCAATCCCCATTAAAGAACAAACCTCCAAACTTTTGATGCGACTATCTTCCCATAATGAGTCCATCACATTTGATCTAATAAAGGCAGCACATTACCCAATTATTTTGGATCTTCCTTGGCTTCGGCAACACAACCCCTATGTGAATTGGGCAGCTGGTACCATATTTTTGGGCTCAGAGTATTATTTCCTTCGACATTGCCTTTATGAAATAGCCATCTGCTTTCAAACTCAACTGAAAACCAATGAGAACAGATCTATATCCCACCTCCAAAAATTGCCCAAAGAGTACCATGCTTATCAACAGGTATTCTTAGAAGACGAATACACGTAGTTACCTCCACATCGAGTAGAGGACTGTTCCATTGAGATCTTGCCCAACACTCAAGTTCCTTTCGGTATGATGTATACTCTCTCTGAGCCAGAGAAAGAGGCCTAAGGTGCATACCTACAGACTTACCTTCAAAACGGGCTGATAATGGTGTCGAAATCCCCTTAGGGTGCATTGATATTCTTCATCCCAAAGAAAGACACTTCAGAATTACATCCATGTATTGATTACAGGAGCTTGAATAAGATTACAGTAAAGGATAAATACCCTCTTCTCTTGATCCTGGACAGTTTGGAGGCCGTCCGAGGGGGTTTTGATATGTACAAAGTTGAATCTTAGAGGCGCATAGCATCTCCTCCGGTTTCATAGTGGCAACGAGTGGAAAACAGCATTTGGCCCTCCCTTCTGCCACTACGAATACCGTGTCATGCTCTTCGGATTGGCTAACGCCCGCTTTATTTTCAGCGATTTATGGATCACCTTTTTTCAGATCTCTGTTAGGCAGAAATCTGTGCAGTTCCCTTAGGGACCACTGCAAAAGATTTAAGACTACAGGTGTTAGCAGTAAACCCACTTGGTAGCAGTCTGTAACACCCAGATTTACCTGGTAGCTGTGGCTGAGCAGTCAGACTTCCCTCAAGAAGAGTTAGGCAGTATGCAAAGTATACTCAATAGGCACTCAGATACAATAATACAAGCAAACACTCACCAGAGCTTTGGTATCAAAGTATATAATTATTTATTTATAAACACACAGTTGAAACACTCCAGCACTCTTATTGTAAAATATTCTAAACACAGTTACTATTATGATATATACACCCCTTTTTCCCTTATTGGAAAATCACAGTAAGACACCACTTATGTTCATACAGAGGTGAGCGCTTAACTAGATTGCACTATACTAAGGTTGTGAAAAAGGGAGGGAAAAAGACAGAATATGCAGGATTACACCACTCTACGATTCGGGAACACTATTAGCAAGGCAGAGAGCAAAAAGTCACTGGTGAGCCAAAGTCCAAAGGCTGGGCCCACTCTTAGAGAGAGCAGAGCACAAATGCGCCCAAGATCACAGTTACACTAGGCTTAGAAAGTCTTGCAGAGAGTTCAGAGAAGAGTTTAGAGAGGCTTAGAAAAGTTTAGCCAGGGTGTCCCAGGCTAACCCAGGTTCGAAAGCCGGGGGCTAAATCTACCCCGTACAGTCGGTTGCAAGGGAAGCCAGGCGGGACATGGTACCTTAAGTGGGAAGAATCCTCCAGCGGTGGCAGTTGTTCCTGGTAGTGGTTGCAAGTTGCGGCATCGTCCAGGGGAAGAGAAGATCTCGACGTGGAGGAAAGATGCAGGTCGTTGCACTACCAGGGCAGAAACCAGCCGCGGAGTTTTCCGGTAAAAGGTGGTACCTTTATCTCGCGGTCGTGGTAAAACGTGGTATCCCGGTTGCCGGGGTGCTTAGCACGGGCAAGGCGGCCACGAGATACGTCGGGAAAGCTAAAAGACGGTGAAACTTGTTATCCCCACCAGTCAAAGGAAGAAGACTCTCCGGCGGGAGATCTCCTCTGTCATTGGGAAAAGTGGTGAGACGGTCCAGCAGGGCTCCACCGGTCGTGGTGTCGTGGGCAGGTCGGCTCAGCTTCTCCCTCGTCGGATTCTTAGGTCCTGTGGCAACTTCTGAAGTTCCAGTCCCCAAAGTCCTGCTTTTATGCAGCAAACCCCCATTCACTCAGCCTAGCTGTCACTCAAACATGCTAAGTGGTGAGCCGGCCGGCTCACCACTTGGGCCAATTAGGACAGAGTGCGACTTGAGTTGCCTAGGCAACTCAGTCCAGGGTGCCTACATTCCCCTCCACCCCTCCTAAGTACCCCAGACATAGTGGCACCACTTTGGAGGGCTTCTGTGGAGAAGCCCGCCAAAAAGTGGAACAAAGGGCTCAACTTGGGTTGGAGTCACAGAAGAGAACACAAACGCCATTTTAGAATCAAGTTTTGGCAAAAAATACCAACCGGAGAATTAATATTAATTAAATAAACCGGCGGTATGTTCGAGGCTACCGTAAATAATTAAATAAAGATAGTAGCCTAAAACAATGGGAAATACCATAGGAAAATATTCGCGGTTGAATATAAAAAGTAGTATCCACTGCCACCAGCCAAAACTCGATCAGGGGGGACGGAGACGTGCCCCCTCGACTAACAGACCCTGGGGCAATCGAATTGCCCCAGCCAGTACGTCCACAATATGATGGTGTTACACTTCAGACTTCCCCGCCGGCATCCTTGCGGAATACAACTTCTTTACAGTCTCCTCTATGGTCCAGGTACAAGCTACCATGGCGTCTGTACAAGCGTCGACGCACTCCATGTCACCTGACACGCCTTGTACGTGGAAGACGTACAGCAAGCCACGCCCCTCTTACGACTATAAAACCACCGTCTTCCAAGGGGCTCGTTGCTGCTAATTAGCGTTACCAGCTACACGCGGTTTCATCCGTTTCCTCTTCGTGTCTCCCTACACAAATTCTTATCTGAACTCCTGGTTTTGACCTTTTGCCTGAAAATTGGATTGCTTCGTCTCCTCCCTTATTCTTGTCGTGATCGTCTGGTTGTTGGACTTGGAACGCTACTGGATACGGCTCTCTTCTGTGTCTTGCGGTTCTTCCCTGGTTGCCGCTCTGCACTTCAATTTGCGGTCTACATCCGGATCATCTCAACAACTACTCAACTATACTCGTGTACTCAGGTACATATCTATTGTCTTCCATGGACATTGTCTTCTGTTGGATTCTGGGACATTGAGTGACTTTCCTGTGAGATTTCTCTTCAGTGCATATGAACGCTTTCCTGAACTGCACCAACCTGGCCCTAGTGTGTCCCTCGTGCCGTTCGGGGTTACTTACCTATACTAACTTCCCTGTTTGTTATTTTCTCCTGTCGTTGTCTTCAGAATCCTGGACTCCTCTTACTCCATTTATCTTTACTCAGGTCAGGTGTCATCAATTCTATAGCTAAAGTGGGAACCGATATTGATTTAGATCAATTCCACTCATTCGTGTTATTCTTTGTAGATTATCCCGGGGAAACGCAACTTCACTCCAATATCCATATAGGTAGTTGTCCAATCATTTTAACTGTTCTAATCACTTGTTTAACATCAACACTGTCTAATATCTTGGTATTCTTTTGCAGCGTTGGTATTGGCGGTGTGTGTTCTCCCCGCTCTTTTACTCAATTGACACCTCTGTCTGTTCTAACTGAAACAGCAGAGCGGTACATTGTGGAAAAGAGCCCCTCTTTGAGGAAACCTGAGTCTTGTACTCAGGGGAGCTGGGATGGAAGGCTGAATTCGGAATTCTATACTACCAACACCTCCAAGGTCGTGTTCTCCGCATCTTCGGCCTATTCGGAGTGGAAAGTAACAGATGGTTTGTACTGGTTCTGTTCAGAATTTAAGACTAGTAAAGTCAATGGTGACTTTACATGCCCTGGGAGACAGTAGTCAGTCCCAGGGTATGGAGTCTATACTGGGGGGTCACTATGACACCCCTGTGTTACTGCACGGAGGGTGCTGTGTAACACACATCACAAAAACACATGAAACCCAATGGAGTAAAAGACCCCATAGCCCATTAAACAAATCAGGGCAGCACGGCTCTGAGTAAGTTCAGGGAGGCTGGGGCATGTAGGGTTACAGTTAAAGGCCCTAAGTGCATGGTAGGCCTGGGGGCAGTACAGGGGCGACTGGTCATGGAGGAGACTGATAACCAGGGAGTCTTTGAAGGTAGCCAGGCAACCAATCAGTGCAGCAGACAGGTAGGTCAGCAGGGGAGAGAAAGAGAAAGCAGAGACAAGAAGGAAGGTCTTGAGCTGCTTCCAGAACATTAGGTAGTCCGGCTCAAGTTTTAAAGGGGCAGGAAGGCCATTCTAGAAGGAGGCACCTACAGAGGAGAGAGATCTACCCCCCCAACTCTCTGCCAGGAGAAGCGTCTGACCCACAGAGTTTCAGGTGGCTGAGGGAAGGGCTCGAGAAGGAAGGTGTTTTGGACGAGAGAGTTGGATGTGGAGCAGTTCCGGCCCCAGAAAGCCTTGTGGATGATGCAGAGGGTCTTGAACTTGATCCTTGCAGCCACCGGGAGCCAGTGGAGAGATTTCAGGGCAGGAGAAATAGGGTCGCTGGGCTTTAGGCCAAGGACAAGTCTTGCATTCCTGTTCTGGATTAGTTGCAGAGGGCAGAGAGTAGAGGAAAGCAGTTTGAGAAAGTGGCTGTTGCAGTAGTCCAGCCTAGAGAGAACAGGGCTCTGGAGACAGTGAGCTTCTGGGGGAAACTGAGAAAAGGAAGAATACCTCTGAGGAAGTGCAGCTGGTAGTGGAATGTCATGGACAGGTCCTTGATGTGTGGAGAGAAGGAGAGAGTGGAGTCAAAGATGACACCAAGGTTTTTTGCCTACAGGAAGGCGGAGGCAGAGGGCCCAGGGAGTGGGGCCAGAGTAAGAGAGGGAAAGCGGGAGCAGGGGTCCCAATGAGAAGGATCTCAGTCTTTGTGGCATTAAGGCAGAGATCGTTGGAGGCACACTAATGCTGAATTGCGGATAGACAGGAATGAGTGTGAGAGGAGAGGAGGCTGAGGGGAGCCTCAAAGAGAGTGGAGTGTCATCTGCATAACTCTGAAAGTTATAGGAGAAGGTAGAGATCAGGTGGGTCAAAGGGGCTAAGTAGACATTGACGAGCTAGAGTGAGAGGTTAGAGCCATGGGGAACACTGTGGAGAGCGAGGTGGAGAGAGAGATGGTGGAGAGAAATGACCCAAGTTGGACCTGGGAGGGCCGGTACAGGAGGAAGGAGGTCAACCACTTCAGAGCCTGATCCATGATGCCCAAGTTCTCACAAAGTCGACTGATCAGGATGGCATGATTGACCGTGTCAAAAGCAGAAGAAAGGTCAAGGAGGATAAGGACAGAAGGAAGGCTCATTGCCTTAGGGCGTGGTTCACCATACCTAGCCTACTAAAACATTGTGCATTGTATATATACTACCTTTTGTCTCCGAGTGCACCATTTAGCCTATTGCGACGTGGCTCCAAGTCCTACATCCCACTATCTCTGAGAGTCCTACGTAGCCTACTGTGACACTGTGTACTGTGTATTTATGCCTCACTGCCTACTGTCACGGAGAGTTCTACTTAGCCCACATTGACACTGTGTATTGTGCATTCATGCCCCACCGCCTACTGTCACTGAGAGACCTATCTAGCCTAACGTGACATTGCGTAGTTATGTCTGACTGCCCACTGTCTTGAGTGATCTACTTGGGCCACTGCAATATTGTGCATTGCATTCTCATTACCTACTGCCTGCTATTGATTTACCTTACCTGGGCCCGCCGCATATGTACTCTTTATAGGTCTCGCCCATTGCTTTGTAGCACCGTTGAGCGCCTGATCTAGCCTCCTTGACAATCAACTCCCCATTTATAATGTTGAACCCTCGGTGACCAGCAGAGCCCTGTGCCCCCTACCATTCGTAGTCCATTGTCACCTAGATGCATCTAGAACCTGTGACCCATACCAGCGCACCCTGATCCTCTCTAACAATGTATGCCACCCTTATCGTCTTCATTAGTATACTTCAGAGCATGCTACTCGCCCTGCCACTATCAGGCGACAGAGCCAACCCATCCTTGTCCCAAACTTCACGGCCCAAGATACCTACATCATCAGGCAGATACTCTGAGACTATGTCTACCTATGTCATCCCCGCAAACTGGACCAAGCCCACCAGATTTCTGCCACCCATGATCCTCCCATATAAGATCAAGCCGACCTGCAATGCCAAAAACTCCAATAAACCCTATAACGGCCGTCTAGGTGTTATCATCAACGAACCAAATGTCCCCCTAACATCTTTAGATGACCTAGCCAGAATAACGCCTAACCTCCCATGTCCTTTAGCATGCACAAACGTCAGACTTGGATCTAGACTAGCTAAATCCTACTTCTTACCAACCAGACCCCCACCTTCAACCAATCATAAATTCAGCCAACCTCAAAAGCATACTAAAACCCACAAATCCCATACCAAATCTAGACGGACAACAGCCGTACTGGATATCACTGTTCTAAGCAATAGCCCCACTGCTATCAGTGGCGCACTGATCAATGCCAGATCCCTGGTGGCACATGCAGTAGAAATAGCAGACCGAATTACCACTAAAGAACTGGATTTCCTTGCAATAACGGAGACCTGGCTACATGCAGCTGCAAACCCCTCCCTTCTTATTGCCACCCCCGACAACTATACAGTCTTAAGATCTGACAGAGAGTCAGTCAGAGGCGGTGGAATTGCCTTTATCATCATATCCTCCTTGGGTCTCAGAATAGTCCCACAGCCTCCAATCAAGTCTTGCGAACTAATGTCAGTCAAACTTCTACTCACTAACTCACGGACCATAACAATGCATCTGATCTATAGACCCCCCTGGTCCTATTGGCTCCTTCGAAGAAGATCTCATGACCCTTCTTACCTCTAACACCAAACCCTTTAACGTGGGGCTCAACGACCCTAATGACCAACCTGCCATAACAATGGCTAACTCATTGTCCGACCCAGGCCTTACTCAAAGAGTACTCCACCCCACTCATGATAAAGGATGATCCTAGATTGGATAGCAGACCTTAATTGTGAAACTACCATATCGTCTATCGAATCACTCCCTTGGACTGACCACTCCCTGCTTTCATTTACTATCCAAAACTGCAAACTTCCAATTAAACAAAACTCCATCGCTCCTTCGATGCCAACCAGAAATAAAAGGAACATCACAGTGGAAAATCTCAAGTCATTTCTCCAACCTCTGTGCGCTTGTTCCTGCCTAACAATGTGTGCGATCTCGTCACTGGCAAAATGCTGGAAAGAAGTCACGAGGGCCACTGTAAGCAAAGACAAGACCAAATTAGGCGGCAAGAAAAAAAAATGGGGTTAAGCGACTTACCCACTTGTACAGCCTGTAGCCGGGAGAGGCACGTCCCAATCCAAGTCACAGGCTGTTAAGATTGATTTCTGATCTCTGTCCTGGAGGGGCAGAGGTTCAGAAGGCCAGCCTAGTTTCTTGGAACAGGGTAACCTCTGGACAAGCCAGATCAATTAGGGTAGCGATGGGGGCAGTCAAGACTAGGTATCAAGAGGGGTGAGGGTGAGTGAAAGCCCGCAATGAGCACACAAAGCAAGGACATGTACAAATTACTCCAAACAGGTGTTATATAAAAAATATAGACACATTTATTACAAGGCCTTTGTAATATTGACCATAGTAAAGAATCACGGTAAAACTGTAAACCAACACATCACAATCAAAATACAGTTTATATACAATACCAAAGGGTCTAAAGAGTTAGACGCACGAAATATGCAGACCACCTAGATGGGGAGGAAAACAGGCAGTGTGAATAATAGTTAGACCCAGTCCTCCTTCAGAGGCACCTAACTAGAAGGAAGTCCGAGCCCTACGAAGAGGGGAGCCTTGTGCTCAAAAGTACCTGCACACGCTGGTGCCAACGGGCAAAAGGGAGTCTCTTCGAGGAAAACAGGCAGTTCAGATCGGTGAACAAATGAAGACGAACAGATCTCCGCGACTCAAGCGCAACCTCCACTTGGGGGCAGAAGCAGAGCGCGAGTACGGAAAGCCATGCTGTTTGACACAGTGGGGAAAAGCTACAGGCTACTGCAGGAGGGCGACCGGTTCCTAGCGTTACTACTCACCGGTCCCCGATGCAGGCAGACCCAGGCTTCTCTGCGGCAGTTTCAGTGCTGGCAGGTTCAGATACAAGCAGGGGACGTCTCGGCGTGTAGATTCCGCGGCAGCAGAAGTTAGAGTTGAGGATGTCCCAAACGTAGTGAACCCGCACAGATTGTTACCACAGCAGGGCAACAAAGCGGCTGTGTGCATTTCAGCCCAATGTACACTACTCACTTCAGACCTGGGAACGCCAAGTGTACGAATCGTGTGAGAGTGTCAAGGACTCGGAATACAGCAGCAACCTGACGGTGGTTACAGAGCAAGACTCCTGGGTAGGCTGGTCAGTCCACTGGATGGCCCAGAGACACTTCCGAAGGCTTAACGTGCAGGAGATGGTGAAGATGCCGAGAATAGTTGTTCCCACTATTCCAAAGGGTCGAAGTACCAGTACAGGCCTTCTCGTTCGATCAGAGGTAGAAAGGGTTTCCCAAAAAGACAGCAGTGCAGAGGAGCAGTCCTTCAGCGGGTCACCAGCGATTCCTCGGTCCAGCCTCTTGGTTACAGGATACTTGGCTCCTTATCCTTCGTTCGTGAGAACTCAGGAGATCGACATGGTAGTGGTGTTTCCAGCCTCCTCTTATCCAGGTTTCCCTTCGCGCCAAAACGGAGGGGACCCAATAGGAGATCTGTTCACAAAACACTCACACCATACGTGGACCTATCACGGACCACGGTGGTCCCAGGCGTTCAAGACACACTAGACTCTCTGGCACCCAGGATGTGTATTGGGACCAGACATCCCAGCCCACATCCTGGAGGCTCACACCAAGCCTGTAGAAGCCCGCAAAAGCGTCGCTGTTTCGCGGGAAAGTACATGCCCAAATAAGGAAGGCCCCGGGTCGGCTCGACCTGGGGAAGGTGAAGGGGGCAAGACGGTCAGCGGACAGGACAAAGAGCCTCATGGTCTGGCAATCTTGGGAGCCAGGCCACCCTTTTGGGCTAAGCACGAGACACGCACTTAAACAGCCAAAAGGAGCTCAAAACACAAAGAAACGATCGCTGCCACCAGTCCCGTCCGTGATTCACTTGCACCGTTTGTTAACAATCCACGAGAGTATCTAGGGCCCAAAAAATGACTAGAGACCCAAGAGAGCAGTAACTTAGCTTACAGTGATCTCTTGTGCCATGTTGCGCGAAAGCTGCAACATGAGCGAAAGAACTACGGAAAACAACGTTTCCCGGTACTGACTGTTTTAAGGGCATGTCAGTATCCCCGTAAGAATGGAGCGAAAGCCCAGAGGAGTGCGGCAGGAAGCCGTGCTTCTCTGGCAAAGTCTAGATCAGGGTGTAAAACAACAGCAAAAAGTTTAGGGGTTGCCACATGGAAGGAAGAATTACCTACAAGTAAGAAATCTTTCCTAACACAGGCCGTCAGCCACCAGCCACCAAACATTATCTGGAGACTAATACGGCGAGGGACGATGGGACTTGGAGGCAGTGGGGCTGGGGGGCTAAGCCTAGGGCTGAAGACAGGAAGCTGCAGGAAAGTCGAGGGCAGATGTGGCTACGGTCCTCGTTGTCTTGCTGCCGAGCATGCTCTGTCTGCTCTCTGTTCCACTGCCTCGAAGGTTTCGAGAAAGGAACCCTAACTGGGCAAGCCATGTCAGGCTGCTCCGCCTAGCACGGCCGTCTCTGACAAGGCCCCCGATCACCTCTGGGCCTGTTGGGCCTGGGCTCGGAGAGGATCTTGTAGCCCTCAGGGAGAAGTGTGTCAAAACTCGTGACAAAGCTGGCCTTAAACCATGTCTCGGTAAGGGCGAGAACATCTAGATCCAGCAGTTCAAGGAGGTGGCAGATGTCAGAGCGAAAGTTAAGAGCAGCAGTGTGGAGCAGGTTGTCACTTTTTAAAGACTTCCGGGGCGGGGTACAGTGGACCCAACCAGATGTGGCAGAGGAGCCTGGGAGGTAAATGGAGGAAGAGGCAGAGGAACCAAGGAAGAAGTTGATGGCAGTGGGGCTAGAGAGGTGGAGTTCAAGGGAGGCGAGGTAGTCAAGAGAGAGACGCATCAGGTAAGGTAGTCAGGGGAGCAGTGGGGACGAGGGAGGCAAGGGAGCCAGGAGAGCCAAAGCAGGCAAGGGAGCCAGAGTAGAGGTGGGACGGGGTGGCAAGGGAGCCATGGAGGTGGGTGGCGAGGGAGCAAGTTTATAAGAACCATCATTGCCAAAGCCAAACAAGAGCAATATTAAAAGAGGTTAACAGCAACCAACATTGCCGAAGCCAAGAGAGGCAAATACTAAAGCAAATTGACAAGAACCATCATTGCCAAAGTCAAGAGAGGGTAATTCAGAAGCAAGCTAATAGTAACCCTTATTGCCAAAGAGAGAAAAAGGCAATAGTTGGAAAAGACCCAAACAAGCATTGTCTAAGCCTAATAGAGGCAAGTGTGATAGACACCCATTATCAGCATTTGTTGATGTAAGATTGGTAAAACAAGAGTAGCAGGAGAGCAGCATTGCATGTGGCAGTCACAAATGTGGAACACACAGCACCAGTGTGTCTCATGTCTTCCCAGAAGAAGTAGTCAATACTGATGTTGTTGAAAGTCTTTGCTAAATTGTTTGAAGCAAACTTTTCCAAATAAGTACTTGTAGTAGTGTTGGAAGCTTTTAGTCCGGCAGGCGAGTATACCAGGACGGAGACCTTGAAGTAGTAGTCATGGCAGGTTAGTGGACCAGGAAGAAGTCATTTAAGTACTGCCGGTGCATCCAACGTGCTGAGCTCGCGGGTGCTGGTCAGCCCGCCAGGAAAAACCTGGCAGGCTGTCAGGCACCCGCGAGCACAGCCGGTAGTATGGCGGTCTGGTAACTACGGTACCGGCATGCTTACTGGCACCGTAGTTCCCAGACCGCCGTGCTCGGAATGAGGCCCAATAACACATTAAAAAAACCTAAGAAAAAACAAAGAAAAACACGTTGATATGATCAATATTAGCTGTCTACACACAAATGTATAAAGGTGATCGCTACTCAGTTCCATGCTTTGTGCACCCCATGCAAGTATGTTATGGTGTTATTAGTTCATGAGCCCTTGGTTGTGATCAATTCAGCTTGTTGTGAACAAGTGCGCTCAATGTGTTATATTCTGCCATTTTTAAGCGTGTGCTTCTCATGCAGTGCCTCTAAATGTTTGTCTATGTTCATATGTTTGTATACGTTTACTCACCACTGTGAGACTTCATATATATTTATAAGATTGCCCATTTTAACCTATAAACTGTGTCAGCTTCACTGACCTGTGTGCAGGGAAATGTCCTGCTCAGAAGTACGCGGTTCGCGACGTTAGTAAACGTCCTTCTGAAAGGAAACGATATCAATATGTTAACGTTATCCATCAATGTCATTCTTTTTTCAGTCATATTTATGTGCCCTGCACGGTGGCACTACATAGTGGGCTGCACCCTACTAAAATATATTCAAGCTTCAAATTCAACAAAACAGCACGCTATAACAGATCAACCTAAAACAAGCGGTGCCCTCTCTACAACCATTGGTCTATCTTCCATGTTGTTCCATATCCAGCATGGAGGACTTCCAGGGAGCTGGTTTTGATTGCTGCGAGTTTAGCCTATCAAGCTATGGGTTATGTCGGAAGTGAACAGGCAACGGGAAGGGAGATCTTTGGTTTGGGTGGAAAGGCAATTTTGTCTGCACAGGGCCACAAAAAAAAAAAAAAATTTAAATATGACTTTGTAATCATTGCTTATGGATAATGCTGCCTGCCAATATGAATGGTTCCTGCCTGCCGTCCAAGAATAACAATCTGTATGTCAAAGTACACTCCAACCTAGACCGCGCTACCCCCCCACCCAATTGGTTCCTACCCTCCTCCCAGCCTAACAATGTAACCTCCATCACTGTCCTGTTCCCCGTCCTCCTACCTACTCCCCATCAATTCCATGTCATTTCATCGTGGAATGTTTTTTCGTGGGGGGGTTTACCGCAGATTTTTTAATGAAAAAAACTCATGGAGATTTTTTTTTTGCCCCATCCCATTATATTTTTTACCTATTTTCGAACACCCACACCCCATATATATATATTTTTCTAACCCCCCTTCCCCTAAAGATTTGATGAGTTTTTTTAGGTAAAAAATCCACTGTAAAAACCTGGCGTAAAAAACATCCTGTGATGAAAGGACATCGTACCCTCACCAGCCTCCACACACGATCAGCCCTACGACTCAGGAGCCACAAGAACCCTGAAACACCATCCCGAAAAGCAACACTCATCCTATCCACCCACTCAACCTCTCGCCCTCACGGCTAGCCCCACGTAACACCCCCTGCACCCTTGTGCCCTCAAAACACACTAAGCTTGATACCTCCACAGCTACCAACTACCTCCTTTCTCCCTCTCCCATCACACCCTTAGCTACCCACCCAGCCATCAATGCATCCCCCTTCCCTACACAGACACCGTGCAACCGCAGACTAACAATGTTGCATGCTCGCACACTACCAACTTACTGCCACTCTTTCCCCAGAGTCACATCCTCAGGAAATCGCCTACTCGCGCTGCGCACCCAAACCTCAGCAGCCCCCCTACCACCACCACCCCTGGTGTAATCAGCCCACCAAACCACTTGCCTCATTCCAATGTGCCCTCATTAATTCCTGCTCCCTCCCAGCACATGCTCTGGAAATCTGTGACCTTCTCCCCGCACACAAACCTGAACCTCTTAGTCATCTCTGTAACTTGGCTACATGAAGCCTCTGGCACCGCCTTATCCTTAGCCCTACCTCAAGGCTACAACATCTACCGTCTGGACGCCTACACACCAAAGGTGGTGGAGTGGCCATCATTGCCAAGGAATCCCTCTTCCTACGACAGGTCACCAACTCCTTTGAAGGTAACAGTGACGTTTTGTCCCTCAAACTTACCACCTTCCCCTAACTGCACCATCACTATACATAGAAATCAACAAGATAGCCACCCAATAAAAAAAGGCAATCATCTCGCCCAAATCCGCCTCCTTCAACACTAGGATTACCAATGCAAAATCTGGAACTAAGAAAATCTTTGCCATCTTCAGAGAACTAGAATCACCAGCTCCTACCACGCAGGTCATAACTAAAGACGAATCGTGGTGTTCTAACTTCCAAACCGCCATGCTCAACAAACGTAACCTTCTGCAGAGCACAATCCCAACCAGAACACATTGCCTCACCCTCAGACACACCCACCACTAACCCCTCTGCCCAGGAGGATATCCCCCTCTTCTCCTTCAATGATGTCACAGAACTTAGTCCTCACCCTCCTAAAACACCTCAAACCTTCGAACTGCAAAGGTGATGACTGTCTAGCCACGATCATTAAAGACTGCTATCACACTAGCCCTGTTTCTCACAGCAGTTATCAATGCCTCCTTTCCCTCTGGACTGGTCCCTCCTAACATTAAGGAAGCCTGGGTACGACTACTTCTAAACAAGCTGTCACTTTACCCGGCCTCCTCTAAACAACTACAGACCCATAACTACTGTCCCTTTCCTTTTAGAAATCGTTGACAAATCACTGGTCCAACACTTCCTCGAAAACAAACCATATCCTGGGCCTACGTCAATCCGGCTTTCGCCCTGGTCACGGCACAGAATCTGCTCTGCTTGACCTTAAAAAGCAACTTGATATAAAGGATGCAGGCAAGCCTGCCCTACTCCTCTTCTTGGACTTATCAGCCACATTTTACCTAGTGGACCACAACATTCTTTGTCACCACCTCACTTCCTCAGCACACTTCTCACCTAATGCCACAACCTGGATCAGCTCATTCCTGCAAGGAAGAGCCATGAGAGTGTTCTCAGATCAGGCGTGTGGAGCTCCCATCACCATCCACTGCTGAGTCCCTCCGGGATCCTATATCTCTCCCACTCTCTACAACATTTCCACTAAGCCTCTATTTGACATCCTAGATTCCATTGGTATAGCTTACACTAAGTATGCTGATGACACCCAAATCCTACTCCCACTCTCCGGTAACTACGAAACTGACGCCAAGGCCCTCAACACTGCCTACTCCACTATTGAGGCCTGGATGTCAGCCAACCGTCTCTGCCTCAACAGTGATAAGACTGAAATACTCCTAGTAGGCTCACAGGAAACCCTAAACGTACTTACCAACCAATACAGCACTTTCACAATTGATAACATACAGATCCTGGTCTCCCCATCGGTAAAACCTTAGGAGTCTACCTCAATGCCACCCTCTCCATGTCACGTCAAGTCAGCGCCATCGCCTCCTCAGCTGCCTATTACACCAAATTGATTAACGCAGCCAAACCCCTCTTATCCACTGAGAACTGCCTCTCCATCACCAGAGCCATAATAGGCTCAAGACTGGATTACTGCAACATCCTCTTTGCTGGCACTACAGCAAAAAACCTAATGAAACTCCAAATAATCCAAAACAATGCACTTCGAGCAGCTCTCAAAATTCCCAAAAGAGAACACATATCTGCCGTTAGTGTACGGCAAAGCGGATGCCCCGGAGGATGCATCTATTAAAGTTTCCTGGCAATAAACTGTGGGATGTACATCTTTGCTTTAAGCTAAATTTGATGTACACCCATGAAAGGACATTGAAATGGGGAAATGAATCTGCAGTAGGTGCTCCTGTACGGAGCCGCTTTTGTAATGAATCAGAACAAAAATAAACCCTAAAACATCTTGTAATCTACTGAAAACACATTGATAAAATACGCACAATAACTGGGACCTGGCATGATCGGTACGACGTTGCTAGCCAGGGAATGGTTGTGGATGGCATGTATATGGGGATATACAACAAAGACCATATTGGCTCTTTCAAAATGTCTTGTGCTGTTAAATGTAGAACTGGAAAAAATGATATCACAAGTATGAAGAATGCCAGTATTTCTGCTTTGAATAAACTTAAAAACACTTAGGGCCTCATTACACGGATGGCGGTAAGGATTTACCGGTACCGGTAAAATACCGGTACCGGTAAATCCTTACCGCCTTACTACGAGGTCCCTTTGCGGGTTGGGGGATGTAACGCCTGCTTTTTGCAGGCGTTAAAAACCAACCCGCAAAGGGACCCAGGGAGCTAATTACGGTACCGCAATTTGCGGTACCGTAATTAGAGCCTGCCCCATTCCCATTGAGCCCTATGGGGCAAAAATGGGAATGGGGAAGGGCAATGGTGGAAGGGGGAATTACCGCCCTGCCAACCTTGGAATGGGGCGGTTTCCGCCAAGGCGGTGCCAGTATTTTACCGGCATGAACCATGGCGCTAATAGCGCCATGGTTCTCCGCCATCCGTGTAATGAGGCCCTTAATGTTGTTTTGTGTTTTATGTATAACTTTGGTTTATTGTTTATGAGAAACCAATTTATGTGGCTGGATTTTGTGATAGGTGTTTGCTGGTCATCAACCTTTGATTATGTGGTTTATACATCACTTTGATGATGTACACTATGAAGGATGAAATTCATTAAGAAGGACTCCTCCACAGTAGTTGTCAAGTGAATGTTCTGTTGAGAAGTCTATGTATACTCGCAGTATTATTGTGAGATGCTTGTTTATTACGCATAGTGGAGATTGAGATCTACAAATTCAGGTAGAGCAGTGCTCTGTATTGCAGATGAAATTTAACAGGATGTAATCTATGAGAACGGTTGTTATGTGAATGGATCTCTTCCTTCTCTGAGGCTAGTATTTTGTTTTATATTATGGTTTACCATGATAAGAAGATTGTGTTTTTAACCTTTGTTTATTACATACTGTTGATGTTGTAAACGTTTGTTGAGCAAACTAATAAACAACTAATTTAAAAAAATCTGCCGCCCTACGCGAAGCCCACTGGCTCCCGATCAAAGAATGGGTCCTATTCAAAACTCTTGCCATCACTCACAAGTGCATCACTCACACCGCCTTCCTTTACCTTGCCTCGAAAGTAATGAGAACAGGCTCTTCCAGACCCACAAGAACACCACCACCACTCCCACCGTCTCATAATCCCCAAGTCGAGTCAAACAAGCCAAAGCAGGTGGCGCTAGCGTCCCTTTAATTGCTGCCAAACAATGGAATTCCCTGCCACTCACCCTTAGAAACGAACCCTCACACCTTGCATTCTGCAAAGCACTCAAAACCTGGCTGTTTAACTAACCTCTGCCTACACTCCCGCTCTGCGCATCACGCCTGCGTACTCATGTTCCCTGTAACCTATTGAACTGGGTACACGTCATATGCTTTGTCATGCACCACTGTAACTAGTTCTTGCACCACTGTAACCAATGCACCTACAGTTGTTAGATCTAATACTCTCTGGATGGGTTGCAAGTTGTCCTCCTTTACTCAGTGCAATAGGGGGCATCCCTGGGCAAGAGGCAGGGGGCTGGGGGGCAAAGAGTAGAGAAAGGGAAGATGGGGGCAAGGAGTGCACTCAGGACAGGAGACAAACTGCTGCAGAAGCAAAGAACACCCTGTGCAGAGAGACATGCATATATCACAGCAGCTATTTACCTTCTGTTGCCTGTGATCCTGACTTTCTGCACCAATAGTGTATTCAGGTCTGGAGAAAGAAAATATTACCATAGGATTAATTAATCTCCAAGAATGTACACCACATCCAGAGAAAATATATTTAAAACATATCCAAAGAGGGAGCTGCCTCGCCCCCTATAAATCACAAACACAGGAGAAAGGCTTAACAGAAGGATCGTGAAGGAACAGCAGAGACAAGTCAACATTACCCTAAAAGGACACTTTTCTCACCACAAGCGCGTGCAATAGGCCTGTCACTCAGCTGCGGTAAATTATGCCATGGGATTGCTTCAGAGCTTGTGCAGCATTTTCCCTTTAACAATAGAGCAAGAGATGGGGGGGCGGGGGGGGCAGGAGGAAGCAGGAACGCAGCCACGGCTCAGAAGACTGAGCTACCTAGCGCCTTGGGCAGCGAGGCTGGGGTGCAGCGCTGGAGGACAGACATGCGCAGTACCGAGTAGACACCAGAGAGCATGCGCAGAAAGGGGGAACGGGAAGTAGGAACTCACAGCTGAAACTAAACCCAAGGAGCATGCGCAGAAAGGGGAAACCGGAAGTAGGAACTCACAGCTGAAACTAAACCCAAGGAGCATGCGCAGAAAGGAGACACCGGAAGTAGGACCTCACAGCTGAAACTAAACCCAAGGAGCATGCGCAGAAAGGGGGAACGGGAAGTAGGACCTCACAGCTGAAACTAAACCCAAGGAGCATGCGCAGAAAGGGGAAACCGGAAGTAGGAACTCACAGCTGAAACTAAACCCAAGGAGCATGCGCAGAAAGGGGAAACCGGAAGTAGGAACTCACAGCTGAAACTAAACCCAAGGAGCATGCGCAGAAAGGGGAAACCGGAAGTAGAACTCACAGCTGAAACTAAACCCAAGGAGCATGCGCAGAAAGGGGAAACCGGAAGTAGGAACTCACAGCTGAAACTAAACCCAAGGAGCATGCGCAGAAAGGGGAAACCGGAAGTAGAAACTCACAGCTGAAACTAAACCCAAGGAGCATGCGCAGAAAGGGGAAACCGGAAGTAGGACTCACAGCTGAAACTAACAACAAGGAGCATGCGCAGAAAGGTGACACCGGAAGTAGGAACTCACAGCTGAAACTGAACCCAAGGAGCATGCGCAGAAAGGGGGAACGGGAAGTAGGAACTCACAGCTGAAACTAAACCCAAGGAGCATGCGCAGAAAGTAGACACCGGAAGTAGGAACTCACAGCTGAAACTAAACCCAAGGAGCATGCGCAGAAAGGGGGAACGGGAAGTAGGAACTCACAGCTGAAACTAAACCCAAGGAGCATGCGCAGAAAGGGGGAACGGGAAGTAGAACTCACAGCTGAAACTAACAACAAGGAGCATGCGCAGAAAGGTGACACCGGAAGTAGGAACTCACAGCTGAAACTGAACCCAAGGAGCATGCGCAGAAAGGGGGAACGGGAAGTAGGAACTCACAGCTGAAACTAAACCCAAGGAGCATGCGCAGAAAGGAGACACCGGAAGTAGGAACTCACAGCTGAAACTGAACCCAAGGAGCATGCGCAGAAAGGGGAAACGGGAACCAGCAAACTCACAGCTGAAACTAAACCCAAGGAGCATGCGCAGAAAGGGGAAACGGGAAGCAGCACGCTCACAGCTGAAACATGTACCCATAGAGCATGCGCAGAAAGAAGACGCCGGTCATATGTGCATCTACAGTTCTCAAGAGTGTCCATACAACGTTGCCAAAATAAACATGAGATGCACTTTCCTAAGCAGAGCACATTTCCAAGGACCGAATGGTTCATACTGGTTTTAATCCAGTCAGCCATTTCTTACCCATGCTTCTGGCCAGTCATTCACACGGAGCAGTCTATTTCAGCGGCTGGCCTCATAATACACACTCAGGACTCTCCGGGCCATGAGGTGTTTGTGGAAGGAAGTAGTGGGTGAGCTGGTGAAAGGTTAGCAGGCAGCCAGAGCCACCAAGATGCGGGGGCAGCCGAGGACGTTTCAGCGCAAGTGGTGTGTTTTTATCAAAACTCACTTCTCTGGAAACTCATTGAAATAAAAGGGCTGTGAGCCGGTCCTAGAGTTCAGTGCTGCAGAGTGATAAATGAGTGAATGAAGGAACACACGTCCATTCCCCCGTTTCATCGCACGCCACGAGGGGGATTCCTACAGTGTCTGCTCCGGGTCTAGGAGAGGAGCAGGATTAAGTTTGGCTTTTCCGCCCTGCTTTTGATTTCAGAAGTCTCCGGGGTGCTTCTAGAGGCGGGCTCAGCGTAATCTACCCAGCCGAAATGACAGCTTTAATTGGTTCTTATCTGCAGTTTAAGCATAATGGCTCGAGGCATCAGTGCCTGGGGAGCCATAAAGCAACATGACAGACAGTGAGACCCACAAATTAGTGGTAGGATTTAACAACGAAATCGGTAGGCGGTAGGAGTGCTTAAAAAGCTGTAACCTACCACCTAAATCCGTAGGTTGGCAAGTATGTGTCTGTACAGTGGACTGGTAGGTGATTACTTTGATTGGGCTCAAACCTGACAGCTGCGTGACTCTGTCCTGCACTCTTGCAGGGACAACCCTTAGGCGAACCACCAGAGAAGGTAAGTGGCAGAGAGTAAGACCATGACACAGCATCTGCCTATCAGACTGAGGGGCTTATCAGTCACCACATCATTCAGTGCTCAACTTGCAATACATATGTACTGCCCAGGCTGCTGCTACAGAGCAGTGGCAAACGTTGCCTACCAGCTCTGTGTGATTACCTTCTGTGAAGTTAGGTAATTGAATTTGGTATTAAGTTACCATTCAGAATGATACATTTTTAACATTTGAACATCTTTCCATATTGTGCTGTTTGATGAGTTGTGTATTTTAGAATGCTTTAATGGTGCCAACAATGTATATTTACAGGCCAATTCATGGAATAATTAGCGCGGCGCAAGTGGCCAAAAACGTGCGAATCGCAGTGGAATAGCGAAAATCGCAGTGCAAGTGCGAAAATCGCACGAAAAGCAGCGCACATCGATTCATGGAAGGGCGTGCGCGAGAAAACCATTGGATGTGCGCTAAAAGAGTGCACGGCGCACGTTGGCGCACAGGCCATCTAACGGCGTGCGCCAGGTCACAGCGAAAATCGCACAGGCCACAGCAAAAATCGCACATAGCGCGGCGCACACAACAAAAGTAGGCGGAACACGGGGCGTAACACTCGGAATGGGGAACAACTTGCCAAAATGTGGGCGTCACGGGGAAGTACAGGGTGCAAGTGCGCAGAACGCCCACACGCTCGCCTACAACACGTATTCATGGAATCGAATAGGGCAAAAAAGTGCACGGTCAAACCAGCGCACAGGCACAAACACGACCGCCACAAGAAAGCAGGCGGTAGCGTCTCTGCGCCTGTAAGAAATGTGCGCCAAAAGGTGCGCCAACAAATAGCACCTATATACAGCCATGATGAATGTCCTATACTGTGGCCCTCCAGGACAAATGACGTGCAAAGGGGTACCCACAAACACGGACACCCGCTGACAGAAAAATAACGTGTGCGTGTATTCCGGGGTGCGCAGGAAGTCTCACACGTGATTTGGCAGGGTACGTGGATTTCAGGGGTGCGCGGGAAGTTCCACACGCGATTTGGCAGGGTACGTGGATTTCAGGGGTGCGCGGGAAGTTCCACACGCGATTTGGCCGGGTACGTGCGTGGGAATTTCCACACGCGATTTGTCTGGGTACCTGGATCTCAGGGGTGCGCGGGAAGTCACACACGCGATTTGGCAGGGTACGTGGATTTCAGGGGTGCGCGGGAAGTTCCACACGCGATTTGGCAGGGTACGTGGATTTCAGGGGTGCGCGGGAAGTTCCACACGCGATTTGGCCGGGTACGTGCGCGGGAATTTCCACACGCGATTTGTCTGGGTACCTGGATCTCAGGGGTGCGCGGGAAGTCACACACGCGATTTTGCAGGGTACGTGGAGTTCAGGGGTGCGCGGGAAGTTCCACACGCGATTTGGCCGGACACGTGCGCGGGAATTTCCACACGCGATTTGGCAGGGTCCCTGGATCTCAGGGGTGCGCGGTAAGTTTCACACGCGATTTGGCAGGGTACGTGGATTTCAGGGGTGCGCGGGAAGTTCCACACGCGATATGGCCGGGTACGTGCGCGGGAATTTCCACACGCGATTTGTCTGGGTACCTGGATCTCAGGGGTGCGCGGGAAGTTCCACACGCGATTTGGCTGGGTACGTGTATGACAGGGGTACGCGGGAAATTCCACACGCGATTTGGCTGTGTGCTCCCAGGTATTCCCTGTACACCCTCCACGGCCCCTGCAGGCAGCCGACACCACAGGGGACTACCCTGCACACCAGCTCATGTCACCCAGCACCCCCACCCCCCAGCCACCATGGGCAGCCCCCACCAGGCCCCCACTCATGTCTCCCACCACCCCCACCCCCCAGCAGTGCAGGGGCAGCCTCCACCAGGCCCCCACTCATGTCTCCCACCACCCCCACCCCCCAGCCACCAGGGGCAGCCTCCACCAGGCACCCACTCATGTCCCCTATTACCCCCACCCCCCAGCCACCAGGGGAACCCTCCACCAGGCCCCCACCCATGTCTCCCACCACCCCCACCCCCCAGCAGTGCAGGGGCACCCTCCAACAGGCACCCACTCATGTCTCCCACCACCCCCACCCCCCAGCATCCAGGGGCACCCTCCACCAGGCCCCCACCCATGTCTCCCACCACCCCCACCCCCCAGCAGTGCAGGGGCACCCTCCACCAGGCACCCACTCATGTCTCCCACCCCCCAGCCACCAGGGGCAGCCTCCACCAGGCACCCACTCATGTCTCCCACCACCCCCACCCCCAGCATCCAGGGGCACCCTCCACCAGGCCCCCACTCATGTCTCCCACCACCCCCACCCCTCAGCAGTGCAGGGGCAGCCTCCAGAAGGCCCCCACTCATGTCTCCCACCACCCCCACCCCCCAGCATCCAGGGGCAGCCTCCACCAGGCCCCCACTCATGTCTCCCACCACCCCCAGCCACCAGGGGCAGCCTCCACCAGGCACCCACTCATGTCCCCTATCACCCCCACCCCCCAGCCACCACGGGCACCCTCCACCAGGCCCCCACTCATGTCTCCCACCACCCCCCAGCCACCAGGGGCAGCCTCCACCAGGCATCCACTCATGTCCCCTATCACCCCCACCCCCCAGCCACCAGGGGCACCCTCCACCAGGCCCCCACCCATGTCTCCCACCACCCCCACCCCCCAGCAGTGCAGGGGCACCCTCCACCAGGCACCCACTCATGTCTCCCACCACCCCCACCCCCCAGCATCCAGGGGCACCCTCCACCAGGCCCCCACTCATGTCCCCTATCACCCCCACCCCCCAGCAGTGCAGTGGCACCCTCCACCAGGCCCCCACTCATGTCGACCACCACCCCCACCCCCCAGCCACCAGGGGCAGCCTCCACCAGGCCCCCACTCATGTCTCCCACCACCCCCACCCCCCAGCAGTGCAGGGGCAGCCTGCACCAGGCCCCCACTCATGTCTCCCACCACCCCCACGCCACCAGGGGCAGCCTCCACCAGGGGCAGCCTCCACCAGGCACCCACTCATGTCCCCTATCACCCCCACCCCCTAGCAGTGCAGGGGCAGCCTCCACCAGGCCCCCACTCATGTCTCCCACCACCCCCACCCCCCAGCATCCAGGGGCACCCTCCACCAGGCCCCCACTCATGTCCCCTATCACCCCCACCCTCCAGCAGTGCAGTGGGACCCTCCACCAGGCCCCCACTCATGTCTCCCACCACCCCCACCCCCCAGCATCCAGGGGCCGCCTCCACCAGGCCCCCACTCATGTCTCCCACCACCCCCACCCCCCAGCAGTGCAGGGGCAGCCTCCACCAGGCCCCCACTCATGTCTCCCACCACCCCCACCCCCCAGCAGTGCAGGGGCAGCCTCCACCAGGCCCCCACTCATGTCTCCCACCACCCCCACCCCCCCCAGCAGTGCAGGGGCAGCCTCCACCAGGCCCCCACTCATGTCTACCACCACCCCCACCCCCCAGCCCCCAGCCACCAGGGGCAGCCTCCACCAGGCCCCCACTCATGTCTCCCACCACCCCCACCCCCCAGCAGTGCAGTGGCACCCTCCACCAGGCCCCCACTAATTTCTCCCACCACCCCCACCCCCCAGCAGTGCAGTGGCACCCTCCACCAGGCCCCCACTCATGTCTCCCACCACCCACACCCCCAGCCACAAGGGGCAGCCTCCACCAGGCCCTCACTCATGTCTCCCACCACCCCTACCCCCAGCATCCAGGGGCAGCCTCCACCAGGCCCCCACTCATGTCTCCCACCACCCCCACCCCCCAGCCACCAGGGGCAGCCTCCACCAGGCACCCACTCATGTCCCCTATCACCCCCACCCCCCAGCCACCAGGGGCACCCTCCACCAGGCCCCCACTCATGTCTCCCACCACCCCCACCCCCCAGCCACCAGGGCAGCCTCCACCAGGCACCCACTCATGTCCCCTAACACCCCCACCCCCCAGCCACCAGGGGCACCATCCACCAGGCCCCCACCCATGTCTCCCACCACCCCCACCCCCCAGCAGTGCAGGGGCACCCTCCACCAGGCACCCACTCATGTCTCCCACCACCCACACCCCCCAGCATCCAGGGGCACCCTCCACCAGGCCCCCACTCATGTCCCCTATCACCCCCACCCCCCAGCAGTGCAGTGGCACCCTCCACCAGGCCCCCACTCATGTCTCCCACCACCCCCACCCCCAGCCACCAGGGGCAGCCTCCACCAGGCCCCCACTCATGTCTCCCACCACCCCCACCCCCCAGCAGTGCAGGGGCAGCCTCCACCAGGCCCGCACTCATGTCTCCCACCACCCCCACCCCCCAGCCACCAGGGGCAGCCTCCACCGGGCAGCCTCCACCAGGCACCCACTCATGTCCCCTATCACCCCCAGCAGTGCAGGGGCAGCCTCCACCAGGCCCCCACTCATGTCTCCCACCACCCCCACCCCCCAGCATCCAGGGGCAGCCTCCACCAGGCCCCCACTCATGTCTCCCACCACCCCCACCCCCCAGCCACCAGGGGCAGCCTCCACCAGGCCCCCACTCATGTCTCCCACCACCCCCACCACCCAGCAGTGCAGTGGCACCCTCCACCAGGCCCCCACTCATGTCTCCCACCACCCCCACCCCCCAGCAGTGCAGGGGCACCCTCCACCAGGCCCCCACTCATGTCTCCCAGCACCCCCACCCCCCAGCCACCAGGGGCAGCCTCCACCAGGCACCCACTCATGTCCCCTATCACCCCCACCCCCCAGCAGTGCAGGGGCAGCCTCCACCAGGCCCCCACTCATGTCTCCCACCACCCCCACCCCCCAGCAGTGCAGTGGCACCCTCGACCAGGCCCCCACTCATGTCTCCCACCACCCCCACCCCCCAGCAGTGCAGGGGCACCCTCCACCAGGCCCCCACCCATGTCTCCCACCACCCCCACCCCCCAGCCACCAGGGGCAGCCTCCACCAGGCACCCACTCATGTCCCCTATCACCCCCACCCACCAGCAGTGCAGGGGCAGCCTCCACCAGGCCCCCACTCATGTCTCCCACCACCCCCACCCCCCAGCATCCAGGGGCACCCTCCACCAGGCCCCCACTCATGTCTCCCACCACCCCCAGCCACCAGGGGCAGCCTCCACCAGGCACCCACTCATGTCCCCTATCACCCCCACCCCCCAGCAGTGCAGTGGGACCCCCCACCAGGCCCCCACTCATGTCTCCCACCACCCCCACCCCCCAGCCACCAGGGGCAGCCTCCACCAGGCACCCACTCATGTCCCCTATCACCCCCCCCCCAGCAGTGCAGGGGCAGCCTCCACCAGGCCCCCACTCATGTCTCCCACCACCCCCAACCCCCAGCCACCAGGGGCAGCCTCCACCAGGCACCCACTCATGTCTCCCACCACCCCCACCCCCCAGCCACCAGGGGCAGCCTCCACCAGGCACCCACTCATGTCCCCTATCACCCCACCCCCCAGCAGTGCAGTGGGACCCTCCACCAGGCCCCCACTCATGTCTCCCACCACCCCCACCCCCCAGCCACCAGGGGCAGCCTCCACCAGGCACCCACTCATGTCCCCTATCACCCCCACCCCCCAGCCACCAGGGGCACCCTCCACCAGGCCCCCACCCATGTCTCCCACCACCCCCACCCCCCAGCCACCAGGGGCAGCCTCCACCAGGCACCCACTCATGTCTCCCACCACCCCCACCCCCCAGCAGTGCAGGGGCAGCCTCCACCAGGCCCCCACTCATGTCCCCTATCACCCCCACCCCCCAGCCACCAGGGGCAGCCTCCACCAGGCACCCACCCATGTCTCCCACCACCCCCAGCCCCCAGCCACCAGGGGCAGCCTCCACCAGGCACCCACTCATGTCCCCTATCACCCCCACCCCCCAGCAGTGCAGGGGCAGCCTCCACTCATGTCTCCCACCACCCCCATCCCCCAGCCACCAGGGGCACCCTCCACCAGGCCCCCACTCATGTCTCCCACCACCCCCACCCCCCAGCCACCAGGGGCAGCCTCCACCAGGCCCCCACTCATGTCTCCCACCACCCCCACCCCTCAGCCACCAGGGGCATCCTCTACCAGGCCCCCACTCATGTCTCCCACCACCCCCACCCCCAGCAGTGCAGTGGCACCCTCCACCAGGCCCCCGCTCATGTCTCCCACCACCCCCACCCCCCAGCAGTGCAGGGGCACCCTCCACCAGGCCCCCACTCATGTCTCCCACCACCCCCACCCCCCAGCCACCAGGGGCATCCTCCACCAGGCCCCCACTCATGTCTCCCACCACCCCCACCCCCAGCAGTGCAGTGGCACCCTCCACCAGGCCCCCGCTCATGTCTCCCACCACCCCCACCCCCCAGCAGTGCAGGGGCACCCTCCACCAGGCCCCCACTCATGTCTCCCACCACCCCCACCCCTCAGCCACCAGGGGCAGCCTCCACCAGGCACCCACTCATGTCCCCTATCACCCCCACCACCCAGCAGTGCAGGGGCAGCCTCCACCAGGCCCCCACTCATGTCTCCCACCACCCCCACCCCCCAGCATCCAGGGGCACCCTCCACCAGGCCCCCACTCATGTCTCCCACCACCCCCACCCCCAGCCACCAGGGGCAGCCTCCACCAGGCACCCACTCATGTCCCCTATCACCCCCACCCCCAGCAGTGCAGTGTGACCCTCCACCAGGCCCCCACTCATGTCTCCCACCACCCCCACCCCCCAGCCACCAGGGGCAGCCTCCACCAGGCACCCACTCAAGTCCCCTATCATCCCCACCCCCCAGCAGTGCAGGGGCAGCCTCCACCAGGCCCCCACTCATGTCTCCCACCACCCCCACCCCCCAGCCACCGGGGGCAGCCTCCACCAGGCACCCACTCATGTCTCCCACCACCCCCACCCCCCAGCCACCAGGGGCAGCCTCCACCAGGCACCCACTCATGTCCCCTATCACCCCCACCCCCCAGCAGTGCAGTGGGACCCTCCACCAGGCCCCCACTCATGTCTCCCACCACCCCCACCCCCCAGCCACCAGGGGCAGCCTCCACCAGGCACCCACTCATGTCCCCTATCACCCCCACCCCCCAGCCACCAGGGGCACCCTCCACCAGGCCCCCACCCATGTCTCCCACCACCCAGCCACCAGGGGCAGCCTCCACCAGGCACCCACTCATGTCTCCCACCACCCCCACCCCCCAGCATCCAGGGGCACCCTCCACCAGGCCCCCACTCATGTCTCCCACCACCCCCACCCCCCAGCCACCAGGGGCAGCCTCCACCAGGCACCCACTCATGTCCCCTATCATCCCCACCACCCAGCAGTGCAGGGGCAGCCTCCACCAGGCCCCCACTCATGTCTCCCACCACCCCCACCCCCCCAGCATCCAGGGGCACCCTCCACCAGGCCCCCACTCATGTCTCCCACCACCCCCACCCCCCAGCCACCAGGGGCAGCCTCCACCAGGCACCCACTCATGTCCCCTATCACCCCCACCCCCCAGCAGTGCAGTGGGACCCTCCACCAGGCCCCCACTCATGTCTCCCACCACCCCCACCTCCCAGCCACCAGGGGCAGCCTCCACCAGGCACCCACTCATGTCCCCTATCACCCCCACCCCCCAGCAGTGCAGGGTCAGCCTCCACCAGGCCCCCACTCATGTCTCCCACCACCCCCACCCCCCAGCCACCAGGGGCAGCCTCCACCAGGCACCCACTCATGTCTCCCACCACCCCCAGCCACCAGGGGCAGCCTCCACCAGGCACCCACTCATGTCCCCTATCACCCCCACCCCCCAGCAGTGCAGTGGGACCCTCCACCAGGCCCCCACTCATGTCTCCCACCACCCCCACCCCCCAGCCACCAGGGGCAGCCTCCACCAGGCACCTACTCATGTCCCCTATCACCCCCACACCCCAGCCACCAGGGGCACCCTCCACCAGGCCCCCACCCATGTCTCCCACCACCCCCACCCCCCAGCCACCAGGGGCAGCCTCCACCAGGCACCCACTCATGTCTCCCACCACCCCCACCCCCCAGCAGTGCAGGGGCAGCCTCCACCAGGCCCCCACTCATGTCCCCTATCACCCCCACCCCCCAGCCACCAGGGGCAGCCTCCACCAGGCACCCACCCATGTCTCCCACCACCCCCACCCCCCAGCCACCAGGGGCAGCCTCCACCAGGCACCCACTCATGTCCCCTATCACCCCCACCCCCCAGCAGTGCAGGGGCAGCCTCCACCAGTCCCCCACTCATGTCTCCCACCACCCCCACCCCCCAGCCACCAGGGGCACCCTCCACCAGGCCCCCACTCATGTCTCCCACCCCCCAGCCACCAGGGCCAGCCTCCACCAGGCCCCCACTCATGTCTCCTACCACCGCCTCCCCACGGCAGTGCAGGGGCACCCTCCACCAGGCCCCCACTCATGTCTCCCACCACCCCCACCCCCCAGCCACCAGGGCCAGCCTCCACCAGGCCCCCACTCATGTCTCCTACCACCGCCTCCCCCCGGCAGTGCAGGGGCACCCTCCACCAGGCCCCCACTCATGTCTCCCACCACCCCCACCCCCCAGCCACCAGGGGCAGCCTCCACCAGGCCCCCACTCATGTCTCCCACCACCCCCACCCCCCAGCAGTGCAGTGGCACCCTCCACCAGGCCCCCACTCATGTCCCCTATCACCCCCACCCCCCAGCCACCAGGGGCAGCCTCCACCAGGCACCCACCCATGTCCCCCTGCGCCCAGGTCCTCACAATCACCAACCATGTGCGTTATGGTCAGCCTCCACAGCCAAAAGGCCCTACCAAGTAACCCATTCACCCACATGGAAATGGAAATTACATGTTACACCCCCAACGTTCATAAAGCAAATGAACCCATGTCTGTCACACACAATGGTTGCAAATGAATGGGAAAACACCCAACATGACATGCATGAAACCAATGAGATGATACCACACAGTGAAGTATGAAAAAAAAATTGTATTAAAAGAAATTGAATGCAAATGAAATGAAACAAACTACAATGCCAATGAAAAAAAGAAAAGCTGCATGTCCGTCCAAAAAAATCAAAACTACAAATCCAAAAAAATGTTGTTCAAAGTCACATGAAAAATAAAATCAATCCGACAGATAAAAATAAATGCAAAGACCATTGCTCCATGGAGAATAAATAAAAAATAAAAAAATAAAACAATCCAATGAAGAACTATGTACAAAACATCCAAGGGTCCATGAGCCCAACTGAACAAAGGAAACCTACAAAAAACCCTAACAAAAATGCTACTATATACAAAAAGTGGAGCTGTGTCCGTCGACTCCAAATCATACGAAGAAACAAATGAAACCTGGGGTGCAGCGCTGGAGGACAGACATGCGCAGTACTGAGTAGACACCAGAGAGCATGCGCAGAAAGGGGAAACGGGAAGCAGCAAACTCACAGCTGAAACTAAACCCAAGGAGCATGCGCAGAAAGGGGGAACGGGAAGCAGCACGGACACATCCGAAACATCTACCCATAGAGCATGCGCAGAAACTATACACCGAGAAGCAGGACTGTCACATCTGAAACACCATTGAAGCGGCACGCACGAAGCTAAAACACAACTCGATGGTACAAGTAACATTGAGATCTTGCCCAACACTCAAGTTCCTTTCGGTATGATGTATACTCTCTCTGAGCCAGTGTCACAACCCAGAGGTTGTTTTCTGGTTGTATGCAGTATTTCCTTTTGCTCAAGTAATCCTGGGCTTTATGGAGATGCGCCCAAGACTTCCCCCCAAGAGCTCAGCCTTCAGGGATAAATAAACCTGACAGGTTGGGGGCTTGAGCGAAAAGGCCGGAGCAGAATCGTCAGAGCTAGAGGGACAAAGAACAAAACAAAGAAAACAGTTGTTCAGAAAAATGCAGCCAAGTAGTGTTGGATAACAAACAGCCAACACCACCCCCAATCCCCACTCTTACCTGCACCGTAGAAATAATATACCAGTAACCTACTAGCATCGAATTGTAGGGAGGGAGGAGTGGAAGTTTGCCAGTATCTTAGGATCACCAGGGTGAAGGCCGCAGAGCGTCCCAAGTAGGTTCAAGGCAATCCAAAGTATAACCAGCAGAGCGTCCCAAATAAAGGTTCAAAGCAATCCAAAAGGTAAACAGCAAAGCGTCCCAAATAAAGGTTCAAAGCAATCCAAAAGGTAAACAGCAAAGCATCCCAAATAAAGGTTCAAAGCAATCCAAAAGGTAAACAGCAAAGCGTCCCAAAATATAGTTCGAAGCAACAGAAGTAAAAGGAAAATTGAAATGGGAAGTGAGCGTTCACTTCACGCTAATTCCCTTACGGAGATGTTCGAGGTATCGGGTCACCAAAGTTTAAGGATTTGGAATTAGGAGGTCGAGAATGAGTAAGCCGGGTTCAGAATATCCAAGGGGAACAATCGAGGGAGGCTGGCGTCGGGAAGCAGGCACGGACAAGGCGAAGGCAATAAGTTAATTCAGGCGCTGGTTAGTCAAGGATTCAAGAAACAGGTCCGGGAGCTCGCAACTAACGACAGTTTAGGAGCACTCGATCTCCGGATAGATGGGAGTTATATATCGTTCCCAACAAATGAAATCATCGCAACGTCACGCGTACTTCACGCGGCTATGATAGCAGGCGTTGTGGGAGTTGTAGTCTCAGGGATTTTTACTTGCCGAATAGCGCTCGGATAATCGCCAAGGCAATTTCCAACCTGGCCGGGTCGTGACAGTACCCCCCCACAAAGAACGCTTTCTCCTGAGACTACGCAAGCGGTGTGACCAAAAGGCACGTAGTAAACGGGGAGCGTTTAGATTAGAGGCCGGTTCCCAGGACCTGTCCTCTGGACCATACCCTTTCCAGTCGATCAGGTAGGAGCGAATCCCACGACATAGGCGAGTGTCCAAGATTGCACGCACCTCATACTCGTCTTCACCATGGACGTTAACTGGGGTGGGGGCAGTAGGTAATCTCGTGCCAGGTAAAAAAGGGCGAAGCAAGGAAACATGGAATACCGGGTGTACCCGCCAATGGGATGGAATCTCTAGGCAAACGGTGACAGGGTTAAGACACCGTAGAATCCTATAAGGACCTAGGTAACATGGCAATAGTTTCCTTTTTCCTTTAATGGCCAGATGTTTTGTAGAGAGCCATACATGTTCCCCACAAGAATACGAAGGGGCGGGCGTGCGCCGTTTGTCAGCTTGCATTTTGGTACGACATTGCGCCGTTTGCAGATGGGACAACACCGATTTACGGATGGCAAGCAAGGAGTCTTTTACAGCATTAGCGGCGGGAAACTGCTTTAAGGAGGGCAAGACAGGTGGGAGAGTCCTTGGGTGCACACCATATAAAGCATAAAACGGAGAGCAACCAATTGAGGAATGCATAGAATTGTTATAGGCAAATTCTGCAGCACCTAGTAGCGAGAACCAGTTGGACTGATGCTGCAGACACAGACAGCGAAGAAACTGTTCCATAGTACCATTGGTACGTTCAGTCTGACCATCCGTTTGAGGATGGTAGGCCGAAGACAAGCGGGCATCGATACCCAAAGATGAAGTAAGGGAGCGCCAGAAGCGTGAGGTGAATTGAGACCCCCGATCAGAAATTAGAACCGTAGGAAGCCCAAAAAATCGTACCACATGGTCAAAAAGTCGCTAACATAGAAGCAGTAGGTATACCCGAGCACGGTATAAATCGTGCCATTTTGGTAAAGACATCGACAACCACAAGAATGGTGGACATACCCCCGATACAAGGGAGCTCCACCACGAAATCAAGGGTAACTGTATGCCATGGATATGGGGGTAACGGCATACTCATTAGAAGACCGACGGGCTTGCCCGGTTGCCTCTTGCACTGTGTACATACTGCACACTTGGAGACATATTGTTCGGTGTCGTTCTTCATACCCGGCCACCAGCACCATCGGTGGAGAAGATCATAAGTTTTAGCCCGACCAGGGTGAGCTGCCAACGGGAGATCATGGGACCATTCAAGAGCTTTTCGTCGAATACGGTTATCAGGTAAGTATAGCAAACCATTAACATATGGAAGACCGGTGATGAGTTCAGCGCCCAGCTCCTTAAGAATAGGAGCATGATCCTTAGCCCACGTCCTTAATCGATCTAAGATGGACGGAGAAACCGAACAAACACACACCACAGTCCTTGAGGATAATACAGGGGTTGACTGTTTCGTAGTTACCATATCTGTACCGATACGCGACAATGCATCCGCCTTTCCATGTAGTGGACCGGGGCGATATGTCACTGTGAAATTAAACATGGTAAAAAATAAATGCCACCGTATTTGCCTAGCATTGGTGCATTTTATATGGGATAATGCCTGGAGATTCCGATGATCCGTATATACAGTAATGGGATGTTTAGCACCTAAGAGATGATGTCTCCACTCATTAAACGCTACCTTAATCGCCAGTAGTTCTCTTTCCATGATCGTATAATTACGTTCGGCTGGCGTAAGTTTCCGAGAATGGAAAGCCACAGGATGTAGTCGGTGGTTGGCTGGACAAATTTGCGACAGGATAGCCCCCACAGCAATTGCAGAGGCATCGGCTTCCACGATAAATGGAAGGGTCGGATTAGGGTGCTGCAGGACTGGAGCTGTGGTAAAGGCTTCCTTCAATTTCTGAAATGCAGAGTGCGCCTGTTCATCCCAAATGAAATGGACGTTCGGGCTGGTCAACCGAGTTAGTGGCGCAACTATTTCAGAAAAGGAGGCGATGAAACGTCTGTAAAAGTTGGAAAAGCCCAAGAATGATTGAAGGGCTTTTACTGAAGTCGGGACAGGCCAATCCAGTACTGCCCGGACCTTAGAGGTGCACATAAGCACTCCCTTTTGTGATATTTGAAAACCCAAAAACTCCACAGACGATGCATGAAACACACACTTCTCCAGTTTTGCAAAGAGGGAGTGTTCTCTCAGACAGAGGAGAACAGAGCGTACATGGTGTATGTGTTGGGACAAGGTTTCCGAATATATCAGAATGTCGTCCAAATATATTACGACGTAACAGTCCAACAGGTCCCTGAAAATGTCGTTGACAAAGTGTTGGAACGTCGCTGGGGCGTTGCAAAGCCCGAAGGGCATTACACAGTATTCGTAAAGCCCGAATTTAGTTTTGAATGCTGTTTTCCATTCATCCCCCTCACGCATCCTCACCAAATTGTATGCTCCCCGTAAGTCCAACTTGGTGAAGATGGTAGAGGAGGTCATTTTATCAAGAAGCTCCGTAATGAGCGGTAGAGGATATTGGTTCTTGATTGTGACGTTATTAAGGGCACGATAATCGACACATGGACGTAAATCTCCTCCTTTTTTTTGTACGAAGAATATCGGGGAGGCCGCTGGTGAACGGGATGGACGTATGTGTCCCAAGCGTAATGCTTTGTCTATGTAATGTCGCAAGTGTTCTTCTTCCTTTCAAGCAAGGGAGTAGATACGACCATGTGGGATGACCGCCCCAGGTATAAGGTCAATGGGGCAGTCATAGTCTCGGTGTGGAGGCAGTTTTTCTGATAAGCCTTTGTCGAAGACATCCGAGTACTTTCGGTATTCCTCTGGAAGTACAGGGACTGGGATAGAGGATAAAGCACTGATGGAAGGTACACTTGCCACCAGGGCCAGGCAAGGGGAGAAGACTGCTGCCTCTTGAGTCCCTAGACATTTCTGACTGCAAAAAGAGGAAGAGAACAGCACGGTTTGTTTAACCCAATTGATTACAGGGTTATGGGTTTGCAACCAGGATAGACCCAGAATCATACCAAACTGGGGGGCCGTAATGAGGTCAAAGGTGATGTATTCCGAATGACCCTGTAATGTGGACATTTGTAGTGCAGTGGTTTGTTCCGTGACTTGTCCGGATACCAAACGGGAACCGTCAACAGCATGTATGTCTTCAGGTCGTATTTTGGAAATTATAGGTAGCCCATAATGTTTAGCCAGGTTGGAATCCATATAATTCCCGCTAGCCCCTGAGTCTATCATTACCGGGTTGGAAAAAGATTTGACACCTGGGGCCTTGAAGCACATAGTGAGATATACATGTGGAGACGGAAAACCTGCATCCGAGCCCGGGTACGTTTGACTCATCCTAAAGGCCCGGTTTATGGACGAGTCCTGGCGTTTCCCGCCGGTTTAGTTGGTCTTTTAGGACATAGCCGTATATAATGTCCTGACTGGCCACAATAGAAACATAGGTTATTCAGTGCCCGTTTCTCTCGTTCAGCCTTAGACAATGGACCCATGATGGCCCCAATTTGCATGGGTTCAACCTCGCCTTGAGGAATCGTAGTAGTGCTATCTGACCGGGAAGAGGTACGAATGTCAGGGTACCGACGTTCGCCCCGTCTTTGCCGAATCCGAGCATCAACTTGGAGAACCAGGTCAAGTAACTCAGGAAAACCAGGTGGAAGGGCGGGCACCACTGACAAGGCGTCCTTTAGGTCCTCCGACAAACCTTTGTAGAAAACAGCCGCTTTCTTTTGTTCTGGCCAAGTGGTTTCAGCCGCCAACTGATTGAAACGGGCCAGGTAGGTCAACAGATCCGTCTTGCCTTGATTTATAGCTAAGAATTCTAAATCCGTGGTTTGTGCTTTGTATCGCATATCAAAAACGCTGTTCATGGATTGAATTAGCCGATCAAAGTCATAAAGAGCCGGATCATTAGCTTCCAACAAAGGATTAGCCCATGCTGCGGCAGTGCCGCCTAAATGGGAGAGAACGAAGGCCGCCTTAGTGGTAGCATCTGGAAACGCCAAAGGACGACAAAGAAAGTGAAGGCGACATTGATTCACGAAAGTCTGATACGCCTTGGGATCCCCCAAAAAGCGTTCGGGTGGGGCCAAAGGAAATGGCCCAGGAAGAACCACTGGAGCTGGAGGAAATACAGGAGGAGGTGCCGCTGCAGCGCCATCCCCGAATTCCTCATCATGGGGTAATGGCTGCACAAAGCTCTGTAATACATCCATGCGTTGATGTAAGGTCGCATGGGCAGATGCCATATCGGTACGCAAGGCAGAAAAAGCCTGCATGAGAGCTGCCATCGGGTCAGATGCGGCTTCCATAACCAATAGGCGTTATGTTAGGCTCCTAAAGCTGTCACAACCCAGAGGTTGTTTTCTGGTTGTATGCAGTATTTCCTTTTGCTCAAGTAATCCTGGGCTTTATGGAGATGCGCCCAAGACTTCCCCCCCAAGAGCTCAGCCTTCAGGGATAAATAAACCTGACAGGTTGGGGGCTTGAGCGAAAAGGCCGGAGCAGAATCGTCAGAGCTAGAGGGACAAAGAACAAAACAAAGAAAACAGTTGTTCAGAAAAATGCAGCCAAGTAGTGTTGGATAACAAACAGCCAACACCACCCCCAATCCCCACTCTTACCTGCACCGTAGAAATAATATACCAGTAACCTACTAGCATCGAATTGTAGGGAGGGAGGAGTGGAAGTTTGCCAGTATCTTAGGATCACCAGGGTGAAGGCCGCAGAGCGTCCCAAGTAGGTTCAAGGCAATCCAAAGTATAACCAGCAGAGCGTCCCAAATAAAGGTTCAAAGCAATCCAAAAGGTAAACAGCAAAGCGTCCCAAATAAAGGTTCAAAGCAATCCAAAAGGTAAACAGCAAAGCATCCCAAATAAAGGTTCAAAGCAATCCAAAAGGTAAACAGCAAAGCGTCCCAAAATATAGTTCGAAGCAACAGAAGTAAAAGGAAAATTGAAATGGGAAGTGAGCGTTCACTTCACGCTAATTCCCTTACGGAGATGTTCGAGGTATCGGGTCACCAAAGTTTAAGGATTTAGAATTAGGAGGTCGAGAATGAGTAAGCCGGGTTCAGAATATCCAAGGGGAACAATCGAGGGAGGCTGGCGTCGGGAAGCAGGCACGGACAAGGCGAAGGCAATAAGTTAATTCAGGCGCTGGTTAGTCAAGGATTCAAGAAACGGGTCCGGGAGCTCGCAACTAACGACAGTTTAGGAGCACTCGATCTCCGGATAGATGGGAGTTATATATCGTTCCCAACAAATGAAATCATCGCAACGTCACGCGTACTTCACGCGGCTATGATAGCAGGCGTTGTGGGAGTTGTAGTCTCAGGGACTTTTACTTGCCGAATAGTGCTCGGATAATCGCCAAGGCAATTTCCAACCTGGCCGGGTCGTGACAGCCAGAGAAAGAGGCCTAAGGTGCATACCTACAGACTTACCTTCAAAACGGGCTGATAATGGGGTTGAAATCCCCTGAGGGTGCATTGATATTCTTCATCTCAAAGAAAGACACTTCAGAATTACGTCCATGTATTGATTACAGAAGCGTGAATAAGATTACAGTAAAGGATAAGTACCCTCTTCTCTTGATCCTGGACATTTTGGAGGCCGTCTGAGGGGGCTTTGATATGTACAAAGTTGAATCTTAGAGGCGCATATCATCTCCTCCGGTTTCATAGTGGCAACGAGTGGAAACAGCATTTAGCCCTCCCTTCTGCCACTACGAATACCGTGTCATGCTCTTCGAATTGGCTAACGCCCCGCTTTTTTTTCAGCGATTTATGGATCACCTTTTTTCAGATCTCATATTTCATTCAGTAGTCGTTTATCTTGACAACATTCTAATATTTCCCAGAAATCTTCAAGAACATCAAATCGATGTATCAGAAGTGGAAAACGTCACATTCACAAAACATCTGTTAGTTATTTGGCTTTCATTCCATCTTCTGATGGAGCTTCCATGGATCCCTCAAAGGTACAGGCTATTTTGCAATGGAAAGTGCCCGCTTTGGTTAAAGACATACAAAGCTTCCTGGGCTTTACAAACTTTTATAGGAAATGTTTTCCTAATTTTTCTTTGAAAATCCTACCCTGACTGCTCTTTTGAAGAAGGGAATCCATTTCTCATGGAACAACAGAGCGAGACAGGCGTTTCGAGTGTTAAAAGCCCATTTCACAAGAGCTCCTTTATTACGCCTCCCAAACCAGAATAGACCATTTATTCTGGAAACGGATGCTTCAAATGCTGCAATTGGAGCCGTTCTTAAACAACTTTCCTAAGATGATTGTGAACACCCCATTGCTTATATGTCCAAGCCTCTATCAGGCTCGGAACAGAATTATACCGTCTTGGAAATTAAACTTTTAGTGATAAAAAAACCTGTACCGAATGGCGACATTTGTAACTGGGTTCCAAATATCAGGTGACTGTGAGAATGGACCATCGCAATCTAAAAGTTCTACAGCAACATGAATGCCAAAACAGTAGACAGGCCTGTTGGGCATATTTTATTTCTCTTTATGATTTTCTTTTCACCTTTCTGCCTGTCACGAGAATCAAATGGCGGACACATTATCTT
Organism: Ambystoma mexicanum; assembly: GCF_040938575.1. NCBI lineage: Eukaryota > Metazoa > Chordata > Amphibia > Caudata > Ambystomatidae > Ambystoma > Ambystoma mexicanum. The sequence continues at coordinate 1,388,513,788 of NC_090933.1, read as the reverse complement.
GCACCGACTCTGAAGCCGGAGTTCCTCATCAGCAACAAAAGCTGCTTCCCAAAGCTTCTTTTCTATTTACGGACTCCACCTTTCTCCAACAGGTGAAACAAGCAACTAATCTTTGAGATCCATTGATATTAGCCACCATGGAACAGTACGGGTTGTAAGGGGGAGCATGTTTCATGGTCAGACGCTTTACATACCCATCTCAACCTTACAACAAGAGGTACTATACATGGGCCATGATGTGAAGACAGCGGGTCATCGTTGAGTTTGTGTAACCTTGGAAAACATCATCAGATATTTCTGATGGCACAACCTCAACAACGAAGTTAGAGACTACGTAGCCTCTTGTGCCATTTGTCAGCAAAGAAAGACACCTCGTAGGCTCCCCTTGGGAAAATGAACACAGCCTCCTTTACCATCCCATCCATGGCAACACATCAGTACTGATTTAATTGTTAATCTACCCCTTTCTGACGATCAGACTACTATCATGGTGATGGTACACTCTCTTACTAAGATGGCTCATTTCATCGCTCATCCGTGTATTCCTACTGCCAAACGTATGGCCGAAGTTTTTCTTCATTCCCTCTTTCCTCTTCATGGCTTGCCGACTACCATAATCTCGGATCGAGGGACACAATACACCTCTACTTACCGGAAACTATTGTGTAATAAGCTTGGGATTCAGAGAGCCCGGACCTCTGGCTATCACCCACAGTCGAACAAACAAACCGAAAGGCTGAACCAGTCACTCACACAATACTTAGTGTTTCACATCAGCATCATAGGACAACTGGGCTGCCCTTCTACCATTGGCTGAATACGCTTATAATAACTTGATTCATACCTCTACCGGACTCACTCCTTTCTTTTGCACCTACGGTTATCACCCTGCATGTGTACCTTCCGAGACCCCTTCAGACACCAAGGTTCTTTCACTAATGAACTCGTTGATAAGATCCAAACAGGCCATACCACTGCCTTGCAGTCCTTAACAGATTTACGAGCTACCAGCTAGAAGCAAGCAGATCGAAGGCGACTTCAAACATCTACTTTGAATGTCGGAGACCTTGTGTGGCTATCATTGCACCATTGGCACCATGCTTTTTGGTCCCTTCCAGATTCTTCAACTGATCGGGCCAGTCGCCTTCAAACTTCAACTACCCGCTTCATGGTCTCGCATACATCCTGTCTTTCACATATCCCAGTTAAAACCCTATATGACAGATCGCTTTCACAGACTCACTCGCAAATACCCAGTACCTGTTGATACCACCTCTGGACCCGAATATTAAGTGAAAGCCATATGTGATTCCATTACCATAGGGGACAGCTACAGTATCTACTCGATTGGAAAGGTTATGGATCGTCCGACCGTACATGAGAACCAGCTTCAGCAGTTCATGCCTCAAGACTTCTCAGGAGATTTCACCGGTTGCACCCTTGGAAGCCTGGTACGATGCCTCTTCAGGGGTGGCACACTGTTAGGACTTCTGTCAATTCATGGTCTATCTGGCAGCATTGGAGAAAACATCATCCTCACAGGGTTTTTAGCCCTTCAAGATGGCGGTGGCTTGGTTCACTGCTCAGAAGGCAAAACAAAAAGGTGATGGCTGGAAGGTTTTGAATTAATCATAACCACGGGCGTAGCCCTGGCCAACCCTCCAGACCATCGTTTTTCAGCCTGCCACACCACTCAAAACCTTCCTCTTCGCCTCCGCTTTCTCTCCCCCTCTCCCCTGCTAAAGTTACTGAAAATGCACTGAATCTGCAACTGGGCCACTCACCTTCTCGGTCCTTGGTCCAGCCACTCTCCCCTGCACTGCCTCTCTGGCACCCCCTGCACTACGGGACTGTGTCTGTATCCCTACAGCCCCTCCTTCCCAGCACTTATCTGCACTTACTCGCACTGCCACTAGCTGGCCCTTGTTACTTTCCTGTATGCTATTAACCCTGTACTGTACTTTCCCCTCTCCCTTTCCCCTTGCACTTCTCCCTTTCCCCTCCTCCCTTGCACTTGCACGATCTGAATGACACCTGGCCTAGTAGGATCGTTGTATGTCTCCCCTTGTTTCCCCCCCCCCTGCCTCGTCGCGCCTTGAAACACTTGTGTATAGGCGCGTTATAAATACCATATCATATCATATCATTACAGAAGGGGAAAAACCATATGCAAATCAGGTTTGGTCCTACCTCAAAAGGGGCAGTCCTGCCCGAACTTCTAGGTCACATCCCTTCATCCCCAGACATGTTTCAGCCTTGTTGGGCGTCATCAGTGAGGAGTAGCTTGGATCTCTAGGCCCGGCAGACTCAGGACCATCGTCTGGGCATACCCGTCCCACTCAGGGTGACTTTAGCAAAACAAAAAGGTGATGGCTGGAAGGTTTTGAATTAATCATAAGCACAGGCGCAGCTCTGGGCAACCCTCCAGAACATCGTTTTTCAGCTTGCCAAGCCATTACAGAAGGGGAAAAAAACATATGCAAATCTGACTAGGTCCTACCCCAAAAGGGACAGTCCAGCCCGAACTGCTAGGTCACATCCCTTCTGCATGAGACCACAAGCATCCCCAGACATGTTTCAGCCTTGTTGGGCATCATCAGTGAGGAGTAGCTCTCAGAAGATCTGGTAAAGTTGCAGTTCTTTACAAGATGGCACCCAGATGCAATCTGTCCCAAGGATCATTGCTAGAGAGGGAAACAGCACAAGAAGCAGCACAACGGTGAGCACCTTGCGTCGCTTCGTTTTTCCCTACTAAGCATTGATGCTGTTACTCTACCCTGTTTTCTATTCCCTGTTTTTCTCTTAGTCCTTCTGCCTTGCCTTCACCATATGCCTCCTTTGCCCTTCCTGCTTCACTCTGCCTTCGCACTCTGTCTGCCTGCTCTGCGAACCAAGTTCCCCAAAGGAAACAGAGTTCCTATTCCCTGTCCGATTGATTCAGTAGCCCCCTTGGCGCCTCAGTGTGTTTCCTTTACATCGGGGCAAGTCACAGATAACTTCAGTTCGCCGGAGCTGAAGATCTTCACCAAGATTCTTCACCTCCGACAAGGGGGTTTCGCTGTATGGTTTTTCTCCTTGGGCATCGCCCATAGAGCACACACGGCCGCCCTATTCAAACTGGGCTACGTGAATGCTCTTGTGGCGTTGTTCAATCACATCTCTCTGGATTGAAACACCGGCTGATCGACAACAAGATTATAGGTTAGCCCCGACTGCAAATCCTTACAGGGCTCTCAGCACGGTCAGGATGGTTCTCAGATGGCCTTCGGGTCCCTGCCCGCCACTCTGGTCTGGATTTCTGCTCCATGCTCTCTTCCCACATGCACATGCTTGTGGCCCTTGGGGACTGATTATGGATGGCCACTTTTGTGCCAGTTCATTGGGCACTCCTGAATGGGAACCTACTCAGAGAGAAAATTATTTGGCTGTGTTCCTTCTCATTAGAGAAGCTTCCAGACCTTTGTTTATATGTTTAGGGACATGGGATTCCTCCCTAAGTTACCCAGAGTAATCAAGACATGGACGCCTTGCTCACTGTGCTTAGAGAGGCACAGCTTGGCCTCACTGATGAGACCCGACCAGGCTGAAACACGTGTCTGGGGTTGCTGTTTGTACTCTTGTTCAGAGGAGAATTGCTTAGTATTTTGATGCTGGACTGCCCACGTGGGTAGTACCACACTGATATGCAAATGGGTATTTCTTCTCTGTGAAATGTACAGTGAGCTAAAAAAGTTATAGACCCTCCGAGTGGGCACCTACCTATAGAACAGGTTATTTGGCCATGTTTGTTCTCGGTAGAGGGGCTCTCAGACCTTTTGAGAAACCATGGTGCAGGGAGGCCTTCCGGCCCAACGGCAACGGCTGGAATGTAGGGGGGCGTGCATGGGCGCGCGCCACCCACGGCCCCCTGGCACCCTGCCAAATGTCCCAATTCCAGTTTCTTTTCCTTTTATTTTACCTTGAGGTAACACTCCTTTCTCTGGACTGCCTTCAACACATGAGAGCATGGGTGCTGGGCTCATCATGGCCACGCCTGCATGCCCACGGGTGACAACTTCTGCCAAACAGCTCCCAACTTCCACTAGGGCCCGATGCTCCTCCTGCCCCATGGATGGGCTAAAAGCTTGCTCTACAGTACCTTAAACACGAGGGCTGCAGTCTTCAAACGCCTGCATTATGTTATTTTCATGAAGCAGGCGCCACTTTACTCTCAGCACGGCTGCAGCGCCTCTAAATGGGCTGCCCCCCAATTCAGGCAGCACACAACTGGCAAGTCTTCTTTTGCCAAGCACTTAATGTCACTTCAGCTCCCATCCTCACGCTCCGGTCTGGTTTGGATGGGCTGTAGTCTGCTACCATTGCCTGATGCCTGATGCCTCTGCCAATGCCATCTCCAGGGTTACTCCAGCCTCCAATCTCGGCTCACCATGGCAGGGCTCCATTACAGGTACACAGCGTCAGGCTCCATGCACCTCACTTCTCCTCCGCTCTCCATACCTTACTCCAGGTTCTTAATCCTCGTCGCCAAATGATGTATCTGAGCCAGGGATGACATGGAGCAGGAACCAGGCTGACTCAGGTAACTGTAAAAGGAACAGGCTTTATTCCTCTTAGTTACATAGGTATAGTCAATGAAAGGTAGGAGAGTAAGTCACAAGCCTCTGCCCTGGTTCCCAGTCTATCTCCAAGTCCCAACCGACACTCTGTGGAATCCCCAAGCCTCCCACACTCCAAGCTCCACCTCTCCATTCTATGAGGCCCCTGCATACACAAGCACTAGCTACAATCATACCAGGATACCACACTTGGCATGGATTACGGCAGTTGCCAGTGCCCTACCCCTGGGCTGTCTGGTGTGTGTGCAGGCTGGGACGACCGACTGGCTGAGCCTTTGGGGGAGGGAGCCCCCAGCGATATTTGAGCTCCAGCTGGGAGCAGATGACTGGGATCTCACGGCGGGCCTACGGTCCCAGAAGGTACTTGAATCCTGCATACTATAAGTACTGAGGTGGCAAGAGGAGGCAGACACTGACTACCACACAGTTAAGAAATCCTGGGGCCTAGACTAGATGTTTTAAGAGGGGTAGTTGCCATTTTGACATTGTGAAGTATGGAGCCCCTGAGAAAGTATGTAAAGATGAAGAGTCTTGATGCTTAGGCCACTGGCGATGGGGTAGCTAACCATATACCCCCTTGGTCATAATATAATCAGGATGGAGGGCTGGAGAGGTAGCTGCGAGGACCTGGCGAAGCACCGATTGTGAGGCCTCGTAGCTGATGCCCCCCAATGCAGCCTGTGGGCCTGGCACAATCTGCTGGATTGGAAGTATGAGGGTGCTGACCTGACCAGTGAGAGTCCAATCTGGGGCCCAAAGGTAACTCAGCCCACTACCAGGTAAATGTCATAAAAAGAGGTGACAGAAGATGGAGTATGCCAAGTGCTAGATAATCCCAGCTATTTATTTAGAATACACAACAATCTGGGGGAACACGAGATCCACAGGCATGCCCTCACTCAGGTTTCTTCCAATGTTCATTGCGGTTGTAGGTCAAATGGTCGAATCTAAAGGGTCGACAGGTCAAATGGTCGACACCAAAAGGTCGACAGGTCAAATGACCGAATTTTGTTTTTTTTTGTTTTCTCTTTTTTTTATGGGGGGGTTATGGGGGGTTCCCCCCAACCGCCTTTTTTTTTGCTAAAAACCACTTTTTTTCCCTAAACGAAAACCTAAAAAATTATATATAACTTACAAAAAAAATTCGGTCATTTGACCTGTCGACCAAATTGTGTTGACCTTTTGACTGTGGACCCTTTGTCTGTCGACCATTTGACTAGGCAGCGTTCATTGCTTGACACATCTCTAACATTCATTGGTTTGCTCCCCTAATGTACATTCACTTTCCATTGATGTAACAATCAGGATTGGAGGGTGCCTATCTACTGGCCAACCCACTTTTAGATAACACATACACTTACATCATTTTAACATTTGATTGGTTGGCATTAGACAGGAATAAGAATGGCTCTCATTGGCTGGCATAGGATGTTCTTAACCTTGTACTGACCAGGTGTGAGGATATATGGAGTTTCTATATTGAGGATCGAGAGATCTGTGTACTTCTATAATTGCCATTTAAAGAACAGCTCTTAATTATTCAAGCCATGTCTATGAAAAGTCCAAGGATATTCTCTGTGAGTCAACCTCTCCCTCTGTCTAGTACGGCACGTGCGTTATCTTAGAGTTGACACTTCGACTAATTGCCTGCTGACTCACGTGCTCCTCAGCCATATTTCAGCTTAGAATACAAAGGCTGTCTGCCGTGCACTGAAGCTAATTAAATGTAATTGTTGACCACTTTACCAGCCTGCGAATAACTTCCCTGTGTTCAATTGTGGTTATCTTCAAGGCTCCCTTTCTACCTGGCATTCACATTCAGTGTGATGAGCACTGAGCAGCTCTTCCCGGCTGCTGAGAGTGATAGTACCATGGCCCAGTTGAGGCCTAGCTAGATTTGTAAAGCCTGTTTTGCTTTTCATTTGCAATGTTTAAAAGATGGCAATGACTGTTACATTTACTTTTTCATGCTGACACATTTTGACTGCACTGGGTTTTGATGAATTTTTGGCCATATGTTGATTTCCCTGTTGGTATATTCTGCCACTATCCCTGCATGCATTTACCAGTGTAATGAGTCCCTTTTATCTATTGTATGCTGGCACAAAACTCCTACATGTGCTCTGGCATTATCTAATTGTAGCTCTGTAGATTCTGCTTTAGCGCATGTGCAAAGTGTTATTTTTAGATTTCTGGAATGGAGTAAGGCTGTCTTAGCTTGTATCCTTTCTACCTGCTCAGTACTGGTGAGTACTGGGGGCAAAAGAGACGAAAGCTGCTACTTGCATATTCATTGGTAACCTTACAAAAGGCGAACGGATAAGCGTACTGGCGTAACAGGGGCCCCCGCAGCCCCTGCGGTGCGGAGGGCCCCGCCACCACATGTCCTGTGAGGGGGCCCCACTAAAAAAAAAGAAAAAAAAAATTGAAACAAAAAAAATGTTTCTTTTGAAATTCACTCTGCATTCATAAAGAGCATTTCTGTAACAGAAATCATTTCTTTATGAAGGCAAAGTGATTACAAAAAGAAACTTTCTTTTTGAAGTCCGAGAGTCCCCCTACCCCATGACATGAAAGACCCTAGGCTGGAGGCCTCCGTCATGGGGCGGGGGGAGCCCTATGACTTCAAAAAGAAATAGTTTGTTTTTGAAGTCACTCAGCCTTCATAAAGAAATTAATTTGGTTATGGTTGGGTCCTTAACTGAAATAATTTCTTAATGAAGTTATAGTGACTTGAAAAAGAAACAATGGGGCTCATTCTGACCATGCCGGTCCGGAAACAACAGTGCTGGTAAGCTTACAGGCACTGTTGTTTCCAGACCGGCATATTACAGGTCTGCCTGCTGGGGCTGCCGTGCCCGACAGGTCTGAACGTGTCCCCATTCCCGTGGAGTCTGGGGATTAACGAAATTACTTGCGCCTGATTTCCCGGCCGCCGGACTTGAAATAGCACAGTGGCATCGGGAAGTCAGGCGCTAGTAATTTTTTACGGGTCCGGCGGCAACCCGCCGATAGCACGGCACGGTTACCGCTGGACCCGTAATGAGCCCCAATTTCTTTATGAAGTAATAGAGCTCCCCTCAACTCCATGATGTGTGCGAGTATATGGTGAAAGGGTGCACACTCAAATGTATTGGTGGCTGCCTGTGTGTGTATGGTGAAAGGGTGCACACTTAAATGTATGGGTGGCTGTCTGGGTGTGCCTGCATGGTTAAAGGGTGCACACTTAAATGTATAGGTGGCTGCCTGTGTGAGTGCATGGTGAAAGGGTGCACACTTAAATGTATGGGTGGCTGTCTGGGTGTGCCTGCATGGTCAAAGGGTGCACACTTCAATGTATAGGTGGCTGCCTGTGAGATGGCTGGGTATGTATACGGTGAACGGTGTGTGCTTGTGTACATGGGCAAATCAAAACCATTTCAGGGGGGCTAACCCTTCAAATGTTGGGAGAGTCGCTAACTTCACAGGCGGTGGGGAGGGGGAAACTTATTTGTGTGGGGGCATCCAACTAATTTACGCATTTTAATGACACTAATCTAGTGCAGATTCAATGTTAAAATCAGTTAACTCTCTCTTTTAAGTCTCCTGTTCCCTCTCTACCCTTCCAATCACTCCCCTGGCATGCAAGTACTAAACCCACATCACGATTTCAATTGCCTAAACAATGTGGCATTTGAATGCAGGTACTAACAGTGAAATGCTTTACGTTGGTAATTGCTGGGTTCTTGTTAACAGCAAAAACCAGGTCCCGTTTAACATCTGTGTCCTGTTCGGTCTGGCAACTGCTCTAAAGGTTAGCCAGGTTTAGTCAATATAGCCCAAAATTTCATGTGGGGGGTCAGGGTAGTGCTGAAGCCCAGTCAACTCAATGGTGTTGCGCCACTACTTGTGCTTAATGCTTTGCTTACCCCTTGCCGTATTCTTCCTCGTCCCAGTACTTATGTATGAGGCAGTACTTGTGTGTGAGGCACTCTGCCTCATACACAAGTACTGGGAAGAGGTAGAGGTACGTGGAGGTAATGCCCGATTTAGCTACCTGTAATCTTCATCACTCCTAGTCCCACTGTCCCTCATCCCAGTACTTACCTATGAGACAAGGAGCCTCATACGTAAGCTCTGGGACAAGGAAGAGGGACGAGGAGGTAATTCTGGGTCAAGGAGCTGATTGTGGAGGTTGGGGTAGTGGGTGGGTGGGAGAAAGAGGAGATGAGTGGGGGGCGGGATTGTGTGATAAATCATAATGGTTGTCCATGTCCAGGCTAAGCAGGCATGATATGGGGTATTAGTGGCTAGAGAGGTATTTTGGTGCAGACAGTCTAGTCATTCCTGAGTTTGGTATGACTTTCTTTTAACTGGACATTTCTGATAAAGCAGTCCTGCTAACTTTAATTACCTGGCTAGATTGGCATTTGGGTGCTGCCAGTCTAGCCATTTCTTACTGTGGCATTGTATATTTTTCTGGTCATCTGTGATAAAATGATATGATATGATACAAGTCATTTATAAGGCACCTGTACACAAGTGTACACAAGGGAGGGAAGACAGAGGGAGGATAAGACAAACGATCTCACTAGGCCTTGTGTCATTGCGAGAGCGAGAAGTGCAAGAGGAAAGGGGGGAGGTGCAAGTGAGAGGGGAGGGGAAAACAGGGCAGCAATGCTCTGAGTAAGCAGCCAGGGCAGAGCGGCTATTGGTTGTGCAAGGAGAACAAGGGACTGCAGGGTTACAGTTACAGCCCCTAAGTGCATGGTAAACCCGGAGGCAGTGGAAGGGTGACCAATCAAGAAAGAGCCTGGACTCGGAGAGACTCTGAGGGTAGCCAAGCAGCCAGTCGGTACTGCAGACAGGTAGGTCAGCAGGGGAGGGAGAGAGAGAGAGAGAAAGCAGTGGAGAAGAGGAAAGTTTTGAGCTGCTTCTGAAACTTTAGGTTGTCCGGATCAAGTTTGAGAGGGGCAGGGAGCCCATTCCAGAGGGAGGCACCAGCAGAGGAGAGAGGTCTGCCCTCACTCTCTGCCTGGAGAAACGTCTAAGCCTTAGAGAGTTGGAGGTAGCCGAGTGAAGGGCTAGAGAAGAAGGTATTTTGGAAGAGAGCATTGGATTTAGTGTGGGCCCCAGCCCCAGAAAGCCTTGTGGACAATTCAAAGGTTCTTGAAATTGATCCTTGCAGCCACCGGGAGCCAGTGGAGGGATTTCAGGGCTGGAGAAATACGATCCCAGGGCTTGAGGCCAAGGGTAAGTCTTGCAGTCCTGTTCTGGATTAGTTGCAGATGACAGAGACTAGAGGAAGGCAGATTGAGAAAGTGGCTGTTGCAGTAGTCCAGCCTAGAGAGAACCAGGGCTCTGGAGACAGTGAGCTTCTGGTGGAAAGTGAGAAAGGGAAGACTCCCTTTGAGGGGGAGCAGCTGGTAGTGGGACTTCTTGACGATGTCCGAGATGTGAGGAGAGAAAGAGAGTGTGGCGTTGAAGATGACACCAAGGTTTTTTGCCTCGCAGGAAGGCAAAGGAAGAGGGCCCAAGGCGGTCGGCTATAGTGAGAGAGGAAATGCAGAGGCAAGGGTCCCAATGAGAAGGATCTCCGTCTTACTGGCATTAAGGCAGAGATTGTTGGAGGCGCACCAATCCTGAATCGTGGATAGACAGTCAGGAATGAGCAAGAGAGCAGAGGAGGCTGAGAGGAGCCTGAAGGAAAACTGAGTCATCCGCATAACACTGAAAGTTAGAGGAGAAGGTAGAGATCAGGGAGGCCAAAATGGCCAAGTAGAGGTTTAAAAACCAAGGTGAGAGGATAGAGCCCTGGGGAAAGCCACAGGTAGAGAGATGTGGTGGAGAGAATGGGACCAAGATGGACCTGGCAGCGGAGGGGCGGTCCAAGTGGAAGGAGGTCAGTCACTCTAGGGTCTGATCCGTGATGCCCAGGTTCTCACAGAGTCAATTGATCAGAATGGCGACGTTGGCCCTGTCGAAAGCAGAGGAAAGATGAAGGATAAGAACAGAAGGAATGCTGGAATCAAGGTTAGAGAGCAGATCTTCATGGGTGTTAAGGAGAGCAGTTTCCATGCCTCTGGCAGCTCTGAGGCCAGACTGATGGTCATGGAGACAACCAACAGATTCAGTGTGGAGAGTAAACTGGGAGATGGCAAGCTTTTCCAAGAGTTTGCACAGGAAAGGGGTGATGGAGATTGAGCCATAGTTTGCTGGGCAGGTAGAATCAGCAGACGGCTTCTTGAGGAGTGGGTGCACAAGGGAGTGCTTAAAGGGAGAGGGGAACGTTGCAGTGGCGAAAGAGTGATTACAGAAATCGGCCAAGGCTGGAGCGAGGGTGTCAATATGGTCTTTGATGGTTCTGGAGGAGCAGCGGAGCACCTGTTTGGACGACACTTTCATAGATCGGACTTGTCTAGAAACCTCGTCAGGTGTTGTCAGAGAGAAAGAGGAAAAAGGAGGAGGAGAGGTAGAGATGGCCAAAGGGGGCCGAGAGAGGAAGAGGAGATAGAGGACAGAATGTCCTGAGATTTAGCAGAGAAGTGAGAGGCCAGAGCTGTACAGAGGGCCTGGGAGGGAACAGGAGAGGTATAGACCACGACAGAATTGACCAGTTCCTTGCAGATTTTAAAGAGTTTGGCTGTGTTGTTAGAGGCCACGGAGACACACGCTTTAATGTGTGCTGTCTTCTTGATGAGTGTTATTGCTTCGACTGGCATTTTGGTGCAACCAGTCTAGGTATGTCTAAATGTAGCCTGGCATGCTTTACTGTAATGTTATTACGTGTTTACACTGGTCTACATTGTGCAGCCAGTTGGACATGTTTTCATTGTGGCATGGCATTTTTAATAGCAAAGCATTAATTTTCCTGTGCACTGTTGGTGACTTGCATGTATTGGATTGTGTTACCCTACAAAACAATTGCAAACACTCTGGCTTTATAGCCAATTTATCTCACAAAGTGTACTGTATATTGCATTACAACACATATTTATATCTTTCTCCTAGTGCATTGTGAGGCATACCCCTTCAGCAGCACGTTCATGCGTATTGCGCAAGCGTGACAATCTAGGCCGGCCCAGAGTGTGGCGCGACCCGTGATTTGTTTGCCGAGTTGTGTTATGCCACGGGATAAGCGGGGGAACATGGTGGGGTGAGGTGGACCCTTGCGTGGAGCAGCCAATAAAGGGGATTCTGACAGCTCCTCCTCTCTCCTTTGCCAGTGGATAGTGGATTAGCAGGGGTGCCACAGACTGGACTCTGAAATGTGTTCATCACCCACCCCCACAGAGAAATGATAATTGTTAACCTGAAGAGCATCCCCCGACTGACTGGTTGGCTGGTGAAAGGAAATAAAAAACAGGCAAAGCTCTCCTTCTCACAACAGGCACTAATAGTGGTGGTGAAGGCGGTATGGTGGCAGAGGGTGGCCTGGTCGTCAATGAGGAGGGAGGCAGGTCCCACAATCAGAGCACGGCCATGGACACTATTCTATCCCAGATGAAGGCTGGGTTTGATTCTGTAAATAACAAATTAGACAACCTGTGTTTAATATGGATTGTATGCAACACCGGATCAAAAAGGAGAGCGGTAGGATCTCTGAGGCAGAGCAGCGTATTGGGGCATTGGAGGACTTTTCAGAGGTGGCAGGTCGGCCCCTGTGCACTCTACAACAAGAGGTGAAGACTGTGTAGATGAAGACCTGGAAGCGAGGTCCCACAGTAATAACGTTCGGCTTGTTGGGATTCCAGAGCCGTTCTCACAGGGGAACATGGAGGTCTTCATGGAACGCTTCATTAAAGAAGTGTTGGTGGATCAACCACTTTCCCCACAGTGTTTGATTGAGCGAGCACACTGGGTGTCTCCAGTAGCTCCTAAACCTGCCCAGAGACCACACCCAGTGATTGCTCGTCTCCTGAACTATCAGGATAGAAATATTATACTTTGCAAGGTCCGTGAACTGGGGGTTTGCAATATCAGTGTCTCCTTCTATTCAGATTGTACCCCCACAGTACAGAAAGCCTGAATATCATTTGCAGCTGTGAAACGCCAACTTCGGGACAGAGGTCTTCAATATGCAATGTGGTGGTCAGTCAAAATCTCGAAAAAAAACCCCCATTTCGAATAAAAAACGTCATAAAAATAAATTCGACCTTTTTTTTTTCTGCCTTTTTGTTTCGAGATTTATTTTCTCGAGATTTTTAAATTCGGTATTATGACCATAAACCATGCAATGTTATATCTGTCAAGGCTAAGAGTGATGCGTGATGACAAAACCCACTTCTTTATGGACCCGGCAGCGGTGAATGCATTTCTTGAAACCTTGCCCAAGCGATGACACTGGATTCGTGACATTTGAGTATGGGTGCTTTAAGCCTTTTGGTTCTTTCGGACTGGAGCCCTCAGCTGCTCTTTAACTGTCAAGTACTGAATTTCATTTGTGATTTTTAGCCTTTGCTTCACAGGTATGATTTGAGTCTCCACAGTATGTATGCTCTCAGGGTTAAAGTTTTGTTGCGTTCAAGTATGTAATGAATTGCTCCATTTTGGTCTTGGTAATGTATAAGGTCCGGGTGCACCCCCCATTCCTGGTTGCATGGGTGGTGGGGCAGTGCACTTGGCATTTCTGGGTTGTTACCCGCTTTCATTGTTTTGGGTTAGTCGTTGTTGGGATGATTGGGTTTTCACTGCCAGGTTGGGTGGGCGGTGGGGGAGGGGTAAGAGGGGGACAGAGTACTGTGAGTTTAGTGTTAAAATGGCTCTCACTTCACTGGGATGCTTGCAGCAGAGTAGTCCTTATTGTCATTCAGAGTTGTATTTTGATTTGGGTTGTATAGAACGTGACAATGGTGCGTGAAAACTGTTCACCCGAATTATGGGTTCTATGCCATTTTCCCGCTTTCTGAAGGTTGCAGATAAAAATGACAGATTTTCTTCAGTCGATTTTGTGCGGCCCTCGGAAAAACAGGAAAATGACATGCCTGTGTTTTATTTTTTAATTTGTGGGGTTTTACCTGTCGAGCCCCCCTTTGCTCACCCAGCCCCAACCCTCCCCGACAGGATTACCATGAAATTGGAGCTTTTGTACCCTAAAGCCCCGTCCTTCAGCCCCCGCCCCCTTCCTCCCTACCCAAGACTCCCCCAAACCAAATAAAACACAGACACAGACAACACACCAACACACTTACCTGTTCTCCTCATACTCTGATTCTGGGTCCTGGTGAGCCTGTCAGCCCCTGCGCGCCGTCGTGTGCAGCAGGGGTGTGACAGTTTGGTTTAGAAAGACCACTCTGTGCGGTCACAGAGCGGTCTTTCTAAATCAATGTTTTTTCAAGTCAGTAAAAATAAAAAGGTAATTTGACCTAGAACGGAATCATGTACTCTCCTCAGTTGAAATGTCTGAGGTTTGAATAACCACGCTACGATGTGTAGGGTTCTAGCGCTTTGTGAGTGGCATGGAGCTAAGATTCTCTTCCTCCAGGAGACACATTTGATGGGTAGAATGAATTAGGATTTTGCTACATCATGGGGGGGCGATGTATTATACGTCCTTTTCATCCTATTCCTGGGGTGTTTTGATCTGAATTCATAGGTAATTGGGCTTCTGTCTGCTGCATCATGAATGTGACATGGAGGGTTGCTATGCCATAGCGTCAGAGTTGATGGCCCGTAAGTTGGTCACATTTGTTCATGTATATGGACTGAATGTGGATGATCCAGAATTTTACCAATCCCTTTGGGCCAAGTTTTTGGCGTAGTCTCATAGGCAGCTAATAGTGGCAGGTGATTTTAACACTATTTTGCATGTAAGGTTTGATAGATCCACAGCTTGCTCAAGGCCACTATCCTTGACTGCTAAAAAGATTCTACGTGGGATGGAGGATCAGGGATTGCTGGATCTATGGAGGACAATACACCTGGAGAGAATTCTCTTTTTATTCCGCAGTTCACAATATACGTTCTCATATTGATTTCATTTCAGTCCGGTCAGCGCTGGCCCATGCCACGAAGAGTTCCTCGATGTTACTGAGAACATTGCTGATCATTCCCCGATTCTTTGGTTGTGCCAAATGGAGAACTTGATATGATATGAGATATTTATAACGCGCCTGTACACAAGTGTTTCTAGGCGCGACAAGACAGTTGAGGGAAGACAGAGGGAGGACAAAACAAACGATCTTACTAGGCCTGTGTCATTCAGATTGTGCAAGTGCGATAATGCAAAGTGCATGGAGGAGAGAGAAGGGGGACGTGCCAGAGAGATGGATGGGGAAGTGCAATCAGGGCAGCATTGCTCTGAGTATGTGCAGCCAGGGCAGCACGGCTCTGAGTAAGTTCAGGGAGGCTGGGGCATGTAGGGTTACAGTTAAAGGCCCTACGTGCATGGTAGGCCTGGGGGCAGTACAGGGGTGACTGGTCATGGAGGAGACTGATAACCAGGGAGTCTTTGAAGGTAGCCAGGCAACCAATCAGTGCAGCAGACAGGTAGGTCAGCAGGGGAGAGAAAGAGAAAGCAGAGACAAGAAGGAAGGTCTTGAGCTGCTTCCAGAACATTAGGTAGCCCGGCTCAAGTTTTAAAGGGGCAGGAAGGCCATTCTAGAAGGAGGCACCTACAGAGGAGAGAGATCTACCCCCCACTCTCTGCCAGGGGAAGCGTCTGACCCACAGAGTTTCAGGTGGCTGAGGGAAGGGTTCGAGAAGGAAGGTGTTTTGGACGAGAGAGTTGGATGTGGAGCAGTTCCGGCCCCAGAAAGCCTTGTGGATGATGCAGAGGGTCTTGAACTTGATCCTTGCAGCCACCGGGAGCCAGTGGAGAGATTTCAGGGCAGGAGAAATAGGGTCGCTGGGCTTTAGGCCAAGGACAAGTCTTGCATTCCTGTTCTGGATTAGTTGCAGAGGGCAGAGAGTAGAGGAAGGCAGTTTGAGAAAGTGGCTGTTGCAGTAGTCCAGCCTAGAGAGAACAGGGCTCTGGAGACAGTGAGCTTCTGGGGGAAACTGAGAAAAGGAAGAATACCTCTGAGGAGGTGCAGCTGGTAGTGGAATGTCATGGACAGGTCCTTGATGTGTGGAGAGAAGGAGAGAGTGGAGTCAAAAATGACACCAAGGTTTTTTCCCTACAGGAAGGCGAAGGCAGAGGGCCCAGGGAGTGGGGCCAGAGTAAGAGAGGGAAAGCGGGAGCAGGGGTCCCAATGAGAAGGATCTCAGTCTTTGTGGCATTAAGGCAGAGATCGTTGGAGGCACACTAATGCTGAATTGCGGATAGACAGGAATGAGTGTGAGAGGAGAGGAGGCTGAGGGGAGCCTTAAAGAGAGTGGAGTTTCATCTGCATAACTCTGAAAGTTATAGGAGAAGGTAGAGATCAGGTGGGTCAAAGGGGCCAAGTAGACATTGACGAGCTAGAGTGAGAGGTTAGAGCCATGGGGAACACTGTGGAGAGAGAGGTGGAGAGAGAGATGGTGGAGAGAAATGACCCAAGTTGGACCTGGGAGGGCCGGTACAGGAGGAAGGAGGTCAACCACTTCAGAGCCTGATCCATGATGCCCAAGTTCTCACAAAGTCGATTGATCAGGATGGCATGATTGACCGTGTCAAAAACAGAAGAAAGGTCAAGGAGGATAAGGACAGAAGGAAGGCTCATTGCCTTAAGGCGTGGTTCACCATACCTAGCCTACTAAAACATTGTGCATTGTATATATACTACCTTTTGTCTCTGAGTGCACCATTTAGCCTATTGCGACATTGTGGCTCCAAGTCCTACATCCCACCATCTCTGAGAGTCCTACGTAGCCTACTGTGACACTGTGTACTGTGTATTTATGCCTCACTGCCTACTGTCACGGAGAGTTCTACTTAGCCCACATTGACACTGTGTATTGTGCATTCATGCCCCACCGCCTACTGTCACTGAGAGACCTATCTAGCCTAACGCGACATTGCGTAGTTATGTCCGACTGCCCACTGTCTTGAGTGATCTACTTGGGCCACTGCAATATTGTGCATTGCATTCTCATTACCTACTGCCTGCTAGCGATTTACCTTACCTGGGCCCGCCGCACATGTACTCTTTATAGGTCTTGCCCATTGCTTTGTAGCACCGTTGAGCGCCTGATCTAGCCTCCTTGACAATCAACTCCCCATTTATAATGTTGAACCCTCGGTGACCAGCAGAGCCCTGTGCCCCCTACCATTCGTAGTCCATTGTCACCTAGATGCATCTAGAACCTGTGACCCATACCAGCGCACCCTGATCCTCTCTAACAATGTATGCCACCCTTATCGTCTTCATTAGTATACTTCAGAGCATGCTACTCGCCCTGCCACTATCAGGCGACAGAGCCAACCCATCCTTGTCCCAAACTTCACGGCCCAAGATACCTACATCATCAGGCAGATACTCTGAGACTATGGGCCTCATTACACGGAAGGCGGTGAGCCATGGCGCTATTAGCGCCATGGCTCATGCCGGTAAAATACCGGCACCGCCTTGGCGGAAAGGGGATTTACCGCCCCATTCCAAGGTTGGTGGGGCGGTAAATCCCCCTTCCGCCATTGCCCTTCCCCATTCCCATTTCTGCCCCATAGGGCTCTATGGGAATGGGGAAGGCGCTAATTACGGCACCGCAATTTTGAGGTGCCGTAATTAGCACCAAGGTCCCTTAGCGGGTTGGTTTTTAACGCCTACAAAAAGCAGGCGTTAAAGCACCAACCCGCTAAGGGACCTCGTAGTAAGGCGGGAGGGATTTACCGGTACCGGTATTTTACCGGTACCGGTAAATCCCTACCGCCATCCGTGTAATGAGGCCCTATGTCTACCTATGTCATCCCCGCAAACTGGACCAAGCCCACCAGATTTCTGCCACCCATGATCCTCCCATATAAGATCAAGCCAACCTGCAATGCCAAAAACTCCAATAAACCCTATAACGGCCGTCTAGGTGTTATCATCAACTAACAAAATGTCCCCCTAACATCTTTAGATGACCTAGCCAGAATAACGCCTAACCTCCCATGTCCTTTAGCATGCAGAAACGTCAGACTTGGATCTAGACTAGCTAAGTCCTACTTCTTACCACCCAGACCCCCACCTTCAACCAATCATAACTTCAGCCAACCTCAAAAGCATACTAAAACCCACAAATCCCATACCAAATGTAGACGGACAACGGCCGTACTGGATACCACTGACCTAAGCTATAGCCCCACTGCTATCAGTGGCGCACTGATCGATGCCAGATCCCTGGTGGAGCATGCAGTAGAAATAGCAGACCGAATTACCACTAAAGAACTGGATTTCCTTGCAATAACGGAGACCTGGCTACATGCAGCTGCAAACTCCTCCCTTCTTATTGCCACCCCCGACAACTATACAGTCTTAAGATCTGACAGAGAGTCAGTCAGAGGCGGTGGAATTGCCTTTATCATCATATCCTCCTTGGGTCTCAGAATAGTCCCACAGCCTCCAATCAAGTCTTGCGAACTAATGTCAGTCAAACTTCCACTCACTAACTCACGGACCATAACAATGCATCTGATCTATAGACCCCCTGGTCCTATTGGCTCCTTCGAAGAAGATCTCATGACCCTTCTTACCTCCAACACCAAACCCTTTAACGTGGGGCTCAACGACCCTGAGGACCAACCTGCCATAACAATGGCTAACTCATTGTCCGACCCAGGCCTTACTCAAAGAGTACTCCACCCCACTCATGATAAAGGATGATCCTAGATTGGGTAGCAGACCTTAATTGTGAAACTACCATATCGTCTATCGAATCACTCCCTTGGACTGACCACTCCCTGCTTTCATTTACTATCCAAAACTGCAAACTTCCAATTAAACAAAACTCCATCGCTCCTTCGATGCCAACCAGAAATAAAAGGAACATCACAGTGGAAAATCTCAAGTCATTTCTCCAACCTCTGTGCCCTTGTTCCTGCCTAACAATGTGTGCGATCTCGTCACTGGCAAAATGCTGGAAAGAAGTCACGAGGGCCACTGTAAGCAAAGACAAGACCAAATTAGGCGCCAAGAAAAAAAAAATGGGGTTAAGCGACTTACCCACTTGTACAGCCTGTAGCCGGGAGAGGCACGTCCCAATCCAAGTCACAGACTGTTAAGATGGATTTCTGAACTCTGTCCTGGAGGGGCAGAGGTTCAGAAGGCCAGCCTAGTTTCTTGGAACAGGGTAACCTCTGGACAAGCCAGACCAATCAGGGTAGCGATGGGGGCGGTCAAGACTAGGGGCCTCATTACGACCCTGGCGGTAAGGGGTTTACGCCAGCGTTAGCTGCGCCGGCCCCTTACCGCCAATTACGAGGTCCCCTAGCGCCATGGTGCTTTTAACACCTGCTTTTAGCAGGTGTTAAAATCCATGGCGCTAAGGGACCATGGAGTTAATTACGCCACCGTAATTTACGGTGGCGTAATTAACGCCTTCCCCACTCCCATTATGCCCTATGGGGCAAAAATGGGAATGGGGAAGGGTAAATGGGGATTGGGGACTTACCGCCCCGCCAAGGTCGGAATGGGGCGGTAAGTCCGCCAACCACCATGGCGTAAACGTAGTTTACGCCATGGTGGTAGAGTCACGGCCCAGGCGGTAACTTACCGCCTGGGTCGTAATGAGGCCCAAGGTCTCAAGAGGGGTGAGGGTGACTGAAAGCCCGCAATGAGCACACAAAGCAAGGACATATACAAATTACTCCAAACAGGTGTTATAAAAAAAATATAGACACATTTATTACAAGGCCTTTGTAATATTGACCATAGTAAAGAATCACGGTAAAACTGTAAACCAACACATCACAATCAAAATACAGTTTATATACAATACCAAAGGGTCTAAAGAGTTAGACGCACGAAATATGCAGACTACCTAGATGGGGAGGAAAACAGGCAGTGCGAATAGTAGTTAGACCCAGTCCACCTTCAGAGGCACCTAACTAGAAGGAAGTCTGAGCCCTACGAAGAGGGGAGCCTTGTGCTCAAAAGTACCTGCACACGCTTGTGCCAACAGGCAAAAGGGAGTCTCTTCGAGGAAATCAGGCAGTTCAGATCGGTGAACAAATGAAGACGAACAGATCTCCGCGACTCAAGCGCAACCTCCACTTGGGGGCAGAAGCAGAGCGCGAGTACGGAAAGCCGTGCTGTTTGACACAGTGGGGAAAAGCTACAGGCTACTGCAGGAGGGCGACCGGTTCCTAGCGTTACTACTCACCGGTACCCGATGCAGGCAGACCCAGGCTTCTCCGCGTCAGTTTCAGTGCTGGCAGGTTCAGATACGAGCAGGGGACGTCTCGGCGTCATGTAGATTCCGCGGCAGCAGAAGTTAGAGTTGAGGATGTCCCAAACGTAGTGAACCCGCACAGATTGTTACCACAGCAGGGCAATGAAGCGGCTGTGTGCATTTCAGCACAATGTACACTACTCACTTCAGACCTGGGAACGCCAAGTGTACGAATCGTGTGAGAGTGTCAAGGACTCGGAATACAGCAGCAACCTGATGGCGGTTACAGAGCAAGACTGTGGGTAGGCTGGTCAGACCACTGGATGGCCCAGTGACAGTTCCGAAGGCTTACGTGCAGGAGATGGTGAAGATGCCGAGAATAGTTGTTTCCACTATTCCAAAGGGTCGAAGTACCAGTACAGGCCTTCTCGTTCGATCAGAGGTAGAAAGGGTTTCCCAAAAAGACAGCAGTGCAGAGGAGCAGTCCTTCAGCGGGTCACCAGCGATTCCTCGGTCCAGCCTCTTGGTTACAGGATACTTGGCTCCTTATCCTTCCTTCGTGAGAACACAGGAGATCGACATGGTAGTGGTGTTTCCAGCCTCCTCTTATCCAGGTTTCCCTTCGCGCCAAAACGGAGGGGACCCAATAGGAGATCTGTTCACAAAACACTCACACCATACGTGGACCTATCACGGACCTCGGTGGTCCCAGGCGTTCAAGACACACTAGACTCTCTGGCACCCAGGATGTGTATTGGGACCAGACATCCCAGCCCACATCCTGGAGGCTCACACCAAGCCTGTAGAAGCCCGCAAAAGCGTCCGTGTTTCGCGGGAAAGTACATGCCCAAATAAGGAAGGCCCCGGGTCGGCTCGACCTGGGGAAGGTGAAGGGGGCAAGACGGTCAGCGGACAGGACAAAGAGCCTCGTGGTCTGGCAATCTTGGGAGCCAGGCCACCCTTTTGGGCTAAGCGCGAGACACGCACTTAAACAGCCAAAAGGAGCTCAAAACACAAAGAAACGATCGCTGCCACCAGTCCTGTCCGTGATTCACTTGCACCGTTTGTTAACAATCCACGAGAGTATCTAGGGCCCAAAAAATGACTAGAGACCCAAGAGAGCAGTAACTTAGCTTACAGTGCTCTCTTGTGCCATGTTGCGCGAAAGCTGCAACATGAGCGAAAGAACTACGGAAAACAACGTTTCCCGTTACTGACTGTTTTAAGGGCATGTCAGTATCCCCGTAAGAATGGAGCGAAAGCCCAGAGAAGTGCGGCAGGAAGCCGTGCTTCTCTGGCAAAGTCTAGATCAGGGTGTAAAACAACAGCAAAATGTTTAGGGGTTGCCACATGGAAGGAAGAATTATCTACAATTAAGAAATCTTTCCTAACACAGGCCGTCAGCCACCAGCCACC
Source organism: Ambystoma mexicanum (assembly GCF_040938575.1). Taxonomy (NCBI): domain Eukaryota; kingdom Metazoa; phylum Chordata; class Amphibia; order Caudata; family Ambystomatidae; genus Ambystoma; species Ambystoma mexicanum. The sequence continues at coordinate 1,388,492,546 of NC_090933.1, read as the reverse complement.
AAACATTATCTGGAGACGAATACAGCGAGGGACGATGGGACTTGAAGGCAGGGGGGCTAAGCCTAGGGCTGAAGACAGGAAGCTGCAGGAAAGTCGAGGGCAGATGTGGCTACGGTCCTTGTTGCCTTGCTGCCGAGCATGCTCTGTCTGCTCTCTGTTCCACTGCCTCGAAGGTTTCGAGAAAGGAACCCTAACTGGGCAAGCCATGTCAGGCTGCACCGCCTTACACGGCTGTCTCTGACAAGGCCCCCGATCACCTCTGGGCCTGTTGGGTCTGGGCTCGGAGAGGATCTTGTAGCCCTCAGGGAGAAGTGTGTCAAAACTCGTGACAAAGCTGGCCTTAAACCATGTCTCGGTAAGGGCGGGAACATCTAGATCCAGCAGTTCAAGGAGGTGGCAGATGTCAGAGCGAAAGTTAAGAGCAGCAGTGTGGAGCAGGTTGTCACTTTTTAAAGACTTCCGGGGCGGGGTACAGTGGACCCAACCAGATGTGGCAGAGGAGCCTGGGAGGTAAATGGAGGAAGAGGCAGAGGAACCAAGGAAGAAGTTGATGGCAGTGGGGCTAGAGAGGTGGAGTTCAAGGGAGGTGAGGTAGCTAAGAGAGAGACGCATCAGGTAAGGTAGTCAGGGGAGCAGTGGGGACGAGGGAGGCAAGGGAGCCAGGAGAGCCAAAGCTGGCAAGGGAGCCAGAGTAGAGGAGGGACGGGGTAGCAAGGGAGCCATGGAGGTGGGTGGCGAGGGAGCAAGTTTATAAGAACCATCATCGCCAAAGCCAAACAAGAGCAATATTAAAGAGGTTAACAGCAACCAACATTGCCGAAGCCAAGAGAGGCAAATACTAAAGCAAATTGACAAGAACCATCATTGCCAAAGTCAAGAGAGGGTAATTCAGAAGCAAGCTAATTGTAACCCTTATTGCCAAAGAGAGGAAAAAGGCAATAGTTGGAAAAGACCCAAACAAGCATTTTCTAAGCCGAATAGAGGCAAGTTTGATAGACACCCATTATCAGCATTTGTTGATGTAAGAGTGGTAAAACAAGAGTAGCAGGAGAGCAGCATTGCATGTGGCAGTCACAAGTGTGGAACATACAGCACCAGTGTGTCTCATGTCTTCCCAGAAGAAGTAGTCAATACTGATGTTGTTGAAAGTCTTTGCTAAGTTGTTTGAAGCAAACTTTTCCAAATAAGTACTTGTAGTAGTGTTGGAAGCTTTTAGTCCGGCAGGCGAGTATACCAGGACGGAGACCTTGAAGTAGTAGTCATGGCAGGTTAGTGGACCAGGAAGAAGTCATTTAAGTACTGCCGGTGCATCCAACGTGCTGTGCTCGCGGGTGCTGGTCAGCCCGCCAGGAAAAACCTGGCAGGCTGTCAGGCACCCGCGAGCACAGCCAGTAGTATGGCGGTCTGGTAACTACGGTACCGGCATGCTTACTGGTACCGTAGTTCCCAGACCGCCGTGCTCGGAATGAGGCCCAGTAACACATTAGAAAAACCTAAGGGACCCAGGGAGCCAATTACGGTACGGCAAAAATGGGAATGGGGAAGGGCAATGGTGGAAGGGGGAATTACCGCCCCGCCAACCTTGGAATGGGGCGGTAATTCCCCTTTCCGCCAAGGCGGTGCCGGTATTTTACCGGCATGAACCATGGCGCTAGTAGCGCCATGGTTCCCCGCCATCCGTGTAATGAGGCCCTTATGTTGTTTTGTGTTTTATGTATAACTTTGGTTTATTGTTTATGAGAAACCAATTTATGTGGCTGGATTTTGTGATAGGTGTTTGCTGGTCATCCACCTTTGATTATGTGGTTTATAAATCACTTTGATGATGTACACTATGAAGGATGAAATTCATTAAGAAGGACGCCACCACAGTAGTTGTCAAGTGAATGTTCTGTTGAGAAGTCTATGTATACTCGCAGTATTATTGTGAGATGCTTGTTTATTACGCATAGTGGAGATTGAGATCTACAAATTCAGGTACAGCAGTGCTCTGTATTGCAGATGAAATTTAACAGGATTTAACCTATGAGAACGGTTGTTATGTGAATGGATCTCTTCCTTCTCTGAGGCTAGTATTTTGTTTTATATTATGGTTTACCATGATAAGAAGATTGTGTTTTTAACCTTTGTTTATTACATACTGTTGATGTTGTAAGAGTTTGTTGAGCAAACTAATAAACAACGAATAAAAAAAAAAGATCTGCCGCCAGACACGAAGCCCAATGGCTCCCCTTCAAGGAACGGGTCCTATTCAAAACTCTTGCCGTCACTCACAAGTGCATCACTCACACAGCCTCCCTTTACCTTGCCTCGAAAGTAATGAGAACAGGCTCTTCCAGACCCACAAGAACACCACCACCACTCCCACCGTCTCATAATCCCCAAGTCGAGTCAAACAAGCCAAAGCAGGTGGCGCTAGCGTCCCTTTAATTGCTGCCAAACAATGGAATTCCCTGCCACTCACCCTCAGAAACGAACCCTCACACCTTGCATGCTGCAAAGCACTCAAAACCTGGCTGTTTAACTAACCTCTGCCTACACTCCCGCTCTGCGCATCACGCCTGCGTACTCATGTTCCCTGTAACCTATTGAACTGGGTACACGTCATATGCTTTGTCATGCACCACTGCAACTAGTTCTTGCACCACTGTAACCAATGCACCTACAGTTGTTAGATCTAATACTCTCTGTATGTACTACTGTAACCAAGTAGCCTACTTACCTCTGTAACAGCGCCACAATGCCTGCGGGCTGTTGTGTGCTACACAAAAAATAAATAAATAAATAAATAAATAAATAAATAAATAAATAAAGTGCTTTAAAATGCACACTTTTATCCCCATCCAAACTCTCGTTTGAGGGGATGGGTTGCAAGTTGTCCTCCTTTACTCAGTGCAATAGGGGGCATCCCTGGGCATGAGGCAGGGGTTTGGGGGGGCAAAGAGGAGAGAAAGGGAAGATGGGCGCATGGAGTGCACTCAGGACAGGAGACAAACTGCTGCAGAAGCAAAGAACACCCTGTGCAGAGAGACATGCATATATCACAGCAGCTATTTACCTTCTGTTGCCTGTGATCCTGACTTTCTGCGGGACACTGCAACGCACCAATAGTGTATTCAGGTCTGGAGAAAGAAAATATTACCATAGGATTAATTAATCTCCAAGAATGTGCACCACATCCAGAGAAAATATATTTAAAAAATATCCAAAGAGGGAGCTGCCTCGCCCCCTAACTTGATTCATACCTCTACCGGACTCACTCCTTTCTTTTGCACCTACGGTTATCACCCTGCATGTGTACCTTCCGAGACCCCTTCAGACACCAAGGTTCTTTCACTAATGAACTCGTTGATAAGATCCAAACAGGCCATACCACTGCCTTGCAGTCCTTAACAGATTTACGAGCTACCAGCTAGAAGCAAGCAGATCGAAGGCGACTTCAAACATCTACTTTGAATGTCGGAGACCTTGTGTGGCTATCAATTCACCATTTACTGAAACATCTGGTCCCATCCAAATTGGCGCCACGCTTTTTTGGTCCCTTCCAGATTCTTCAACTGATCGGGCCAGTCACCTTCAAACTTCAACTACCCGCTTCATGGTCTTGCATACATCCTGTCTTTCACATATCCCAGTTAAAACCCTATATGACAGATCACTTTCACAGACTCACTCGCAAATACCCAGTACCTGTTGATACCACCTCTGGACCCGAATATTAAGTGAAAGCCATATGTGATTCCATTACCATAGGGGACAGCTACAGTATCTACTCGATTGGAAAGGTTATGGATCGTCCGACCGTACATGAGAACCAGCTTCAGCAGTTCATGCCTCAAGACTTCTCAGGAGATTTCACCGGTTGCACCCTTGGAAGCCTGGTACAATGCCTCTTCAGGGGTGGCACACTGTTAGGACTTCTGTCAATTCATGGTCTATCTGGCAGCATTGGAGAAAACATCATCCTCACAGGGTTTTTAGCCATTCAAGATGGCGGTGGCTTGGTTCACTGCTCAGAAGGCAAAACAAAAAGGTGATGGCTGGAAGGTTTTGAATTAATCATAACCACGGGTGTAGCCCTGGCCAACCCTCCAGACCATCGTTTTTCAGCCTGCCACACCACTCAAAACCTTCCTCTTCGCCTCCGCTTTCTCTCCCCCTCTCCCCTGCTAAAGTTACTGAAAATGCACTGAATCTGCAACTGGGCCACTCACCTTCTCGGTCCTTGTCCCAGCCACTCTCCCCTGCACTGCCTCCCTGGCACCCCCTGCACTACGGGACTGTGTCTGTATCCCTAGAGCCCCTCCTTCCCAGCACTTATCTGCACTTACTCGCACTGCCACTAGCTGGCCCTTGTTACTTTCCTGTATGCTATTAACCCTGTACTGTACTTTCCCCTCTCCCTTTCCCCTTGCACTTCTCCCTTTCCCCTCCTCCCTTGCTTTGCACGATCTGAATGACACCTGGCCTAGTAGGATCGTTGTATGTCTCCCCTTGTTTCCCCCCCACGCCTCGTCGAGCAATGAAACACTTGTGTATAGGCGCGTTATAAATACCATATCATATCATATCATTACAGAGGGGGAAAAACCATATGCAAATCAGGTTTGGTCCTACCTCAAAAGGGGCAGTCCAGCCCGAACCTCTAGGTCACATCCCTTCTGCACGAGACCACAAGCATCCCCAGACATGTTTCAGCCTTGTTGGGCGTCATCAGTGAGGAGTAGCTTGGGTCTCTCAGAAGATCTGGTAAAGTTGCAGTTCTTTACAAGATGGCACCCAGATGCAATCTGTCCCAAGGATCGTTGCCAGAGAGGGAAACACATTAAGAAGCAGCCCAACGGTGAGCACCTTGCGTCGCTTCGTTTTTCCCTACTAAGCATTGATGCTGTTACTCTACCCTGTTTTCTATTCCCTGTTTTTCTCTTAGTCCTTCTGCCTTGCCTTCACCATATGCCTCCTTTGCCCTTCCTGCTTCACTCTGCCTTTGCACTCTGTCTGCCTGCTCTGCGAACCAAGTTCCCCAAAGGAAACAGAGTTCCTATTCCCTGTCCGATTGATTCAGTAGCCCCATTGGCGCCTCAGTGCGTTTCCTTTACATCGGGGCAAGTCACAGATAACATCAGTTCGCCGGAGCTGAAGATCTTCACCAAGATTCTTCACCTCCGACAAGGGGGTTTCCCTGTATGGTTTTTCCCCTTGGGCATCGCCCATAGAGCACACACAGCCGCCCTATTCAAATTGGGCTACGTGAATGCTCTTGTGGCGTTGTCCAATCACATCTCTCTGGATTGAAACACCGGCTGATCGACAACAAGATTATAGGTTAGCCCCGACTGCAAATCCTTACAGGGCTCTCAGCACGGTCAGGATGGTTCTCAGATGGCCTTCGGGTCCCTGCCCGCCACTCTGGTCTGGATTTCTGCTCCATGCTCTCTTCCCACATGCACATGCTTGTGGCCCTTGGGGACTGATTATGGATGGCCACTTTTGTGCCAGTTCATTGGGCACTCCTGAATGGGAACCTACTCAGAGAGAAAATTATTTGGCTGTGTTCCTTCTCATTAGAGAAGCTTCCAGACCTTTGTTTATATGTTTAGGGACATGGGATTCCTCCCTAAGTTACCCAGAGTAATCAAGACATGGACGCCTTGCTCACTGTGCTTAGAGAGGCACAGCTTGGCCTCACTGATGAGACCCGACCAGGCCGAAACACGTGTCTGGGGTTGCTGTTGGTACTCTTGTTCTGAGGAGAATTGCCTGGCATTTCGGTGCTGAACTGCCCAAGTGGATGGGACCAGACTGATATGCAAATGGTATTTCTCTTCTGTGAAAAGGACAGTGAACTAAAATGTGGTTATAGACCCTCCGAGTGGGAACCTACCCATAGAACAGGTTATTTGGCTATGTTGGTTCTCATTAGAGGGGCTCACAAACCTTTTTTGTACATACAAGGTAAGTTTCTTGGGACACATCCACCTGCACCCTCTCTCTCAGTCAGGCCCACTCTAGGAACACTCTGCACATAACATTCTCACAGTACTCAGCATCCCGGCAACCGTAACATTGTAACATATATAGCAACAGGAGAGAAGGCAAATCCAAGCCACAACACTTATCCTTCTGTCTGTCTGGCCTTTTGATTCTGGTGGCCATTCTGACAATATACACATACAGCCCAAGAGGAGCAGAATGGATAACTTTGAAAGTAAGGAGGAGCAGAAAGGAGGAGCAGAAATCAGCCCATTCAGGAACACTGAGGTATGATACGATATATGATATGATATGTCATTTATAACGCGCCTATACACAAGTGTTTCAAGGCGTGACAAGGCAAGGGAGGGGAACAGAGGGAAGACAGAGACAACGATCGTACTAGGCCAGGTGACATTGAAATCGCACAAGGGCAAGGGAGGATGGGAAGGTGAAAAGTGCGAGAGCGAAGGGGAAGGAGAAGTGCAGTACATAGGATAACAGTAATAAATAGACACATTAAATAGGAACAATACATAAGAAGTGCAGCCAGCTGGTGGCAGGTGCAAGGGTAAGTGCAAACATCAGGTGGCAAGTACTGGTAGGGGCTGTAGGGATACAGAAACAGCCCCAGAGTACAAGGGTTGCCAGGGGGGCAGTGCAGGTGTGCAACTGGCGGGAAGGGGACCTGGGCCCGAGAACAGATGGTAGCCAGGTGACCAGTGCAGTTTCAGTTTCAGCCAGGAGTTCAGCAGGGGAGAGGAGGAGAGAAAGTAGAAGCAAAGAGGAAGGTCTTGAGGTGCTTCTGAAACCGGAGATGGTTCTCCTCAATTTCCAGAGAGGCAGGGAGGCTGTTCCAGAGGGAGGCCCCAGCCGAAGAAAGAGATCTGCCACCAACTCGTTGCTTGGAAAAGCGACTGAGCTTGAGGGAGTTGGAAGCGGATGAGTGAAGAACTAGAGAAGGAAGATATTTAGGAAGAGAGAGTTGAAGGTATTGAGGCCCCATGCCCCAGAAGGCCTTGTGGACAATGCAGAGGGTTTTTAATTTAATCCTTGCCGCCACTGGGAGCCAGTGCCGAGATTTCAGTCCTGGAGAGATACGATCCCCAGGCTTGAATCAAGGAAAAGTCTTGCAGTCCTGTTCTGGATGAGTTGCAGCGGTTGGAGTGTAGAGACAGGCAGATTTAGAAAGAGGCTGTTGCAGTAGTCCAGCCTAGAGAGAACCAGATCTCTGGAGACATTGCGCTTCTGGGGGAAGGAGAGGAAAGGAAGAATACCTCTGAGGAGGTGCAGCTGGTAGTGTGACTTCTTAGAGACATCAGAGATGTGAGGAGAGAAGGAGAGTGTGGAGTCGAAGATGACCCCAAGGTCTTTAGCCTCAGAGGTGGGAGCAGGATGAGGGCCAAGAGAGGTTGGCCGAGAGAGACAGGAAAGGGTGGAGCGTGTGTGCCGATGAGGAGAATCTCAGTCTTACTGGTATTAAGGCAGAGATCATTGGCAGCACACCACTCCTGGATAGCAGACAGACAGTCAGAGATGAGGGAAGGAGAAGAGGTGGCTGGAGGGAGCCTGAAACTGAGCAGAGTGTCATCCGCATAGCACTGAAATTTGGGGCAGGGAGCGGCAATGCGGTGGGCGAGAAGTGATGTTCATGGAGACAACCAACAGATTCAGTGTGAAGATTAAGCTGGGAGATGGCCAGCTTTTACAGGGGTTTGCCCAGGAAAGGAGCGATGGAGATTGGGCGACAGTTAGCCGGGCAGGACGGGTTGGCAGAGGGTTTCTTAAGAAGAGGGTGCACAAGGGAGTGCTTCAGGGGGGAAGGGAAGACCCCAGTGGCGAAGGAGTGGTTGCAGAAGTCAGCCAGAGCAGGAGCCAGGGTGTCAATGTTGTCCTTGATGGTTTTGGAGGAACAGGGGTGAAGCTGTTTTGACGAGACTTTCATAGATGGGACTTGTCTAGAAACCTCATCTGGGGAGAACAGGGGAAAGGCAGAGAAGGAGGGAGGAGAGGAGGCTGAAGAAAGGCCAGATGAAGTGCAGGGAGTAGGGGAGGGGGAAGAGAGAGAGAACAGGATGTCTTGAATTTTAGAGATGAAATGAGAAGCCGGAGCCATGCAGAGGGCCTGAGAGGGGACAGGAGAGGTAGAGACTGCAGCAGGATTGGCCAGTTCCTTGCAGATTTTAAAGAGTTCGGCTGAGTTGTTAGATGCTGCAGAGACGCAGGCTTGGATGTGAGCTCTCTTCTTGGTGCGGACAGAGAGACGCTATTTCCTGTGGAGCAGGTGGCAGGCCAGTTTGTCAGAGGATGTACCAGAAGCACGCCATTTTTTCTCAGCCACCCTGCACTTGTGTTTGAGGGTGACGAGGTCTGAGTCATACCAGGAGTTGCACTTGGCTTTGGGCTTCAAGAGGAGCCTCATGACAGGGGCAAAAAAATCAAGAGTATCAGTTATAGCAGAGTGGAGCATTGAAAGGGCTGTGTCAGGGTGTGAGTCAGCCAAAGGGGCAGGGGGGGGGGGGGGGAAGTGACGGTGAAAGCCTCAACTGACACAGCTTCATGGGTCGAATAATCAAGAAGGTGGGTGGCAGTGCTGGAGGTGGCTTGGCCTGAGGGGTAGAGAGGGTGAGCTGGGAGGAAAGGAGAAAATGAACGCTCCAGGAGAGAGGAGTGGTGAGAGGGATAGAAAGGGGAAGGTCTGAACAGATCAGAGCATCCAGAGTGTGCCCTGCAGAGTGAGTCGGGCCAGAGAGGAGAATAGAGAGTGAGCGAGAGTCGCAGATGTCGCGAAAGAGTCCAGAGGAAGGACAGGAAGCATCCAGGTGGATGTTAAAGTCTCCAAGACGGAGGAGTTGAGTGGTTGAGACCAGGAGGGAAGAGTAGAGGTCTGCCAACTCAGAGAGGAAGGAGGAGATCTGACCAGGTGGCTGATAGATGATAGCCACAGTAAGGGAATGGCTAGGAGAGATAGAGGCATTCGAAAGAGGAGTAGGCTTGCGTAGGAATGACAGAGGCAGGAATCCTCTCGGGGAAGATCAGGGCTACACCCCCTCCAGAACGGTTGGACCTGGGCGCAGAGAGGATCTTGTAACCATCAGGGAGGAGAGTGTCAAAGCTTGTAACAGAGCTGGTCATGAACTATTTCTCGGTGAGACCGTGGACATCAAGGTCAAGTTCTTCCAGGAGGCGGTAGATGTCAGAGGAGTGTTTGACAGCTGAGCGAGAGTTAAGAGTGGCAATATGGAGAAGGTTGCCATCCTTGAAAGACTTCCGGGGAGGTGTACAAATCAGAGGTACGCCCTGTGGAGGTGTAGAAGAAGCCCGACGGGGGGCAGAAGAGGAAGGAGGAGAGGACAAGGAATCCAAGGAGGAGACAGCAGGGGGAGGCAAGGAAGCCATAGGGGGAAGAGAAGGGACAGCAGGAGAAGGAAGGAAGTTGATGAGGTGCGGGAAGCGTCTATCAAAGAGGAGAAGATTGGCCAGAGAGCCTTGGACCAAGACAGTGCCATTCAGGTAAACATTTATGATGACCTTAGAGGAGTCGAAGGAGGCCAGGAGGGCCTTGTACCTGGTGCTCCCATTAATGGGAGAAGAAGAGAGAGGAAAAAGCACAGAGACCATATGAAGAGTCCATATGTCTGACAAGGGAACAACAAATATGCTTTGGTGAGGGTTTGCCTAGAGGAGGCACTGGTATAGGTGTCGTCGATAGAGAGGCCTGGGTTGGAGACCAGGATGTCCTTTTTAAACTTCTTCCTACCAGATTTAGTAAGGAGAGCAGGATAAGCGATAGAGAAGCAGTTGGAAAAGTTAGGAGAGACAAAGAGCACCATAGGGTGGCTGGGGAGAGGAGAGAAGAGGAACGGGTGGGAAGGAGGGGTGGAAGGGGCGGGGAGTACATTAGGAAAGGATGCACGGAGGGGCGCAATCATTCTAGACAAGAGAGACAAGACAATTGGACAAGACGACAGGCGCTCAGACAATGGTAGAACGGTTGCTAGATGGTAGCAATGGTGAAGGTGGAGGAGGGAGAGATCACCAACTTGCAAACCAGGCCCACAAAGGAAGAGTAGAGCTGGGTGGGTAAGATGGAAGAAGGAACCCACTCAGGGAGGATTAAGGCAACCCCACCGCCAGCACGCTAAGGTTGAGGCTTGGAAATGATCTTGAAGCTGTCAGGTAGGAGGGAGTCAAAAGAAGTGACTGAGCTGGCATTGAACCATGTCTTGGTAAGAGTGAGAATGTCGAGGTCAGTGTCTTCGAGTCATGAAGCCCAATGTGGATGTTTGGAGAAGGTAGACATTTGGAAGAGGTTGAAGAGAGGGGACAGGAACCGCGGATAGGAGGTTTCAGTAGTGCAAAAATGTGAAACACTCCAAGGTATTTCTTCCTATAAAACCTAGCAAGATGGAGGGGAGATCTACATTGATTCACAGTGATACTCTGTCCAATTTGTTTCTGGCATCGGAATTAAATAAAGCAGACTCATGTTTGATTCTAAATCTAAGTTTGGAGTGATTTCCTTCCACACCATCATCACAATACATTTCTTGTTTCAAAGTTTTATCCAAGGCATCCGACTGTAAAACTATAAAAAAATAGTGTTTTTTGATTTGTGATTACTTTGTGACAGTACACAAAGGTAATAATCGTGTTTGGAAGTTCAAATATCCAATCTGAGGACCAACACTACTTGTTTCACTTTTCAAAACTGATAAATGATTTTAACAAGCAACAATTGGTCCCGGACAGATTAGAGTGGCCTAACACATGCATTTAGTATCTGGAAACTTATGAAGGAGTTAGCACTTTTGCTAACATCCCATGATTTGTAGTTTCAAAGCGACTCCACCTTTCTCCAACAGGTGAAACAAGCAACTAATCTTTGAGACCCATTGATATTAGCCACCATGGAACAGTACGGGTTGTAAGGGGGAGCATGTTTCATGGTCAGACGCTTTACTTACCCATCTCAACCTTACAACAAGAGGTATTATTATACATGGACCATGATGTGAAGACAGCGGGTCATCGTTGAGTTTGTGTAACCTTGGAAAACATCATCAGATATTTCTGGTGGCCCAACCTCAACAACGAAGTTACAGACTACGTAGCCTCTTGTGCCATTTGTCAGCAAAGAAAGACACCTCGTAGGCTCCCCTTGGGAAAATGAACACAGCCTCCTTTACCATCCCATCCATGGCAACACATCAGTACTGATTTAATTGTTAATCTACCCCTTTCTGACGATCAGACTACAATCATGGTGATGGTAGACTCTCTTACTAAGATGGCTCATTTCATCGCTCATCCGTGTATTCCTACTGCCAAACGTATGGCCGAAGTTTTTCTTCATTCCCTCTTTCCTCTTCATGGCTTGCCGACTACCATAATCTCGGATCGAGGGACACAATACACCTCTACTTACCGGAAACTATTGTGTAATAAGCTTGGGATTCAGAGAGCCCGGACCTCTGGCTATCACCCACAGTCGAACAAACAAACCGAAAGGCTGAACCAGTCACTCACACAATACTTACAGTGTTTCACATCAGCATCATAGGACCACTGGGCTGCCCTACTACCATTAGCTGAATACGCTTATAATAACTTGATTCATACCTCTACCGGACTCACTCCTTTCTTTTGCACCTACGGTTATCACCCTGCATGTGTACCTTCCGAGACCCCTTCAGACACCAAGGTTCTTTCACTAATGAACTCGTTGATAAGATCCAAACAGGCCATACCACTGCCTTGCAGTCCTTAACAGATTTACGAGCTACCAGCTAGAAGCAAGCAGATCGAAGGCGACTTCAAACATCTACTTTGAATGTCGGAGACCTTGTGTGGCTATCATTGCACCATTGGCACCATTGGCACCATGCTTTTTTGGTCCCTTCCAGATTCTTCAACTGATCGGGCCAGTCGCCTTCAAACTTCAACTACCCACTTCATGGTCTCGCATACATCCTGTCTTTCACATATCCCAGTTAAAACCCTATATGACAGATCACTTTCACAGACTCACTCGCAAATACCCAGTACCTGTTGATACCACCTCTGGACCCGAATATTAAGTGAAAGCCATGTGTGATTCCATTACCATAGGGGACAGCTACAGTATCTACTCGATTGGAAAGGTTATGGATCGTCCGACCGTACATGAGAATCAGCAGTTCATGCCTCAAGACTTCTCAGGAGATTTCACCGGTTGCACCCTTGGAAGCCTGGTACGATGCCTCTTCAGGGGTGGCATACTGTTAGGACTTCTGTCAATTCATGGTCTATCTGGCAGCATTGGAGAAAACATCATCCTCACAGGGTTTTTAGCCCTTCAAGATGGCGGTGGCTTGATTCACTGCTCAGAAGGTAAAACAAAAAGGGGATGGCTGGAAGGTTTTGAATTAATCATAACCACGGGCGTAGCCCTGGCCAACCCTCCAGACCATCGTTTTTCAGCCTGCCACACCACTCAAAACCTTCCTCTTCGCCTCTGCTTTCTCTCCCCCTCTCAAGTTACTGAAAATGCACTGAATCTGCAACTGGGCCACTCACCTTCTCGGTCCTTGGTCCAGCCACTCTCCCCTGCACTGCCTCCCTGGCACCCCCTGCACTACGGGACTGTGTCTGTATCCCTACAGGCCCTCCTTCCCAGCACTTATCTGCACTTACTCGCACTGCCACTAGCTGGCCCTTGTTACTTTCCTGTATGCTATTAACCCTGTACTGGACTTTCCCCTCTCCCTTTCCCCTTGCACTTCTCCCATTCCCCTCCTCCCTTGCACTTGCACGATCTGAATGACACCTGGCCTAGTAGGATCGTTGTATGTCTCCCCTTGTTCCCCCCCCCCTGCCTCGTCGCGCCTTGAAACACTTGTGTATAGGCGCCTTATAAATACCATATCATATTATTACAGAAGGGGAAAACCATATGCAAATCAGGTTTGGTCCTACCTCAAAAGGGGCAGTCCAGCCCGAACTTCTAGGTCACATCCCTTCTGCACGAGACCACAAGCATCCCCAGACATGTTTCAGCCTTGTTGGGCGTCATCGGTGAGGAGTAGCTTGGATCTCTAGGCCCGGCAGACTCAGGACCCACGTCTGGGCATACCCGTCCCACTCAGGGTGACTTTAGCAAAACAAAAAGGTGATGGCTGGAAGGTTTTGAATTAATCATAACCACAGGCGCAGCTCTGGGCAACCCTCCAGAACATCGTTTTTCAGCTTGCCAAGCCATTACAGAAGGGGAAAAAAACATATGCAAATCAGACTTGGTCCTACCCCAAAAGGGACAGTCCAGCCCGAACTGCTAGGTCACATCCCTTCTGCATGAGACCACAAGCATCCCCAGACATGTTTCAGCCTTGTTGGGCATCATCAGTGAGGAGTAGCTCTCAGAAGATCTGGTAAAGTTGCAGTTCTTTACAAGATGGCACCCAGATGCAATCTGTCCCAAGGATCGTTGCCAGAGAGGGAAACAGCATAAGAAGCAGCCCAACGGTGAGCACCTTGCGTTGCTTCGTTTTTCCCTACTAAGCATTGATGCTGTTACTCTAGCCTGTTTTTCTCTTAGTCGTTCTGCCTTGCCTTCACCATATGCCTCCTTTGCCCTTCCTGCTTCACTCTGCCTTCGCACTCTGTCTGCCTGCTCTGCGAACCAAGTTCCCCAAAGGAAATAGAGTTCCTATTCCCTGTCCGATTGATTCAGTTGCCCCCTTGGCGCCTCAGTGCGTTTCCTTTACATCGGGGCAAGTCAGAGATAACATCAGTTCGCCGGAGCTGAAGATCTTCACCAAGATTCTTCACCTCCGACAAGGGGGTTTCCCTGTATGGTTTTTCCCCTTGGGCATCGCCCATAAAGCACACACGGCCGCCCTATTCAAACTGGGCTACGTGAATGCTCTTGTGGCGTTGTCCAATCACATCTCTCTGGATTGAAACACCGGCTGATCGACAACAAGATTATAGGTTAGCCCCGACTGCAAATCCTTACAGGGCTCTCAGCACGGTCAGGATGGTTCTCAGATGGCCTTCGGGTCCCTGCCCGCCACTCTGGTCTGGATTTCTGCTCCATGCTCTCTTCCCACATGCACATGCTTGTGGCCCTTGGGGACTGATTATGGATGGCCACTTTTGTGCCTGTTCATTGGGCACTCCTGAGTGGGAACCTACTCAGAGAGCGAGCTATTTGGCTGTGTTCCTTCTCATTAGAGAAGCTTCCAGACCTTTGTTTATATGTTTAGGGACATGGGATTCCTCCCTAAATTACCCAGAGTAATCAAGACATGGACGCCTTGCTCACTGTGCTTAGAGAGGCACAGCTTGGCCTCACTGATGAGACCCGACCAGGCTGAAACACGTGTCTGGGGTTGCTGTTTGTACTCTTGTTCAGAGGAGAATTGCTTAGTATTTTGATGCTGGACTGCCCACGTGGGTAGTACCACACTGATATGCAAATGGGTATTCCTTCTCTGTGAAATGTACAGTGAGCTAAAAAAGTTATAGACCCTCCGAGTGGGCACCTACCTATAGAACATGTTATTTGGCCATGTTTGTTCTCGGTAGAGGGGCTCTCAGACCTTTTTGAGAAACCATGGTGCAGGGAAGCCTTCTGGCCCAACGGCAACGGCTGGAATGTAGGGGGCGTGCATGGGCGCGCGCCACCCACGGCCCCCTGGCACCCTGCCAAATGTCCCAATTCCAGTTTCTTTTCCTTTTTTTTTACCTTGAGGTAACACTCCTTTCTCTGGACTGCCTTCAACACATGAGCGCATGGGTGCTGGGCTCATCATGGCCACGCCTGCATGCCCACGGGTGACAACTTCTGCCAAACAGCTCCCAACTTCCACTAGGGCCCGATGCTCCTCCTGCCCCATGGATGGGCTAAAAGCTTGCTCTACAGTACCTTAAACACGAGGGCTGCAGTCTTCAAACGCCTACATTATGTTATTTTCACGAAGCAGGCGCCACTTTACTCTCAGCACGGCTTCAGCGCCTATAAATGGGCTGCCCCCCAATTCAGGCAGCACACAACTGGCAAGTCTTCTTTTGCCAATCACTTAATGTCACTTCAGCTCCCATCCTCACGCTCCTGTCTGGCTTGGATGGGCTGTAGTCTGCTACCATTGCCTGATGCCTCTGCCAATGCCATCTCCAGGGTTACTCCAGCCTCCAATCTCGGCTCACCATGGCAGGGCTCCATTACAGGTACACAGCGTCAGGCTCCATGCACCTCACTTCTCCTGCGCTCTCCATACCTTACTCCAGGTTCTTAATCCTCGTCGCCAAATGATGTATCTGAGCCAGGGATGACATGGAGCAGGAACCAGGCTGACTCAGGTAACTGTAAAAGAAACAGGCTTCATTCCTCTTAGTTACATAGGTATAGTCAATGAAAGGTAGGAGAGTAAGTCACAAGCCTCTGCCCTGGTTCCCAGTCTATCTCCAAGTCCCAACTGACACTCTGTGGAATCCCCAAGCCTCCCACACTCCAAGCTCCACCTCTCCATTCTATGAGGCCCCTGCATACACAAGCACTAGCTACAATCATACCAGGATACCACACTTGGCATGGATTACGGCAGTTGCCAGTGCCCTACCCCTGGGCTGTCTGGTGTGTGTGCAGGCTGGGACGACCGACTGGCTGAGCCTTTGGGGGAGGGAGCCCCCAGCGATATTTGAGCTCCAGCTGGGAGCAGATGACTGGGATCTCACGGCGGGCCTACGGTCCCAGAAGGTACTTGAATCCTGCATACTATAAGTACTGAGGTGGCAAGAGGAGGCAGACACTGACTACCACACAGTTAAGAAATCCTGGGGCCTAGACTAGATGTTTTAAGAGGGGTAGTTGCCATTTTGACATTGTGAAGTATGGAGCCCCTGAGAAAGTATGTAAAGATGAAGAGTCGTGATGCTTAGGCCACTGGCGATGGGGTAGCTAACCATATACCCCCTTGGTCATAATATAATCAGGATGGAGGGCTGGAGAGGTAGCTGCGAGGACGTGGCGAAGCACCCATTGTGAGGCCTCGTAGCTGATGCCCCCCAATGCAGCCTGTGGGCCTGGCACAATCTGCTGGCTTGGAAGTATGAGGGTGCTGACCTGACCAGTGAGAGTCCAATCTGGGGCCCAAAGGTAACTCAGCCCACTACCAGGTAAATGTCATAAAAAGAGGTGACAGAAGATGGAGTATGCCAAGTGCTAGATAATCCCAGCTCTTTATTTAGAATACACAACAATCTGGGGGAACACGAGATCCACAGGCATGCCCTCACTCAGGTTTCTTCCAATGTTCATTGTGGTTGTAGGACAAATGGTCGAATCTAAAAGGTCGACAGGTCAAATGGTCGACACCAAAAGGTCGACAGGTCAAATGACCGAATTTTTTTTTTTTTCTCTCTTTTTTTTTATGGGGGGATTATGGGGGGGTTCCCCCCCAACCACCTTTTTTTTGCTAAACAAAAACCTAAAAAAATATATATAACAAAAAAAAAATTCGATCATTTGACCTGTCGACCAAATTGTGCTGACCTTTTGACTGTCGACCCTTTGTCTGTCGACCATTTGACTAGACAGCGTTCATTGCTTGACACATCTCTAACATTCATTGGTTTGCTCCCCTAATGTACATTCACTTTCCATTGATGTAACAATCAGGATTGGAGGGTGCCTATCTACTGGCCAACCCACTTTTAGATAACACATACACTTACATCACTTTAACATTTGATTGGTTGGCATTAGACAGGAGTAAGAATGGCTCTCATTGGCTGGCATAGGATGTTCTTAACCTTGTACTGACCAGGTGTGAGGATATATGGAGTTTCTATATTGAGGATAGAGAGATCTGTGTACTTCTATAATTGCCATTTAAAGAACAGCTCTTAATTATTCAAGCCATGTCTATGAAAAGTCCAAGGATATTCTCTGTGAGTCAACCTCTCCCTCTGTCTAGTACGGCACGTGCGTTATCTTAGAGTTGACACTTCGACTAATTGCCTGCTGACTCACGTGCTCCTCAGCCATGTTTCAGCTTAGAATACCTAGATTTTATTTGCATTTTAACTACTGCTGAACATGCCTCTCGTCCAGCTAATTCCTTGAAACATTTATCATTGTGTCGGCAGGATTTTTATCTGGCTTGCTGGTGTGTGCAGGGTGTGACAGGTCAAATGGTCGACACCAAAAGGTCGACAGGTCAAATGACCGAATTTTTTTTTTTTTGTTTTCTCTTTTTTTTTATGGGGGGGTTTTGGGGGGGTTCCCCCCAACCGCCTTTTTTTTGCTAAAAACCACTTTTTTCCCTAAACGAAAACCTAAAAAATTATATATAACTAAAAAAAAATTCGGTCATTTGACCTGTCGACCAAATTGTGTTGACCTTTTGACTGTCGACCCTTTGTCTGTCGACCATTTGACTAGACAGCGTTCATTGCTTGACACATCTCTAATATTCATTGGTTTGCTCCCCTAATGTACATTCACTTTCCATTGATGTAACAATCAGGATTGGAGGGTGCCTATCTACTGGCCAACCCACTTTTAGATAACACATACACTTACATCACTTTAACATTTGATTGGTTGGCATTAGAAAGGAATAAGAATGGCTCTCATTGGCTGGCATAGGATGTTCTTAACCTTGTACTGACCAGGTGTGAGGATATATGGAGTTTCTATATTGAGGATCGAGAGATCTGTGTACTTCTATAATTGCCATTTAAAGAACAGCTCTTAATTATTCAAGCCATGTCTATGAAAAGTCCAAGGATATTCTCTGTGAGTCAACCTCTCCCTCTGTCTAGTACGGCACGTGCGTTATCTTAGAGTTGACACTTCGACTAATTGCCTGCTGACTCACGTGCTCCTCAGCCATATTTCAGCTTAGAATACAAAGGCTGTCTGCCGTGCACTGAAGCTAATTAAATGTAATTGTTGACCACTTTACCAGCCTGCGAATAACTTCCCTGTGTTCAACTGTGGTTATCTTCAAGGCTCCCTTTCTACCTGGCATTCACATTCAGTGTGATGAGCACTGAGCAGCTCTTCCCGGCTGCTGAGAGTGATTGTACCATGGCCCAGTTGAGGCCTAGCCAGATTTGTAAAGCCTGTTTTGCTTTTCATTTGCAATGTTTAAAAGATGGCAATGACTGTTACATTTATTTTTCATGCTGACACATTTTGACTGCACTGGGTTTTGATGAATTTTCGGCCATATGTTGATTTCCCTGTTGGTATATTCTGCCACTATCCCTGCATGCATTTACCAGTGTAATGAGTCCCTTTTATCTATTGTATGCTGGCACAAAACTCCTACATGTGCTCTGGCATTATCTAATTGTAGCTCTGTAGATTCTGCTTTAGCGCATGTGCAAAGTGTTATTTTTAGATTTCTGGAATGGAGTAAGGCTGTCTTAGCTTGTATCCTTTCTACCTGCTCAGTACTGGTGAGTACTGGGGGCAAAAGAGACGAAAGCTGCTACTTGCATATTCATTGGTAACCTTACAAAAGGCGAACGGATAAGCGTACTGGCGTAACAGGGGCCCCCGCAGCCCCTGCGGTGCGGGGGGCCCCGCCACCACATGTCCTGTGAGGGGGCCCCACTAAAAAAAAAGAAAAAAAAAAAAATTGAAACAAAAAAAATGTTTCTTTTGAAATTCACTCTGCATTCATAAAGAGCATTTCTGTAACAGAAATCATTTCTTTATGAAGGCAAAGTGATTACAAAAAGAAACTTTCTTTTTGAAGTCCGAGAGCCCCCCTACCCCATGACATGAAAGACCCTAGGCTGGAGGCCTCCGTCATGGGGCTGGGGGAGCCCTATGACTTCAAAAAGAAATAGTTTGTTTTTGAAGTCACTCAGCCTTCATAAATGTTAGGGAGAATTCTCTGTTTAGGCTGAATTTCCTAACCAAGTGAATCCCCCAGCAGCTTTGCTGGATTTTTGGGGTTTATTTTTTTCTCCTGCCAAGAGTGAGACTCTTTTACCCTCACTCTTGGGCATGATTTGAGTGTGTGTTTCTTTGAATCTAGATGTGTTTACTGGGCTATGGGGTCTTTTACTCCATAGGGCTTCATGTGTTTTTGTGATGTGTTTTACACAGCACCCTCAGTGCAGTGACACAGGGGTGTCATAGTGACCCCCCAGTATAGACTCCATACCCTGGGACTGACTACTGTCTCCCAGGGCATGTAAAGTCACCATTGACTTTACTAGTCTTAAATTCTGAACAGAACCAGTACAAACCATCATATTGTGGACGTACTGGCTGGGGCAATTCGATTGCCCCAGGGTCTGTTAGTCGAGGGGGCACGTCTCCGTCCCCCCTAATCGAGCTTTGGCTGGTGGCAGTGGATACTACTTTTTATATTCAACCGCAAATATTTTCCTATGGGATTTCCCATTGTTTTAGGCTACTACCTTTATTTAATTATTTACAGTAGCCTCAAACATACCGCCGGTTTATTTAATTAATATAAATTCTCCGGTTGGTGTTTTTTGCCAAAACTTGATTCTAAAATGGCGTTTGTGTTCTCTTCTGTGACTCCAACCCAAGTCGAGCCCTTTGTTCCACTTTTTGGCGGGCGTATCCACAGAAGCCCTCCAAAGTGGTGCCACTCTGTCTGGGGTACTTAGGAGGGGTGGAGGGGGATTTAGGCACCCTGGACTGAGTTGCCTAGGCAACTCAAGTCGCACTCCGTCCTGATTGGCCCAAGTGGTGAGCCGGCCGGCTCACCACTTAGCATGCTTGAGTGACAGCTAGGCTGAGCGAATGGGGGTTTTCTGCATAAAAGCAGGGCTTTGGGGACTGGAAATTCAGAAGTCGCCACAGGACCTAAGAATCAGACGAGAGAAAAGCTGAGCTGATCTGCCACGACACCACCACCGGTGGAGCCCTGCTGGACTGCCTCACCACTTTTCCCAACGACAGAGGAGATCTCCCGCCGGAGAGTCTTCTTCCTTTGACTAGTGGGGATAACCAGTTTCACCGTCTTTTCGCTTTCCCGACGTATCTCGTGGCCGCCTTGCCCGTGCCAAGCACCCCGGCAACCGGGATACCACGTTTTACCACGACCATAAAACAAAGGTACCACCTTTAACCGGGAAACTCCGCGGCTGGTTTCTTCCCTGGTAGTGCAACGACCTTCATCTTTCCTCCAAGTCGAGATCTTCTCTTCCCCTGGACGACAACGCAACTTGCACCCACTACCAGGAACAACTGCCACCGCTGGAGGATCCTTCACACTTAAGGTACCGTGTCCCGCCTGGCTTCCCTTGCTATCGACTGTACGGGGTAGATTTAGCCCCCAGCTTTCGAACCTGGGTTAATCTGGGACACCCTGACTAAACTTTCTTAAAGCCTCTCTAAACCCTTTTTGAACCCTCTGCAAGACTTTCTAAGCATAGTGTAACTGTGTGATCTTGGGTGCATTTGTGCTCTGCTCTCTCTAAGAGTGGGCCCAGCCTTTGGACTTTGGCTCACCAGTGACTTTTTGCTCTTCTGCCTTGCTAACAGTGTTCCTGAATCTTAGAAAGGTGTACCTTTTCATATTCTGTCTTTTTCCCTCCCTTTCTCACAAACTTATTGGAGTGCAATCTAGTTAAGCGCTCACCTCTGTATGAAAATAAGTGGTGTTTTACTGTGATTTATCTGATAAGGAAAAAGGGGTGTATATATTACAATAGTGACTGTGTTTAGACTATTTTACAATAAGAGTGCTGGAGTGTTTCAACTGTGTTTTTAAATAAATAATTATACACTTTGATACCAAAGCTCTGGTCAGTGTTTGCTTGTATTATTGTATCCGAGTGCCTATTGTGTATACTTTGCATACTGCCTAACTCTTCTTGAGGGAAGCCTGACTGCTCAGCCACAGCTACCAGGTAAATCTGGGTGGTACAGACTGCTGCCAAGTGGGTTTACTGCCAACACCTGTGGTCTTAAATCTTTTGCAGTGGTCCCTAAGGGAAATGCATAGGTTTCTGCCTAACAATAACGAAATTAATTTGGTTATGGTTCGGTACTTAACTGAAATAATTTCTTAATGAAGTTATAGTGACTTAAAAAAGAAACAATGGGGCTCATTCTGACCATGCCGGTCCAGAAACAACGGTGCTGGTAAGCTTAAAGCACTGTTGTTTCCAGACCGGCATGTTACAGGTCTGCCTGCTGGGGCTGCCGTGCCCGACAGGTCTGAACCTGCCAGGCACAGCAGCCACGGTAGGCAGACCCGTCACGGAAGCAACAGCACCGTTAATAACGGTACAGGTGCTTCCGTGTCCCCATTCCCGTGGAGTCTGGGGATTAACGAAATTACTTGCGCCTGATTTCCCGGCCGCCGGACTTGAAATAGCACAGTGGCATCGGGAAGTCAGGCGCTAGTAATTTTTTACGGGTCCGGTGGCAACCCGCCGATAGCACGGTACGGTTACCGCTGGACCCGTAATGAGCCCCAATTTCTTTATGAAGTAATAGAGCTCCCCTCAACTCCATGACGTGTGCGAGTCTATGGTGAAAGGGTGCACACTCAAATGTATAGGTGGCTGCCTGTGTGTGTATGGTGAAAGGGTGCACACTTAAATGTATGGGTGGCTGTCTGGGTGTGCCTGCATGGTTAAAGGGTGCACACTTAAATGTATAGGTGGCTGCCTGTGTGAGTGCATGGTGAAAGGGTGCACACTTAAATGTATGGGTGGCTGTCTGAGTGTGCCTGCATGGTCAAAGGGTGCACACTTAAATGTATAGGTGGCTGCCTGTGAGATGGCTGGGTGTGTATATGGTGAATGGTGTGTGTGCTTGTGTACATGGGCACATCAAAACCTTCCTTTCAGGGGAGCTAACCCTTCAAATGTTGGGAGAGGCGCTAACTTCACAGGCGGTGGGGAGGGGGAAACTTATTTGTGTGGGGGCATCCAACTAATTTACGCATTTTAATGACACTATTCTAGTGCAGATTCAATGTTAAAAGCAGTTAACTCTCTATTTTAAGTCTCCTGTTCCCTCTCTACCCTTCCAATCACTCCCCTGGCATGCAAGTACTAAACCCACATCACGATTTCAATTGCCTAAACAATGTGGCATTTGAATGCAGGTACTAACAGTGAAATGCTTTACGTTGGTAATTGCTGGGTTCTTGTTAACAGCAAAAACCAGGTCCTGTTTAACATCTGTGTCCTGTTCGGTCTGGCAACTGCTCTAAAGGTTAGCCAGGTTTAGTCAATATAGCCCAAAATTTCATGTGGGGGGTCGGGGTAGTGCTGAAGCCCAGTCAACTCAATGGTGTTGCGCCACTACTTGTGCTTAATGCTTTGCTTACTCCTTGTCGTATTCTTCCTCGTCCCAGTACTTATGTATGAGGCAGTACTTGTGTGTGAGGCACTCTGCCTCATACACAAGTACTGGGAAGAGGTAGAGGTACATGGAGGTAATGCCTGATTTAGCTACCTGTAATCTTCATCACTCCTAGTCCCACTGTCCCTCATCCCAGTACTTACCTATGAGACAAGGAGCCTCATACGTAAGCTCTGGGACAAGGAAGAGGGACGTGGAGGTAATTCTGGGTCAAGGAGCTGATTGTGGAGGTTGGGGTAGTGGGTGGGTGGGAGGGAGAGGGGATGAGTGGGGGGCGGGATTGTGTGATAAATCATAATGGTTGTCCATGTCCAGGCTAAGCAGGCATGATATGGGGTATTAGTGGCTAGAGAGGTATTTTGGTGCAGCCAGTCTAGTCATTCCTGAGTTTGGTATGACTTTCTTTTAACTGGAGATTTCTGATAAAGCAGTCCTGCTAACTTTAATTACCTGGCTAGATTGGCATTTGGGTGCTGCCAGTCTAGCCATTTCTTACTGTGGCATTGTATATTTTTCTGGTCATCTGTGATAAAATTATATGATACAAGTCATTTATAAGGCGCCTGTACACAAGTGTACACAAGGGAGGGAAGACAGAGGGAGGATAAGACAAACGATCTCACTAGGCCTTGTGTCGTTGCGAGAGCGAGAAGTGCAAGAGGAAAGGGGGGAGGTGCAAGTGAGAGGGGGGGGGGAAACAGGGCAGCAATGCTCTGAGTAAGTGCAGCCAGGGCAGAGCGGCTATTGGTTGTGCAAGGAGAACAAGGGACTGAAGGGTTACAGTTACAGCCCCTAAGTGCATGGTAAACCCGGAGGCAGTGGAAGGGTGACCAATCAAGAAAGAGCCTGGACTCGGAGAGACTCTGAGGGTAGCCAAGCAGCCAGTCGGTACAGCAGACAGGTAGGTCAGCAGGGGAGGGAGAGAGAGAGAAAGCAGCGGAGAAGAGGAAAGTTTTGAGCTGCTTCTGAAACTTCAGGTTGTCCGGATCAAGTTTGAGAGGGGCAGGGAGCCCATTCCATAGGGAGGCACCAGCATAGGAGAGAGGTCTGCCCCCACTCTCTGCCTGGAGAAACGTCTAAGCCTTAGAGAGTTGGAGGTAGCCGAGTGAAGGGCTAGAGAACGAGGTATTTTGGAAGAGAGCATTGGATTTAGTGTGGGCCCCAGCAAGCCTTGTGGACAATGCAAAGGTTCTTGAAATTGATCCTTACAGCCACCGGGAGCCAGTGGAGGGATTTCAGGGCTGGAGAAATACGATCCCAGGGCTTGAGGCCAAGGGTAAGTCTTGCAGTCCTGTTCTGGATTAGTTGCAGATGACAGAGACTAGAGGAAGGCAGATTGAGAAAGTGGCTGTTGCAGTAGTCCAGCCTAGAGAGAACCAGGGCTCTGGAGACAGTGAGCTTCTGGTGGAAAGTGAGAAAGGGAAGACTCCCTTTGAGGGGGAGCAGCTGGTAGTGGGACTTCTTGACGATGTCCGAGATGTGAGGAGAGAAAGAGAGTGTGGCGTTGAAGATGACACCAAGGTTTTTTGCCTCGCAGGAAGGCAAAGAAGGCCCAAGGCGGTCGGCTATAGTGAGAGAGGACAAAGGCAAGGGTCCCAATGAGAAGGATCTCCGTCTTACTGGCATTATTAAAGGCATACTCTAGTAAAAAATGTTATTGTCCCTATGGGTCGGCCATGTTTTTTTAAGGCTAAGTGGGTCGATTTTAGAAAACTTTCCTATGGACCATACTCGAGTTTTCGTCCATTAAACGCACGCGAAAACAAGCACCTGGGAGCCGCCATTTCCTGATAATCCTATCTTTTCCCCGATCGCCCTGGCTGACCTGCTTTTGCGGCACTAAATCAATTCCCCCGCCCCTGAGCCTGACATCAGCAGACTCGTACCGCCCATTTCCCAACGCCAAAGCACGTCTCGTGTCAACATTCGCTGCGCTTCAGCTAATGACGTGTCGCCATGGAAATGGCAGGACGCCTCTTTCCTCAATAAGTATAAACAGACCGTTTCACAACACACAGCAGCAGATTTTCGATTCTATTCCTCTCTCTGTGTTACTTTGAGTATTCTGTGACTCGTTTCAGTGCTCTGGTCAGCTACCTTCGCCGCTTGTAGCCCGTGTGAACACCTGTACCATCTCGGTACATTATTTTACTCTGTTTACCACACAATGGCCACAATAATGCCCTACATGTACGAGCCCGAGTATACCGAGGAGGAACTACTGGAAAGGTAAGCACGCGAAAACGATGGGGATTCGGACGGCAGTTGGGAGGACGATTCAACAGATGAAGAGCCTGGGCCTAGTCGCATGGACGGCGTCTCCACCTGGTGCACATGCAATCGGTGCGAGCTAATGCCAACCGAGGACGAGAACTGCTGTGGCCGAGAAAACTCGGGATGCCTGGCCTACATTTCGGAAGGCGAGCCACGCCCGCAATGCATCACCGAGCTGCCAGACTTCAGGGCAGCCTGCCTCACACGGGCCGTGTTGAGAATCATGACGGTGCTTATGCACGAACTTCGAGCAACTGTTCGTCCTCGTAATCCGAGTAACGATTAAGTATACTCTGCTTGTCATGCCACTCCTATTTCATGTTCTTCTGCTATATCCAAAATTACATCTACATATCATTGTAACGCATGTAAGGCGTTGAATAGTGTGCATTGTCTATATAGCATTTGTCCGTGTAAAATGCCATTAGTTACGAGAATTGTCATTGACAACAAACGTTTATTAAACTTATCTGGGTCATTTAAAAACAGTTTGTTTCATTCCTTTTCACAGGTGGTACAGGCTGGTGGCCTATCGTTCCTACACATGGTGGCTTCACGGGAGGCTTGGACACCGCGTTCGACGAGTGATACCCGCCTGTGCCGTTCGTGCCATTAGAGACACGTTCCCGAGTGACAGCGGTCAGTACAGGGGATTTTCTCTCGCTGTGCTGCAACCTGACCTGTATAACCTTTAAAGTCTTCTAATTTTTTTTTTCATGAAAATAAGATTCAAAATAAAACACCACATTTATTTTAACGTTTGTCTCGATTTTTTAAATGAATCACATATATCTATACTATCAATTACCATTGGATTATACAGGCCTTCGGATCTTGGCCACTATAATACACTGGTTGAAGTGTGGGTCTGTGCTCACAAGAATCTGCGTTATGTGGCATTTGTTATTGATAAGCAACGATATACTATCATTCATATAAAGGCGATATACTGTATATTCATATAAATGCGGTTCGCGCCGGTGGATGCTCGCTGGCATGGGGGGCTGTCCGGGGCGCAAACGGCCAAGGTGCCAAACCACATGTACACGTCAAAAGGTGTCCCACGCCAAGGGGCCATCGTTCACATGGCCTCCTCAGACCCCGTGTCTCCAGCCAGGCCTCCCCTTGAAGCAGGCCGCCCCCCTGCAATCCACATAAGTGTGTCTCCATTCAGCAGTCTTCCTGTGCCTTATCTGCACGCCCCAGGCCCATCCATCCCACCCCCCTCTATCAAAGGCGGTTCGCGCCGGTGGATGCTCGCTGGCATGGGGGGGCTGTCCGGGGCGCAAACGGCCAAGGTGCCAAACCACATGTACACTTCAAAAGGTGTCCCACGCCAAGGGGCCATCGTTCACATGGCCTCCTCAGACCCCGTGTCTCCAGCCAGGCCTCCCCTTGAAGCAGGCCGCCCCCCTGCAATCCACATAAGTGTGTCTCCATTCAGCAGTCTTCATGTGCCTTATCTGCATGCCCCAGGCCCATCCATCCCACCCCCCTCTATCAAAGACGGTTCGCGCCGGTGGATGCTCGCTGGCATGGGGGGCTGTCCGGGGCGCAAACGGCCAAGGTGCCAAACCACATGTACACTTCAAAAGGTGTCCCACGCCAAGGGGCCATCGTTCACATGGCCTCCTCAGACCCCGTGTCTCCAGCCAGGCCTCCCCTTGAAGCAGGCCGCCCCCCTGCAATCCACATAAGTGTGTCTCCATTCAGCAGTCTTCCTGTGCCTTATCTGCACGCCCCAGGCCCATCCATCCCACCCCCCTCTATCAAAGGCGGTTCGCGCCGGTGGATGCTCGCTGGCATGGGGGGCTGTCCGGGGCGCAAACGGCCAAGGTGCCAAACTACATGTACACTTCAAAAGGTGTCCCACGCCAAGGGGCCATTGTTCACATGGCCTACTCAGACCCCGTGTCTCCCGCCAGGCCTGCCCTTGAAGCAGGCCGCCCCCCTAAGACCACGACATACATACGTCATTCAACACACCCCTGTTCCAAATACTTTATAAACCACTTGATATGTCTCATGAGAACATCTTTGTGCTTTGCAAGTCAACTCCTGAACGTGTTACCTGGCAACCACCGAGATCAACGCTAATCTGGTCGTCGTCGTGCTATCCGTGAACTTCTGTGACCGCTTAGAGCAAACCCATCAGTGTGCTACCTGTGGCCATCCACCTATTCTCCTGCAACATACTGCTCTGCTTGCTGAATCCAACTGTTTGTTGGTCAAGGTAAGGCCATGTATCCTAGTCATATTTCGCAGATTTTTAAATTTCTATCTATTTGCGAGTAGAGTACACAATAGTGCTATGTTCATTGGTCTCATTGCTATTGACTAGAGTTTCCATTGCTATGCTATCAATAGATCTATTTATTTTCCTCTGTGTCTATTATCATCAAATTGCATCCTTCGGGGGTCCAGTCTATAATGTAAGCATGTTTCCTTCTCGTGCAATACAGAACATCCAAGGGATGAGTCACATGTTCAGTTTTTAGTCACATCATTTATACATTTCTGCAATTTATGCAAATACTAAGCCGCACATAATGAACTGGTACAGTTCCTGCGACCAAAACAAACCTTGCATTGATCATTGTATGATTCATTTACTTTTGTATCAAATCTTTATTCTTGAAGATTGTATAATAATGTCGATATTTACTTTTCAGATTCATCAACAATGCCTGCCTGTTCGATTAGCGGTTGCCCTTCGAAGACCCATGCGAAATCTGAAGGAACTACAATGCATGTATTCCCGAAAACTGTTGATCGAATAAGAGAATGGGTCAGACATTGCGGATATCCACTGGATGAGCTGGAAAGAAGAGTCCAACAAGTCTTAGAGGACAAGAGGGGCGATCGATACCGCATCTGCAGCCGGCACTTTTCCTTGGACATGTACACAACTTCTTGGGTAACAAAGAAGAATAAACGGCGAACTACAAGGAAATTGCTCGAAAACGCTATTCCCACTCTATTCGTCCACATTCCGCCACCGGTCAGTCAAGTGTCCGGATTTAACTTTAGGCCTTGCGGTAGTGTGTAGTCGAATGGACTAATAGATATTGTAGGTGTTCTATCCCTTGTAATAATTTCGATATTGATATGAGTGTATAGTTTTTTGAATAATGACATTTATCAATATATTCTTTTTCGATTTCATAACCCACAAACGCAATGTATATATATGGGAACAGGGAACTGTGCTGTATTGAGCATTTTTCAAGTATTCTGTCTGCTTACGTGGCTATTTTTTATATTGGCATTTCATTATCAATCATTGATTGACCTTTACAACTTCTTGACTATCCCTTGAATCTGAAGCAAGAACATTCTACATCCTTGACGTGGTCGCAGTTATCAACCACTTCTAGCGCGTATCAGGTAATTTTACTAGGCTAATCCGCTACATACTTGTGTTATGCATGTCAAGTAATAGTTTTATTCTATCGTGTAATTATTTTACCGAATGTTTGGTTACTGCTTTCCAATTAATATACACCTTAGTTATCGTCCACTGGTGTTTGTTTTCAGTTATAATTAGTGTTATCCATACTAATGCAAGTACTGTCTTTCAGGGAGATGCTGAAGCGTCCGCCACATCTACAACGTTTCTAGATGTTCCTCACCAGCAGGAGGTATGGATACTGACAGCTCCATCGAGCGTCATCTTCAGAGCCGGAATTCCTGTCGTTTGATTGTTCTACACAATGTTTCATTCGTGGTTAGCCGTTGATATGTACCTGTGCTGTCGACCCAAGGTGTGTGTTATGTTTTCACAATTGTAATCCTCACTAATGCAAGTGCTGTGTTTCAGGGAGACGACGGAGCGTCAACCCCTACACTTGATGCAGAGCCTGACATTCAAGTATACGAATCGGCGCAACAGCTTTCGGAAGTGCGCACTACATTTGCAACATCCATAGATATTCTTCAGCAGCACGAGGTATGGATACTGACAGCTCCATCGAGCGTCATCTTCAGAGCCGGAATTCCTGTCGTTTGATTGTTCTACACAATGTTTCATTCGCGATTAGCTGTTGATATGTACCTGTGCTGTCGACCCCAGGTGTGTGTTATGTTTCCAATATTGAAAACCATACTAATGCAAGTGCTGTGTTTCAGGGAGACGACGGAGCTTCCACCACAATCACAACATCTCATTTAGATGATGCAGATGTAAAGGAGTCGTTGAAATAAGTAGTTGAAATGTGTTCATATTTGGATTTTCCTTGATTCTTTTGGACAATGCATCTTTCGCGGTTATCTCTTTATATGTACCTGTTCGTTCGACCACAAGTGTGTGTTATGTTTCCAATATTGAAAACCATACTAATGCAAGTGTTGTGTTTCAGGGAGACGACGGAGCTTCCACCACAATCAGAACATCTCATTTAGATGATGCAGATGTAAAGGAATCGTTGAAATAAGTCGATGAAATGTGATCATATTTGGATTTTCCTTGATTCTTTTGGACAATGCATCTTTCGCGGTTATCTCTTTATATGTACCTGTGCGTTCGACCCCAAGTGTGTGTTGTGTTTCCAATATTGAAAAGCATACTAATGCAAGTGCTGTGTTTCAGGGAGATGCGGATGCCTCGTCTCCAATACAACCATTCATGGCAGTCCATGCAGAGCCAGAGGTATGGATACTGACAGTTCCATCGAAATAGATCATCACTGGTCGAATACTTGTCGTTTGATTGTTGCACACAATGTTTAAATCGTGTTTGGCTATTGAGATGTACCTGTGTGTCCTCACGTGTTTTATGCGAACAATATTTTGATACATAGTAATAAAAGTACTATGTTTCAGGGAGACGATGGAGCCTCATTCCTTGCTGTCTATGCGGATACAGGAAATATAGTCCTTGCAGCGCAAGCGGAAGGGAGGACAAGCGGAAACGAATCGGAGCTACAGCGTGCAGATGTTGAAGGTCGAGTCAATAAAGTTGCAAAGAAAAAAAAACAAAAAAAGGTTAGTTACAAACAGTTCATAACTTTAAAACAATTGTTGTGGTGGGGACTATTTTATGTTTTTTTCTATTCAATTCTACTACACTCCATCTTGTGTTTAAACTGAACATCCCTTTTCCAATCTCTCCTCCAGTTACCCGTCGGCGTCAGAACTATACACACACAGACAGTGAAGCGAATGAGAGATGTGGCTTGCCAGACCATGTACACTATGGAGGAACTATTAATTGAGGCGAGGCGTGTTCAGGCTCGAGATGCTTATGTCCAATGGCCAGAACATGAATTAGCTCTGTTTGGAGACTACAGCAAAGTTGCATTGGACCATGGCTACTGTGCGACCGGACCACCACAAGAAGATGTTATTGAATGTTTTGGAGATAGCCCGGAAGTAGTTGCAGATCAATTTACACAATCTACACCAGCCAAAAAATTGCCACCAAAAAACATGTCGACATTGTTGTGTTCTCCCATCAATGTTGAATTAGCAGATGTTGAAATGAGAGAGAATGAACCAGCCGCAGCATCCATAGACGCAACAATACTTGATAGCAGCGATATTACTTTCCAATGTGTTGACATCTCCATAACGTCAAAGGCCGAAACAACGTTGACGCAGGATGACAGTCTAATGAAAGAGAGCAAATACATTGTATTCGACAGTTGCTTGATGGAAATTATAAGTATGCTGAAATGTGTGTATTCCGTTAGAGGGAAAGTATGTGGGAAGCCATTCATTAATGTGACTCGTAAAATGAAAGGCAGTAACCTTAAAATAAATGCCGCCTGTAGATTAAATCATAGGTTCTCATGGTCTGCACAACCAATGCTGGGGAAACTGCCAGCAGGCAATTTACTGTGTGCAGCGGCTTTACTTTTTAGTGGCTCAAGTTTTCGAAAGGTAGAGGCTTTCTTTCAGTTTGTGGGACTCGAATTCATTTCAAGTGCGCTGTACTACACATACCAACGTGATTATCTGTTTCCGGCCATTAGTGATGCTTGGAGAATTGAACAATTGTCTCTTGCAAGTACATTCGAAGGCAAACGATTCAGGCTAGCCGGCGATGGACAGTGCGATAGCCCTGGATTTTCTGCCAAGTACTGCACCTACCACTTTCAGGACATGGATAGTAAGAAAATTGTGAGTTCGGAGGTCGTGCAGGTAACACAATGTACATCCTCAGTGGCCATGGAGAAACTAGGATTTATAAAATCAGTGGAACATCTACAATCGAGGGGGATGCACATCGACCTCATAGCCATGGATAGACACGTTTCAATTGCCAAGACAATGAGAGAGCAGTTCCCACATATTAAACATCAATTTGACGTATGGCATCTTGCTAAATCAATCAATAAGAAAATCTCGGCTGCAGGAAAAAAAAAAGGTTTTGAAAGTATTTTGCAGTGGTCACATTCTATCACCAACCATCTTTGGCGGAGCTCAAAAACCTGCGAGGGGTCATTGGAAATACTACTTGAAAAATGGCGGTCACTGATGCACCACTGTACCAACGTTCACCGCTGGACAGAAAATGAACATTTCCACCAATGTGAACATGGCCCTTTGTCCCCAGAGGAGGCACGGAAGAAGAAGTGGTTGATTCCATCATCACCGACACACAAAGCCATTGAGAAGATTGTTTTCGACAAAACTCTATCAAGAGATTTGAGAGGACTGACAGAATTCTGTCACACAGGAGATTTGGAGGTGTTCCACAATATGTGCCTAAAGTACAGGCCAAAGCGCTTGCATTTTAGCTTTCGGGGCATGAAACATCGCACTCTACTAGCGGTCTTGGCCCATAACAGCAATGTCGGACGAGAACAATCTAGGACTAGGGGCAAAGTAAGGATGCCTCGCTACACCAAGGTGTTTTCAAAACGAAGTAAGCAATGGGTGATCAAACCAGTCTATGATGAAATGCAGTTCGACTTTGTGAAAGGCCTTATTGTTGCTGTGTTAGAGAAGCACAGATATGGAATTTTGGACGTTTCTGTACAGAGCAGTGATCCATTGCCACCAAACATTGCGACTGTGCCATGCCCACCCGAAGCACAGCTGATTGTGAAGTACAAATCGCGGTTTAAATAATTGCAATAGGATTGTATTTTTGTAAATAAATGTTATTGTACAGTGTACCTGTAAACCTAAGCTGGGTGTCATCTTTGAATTCTCTCTATCCACCTCACATATGTGTATGTATATATTTTTCTCATGTCTCATCTCATGTAAATGTAAATGCTGCGCACTGTTAACGGAGGGGAGGCTTGCGTATTGCAAAAAATAAAACAAACAAACAATAAATCTCACTTTTAACTCAACTCCTGTGGTACTTTATACTTTCCCTGACCTTCCGCCAAAAATTAAATGTCTCAATTTGGGCTGCAAAGCTCGCAGACAACGGGGAAAAAATTGGGGCACTTAGAACGCGCCAGCCGAGCAGGCCGTGGCATTTGGGAGAGAAGCCAGTTCGCATTTGCACATTGAGGCGCACTACATAGACGGGTTCAAAACTTCAAGTTCTCATAGATGCCTATACTACGTGATGTTGCAAATAAAGAATGCGAAGGACAGTGCACAGATGAGGCCCACAAGTCGCACTGGAAGTATAAGGGTCTATTGTTTTTTGACCTTGAGACAGGGACCATGCAGAAAGAAATACATTTGAAGGGAGTGCTCAATAACGTAAGAGACGATAAGGCAGAAAATTCAGAAACTAGACCGAGTTTCAGTTTTAGGTCAGTATACGAAAAATCATTGTCAAGAGCACGGTCCGTTTTACAGACTGCATTACGAAGAGACACAATGGAAATTTCAAATATAATGTAAGTAAATCTTTACACGCTTTTATACCAGAATGAAGATTTAATGAATGGATGCATGAATAAATGAATGAATGAAGAGCTAGGAAAAGCAAGTAAAACTATTCGTAGTGGGCACATGGGCATGCAGGATCACTGGTGTCACCGATCTCGCTCCTTGGCCCAGCCACTTTTCCCTGCACCACGGGACTGTCTCTGTACCCTTCAGCCCCTTGTCCCGGCATTTACCTTGCACTTGCCAACAGCTGGCCCAATAATTTAAATTGTATTCAACTAACCATGTACAGCCCTTCCCCATGCGTGATCAGAAAGACACCTGGCCCAGTAGGATCGTTGTCTGTCTGCCCTTGTTCCCCACCTGCCTCGTCACGCCTAGAAACACTTGAGTATACGCGCGTTACAAATGCCATATCATATATCATATCATTCCTCATGCATGTAGAGTGTTGTTTATCATTGTGTGTTGCCCTCGATTTATCTCGTTACTTTTCGCATTTATGTTAGAGAACAACATACTCCATTGAACTACCCTTGCAAGCAAATAGTTTCTGATCGGCCGTAATAAATGAAATGAGTAATATTAATGAAGTTCGGCTAGCGAGACTAATTATCTTTTATTTGTTTT
The DNA here is from genome assembly GCF_040938575.1 of Ambystoma mexicanum. Lineage (NCBI taxonomy): Eukaryota > Metazoa > Chordata > Amphibia > Caudata > Ambystomatidae > Ambystoma > Ambystoma mexicanum. Next base: position 1,388,459,512 of record NC_090933.1, on the reverse strand, counting down.
CTTAACAGGTATTTGATCCCTTTCTGCAACTGCCACCTGTTTGAGACACCGGCGGACGGATTCTTCAGCAGACACCTGCAGCTTTGTGTCAACAACTGGAGCACGATCACCATATTATGGGACGATCGCCAAGGGCCCACATGCCCTTACGTTGTACTAGTGGCTAGAAGTAACATAACGAACTTTAGGCTGGACTAGTGCCTAGTTGATGGAACAGCCTTGCGGTTCACCGTGCTTACAAAGTGATTCTTTTTACGAAAATGAACACCCTGTGTGCCATAATGGAACAGCGCGTAACTCAAGATTAAACGGAACAGTTATTGCGGATACAGATAAAAGAAAATAAATGGCTTTCGGAGTTCATATGCCAATTGATGAATATTCTCTAAACATTTAATGTCAAATAAATGTACTTTACCAAATGTACCGTGTTGCTGTTTCATTTTAAAGTACAGTTTCATATTCCGAATTGTGGCGCGCTGTGTTGTGAGTTGATCTGTGTTGGTTTCCGGGTTCTGTGTGGGGTCACGCAGAAGACGACTGGGCGCGTTTGCCTACGCAGCACAGTAACGTCACAGAGAGAGGCGGGGAATATGAATGTTTTGATAATGTCAGGCTCAGGGGCGGGGGAATTGATTTAGTGCCGCAAAAGCAGGTCTGCCAGGGCGATCGGGGAAAAGATAGGATTATCAGGAAATGGCGGCTCCCAGGTGCTTGTTTTCGCGTGCGTTTAATAGACGAAAACCCGAGTATGGTGCATAGGAAAGTTTTCTAAAATCGACCCACTTAGCCTTAAAAAAACATGGCCGACCCATAGGGACAATACAATTTTTGACTAGAGTATGCCTTTAAGACAGAGATTGTTGGAGGCGCACCAATCCTGAATCGTGGATAGACAGTCAGGAATGAGCAAGAGAGCAGAGGAGGCTGAGAGGAGCCTGAAGGAAAACTGAGTCATCCGCATAACACTGAAAGTTAGAGGAGAAGGTAGAGATCAGGGAGGCCAAAATGGCCAAGTAGAGGCTTAAAAACCAAGGTGAGAGGATAGAGCCCTGGGGAAAGCCACAGGTAGAGAGATGTGGTGGAGAGAATGGGACCAAGATGGACCTGGCAGCGGAGGGGCGGTCCAAGTGGAAGGAGGTCAGTCACTCTAGGGTCTGATCCGTGATGCCCAGGTTCTCACAGAGTCAACTGATCAGAATGGTGACGTTGGCCCTGTCGAAAGCAGAGGAAAGATGAAGGATGAGAACAGAAGGAATGCTGGAATCAAGGTTAGAGAGCAGATCTTCATGGGTGTTAAGGAGAGCAGTTTCCATGCCTCTGGCAGCTCTGAGGCCAGACTGATGGTCATGAAGACAACCAACAGATTCAGTGTGGAGAGTAAGCTGGGAGATGGCAAGCTTTTCCAAGAGTTTGCACAGGAAAGGGGTGATGGAGATTGAGCGATAGTTTGCTGGGCAGGTAGGATCAGGAGACGGCTTCTTGAGGAGTGGGTGCACAAGGGAGTGCTTAAAGGGAGAGGGGAATGTTGCAGTGGCGAAAGAGTGATTACAGAAATCGGCCAAGGCTGGAGCGAGGGTGTCAATATGGTCTTTGATGGTTCTGGAGGAGCAGCGGAGCACCTGTTTGGACGACACTTTCATAGATCGGACTTGTCTAGAAACCTCGTCAGGTGTTGTCAGAGAGAAAGAGGAAAAAGGAGGAGGAGAGGTAGAGATGGCCAAAGGGGGCCAAGAGAGGAAGAGGAGATAGAGGACAGAATGTCCTGAGATTTAGCAGAGAAGTGAGAGGCCAGAGCTGTACAGAGGGCCTGGGAGGGAACAGGAGAGGTATAGACCCCGACAGGATTGACCAGTTCCTTGCAGATTTTAAAGAGTTTGGCCGTGTTGTTAGAGGCCGCGGAGACACACGCTTTAATGTGTGCTCTCTTCTTGATGAGTGTTATTGCTTCGACTGGCATTTTGGTGCGACCAGTCTAGGTATGTCTAAATGTGGCCTGGCATGCTTTACTGTAATGTTATTACGTGTTTACACTGGTCTACATTGTGCAGCCAGTTGGACATGTTTTCATTGTGGCTTGGCATTTTTAATAGCAAAGCATTAATGTTCCTGTGCACTGTTGGTGACTTGCATGTATTGGATTGTGTTACCCTACAAAACAATTGCAAACACTCTGGCTTTATAGCCAATTTATCTCAGAAAGTGTGCTGTATATTGCATTAAAACACATATTTATATCTTTCTCCTAGTGCATTGTGCGGCATACCCCTTCAGCAGCACGTTCATGCATATTGCGCAAGCGTGACAATCTAGGCCGGCCCAGAGTGTGGCGCGACCCGTGATTTGTTTGCCGAGTTGTGTCACGCCACTGGATAAGCGGGGGAACATGGTGGAGTGAGGTGGACCCTTGCATGGAGCAGCCAATAAAGGGGATTCTGACAGCTCCTCCTCTCACCTTTGCAAGTGGATAATGGATTAGCAGGGGTGCCACAGACTGGACTCTGAAATGTGTTCATCACCCACCCGCACAGAGAAATGATAATTTTTAACCTGAAGAGCATCCCCCGACTGACTGGTTGGCTGGTGAAAGGAAATAAAAAACAGGCAAAGCTCTCCTTCTCACAACAGGCACTAATAGTGGTGGTGAAGGCGGTATGGTGGCAGAGGGTGGCCTGGTCGTCAATGAGGAGGGAGGCAGGTCCCACAATCAGAGAATGGCCATGGACACTATTCTATCCCAGATGAAGGCTGGGTTTGATTCTGTAAATAACAAATTAGACAACCTGTGTTTAATATGGATTGTATGCAACACCGGATCAAAAAGGAGAGCGGAAGGATCTCTGAGGCAGAGCAGCGTATTGGGGCATTGGAGGACTTTTCAGAGGTGGCAGGTCGGCCCCTGTGCACTCTACAACAAGAGGTGAAGACTGTGTAGATGAAGACCTGGAAGCGAGGTCCCACCGTAATAACGTTTGGCTTGTTGGGATTCCAGAGCCGTTCTCACAGGGGAACATGGAGGTCTTCATGGAACGCTTCGTTAAAGAAGTGTTGGTGGATCAACCACTTTCCCCACAGTGTTTGATTGAGCGAGCACACTGGGTGTCTCCAGTAGCTCCTAAACCTCCCAGAGACCACACCCAGTGATTGCTCGTCTCCTGAACTATCAGGATAGAAACATTATACTTTGCAAGGTCCGTGAACTGGGGGTTTGCAATATCAGTGTCTCCTTCTATTCAGATTGTACCCCCACAGTACAGAAAACCTGAATATCATTTGCAGCTGTGAAACGCCAACTTCGGGACAGAGGTCTTCAATATGCAATGTTATATCCATCCAGGCTAAGAGTGATGCGTGATGACAAAACCCACTTCTTTATGGACCCGGCAGCGGTGAATGCATTTCTTGAAACCATGCCCAAGCGATGACGCTGGATTTGTGACATTTGAGTATGGGTGCTTTAAGCCTTTTGGTTCTTTCGGACTGGAGCCCTCAGCTGCTCTTTAACTGTCAAGTACTGAATTTCATTTGTGATTTTTAGCCTTTGCTTCACAGGTATGATTTGAGTCTCCACAGTATGTATGCTCTCAGGGTTAAAGTTTTGTTGCGTTCAAGTATGTAATGAATTGGTCCATTTTGGTCTTGGTAATGTATAAGGTCGGGGTGCACCCCCACTCCTGGTTGCATGGGTGGTGGGGCAGTGCACTTGGCATTTCTGGATTGTTACCCGCTTTCATTGTTTTGGGTTAGTCGTTGTTGGGATGATTGGGTTTTCACTGCCAGGTTGGGTGGGCGGTGGGGGAGGAGGTAAAAGGGGGACGGAGTACTGGGAGTTTACTGTTAAAATGGCTCTCACTTCACTGGGATGCTTGCAGCAGAGTAGTCCTTATTGTCATTCAAAGTTGTATTCTGATTTGGGTTGTATAGAACGTGACAATGGTCCGTGAAAACTGTTCACCCGAATTATGGGTTCTATGCCATTTTCCCGCTTTCTGAAGGTTGCAGATAAAAATGACAGATTTTCTTCAGTCGATTTTGTGCGGCCCTCGGAAAACAGGAAAATGACATGCCTGTGTTTTATTTTTTAATTTGTGGGTTTTTTCCTGTCGAGCCCCCCTTTGCTCACCCGCCCCAACCCTCCCCCACAGGATTACCATGAAATTGGGGCTTTTGTACCCTAAAGCCCCGTCCTTCAGCCCCCGCCCCCTTCCTCCCTACTCAAGACTCCCCCAAACCAAATAAAACACAGACAACTCACCAACACACATACCTGTTCTCCTCATACTCTGCTTCTGGGTCCTGGTGAGCCTGTCAGCCCCTGCGCGCCGTCGTGTGCAGCAGGGGTGTGACAGTTCGATTTAGAAAGACCACTCTGTGCGGTCACAGAGCGGTCTTTCTAAATCAATGTTTTTTCAAGTCAGTAAAAATAAAAAGGTAATTTGACCTAGAACGGAATCATGTACTCTCCTCAGTTGAAATGTCTGAGGTTTGAATAACCACGCTACGATGTGTAGGGTTCTAGCGCTTTGTGAGTGGCATGGAGCTAAGATTCTCTTCCTCCAGGAGACACATTCGATGGGTAGAATGAATTAGGTTTTTGCTACATCATGGGGGGGGTGATGTATTATACGTCCTTTTCATCCTATTCCTGGGGTGTTTTGATCCGAATTCATAGGTAATTGGGCTTCTGTCTGCTGCATCATGAATGTGACATGGAGGGTTGCTATGCCATAGTGTCAGAGTTGATGGCCCGTAAGTTGGTCACATTTGTTCATGTATATGGACTGAATGTGGATGATCCAGAATTTTACCAATCCCTTTGGGCCAAGTTTTTGGCGTAGTCTCATAGGCAGCTAATAGAGGCAGGTGATTTTAACACTATTTTGCATGTAAGGTTTGATAGATCCACAGCTTTGCAAGGCCACTATCCTTGGCTGCTAAAAAGATTCTACGTGGGATGGAGGATCAGTGATTGCTGGATCTATGGAGGACAATACACCTGGAGAGAGTTCTCTTTTTATTCCGCAGTTCACAATATACGTTCTCATATTGATTTCATTTCAGTCCGGTCAGCGCAGGCCCATGCCACGAAGAGTTCCTCGATGTTACTCAGAACATTGCCGATCATTCCCCGATTCTTTGGTTGTGCCAAATAGAGAACTTGATATGATATGAGTCATTTATAACGCGCCTGTACACAAGTGTTTCTAGGCGCGACAAGACAGTTGAGGGAAGACAGAGGGAGGACAAAACAAACGATCTTACTAGGCCTTGTGTCATTCAGATTGTGCAAGTGCGATAACGCAAATTGCATGGAGGAGAGAGAAGGGGGACGTGCCAGAGATGGATGGGGAAGTGCAGCCAGGGCAGCACGGCTCTGAGTAAGTTCAGGGAGGCTGGGGCATGTAGGGTTACAGTTACAGGCCCTAAGTGCATGGTAGGCCTGGGGGCAGTACAGGGGCGACTGGTCATGGAGGAGACTGATAACCAGGGAGACCTTGAAGGTAGCCAGGCAACCAATCAGTGCAGCAGACAGGTAGGTCAGCAGGAGAGAGAAAGAGAAAGCAGAGACAAGAAGGAATGTCTTGAGCTGCTTCCAGAACATCAGGTAGTCCGGCTCAAGTTTTAAAGGGGCAGGAAGGCCATTCTAGAAGGAGGCACCTACAGAGGAGAGAGATCTACCCCCCACTCTCTGCCAGGAGAAGCGTCTGACCCACAGAGAGTTTCAGGTGGCTGAGGGAAGGGCTCGAGAAGGAAGGTGTTTTGGACGAGAGAGTTGGATGTGGAGCAGTTCCGGCCCCAGAAAGCCTTGTGGATGATGCAGAGGGTCTTGAACTTGATCCTTGCAGCCACCGGGAGCCAGTGGAGAGATTTCAGGGCAGGAGAAATAGGGTCGCTGGGCTTTAGGCCAAGGACAAGTCTTGCATTCCTGTTCTGGATTAGTTGCAGAGGGCAGAGAGTAGAGGAAGGCAGTTTGAGAAAGTGGATGTTGCAGTAGTCCAGCCTAGAGAGAACAGGGCTCTGGAGACAGTGAGCTTCTGGGGGAAACTGAGAAAAGGAAGAATACCTCTGAGGAGGTGCAGCTGGTAGTGGAATGTCATGGACAGGTCCTTGATGTGTGGAGAGAAGGAGAGAGTGGAGTCAAAGATGACACCAAGGTTTTTTGCCTACAGGAAGGCGAAGGCAGAGGGCCCAGGGAGTGGGGCCAGAGTAAGAGAGGGAAAGCGGGAGCAGGGGTCCCAATGAGAAGGATCTCAGTCTTTGTGGCATTAAGGCAGAGATCGTTGGAGGCACACTAATGCTGAATTGTGAATAGACAGGAATGAGTGTGAGAGGAGAGGAGGCTGAGGGGAGCCTCAAAGAGAGTGGAGTGTCATCTGCATAACTCTGAAAGTTATAGGAGAAGGTAGAGATCAGGTGGGTCAAAGGGGCTAAGTAGACATTGACAAGCTAGAGTGAGAGGTTAGAGCCATGGGGAACACTGTGGAGAGAGAGGTGGTGGAGAGAAATGACCCAAGTTGGACCTGGGAGGGCCGGTACAGGAAGAAGCAGGTCAATCACTTCAGAGCCTGATCCATGATGCCCAAGTTCTCACAAAGTCGATTGATCAGGATGGCATGATTGACCGTGTCAAAAGCAGAAGAAAGGTCAAGGAGGATAAGGACAGAAGGAAGGCTCATTGCCTTAGGGCGTGGTTCACCATACCTAGCCTACTAAAACATTGTGCATTGTTTATATACTACCTTTTGTCTCTGAGTGCACCATTTAGCCTATTGTGACATTGTGGCTCCAAGTCCTACATCCCACTATCTCTGAGAGTCCTACGTAGCCTACTGTGACACTGTGTACTGTGTATTTATGCCTCACTGCCTACTGTCACGGAGAGTTCTACTTAGCCCACATTGACACTGTGTATTGTGCATTCATGCCCCACCGCCTACTGTCACTGCGAGACCTATCTAGCCTAACGTGACATTGCGTAGTTATGTCCGACTGCCCACTGTCTTGAGTGATCTACTTGGGCCACTGCAATATTGTGCATTGCATTCTCATTACCTACTGCCTGCTAGCGATTTACCTTACCTGGGCCCGCCGCACATGTACTCTTTATAGGTCTTGCCCATTGCTTTGTAGCACCGTTGAGCGCCTGATCTAGCCTCCTTGACAATCAACTGCCCATTTATAATGTTGAACCCTCGGTGACCAGCAGAGCCCTGTGCCCCCTACCATTTGTAGTCCATTGTCACATAGATGCATCTAGAACCTGTGACCCATACCAGCGTACCCTGATCCCCTCTAACAATGTATGCCACCCTTATCGTCTTCATTAGTATACTTCAGAGCATGCTACTCGCCCTGCCACTATCAGGCGACAGAGCCAACCCATCCTTGTCCCAAACTTCACGGCCTAAGATATCTATATCATCAGGCAGATACTCTGAGACTATGGTCCTCATTACGAGTCCGGCGGTAACCGAGGCGGTAAAACCGCCTGGTTACCGCCGGACTCGTATTATCATTCCGCCTCCGTGATTCCCGGAATTACCGGGGCATTACAACCCCGGTTTTCCGGGAATCACGGAGGCGGAATGGTGTAAATCCCCATTCCCATTGAGTCCTATGGAACTCAATGGAAATGGGGATCATGGAAACATTGGCAGCATCTCGTAATGCTGACGGTGTTTCCTCGTCCGCCTGCATGCGGGAGGTGTTAAACCTGCCAGACCTGGCAGGAACATCACCTCCCGCCTGCAGGGGTCGGACTCAGGCGGTCCGGAAACAACGGTGGCGGCGGGTTTACCGCCACCGTTATTTCCAGACCGCCTGGGTTGTAATGAGGCCCTATGTCTACCTATGTCATCCCCGCAAACTGGACCAAGCCCACCAGATTTCTGCCACCCATGATCCTCCCATATAAGATCAAGCCGACACCATTCCTGCCTCCACTGAACCTTCTGACCTGCAATGCCAAAAACTCCAATAAACCCTATAACGGCCGTCTAGGTGTTATCATCAACGAACCAAATGTCCCCCTAACATCTTTAGATGACCTAGCCAGAATAACGCCTAACCTCCCATGTCCTTTAGCATGCAGAAACGTCAGACTTGGATCTAGACTAGCTAAATCCCACTTCTTACCACCCAGACCCCCACCTTCAACCAATCATAACTTCAGCCAACCTCAAATTGCATACTAAAACCCACAAATCCCATACCAAATCTAGACGGACAACGGCCGTACTGGATACCACTGTCCTAAGCTATATCCCCACTGCTATCACTGGCGCACTGATCGATGCCAGATCCCTGGTGGAGCATGCAGTAGAAATAGCAGACCGAATTACCACTAAAGAACTGGATTTCCTTGCAATAACGGAGACCTGGCTACATGCAGCTGCAAACCCCTCCCTTCTTATTGCCACCCCCGACAACTATACAGTCTTAGGATCTGACAGAGAGTCAGTCAGAGGAGGTGGAATTGCCTTTATCATCATATCCTCCTTGGGTCTCAGAATAGTCCCACAGCCTCCAATCAAGTCTTGCGAACTAATGTCAGTCAAACTTCCACTCACTAACTCACGGACCATAACAATGCATCTGATCTATAGACCCCCTGGTCCTATTGGCTCCTTCGAAGAAGATTGCATGACCCTTCTTACCTCTAACACCAAACCCTTTAACGTGGGGCTCAACGACCCTAATGACCAACCTGCCATAACAATGGCTAACTCATTGTCCGACCCAGGCCTTACTCAAAGAGTACTCCACCCCACTCATGATAAAGAATGATCCTAGATTGGATAGCAGACCTTAATTGTGAAACTACCATATCGTCTATCGAAGCACTCCCTTGGACTGACCACTCCCTGCTTTCATTTACTATCCAAAACTGCAAACTTCCAATTAAACAAAACTCCACCGCTCCTTCGATGCCAACCAGAAATAAAAGGAACATCACAGTGGAAAATCTCAAGTCATTTCTCCTTGTTCCTGCCTAACAATGTGTGCGATCTCGTCACTGGCAAAATGCTGGAAAGAAGTCACGAGGGCCACTGTAAGCAAAGACAAGACCAAATTAGGCGCCAAGAAAAAAAAATGGGGTTAAGCGACTTACCCACTTGTACAGCCTGTAGCCGGGAGAGGCATGTCCCAATCCAAGTCACAGGCTGTTAAGATGGATTTCTGAACTCTGTCCTGGAGGGGCAGAGGTTCAGAAGGCCAGCCTAGTTTCTTGACAAGCCAGACCAATCAGGGTAGCGATGGGGGCGGTCAAGACTAGGTCTCAACAGGGGTGAGGGTGACTGAAAGTCCGCAATGAGCACACAAAGCAAGGACATGTACAAATTACTCCAAAAAAATATAGACACATTTATTACAAGGCCTTTGTAATATTGACCATAGTAAAGAATCACGGTAAAACTGTAAACCAACACATCACAATCAAAATACAGTTTATATACAATACCAAAGGGTCTAAAGAGTTAGACGCATGAAATATGCAGACCACCTAGATGGGGAGGAAAACAGGCAGTGCGAATAATAGTTAGACCCAGTCCACCTTCAGAGGCACCTAACTAGAAGGAAGTCCGAGCCCTATGAAGAGGGGAGCCTTGTGCTCAAAAGTACCTGCACACGCTCGTGCCAACGGCCAAAGGGAGTCTCTTCAAGGAAATCAGGCAGTTCAGATCGGTGAACAAATGAAGACGAACAGATCTCCGCGACCCAAGCGCAACCTCCACTTGGGGGCAGAAGCAGAGCGCGAGTACGGAAAGCCGTGCTGTTTGACACAGTGGGGAAAAGCTACAGGCTACTGCAGGAGGGCGACCGGTTCCTAGCGTTACTACTCACTTGTCCCCGATGCAGGCAGACCCAGGCTTCTCCGCGTCAGTTTCAGTGCTGGCAGGTTTAGATACGAGCAGGGGACGTCTCGGCGTCGTGTAGATTCTGCGGCAGCAGAAGTTAGAGTTGAGGATGTCCCAAACGTAGTGAAACCGCACAGATTGTTACCACAGCAGGGCAACGAAGCAGCTGTGTGCATTTCAGCACAATGTACACTACTCACTTCAGACCTGGGAACGCCAAGTGTACGAATCGTGTGAGAGTGTCAATGACTCGGAATACAGCAGCAACCTGACGGCGGTTACAGAGCAAGACTCCTGGGTAGGCTGGTCAGTCCACTGGATGGCCCAGAGACACTTCCGAAGGCTTACGTGCAGGAGATGGTGAAGATGCCGAGAATAGTTGTTCCCACTATTCCAAAGGGTCGAAGTACCAGTACAGGCCTTCTCGTTCGATCAGAGGTAGAAAGGGTTTCCCAAAAAGACAGAAGTGCAGAGGAGCAGTCCTTCAGCGGGTCACCAGCGATTCCTCGGTCCAGCCTCTTGGTTACAGGATACTTGGCTCCTTATCCTTCGTTCGTGAGAACTCAGGAGATCGACATGGTAGTGGTGTTTCCAGCCTCCTCTTATCCAGGTTTCCCTTCGCGCCAAAACGGAGGGGACCCAATAGGAGATCTGTTCACAAAACACTCACACCATACGTGGACCTATCACGGACCACGGACCACGGTGGTCCCTGGCACCCAGGATGTGTATTGGGACCAGACATCCCAGCCCGCATCCTGGAGTCTCACACCAAGCCTGTAGAAGCCCGCAAAAGCGTCCGTGTTTCGCAGGAAAGTACATGCCCAAGACGGTCAGCGGACAGGACAAAGAGCCTCGTGGTCTGGCAATCTTGGGAGCCAGGCCACCCTTTTGGGCTAAGCGCGAGACACGCACTTAAACAGCCAAAAGGAGCTCAAAACACAAAGAAACGATTGCTGCCACCAGTCCCGTCCGTGATTCACTTGCACCGTTTGTTAACAATCCACAAGAGTATCTAGGGCCCAAAAAATGACTAGAGACCCAAGAGAGCAGTAACTTAGCTTACAGTGCTCTCTTGTGCCATGTTGCGCGAAAGCTGCAACATGAGCGAAAGAACTACGGAAAACAACGTTTCCCGGTACTGACTGTTTTAAGGGCATGTCAGTATCCCCGTAAGAATGGAGCGAAAGCCCAGAGGAGTGCGGCAGGAAGCCGTGCTTCTCTGGCAAAGTCTAGATCAGGGTGTAAAACAACAGCAAAAAGTTTAGGGGTGGCCACATGGAAGGAAGAATTACCTACAATTAAGAAATCTTTCCTAACACAGGCCGTCAGCCGCCACCAGCCACCAAACATTATCTGGAGACGAATACGGCGAGGGACGATAGGACTTGGAGGCAGGGGGTCTGGGGGGCTAAGCCTAGGGCTGAAGACAGGAAGCCGCAGGAAAGTCGAAGGCAGATGTGGCTACGGTCCTCGTTGCCTTGCTGCCGAGCATGCTCTGTCTGCTCTCTGTTCCACTGCCTCGAAGGTTTCGAGAAAGGAACCCTAACTGGGCAAGCCATGTCAGGCTGCACCGCCTAGCACGGCCGTCTCTGACAAGGCCCCCGATCACCTCTGGGCCTGGGCTCGGAGAGGATCTTGTAGCCCTCAGGGAGAAGTGTGTCAAAACTCGTGACAAAGCTGGCCTTAAACTATGTCTCGGTAAGGGCGAGAACATCTAGATCCAGCAGTTCAAGGAGGTGGCAGATGTCAGAGCGAAAGTTAAGAGCCGCAGTGTGGAGCAGGTTGTCACTTTTTAAAGACTTCCGGGGCGGAGTACAGTGGACCCAACCAGATGTGGCAGAGGAGCGTGGGAGGTAAATGGAGGAAGAGGCAGAGGAACCAAGGAAGAAGTTGATGGCAGTGGGGCTAGAGAGGTGGAGTTCAAGGGAGGCGAGGTAGCCAAGAGAGAGACGCATCAGGTAAGGTAGTCAGGGGAGCAGTGGGGATGAGGGAGGCAAGGGAGCCAGGAGAGACAAAGCTGGCAAGGGAGCCAGAGTAGAGGAGGGACGGGGTGGCAAGGGAGCCATGGAGGTGGGTGGCGAGGGAGCAAGTTTATAAGAACCATCATTGCCAAAGCCAAACAAGAGCAATATTAAAAGAGGTTAACAGCAACCAACATTGCCGAAGCCGAGAGGCAAATACTAAAGCAAATTGACAAGAACCATCATTGCCAAAGTCAAGAGAGGGACATTCAGAAGCAAGCTAATTGTAACCCTTATTGCCAAAGAGAGAAAAAGGCAATAGTTGGAAAAGACCCAAACAAGCATTGTCTAAGCCGAATAGAGGCAAGTGTGATAGACACCCATTATCAGCATTTGTTGATGTAAGAGGGGTAAAACAAGAGTAGCAGGAGAGCAGCATTGCATGTGGCAGTCACAAGTGTGGAACACACAGCACCAGTGTGTCTCATGTCTTCCCAGAAGAAGTAGTCAATACTGATGCTGTTGAAAGTCTTTGCCAAGTTGTTTGAAGCAAACTTTTCCAAATAAGTACTTGTAGTAGTGTTGGAAGCTTTTAGTCCGGCAGGCGAGTATACCAGGACGGAGACCTTGAAGTAGTAGTCATGGCAGGTTAGTGGACCAGGAAGAAGTCATTTAAGTACTGCCGGTGCATCCAACGTGCTGTGCTCGCAGGTGCTTGTCAGGCCGCCAGGAAAAACCTGGCAGGCTGTCAGGCACCCGCGAGCACAGCCCGTAGTATGGCGGTCTGGTAACTACGGTACCGGCATGCTTACTGGCACCGTAGTTCCCAGACCGCCGTGCTCGGAATGAGGCCCAGTAACACATTAGAAAAACCTAAGAAAAAACAAAGAAAAACACGTTGATATGATCAATAATAGCTGTCTACACACAAATGTATAAAGGTGATCGCTACTCAGTTCCATGCTTTGTGCACCCCATGCAAGTATGTCATAGTTTCATTACTTCATGAGCCCTTGGTTGTGATCAATTCAGCTTGTTGTGAATAAGTGCGCTCAATGTGTTATAATCTGCCATTTTTAAGCATGTGCTTCTCATGCAGTGCCTGTAAATGTTTGTTTATGTTCATATGTTTGTATACGTTTGCTCACCATTGTGAGAGTTCATATATATTTATAAGATTGCCCATTTTAACCTATACACCGTGTCAGCTTCACTGACCTGTGTGCAGGGAAATGTCCTGCTCAGAAGTACGTGGTTTGCGGCGCTAGTAAACGTCCTTCTGAAAGGAAACAATATCAATATGTTTACGTTATCCATCAATGTCAAGATTGCGTTTGTGTATTTCCGATAAGTTCTGTTTTTACCTTATCTGAGGTATCGCTATGCATACAGCCGCTCCCGCCGCGTACAGTGCAGCCGCGGCAATCGTGTTCCTGTTAATGTTTTTCCGTTGGCATGGCAACATTGTGTTACAAGATGGTCGATCGCAACTAGTTGCGTCGGCCATCTTGGGAGGGGCAACTCATTAGGAATTATGTGTGTAACATATAATCAGTGTTGTGCTTCGCTGGAATTGTCAATGTTGGGTTTTCTACCTGAAATGGGACAATCCTGCATTAAACCTCTCTTCCGCATTGGTAGAGTTTTTACCTCAAATGCGCACTATGTTGATATTCCACATCTAATAACTCGATGCAGTCTAAATCAGTTCAATACATTCTACTCTTGAATAAATATCAATAGTTATATATGGGAACTACATATCATTTTGTAGAACCACGAGCTTTAGTGGTAATATATGTTCCGATGAACTAATAGTTGAACAATTGAAAGTACAATACAAATAGTGCAAACATTGGTTGAAAATATTACATGTGCATTCATCTTCATATGTATCCAAGTTTGTACCGATACCTCCTTTTAGCATTTAATCGAGTTAGTATAAACTCACCACAAGGGCAAAATCAGATTATGCAAATATATATAGTTGAGAATACTCCAACACATTCAAGCCATAAGAAATATTGATTCTAACTATCCGATGGCTGTGCATTTTCAGTCCCAACATGGCAGCAGATTGGAGGGTTGCTCCTTTTTTGGTATTCGGACTGTACCTAAATCACCCAGAGGCGGCAATAGGGAGTTACTGTTGAGACAACTGGAGACCAAGTCCATTTTGGACCTCGAGACCAAGAAACCTAGGGGTCATAATCTTGATGAAGAGCTATACACGTTTTTAGGCACCTAATAGTATATATTTGTTTTTTTATCTTTGATGAATTACTTTTATATTTCAGGTACCTTAAATGTTTTTGTATGACCTCTTGAATGTCTATTAATGTCCAACAGTGCCTTCTTTAGATTTTAGCCACCATGTACATTCCCTTTAGTTCTGACGTATCTTTCAGGTTGTTTCTTTCATGATATTGTGCAGTTTAACTTGCACAATTTTGTTTTTAACAAGATCAGTAGTAGGGTTTTGTTTTTAATATTGATCACTGTGATGCATACTTTTACACAGAATGTCTTTTGGATTCCTTATGCTTTCTTACTCTCCCCCTTATCTTGTCTCGACCCCTTTTGTCTTTTCCTTGGCGGATATTTCACTTCCTTTTAGATGTAGATACTTACATCGCAGGGGTTACCCAGTCATGGTATATCCCTTTGTGGGTCCACTATGTCTAAATATTCTTTTGGGACGCTCAAGTATATGTGTTTCATCTTTTTGCAGTAGAAGGTTTACTAGGAAGCTAGTTTGCCTTAATAATTGGGCATTTTTATGGTTAAATGCACTTTGCACTTTACGGTGGATGAATTTGTTGATTATGCTCCAGTTGTCCATGCATGCACGGTTTTTTGTCATGTATCCTTTTACAGAGAGAAGAGTATTTTTTAATATTTTAGATACTATGTCATTTTAAACATTCAGCGATTTTTAAATTCTTCTCTGATAATTGATTGCATGGTTTATGATTTACATTTCCAGCACATTTAGGAATACATCAGTGCATTCATGGACGTAGAGCACTGTGCATATTATTATTACTGAAGAGATTTCAACTCTCATTCCCCCCTTCCCTTTTTCCTTTCCTTTGCTGCTAGCACTTTGCACTTTCTTTGCTGCTAAAGCACTTTGCACTTTATACTGCATTTTTGAGCTTGATATGTCCCATCTGCATTTCTGTATTCATACGATGATGACCATGCGTTTATGTATTCTTGAGACTTAAGATAATTACGGGGCATATTTAGACGTTAGTCAGTAAATGGTATGTACGATATTCAGACTGCGGGACAGAGTTCAGGAGATGGCTGAACAACGGCGTGTGTGCAGATTTTTTGCACAGATGCAATGTTTACTTACATGGAAGGCATTTACTGACTAGGCTTCTACCTTATTAATATTTTATAATTTGTACTGTTTAGAGGCATGATATAGTCCGTATGGCCCCCGTGCATTGCACTAACAGTGGGAGTGTTTCATTAAAAAAAAATATTTTGATGACACTCACAGATATCAGTCGTGATTAACACCATTTTCCATCTTGTTACATTATTGGTGTTTTGAGATATTTGACATATTTTGTCTTTTTCTCTGAGCGGTGTATTCACCGTATTTTTTCCTCCCATTGCTATTTCCGCGCGTTGCTCGCCGTCTCCTCCTCAGTCCCTGCATTCATGATTTCTAGGACACTGGTTGAAGCATTTTTAATTACATAGTAGTTATCTGGTGTTTTGATGACTATGGGGTGTACTTTATTCATATAGTACAGACCGCAATGTGGTGCTTTTAAATGCTATGACATGGCCGCCAAGTGTTTACTACATTGTACTGACTTGTGCATAGGGACATTCTATGCACTGCTACCATAGAGTTTGCCTAGCTCTTTTAAGGAGTCCTTTTTCTGTGTCATTCCCTACCTACGTGAACAAGCGTTCGGAGTACCGTGAAACGTGTCGTTTGTTATTCAGGTTTTCTCCCTTTTTTCATGCGCTTTTATTAATAAAGAATACTTTGTGCTGCCTGGATTTGCTGTCAAGCCTTTTTTCTTGCTGAGATTGGACTTCTTTCTCTCAGCTGCTCTCGGGAGTGCAAACCGTTGGTTTTGCCCTGTCACGGGGCACAATTTTCGTTTGAAAATAAAAACTTTGTTAAAGGGACGGTATGGTTCCAAGTAAAACCGAAAAACCCCTGAAATTCGCCAGTTATGGTAAGCTAAGCAACCATAACTCGCGCCACCACCGTGCACTGCTAACACTAACACCCAGGACATCAAAGATGACATCACAAATGTCATTGATAGACGTCTACCAACATCTGACTTCATAGCGGACCTTCCAGACAGTGCCACATGACCATACGCTGGCGCACGGCATGATGACGTGTCCGGGAACCCGTCCGCACTTCACAATAAGATCTGTGCTTGACGGACAGTTCGGAACTGCATTTTCTACTGATCTAGGAACTTTCAAATTTCCCTTGCACAGCTCCAGCACCTATTCCTACTCATTATCCATTAACAATCTAGTACACAGTACATACTTTTGGCAAAACAGCTATTTATCTTAAAATGGCATCAGCTAATGCCATCCCTCCTCCCCAAGAGCTCCTTGATTACTGCTGTAATCAAGGAGCATGAGAAACAGTGCCCCCTAACTTAGAAATAACACACACGCAACATTTTCCCTTGTCCACCTACCCCTCCATATTAGTGTTTGGTTCCTCTTCCCTCATTTCCCTCCCCACCTTTCGTTCTTAGCTCTCCTGCCAAAAAAAATACATCGAAAAACAACAAAAAACATATTCCTTTAGGAACCACCTTTCACAGTTAAAAAATAGAACTAAAAAACAAATTTATAGACTCCATCTACTTTATATTTCTCAGTAAAGTACATAGACTAAATAAGATTTTCCAACATTTCCATTTGCATTTTGTGTTATGCTAATGGGAATATTGTGGCGTTCATCCTCCGTTCCAGGGACTGGAACGGTGGATACCGGCCCAGCAGCCCAAGTTATCAGCCCAAGCGAAGCGAAGGTGGATAACGAGGTCTCTGGACCATTATCCCCCCATTCCAGCCCCTGAAATGGGGGATGAAGGCCATTAGCATCCTAGGTTCCCAAAGCGGGAACACGGGTTGCTAAAAAATAGGATTTTTCTTCCAACACCGGGACGAGATGGCCACCATGGAAAAGGAAGGCGAAGGTTCCATAAAGGGCTCCTCTCCGCTTTCCATAGCAGCCTGCAGAAGGCAAAAAGAGAACCCTATGACCATATTACCAAGAGCACATATTCTTCCCTTTCAAATCTATCCTAATTACGAATAACATTACCACAAAGCCAGTCCCAGGTGGACATGGCCACTTTATTCCTATGTTTTGTCCCTTGTGGTCATGGCCAGTAGCCAGATTGTCCGGATCATGACCTTATTCCATGACCCGGACAATCTGGCCACTGCCAATGGCCACAGGCTACCCCTCAGTCAATAAAGGTATACCGCTATTTTTTGTAGCTACATTATGACACTTGTCAAATAATTAAACACTGGCATATTTGCAAAAGCATGCTTGTAGGTTCTTGCCAATGCTCCTTACGTAAGTTTGCTGGAAATCCACCCATGTTTTATTTTTTCAAAAGTGTCAAATGTTTGCGCATACAATCGTCATATAACCTAGCCCCCACTTGACAAAATCCAGTCAGACTTTACGAAAACATCTATATTTAGATCTATAATCTTTTTGCAAACCTTTGTGTAGATTTGTTAAATGGCACCATATTTATAAGCCTTTACAATATTTTGGGACCCCCCCTCTAATTTTGCTCCCTCTTGACAGAATCCCACCAAACTTCGCAAAAACATGTATATTTAGATCTATTATCAGTTTGCCAAATGAAGTGTAGATTCGTCAAATGGCACCTCATTTAAAAGCCTTTACATTATTTTGGGACCCCCCCCTCTAATTTTGCTCCCTCTTGACAGAATCCCACCAAACTTCGCAAACACATGTATATCTAGATCTATTATCAGTTTGCCAAATGAAGTGTAGATTCGTCAAATGGCACCTCATTCATAGCAGCAGCAGGGCCATCATGCCTTACATTGGGAGAGCCACAACCATGGCTTTCCCCCTCCCCCCATCAAGGGGAAGATTTGTGCTATGGAGGGAGTTGTTTCCAGTCACCTGCCAGCAAAATCAAGTGCGAAAAATACAAGTACCAGAATCCTCAGAGCTAATTAACTTGCCACACCTGAAAAAGAAATGCAGACCTGCCTGAAATAACTAAGAAACTCAGCCTCCCTGAAGTCATGAAACGTGCGTTAGGAGGAGAAGCTCAAGACTGGTAACAGAGCGCCTGCCTTTACATCTTTAAACACCTCATTTATAAACCTTTACATTATTTTGGGACCCCCCTCTAATTTTGCCCCCTCATGTCAGAATCCCACCAAACTGTGCATACCCACTCAGAATCAGGTCAGAAATATACATGCAAAATTTCATGCAGTTCCATTAAGTGGCGCCAAAGTTATGAGCCATCCAAAAACTGCATTTCACCAGCCCTGTAATGCTAAGGTGTTCGCGAACTTTACAGGACTGTTCACGGACATCCGAACTGTTCGCGGACTTTCGCGGAAAAAACCACCCGTTTGTTTTGCTTCTTGCAGCCATATCCCATCCTCATCACCCCTCACCTCCCCAGAGATTATTTGATAAGTTTGACAAGTGGAATGTTGTGTTTTTTAATATGTTTTTACCGTGATGTCCGTGGACATCGGCCGCTGTCTGAGAATCTCTCTTTCTTCGGCTCTTGTTAGAAGTGTTTCAAGATTATTACAGATTTCTTCTGTAGGATCATGATCAATTTTGGCATAAACAGTGTGGTCATCAAGTTGTCTTTTGCATTCCTTTACATAATCATGTGTGTCCTGTAGTACTAACGCTCCACCTTTGTCAGCTTGTGTTATTGTGATCTTGTCATCAGAATACAGATTTTGAATAATTGACATTTCACCTCTGCTGAGGTTTTTGTTTTTCGGTGCACCGAACCGGATTTTTAAAAAATCTGATAATACATTTTTTTTCAAAAAATATCAATTGCTGGTACATTGATAGGTGGTACAAATTTACTTTTCGGTTTAAATTCAACTAACTCAGGTTGTTGACATACTACTGTGTTCTCATTGTCCATTTCTGCAAAGAAAACTTTAAGTTTTAGTTTCCTGGTTAATTTGTGTAATGTCACTTTTGTGTTGAATAAACTAGTTACAAAGGGTAGGTACAAATTTGAGGCCCTTTTGTAGCACAGCATCTTCCTATTGGCTTAACACCCGATCTGAAATATTCACTACTAAGTTCCTCGTGCTTGAAATCTCGTTGTCATCCAGGGGCCTTTTCCTCTTCCCCCCTCCTCGTTCTCTTCCTCTTTGATTGCTGTCTAAAAAAGGTTGTGGTGTGGTTCTACTTGTTCCAGCTAATGTACTGCTTGCTCCACTTTCACCTTCTGCCCCTTGTGGTTGTGGCTGGGGATTGCGATCATCTCTGTTAGAGTCTGTATCTGAACTACTATTGTCTGAGTTAGGGTTTCTAGGACGTGGTGGTTGATTCTGATACTTATCAGCCCATGTATATACTTCGTCTCGCAGGTAATCTAAAGTATCTCGTCTGAATGTCCTTATTTTCCTGGCCTCCAGGTCTGTCTTATATCCTTCGAGTTGTTTGTTGATATCCATCAAAACATCTTTTAATGTTTCTGCACTAGTGAGTGCTGTGATTTCTGTCAGATCTTGAATTTCTTGTTCCAGATTCAACAAGTTGGCAGAGTTCTTTTATGGTCAGCAATATCAAATCTTGGATGCACATGAAGATGAATGCACATCCAGGAACGGGGGGGGGGGTTCGCGCGCCGCGCTGATGTTGGCCCCGAGCCGGCCCGACCACCCCCCCAGCCCGGCCCCCCGCAGGTTGGCCCCGGCCGCAGGTGGCCACGATCCGGAGCTGCGGGTCGGGTGGAGTTCCCGCCGGCGCACTGAGGCATCGGCCTCGAGGGAAGCCGGGGGCCTGGTTCGGATCGGCGAGGGAGAGAGTCGCGGGGAACACCCCTGGATGATCCGGCTCTCCTTGTCATGCCACTCACCCGGCGGTCTGGTCTTTCCGCTCCTGCCCGATCGGCTCCCTCCTGGCGGCTCTATCCTCGCTTCCGCTCTTGGGGTTCGGCTCCCCGGGGTATTCCGGGAGTCCGGCGTTATGTTTCGCTGCGCATGCGCGTTCGCTCGTGTCCTCGCGCCCGCGCATGCGCAGTGTATTGGGCACTCGGAGCAACGAGGGCTTGCTTCTCAAGCCTCGTTCTGGGCTCGCCAGCACCTGGGAACGAGGCGGATTGCGGTACAAGCCTCTCAGGTGCTGGCAGCCCTATAAAGTGAGTCCAGGCCATGTTCTATCGCGTCTCAACGCGGTTTTGCCCAGATCGTGTTTTCGCTCCGCTCCCCTGTCCCGTTGGTTCACACCTGTTCCAGGCCATTACCTTCTACCTGCTGATCTCCTGGTTCTAATCTGTGTCCTGGGCCCATTCCCTTCCTCCTGGTTGCTCTCCTGGTTCTAATCTGTTTCCCTGGTCAGTGTCCTCTATCAGGTTGCTCCCTCCTGGTCCCCTTCGGTTCCCCTGGCCATTATCCTTACCTGCCAGACCCTATCAGTTCCCTACCTGTCCTTTTGACCATAATCAGCTTGTTCTCCCCCAGTCCTTCTGCGCTCCTGCCTTGCCTGCCTCTCCTTGGTGCTAGTCTACGAACTCCCCTTGCCTGCCTGGTACCTAACCGCCGTGGTCAAGACCCGCCTGCTACCGGATATTTCTCCTACTGCTACGGAAGGACAAACCATTCTCTGCTCCCCCTGCCAGTGCTCGCACTGTCCTGACGTCACGATAATCAGGGGTAAAGCACACCGTGACGTTGGGAGTCGGTTCATCCTCCGCCCAGTTGCTAAGTTTGGGTTTAGGTTTGGACTGGCTACCCGCGTTACACTAGCTTCGGAGAAGAACAGACAGTCTGGCTGCCAACCAAAGACCTTCAGCAAGACAAACAGGTACCCACCGATCTCGTGATAACCACTTTAACAGATTGAGACGCCTGCCTTCGAGTTCCGAGATGGAGGAGGATCAGGATCTTCGCGACGAGGTACGGGCTCTCAGAGCAGAAATGACGGCATTACGGCAAGAGAACCAAACATTGCGACAATTGGTGATGCAGGGAGCCGTAGGAAGCACTTCGGCAGAAAACACCTTAGCCCACACTGCACCAATCAAATTTGATGGGGATCCACGACGTGTCGCCGAATTCTGTAATCATTGCCGGATCCATTTCCTTTTCAGAGCAAACCACTTCAACAATGACAAAGCCAAAATTGGGTACATCTTGGGAAACTTGGCTGGAAATGCTTTGGCTTGGGCGACACCCCTGGTTGCCACTAACAGTCCTGTCTTAAATGATTTTGTGGGCTTTGAAAAGGCCTTTTTGGAGGTCTTCCAGACTCCCAATTTGGCTTCAGTTGCTCAGAACCAACTGATGGACATCAAGCAGGGAAACGCAGATGTAATATCATACATAAGTCGTTTCCGACAACTGGCAACGGATTCACAATGGCCGGAAATAACGCAGAAAACCTTGTTTCGTCGGGGTTTGAGAGAAGAATACAAGGATGAGTTAATACACATTCCAGAGCCAGAGACCTTCCAACGCCTCATCGAACAGGTACTTCGGATAGACCAAAGATTGACAGAACGGAAGGTTGAGAGACGTCGGTTCGAGAGGGGCAATGCCAGAATGCCTAGTATTCCTACTGGTACCTTTGGTCCTTCGGAATCCGGACCCGAACCTATGCAGTTGGGGGCCATTAGAGGTCCTTTACCTGAGGAAGAGAAGAGACGCAGGAGGAATCTACGTCTATGCCTCTACTGTGGGGCTGCTGGCCACTTTTTGGGTACCTGCCCTCTTCGACCACAAAAGAAGGCGGGAAACTAGTGGACCTGTCGTGTAACGGAAAGGCTACGACGGGTCCAACTTCTTTATCTGTCCTTTCCCACTCCTGTTCGGTACTCCAGCCCATGCAACCTGCCGTCTTGATGACCATGAAGATCAACATACAATGGATGGACCGGTCTTTGGAAGTCCAGGGATTGTTGGATTGCGGAGCCTCGGGAAACTATATTGACGAGGTATTCGCTACCACAAACCGGATACCGCTTTTGCCTAGAGGAACGGTCTTACCAGTCGAAGTCATTGATGGAACACCCTTGTCCTCGGGACCCATCCGCTTACATACCGTGGAACTATCTCTTTTTGTCTCAGAACACAAGGAACAAATAGCATTGGACGTGATCAAGTCTCCCACATACAAGGTGGTCTTGGGGCTATCTTGGCTTCAACATCACAATCCGGTGATTAACTGGGAGACCCGTACTCTGACTTTTGCCTCCGCCTTTTGTCTTCAGCATTGTACCCCATCAGCCTTATCCCAAGACTCGGATCTCACTACCACACTGGAATCTAGTGGTACTGGGTCTGGTGTAAATTCGGTTTCTCAGATACCGCAGGTATACATCGACTTCGAACATGTGTTCTCTGAGCCTATTGACATTCCCTTGCCGCCACATCGGCCGTTTGACTGTGCCATTGACCTACTTCCTGACTCCAAGATACCTCATGGCAAGGTGTATGCTTTAACTCAAACTGAGAGACAGGTATTGCAGGACTATTTGGCCGACTGTATGAAGAAAGGATACATAGTTCCTTCTAAATCACCTGCAGGGTTTCCTCTGTTTTTTGTCAAAAAGAAAGAAGGAACATTACGTCCGTGCATAGATTATCGGCAGTTGAACGACATCACCGTAAAGGATCGCTACCCATTACCTTTAATCCGAAACATTCTAGAAACCCTACATTCGGCCCGGATTTTTACCAAACTGGATCTACGGGGTGCTTATCACCTAGTCCGGATTAAGGACGGGGACGAGTGGAAGACGGCTTTTAAGACACCTTACGGGCATTATGAGTATAGGGTAATGCCTTTCGGCCTGTGTAATGCCCCAGCCATCTTCCAGCGCCTAATGGACAACATCTTTGGTGACTTGACAGGCATATCTGTTTGGATCTATCTGGATGACATATTGAT
The DNA here is from genome assembly GCF_040938575.1 of Ambystoma mexicanum. Lineage (NCBI taxonomy): Eukaryota > Metazoa > Chordata > Amphibia > Caudata > Ambystomatidae > Ambystoma > Ambystoma mexicanum. Next base: position 1,388,436,521 of record NC_090933.1, on the reverse strand, counting down.
ATTTTCCTGTACCTCGGGGGAACACGTTGGACACGTCCGAGAGGTCCTCCATCGTTTGTCACTGAATCATCTGTTCGTCAAGGCAGAGAAGTGTTCCTTCCACCAGGACAAGATGGAATTCTTGGGCTATGTGATTAGCAGTGCAGGTATCCAGATGGATCCCGGAAAGGTCCAAGCGATTAAAGAATGGAGACCGCCTCATGATGTTAAGTCACTTCAGCGGTTTTTGGGATTCGCCAATTTTTATCGGCGTTTTATCCCGTCCTTTTCTCGGATTACGGCTCCCCTTACTAGACTGACCAGTAACAAGGTTCTATTTCAATGGGATTCCCACGCCGCGCTGGCATTCGATTCTTTGAAAACGGCTTTCTGCTCCGCTCCAGTTTTGCGCCATCCTCAAGACGAGCTGCCTTATATTGTGGAGGCTGATGCTTCAGATTTTGCTGTGGGAGCCGTTCTTCTCCAACAGGATGGACTTACTTCCTTCGAACACCCTGTGGCCTACTACTCTCGTAAATTAACTCCCAGTGAAAGAAATTATGCGGTCATAGAAAGGGAGCTGTTGGCCATCAAGACTGCCTTCGAGGAATGGAGACATCATCTGCTTGGGGGCCGCTTTCCGGTGGAGGTACGCACCGATCACCGAAACCTACAGTATCTTCGTTCCTTGCAGTGTCGCACGCCACGTCAGGCCCGATGGGCCTTTTTCTTTTCTCCCTATGTCTTCAACATAACGTACATACCTTGCACTTCCAATCTGAAGGCTGACGCCTTGTCTCGTTCTTTGGATAAGGGAGGGGAGGATTCCAGTCTCGAAATGCCCTTAATCTCGCCTAGTCATTTTCTGTTGACTTTCTCTCCCTATCTTCAGACCATTCAACGGGAGACATTGATGGATCCTGAAAGAACGACTCTCCGTAGGAGGACGTTGGTCACGGAACGTGATGGTCTACTCTTCTATCGAGGGAGACTGTACATCCCAAGGGGTACGGTTCGCAAGTCTATACTACATGGCGTTCATGACTCGTGCATCGGAGGACATCGTGGTGTCCGAGCCACCCAAGATTTCGTATCCAGACAGTTTTGGTGGCCCGGCCGGGCTCGAGAAGTCAATCAATACGTGAAGAGTTGTCCGGTCTGCGCCCAGATCAAGGCTCCCAGGAGGCGTCCATTGGGGTTGTTACGACCCTCTGAAATACCGCCATATCCTTGGCACACCATTGCAACTGACTTTATTGTCGAGTTACCACCCTCAGACGGATGTACCTGTATTATGGTGGTAGTGGACTGCTTCACCAAGCTCGCCCATTTCATTTCTTTCCATGCGATACCTACAGCCGCTCAAATGGCATCTGCCTTTTTGCATGAAATATATCGCCTACATGGCTTACCTGAGAAGATTGTCTCGGATAGGGGGCCTCAGTTCCTTTCCTCCTTTTGGTCCAAACTGTGTGATCATCTTGGCATTCGCAGAGCATTGAGTTCCGGTTACCACCCTCAGACCAACGGTCAGACAGAGAGGACTAACCAAACCCTGGAGGACTATCTTCGGTGTTATGCTAACGCCACGCAATCCAACTGGAGATCGCTTCTGGATCTGGCGGAGGTCTCCTATAACAACTCCATACATGCCTCTATCGGGGTGAGTCCATTCTACTGTTCTACGGGTCAACACCCCAAACTGCTGCCTTTTCGTCCAGTGTTACCCAGTACCGTTCCTTCTGCTGATCATTTGGTATCCACCATACAGAGGCATCACGAGTTGGCACGTGGGACCCTGACGGAGGCACGGGAGCGCATGAAGAGACAAGCAGACAGGGGTCGAACCCTGGAACCCGATTTCCAGGTGGGGGATCGGGTTTGGTTATCTTCAAAGAATCTGCCTCTTCGTAACCTCCCTATCAAGCTAGCACCTCGTTATTTTGGTCCATTCAGGGTCATCCAGCGCTTGTCCTCTGTGGCCTTTCGTCTTCAGCTACCCCCTTCCTGGCGGATTCATCCCGTTTTCCATGTTTCCCTCCTGAAGCCCTATGTGGTTGACGAGTATGGACGTGCAAGTCCTCGTCCTGCCTCTGTCCAGGTACGGGGGTTTCCCGAATTTGAGGTTCAGGAGATTTGTGACTCGCGTTTACGTCGGGGTGTGCTTCACTATTTGGTGGACTGGAAGGGTTACCCGGCTTGCGATCGCACCTGGGAACCGCATGTTCATGTGCACGCTCCCCGTCTTGTCCGCGAGTTCTATCAGCGGTTTCCTTGGAAACCTGGGGCCCCGGGTCTTTCTGGGGGGGGTCATAGTGTCATGCCACTCACCCGGCGGTCTGGTCTTTCCGCTCCTGCCCGATCGGCTCCCTCCTGGCGGCTCTATCCTCGCTTCCGCTCTTGGGGTTCGGCTCCCCGGGGTATTCCGGGAGTCCGGCGTTATGTTTCGCTGCGCGTTCGCTCGTGTCCTCGCGCCCGCGCATGCGCAGTGTATTGGGCACTCGGAGCAACGAGGGCTTGCTTCTCAAGCCTCGTTCTGGGCTCGCCAGCACCTGGGAACGAGGCGGATTGCGGTACAAGCCTCTCAGGTGCTGGCAGCCCTATAAAGTGAGTCCAGGCCATGTTCTATCGCGTCTCAACGCGGTTTTGCCCAGATCGTGTTTTCGCTCCGCTCCCCTGTCCCGTTGGTTCACACCTGTTCCAGGCCATTACCTTCTACCTGCTGATCTCCTGGTTCTAATCTGTGTCCTGGGCCCATTCCCTTCCTCCTGGTTGCTCTCCTGGTTCTAATCTGTTTCCCTGGTCAGTGTCCTCTATCAGGTTGCTCCCTCCTGGTCCCCTTCGGTTCCCCTGGCCATTATCCTTACCTGCCAGACCCTATCAGTTCCCTACCTGTCCTTTTGACCATAATCAGCTTGTTCTCCCCCAGTCCTTCTGCGCTCCTGCCTTGCCTGCCTCTCCTTGGTGCTAGTCTACGAACTCCCCTTGCCTGCCTGGTACCTAACCGCCGTGGTCAAGACCCGCCTGCTACCGGATATTTCTCCTACTGCTACGGAAGGACAAACCATTCTCTGCTCCCCCTGCCAGTGCTCGCACTGTCCTGACGTCACGATAATCAGGGGTAAAGCACACCGTGACGTTGGGAGTCGGTTCATCCTCCGCCCAGTTGCTAAGTTTGGGTTTAGGTTTGGACTGGCTACCCGCGTTACACTAGCTTCGGAGAAGAACAGACAGTCTGGCTGCCAACCAAAGACCTTCAGCAAGACAAACAGGTACCCACCGATCTCGTGATAACCACTTTAACACTCCTCGCCCCCCCTCCATTTTGGATTGACGCCTCGGCTCTGACGAGCCACCCAACACTCCGGGGGCTTTATTTTTTCTGCACCCCTCCGGCACCACGGCGCCCTGACATCCACCACACAGCCAGTCGGGACGGTCACTAACGCTATGCTGCATCTCACTCCATTCGCCTACCGAGGCCACAGCTACAAGCCGAACTGAGAGCTTCGCCCACCGGCTCCCCCACCGCGGAATCGGCACCATCTCAGAGTGAGTCCACCGGTGGCCGGACCGACCACCACAGCTGGCCGCCAACCTCTCACCCAAAACAAACCGCATCAAAGGCGCAGAACGCAATCCGAAAACGGTGCTCCTTTCTGCTATTGAACCATAACTCGCCCAAAACCGTGCAACCGGACAACCTCAGCTCACCCCAGGCCGCACAATACAACAGCTCTCACTTAAAGCGCACCGGCTCCATAGCCGAAATGGGGAAAAACGACAAGTCTCAGAGGAAATTAACTTTTGAAGGCGGCGCGACTCCAAGGGCCCACGTCCAGCGGGAAGACCAACTGCCCGCTCCCGGTGGTTTACCACCAACAGAACCAGAGGGCAATCCATTTGAAATAAAAGAACTCCTTTTAGACCTGAAGGCAGGCATCGGAAATCTGAACAACAAAATGGATGGCCTAGCCTCTAAGGTAGACCTCCTTCAACACCGCATAGACACTCACACAGAACGTTAGGACGAGGTCGAGCAAAGAGTGTCGAACCTGGATGATGGCACGTCATCCCTCTCAACCAAAGTTTCGCAACTTGAAACCCAAATGAAGGCAACAATAGCTAAATGTGAGGACCTCGAAGGTCGTTCAAGACGGAATAACATAAGAATCGTCGGGGTGAGAGAACATCAGCCGCAAAGCAGAATGGAGGAGTTCGTGGAGTCGCTCTGCTCATCACTCTTCAGTAGGGAAGCACTGTCCCCAATGTTCATAGTGGAGAGAGCCCACAGGATTCCATCGACCCGTCCAGCCCCAGGCGCTTCACCCAGACCAATTATTGCCAGGTTACTCAACTACAAGGACCGAGACACTATCCTCCGCCTGGCAAGAGAAAAAGGAGAGCTCCTTCATGATGGGGATAAAATTCATTTCTATCCAGACTTCTCTCCTATGGTACAAACCCAGAGGAAATCATTCACCGCCATCAAACAGAGACTCCGTGCCAATCAATTACCATACTCGATGCTCTTTCCTGCACGGCTCAGAGTGCAGCATAGAGAGAGGGTCCACTTTTTCCAAACACCCGAGGAGGCACGCATGTTTCTGGACCAGATGGGCTGTCCGGACCCGAATCCCGACCGTCCCAGGCCCCAAATAGACAGAAATAACAGGAATCCGCCATAGTCCGGAGTGACCGGGGGCGGTGTGAAAACTTGCAGGATGGTACGACGGAAACAGGCTCAAGCCATAGTGATTTCAATGCGGGGCGGGGTAGCTTGGAGGGCCCCTGGTGCCCCTAGCACAGCTCCAGTTTATTCCCCAGGGTACACTCGGATACCAGTAAGTCTCTAAGCTGAGTCCCCCGGATGTACAGTGTTCACAGCGACATGGTTTCCAACAGTTACGCTGTTTGTTTCAAAGGGATTAGGTGGGATCTCTCTGTGGGCCAGTTGGGGGTTGCCCACCAGGAAGAGGGAAACACCACGGGTTGGTGGGGGGCTGTCCACGGACGGTGCCCCCAAGGTTCATTTGGAAAGTTCAGCACCACCAGTTCGCACCCCCCCTCTCGCCCTCCGCCTCCTGGGCAGACTCCGATGTCATCTACGCTAGCAAGCTACAAAGCTAGTAGCACCAAAGCCAACAAGTCTCTTCTCGGTACCTCTCCGAGACCAACGGCAGTAAACGAAAAGCTGACAATTAGAATGCCTCACCCAAACCATTCAACGTATTAACGTGGAACATTAGAGGCGGCAATATCCCAGCCAAAACCAGGAAAATCCTCCAATACCTCAGGCGGCACGAAATCGACGTGGCTATGATTCAAGAGACCCACCTTCTGCCAGGGAATGAGCACCAGTGGGCCAAGAGCTGGGGCTGTCACAGATACTACTCCTCTTACTCAACCTACTCTAGAGGAGTCGCCATACTTATACACAGAAGAATGAACTTTCGCCTGTTACGCATGGCAAAAGACACGGAGGGGAGAGCCATCATAGTAAGCGGCATCGTAACCGGACGGAAGGTGACCTTTGTCAACTCCTACGCTCCGAACACAGACGGCCCCGATAATTTCGGATGGGTACTTACCCAGCTGTCCAAACTGGATCCTGCGACCATAATCTGGGGGGGAGACATGAACACTGTGCTTGATCCACTAAAGGACAGATCAAAACCCTCTCCTCTGCCTCCCACCAAAGCGGGCCTCCAAATAAAAGAAATTTGCAACGCCTTCAGCTTGATAGACATTTGGAGGGTCTCCAATGGCGACTCACGGGAATTCACCTTTCACTCACCTGTACACAACTCGAGCTCACGCATTGACTATCTCTTCATCTCTGCAAGTGGCCCTCTGACGGGAGATCGATGCAACATACATCCGAGAACTATCTCCGATCATTCCCCTATCTTCCTCAACTTAAAGCCTTCCACGCCGACACCACCGCTACAACGATGGCGCTTCAAGAACGGCGCGCTAAGGGATGAAGTGTTTGCTTCCGAACTAAGAGACGAGATCATGGGGTTTCTGGATGCCAATGCTGGGTCAGTCACATCCGCTAGCACAATGTGGGAGGCACTAAAATGCTTCATCAGAGGAGTCTGCCACGCCAAGGAAAATGGCATCCATCGGCTCATCAAGCGCAAGCTCACAGACAGCGAAGAGAGACTAAAGAGCCTCGAGCGCCAAGTCATTAATGGGGCGGACCCCAAAATATCAGCAACCCTGAAAGAAGAATTGACGAACTTCAATCTGATAGCAGACCGTGAGGTCAAATTCCTGAATCGTAATTGCCAAGCACGTCAGTACGGAGAAGGTCAAAAGCCTGGGGCCCTTCTAGCAAACTTAATCAGAGCCGACAACAGAGGGGCACACATTGAGACGATCCGGACCGCCACGGGAGAGTTAGTCTATACTGATGAAAGGATAGCGGAGGAGTTCGGGGTCTTCTATCAGGAACTATATAGTGCTAAACTCAACAAAGCGTCGACTGCCCCACTGGAGTACCTGCAAGACACCGAACTCTACTGGGTCGAACATCCTCTCCGAGAACCCTTAAATGAATTGATCACGCAAGACGAGATCTTAGAAGCCATAAAATCGCTCCCCAGCTGCAAAGCGCCGGGCCCCGACGGACTGACGGGAGAATTCTATAAGTCCTTCGCGGGCACCTTGGCCCCCCTCCTGGAGGCAGTATATGCGGAAGCACTGGAAAGAGGGCACCTGCCCCCTACGACCTGTGAAGCAAACGTTATTCTTCTGCACAAGGCTGGCAAACCTCCAGAAGACTGCTCGTCGTACCATCCTATATCTCTCCTCAATCTAGACAATAAAATACTTGCCAAGGTGCTGGCCAGGAGATTGATACCATTGATGCCTGCCCTGGTTCTGGCGGACCAAGCCGGCTTCATCCCAGGCCGCAACACGACGTTTGGTCTTAGGAGAATGTTCGGTGTCATGGCCGCGCTGGACCCCTCACTGCAGGCCGTGGCGGTGCTTCTCGACGCCGAGAAGGCATTTGACTCGGTCGAGTGGCCTTTTCTGTTTATGGTGCTCACTAGAATGGGCCTAGGCACCCGTTTTATTAACCTGGTCTCCCTCCTGTATACCAAGCCTCGTGCCAACATTATTGTTGGTACAGCCAAGTCGGCGTCAATAGCTCTGCAACGAGGCACAAGACAAGGTTGCCCACTATCGGCCTTAATATTCGCTCTGGTGATGGAACCTCTAGCCTCCAATCTGCGGGAACAGAGACAACGGAGAGGTCTTACTATAGGTCCCCACAAGCTCATCATCTCCCTCTACGCCGACGACGTAGCACTATTCATCCGAAACCCAGAAGAAAATCTTAACCCAGTTATGAGAGAAGTCCTCAAGTTCGGAGCAGCGTCGGGATTAAAAATCAACCACGCAAAATCCATCGTATTCCCCCTAACACCAGCCACCAAACAGTTCTCGGGCGACTTCAACCTCACATGGAAGTGCTCCGGAGTTAGGTATCTTGGGATACAGCTATCTCTAAATCGTCAGGAAGTGTTCCGGGATAACTATGAAGTGGTGGTCAAATCACTTCAGGACAAGATCTCCCGTTGGAAGTCTCTTCCGCTAACCCTCTGGGGCAGGATTTCCCTGGTGAAGATGGTGATTTTACCCAAGCTATTATATCTCTTCAACAATATTCCAATGTCGCTGCAACAATCCTTTTGGAAAAAATTGAAAAGCTTGGTCCTTGAATTACTCTGGGCGGGTAAGCCAGCGAGAGTGGCATACACCACGCTAACACTCCCAGTCTCCGAGGGGGGATTGGCTCTGCCGGACCTGGAAAGATACTATTTGGCGGCCCAAGCACAGTTTCTCAGTCATTGGTACGCCTCCCCGGCGATCCGACCCCATGTACAAGTTGAGCGTGCCCTTGCAACACCTAACTTCCTAACTGCAATCATCTTTAGTCAAACGCCAGCTCCCAGTGCCACGATGAACGTGATGCTCATAACGTACAAGGCTTGGAAGACGCTGGCCCAGAAGCTCGGGGTGCAGTCAAGGTACTCCCCGCTCCTACCCATCAAGTTCATTCCTGGAGTCCCGCTAACCTCGGAGACGGTGTTCCACAGGTGGGTCGACAAGCTGAGCATACGAACACTGTGGGATCTCTTCACAGAGGAGGGATTTCTAACACCACAGCAAGCAAAAAGTAAAGGAGGAGACACAGCTCTGGACGTGTTCCTCTACTTCAGAACTCGCTACACAATGCAGACTCTACTACCAGACTTCCCTCGTCAGCCACCAACATGGCAATTACTACATAACGTCATCCAAGCGCAGGGCGAGGGCAGGCTGGTGTCGCAGATATACAAGGCTCTCACTCCCGGCTCACCCCTCGCCATCTCAGGGGCAAAGGCCAGATGGGAGAAATCGTTACAGGTTAAAATTTCTGATGAAGACTGGACGTTCTGCCTGAAACAAACTCAGAAAGTGGCGCTGAACTCACGTCTTAAACTTATCCACTTCAACTTTCTCCATCAAACATATCACACACCGGCGAAGACAAACAAGCATCACCCAGACACAGAAGCGAAATGCATCAGATGTGGGCTAGTCTCTGCAAACTTTACTCACCTGGCCTGGGAGTGCCCCGAGCTCTCACCTTTCTGGAATCAGGTTCTGAAGACGACTGCCGCCGTTGTGGGAGAACCAATACATCCTAGTCATACAGCGGCTATGTTGGGCATGACTAGGCTGCTCTCCGCCCCAATAAGGAAACTGGCGGGGGTAATGCTAACTCTGGCCCGTGGGAGGGTCGCCATGGCATGGGGTAGAGGCCCCCTTCCGTCGGCACAGGCCTGGCGCAAAGACTTGCTATATTACCAGGATGTAGAAACGGACTTCATTAAATTACTCCCGCTGCACGCCCGACCCCCAGACATCTGGGGGCCATTGACCCTGTTCTTGATGAGCAAAGCAGCTGAGCACGCATCTGCATCTTCAGACTCGGTAGTCACCCCCCCCGGTGAGGTCTGAGCCAGATTAACTCCACATCCTCGACATGTTGGCTGGTGGGGGCACTAGCTCAATTACAGAGGACGCTGATTCAGGGGGACGGAGATGTGAGGGGGTGGGGGGGGGCAACGGGCGGGTTCCGGGTCAAGGCGCAAAGTTCCAGTCCACCCTAATGTGGGTGTGAAGTTGTATCATGTTTTAAATACCAAAAATAAAGTTCGTAAAAAAAAAAAAAAATATTGGATACACATGAAGATGAATGCACATGCAATTTTTTCAGCCAATATTTGCACTATTTGTATTGTACTTTCTATTGTTCAACTATTAGTTCATCGGAACATATATTACCACTGAAGCTCGTGGTTCTACAAAATTATATGCAGTTCCTAAATTATATGTAGTTTCCATATATAACTATTGATATTTATTCAAGAGTAGAATGTATTGAAGTGATTTAGACTGCATCGAGTTATTAGATGTGGAATATCAACATAGTGAGCATTTGAGGTAACAACTCTACCAATGCGGAAGAGAGGTTTAATGCAGGATTGCCCCATTTCAGGTAGAAAACCCAACATTGACAATTCCATCGAAGCACAACACTGATTAGATGTTACACACGTAGGTCCTAATGAGTTGCCCCTCCCAAGATGGCCAACGTAACTAGTTGCGATTGGCCATTTTGTAACACAACGTTGCCATGCCAACGGTAAAACATTACCAGGAACACGATTGCCGCAGCTGCACTGTATGTGGCTGGAGCGGCTGTATGCATAGCGACACCTCAGATAAGGTAAGGACAGAACTTATCGGAAATACGCAATCTTGACATTGATGGATAACGTAAACATATCGATATCGTTTCCTTTCAGAAGGACGTTTACTAACGTCGCGAACCGCGTACTTCTGAGCAGGACATTTCCCTGCACACAGGTCAGTGAAGCTGACACGGTGTATAGGTTAAAATGGGCAATCTTATAAATATATATGAAGTCTCAAAATGGTGAGTAAACGTATACAAACATATGAACATAGACAAACATTTACGGGCACTGCATGAGAAGCACATGCTTAAAAATGGCAGAATATAACACATTGAGCGCACTTATTCACAACAAGCTGAATTGATCACAACCAAGGGCTCATGAAGTAATGAAACTATGACATACTTGCATGGGGTGCACAAAGCATGGAACTGAGTAGCGATCACCTTTATACATTTGTGTGTAGACAGCTAATATTGATCATATCAATGTGTTTTTCTTTATGTTTTTTCTTATGTGTTACTGTGTCTTTTAATTGTGGGTATCCTGTCTTTTGATGTTATATGATATTGTATGATGCTATGGAAATTTCAATTATGGTATAATATGTACAGTAAGTTATTGAGAGAAGACTGGGCTCATATGAAGGATTTAATCTGAAATGCATTGGCCATACAGTCATTGTTTGCGGCAAATTGGTGATTAATAACCAATAATTTAAAGAATAAAAATATGTTTGTTTAAAACATTATACATAACTTTTCAAGGTATTCTTTGGAAAATTATTTAAAGAAACAATTAACCCCTAGTGGGAAACAAGGTGGTGCGGCCCACACCAAAGGCTATTGAGCCTAGGTCTCATTCTTTTTTCAGTCATATTTATGTGCCCTGCACGGTGGCACTACATAGTGGGCTGCACCCTACTAAAATATATTCAAGCTTCAAATTCAACAAAACAGCACGCTATAACAGATCAACCTAAAACAAGCGGTGCCCTCTCTACAACCATTGGTCTATCTTCCATGTTGTGCCATATCCAGCATGGAGGACTTCCAGGGAGCTGGTTTCGATTGCTGTGAGTTTAGCCTATCAAGCTATGGGTTATGTCGGAAGTGAACAGGCAACGGGAAGAGAGATCTTTGGTTTGGGTGGAAAGGCAATTTTTTCTGCACAGGGCCACAAAAAAAAAAAAACTTTAAATATGACTTTGTAATCATTGCATATGGATAATGCTGCTTGCCAATATGAACGGTTCCTGCCTGCCGTCCAAAAATAACTATCTGTATGTCAAAGTACACTCCAACCTAGACCGCGCTACCCCCCCACCCAATTGGTTCCTACCCTCCTCCCAGACTAACAATGTAACCTCCATCACTGTCCTTTTCCCCGTCCTCCTACCTACTCCCCATCAATTCCATGTCATTTCATCGTTGAATGTTTTTTCGTGGGGGGTTTTACCGCAGATTTTTTAATGAAAAAAACTCATGGACATTTTTTTTTGCCCCATCCCATTACATTTTTTACCTATTTTCGAACACCCACACCCCATATATATATTTTTCTAACCCCCCTTCCCCTAAAGATTTGATGAGTTTTTTTTAGGTAAAAAATCCACTGTAAAAACCCGGCGTAAAAAACATCCTGTGATGAAAGAACATCGTACCCTCACCAGCCTCCACACACGATCAGCCCTACGACTCAGGAGCCACAAGAACCCTGAAACACCATCCCGAAAAGCAACACTCATCCTATCCGCCCACTCAACCTCTCGCCCTCACGGCCAGCCCCACGTAACACACCCTGCACCCTTGTGCCCTCAAAACACACTAAGCTTGATACCTCCACAGCTACCAACTACCTCCTTTCTCCCTCTCCCATCACACCCTTAGCTACCCAGCCAGCCATCAATGCATCCCTCTTCCCTACACAGACACTGTGCAACCGCAGACAAACAATGTTGCATGCTCGCACACTACCAACTTACTGCCACTCTTTCCCAAGAGACACATCCTCAAGAAATCGCCTACGCGCGCTGCGCACCCAAACCTCAGCAGCCCCCCTGCCACCACCACCCCTGGTGTAATCAGCAGCCTCCCTATGCAGCCCACCAAACCACTTGCCTCATTCCAATGTGCCCTCATTAATTCCTGCTCCCTCCCAGCACATGCTCTGGAAATCTGTGACTTGCTCCCCGCACACAAACCTGAACCTCTTAGTCATCTCTGAAACTTGGCTACATGAAGCCTCTGGCACCGCCTTATCCTTAGCCCTACCCCAAGGCTACAACATCTACCGTCTGGACCGCCTACACACCAAAGGCGGTGGAGTGGCCATCATTGCCAAGGAATCCCTCTTCCTACGACAGGTCACCAACTCATTTGAAGGTAACAGTGACGTTTTGTCCCTCAAACTTACCACCTCCCCTAACTGCACCATCACTATACATATCGTTTCCCGCCCCCCCTCATCCCCATGGCTGACTTCCATGAGAAACACATACACCTCCTATCTGACAACCTAAAAATCTCCAAGTCCATTCTATTAGGAGACCTGAACCTCGGATTCAATGACCCTGAGGATTCACATGCCAAATCTCTTGACAAAGCTCTAGACACCCTGGTGTTCAATCAATCAATCACTAACCCCACCCACTCTAAAGGCTGCATCCTGGACTGGATAGCCAACCACAATCACTCTCTATCCATCTGCTCCAATGCCCCCTGCCCCTGGACAGGCCACCATATCATCCACTTTTACATCCACATGCCTACGATAAAAAACCTCTCACCACTCAACTACCGCATTCCCCAGTTCAAGCAAAGTAACCAAATCGAGGCTACTGCCCTATGTAGCAAGCCCCACTTTCAAACCTCCTTTCTCCAATGATCCCATCGTTCTAGCTGATCTATACAACTCTGCACTAAAGAATGCACTCAATGCCATACCTCCAGTGTCAGCAGGAAAATCACACCCACCACTAACCCCTCTGCCCAGGAGGATATCCCCCTCTTCTCCTTCAATGATGTCACAGAACTTAGTCCTCACCCTCCTAAACTACCACCTCAAACCTTCGAACTGCAAGGGTGATGACTGTCTAGCCACGATCATTAAAGACTGCTATCACACTAGCCCTGTTTCTCACAGCAGTTATCAATGCCTCCTTTCCCTCTGGACTGGTCCCTCCTAGCATTAAAGAAGCCTGGGTACGACCATTTCTAAACAAGCTGTCACTTTACCCGGCCTCCTCTAAACAACTACAGACCCATAACTACTGTCCCTTTCCTTTTAGAAATCGTTGACAAATCACTGGTCCAACACTTCCTCGAAAACAAACCATATCCTGGGCCTACGTCAATCCGGCTTTCGCCCTGGTCACGGCACAGAATCTGCTCTGCTTGACCTTAAAAAGCAACTTGATATAAAGGATGCAGGCAAGCCTGCCCTACTCCTCTTCTTGGACTTATCAGCCACATTTTACCTAGTGGACCACAACATTCTTTGTCACCACCTCACTTCCTCAGCACACTTCTCACCTAATGCCACAGCCTGGATCAGCTCATTCCTGCAAGGAAGAGCCATGAGAGTGTTCTCAGATCAGGCTTGTGGAGCTCCCATCACCATCCACTGCTGAGTCCCTCCGGGATCCTATATCTCTCCCACTCTCTACAACATTTCCACTAAGCCTCTATTTGACATCCTAGATTCCATTGGTATAGCTTACAATAAGTATGCTGATGACACCCAAATCCTACTCCCACTCTTCAGTAACTACGAAACTGACGCCAAGGCCCTCAACACTGCCTACTCCACTATTGAGGCCTGGATGTCAGCCAACCGTCTCTGCCTCAACAGTGAGAAGACTGAAATCCTCCTAGTAGGCTCACAGGAAACCCTAAACGTACTTACCAACCAATACAGCACTTTCACAATTGATAACATACAGATCCTTGTCTCCCCATCGGTAAAACCTTAGGAGTCTACCTCGATGCCACCCTCTCCATGTCACGTCAAGTCAGCGCCATCGCCTCCTCAGCTGCCTACTACACCAAATTGATTAACGCAGCCAAACCACTCTTATCCACTGAGAACTGCCTCTCCATCACCAGAGCCATAATAGGCTCAAGACTGGATTACTGCAACATCCTCTTTGCTGGCACTACAGCAAAAAACCTAATGAAACTCCAAATAATCCAAAACAATGCACTTCGAGCAGCTCTCAAAATTCCCAAAAGAGAACACATCTGCCGTTAGTGTACGGCAAAGCGGATGCCCCGGAGGATGCATCTATTAAAGTTTCCTTGCAATAAACTGTGGGATGTACATCTTTGCTTTAAGGTAAATTTGATGTACACCCATGAAAGGACATTGAAATGGGGAAATAAATCTGCAGCAGATGCTCCTATACGGAGCCGCTTTTGTAATGAATCAGAACAAAAATAAACCCTAAAACATCTTGTAATCTACTGAAAACACTTTGATAAGATACGCACAATAACTGGGACCTGGCATGATCGGTACGACGTTGCTAGCCAGGGAATGGTTGTGGATGGCATGTATGTGGGGATATACAACAAAGACCATATTGGCTCTTTCAAAATGTCTTGTGCTGTTAAATGTAGAACTGGAAAAAATGATATCACAAGTATGAAGAATGCCAGTATTTCTGCTTTGAATAAACTTAAAAACACTTACAGGCCGATTCATGGAATAATTAGCGCGGCGCAAGTGGGCAAAAACGTGCGAATCGCAGTGGAATAGCGAAAATCGCAGTGCAAGTGCGAAAATCGCACGAAAAGCAGCGCACGTCGATTCATGGAAGTCCGTGCGCGAGAAAACCAGTGGATGTGCGATAAAAAGTGCGCGGGGCACGTTGGCGCACAGGCCATCTAACAGCGTGCGCCAGGTCACAGCGAAAATCGCACAGGCCACAGCGAAATTCGCACATAGCGCGGCGCACGCAACAAAAGTAGGCGGAACACGGGCGTAACACTCGGAATGGGGAACAACTTGCAAAAACGTGGGCGTCACGGGGGAAGTACAGGGCACAAGTGCGCGGAACGCCCACACGCTCGCCTACAACACGTATTCATGGAATAGAATAGGGCAAAAAAGCACACGCTCAAACCAGCGCACAGGCACAAACACGACCGCCACAAGAAAGCAGGCGGTAGCGTCTCTGCGGCTGTAAGAAATGTGCGCCAAAAGGTGCGCCAACAAATAGCACCCATATAGTGCCATGATGAATGTCCTATACTGTGGCCCTCCAGGACAAATGACGTGCAAAGGGGTACCCACAAACACGGACACGCTGACAAAAAATACGTGTGCGTGTATACTGGGGTGCGCGGGAAGTCTCACACGCGATTTGGCCAGGTACGTGGATTTCAGGGGTGCGCGGGAAGGTCCACACGCGATTCCATCAGGGTAGGTGTATTTCAGGGGTGCGCGGGAAGTTCCACACGCCATTCCATCAGGGTACGTGTATTTCAGGGGTGCGCAGGAAGTCCCACACGCGATTACAGCAGGGTACGTGTATTTCAGGGGTGCGCGGGAAGTTCCACACGCGAATAGCCTGGCCGCGTGTATTTCAGGGGTGCGTGGGAAGTTCCACACGCGAATAGCCTGGGCGCGTGTATTTCAGGGGTGCGTGGGAAGTTCCACACGCGAATAGCCTGGGCGCGTGTAATTCAGGGGTGCGTGGGAAGTTCCACACGCGAATAGCCTGGGCGCGTGTATTTGAGGGGTGCGCGGGAAGTTCCACACGCGAATAGCCTGGGCGCGTGTATTTCAGGGGTGCGCGGGAAGTTCCACACGCGAATAGCCTGGGTGTGTGTATTTCAGGGGTGCGCGGGAAGTTCCACACGCTAATAGCCTGGGCGCGTGTATTTCAGGGGTGCGCGGGAAGTTCCACACGCGAATAGCCTGGGCGCGTGTATTTCAGGGGTGCGCGGGAAGTTCCACACGCAAATAGCCTGGGCGCGTGTATTTCAGGGGTGCGCGGGAATTTCCACACGTGAATAGGCTGGGCGCGTGTATTTCAGGGGTGCGCGGGATGTCCCACCCGCGATTACAGCAGGGTACGTGTATTTCAGGGGTGCGCAGGAATTTCCACACGCGAATAGCCTGTGCGCGTGTATTTCAGGGGTGCGCGGGAATTATCACACGCGATTTGGCTTGGTACGTGTATTACAGGGGTGCGTGGGAAGTTACACACGCGATTAGGCTGGGTGGGTCCTCACAGGTGTTCCCTGTACACCCTCCACGGCCCCTGCAGGCAGCCCACAAAACAGGCGACTACCCTGCACACCTGCTCATGTCCCCTTGCACCCCCACCCCCCACCATCCAGGGGCACCCTCCACCAGGCCCCCACTCATGTCCCCTATCACCCCCACCCCCCACCATCCAGGGTCAGCCTCCACCAGGCCCCCCACCCATGTCTCCCACCACCCCCACCCACCAGCAGTGCAGGGTCAGCCTCCACCAGGCCCCCACTCATGTCTCCCACCACCCCCACCCCCCAGCAGTGCAGGGGCAACCTCCACCAGGCCCCCACTCATGTCCCCTATCACCCCCACCCCCCACCATCCAGGGGCACCCTCCACCAGGCCCCCACTCATGTCCCCTATCACCCCCACCCCCCACCATCCAGGGGCAGCCTCCACCAGGCACCCACTCATGTCCCCTATCACCCCCACCCCCCACCATCCAGGGGCACCCTCCACCAGGCCCCCACTCATGTCCCCTATCACCCCCACCCCCCACCATCCAGGGGCAGCCTCCACCAGGCCCCCACTCATGTCTCCCACCACCCCCACCCCCCAGCAGTGCAGGTGCACCTGCCAGCAGGCCCCCACCCATGTCCAACCCATGTCTCCCACCACCCCCACCCCCCAGCCACTAGGGGCACCCTCCACCAGGCCCCCACCCATGTCTCCCACCACCCCACCCCCCAGCAGTGCAGGGGCACCCACCACCAGGCCCCCACTCATGTCTCCCACCACCCCCACCCCCACCATCCAGGGTCAGCCTCCACCAGGCCCCCACTTATGTCCCCTATCACCCCCACCCCCCAGCAGTGCAGGGGCACCCACCACCAGGCCCCCACTCATGTCTCCCACCACCCCCACCCCCCAGCCACCAGGGGCACCTGCCAGCAGGCCCCACCCATGTCCAACCCATGTCTGCCACCACCCCCACCCCCCAGCCACCAGGGGCACCCTCCACCAGGCCCCCACCCATGTCTCCCACCACCCCACCCCCCAGCAGTGCAGGGGCACCCACCACCAGGCCCCCACTCATGTCTCCCACCACCCCCACCCCCCAGCCACCAGGGGCACCCTCCACCAGGCCCCCACCCATGTCCCCTATCACCCCCACCATCCAGGGGCACCCTCCACCAGGCCCCCACTCATGTCCCCTATCACCCCCACCCCCCACCATCCAGGGGCACCCTCCACCAGGCCCCCACTCATGTCCCCTATCACCCCCACCCCCCACCATCCAGGGGCACCCTCCACCAGGCCCCCACTCATGTCCCCTATCACCCCCACCCCCCACCATCCAGGGTCAGCCTCCACCAGGCCCCCACCCATGTCTCCCACCACCCCCACCCACCAGCAGTGCAGGGTCAGCCTCCACCAGGCCCCCACTCATGTCTCCCACCACCCCCACCCCCCAGCAGTGCAGGGGCACCCACCACCAGGCCCCCACTCATGTCTCCCACCACCCCCACCCCCCAGCAGTGCAGGGGCACCCACCACCAGGCCCCCACTCATGTCTCCCACCACCCCCACCCCCCAGCAGTGCAGGGGCACCCACCACCAGGCCCCCACCCATGTCTCCCACCACCCCCACCCCCCAGCCACCAGGGGCACCCTCCACCAGGCCCCCACTCATGTCCCCTATCACCCCCACCCCCCACCATCCAGGGGCACCCTCCACCAGGCCCCCACTCATGTCCCCTATCACCCCCACCCCCCACCATCCAGGGGCACCCTCCACCAGGCCCCCACTCATGTCCCCTATCACCCCCACTCCCCACCATCCAGGGGCAGCCTCCACCAGGCCCCCACTCATGTCTCCCACCACCCCCACTCCCCACCATCCAGGGTCAGCCTCCACCAGGCCTCCACCCATGTCTCCCACCACCCCCACCCCCCAGCAGTGCAGGGTCAGCCTCCACCAGGCCCCCACTCATGTCTCCCACCACCCCCACCCCCCAGCAGTGCAGGGGCACCCTCCACCAGGCCCCCACCCATGTCTCCCACCACCCCACACCCCAGCAGTGCAGGGTCAGCCTCCACCAGGCCCCCACCCATGTCTCCCACCACCCCCACCCCCCAGCCACCAGGGGCACCCTCCACCAGGCCCCCACTCATGTCCCCTATCACCCCCACCCCCCACCATCCAGGGGCACCCTCCACCAGGCCCCCACTCATGTCCCCTATCACCCCCACCCCCCACCATCCAGGGGCACCCTCCACCAGGCCCCCACTCATGTCCCCTATCACCCCCACCCCCCACCATCCAGGGTCAGCCTCCACCAGGCCCCCACCCATGTCTCCCACCACCCCCACCCACCAGCAGTGCAGGGTCAGCCTCCACCAGGCCCCCACTCATGTCTCCCACCACCCCCACCCCCCAGCAGTGCAGGGGCACCCACCACCAGGCCCCCACTCATGTCTCCCACCACCCCCACCCCCCAGCAGTGCAGGGGCACCCACCACCAGGCCCCCACTCATGTCTCCCACCACCCCCACCCCCCAGCAGTGCAGGGGCATCCACCACCAGGCCCCCACTCATGTCTCCCACCACCCCCACCCCCCAGCAGTGCAGGGGCACCCACCACCAGGCCCCCACCCATGTCTCCCACCACCCCCACCCCCCAGCCACCAGGGGCACCCTCCACCAGGCCCCCACTCATGTCCCCTATCACCCCCACCCCCCACCATCCAGGGGCAGCCTCCACCAGGCCCCCACTCATGTCTCCCACCATCCCCACCCCCCAGCAGTGCAGGGGCACCCACCACCAGGCCCCCACTCATGTCTCCCACCACCCCCACCCCCCAGCAGTGCAGGGGCACCTGCCAGCAGGCCCCCACCCATGTCCAACCCATGTCTCCCACCACCCCCACCCCCCAGCCACCAGGGGCACCCTCCACCAGGCCCCCACCCATGTCTCCCACCACCCCACCCACCAGCAGTGCAGGGTCAGCCTCCACCAGGCCCCCACTCATGTCTCCCAACACCCCCACCCCCCAGCAGTGCAGGGGCAACCTCCACCAGGCCCCCACTCATGTCTCCCACCACCCCCACCCCCCACCCACCAGGGGCACCTGCCAGCAGGCCCCCACCCATGTCCAACCCATGTCTCCCACCACCCCCACCCCCAAGCCACCAGGGGCACCCTCCATCAGGCCCCCACTCATGTCCCCTATCACCCCCACCCCCCACCATCCAGGGGCACCCTCCACCAGGCCCCCACTCATGTCCCCTATCACCCCCACCCCCCACCATCCAGGGTCAGCCTCCACCAGGCCCCCACCCATGTCTCCCACCACCCCCACCCACCAGCAGTGCAGGGTCAGCCTCCACCAGGCCCCCACTCATGTCTCCCACCACCCCCACCCCCCAGCAGTGCAGGGGCACCCACCACCAGGCCCCCACTCATGTCTCCCACCACCCCCACCCCCCAGCAGTGCAGGGGCACCCACCACCAGGCCCCCACCCATGTCTCCCACCACCCCCACCCCCCAGCCACCAGGGGCACCCTCCACCAGGCCCCCACTCATGTCCCCTATCACCCCCACCCCCCACCATCCAGGGGCACCCTCCACCAGGCCCCCACTCATGTCCCCTATCACCCCCACCCCCCACCATCCAGGGGCACCCTCCACCAGGCCCCCACTCATGTCCCCTATCACCCCCACCCCCCACCATCCAGGGGCAGCCTCCACCAGGCCCCCACTCATGTCTCCCACCACCCCCACCCCCCACCATCCAGGGTCAGCCTCCACCAGGCCTCCACCCATGTCTCCCACCACCCCCACCCCCCAGCAGTGCAGGGTCAGCCTCCACCAGGCCCCCACTCATGTCTCCCACCACCCCCACCCCCCAGCAGTGCAGGGGCACCCTCCACCAGGCCCCCACCCATGTCTCCCACCACCCCACCCCCCAGCAGTGCAGGGTCAGCCTCCACCAGGCCCCCACCCATGTCTCCCACCACCCCCACCCCCCAGCCACCAGGGGCACCCTCCACCAGGCCCCCACTCATGCCCCCTATCACCCCCACCCCCCACCATCCAGGGGCACCCTCCACCAGGCCCCCACTCATGTCCCCCATCACCCCCACCCCCCACCATCCAGGGGCACCCTCCACCAGGCCCCCACTCATGTCCCCTATCACCCCCACCCCCCACCATCCAGGGGCAGCCTCCACCAGGCCCCCACTCATGTCTCCCACCACCCCCACCCCCCACCATCCAGGGTCAGCCTCCACCAGGCCTCCACCCATGTCTCCCACCACCCCCACCCCCCAGCAGTGCAGGGTCAGCCTCCACCAGGCCCCCACTCATGTCTCCCACCACCCCCACCCCCCAGCAGTGCAGGGGCACCCTCCACCAGGCCCCCACCCATGTCTCCCACCACCCCACCCCCCAGCAGTGCAGGGTCAGCCTCCACCAGGCCCCCACCCATGTCTCCCACCACCCCACCCCCCAGCAGTGCAGGGGCACCCACCACCAGGCCCCCACTCATGTCTCCCACCACCCCCACCCCCCAGCAGTGCAGGGGCACCTGCCAGCAGGCCCCCACCCATGTCCAACCCATGTCTCCCACCACCCCCACCCACCAGCCACCAGGGGCACCCTCCACCAGGCCCCCACCCATGTCTCCCACCACCCCACCCACCAGCAGTGCAGGGTCAGCCTCCACCAGGCCCCCACTCATGTCTCCCACCACCCCCACCCCCCAGCAGTGCAGGGGCAACCTCCACCAGGCCCCCACTCATGTCTCCCACCACCCCCACCCCCCACCCACCAGGGGCACCTGCCAGCAGGCCCCCACCCATGTCCCCTATCACCCCCACCATCCAGGGGCACCCTCCACCAGGCCCCCACTCATGTCCCCTATCACCCCCACCCCCCACCATCCAGGGGCACCCTCCACCAGGCCCCCACTCATGTCCCCTATCACCCCCACCCCCCACCATCCAGGGGCACCCTCCACCAGGCCCCCACTCATGTCCCCTATCACCCCCACCCCCCACCATCCAGGGTCAGCCTCCACCAGGCCCCCACCCATGTCTCCCACCACCCCCACCCACCCGCAGTGCAGGGTCAGCCTCCACCAGGCCCCCACTCATGTCTCCCACCACCCCCACCCCCCAGCAGTGCAGGGGCAACCTCCACCAGGCCCCCACTCATGTCCCCTATCACCCCCACCATCCAGGGGCACCCTCCACCAGGCCCCCACTCATGTCCCCTATCACCCCCACCCCCCACCATCCAGGGTCAGCCTCCACCAGGCCCCCACCCATGTCTCCCACCACCCCCACCCACCAGCAGTGCAGGGTCAGCCTCCACCAGGCCCCCACTCATGTCTCCCACCACCCCCACCCCCCAGCAGTGCAGGGGCACCCACCACCAGGCCCCCACTCATGTCTCCCACCACCCCCACACCCCAGCAGTGCAGGGGCACCCACCACCAGGCCCCCACTCATGTCTCCCACCACCCCCACCCCCCAGCAGTGCAGGGGCACCCACCACCAGGCCCCCACTCATGTCTCCCACCACCCCCACCCCCCAGCAGTGCAGGGGCACCCACCACCAGGCCCCCACCCATGTCTCCCACCACCCCCACCCCCCAGCCACCAGGGGCACCCTCCACCAGGCCCCCACTCATGTCCCCTATCACCCCCACCCCCCACCATCCAGGGGCAGCCTCCACCAGGCCCCCACTCATGTCTCCCACCATCCCCACCCCCCAGCAGTGCAGGGGCACCCACCACCAGGCCCCCACTCATGTCTCCCACCACCCCCACCCCCCAGCAGTGCAGGGGCACCTGCCAGCAGGCCCCCACCCATGTCCAACCCATGTCTCCCACCACCCCCACCCCCCAGCCACCAGGGGCACCCTCCACCAGGCCCCCACCCATGTCTCCCACCACCCCACCCACCAGCAGTGCAGGGTCAGCCTCCACCAGGCCCCCACTCATGTCTCCCACCACCCCCACCCCCCAGCAGTGCAGGGGCAACCTCCACCAGGCCCCCACTCATGTCTCCCACCACCCCCACCCCCCACCCACCAGGGGCACCTGCCAGCAGGCCCCCACCCATGTCCAACCCATGTCTCCCACCACCCCCACCCCCAAGCCACCAGGGGCACCCTCCATCAGGCCCCCACTCATGTCCCCTATCACCCCCACCCCCCACCATCCAGGGGCACCCTCCACCAGGCCCCCACTCATGTCCCCTATCACCCCCACCCCCCACCATCCAGGGTCAGCCTCCACCAGGCCCCCACCCATGTCTCCCACCACCCCCACCCACCAGCAGTGCAGTGTCAGCCTCCACCAGGCCCCCACTCATGTCTCCCACCACCCCCACCCCCCAGCAGTGCAGGGGCACCCACCACCAGGCCCCCACTCATGTCTCCCACCACCCCCACACCCCAGCAGTGCAGGGGCACCCACCACCAGGCCCCCACTCATGTCTCCCACCACCCCCACCCCCCAGCAGTGCAGGGGCACCCACCACCAGGCCCCCACTCATGTCTCCCACCACCCCCACCCCCCAGCAGTGCAGGGGCACCCACCACCAGGCCCCCACCCATGTCTCCCACCACCCCCACCCCCCCAGCCACCAGGGGCACCCTCCACCAGGCCCCCACTCATGTCCCCTATCACCCCCACCCCCCACCATCCAGGGGCAGCCTCCACCAGGCCCCCACTCATGTCTCCCACCATCCCCACCCCCCAGCAGTGCAGGGGCACCCACCACCAGGCCCCCACTCATGTCTCCCACCACCCCCACCCCCCAGCAGTGCAGGGGCACCTGCCAGCAGGCCCCCACCCATGTCCAACCCATGTCTCCCACCACCCCCACCCCCCAGCCACCAGGGGCACCCTCCACCAGGCCCCCACCCATGTCTCCCACCACCCAACCCACCAGCAGTGCAGGGTCAGCCTCCACCAGGCCCCCACTCATGTCTCCCACCACCCCCACCCCCCAGCAGTGCAGGGGCAACCTCCACCAGGCCCCCACTCATGTCTCCCACCACCCCCACCCCCCACCCACCAGGGGCACCTGCCAGCAGGCCCCCACCCATGTCCAACCCATGTCTCCCACCACCCCCACCCCCAAGCCACCAGGGGCACCCTCCATCAGGCCCCCACTCATGTCCCCTATCACCCCCACCCCCCACCATCCAGGGGCACCCTCCACCAGGCCCCCACTCATGTCCCCTATCACCCCCACCCCCCACCATCCAGGGTCAGCCTCCACCAGGCCCCCACCCATGTCTCCCACCACCCCCACCCACCAGCAGTGCAGGGTCAGCCTCCACCAGGCCCCCACTCATGTCTCCCACCACCCCCACGCAGTGCAGG
Source organism: Ambystoma mexicanum (assembly GCF_040938575.1). NCBI lineage: Eukaryota > Metazoa > Chordata > Amphibia > Caudata > Ambystomatidae > Ambystoma > Ambystoma mexicanum. The sequence goes on along the minus strand of NC_090933.1, from coordinate 1,388,413,174 downwards.
GGCACCCTCCACCAGGCCCCCACCCATGTCCCCTATCACCCCCACCATCCAGGGGCACCCTCCACCAGGCCCCCACTCATGTCCCCTTTCACCCCCACCCCCCACCATCCAGGGGCACCCTCCACCAGGCCCCCACTCATGTCCCCTATCACCCCCACCCCCCACCATCCAGGGGCACCCTCCACCAGGCCCCCACTCATGTCCCCTATCACCCCCACCCCCCACCATCCAGGGTCAGCCTCCACCAGGCCCCCACCCATGTCTCCCACCACCCCCACCCACCAGCAGTGCAGGGTCAGCCTCCACCAGGCCCCCACTCATGTCTCCCGCCACCCCCACCACCCACCCACCAGGGGCACCTGCCAGCAGGCCCCCACCCATGTCCAACCCATGTCTCCCACCACCCCCACCCCCCAGCCACCAGGGGCACCCTCCACCAGGCCCCCACTCATGTCCCCTATCACCCCCACCCCCCACCATCCAGGGTCAGCCTCCACCAGGCCCCCACTCATGTCTCCCACCACCCCCACCCACCAGCAGTGCAGGGGCACCCACCACCAGGCACCCACACATGTCCCCCTGGCCCCAGGTCCTGACGATACACAATCATGGCAGTAATGGGCAGCATACCCAGCACAAACACCCAGGCAAGGATAGCATCCACCCACATAGTGAATGCAATTACATGATACAACCCCAATGGCAAGTATGTAAATGGACACATGTCCGACACACACACATACACAATGGGTGCAAGTGAATGTCAAAACCCATATCATGACATGTATGAAACCAATGAGAAAATGACACAAGTGAAAGTAAAAATAAAAAATGTATTATAGATCAAAAATAGTCAAACAAATCAAACATACAACTATGTGGACAAGCAAATTAATGGTCCATGTCCGAGAACAAAAGTCATAATCAAAAAAACAAAGGAATAAAAAAAAAATTGTTGTCCAAAGCAATATCATGTAGTATGATAAAAATGAAAAACCATTCCCTCATGGTGAACACAATAAGAAATGAAAATGAAGTATCTACAAAAAGCAAACTATATACAGGAATGTTCCAGGGTCCATGAGCCCAACACCATAAATGAAACCTACTACTACCTAATCTGAAAAATATATACAAAAAAGTGGCCATTGTCCGAGCGGTCCAAAATAATAAAACAAAATAAAGGAAACCTAACACTAACTAACTAAATAACTATATACAAAGGCAGCGGGCAAGTCCTGCGGCTCACTTGTTGATGTTGCTGGCCAGGGCATCATCGAACTCCATGTCGATGTCCTGGAGGCGGGACTCTGTCCTGGCCCCGAGGTCTCGCAGGGATAACCCCATGTTCAGCTCAAACTCCCTGCGAGCTTCCTCGAGGCACTCAGCCCGCCTCAATGCCCGACGCATGGAGAACTCCGCCCTGACCATGGCGAGCCGCTCCTCTTCCGCCTGCTGCCGCTCCGCACCTATCCGCTGGACCAACTCCTCCCACACGGAAGACACCACCATCCCAGGGTTGCCCTGCCCTCCGGCCGATGGCTGCCCCTCTGATCTTGATGGCCCCGAGCCATTATGCCTCCCACGTCGAGCCCGCTGCTGCCTCCGACGCCACTGCCTCTGCCAGCACGACGGCATCCAGGCTGATGGAAACCACCGACGCCGTCGTGCACGTGCCCTGCCTGATGATGCTGTCACATCTTCCATCTGCTGGGGTCCAGTTGCAGTGTTGTCCACCCCTGCTGGACTTCCGACTCCCAACTGTGGCAGGGATGGGATCCCCACCGAGCTGGCTGCATTGGTCGGGGCAGGTCCACAGGGGGCCCTGGTGGCATCTGGGCCGGAAGACGGCAAGGAGAACGACTGGTGGACAGCCTGCACAGAGGAGGAGAGGGCCGCCCCATTGGCCAACACATGCAGGAAACCCCCGAACATGGCCGATCCCAATTGGGCCACGTCGGCACGGTGCACTTCGTGATGATGTGCGTGCTCCTCCCGGGAAGCACGCACGGCATCACGAATCACAGCCGTGCGCATCGCGACCCCAATCAGGACCTTCTCCACACGGCCAGGGGTTCCCACGTCCGCAGGTGGAGGGGAGTCAGGTGACATGGACATCCCCACTACCTGCGGACGGGCCTGGGACGGGGCATCCCTGCTGGTGCATGGTGGTGCACTCACAGGGTCAGGGACAGCGACATGCACAGGCCCCTCCACGGTGACCTGTGTTGCCTCCTGCCCCTGGCCCTGGACTGCACCACTTGCACCAGCAGGGATGCCCCCACCAGGCCCCATGTGTGCCCCAGTGGCGGCCTCCTCCTCCTCTGTGCAAAACACCAACCTGGATGGCTCCTCACCGTCTCCCGCCGTCGCAGGCCCCTGTGGGGGCTCACCCACCCCTTCCGCTGCAGCCGTGGGGGCATCCCCGCAGCCTTGCTCCACAGCGCCGTCTCCGCCCTCTTCTTCACTAGCCGCTGCGTAGAGGGAGACAAAGAACACAAGCATCAGGGTACTGTACAATGGTCCCCTAGACAGGAAGCAATAGCAGATGAGCACCACTGTCAAAGTACACTTCCATCATGTCCCTCCACAGCACATGGGTCAGTCCAGGCAAAACACACACAGTAACAGGCAAGCTGCATGCCATGGATATTTCCATGCATGTCCAATGGACTCTTGAAACATTCAATGATATGTAACTCACATGCATCATGGCTCATGCATATCACATGCACACACTTCACCTCAGTCACATCCATCTGGCCCCAAACACACCAAACACAGCCGAAACAAGGGTAAGTTGGCTGCTTCACTGAATCTGTGCATTGTCACACACATGTGTCATGCATCCATGGCATGCACAAGTCACAGACACGCAGGTCATGCACACAGACATGGCTACCAGATATGTAACTGGCATCAGCACCCATCCCTCACCCCCACCCATGTCCAGGTACAGAGACTGGCATGCTCTCATGTTCAAAATCTGCATAGGGCTCCCCATGCCGCATTTGGACACATGCAACAACCATGTGGGTCACACATCACTGGTCGCACAGGCAGTACCATGATGTCCCAGCACACATACATGCATATATGGCACATGGCACACATACAGGCAAGTATCATAGAACCAGCACACCGCAACATGCCCTGTCTCACACAGTAATGCTTGGACACTTACCGCTCAACTCCAGACGGGCCTCCCTCTCAAGGATCTGGGCGTGGAGCGCTGGGCGTACGCGTTCCAGGACCCTCTTCTGGATGGAACTCATGCGGCCCCGGCCCCCCTCCATGAGGCGCCGGGCCTTCACAAGGGTCCTGGACCTCAAGTCCTCCCAGCGCTTCTTGATCTTCTGGACGTTGCGGGTTGCCACCCCCTCCGCGTTGATGGCAACCACACAGTCGGCCCAGATCCTCTCCCTTCCTTCCTTGCTGGCGCGGGACGATCCAAAGAGGGCATCATACTGCCCCAGGACATGCTCCACCAGGACACCAACTTCGGTGGCAGTGAAGCTGGTGCCCCTCTGCCCCTCTGGCCTGGGGTTGCCACTGGTGCCAGATGTGGAAGTGCCCGACATGGCAACCCCAGAGGCAGGTGTGGGTGGACAACTGGGTCCTGGGGCTGGGCTGTGGAGCGATGTAATCCCAGTTGGGAGTCTTCAGTTCCAGCAGGGGTGGACACAGCAACTGGACCCCTGCAGATGGCTGATGTGCAGGCACCAAATGGCAGGGCACGGTGGCAGCAGGCAGGCAGGCAGGCAGCAGCAGATGGCACGTGGGAGGCTGCTCGGGGCACTGGGGAGCAGTAACTCGGCCTTCTGGGCAGGAGCGTGGTCTTCCGTGTGTTTTCGGGTGGCCAGCTTGATACGGAGTGATTTGGCACGTGAAAATCCTGCACGTCATCGTGAAATCCGAGGAAAGGCCCTTAGCGCGTAAGCGCGTCAGCACGCATACGCGATTCTATTGGACCAGAGTCCCTCAGCGCGTAAGCGCGTCTGTGACGTGACCCGCACGGGTGTTCCCCACTCAGCACGTGATGACGGAGCACGCGTGAAAATACTGCACGTCCGAGTGTCATCGCGTGTAATTGGACAAAAGTGCGCTTACACGCGATTGGCCTATGTACGTGTATTTCAGGGGTGCGCGGGCACTTACACATGCAAGTACGTCAGCGCACCTGTATCCCGTGGTGCGTGTGAATTTCCACACGCTATTGGACTGGGAACTGGATTCCAGGGGTGCGCGGGTCACACGCTGTATCCCGTGGTGCGTGTGAATTTCCACACGCTATTGGACTGGGAACTGTATTCCAGGGGTGCGCGGGTCACACGCTGTATCCCGTGGTGCGTGTGAATTTCCACACGCTATTGGACTGGGAACTGGATTCCAGGGGTGCGCGGGTCACACGCTGTATCCCGTGGTGCGTGTGAATTTCCACACGCTATTGGACTGGGAACTGGATTCCAGGGGTGCGCGGGTCACACGCTCGCCTAGAACACGCGCAAAGCATAAATTTGCGCACTTTAACAATAACAAGCTCAGACGCCAGGATGAACATACCGTTCCTGGCAGCAGTGGCAGTGGGCTACCAAAGGAGGAGGAGGAGGATAGTCAGGGCCAGAATATTCACACCCAGAACCAGCCTTTTCGGGATGCCTGATGACCAGGTGTATGGGAGGTACAGGTTTCCACCACACATTATACTGGACCTGGTGAGTGAGTGGGAGGATGACCTCACATCACCCACCCTGTGCTCCCAAGCACTCAGCCCCCTGGAGAAGGTCCTCAATGTACTGCACTTCTTAGCCACTGGATCATTTCAGCGGACAAGTGCCATAGTGGGTGGGGTGTCACAGGCCACCCAGTCACGCTGCCTACACCAGGTCTTGAACATCATGACTGCATGCCCATCAGTCCGCAGGCACATATACCTGCCCAGAACAGCTGCAGAAAGGCATGCTGCCGCCCTGGATTTTTACGGTGTGGCACGATTCCCCAAAGTGCTAGGTGCCATCGACTGCACCCATGTGGCTCTACGTCCCCCCAGGGAATCTGAGCACATCTATAGGAACCGCAAGCACTGGCATTCCATCAACGTGCAGGTAGCATGTAATGCCAAGGGAATCATCACCTCAGTATATGCCAACTATCCCGGCTCCACCCACGACAGCTTCATTTACCGAATGTCCACCCTAAGCCGGGACCTAGAAGCTGGGCGGCATGGCGATACATGGCTGCTTGGTGAGTATGTATGCCACTGCACATGCATGCATGTTGGATACTGAGCAAGGTCACAACCCCACTAATGATACCAATCACCACCTCCACAGGGGACAGTGCCTACCCTCTCAGCCCCCACATGAGGACGCCAATTCGGAACCCCACCACGCCACCCGAGGTAAGATATAACACAGCCCACATTATGACCCGGGGCATAGTGGAGCGCACATTCGGAGTGCTGAAGTCACGCTTTCGCTCCCTTGACCGTTCTGGCGGGCAGCTGTTATACGCTCCCCCAGTAGTGTGCAGGATCATAGTGGCAGCATGTGTCCTGCACAACGTTGCAACACGCCGGGGCCTGGCCGTGGACATGGTGGTGGCCCCACATCCCCAACCACATGCACAGCCGCTGCGCATGGGAGGGGAAAGGGCACGGGGGGAGGCAGCCCGTACACAGCTAGTGGCTAATTACTTCACATAGAAATCACACCCCTGTGGAGTGCACACTGCCCTGGCACATTCCATCTGACAATCAATGATGACTCAACCTGACACTGATCCTGAATGTCTGGAGAATGAACCGTGAATACCATATCAGCCTGAGATTGTTCACCTGGAAGTGTCACAATGTGTGCATCCCCACCCACACAGACACCACCAATGCAGTTTTGTGGAGTTACACATTCAAGCAGCTAAAAAGAATACCCGCTTGCAAAATGCAACAAGAGGACAGTGCCATGTCAGCCAACCCAACCCCAGCACCGCCACACGACACACCGTGCCATGTCATGCTATTTGCAGCTAAACAAAGTAATCCCCACAACATGACACTAGTGTCACTATGTACAGTGTCCCTATTAGAAACCTGCAACACCTGAAATGCTCACAGCAATGCCGGACCAACAACATACTTGAGCACGTACTACCATTAACATGACATCACAAATGTTACATATTAGTAGTCTCACCACCTGGTAATGCCTGCACTCCCACCACTACCAACTGTGCAGTGTTGGCGCCATGTAGAGTTGTAGGTGCACTGCTGCCAACATGGACCCCATCTCCAGACTAGAGGTCCTTGTGTAGACATGAGGAAGGGACCTGCAAATTGGGAGGTAGACACAGAAGATGAGTTACACATCAATGCAACATGCAGTGTACAACACAACTGCAATATGCACTAGGAATGTATACACAGTATTGACTACAGACTGCCCACACAGCTCATGGGAGTCCAACGTCACTGTGTAATTCACTGTCACTTGGGCACACCCTTTGCAAGCCCATGGAAACGGGAAGCAGGAGGGGTGTGTGTGACTCAAACCCAAGCATCTGAACCAAATACATTACAAGCCTGCATGTGCCCAGCCACAATGCAGCGTATGCCCACAGGAACCACGGAAGCCAACAAATCGTCCCAAAAAAATAAGGAATAAAAGAAATAACAATAAAAATAAAAATAAGAAACAATCAAAAATGGCCATTGATGGGCCCGGGGGGGTTGGGGAGGCCACCCAGGAGGTCCGAGGACAGGATGCACACCAGAACCCACCTGCGTGGATCCTGGGAAAATAAAACACCTCCATGGGCTCATGGCCCACACGGCTACCCTATTGTGGGAGTATCACTGCTGTCGCTATCATCACCCTGTGCAGCTGCATCCAGAGGTGGTTGCACTATGGGAGGCAGCCCACGCAAGGCCCTAGTCTGCTCCTCCATGGCTGCAAGCATGCGGGTGTGGTAGGTCTGGTTCTGGAGGATGAGTGTGCGGAGGTCCCCATGCAACAACTCACGGGGTGCCCGGACCTCCGCCCTCGTTGCCTGCATCTCAGCTGAGAGCGTACGGGTGAGACGCTCCAGCTGCTGTTCTGTCCTTTGGTGTGTTGAAGGCTCAAGCTCAACAAGAGTCGTCCTGAGGTGAAGGAGCTCCTGCCTCAGGGCTTCCCTGTGGCCCTGGGACTCAATGGAGATGGCCTCCTGCAGAGTCGCCAGTGCCGCCCGCCTGTCCCTGTTGGACCCCAACATGTCCTCCCTGTGTGACTGGCAGATGGAGTCGGTTGCCTGCTCTAGTCGCTCCATCAGCCTTTCTGGGGGGACAATGGAAGTGGCCACCCTATCCATGGCCTGAGCCATCATCTCGGATGATGCAGCCTGTTGGGTTGCCATACCGTAAATGGATTGCTCCCATGCGGTATTGCCAGGTGGCGTACGGCCACCACGTCGGCGGGCACCACACCTGTCTGGGGCAAGGCGAACTGCGCCTTGCTGTGCCGGCACTGCCTGAGGCTGCAGGACTGCATTCCCCCTCTGATCTGCTGGCCCAGGAACAGGATCAGATGTCGCGGAGTGTGACCCTGCATCCGTAACCACCAAAGGCGTAGCTGCCAACACTGACATCCCCATGGAGGGTTCTGACCCTGGTGCAGGTGGGTGAGACAGAACAGAATCCCTCCCTGGAACACTCACCTGCGACGGCACGTAGGTCTCATCCGAATCAACACCTGAGTACAGCTCGGGGGAGGTGCAGCCAGAGACACCCCTTGAGAGCACACCTGCAGCACTTGTGGGTTCTCCCCCACCACCACACCACGTCCCTCACTGGTGGTTGGTCGGCCCTCGGACTCCTCCTGGGTCTGCACCATCTCCACAACCCCAGCAGTATTAGGTGCGTCTTCCCCTGCAAAGACATGAAAACAAAGAAATGGAAACAGGCATTAGCACCATGGCACACAATGAGGGCTGAGAAGCAAGAGAACCAGTACTTGATTGACACATGTCCCACATGACTAAAACCCTCCCATGCATGCACCCTCACTGCGTATGAAGTGCAGGCAAATGGCACACACTGATGACACCAAGATGGAAGATGAACACATTTTCTGCATGCTGCCTGGCAGTGGCATCACACATTGGCCTGTGATTGCCAGGTGAAACACACATGCCATCACACAGATGGCATGTACCATTGCTATTGAGTGAAGATGGAGAGGAGGGCAGCACCTATTCATTCAGTCCAGTTCCCGCATGTAATAGCTTTTCTAATTCTAACAGGTCAGATTTTTCACCTGGAGCTGCCAGTCTGAAATGGTCCAATTGCACAGGGACATGTGTGTACAAATGATATCCAGGTAACAAAGTCACTCCACTTTACCATAGCCATGTCAGACATGTGACTGGTGGACAGCGACATGGCTAGTAAAAGTGGGGGAATGCAAACAATCTGACTGAATGAACAGTGAAAAATAAGCAACAATGTTGTGGCAAGGTGACACTTCAAGGGCAACTGGCGTGCAGTTGGGCTACATGTCTACTGTTGGCAGAAGGGATACTGCTATGGCCAAATGCAGCTGCGCAGGAAGTATTGCATGAAGCACATGGCTGACCCATACGACTCAGGCGCACACACTCTCACCTGGCACACAAACAGAAGCCCTCACACACACACCATGCACATGGATGACACACACATGCATGTGCACTCACCGGACAATGCCTCGTAATCAGCCAGATCTCCCACGCCTTGGATCTGTTCCTCCGTGACGTAGGTCCCAGCGACTGACTCATGTGGAGTGAGTTCCATGTCTACTACTGGAGACCCACCTCCAGTCACTAGAGTTGCGGCATGACTTGAGGCCAGCTTACTCTTTGCCCTGCGCTTTAGGTCATTCCAGCGCTTATAGCAATCATTGGCTGTGCGCCTCACGATTCCAAGGGCACTTACGATGTCCGCAACGGTCTGCCAGTGTGCCTGGCGTTGTGCAGGTGTGGTCTTGGATCCTGCAACAATGACCATCTCGTTGTCATGTCCGGACACATACTCGACAAGTGCATTCAGTTCGTCATCCGTGAAGCTGGGCTTCCTGGACGGGCCGGACTGTGTAGCCGTGTCTGGGGCATCAGCCTGTGCCGGACGAGCACTCTTCCTCTTCCGCTTGGAAGGTGGTGGTGATCCTGAGTGTCCTGCACCGCTCTGGACACTAGGGGCAGGAGCCCTGGTGGACTCTGTATCAGGAGTATGGGATTGCACACTCAGCATGGGAGTTGGTGCAGGCATTGGCTCTAGTGTGATGGTGTCAGGGGGAATGTCAGCAGCATGGACTAGGACCGACACTGTCCTGGCTGGGTGTGTGAGGGCTGGGGTGGATGGAGCCGCAGCTGCCCCTGCAGCCTCTTCGCCCTGCCTCCTTGGTGCAGCAGATGACCTTGCTGCCCCAGATCCACGTGGCATGATGGCATCAACGTGCACCAGCGCACGTGTCGTAGCCCTGCTGACCTGGAAGTCAGCCATGGAGTCAGCCAGGTCTGGTGCCACAATGGGCTGGTCCAACAAGGGCTGAGCATCGATGGTGTCAGCCACATCAGCCTCAACGGGAGGGGGGGAGGGGGGAGGGATTATGGGTGCCCGTGACTGGTCCTCCACACATGGGGGGACAGGCTCACCCTGCAAGTTACGACCACGTCCCCTACCGGATCCACCACGGCCACCACTTGTGGCTCTTCCACCTTTGCCACCCTTACGGAATCCTCGCCTCCCAGCCATGGCACTGATGTTAATGTGCGTATGGGAGTGGATGTAGACTATTGTCCTGGGCAATTGGGGGTCAAAGGGGTTGGGTACCAGATGGTAATTGTACCCTAGTGCTCTAGCAAGGCTGAATGTAACCCCTGGGGAAAGATGACGGGTCACGCAACGCACAGGAGGCCCAAAAAAGGGAGATGACGTGCACGCAACCCCTCCTAGACCGCGTGTGCAGAAAGAAAAACCTGCACTACGCTGTGGCACCCTCCCACCCACCCTGCACTGCTGGGGGGTGGGGGTGGTGGGAGACATGAGTGGGGGCCTGGTGGAGGCTGCCCCTGGTGACTGGGGGGGTGGGGGTGGTGGGAGACATGGATGGGGGCCTGGTGGAGGGTGCCCCTGGTGGCGGGGGGGGTGGGGGTGATAGGGGACATGAGTGGGGGCCTGGTGGAGGGTGCCCCTGGATGCTGGGGGTGGTGGGAGCCATGAGTGGGGGCCTGGTGGAGGGTGCCCCTGGATGCTGGGGGGTGGGGGTGGTGGGAGACATGAGTGGGGGCCTGGTGGAGGGTGCCCCTGGATGCTGGGGGGTGGGGGTGGTGGGAGACATGAGTGGGGGCCTGGTGGAGGGTACCCCTGGTGGCGGGGGGTGGGGGTGATAGGGGACATGAGTGGGGGCCTGGTGGAGGGTGCCCGTGGATGCTGGGGGGTGGGGTGGTGGGAGCCATGAGTGGGGGCCTGGTGGAGGGTGCCCCTGGATGCTGGGGGGTGGGGGTGGTGGGAGCCATGAGTGGGGGCCTGGTGGAGGGTGCCCCTGGATGCTGGGGGGTGGGGGTGATAGGGGACATGAGTGGGGGCCTGGTGGAGGGTGCCCCTGGTGGCTGGGGGGTGGGGGTGGTGGGAGACATGGGTGGGAGCCTGGTGGAGGGTGCCCCTGGATGCTGGGGGGTGGGGGTGGTGGGAGCCATGAGTGGGGGCCTGGTGGAGGGTGCCCCTGGATGCTGGGGGGGTGGGGGTGGTGGGAGACATGGATGGGGGCCTGGTGGAGGGTGCCCCTGGTGGCGGGGGGGTGGGGGTGATAGGGGACATGAGTGGGGGCCTGGTGGAGGGTGCCCCTGGTGGCGGGGGGGTGGGGGTGATAGGGGACATGAGTGGGGGCCTGGTGGAGGGTGCCCCTGCACTGCTGGGGGGTGGGGGTGATAGGGGACATGGGTGGGGGCCTGGTGGAGGGTGCCCCTGGTGGCTGGGGGGTGGGGGTGGTGGGAGACATGGGTGGGAGCCTGGTGGAGGGTGCCCCTGGATGCTGGGGGGTGGGGGTGGTGGGAGACATGGGTGGGGGCCTGGTGGAGGGTGCCCCTGCACTGCTGGGGGGTGGGGTGGTGGGAGACATGGGTGGGAGCCTGGTGGAGGGTGCCCCTGCACTGCTGGGGGGTGGGGTGGTGGGAGACATGAGTGGGGGCCTGGTGGAGGGTGCCCCTGCACTGCTGGGGGGTGGGGTGGTGGGAGACATGGGTGGGAGCCTGGTGGAGGGTGCCCCTGCACTGCTGGGGGGTGGGGGTGGTGGGAGACATGAGTGGGGGCCTGGTGGAGGGTGCCCCTGCACTGCTGGGGGTGGGGGTGGTGGGAGACATGAGTGGGGGCCTGGTGGAGGGTGCCCCTGCACTGCTGGGGGGTGGGGGTGGTGGGAGACATGAGTGGGGGCCTGGTGGAGGCTGCCCCTGCACTGCTGGGGGGTGGGGGTGATAGGGGACATGGGTGGGGGCCTGGTGAAGGGTGCCCCTGGTGGCTGGGGGGTGGGGGTGGTGGGAGACATGAGTGGGGGCCTGGTGGAGGCTGCCCCTGGTGACTGGGGGGGTGGGGGTGGTGGGAGACGTGGATGGGGGCCTGGTGGAGGGTGCCCCTGGTGGCGGGGGTGATAGGGGACATGAGTGGGGGCCTGGTGGAGGGTGCCCCTGGTGGCGGGGGGGTGGGGGTGATGGGGGACATGAGTGGGGGCCTGGTGGAGGGTGCCCCTGCACTGCTGGGGGGTGGGGGTGATAGGGGACATGAGTGGGGGCCTGGTGGAGGGTGCCCCTGGTGGCTGGGGGTGGTGGGAGACATGAGTGGGGGCCTGGTGGAGGCTGCCCCTGGTGACTGGGGGGGTGGGGGTGGTGGGAGACATGGATGAGGGCCTGGTGGAGGGTGCCCCTGGTGGCGGGGGGGTGGGGGTGGTGGGAGCCATGAGTGGGGGCCTGGTGGAGGGTGCCCCTGGATGCTGGGGGGTGGGGGTGGTGGGAGACATGAGTGGGGGCCTGGTGGAGGGTGCCCCTGGTGGCTGGGGGTTGGGGGTGGTGGGAGACATGGGTGGGGGCCTGGTGGAGGGTGCCCCTGGTGGCGGGGGGGTGGGGGTGATAGGGGACATGAGTGGGGGCCTGGTGGAGGGTGCCCCTGGTGGCGGGGGGTGGGGTGATAGGGGACATGAGTGGGGGCCTGGTGGAGGGTGCCCCTGCACTGCTGGGGGGTGGGGGTGATAGGGGACATGGGTGGGGGCCTGGTGGAGGGTGCCCCTGGTGGCTGGGGGGTGGGGGTGGTGGGAGACATGGGTGGGAGCCTGGTGGAGGGTGCCCCTGGATGCTGGGGGGTGGGGGGTTGTGGGAGACATGGGTGGGGGCCTGGTGGAGGGTGCCCCTGCACTGCTGGGGGGTGGGGGTGGTGGGAGACATGGGTGGGAGCCTGGTGGAGGGTGCCCCTGCACTGCTGGGGGTGGGGGTGGTGGGAGACATGGGTGGGAGCCTGGTGGAGGGTGCCCCTGCACTGCTGGGGGTGGGGGTGGTGGGAGACATGGGTGGGGGCCTGGTGGAGGGTGCCCCTGGTGGCGGGGGTGATAGGGGACATGAGTGGGGGCCTGGTGGAGGGTGCCCCTGGTGGCGGGGGGGTGGGGGTGATAGGGGACATGAGTGGGGGCCTGGTGGAGGCTGCCCCTGCACTGCTGGGGGGTGGGGGTGATAGGGGACATGGGTGGGGGCCTGGTGGAGGGTGCCCCTGGTGGCTGGGGGGTGGGGGTGGTGGGAGACATGAGTGGGGGCCTGGTGGAGGCTGCCCCTGGTGACTGGGGGGGTGGGGGTGGTGGGAGACATGGATGGGGGCCTGGTGGAGGGTGCCCCTGGTGGCGGGGGGGTGGGGGTGATAGGGGACATGAGTGGGGGCCTGGTGGAGGGTGCCCCTGGATGCTGGGGGTGGTGGGAGCCATGAGTGGGGGCCTGGTGGAGGGTGCCCCTGGATGCTGGGGGGTGGGGGTGGTGGGAGCCATGAGTGGGGGCCTGGTGGAGGGTGCCCCTGGATGCTGGGGGGTGGGGGTGGTGGGAGACATGAGTGGGGGCCTGGTGGAGGGTGCCCCTGGTGGCGGGGGGGTGGGGGTGATAGGGGACATGAGTGGGGGCCTGGTGGAGGGTGCCCCTGGATGCTGGGGGGTGGGGTGGTGGGAGCCATGAGTGGGGGCCTGGTGGAGGGTGCCCCTGGATGCTGGGGGGTGGGGGTGGTGGGAGCCATGAGTGGGGGCCTGGTGGAGGGTGCCCCTGGATGCTGGGGGGTGGGGGTGGTGGGAGACATGAGTGGGGGCCTGGTGGAGGCTGCCCCTGGTGACTGGGGGGGTGGGGGTGGTGGGAGACATGGATGCGGGCCTGGTGGAGGGTGCCCCTGGTGGCGGGGGGGTGGGGGTGATAGGGGACATGAGTGGGGGCCTGGTGGAGGGTGCCCCTGCACTGCTGGGGGGTGGGGGTGATAGGGGACATGGGTGGGGGCCTGGTGGAGGGTGCCCCTGCACTGCTGGGGGGTGGGGGTGATAGGGGACATGGGTGGGGGCGTGGTGGAGGGTGCCCCTGGTGGCTGGGGGGTGGGGGTGGTGGGAGACATGGGTGGGAGCCTGGTGGATGGTGCCCCTGGATGCTGGGGGGTGGGGGTGGTGGGAGACATGGGTGGGGGCCTGGTGGAGGGTGCCCCTGGATGCTGGGGGGTGGGGGTGATAGGGGACATGGGTGGGGGCCTGGTGGAGGGTGCCCCTGGTGGCTGGGGGGTGGGGGTGGTGGGAGACATGGGTGGGAGCCTGGTGGAGGGTGCCCCTGGATGCTGGGGGGTGGGGGTGGTGGGAGACATGAGTGGGGGCCTGGTGGAGGGTGCCCCTGGATGCTGGGGGGTGGGGGGTTGTGGGAGACATGGGTGGGGGCCTGGTGGAGGGTGCCCCTGGTGGCTGGGGGGTGGGGGTGGTGGGAGACATGGGTGGGAGCCTGGTGGAGGGTGCCCCTGGATGCTGGGGGGTGGGGGTGGTGGGAGACATGGGTGGGGGCCTGGTGGAGGGTGCCCCTGGTGGCTGGGGGGTGAGGGTGGTGGGAGACATGAGTGGGGGCCTGGTGGAGGATGCCCCTGGTGACTGGGGGGGTGGGGGTGGTGGGAGACATGGATGGGGGCCTGGTGGAGGGTGCCCCTGGTGGCGGGGGGGTGGGGGTGATAGGGGACATGAGTGGGGGCCTGGTGGAGGGTGCCCCTGGTGGCGGGGGGGTGGGGGTGATAGGGGACATGTGTGGGGGCCTGGTGGAGGGTGCCCCTGCACTGCTGGGGGGTGGGGGTGATAGGGGACATGGGTGGGGGCCTGGTGGAGGGTGCCCCTGGGGGGTGGGGGTGGTGGGAGACATGGGTGGGAGCCTGGTGGAGGGTGCCCCTGGATGCTGGGGGGTGGGGGTGGTGGGAGACATGGGTGGGGGCCTGGTGGAGGGTGCCTCTGCACTGCTGGGGGGTGGGGTGGTGGGAGACATGGGTGGGAGCCTGGTGGAGGGTGCCCCTGCACTGCTGGGGGGTGGGGGTGGTGGGAGACATGAGTGGGGGCCTGGTGGAGGGTGCCCCTGCACTGCTGGGGGGTGGGGTGGTGGGAGACATGGGTGGGAGCCTGGTGGAGGGTGCCCCTGCACTGCTGGGGGGTGGGGGTGGTGGGAGACATGAGTGGGGGCCTGGTGGAGGGTGCCCCTGGATGCTGGGGGGTGGGGGTGATAGGGGACATGAGTGGGGGCCTGGTGGAGGGTGCCCCTGGTGGCTGGGGGGTGGGGGTGGTGGGAGACATGGGTGGGAGCCTGGTGGAGGGTGCCCCTGGATGCTGGGGGGTGGGGGTGGTGGGAGACATGGGTGGGGGCCTGGTGGAGGGTGCCCCTGGTGGCTGGGGGGTGGGGGTGGTGGGAGACATGAGTGGGGGCCTGGTGGAGGATGCCCCTGGTGACTGGGGGGGTGGGGGTGGTGGGAGACATGGATGGGGGCCTGGTGGAGGGTGCCCCTGGTGGCGGGGGGTGGGGGTGATAGGGGACATGAGTGGGGGCCTGGTGGAGGGTGCCCCTGGTGGTGGGGGGGTGGGGGTGATAGGGGACATGAGTGGGGGCCTGGTGGAGGGTGCCCCTGCACTGCTGGGGGGTGGGGGTGATAGGGGACATGGGTGGGGGCCTGGTGGAGGGTGCCCCTGGTGGCTGGGGGGTGGGGGTGGTGGGAGACATGGGTTGGAGCCTGGTGGAGGGTGCCCCTGGATGCTGGGGGGTGGGGGTGGGGGTGGTGGGAGCCATGAGTGGGGGCCTGGTGGAGGGTGCCCCTGGATGCTGGGGGGGTGGGGGTGGTGGGAGACATGGATGGGGGCCTGGTGGAGGGTGCCCCTGGTGGCGGGGGGGTGGGGGTGATAGGGGACATGAGTGGGGGCCTGGTGGAGGGTGCCCCTGGTGGCGGGGGGGTGGGGGTGATAGGGGACATGAGTGGGGGCCTGGTGGAGGGTGCCCCTGCACTGCTGGGGGGTGGGGGTGATAGGGGACATGGGTGGGGGCCTGGTGGAGGGTGCCCCTGGTGGCTGGGGGGTGGGGGTGGTGGGAGACATGGGTGGGAGCCTGGTGGAGGGTGCCCCTGGATGCTGGGGGGTGGGGGTGGTGGGAGACATGGGTGGGGGCCTGGTGGAGGGTGCCCCTGCACTGCTGGGGGGTGGGGTGGTGGGAGACATGGGTGGGAGCCTGGTGGAGGGTGCCCCTGCACTGCTGGGGGGTGGGGGTGGTGGGAGACATGAGTGGGGGCCTGGTGGAGGGTGCCCCTGCACTGCTGGGGGGTGGGGTGGTGGGAGACATGGGTGGGAGCCTGGTGGAGGGTGCCCCTGCACTGCTGGGGGGTGGGGGTGGTGGGAGACATGAGTGGGGGCCTGGTGGAGGGTGCCCCTGCACTGCTGGGGGTGGGGGTGGTGGGAGACATGAGTGGGGGCCTGGTGGAGGGTGCCCCTGCACTGCTGGGGGGTGGGGGTGGTGGGAGACATGAGTGGGGGCCTGGTGGAGGCTGCCCCTGCACTGCTGGGGGGTGGGGGTGATAGGGGACATGGGTGGGGGCCTGGCGGAGGGTGCCCCTGGTGGCTGGGGGGTGGGGGTGGTGGGAGACATGAGTGGGGGCCTGGTGGAGGCTGCCCCAGGTGACTGGGGGGGTGGGGGTGGTTGGAGACATGGATGGGGGCCTGGTGGAGGGTGCCCCTGGTGGCGGGGGGGTGGGGGTGATAGGGGACATGAGTGGGGGCCTGGTGGAGGGTGCCCCTGGTGGCGGGGGGTGGGGGTGATAGGGGACATGAGTGGGGGCCTGGTGGAGGGTGCCCCTGCACTGCTGGGGGGTGGGGGTGATAGGGGACATGAGTGGGGGCCTGGTGGAGGGTGCCCCTGGTGGCTGGGGGGTGGGGGTGGTGGGAGACATGCGTGGGGGCCTGGTGGAGGCTGCCCCTGGTGACTGGGGGGGTGGGGGTGGTGGGAGACATGGATGAGGGCCTGGTGGAGGGTGCCCCTGGTGGCGGGGGGGTGGGGGTGATAGGGGACATGAGTGGGGGCCTGGTGGAGGGTGCCCCTGGATGCTGGGGGGTGGGGGTGGTGGGAGCCATGAGTGGGGGCCTGGTGGAGGGTGCCCCTGGATGCTGGGGGGTGGGGGTGGTGGGAGCCATGAGTGGGGGCCTGGTGGAGGGTGCCCCTGGATGCTGGGGGGTGGGGGTGGTGGGAGACATGAGTGGGGGCCTGGTGGAGGGTGCCCCTGGTGGCAGGGGGTTGGGGGTGGTGGGAGACATGGGTGGGGGCCTGGTGGAGGGTGCCCCTGGTGGCGGGGGGGGTGGGGGTGATAGGGGACATGAGTGGGGGCCTGGTGGAGGGTGCCCCTGGTGGCGGGGGGTGGGGGTGATAGGGGACATGAGTGGGGGCCTGGTGGAGGGTGCCCCTGCACTGCTGGGGGGTGGGGGTGATAGGGGACATGGGTGGGGGCCTGGTGGAGGGTGCCCCTGGTGGCTGGGGGGTGGGGGTGGTGGGAGACATGGGTGGGAGCCTGGTGGAGGGTGCCCCTGGATGCTGGGGGGTGGGGGGTTGTGGGAGACATGGGTGGGGGCCTGGTGGAGGGTGCCCCTGCACTGCTGGGGGGTGGGGGTGGTGGGAGACATGGGTGGGAGCCTGGTGGAGGGTGCCCCTGCACTGCTGGGGGTGGGGGTGGTGGGAGACATGAGTGGGGGCCTGGTGGAGGCTGCCCCTGCACTGCTGGGGGGTGGGGGTGATAGGGGACATGGGTGGGGGCCTGGTGGAGGGTGCCCCTGGTGGCTGGGGGGTGGGGGTGGTGGGAGACATGAGTGGGGGCCTGGTGGAGGCTGCCCCTGGTGACTGGGGGGGTGGGGGTGGTGGGAGACATGGATGGGGGCCTGGTGGAGGGTGCCCCTGGTGGCGGGGGGGTGGGGGTGATAGGGGACATGAGTGGGGGCCTGGTGGAGGGTGCCCCTGGATGCTGGGGGTGGTGGGAGCCATGAGTGGGGGCCTGGTGGAGGGTGCCCCTGGATGCTGGGGGGTGGGGGTGGTGGGAGCCATGAGTGGGGGCCTGGTGGAGGGTGCCCCTGGATGCTGGGGGGTGGGGGTGGTGGGAGACATGAGTGGGGGCCTGGTGGAGGGTGCCCCTGGTGGCGGGGGGGGTGGGGGTGATAGGGGACATGAGTGGGGGCCTGGTGGAGGGTGCCCCTGGATGCTGGGGGGTGGGGTGGTGGGAGCCATGAGTGGGGGCCTGGTGGAGGGTGCCCCTGGATGCTGGGGGGTGGGGGTGGTGGGAGCCATGAGTCGGGGCCTGGTGGAGGGTGCCCCTGGATGCTGGGGGGTGGGGGTGGTGGGAGACATGAGTGGGGGCCTGGTGGAGGCTGGGGGGGTGGTGGGAGACATGGATGGGGGCCTGGTGGAGGGTGCCCCTGCACTGCTGGGGGGTGGGGGTGATAGGGGACATGGGTGGGGCGTGGTGGAGGGTGCCCCTGGTGGCTGGGGGGTGGGGGTGGTGGGAGACATGGGTGGGAGCCTGGTGGATGGTGCCCCTGGATGCTGGGGGGTGGGGGTGGTGGGAGACATGGGTGGGGGCCTGGTGGAGGGTGCCCCTGGATGCTGGGGGGTGGGGGTGATAGGGGACATGGGTGCGGGCCTGGTGGAGGGTGCCCCTGGTGGCTGGGGGTGGTGGGAGACATGGGTGGGAGCCTGGTGGAGGGTGCCCCTGGATGCTGGGGGGTGGGGGTGGTGGGAGACATGGGTGGGGGCCTGGTGGAGGGTGCCCCTGGATGCTGGGGGGGGGGTGGGGGTGATAGGGGACATGAGTGGGGGCCTGGTGGAGGGTGCCCCTGGTGGCTGGGGGGTGGGGGGAGACATGAGTGGGGGCCTGGTGGAGGCTGCCCCTGGTGACTGGGGGGGTGGGGGTGGTGGGAGACATGGATGGGGGCCTGGTGGAGGGTGCCCCTGGTGGCGGGGGGGTGGGGGTGATAGGGGACATGAGTGGGGGCCTGGTGGAGGGTGCCCCTGCACTGCTGGGAGGTGGGGGTGATAGGGGACATGGGTGGGGGCCTGGTGGAGGGTGCCCCTGGTGGCTGGGGGGTGGGGGTGGTGGGAGACATGGGTGGGAGCCTGGTGGAGGGTTCCCCTGGATGCTGGGGGTGGGGGTGGTGGGAGACATGGGTGGGGGCCTGGTGGAGGGTGCCCCTGGATGCTGGGGGTGGGGGTGGTGGGAGACATGGGTGGGGGCCTGGTGGAGGGTGCCCCTGGATGCTGGGGGGTGGGGGTGATAGGGGACATGAGTGGGGGCCTGGTGGAGGGTGCCCCTGGTGGCTGGGGTGTGGGGGTGGTGGGAGACATGAGTGGGGGCCTGGTGGAGGATGCCCCTGGTGACTGGGGGGGTGGGAGTGGTGGGAGACATGGATGGGGGCCTGGTGGAGGGTGCCC
Organism: Ambystoma mexicanum; assembly: GCF_040938575.1. Taxonomy (NCBI): domain Eukaryota; kingdom Metazoa; phylum Chordata; class Amphibia; order Caudata; family Ambystomatidae; genus Ambystoma; species Ambystoma mexicanum. The sequence goes on along the minus strand of NC_090933.1, from coordinate 1,388,394,193 downwards.
CTGGTGGCGGGGGGGGTGGGGGTGATAGGGTCCATGAGTGGGGGCCTGGTGGAGGGTGCCCCTGGTGGCGGGGGGGTGGGGGTGATAGGGGACATGAGTGGGGGCCTGGTGGAGGGTGCCCCTGCACTGCTGGGGGGTGGGGGTGATAGGGGACATGGGTGGGGGCCTGGTGGAGGGTGCCCCTGGTGGCTGGGGGGTGGGGGTGGTGGGAGACATGGGTGGGAGCCTGGTGGAGGGTGCCCCTGGATGCTGGGGGGTGGGGGTGGTGGGAGCCATGAGTGGGGGCCTGGTGGAGGGTGCCCCTGGATGCTGGGGGGGTGGGGGTGGTGGGAGACATGGATGGGGGCCTGGTGGAGGGTGCCCCTGGTGGCGGGGGGGTGGGGGTGATAGGGGACATGAGTGGGGGCCTGGTGGAGGGTGCCCCTGGTGGCAGGGGGGTGGGGGTGATAGGGGACATGAGTGGGGGCCTGGTGGAGGGTGCCCCTGCACTGCTGGGGGGTGGGGGTGATAGGGGACATGGGTGGGGGCCTGGTGGAGGGTGCCCCTGGTGGCTGGGGGGTGGGGGTGGTGGGAGACATGGGTGGGAGCCTGGTGGAGGGTGCCCCTGGATGCTGGGGGGTGGGGGTGGTGGGAGACATGGGTGGGGGCCTGGTGGAGGGTGCCCCTGCACTGCTGGGGGGTGGGGTGGTGGGAGACATGGGTGGGAGCCTGGTGGAGGGTGCCCCTGCACTGCTGGGGGGTGGGGGTGGTGGGAGACATGAGTGGGGGCCTGGTGGAGGGTGCCCCTGCACTGCTGGGGGGTGGGGGTGGTGGGAGACAAGAGTGGGGGCCTGGTGGAGGCTGCCCATGCACTGCTGGGGGGTGGGGGTGATAGGGGACATGGGTGGGGGCCTGGTGGAGGGTGCCCCTGGTGGCTGGGGGGTGGGGGTGGTGGGAGACATGGGTGGGAGCCTGGTGGAGGGTGCCCCTGGATGCTGGGGGGTGGGGGTGGTGGGAGACATGGGTGGGGGCCTGGTGGTGGGTGCCCCTGGTGGCGGGGGGGTGGGGGTGATAGGGGACATGAGTGGGGGCCTGGTGGAGGGTGCCCCTGGATGCTGGGGGGTGGGGGTGGTGGGAGCCATGAGTGGGGGCCTGGTGGAGGGTGCCCCTGGATGCTGGGGGGTGGGGGTGGTGGGAGCCATGAGTGGGGGCCTGGTGGAGGGTGCCCCTGGATGCTGGGGGGTGGGGGTGGTGCGAGACATGAGTGGGGGCCTGGTGGAGGGTGCCCCTGGTGGCTGGGGGTTGGGGGTGGTGGGAGACATGGGTGGGGGCCTGGTGGAGGGTGCCCCTGGTGGCGGGGGTGATAGGGGACATGAGTGGGGGCCTGGTGGAGGGTGCCCCTGGTGGCGGGGGGGTGGGGGTGATAGGGGACATGAGTGGGGGCCTGGTGGAGGGTGCCCCTGCACTGCTGGGGGGTGGGGGTGATAGGGGACATGGGTGGGGGCCTGGTGGAGGGTGCCCCTGGTGGCTGGGGGTGGTGGGAGACATGGGTGGGAGCCTGGTGGAGGGTGCCCCTGGATGCTGGGGGGTGGGGGTGGTGGGAGACATGGGTGGGGGCCTGGTGGAGGGTGCCCCTGCACTGCTGGGGGGTGGGGGTGGTGGGAGACATGGGTGGGAGCCTGGTGGAGGGTGCCCCTGCACTGCTGGGGGTGGGGGTGGTGGGAGACATGAGTGGGGGCCTGGTGGAGGGTGCCCCTGCACTGCTGGGGGGTGGGGGTGGTGGGAGACATGAGTGGGGGCCTGGTGGAGGCTGCCCCTGCACTGCTGGGGGGTGGGGGTGTTGGGAGACATGGGTGGGGGCCTGGTGGAGGCTGCCCCTGCACTGCTGGGGGGTGGGGGTGCAGAGGGACATGAGCAGGTGTGCAGGGTAGTCCCCTGTTTTGTGGGCTGCCTGCAGGGGCCGTGGAGGGTGTACAGGGAACACCTGTGAGGACCCACCCAGCCTAATTGCGTGTGATAATTCCCGCACACCCCTGCAATACACGAACCTGGCCAAATCGCATGTGAGAATTCCCGCGCACCCCTGTAATACACGTACCCAGCCGAATCGCGTGTAGAACTTCCCGTGTACCCCTGTAATACACGTACCCAGCCAAATCGCGTGTGATAATTCCCACGTACCCCTGTAATATACGTACCCTGGCCAATCGCGTGTAGAACTTCCCACGCACCCCTGTAATACACGTACCAAGCCAAATCGCGTGTGATAATTCCCGCGCACCCCTGTAATACACGTGCCTGGCCAAATCGCATGTGAGAATTCCCGCGCACCCCTGTAATACACGTACCCAGCCGAATCGCGTGTAGAACTTCCCGTGTACCCCTGTAATACACGTACCCAGCCAAATCGCGTGTGATAATTCCTGCGTACCCCTGTGATACACGTGCCCTGGCTAATCGTGTGTAGTACTTCACGCGTACCCCTGTAACACACGTACCCTGGCTAATCGCGTGTATAACTTCACGCGTACCCCTGATATGCACGTTACCCGCTTTGCGTTCCTTGTTTGGCAGCCCTGTAGACTGGTCCAGGGTTAGCGCAGCCCTTTGCGATGATTTAGCGATTTTGATGGCTTTTCCTTGCGCGAGGGCGTTCTTGGGGGCGTTACTGGCGCTGCTGCAGGGTCGCTGCGATACTCTGCGCCACGGCTGGTTTGGGAGCCTAAAATCCATGAATACGCTGTGCGCGGAAATCCGTTTTGGCGCACGTGCCTGGCGCAGACAATCGCACGCGGACACTCTGCGCCAGCCGCTTGCGACACTTTTCTGCGAAATTCTATGAATTACCGTGTAAATGTTGTTTTGTGTTTTATGTATAACTTTGGTTTATTGTTTATGAGAAACCAATTTATGTGGCTGGATTTTGTGATAGGTGTTTGCTGGTCATCCACTTTGATTATGTGGTTTATAAATCACTTTGATGATGTACACTATGAAGGATGAAATTCATTAAGAAGGACTCCTCCACAGTAGTTGTCAAGTGAATGTTCTGTTGAGAAGTCTATGTACACTCGCAGTATTATTGTGAGATGCTTGTTTATTCCGCATAGTGGAGATTGAGATCTACAAATTCAGGTAGAGCAGTGCTCTGTATTGCAGATGAAATTTAACAGGATGTAATCTATGAGATCGGTTGTTATGTGAATGGATCTATTCCTTCTCTGAGGCTAGTATTTTGTTTTATATTATGGTTTACCGTGATAAGAAGATTGTGTTTTTAACCTTTGTTTATTACATACTGTTGATGTTGTAAGAGTTTGTTGAGCAAACTAATAAAAAAAAAGATCCGCCGCCAGACACGAAGCCCAATGGCTCCCCTTCAAAGAACGGGTCCTATTCAAAACTCTTGCCGTCACTCACAAGTGCATCACTCACACAGCCTCCCTTTACCTTGCTTCGAAAGTAATGAGAACAGGCTCTTCCAGACCCACAAGAACACCATACTCCCACCGTCTCATAATCCCCAAGTCGAGTCAAACAAGCAAAAGCAGGTGGCGCTAGCGTCCCTTTAATTGCTGCCAAACAATGGAATTCCCTGCCACTCACCCTTAGAAACGAACCCTCACACCTTGCATTCTGCAAAGCACTCAAAACCTGGCTGTTTAACTAACCTCTGCCTACACTCCCGCTCTGCGCATCACGCCTGCGTACTCATGTTCCCTGTAACCTATTGAACTGGGTACACGTCATATGCTTTGTCATGCACCACTGCAACTAGTTCTTGCACCACTGTAACCAATGCACCTACAGTTGTTAGATCTAATACTCTCTGTATGTACTACTGTAACCAAGTAGCCTACTTACCTCTGTGACAGCGCCACGATGCCTGCGGGCTGTTGTGTGCTACACAAATTTAAAAAACGAATAAATAAATAATGCGCTTTAAAATGCACACTTTTATCCTCATCCAAACTCTCGTTTGAGGGGATGGGTTGCAAGTTGTCCTCCTTTACTCAGTGCAATAGGGGGCATCCCTGGGCATGAGGCAGGGGTGGGGGGGCAAAGAGTAGAGAAAGGGAAGAAGGGGGCATGGAGTGCACTCAGGACAGGAGACAAACTGCTGCAGAAGCAAAGAACACCCTGTGCAGAGAGACATGCATATATCACAGCAGCTATTTACCTTCTGTTGCCTGCGGGACACTGCAACGCACCAATAGTGTATTCAGGTCTGGAGAAAGAAAATATTACCATAGGATTAATTAATCTCCAAGAATGTACACGACATCCAGAGAAAATAGATTTAAAACATATCCAAAGAGGGAGCTGCCTCGCCCCCTATAAATCACAAACACAGGAGAAAGGCTTAACAGAAGGAGCGTGAAGGAACAGCAGAGACAAGTCAACACTACCCTAAAAGGACACTTTTCTCACCAGGCCTGTCACTCAGCTGCGGTACATTATGCCATGGGATTGCTTCAGAGCTTGTGCAGCATTTTCCCTTTAACAATAGAGCAAGAGATGGAGGGGGCAGGAGGAAGCAGGAACGCAGCCACGGCTCAGAAGACTGAGCTACCTAGCGCCTTGGGCAGCGAGGCTGGGGTGCAGCGCTGGAGGACAGACATGCGCAGTGCTGAGTAGACACCAGAGAGCATGCGCAGAAAGGGGGAACGGAAAGCAGGCCTGTCACATCTGAAACATGTATCCATAGAGCATGTGCAGAAAAGAGACACCATTGAAGCGGCGCGCACGAAGCTAAAACACAACTCGATGGTACAAGTGACATGCGCAGAGCTCAGAGACTTAGAAAATGAGCATGCGCAGAAACGAGAACCGGGAAGCAGCACGCTCACAGCTGAAACATGAACCCAAGGAGCATGCGCAGAAAGGAGACACCGGAAGTAGGAACTCACAGCTGAAACTAAACCCAAGGAGCATGCGCAGAAAGGGGGAACGGGAAGTAGAAACTCACAGCTGAAACTAAACCCAAGGAGCATGCGCAGAAAGGGGGAACGGGAAGCGGCAAACTCACAGCTGAAACATGAACCCAAGGAGCATGCGCAGAAAGGAGACACCGGAAGTAGGAACTCACAGCTGAAACTGAACCCAAGGAGCATGCGCAGAAAGGGGGAACGGGAAGTAGAAACTCACAGCTGAAACTAAACCAAAGGAGCATGCGCAGAAAGGAGACACCGGAAGCAGAACTGTCACATCTGTAACAACATCTACCCATAGAGCATTCGCAGAAAATATACACCGGAAGCAGGACTGTCACATCTGAAACATCTACCCATAGAGCATGCGTAGAAAAGAGACACCATTGAAGCGGCGCGCACGAAGCTAAAACACAACTCGATGGTACAAGTGACATGCGCAGAGCTCAGAGACTTAGAAAATGAGCATGCGCAGAAACGAGAACCGGGAAGCAGCACGCTCACAGCTGAAACATGAACCCAAGGAGCATGCGCAGAAAGGAGACACCGGAAGTAGGAACTCACAGCTGAAACTAAACCCAAGGAGCATGCGCAGAAAGGGGGAACGGGAAGTAGAAACTCACAGCTGAAACTAAACCCAAGGAGCATGCGCAGAAAGGGGGAACGGGAAGCGGCAAACTCACAGCTGAAACATGAACCCAAGGAGCATGCGCAGAAAGGAGACACCGGAAGTAGGAACTCACAGCTGAAACTGAACCCAAGGAGCATGCGCAGAAAGGGGGAACGGGAAGTAGAAACTCACAGCTGAAACTAAACCAAAGGAGCATGCGCAGAAAGGAGACACCGGAAGCAGAACTGTCACATCTGTAACAACATCTACCCATAGAGCATTCGCAGAAAATATACACCGGAAGCAGGACTGTCACATCTGAAACATCTACCCATAGAGCATGCGTAGAAAAGAGACACCATTGAAGCGGCGCGCAGGAAGCTAAAACACAACTCGATGGTACAAGTGACATGCGCAGAGCTCAGATACTGAGCAAATGAGCATGCGCAGAAACGAGATCCGGGAAGCAGCACGCTCACAGCTGAAACATGAACCCAAGGAGCATGCGCAGAAAGGAGACACCGGAAGTAGGAACTCACAGCTGAAACTAAACCCAAGGAGCATGCGCAGAAAGGAGACACCGGAAGTAGGAACTCACAGCTGAAACTAAACCCAAGGAGCATGCGCAGAAAGGAGACACCGGAAGCAGCACGCTCACAGCTGAAACATGAACCCAAGGAGCATGCGCAGAAAGGAGACACCGGAAGTAGGAACTCACAGCTGAAACTAAACCCAAGGAGCATGCGCAGAAAGGAGACACCGGAAGTAGGAACTCACAGCTGAAACTAAACCCAAGGAGCATGCGCAGAAAGGAGACACCGGAAGCAGCACGCTCACAGCTGAAACATGAACCCAAGGAGCATGCGCAGAAAGGAGACACCGGAAGTAGGAACTCACAGCTGAAACTAAACCCAAGGAGCATGCGCAGAAAGGAGACACCGGAAGTAGGAACTCACAGCTGAAACTAAACCCAAGGAGCATGCGCAGAAAGGGGGAACGGGAAGTATCAAACTCACGGCTGAAACTAAACCCAAGGAGCATGCGCAGAAAGGAGACACCGGAAGCAGCAAACTCACAGCTGAAACTAAACCCATAGAGCATGCGCAGAAACGAGATCCGGGAAGCAGCACGCTCACAGCTGAAACATGTACCCAAAGAGCATGCGCAGAAAGAAGACGCCGGTCATATGTGCATCTACAGTTCTCGAGAGTGTCCATACAACGTTGCCAAAATAAACATGAGGTCCACTTTCCTAAGCAGACCACATTTCCAAGGACCGAATGGTTCATTTAAAGTGCATACTGGTTTTAATCCAGTCAGCCATTTCTTACCCATGCTTCTGGCCAGTCATTCATACGGAGCAGTCTATTTCAGCGGCTGGCCTCATAATACACACTCAGGACTCTCCGGGCCATGAGGTGTTTGTGGAAGGAAGTAGTGGGTGAGCTAGTGAAAGGTTAGCAGGCAGCCAGAGCCACCAAGATGCGGGGGCAGCCGAGGACGTTTCAGCGCAAGTGGTGTGTTTGATCAAAACTCACTTCTCTGGAGACCCATTGAAATAAAAGGGCTGTGAGCTGGTCCTAGAGCTCAGTGCTGCAGAGTGATAAATGAGTGAATGAAGGAACACACGTCCATTCCACGAGGGGGGTTCCTACAGTGTCTGCTCCGGGTCTAGGAGAGGAGCAGGATTAAGTTTGGCTTTTCCGCCCTGCTTTTGATTTCAGAATTCTCTGGGGTGCTTCTAGAGGCGGGCTCAGCGTAATCTACCCAGCCGAAATGACAGCTTTAATTGGTTCTTATCTGCAGTTTAAGCATAATGGCTCGAGGCATCGGTGCCTGGGGAGCCATAAAGCAACATGACAGACAGTGAGACCCACAAATTAGTGGTAGGATTTAACAACGAAATCGGTAGGCGGTAGGAGTGCTTAAAAAGCTGTAACCTACCACCTAAATCCGTAGGTTGGCAAGTATGTGTCTGTACAGTGGACTGGTAGGTGATTACTTTGATTGGGCTCAAACCTGACAGCTGCGTGACTCTGTCCTGCACTCTTGCAGGGACAACCCTTAGGCGAACCACCAGAGAAGGTAAGTGGCAGAGAGTAAGACCATGACACAGCATCTGCCTATCAGACTGAGGGGCTTATCAGTCACCACATCATTCAGTGCTCAACTTGCAATACATATGTACTGCCCGGGCTGCTGCTACAGAGCAGTGGCAAACGTTGCCTACCAGCTCTGTGTGATTACCTTCTGTGAAGTTAGGTAATTGAATTTGGTATTAAGTTACCATTCAGAATGATACATTTTTAACATTTGAACATCTTTCCATATTGTGCTGTTTGATGAGTTGTGCATTTTAGAATGCTTTAATGGTGCCAACAATGTATATTTAGTATTTTCCTGTGATGTCATTGTTATGGGAATTATTTTTTTTGAAACTTCAAAAATCCTACATCTTTTTGGTCACAGAATGTTGGCAAGTATGCATTTAAGATTTTACAGCTTCCTCCCGATCAATGAGAGTTGCACAGTAACCTCAAACTTGGAAAAGCTACTAAATTGGCCTCAGGGTTTACAAGTGTAATGATGCACACAATCAAGAAGGGCACCTTGGAGGCAAAAGGGTCCCCCGCCCCCACACAATTTCCGCGTCCTGGTGCATTGCAGCTTACATTGGACCAGAGAGCACGTCTGATTAACACTTGTTCTCAAAAGAAACACAAGTTACATTGTGGTGTTTATGGGATTTCTAAAGAATGCACATGAATGTAGATTGTTTGAAAATCGAAACACTGACAGTCTCTATCCCAATACACTGGGCCTCATTACACGGTAGGCGGAGAACCATGGCGCTATTAGCGCCATGGTTCATGCCAGTAAAATACTGGCACCGCCTTGGTGGAAAGGGGATTTACCGCCCCATTCCAAGGTTGGCAGGGCGGTAAATCCCCCTTCTACCATTGCCCTTACCCATTCCCATTTCTGCCCTATAGGGCTCTATGGGAATGCGGAAGGCTCTAATTACGGCACCGCAAATTTGCCGTGCCGTAATTAGCTCCAAGGTCCCTTTGCGGGTTGGATTTTAACGCCTGCAAAAAGCCGGCGTTAAAGTCTCCAATCCACAAAGGGACCTCGTAGTACAGCGGTAAGGGTTAACGGTCACCGGTACCATTAACGGTGACCGTTAACCCTTACCGCCGTCCGTGTAATGAGGCCCACTGACTGCTGTGCATTGGTCAGGTGTTGGTGCTGAGCACCTCAGTGCATACCTACCACTGACACATGCACAGCACAGGATCTCAGAGAGCCCAATGCTGCCACAGGAGGATGCTGGTGCCTGGTGCCACAGAGGTGCAGTGGGTTCAGCTGCTTCAGAACAGCCAGAGGGATGAGCAGGGAGAGGGTGGGTCAGGGGGAGTGGGTCACCTGGGAGAAAGCCACCAAGCATTCTGTGACTCCCCACTCAGGCCCGCTTTGTGCAGCAGATGCTGAGAACAAGAGCTACTGCACAGGGCAAAGACCTTGTTGCAGTCATTTATTTGTGGTCTTTGTGCTAAACATCATACCCGGCCCACTGCCTGGTTATGGGGACCAGGGAGGTGGCGATTCAGGGGGCCGGGAGCCACATCATGCCATCGGGTGTTGGGCTCAGGGCTGTTATTGGGGGAGCCAGTGGTCACTCTACCTTTGCCCAAACACAAGGGACCTGTACTGCAGAGGGCCTTACACAAAGAACATGGGGCTTCAGCCAGGTGAGACATGCATTTTGGGTCATGTGCCCAAACAAGGCAGCTGAGGAAACGGTAGTTGGTATAGTCTGTGCTGAATCGGAAAACAAGCTCCTGCACAGGCAGCTGAAGCCCATCAAAACAGTGGCACACTGCAGACCTGTCCAGGGAGGCCCATGAAAGATGCAAGCGGGATAGGGGGTGTGTGGATGCAAGGAAACGGAATGCGGTGCAGGAGGATAGATAGAGGGTTAGGTTGGTGTGGTGAGGAGTGAAGGAAGTGAAAGCCCGAATGGTGGAGGTGGAAAGCAGAAGACGGGAGTGGAGGAAGTGGAAATGAGAGGGACAACAGCAGAGAAGCAGTAGATACATCATATACCTTTTGCTATCTTGCTCCCTTTCATGTCCCTTATCAAGAACCAGGGGAGGAGTGGGGGGGCTTACAGAACCAGTCACATACTTTTTTTAGATTGAGGCTGGAGTGGCTCATTTTCTAATAGGTATAGCTGGTAAAATAGCTCAGTGGGTTGAGCACTGGCTGCTGCAATGTGTGTGTGTGATCTATAGGTTGCTGGTGCGACTCCCAGCAAGGTCAACTCAGCCTTTCATCCTGCTTTGGTTGATAAATGAGTACCAACACAGGTTGTGTGATATTGTATGTATAGTTGTTCTAAATGAAGTGCTTAAGCTTAAGTGCTATATATTAAAACATCATTATCGTTTGGCCTTGGACGTCTGCTTACATTCACAGTGATTTGGTAATATGGGCTTATACGTACTGATATTAACAATACATATGGTGATCCATTCTTGTATGAAATGTACATCAATTTACAGGGTTATCGTGACCATATTGTTCGTAGTGTACTTAGAAACAATGCTATGTGATGCCACTTCCTGTGATGTCACGATGGGGGCGTGGTCAAATTACATCACTTCCTGTGATGTCACACGGGGGCGTGGGCAAATAACATAACTTCATGTGATGTCACTCTTGGGGGAGTGACCTTGTGATGTCACTTCCACTACGCCTGGCATTTTGGTGAAATGACATCCCTGCTTCCGCCTCTTCCAAGATTCGCCCTCCACGGCTGCTGAGGCTGGGGGTTGTGTCTGCTCAGGGTAGAAGTGGACACTGTGCTCTCCCTGGTGTGGAATGGTTTGGTTTCTAGGCACCCTTGGTCCGGGGTGCTTGTTCAGATCCTTCCGTCGGACGTTACGGGCATGCCCCAAAGATGGGGTTGCCCTGGGCATTCCCCAGGTGCTCTGCTGCTGCACTGTTCACAGGGCGTGGAACGGGTTGCCATGTCCCGTTTTGTGGTGACACTCTCTTCCTCGCATCGCCCACCTGGTGGGGCGGTTTTCGATGTCGGCAGTGAAGGCAGCGGTTCAGGTCGCTGTGGATCGCAAGGTTGCCTCTGGGTTACGGAATGCATGCTGTTGCTACCCTGTCCCTCTGTACATCTGTCTGCAAGTCCTACATGACAGACTCTGCCTTGTGCAGCTCTGCAGCCACTTTAGGGGGGTCCTGTGCTGTTTGGTGGCTCCTTGGAGGTGTTGGTTCACTATGTAGGAACGTAGGTTCCCAGCCTATGTTCATGCGGACGAGGTCTGACGACACTCGTCCTCTGCTCTCCCACACACGACTCGCCCTTCGAGGCTGGTTTAGAAGTCCGGCTGGTACATTGGGCTGGCGGGCGTTCTTCACGGACCTAGTGGTCTTCCGCTGCCTGGCCTTGTTAGGACTTCTATCAATTCATGGTCTATCTGGCAGCATTGGAGGGAACAGCATCCTCACTGGGTATTTAGCCCTTCAAAATGGTGGCAGCTTGGTGCACTGCTCAGACGATCTGGTAACGTTGCAGTTCTTTACAAGATGGCGCCCTGATGCAATCCATCCCAAGGATCGTTGCCACAGAGTGAAACAGTAGAAGAAGCAGCCCAATGGTGAGCACCTTGTGTCGCTTCGTTTTTCCCCACTAAGCATTGACGCTGTTACTCTACCCTGTTTTCTATTCCCTGTTTTTCTCTTAGCCCTTCTGTCTTGCCTTTGCCATATTCCTCCTTTGCCCTTCCCGATTCCCTCTGCCTTTGCCCTCTGTCTGCCTGCTCTGCGAAGTAAGTTCTGTGAAGGAAACAGAGTTCCTATTCCCTGTCCGATTGTTTCAGTTGCCGCTTTGGCACCTCGGTGCGTTTCTTTTACATCGAGGCAAGTAACGGATAACATCAGTTCGCCAGAGCAAGGAACCATACCATCATCTTCTCTGAAGATACAATGCCTCTGACAAGGGTTTTCCCTGTATGGGTTTTCCCCCTGGCCATCGCCCATAGAGCACACACGGCCACCCTATTCAAATTGGGCTACGTGAATGCTCTTGTGGCATTTTCTAATCAAATCTCTCTGGGTTGAAACACCAGGTGATCTACGACGAGATTACAGGTTAGCCTCCGACTGCACATCCTTACAGCAAGAGACGCCAGCTCCATCACAATGGAACAAATGCAACAAGTATTAGCAGCTCTTCAAGATCTCACCCAGGAAGTGCAACATCTGAAGAATGAAAATGCTGCGCTTTGACAAATGGTTGCAGCTGCACCCATACGAACTGAGCTGCCTCCAACCTCCTTCATTTTGTGGAATTTCGCAGAAAATCCAAAGAAACTCAAGGAGTTCTTGGAATCATGTGTTGTACAGTTTACTTTGAATCCCTCCTATTTTCCCACAGATCACTCTAACGTGAGTTTTATTCCATCCAACTTGGCAGGAAGTGCCCTGGCCCGGGCAACTCCCCTTGTAATCACCAACAATCAAATCCTGGATTCATGTTCTGCCTTTGTAAATAGTCTTCAGGCAATGTTTAGCCAACAAGAACTCACTGTCTCCACCCAGGAAAATCTACTCAAAAGAAGACAAGGGTCATTAGATGTGCTGACTTACAGCACCAATTTCAAACAAATGGCCGGGGAGACCGCCTGGCCTGATGATGCTTTGGTAACACTTTTTCGACAAGGGTTGTCTGAGGAACTCAAAGATGAGGTCTCCTGTGTGCCAAGACCTCCAAATCTGAAAGAGATGATTGCATTAACGCTACAGATCGATTTTCGTTTGCAAGAGCAGCAATCCAAAAGACTTAAAGGACGCCTGCAGAAGACGGCCAAAGCTTTTCATTCTAGTCCTCGCCAGCACTCAGAATAGGAGCCCATTCAGGGTGGTATCGCCCGTGGAACTTTGACTCTGGAAGAACGCAATAGGCGCAGGACTCTCGGCCTCTGCATGTATTGTGGATCTTACAAGCATTTGTTAAGGATTGTCTGATCACCCCACCTCAACTGACGGGAAACACCAGACCCCATCTGTAATGGGAACCATGGACAAGGGGAAAGCTTCATGTTCCCACGCTCACAATCCTCGGGATACCCTCATGATGGTTCTTAAAGTAGAGTTGCAGCTCCAGGACAAGATCATTCATGATGTTCCTGCCCTCATCGATTGTGTCTATAAACAAGGAAAGGGGTCCTGCCTATGTAATTTCTAATCTATTGCACTTTATTCTAATGCAGTTATTACTTCTTGTAGGGCTGCCTGCCAGCATATCATTAGTTGGCAAGCAATGCCTCGCTGTGTGCAGAAAATACAGTGGAAAGCTCAAAAGAGAATGGTGTTCAGTTTATTACTAATGACTGACCCACTTTTTGAAATATATTCATGTTTTAAAATATATGCACTTTGTAAAATATGTGAAAAGCGCACAACTTGAAAATCACAGAGTGCAGTACATATCATCTCCTGGATCTGGACATTTTACAAATGATATGTAAAGTAAGGCTAATGAACATCAGACATTTACTTCACGCTAATCCTCATAACAAAACTCAACATAGGCATTGCTTCATGCCTTTGCAACTTGTCACATCATTTGAAAAACATACAGATGTCAAATGCAGTCACAGCAGTGTTCGTTATTTTCACAGGTGAACATGGAGTTCCTAAACAAAACCAAATGCATTACTTTGTGTGGCTTTGACATGCGGAAGTTCCAAATAGAGAAATGTTCTAGTGTCTTTCATAGATGAAAATCTATTCAATGTGTTTCATCTAGGTGGTATAACCTTCACGAGGTTTACTTTACACCAAAAGTCAATTTTCAGCCAGGCTAGAGGGTGACCTTAAAAAGTCGACGTCCGGACATTGAATCAAACACCGAGCAGGGGGAAGAACCCAAAGGGCACCGGCATGGTTGCGCTGGGGTTCATCGATTGTGGGGCAGAAGGACATTTTCTCGATGACCCCTTGGCCTGGAACACCATGTCCCTCGGGAAACCACTCCACTTCCTATTCCAGTGGAAGGGGTTGACGGTACTCCATTATCTTCAATCCCCATTAAAGAACAAACCTTCAAACTTTTGATGCGACTATCTTCCCATTATGAGTCCATCACATTTGATCTAATAAAGGCAGCACATTACCCAATTATTTTGGATCTTCCTTGGCTTCGGCAACACAACCCCTATGTGAATTGGGCAGCTGGTACCATATTTTTGGGCTCAGAGTATTGCCTTCGACATTGCCTTCATGAAATAGCCATCTGCTTTCAAACTCAACTGAAAACCAATGAGAACAGATCTATATCCCACCTCCAGAAATTGCCCAAAGAGTACCATGCTTATCAACAGGTATTCTTAGAAGACGAATACAAGTAGTTACCTCGACATCGAGTAGAGGATTGTTCCATTGAGATCTTGCCCAACACTCAAGTTCCTTTCGGTATGATCTATACTCTCTCTGAGCCAGAGAAAGAGGCCTAAGGTGCATACCTACAGACTTAACTTCAAAACGGGCTGATAATGGTGTTCAAATCCCCTGAGGGTGCATTGATGTTCTTCATCCCAAAGAAAGACACTTCAGAATTACGTCCATGTATTGATTACAGAAGCTTGAATAAGATTACAGTAAAGGATAAGTACCCTCTTCTCTTGTTCCTGGACATTTTGGAGGCCGTCCGAGGGGGCTTTGATATGTACAAAGTTGAATCTTAGAGGCGCATATCATCTCCTCCGGTTTCATAGTGGCAACGAGTGGAAAACAGCATTTGGCCCTCCCTTCTGCCACTACGAATATCGTGTCATGCTCTTCGGATTGGCTAACGCCCCGCTTTTTTTTCAGCGATTTATGGATCACCTTTTTTCAGATCTCATATTTCATTCAGTAGTCGTTTATCTCGACAACATTCTAATATTTCCCAGAAATCTTCAAGAACATCAAATCGATGTATCAGAAGTGGAAAAACGTCACATTCACAAAACATCTGTTAGTTATTTGGCTTTCATTCCATCTTCTGATGGAGCTTCCATGGATCCCTCAAAGGTGCAGGCTATTTTGCAATGGAAAGTGCCCGCTTTGGTTAAAGACATACAAAGCTTCCTGGGCTTTACAAACCTTTATAGGAAATGTTTTCCTAATTTTTCTTTGAAAATCCTACCCTGACTGCTCTTTTGAAGAAGGGAGTCCATTTCTCATGGAACAACAGAGCGAGACAGGCGTTTCGAGTGTTAAAAGCCCATTTCACAAGAGCTCCTATATTACGCCTCCCAAACCAGAATAGACCATTTATTCTGGAAACGGATGCTTCAAACGCTGCAATTGGAGCCGTTCTTAAACAACTTTTCTAAGATGATTGTGAACACCCCATTGCTTATATCTCCAAGCCTCTATCAGGCTCGGAACAGAATTATACCGTCTTGGAAATTAAACTTTTAGTGATAAAAAAACCTGTACCGAATGGCGACATTTGTAACTGGGTTCCAAATATCAGGTGACTGTGAGAATGGACCATCGCAATCTAAAAGTTCTACAGCAACATGAATGTCAAAACAGTAGACAGGCCTGTTGGGCATATTTTATTTCTCTTTATGATTTTCTTTTCACCTTTCTGCCTGTCACGAGAATCAAATGGCGGACGCATTATCTTGCACCGACTCTGAAGCCGGAGTTCCTCATCAGCAACAAAAGCTGCTTCCCAAAGCTTCTTTTCTATTTACTGACTCCACCTTTCTCCAACAGGTGAAACAAGCAACTCATCTTTGAGACCCATTGATATTAGCCACCATGGAACAGTACGGGTTGTAAGGCGGAGCATGTTTCATGGTCAGACGCTTTACATACCCATCTCAACCTTACAACAAGAGGTATTATTATACATGGGCCATGATGTGAAGACAGCGGGTCATCGTTGAGTTTGTGTAACCTTGGAAAACATCATCAGATATTTCTGGTGGCCCAACCTCAACAACGAAGTTAGAGACTACGTAGCCTCTTGTGCCATTTGTCAGCAAAGCAAGACACCTCGTAGGCTCCCCTTGGGAAAATGAACACAGCCTCCTTTACCATCCCATCCATGGCAACACATCAGTACTGATTTAATTGTTAATCTACCCCTTTCTGACGATCAGACTACAATCATGGTGATGGTAGACTCTCTTACTAAGATGGCTCATTTCATCGCTCATCCGTGTATTCCTACTGCCAAACGTATGGCCGAAGTTTTTCTTCATTCCCTCTTTCCTCTTCATGGCTTGCCAACTACCATAATCTTGGATCGAGGGACACAATACACCTCTACTTACCAGAAACTATTGTGTAATAAGCTTGGGATTTAGAGAGCCCGGACCTCTGGCTATCACCCACAGTCGAACAAACAAACCGAAAGGCTGAACCAGTCACTCACACAATACTTACAGTGTTTCACATCAGCATCATAGGACAACTGGGCTGCCCTACTACCATTTGCTGAATACGCTTATAATAACTTGATTCATACCTCTACCGGACTCACTCCTTTCTTTTGCACCTATGGTTATCACCCTGCATGTGTACCTTCCGAGACCCCTTCAGACACCAAGGATCTCTCACTAATGAACTCGTTGATAAGATCCAAACAGGCCATACCACTGCCTTGCAGTCCTTAACAGATTTACGAGCTACCAGCTAGAAGCAAGCAGATCGAAGGCGACTTCAAACATCTACTTTGAATGTCAGAGACCTTGAGTGGCTATCATTGCACCATTGGCACCATGCATTTTTTGGTCCCTTCCAGATTCTTCAACTGATCGGGCCAGTCGCCTTCAAACTTCAACTACCCGCTTCATAGTCTCGCATACATCCTGTCTTTCACATATCCCAGTTAAAACCCTATATGACAGATCACTTTCACAGACTCACTCGCAAATACCCAGTACCTGTTGATACCACCTCTGGACCCGAATATTAAGTGAAAGCCATATGTGATTCCATTACCATAGGGGACAGCTACAGTATCTACTCGATTGGAAAGGTTATGGATCGTCCGACCGTACATGAGAACCAGCTTCAGCAGTTCATGTCCAAAGACTTCTCAGGAGATTTCACCGGTTGCACCCTTGGAAGCCTGGTACGATGCCTCTTCAGGGGTGGCATACTGTTAGGACTTCTGTCAATTCATGGTCTATCTGGCAGCATTGGAGAAAACATCATCCTCACAGGGTTTCTAGCCCTTCAAGATGGCGGTGGCTTGATTCACTGCTCAGAAGGCAAAACAAAAAGGTGATGGCTGGAAGGTTTTGAATTAATCATAACCACGGGCGTAGCCCTGGCCAACCCTCCAGACCATCGTTTTTCAGCCTGCCACACCACTCAAAACCTTCCCCCTCGCCTCTGCTTTCTCTCCCCCTCTCCCCTGCTAAAGTTACTGAAATGCACTGAATCTGCAACTGGGCCACTCACCTTCTCGGTCCTTGGTCCAGCCACTCTCCCCTGCACTGCCTCCCTGACACCCCCTGCACTACGTGACTGTGTCTGTATCCCTACAACCCCTCCTTCCCAGCACTTATCTGCACTTACTCGCACTGCCACTAGCTGGCCCTTGTTACTTTCCTGTATGCCATTAACCCTGTACTGTACTTTCCCCTCTCCCTTTCCCCTTGCACTTCTTCCCTTCCCCTCCTCCCTTGCACTTGCACGATCTGAATGACACCTGGCCTAGTAGGATCGTTGTATGTCTCCCCTTGTTTCCCCCCCCCCGCCTCGTCACGCCTTGAAACACTTGTGTATAGGCGCGTTATAAATACCATATCATATCATTACAGAAGGGGAAAAACCATATGCAAATCAGGTTTGGTCCTACCTCAAAAGGGGCAGTCCAGCCCGAACTTCTAGGTCACATCCCTTCTGCACGAGACCACAAGCATCCCCAGACATGTTTCAGCCTTGTTGGGCGTCATCAGTGAGGAGTAGCTTGGATCTCTAGGCCCGGCAGACTCAGGACCATCGTCTGGGCATACCCGTCCCACTCAGGGTGACTTTAGCAAAACAAAAAGGTGATGGCTGGAAGGTTTTGAATTAATCATAAGCACAGGCGCAGCTCTAGGCAACCCTCCAGAACATCGTTTTTCAGCTTGCCAAGCCATTACAGAAGGGGAAAAAAACATATGCAAATCTGACTTGGTCCTACCCCAAAAGGGACAGTCCAGCCCGAACTGCTAGGTCACATCCCTTCTGCATGAGTGTCACGTTGATCACCTTCCGCCCCCTGCTCCTCACCTGAAGATCCTGGGACACCGGATGACTTCTTCCGTAGTACCTTGGAACGTTCCTTAGATGGTTTCTCCTTTGACTTCCTGTCATGCAAGTAAGGCCTGGCTCCCTCGGAGGCCACCTCGACAGGGAATGGGACCTGCTTTGAGGGGGGCCCCGAGGAGCCAAGCCCCAAAAAGACAGGGAAAAAGCCGATGGATGGCACAAAAAACCCTGCAGGCAGTTCCAGGAAGGATACTCGAGTCGAGTATAGTTGCAAGAGGCAGACCGGTAAAGTTCTGGGGTGAATCTTATCTTCTCAGGATCCCATAGGAAGCAAACTGGCAGGAATAATAAACCATATGTGAGAAGTCACAGAAGGATCCTTAAATGATTCAGAAGAGAGCGATGAAAGCAGAACGCTAAGAAAGAGAGGAAGAGACTAGAAGCTATGGATAGTCCCGAACCCAAAGAATAGGCAGTACCCCGAAGTTAATAGAGGTGAACGCAAGGAGGCGCGAGAGTGGCGGAGTATACCGCGAGTCGGAACGGCGAGGCGCCGAAGGTAAGAAAACAGAGTGGAATGTAGAGTGGCAGACGCCGGAGAACGAAGGAAGCAAGGTAAATCGTAGGCTGGACAAGTGGTGTGCAAGGCAGGTAGAAAACGGAAGGAGGCTGGGGGGGGAGGCTACTCGGAGGAGTAGCCGAGCGAGCGTATCGATGGAAATCACAGATACAACGCGCAGGTAAGTGGGCGGGGCTGGTTTAAATAGCGATGGCGGCCATATTGGTTGAGGGCTAGGCCGTTACTGTCAGGTTCTCCGTGGCAGTGCTTTCCAATCGTGCCATAGCTTCCAGGGGCGGATTATGACAATGAGACCACAAGCATCCCCAGACATGTTTCAGCCTTGTTGGGCATCATCAGTGAGGAGTAGCTCTCAGAAGATCTGGTAAAGTTGCAGTTCTTTACAAGATGGCACCCAGATGCCATCTGTCCCAAGGATCGTTGCCAGAGAGGGAAACAGCATAAGAAGCAGCCCAGCGGTGAGCACCTTGCGTCGCTTCGTTTTTCCCTACTAAGCATTGATGCTGTTACTCTACCCTGTTTTCTATTCCCTGCTTTTCTCTTAGTCCTTCTGCCTTGCCTTCACCATATGCCTCCTTTGCCCTTCCTGCTTCACTCTGCCTTTGCACTCTGTCTGCCTGCTCTGCGAACCAAGTTCCCCAAAGGAAACAGAGTTCCTATTCCCTGTCCGATTGATTCAGTAGCCCCCTTGGCGCCTCAGTGTGTTTCCTTTACATCGGGGCAAGTCACAGATAACTTCAGTTTGCCGGAGCTGAAGATCTTCACCAAGATTCTTCACCTCCGACAAGGGGGTTTCCCTGTATGGTTTTTCTCCTTGGGCATCGCCCATAGAGCACACACGGCCGCCCTATTCAAACTGGGCTACGTGAACGCTCTTGTGGCGTTGTCCAATCACATCTCTCTGGATTGAAACACCGGCTGATCGACAACAAGATTATAGTTTAGCCCCGACTGCAAATCCTTACAGGGCTCTCAGCATGGTCAGGATGGTTCTCAGATGGCCTTCGGGTCCTGCCCGCCACTCTGGTCTGGATTTCTGCTCCATGCTCTCTTCCCACATGCACATGCTTGTGGCCCTTGGGGACTGATTATGGATGGCCACTTTTGTGCCTGTTCATTGGGCACTCCTGAGTGGGAACCTACTCAGAGAGAGAGTTATTTGGCTGTGTTCCTTCTCATTAGAGAAGCTTCCAGACCTTTGTTTATATGTTTAGGGACATGGGATTCCTCCCTAAGTTACCCAGAGAAATCAAGACATGGACGCCTTGCTCACTGTGCTTAGAGAGACACAGCTTGGCCTCACTGATGAGACCCGACCAGGCTGAAACACGTGTCTGGGGTTGCTGTTTGTACTCTTGTTCAGAGGAGAATTGCTTAGTATTTTGATGCTGGACTGCCCACGTGGGTAGTACCACACTGATATGCAAATGGGTATTTCTTCTCTGTGAAATGTACAGTGAGCTAAAAAAGTTATAGACGCTCCGAGTGGGCACCTACCTATAGAACAGGTTATTTGGCCATGTTTGTTCTCGGTAGAGGGGCTCTCAGACCTTTTTGAGAAACCATGGTGCAGGGAGGCCTTCCGGCCCAACGGCAACGGCTGGAATATAGGGGGGCGTGCATGGGCGCGCGCCACCCACGGCCCCCTGGCACCCTGCCAAATGTCCCAATTCCAGTTTCTTTTCCTTTTATTTTACCTTGAGGTAATACTCCTTTCTCTGGACTGCCTTCAACACATGAGCGCATGGGTGCTGGGCTCATCATGGCCACGCCTGCATGCCCACGTGTGACAACTTCTGCCAAACAGCTCCCAACTTCAACTAGGGCCCGATGCTCCTCCTGCCCCATGGATGGGCTAAAAGCTTGCTCTACAGTACCTTAAACACGAGGGCTGCAGTCTTCAAACGCCTGCATTATGTTATTTTCACGAAGCAGGCGCCACTTTACTCTCAGCACGGCTGCAGCGCCTATAAATGGGCTGCCCCCCAATTCAGGCAGCACACAACTGACAAGTCTTCTTTTGCCAAGCACTTAATGTCACTTCAGCTCCCATCCTCACGCTCCGGTCTGGCTTGGATGGGCTGTAGTCTGCTACCATTGCCTGATGCCTGATGCCTCTGCCAATGCCATCTCCAGGGTTACTCCAGCCTCCAATCTCGGCTCACCATGGCAGGGCTCCATTACAGGTACACAGCGTCAGGCTCCATGCACCTCAGTTCTCCTGCGCTCTCCATACCTTACTCCAGGTTCTTAATCCTCGTCGCCAAATGATGTATCTGAGCCAGGGATGACATGGAGCAGGAACCAGGCTGACTCAGGTAACTGTAAAAGGAACAGGCTTCATTCCTCTTAGTTACATAGGTATAGTCAATGAAAGGTAGGAGAGTAAGTCACAAGCCTCTGCCCTGGTTCCCAGTCTATCTCCAAGTCCCAACCGACACTCTGTGGAATCCCCAAGCCTCCCACACTCCAAGCTCCACCTCTCCATTCTATGAGGCCCCTGCATACACAAGCACTAGCTACAATCATACCAGGATACCACACTTGGCATGGATTACGGCAGTTGCCAGTGCCCTACCCCTGGGCTGTCTGGTGTGTGTGCAGGCTGGGACGACCGACTGGCTGAGCCTTTGGGGGAGGGAGCCCCCAGCGATATTTGAGCTCCAGCTGGGAGCAGATGACTGGGATCTCACGACGGGCCTACGGTCTCAGAAGGTACTTGAATCCTGCATACTATAAGTACTGAGGTGGCAAGAGGAGGCAGACACTGACTACCACACAGTTAAGAAATCCTGGGGCCTAGACTAGATGTTTTAAGAGGGGTAGTTGCCATTTTGACATTGTGAAGTATGGAGCCCCTGAGAAAGTATGTAAAGATGAAGAGTCTTGATGCTTCGGCCATTGGCGATGGGGTAGCTAACCATATACCCCCTTGGTCATAATATAATCAGGATGGAGGGCTGGAGAGGTAGCTGCGAGGACCTGGCGAAGCACCGATTGTGAGGCCTCGTAGCTGATGCCCCCCAATGCAGCCTGTGGGCCTGGCACAATCTGCTGGCTTGGAAGTATGAGGGTGCTGACCTGACCAGTGAGAGTCCAATCTGGGGTCCAAAGGTAACTCAGCCCACTACCAGGTAAATGTCATAAAAAGAGGTGACAGAAGATGGAGTATGCCAAGTGCTAGATAATCCCAGCTATTTATTTAGAATACACAACAATCTGGGGGAACACGAGATCCACAGGCATGCCCTCACTCAGGTTTCTTCCAATGTTCATTGCGGTTGTAGGTCAAATGGTCGAATCTAAAGGGTCGACAGGTCAAATGGTCGACACCAAAAGGTCGACAGGTCAAATGACCGAATTTTGTTTTTTTTTGTTTTCTCTTTTTTTTTTATGGGGGGGTTCCCCCCAACCGCCTTTTTTTTGCTAAAAACCACTTTTTTTCCCTAAACGAAAACCTAAAAAATTATATATAACTAAAAAGAAATTCGGTCATTTGACCTGTCGACCAAATTGTGTTGACCTTTTGACTGTCGACCCTTTGTCTGTCGACCATTTGACTAGACAGCGTTCATTGCTTGACACATCTCTAATATTCATTGGTTTGCTCCCCTAATGTACATTCACTTTCCATTGATGTAACAATCAGGATTGGAGGGTGCCTATCTACTGGCCAACCCACTTTTAGATAACACATACACTTACATCACTTTAACATTTGATTGGTTGGCATTAGACAGGAATAAGAATGGCTCTCATTGGCTGGCATAGGATGTTCTTAACCTTGTACTGACCAGGTGTGAGGATATATGGAGTTTCTATATTGAGGATAGAGAGATCTGTGTACTTCTATAATTGCCATTTAAAGAACAGCTCTTAATTATTCAAGCCATGTCTATGAAAAGCCCAAGGATATTCTCTGTGAGTCAACCTCTCCCTCTGTCTAGTACGGCACGTGCGTTATCTTAGAGTTGACACTTCGACTAATTGCCTGCTGACTCACGTGCTCCTCAGCCATGTTTCAGCTTAGAATACCTAGATTTTATTTGCATTTTATCTACTGCTGAACATGCCTCTCTTCCAGATAATTCCTTGAAACATTTATCATTGTGTCGGCAGGATTTTTATCTGGCTTGCTGGTGTGTGCACCTGGACATCAAAGGCTGTCTGCCATGCACTGAAGCTAATTAAATGTAATTGTTGACCACTTTACCAGCCTGCGAATAACTTCCCTGTGTTCAACTGTGGTTATCTCCAAGGCTCCCTTTCTACCTGGCATTCACATTCAGTGTGATGAGCACTGAGCAGCTCTTCCCGGCTGCTGAGAGTGATTGTACCATGGCCCAGTTGAGGCCTAGCTAGATTTGTAAAGCCTGTTTTGCTTTTCATTTGCAATGTTTAAAAGATGGCAATGACTGTTACATTTACTTTTTCATGCTGACACATTTTGACTGCACTGGGTTTTGATGAATTTTCGGCCATATGTTGATTTCCCTGTTGGTATATTCTGCCACTATCCCTGCATGCATTTACCAGTGTAATGAGTCCCTTTTATCTATTGTATGCTGGCACAAAACTCCTACATGTGCTCTGGCATTATCTAATTGTAGCTCTGTAGATTCTGCTTTAGCGCATGTGCAAAGTGTTATTTTTAGATTTCTGGAATGGAGTAAGGCTGTCTTAGCTTGTATCATTTCTACCTGCTCAGTACTGGTGAGTACTGGGGGCAAAAGAGGCGAAAGCTGCTACTTGCATATTCATTGGTAACCTTACAAAAGGCGAACGGATAAGCGTACTGGCGTAACAGGGGCCCCCCAGCCCCTGCGGTGCGGGGGGCCCAGCACATGGCCTGTGAGGGGGCCCCACTAAAAAAAAAATGTTCTTTTGAAATTCACTCTGCATTCATAAAGAACATTTCTGTAACAGAAATAATTTCTTTATGAAGGCAAAGTGATTACAAAAAGAAACTTTCTTTTTGAAGTCCGAAAGCCCCCCTACCCCATGACATGGAAGACCCTAGGCTGGAGGCCTCCATCATGGGGTGGGGGGAGCCCTATGACTTCAAAAAGAAATAGTTTGTTTTTGAAGTCACTCAGCCTTCATAAATGTTAGGGAGAATTCTCTGTTTAGGCTGAATTTCCTAACCAAGTGAGTCCCCCAGCAGCTTTGCTGGATTTTTGGGGTTTATTTTTTTCTCCTGCCAAGAGTGAGACTCTTTTACCCTCACTCTTGGGCATGATTTGAGTGTGTTTCTTTGAATCTAGATGTGTTTAATGGGCTATGGGGTCTTTTACTCCATAGGGTTTCATGTGTTTTTGTGATGTGTGTTACACAGCACCCTCAGTGCAGTGACACAGGGGTGTCATAGTGACCCCCCCAGTATAGACTCCATACCCTGGGACTGACTACTGTCTCCCAGGGCATGTAAAGTCACCATTGACTTTACTAGTCTTAAATTCTGAACAGAACCAGTACAAACCATCATATTGTGGACGTACTGGCTGGGGCAATTCGATTGCCCCAGGGTCTGTTAGTCGAGGGGGCACGTCTCCGTCCCCCCTGATCGAGCTTTGGCTGGTGGCAGTGGATACTACTTTTTAGATTCAACCGCGAATATTTTCCTATGGGATTTCCCATTGTTTTAGGCTACTACCTTTATTTAATTATTTACAGTAGCCTCGAACATACCGCCGGTTTATTTAATTAATATTAATTCTCCGGTTGGTGTTTTTTGCCAAAACTTGATTCTAAAATGGCGTTTGTGTTCTCTTCTGTGACTCCAACCCAAGTCGAGCCCTTTGTTCCACTTTTTGGCGGGCCTATCCACAGAAGCCCTCCAAAGTGGTGCCACTCTGTCTGGGGTACTTAGGAGGGGTAGAGGGGGATTTAGGCACCCTGGACTGAGTTGCCTAGGCAACTCAAGTCGCACTCCGTCCTGATTGGCCCAAGTGGTGAGCCGGCCGGCTCACCACTTAGCATGTTTGAGTGACAGCTACGCTGAGTGAATGGGGGTTTTCTGCATAAAAGCAGGGCTTTGGGGACTGTAACTTCAGAAGTCGCCGCAGGACCTAAGAATCAGACGAGAGAGAAGCTGAGCTGATCTGCCACGACACCACCACCGGTGGAGCCCTGCTGGACTGCCTCACCACTTTTCCCAGCGACAGAGGAGATCTCCCGCCGGAGAGTCTTCTTCCTTTGACTAGTGGGGATAACCAGTTTCACCGTCTTTTCGTTTTCCCGACGTATCTCGTGGCCGCCTTGCCCGTGCCAAGCACCCCGGCAACCGGGATGCCACGTTTTACCACGACCGCAAAACAAAGGTACCACCTTTAACCGGGAAACTCCGCGGCTGGTTTCTTCCCTGGTAGTGCAACGACCTTCTTCTTTCCTCCAAGTCGAGATCTTCTCTTCCCCTGGACGACAACGCAACTTGCACCCACTACCAGGAACAACTGCCAACGCTGGAGGATCCTTCCCACTTAAGGTACCGTGTCCCGCCTGGCTTCCCTTGCTACCGACTGTACGGGGTAGATTTAGCCCCCGGCTTTCGAACCTGGGTTAGTCTGGGACACCCTGGCTAAACTTTCTTAAAGCCTCTCTAAACCCTTTTTGAACCCTCTGCAAGACTTTCTAAGCCTAGTGTAACTGTGTGATCTTGGGTGCATTTGTGCTCTGCTCTCTCTAAGAGTGGGCCCAGCCTTTGGACTTTGGCTCACCAGTGACTTTTTGCTCTTCTGCCTTGCTAACAGTGTTCCTGAATCTTAGAGAGGTGTACCTTTTCATATTCTGTCTTTTTCCCTCCCTTTCTCACAAACTTAT
The DNA here is from genome assembly GCF_040938575.1 of Ambystoma mexicanum. Taxonomy (NCBI): domain Eukaryota; kingdom Metazoa; phylum Chordata; class Amphibia; order Caudata; family Ambystomatidae; genus Ambystoma; species Ambystoma mexicanum. The sequence goes on along the minus strand of NC_090933.1, from coordinate 1,388,368,992 downwards.
TGGAGTGCAATCTAGTTAAGCGCTCACCTCTGTATGAAAATAAGTGGTGTTTTACTGTGATTTATCTGATAAGGAAAAAGGGGTGTATATATTACAATAGTCACTGTGTTTAGACTATTTTACAATAAGGGTGCTGCAGTGTTTCAACTGTGTGTTTTTAAATAAATAATTATATACTTTGATACCAAAGCTCTGGTCAGTGTTTGCTTGTATTATTGTATCTGAGTGCCTATTGTGTATAATTTTCATACTGCCTAACTCTTCTTGAGGGAAGCCTGACTGCTCAGCCACAGCTACCAGGTAAATCTGGGTGGTACAGACTGCTGCCAAGTGGGTTTACTGCGAACACCTGTGGTCTTAAATCTTTTGCAGTGGTCCCTAAGGGAACTGCACAGGTTTCTGCCTAACAATAAAGAAATTAATTTGGTTATGGTTCGGTCCTTAACTGAAATAATTTCTTAATGAAGTTATAGTGACTTAAAAAAGAAACAATGGGGCTCATTCTGACCATGCCGGTCCGGAAACAACGGTGCTGGTAAGCTTAAAGCACTGTTGTTTCCAGACCGGCATATTACAGGTCTGCCTGCTGGGGCTACCGTGCCCGACAGGTCTGAACCTGCCAGGCACAGCAGCCACGGTAGGCAGACCCGTCACGGAAGCAACTGCACTGTTAATAACGGTACAGGTGCTTCCGTGTCCCCATTCCCGTGGAGTCTGGGGATTAACGAAATTACTTGCGCCTGATTTCCCGGCCGCCGGACTTGAAATAGCACAGTGGCATCGGGAAGTCAGGCGCTAGTAATTTTTTACGGGTCCGGCGGCAACCCGCCGATAGCACGGCACGGTTACCGCTGGACCCGTAATGAGCCCCAATTTCTTTATGAAGTAATAGAGCTCCCGTCAACTCCATGACGTGTGCGAGTCTATGGTGAAAGGGTGCACACTCAAATATATAGGTGGCTGCCTGTGTGTGTATGGTGAAAGGGTGCACACTTAAATGTATGGGTGGCTGTCTGGGTGTGCCTGCATGGTTAAAGGGTGCACACTTAAATGTATAGGTGGCTGCCTGTGTGAGTGCATGGTGAAAGGGTGCACACTTAAATGTATGGGTGGCTGTCTGGGTGTGCCTGCATGGTCAAAGGGTGCACACTTAAATGTATAGGTGGCTGCCTGTGAGATGGCTGGGTATGTATACGGTGAACGGTGTGTGCTTGTGTACATGGGCAAATCAAAACCATTTCAGGGGGGCTAACCCTTCAAATGCTGGGAGAGGCGCTAACTTCACAGGCGGTGGGGAGGGGGAAACTTATTTGTGTGGGGGCATCCAACTAATTTACGCATTTTAATGACACTAATCTAGTGCAGATTCAATGTTAAAAGCAGTTAACTCTCTCTTTTAAGTCTCCTGTTCCCTCTCTACCCTTCCAATCACTCCCCTGGCATGCAAGTACTAAACCCACATCACGATTTCAATTGCCTAAACAATGTGGCATTTGAATGCAGGTACTAACAGTGAAATGCTTTACGTTGGTAATTGCTGAGTTCTTGTTAACAGCAAAAACCAGGTCCCGTTTAACATCTGTGTCCTGTTCGGTCTGGCAACTGCTCTAAAGGTTAGCCAGGTTTAGTCAATATAGCCCAAAATTTCATGTGGGGGGTCAGGGTAGTGCTGAAGCCCAGTCAACTCAATGGTGTTGTGCCACTACTTGTGCTTAATGCTTTGCTTACTCCTTGCCGTATTCTTCCTCGTCCCAGTACTTATGTATGAGGCAGTACTTGTGTGTGAGGCACTCTGCCTCATACACAAGTACTGGGAAGAGGTAGAGGTACATGGAGGTAATGCCTGATTTAGCTACCTGTAATCTTCATCACTCCTAGTCCCACTGTCCCTCATCCCAGTACTTACCTATGAGACAAGGAGCCTCATACGTAAGCTCTGAGACAAGGAAGAGGGACGTGGAGGTAATTCTGGGTCAAGGAGCTGATTGTGGAGGTTGGGGTAGTGGGTGGGTGGGAGAAAGAGGGGATGAGTGGGGGGCGGGATTGTGTGATAAATCATAATGGTTGTCCATGTCCAGGCTAAGCAGGCATGATATGGGGTATTAGTGGCTAGAGAGGTATTTTGGTGCAGACAGTCTAGTCATTCCTGAGTTTGGTATGACTTTCTTTTAACTGGACATTTCTGATAAAGCAGTCCTGCTAACTTTAATTACCTGGCTAGATTGGCATTTGGGTGCTGCCAGTCTAGCCATTTCTTACTGTGGCATTGTATATTTTTCTGGTCATCTGTGATAAAATGATATGATATGATACAAGTCATTTATAAGGCGCCTGTACACAAGTGTACACAAGGGAGGGAAGACAGAGGGAGGATAAGACAAACGATCTCACTAGGCCTTGTGTCATTGCGTGAGCGAGAAGTGCAAGAGGAAAGGGGGGAGGTGCAAGTGAGAGGGGAGGGGAAAACAGGGCAGCAATGCTCTGAGTAAGTGCAGCCAGGGCAGAGCGGCTATTGGTTGTGCAAGGAGAACAAGGGACTGCAGGGTTACAGTTACAGCCCCTAAGTGCATGGTAAACCCGGAGGCAGTGGAAGGGTGACCAATCAAGAAAGAGCCTGGACTCGGAGATACTCTGAGGGTAGCCAAGCAGCCAGTCGGTACAGCTGACAGGTAGGTCAGCAGGGGAGGGAGAGAGAGAGAGAGAGAAAGCAGTGGAGAAGAGGAAAGTTTGAGCTGCTTCTGAAACTTCAGGTTGTCCGGATCAAGTTTGAGAGGGGCAGGGAGCCCATTCCAGAGGGAGGCACCAGCAGAGGAGAGAGGTCTGCCCCCACTCTCTGCCTGGAGAAACGTCTAAGCCTTAGAGAGTTGGAGGTAGCCGAGTGAAGGGCTAGAGAAGAAGGTATTTTGGAAGAGAGCATTGGATTTAGTGTGGGCCCCAGCCCCAGAAAGCCTTGTGGACAATTCAAAGGTTCTTGAAATTGATTCTTGCAGCCACCGGGAGCCAGTGGAGGGATTTCAGGGCTGGAGAAATACGATCCCAGGGCTTGAGGCCAAGGGTAAGTCTTGCAGTCCTGTTCTGGATTAGTTGCAGATGACAGAGACTAGAGGAAGGCAGATTGAGAAAGTGGCTGTTGCAGTAGTCCAGCCTAGAGAGAACCAGGGCTCTGGAGACAGTGAGCTTCTGGTGGAAAGGGAAGACTCCCTTTGAGGGGGAGCAGCTGATAGTGGGACTTCTTGACGATGTCCGAGATGATGTGAGGAGAGAAAGAGAGTGTGGCGTTGAAGATGACACCAAGGTTTTTTGCCTCGCAGGAAGGCAAAGGAAGAGGACCCAAGGCGGTCGGCTATAGTGAGAGAGGAAATGCAGAGGCAAGGGTCCCAATGAGAAGGATCTCCGTCTTACTGGCATTAAGGCAGAGATTGTTGGAGGCGCACCAATCCTGAATCGTGGATAGACAGTCAGGAATGAGCAAGAGAGCAGAGGAGGCTGAGAGGAGCCTGAAGGAAAACTGAGTCATCCGCATAACACTGAAAGTTAGAGGAGAAGGTAGAGATCAGGGAGGCCAAAATGGCCAAGTAGAGGTTTAAAAACCAAGGTGAGAGGATAGAGCCCTGGGGAAAGCCACAGGTAGAGAGATGTGGTGGAGAGAATGGGACCAAGATGGACCTGGCAGCAGAGGGGCGGTCCAAGTGGAAGGAGGTCAGTCACTCTAGGGTCTGATCCGTGATGCCCAGGTTCTCACAGAGTCAATTGATCAGAATGGCGACGTTGGCCCTGTCGAAAGCAGAGGAAAGATGAAGGATAAGAACAGAAGGAATGCTGGAATCAAGGTTAGAGAGCAGATCTTCATGGGTGTTAAGGAGGGCAGTTTCCATGCCTCTGGCAGCTCTGAGGCCAGACTGATGGTCATGGAGACAACCAACAGATTCAGTGTGGAGAGTGAACTGGGAGATGGCAAGCTTTTCCAAGAGTTTGCACAGGAAAGGGGTGATGGAGATTGAGCCATAGTTTGCTGGGCAGGTAGGATCAGCAGACGGCTTCTTGAGGAGTGGGTGCACAAGGGAGTGCTTAAAGGGAGAGGGGAACGTTGCAGTGGCGAAAGAGTGATTACAGAAATCGGCCAAGGCTGGAGCGAGGGTGTCAATATGGTCTTTGATGGTTCTGGAGGAGCAGCGGAGCACCTGTTTGGACGACACTTTCATAGATCGGACTTGTCTAGAAACCTCGTCAGGTGTTGTCAGAGAGAAAGAGGAAAAAGGAGGAGGAGAGGTAGAGATGGCCAAAGGGGGCCGAGAGAGGAAGAGGAGATAGAGGACAGAATGTCCTGAGATTTAGCAGAGAAGTGAGAGGCCAGAGCTGTACAGAGGGCCTGGGAGGGAACAGGAGAGGTATAGACCACGACAGGATTGACCAGTTCCTTGCAGATTTTAAAGAGTTTGGCCGTGTTGTTAGAGGCCGCGAAGACACACGCTTTAATGTGTGCTCTCTTCTTGATGAGTGTTATTGCTTCGACTGGCATTTTGGTGCAACCAGTCTAGGTATGTCTAAATGTGGCCTGGCATGCTTTACTGTAATGTTATTACGTGTTTACACTGGTCTACATTGTGCAGCCAGTTGGACATGTTTTCATTGTGGCTTGGCATTTTTAATAGCAAAGCATTAATGTTCCTGTGCACTGTTGGTGACTTGCATGTATTGGATTGTGTTACCCTACAAAACAATTGCAAACACTCTGGCTTTATAGCCAATTTATCTCAGAAAGTGTGCTGTATATTGCATTAAAACACATATTTATATCTTTCTCCTAGTGCATTGTGCGGCATACCCCTTCAGCAGCACGTTCATGCATATTGCGCAAGCGTGACAATCTAGGCCGGCCCAGAGTGTGGCGCGACCCGTGATTTGTTTGCCGAGTTGTGTTATGCCACGGGATAAGCGGGGGAACATGGTGGGGTGAGGTGGACCCTTGCGTGGAGCAGCCAATAAAGGGGATTCTGACAGCTCCTCCTCTCACCTTTGCAAGTGGATAATGGATTAGCAGGGGTGCCACAGACTGGACTCTGAAATGTGTTCATCACCCACCCCCACAGGGAAATGATAATTGTTAACCTGAAGAGCATCCCCCGACTGACTGGTTGGCTGGTGAAAGGAAATAAAAAACAGGCAAAGCTCTCCTTCTCACAACAGGCACTAATAGTGGTGGTGAAGGCGGTATGGTGGCAGAGGGTGGCCTGGTCGTCAATGAGGAGGGAGGCAGGTCCCACAATCAGAGCATGGCCATGGACACTATTCTATCCCAGATGAAGGCTGGGTTTGATTCTGTAAATAACAAATTAGACAACCTGTGTTTAATATGGATTGTATGCAACACTGGATCAAAAAGGAGAGTGGTAGGATCTCTGAGGCAGAGCAGCGTATTATGGCATTGGAGGACTTTTCAGAGGTGGCAGGTCGGCCCCTGTGCACTCTACAACAAGAGGTGAAGACTGTGTAGATGAAGACCTGGAAGCGAGGTCCCACCGTAATAACGTTTGGCTTGTTGGGATTCCAGAGTTGTTCTCACAGGGGAACATGGAGGTCTTCATGGAACGCTTCATTAAAGAAGTGTTGGTGGATCAACCACTTTCTCCACAGTGTTTGATTGAGCGAGCACACTGGGTGTCTCCAGTAGCTCCTAAACCTGCCCAGAGACCACACCCAGTGATTGCTCGTCTCCTGAACTATCAGGATAGAAACATTATACTTTGCAAGGTCCGTGAACTGGGGGTTTGCAATATCAGTGTCTCCTTCTATTCAGATTGTACCCCCACAGTACAGAAAACCTGAATATCATTTGCAGCTGTGAAACGCCAACTTCGGGACAGAGGTCTTCAATATGCAATGTTATATCCATCCAGGCTAAGAGTGATGCGTGATGACAAAACCCACTTCTTTATGGACCCGGCAGCGGTGAATGCATTTCTTGAAACCTTGCCCAAGCGATGACGCTGGATTCGTGACATTTGAGTATGGGTGCTTTAAGCCTTTTGGTTCTTTCAGGCTGGAGCCCTCAGCTGCTCTTTAACTGTCAAGTACTGAATTTCATTTGTGATTTTTAGCCTTTGCTTCACAGGTATGATTTGAGTCTCCACAGTATGTATGCTCTCAGGGTTAAAGTTTTGTTGCGTTCAAGTATGTAATGAATTGCTCCATTTTGGTCTTGGTAATGTATAAGGTCAGGGTGCACCCCCACTCCTGGTTGCATGGGTGTTGGGGCAGTGCACTTGGCATTTCTGGGTTGTTACCCGCTTTCATTGTTTTGGGTTAGTCGTTGTTGGGATGATTGGGTTTTCACTGCCAGGTTGGGTGGGCGGTGGGGGAGGGGTAAGAGGGGGACGGAGTACTGGGAGTTTAGTGTTAAATGGCTCTCACTTCACTGGGATGCTTGCAGCAGAGTAGTCCTTATTGTCATTCAGAGTTGTATTTTGATTTGGGTTGTATAGAACGTGACAATGGTGCGTGAAAACTGTTCACCCGAATTATGGGTTCTATGCCATTTTCCCGCTTTCTGAAGGTTGCAGATAAAAATGACAGATTTTCTTCAGTCGATTTTGTGCGGCCCTCGGAAAACAGGAAAATGACATGCCTGTGTTTTATTTTTTAATTTGTGGGTTTTTTCCTGTCGAGCCCCCCTTTGCTCACCCCGCCCCAACCCTCCCCCACAGGATTACCATGAAATTGGGGCTTTTGTACCCTAAAGCCCCGTCCTTCAGCCCCTGCCCCCTTCCTCCCTACTCAAGACTCCCCCAAACCAAATAAAACACAGACAACACACCAACACACTTACCTGTTCTCCTCATACTCTGCTTCTGGGTCCTGGTGAGCCTGTCAGCCCCTGCGCGCCGTCGTGTGCAGCAGGGGTGTGACAGTTCGATTTAGAAAGACCACTCTGTGCGGTCACAGAGCGGTCTTTCTAAATCAATGTTTTTTCAAGTCAGTAAAAATAAAAAGGTAATTTGACCTAGAACAGAATCATGTACTCTCCTCAGTAGAAATGTCTGAGGTTTGAATAACCACGCTACGATGTGTAGGGTTCTAGCGCTTTGTGAGTGGCATGGAGCTAAGATTCTCTTCCTCCAGGAGACACATTCGATGGGTAGAATGAATTAGGTTTTTGCTACATCATGGGGGGGGGCGATGTATTAAACGTCCTTTTCATCCTATTCCTGGGGTGTTTTGATCCGAATTCATAGGTAATTGGGCTTCTGTCTGCTGCATCATGAATGTGACATGGAGGGTTGCTATGCCATAGTGTCAGAGTTGATGGCCCGTAAGTTGGGCACATTTGTTCATGTATATGGACTGAATGTGGATGATCCAGAATTTTACCAATCCCTTTGGGCCAAGTTTTTGGCGTAGTCTCATAGGCAGCTAATAGAGGCAGGTGATTTTAACACTATTTTGCATGTAAGGTTTGATAGATCCACAGCTTGCTCAAGGCCACTATCCTTGGCTGCTAAAAAGATTCTACGTGGGATGGAGGATCAGGGATTGCTGGATCTATGGAGGACAATACACCTGGAGAGAGTTCTCTTTTTATTCCGCAGTTCACAATATACGTTCTCATACTGATTTCATTTCAGTCCGGTCAGAGCAGGCCCATGCCACGAAGAGTTCCTCGATGTTACTCAGAACATTGCCAATCATTCCCCGATTCTTTGGTTGTGCCAAATAGAGAACTTGATATGATATGAGTCATTTATAACGCGCCTCTACACAAGTGTTTCTAGGCATGACAAGACAGTTGAGGGAAGACAGAGGGAGGACAAAACAAACGATCTTACTAGGCCTGTGTCATTCAGATTGTGTAAGTGCGATAACGCAAAGTGCATGGAGGAGAGAGAAGGGGGACGTGCCAGAGAGATGGATGGGGAAGTGCAATCAGGGCAGCATTGCTCTGAGTACGTGCAGCCAGGGCAGCACGGCTCCGAGTAAGTTCAGGGAGGCTGGGGCATGTAGGGTTACAGTTACAGGCCCTAAGTGCATGGTAGGCCTGGGGGCAGTACAGGGGCGACTGGTCATGGAGGAGACTGATAACCAGGGAGACCTTGAAGGTAGCCAGGCAACCAATCAGTGCAGCAGACAGGTAGGTCAGCAGGGGAGAGAAAGAGAAAGCAGAGACAAGAAGGAATGTCTTGAGCTGCTTCCAGAACATCAGGTAGTCCGGCTCAAGTTTTAAAGGGGCAGGAAGGCCATTCTAGAAGGAGGCACCTACAGAGGAGAGAGATCTACCCCCCACTCTCTGCCAGGAGAAGCGTCTGACCCACAGAGAGTTTCAGGTGGCTGAGGGAAGGGCTCGAGAAGGAAGGTGTTTTGGACGAGAGAGTTGGATGTGGAGCAGTTCCGGCCCCAGAAAGCCTTGTGGATGATGCAGAGGGTCTTGAACTTGATCCTTGCAGCCACCGGGAGCCAGTGGAGAGATTTCAGGGCAGGAGAAATAGGGTCGCTGGGCTTTAGGCCAAGGACAAGTCTTGCATTCCTGTTCTGGATTAGTTGCAGAGGGCAGAGAGTAGAGGAAGGCAGTTTGAGAAAGTGGCTGTTGCAGTAGTCCAGCCTAGAGAGAACAGGGCTCTGGAGACAGTGAGCCTCTGGGGGAAACTGAGAAAAGGAAGAATACCTCTGAGGAGGTGCAGCTGGTAGTGGAATGTCATGGACAGGTCCTTGATGTGTGGAGAGAAGGAGAGAGTGGAGTCAAAGCCGACACCAAGGTTTTTTGCCTACAGGAAGGCGAAGGCAGAGGGCCCAGGGAGTGGGGCCAGAGTTAGAGAGGGAAAGCGGGAGCAGGGGTCCCAATGAGAAGGATCTCAGTCTTTGTGGCATTAAGGCAGAGATCGTTGGAGGCACACTAATGCTGAATTGTGAATAGACAGGAATGAGTGTGAGAGGAGAGGAGGCTGAGGGGAGCCTCAAAGAGAGTGGAGTGTCATCTGCATAACTCTGAAAGTTATAGGAGAAGGTAGAGATCAGGTGGGTCAAAGGGGCCAAGTAGACATTGACAAGCTAGAGTGAGAGGTTAGAGCCATGGGGAACACTGTGGAGAGAGAGGTGGTGGAGAGAAATGACCCAAGTTGGACCTGGGAGGGCCGGTACAGGAGGAAGGAGGTCAACCACTTCAGAGCCTGATCCATGATGCACAGGTTCTCACAAAGTTGATTGATCCGGATGGCATGATTGACTGTGTCAAAAGCAGAAGAAAGGTCAAGGAGGATAAGGACAGAAGGAAGGCTCATTGCCTTAGGGCGTGGTTCACCATACCTAGCCTACTAAAACATTGTGCATTGTTTATATACTACCTTTTGTCTCCGAGTGCACCATTTAGCCTATTGCGACATTGTGGCTCCAAGTCCTACATCCCACTATCTCTGAGAGTCCTACGTAGCCTACTGTGACACTGTGTACTTTGTATTTATGCCCCACCGCCTACTGTCACGGAGAGTTCTACTTAGCCCACATTGACACTGTGTATTGTGCATTCATGCCCCACCGCCTACTGTCACTGAGAGACCTATCTAGCCTACCGTGACATTGCGTAGTTATGTCCGACTGCCCACTGTCTTGAGTGATCTACTTGGGCCACTGCAATATTGTGCATTGCATTCTCATTACCTACTGCCTGCTAGCGATTTACCTTACCTGGGCCCGCCACACATGTACTCTTTATAGGTCTTGCCCATTGCTTTGTAGCACCGTTGAGCGCCTGATCTAGCCTCCTTGACAATCAACTCCCCATTTATAATGTTGAACCCTCGGTGACCAGCAGAGCCCTGTGCCACCTACCATTCGTAGTCCATTGTCACATAGATGCATCTAGAACCTGTGACCCATACCAGCGTACCCTGATCCTCTCTAACAATGTATGCCACCCTTATCGTCTTCATTAGTATACTTCAGAGCATGCTACTCGCCCTGCCACTATCAGGCGACAGAGCCAACCCACCCTTGTCCCAAACTTCACGGCCTAAGATACCTACATCATCAGGCAGATACTCTGAGACTATGGTCCTCATTACGAGTCCGGCGGTAACCGAGGCGGTAAAACCACCTGGTTACCGCCGGACTCGTATTGCCATTCCGCCTCCGTGATTCCCGGAATTACCGGGGCATTACAACCCCGGTTTTCCGGGAATCACGGAGGCGGAATAGTGTAAATCCCCATTCCCATTGAGTCCTATGGGACTCAATGGAAATGGGGATCATGGAAACACTGGCAGCATCTTGTAATGCTGCCGGTGTTTCCTCGTCCGCCTGCATGCGGGAGGTGTTAAACCTGCCAGACCTGGCAGGAACATCACCTCCCGCCTGCAGGGGTTGGACTCAGGCGGTCCGGAAACAACGGTGGCGGCGGGTTTACCGCCACCGTTATTTCCAGACCGCCTGGGTCGTAATGAGGCCCTATGTCTACCTATGTCATCCCCGCAAACTGGACCAAGCCCACCAGATTTCTGCCACCCATGATCCTCCCATATAAGATCAAGCCGACACCATTCCTGCCTCCACTGAACCTTCTGACCTGCAATGCCAAAAACTCCAATAAACCCTATAACGGCCGTCTAGGTGTTATCATCAACGAACCAAATGTCCCCCTAACATCTTTAGATGACCTAGCCAGAATAACGCCTAACCTCCCATGTCCTTTAGCATGCAGAAACGTCAGACTTGGATCTAGACTAGCTAAGTCCCACTTCTTACCACCCAGACCCCCACCTTCAACCAATCATAACTTCAGCCAACCTCAAATTGCATACTAAAACACACAAATCCCATACCAAATCTAGACGGACAACGGCCGTACTGGATACCACTGTCCTAAGCTATATCCCAACTGCTATCACTGGCGCACTGATCGATGCCAGATCCCTGGTGGAGCATGCAGTAGAAATAGCAGACCGAATTACCACTAAAGAACTGGATTTCCTTGCAATAACGGAGACCTGGCTACATGCAGCTGCAAACCCCTCCCTTCTTATTGCCACCCCCGACAACTATACAGTCTTAGGATCTGACAGAGAGTCAGTCAGAGGCGGTGGAATTGCCTTTATCATCATATCCTCCTTGGGTCTCAGAATAGTCCCACAGCCTCCAATCAAGTCTTGCGAACTAATGTCAGTCAAACTTCCACTCACTAACTCACGGACCATAACAATGCATCTGATCTATAGACCCCCTGGTCCTATTGGCTCCTTTGAAGAAGATCGCATGACCCTTCTTACCTCTAACACCAAACCCTTTAACGTGGGGCTCAACGACCCTAATGACCAACCTGCCATAACAATGGCTAACTCATTGTCCGACCCAGGCCTTACTCAAGGATGATCCTAGATTGGATAGCAGACCTTAATTGTGAAACTACCAGATCGTCTATCGAAGCACTCCCTTGGACTGACCACTCCCTGCTTTCATTTACTATCCAAAACTGCAAACTTCCAATTAAACAAAACTCCATCGCTCCTTCGATGCCAACCAGAAATAAAAGGAACATCACAGTGGAAAATCTCAAGTCATTTCTCCTTGTTCCTGCCTAACAATGTGTGCGATCTCGTCACTGGCAAAATGCTGGAAAGAAGTCACGAGGGCCACTGTAAGCAAAGACAAGACCAAATTAGGCGCCAAGAAAAAAAAATGAGGTTAAGCGACTTACCCACTTGTACAGCCTGTAGCCGGGAGAGGCATGTCCCAATCCAAGTCACAGGCTGTTAAGATGGATTTCTGAACTCTGTCCTGGAGGGGCAGAGGTTCAGAAGGCCAGCCTAGTTTCTTGACAAGCCAGACCAATCAGGGTAGCGATGGGGGCGGTCAAGACTAGGTCTCAACAGGGGTGAGGGTGACTGAAAGTCCGCAATGAGCACACAAAGCAAGGACATGTACAAATTACTCCAAAAAAATATAGACACATTTATTACAAGGCCTTTGTAATATTGACCATAGTAAAGAATCACGGTAAAACTGTAAACCAACACATCACAATCAAAATACAGTTTATATACAATACCAAAGGGTCTAAAGAGTTAGACGCATGAAATATGCAGACCACATAGATGGGGAGGAAAACAGGCAGTGCGAATAATAGTTAGACCCAGTCCACCTTCAGAGGCACCTAACTAGAAGGAAGTCCGAGCCCTATGAAGAGGGGAGCCTTGTGCTCAACAGTACCTGCACACGCTGGTGCCAACGGGCAAAAGGGAGTCTCTTCAAGGAAATCAGGCAGTTCAGATCGGTGAACAAATGAAGACGAACAGATCTCCGCGACCCAAGCGCAAACTCCACTTGGGGGCAGAAGCAGAGCGCGAGTACGGAAAGCCGTGCTGTTTGACACAGTGGGGAAAAGCTACAGGCTACTGCAGGAGGGCGACCGGTTCCTAGCGTTACTACTCACCTGTCCCCGATGCAGGCAGACCCAGGCTTCTCCGCGTCAGTTTCAGTGCTGGCAGGTTCAGATACGAGCAGGGGACGTCTCGGCGTCGTGTAGATTCCGCGGCAGCAGAAGTTAGAGTTGAGGATGTCCCAAACGTAGTGAACCCGCACAGATTGTTACCACAGCAGGGCAACGAAGCGGCTGTGTGCATTTCAGCACAATGTACACTACTCACTTCAGACCTGGGAACGCCAAGTGTACGAATCGTGTGAGAGTGTCAAGGACTCGGAATACAGCAGCAACCTGACGGCGGTTACAGAGCAAGACTCCTGGGTAGGCTGGTCAGTCCACTGGATGGCCCAGAGACACTTCCGAAGGCTTACGTGCAGGAGATGGTGAAGATGCCGAGAATAGTTGTTCCCACTATTCCAAAGGGTCGAAGTACCAGTACAGGCCTTCTCCTTCGATCAGAGGTAGAAAGGGTTTCCCAAAAAGACAGAAGTGCAGAGGAGCAGTCCTTCAGCGGGTCACCAGCGATTCCTCGGTCCAGCCTCTTGGTTACAGGATACTTGGCTCCTTATCCTTCGTTCGTGAGAACTCAGGAGATCGACATGGTAGTGGTGTTTCCAGCCTCCTCTTATCCAGGTTTCCCTTCGCGCCAAAACGGAGGGGACCCAATAGGAGATCTGTTCACAAAACACTCACACCATACGTGGACCTATCACGGACCACGGACCACGGTGGTCCCTGGCACCCAGGATGTGCATTGGGACCAGACATCCCAGCCCGCATCCTGGAGGCTCACACCAAGCCTGTAGAAGCCCGCAAAAGCGTCGTTGTTTCGCGGGAAAGTACATGCCCAAATAAGGAAGGCCCCGGGCGGCTCGACCTGGGGAAGGTGAAGGGGGCAAGACGGTCAGCGGACAGGACAAAGAGCCTCGTGGTCTGGCAATCTTGGGAGCCAGGCCACCCTTTTGGGCTAAGCGCGAGACACGCACTTAAACAGCCAAAAGGAGCTCAAAACACAAAGAAACAATCGCTGCCACCAGTCCCGTCCGTGATTCACTTGCACCGTTTGTTAACAATCCACGAGAGTATCTAGGGCCCAAAAAATTACTAGAGACCCAAGAGAGCAGTAACTTAGCTTACAGTGCTCTCTTGTGCCATGTTGCGCGAAAGCTGCAACATGAGCGAAACAACTACGGAAAACAACGTTTCCCGGTACTGACTGTTTTAAGGGCATGTCAGTATCCCCGTAAGAATGGAGCGAAAGCCCAGAGGAGTGCGGCAGGAAGCCGTGCTTCTCTGGCAAAGTCTAGATCAGGGTGTAAAACAACAGCAAAAAGTTTAGGGGTGGCCACATGGAAGGAAGAATTACCTACAATTAAGAAATCTTTCCTAACACAGGCCGTCAGCCGCCACCAGCCACCAAACATTATCTGGAGACGAATACGGCGAGGGACGATAGCACTTGGAGGCAGGGGGTCTGGGGGGCTAAGCCTAGGGCTGAAGACAGGAAGCTGCAGGAAAGTCGAAGGCAGATGTGGCTACGGTCCTCGTTGACTTGCTGCCGAGCATGCTCTGTCTGCTCTCTGTTCCACTGCCTCGAAGGTTTCGAGAAAGGAACCCTAACTGGGCAAGCCATGTCAGGCTGCACCGCCTAGCAGGGCCGTCTCTGACAAGGCCCCCGATCACCTCTGGGCCTGGGCTCGGAGAGGATCTTGTAGCCCTCAGGGAGAAGTGTGTCAAAACTCGTGACAAAGCTGGCCTTAAACCATGTCTCGGTAAGGGCGAGAACATCTAGATCCAGCAGTTCAAGGAGGTGGCAGATGTCAGAGCGAAAGTTAAGAGCAGCAGTGTGGAGCAGGTTGTCACTTTTTAAAGACTTCCGGGGCGGGGTACAGTGGACCCAACCAGATGTGGCAGAGGAGCCTGGGAGGTAAATGGAGGAAGAGGCAGAGGAACCAAGGAAGAAGTTGATGGCAGTGGGGCTAGAGAGGTGGAGTTCAAGGGAGGCGAGGTAGCCAAGAGAGAGACGCATCAGGTAAGGTAGTCAGGGGAGCAGTGGGGACGAGGGAGGCAAGGGAGCCAGGAGAGCCAAAGCTGGCAAGGGAGCCAGAGTAGAGGAGGGACGGGGTGGCAAGGGAGCCATGGAGGTGGGTGGCGAGGGAGCAAGTTTATAAGAACCATCATTGCCAAAGCCAAACAAGAGCAATATTAAAAGAGGTTAACAGCAACCAACATTGCCGAAGCCGAGAGGCAAATACTAAAGCAAATTGACAAGAACCATCATTGCCAAAGTCAAGAGAGGGTAATTCAGAAGCAAGCTAATTGTAACCCTTATTGCCAAAGAGAGAAAAAGGCAATAGTTGGCAAAGACCCAAACAAGCATTGTCTAAGCCGAATAGAGGCAAGTGTGATAGACACCCATTATCAGCATTTGTTGATGTAAGAGGGGTAAAACAAGAGTAGCAGGAGAGCAGCATTGCATGTGGCAGTCACAAGTGTGGAACACACAGCACCAGTGTGTCTCATGTCTTCCCAGAAGAAGTAGTCAATACTGATGCTGTTGAAAGTCTTTGCCAAGTTGTTTGAAGCAAACTTTTCCAAATAAGTACTTGTAGTAGTGTTGGAAGCTTTTAGTCCGGCAGTTGAGTATACCAGGACGGAGACCTTGAAGTAGTAGTCATGGCAGGTTAGTGGACCAGGAAGAAGTCATTTAAGTACTGCCGGTGCATCCAACGTGCTGTGCTCGCGGGTGCTTGTCAGCCCGCCAGGAAAACCTGGCAGGCTGTCAGGCACCCGCGAGCACAGCCCGTAGTATGGCGGTCTGGTAACTACGGTACCGGCATGCTTACTGGCACCGTAGTTCCCAGACCGCCGTGCTCGGAATGAGGCCCAGTAACACATTAGAAAAACCTAAGAAAAAACAAAGAAAAACACGTTGATATGATCAATAATAGCTGTCTACACACAAATGTATAAAGGTGATCGCTACTCAGTTCCATGCTTTGTGCACCCCATGCAAGTATGTCATAGTTTCATTACTTCATGAGCCGTTGGTTGTGATCAATTCAGCTTGTTGTGAATAAGTGCGCTCAATGTGTTATATTCTGCCATTTTTAAGCATGTGCTTCTCATGCAGTGCCTGTAAATGTTTGTTTATGTTCATATGTTTGTATACGTTTGCTCACCATTGTGAGAGTTCATATATATTTATAAGATTGCCCATTTTAACCTATACACCGTGTCAGCTTCACTGACCTGTGTGCAGGGAAATGTCCTGCTCAGAAGTACGTGGTTTGCGGCGCTAGTAAACGTCCTTCTGAAAGGAAACGATATCAATATGTTTACGTTATCCATCAATGTCAAGATTGCGTTTGTGTATTTCCGATAAGTTCTGTTTTTACCTTATCTGAGGTATCGCTATGCATACAGCCGCTCCCGCCGCGTACAGTGCAGCCGCGGCAATCGTGTTCCTGTTAATGTTTTTCCGTTGGCATGGCAACATTGTGTTACAAGATGGCCGATCGCAACTAGTTGCGTCAGCCATCTTGGGAGGGGCAACTCATTAGGAATTATGTGTGTAAAATAAAATCAGTGTTGTACTTCGCTGGAATTGTCAATGTTGGGTTTTCTACCTGAAATGGGACAATCCTGCATTAAACCTCTCTTCCGCATTGGTAGAGTTTTTACCTCAAATGCGCAGTATGTTGATATTCCACATCTAATAACTCGATGCAGTCTAAATCACTTCAATACATTCTACTCTTGAATAAATATCAATAGTTATATATGGGAACTACATATAATTTGGGAACTACATTTAATTTTGTAGAACCACAAGCTTTAGTGGTAATATATGTTCTGATGAACTAATAGTTGAACAATAGAAAGTACAATACAAATAGTGCAAATATTGGCTGAAAATATGACATGTGCATTCATCTTCATGTGTATGCAAGTTTGCACTGATACCTCCTTTTAGCATTGAATCGAGTTAGTATAAACTCACCACAAGGGCAAAATCAGATTATGCAAATATATATAGTTGAGAATACTCCAACACATTCAAGCCATAAGAAGTATTGATTCTAACTATCCGATGGCTCTGCATTTTCAGTCCCAACATGGCAGCAGATTGGAGGGTTGCTCCTTTTTTGGTATTCGGACTGTACCTAAATCACCCAGAGGCGGCAATAGGGAGTTACTGTTGAGACAACTGGAGACCAAGTCCATTTTGGACCTCGAGACCAAGAAACCTAGGGGTCATAATCTTGATGAAGAGCTATACTTGTTTTAGGCACCTAATAGTATATATTTGTTTTTTTTTATCTTTGATGAACTACTTTTATATTTCAGGTACCTTAAATGTTTTTGTATGACCTCTTGAATGTCTATTAATGTCCAACAGTGCCTTCTTTAGATTTTAGCCACCATGTACATTCCCTTTAGTTCTGACGTATCTTTCAGGTTGTTTCTTTCATGATATTGTGCAGTTTAACTTGCACAATTTTGTTTTTAACAAGATCAGTAGAAGGGTTTGTTTTTAATATTGATCACTGTGATGGATATCTTTACACAGAATGTCTTTTGGATTCCTTATGCTTTCTTACTCTCCCCCTTATCTTGTCTCGACCCCTTTTGTCTTTTCCTTGGCGGATATTTCACATCCTTTTAGATGTAGATACTTACATCGCAGGGGTTACCCAGTCATGGTATATCCCTTTGTGGGTCCACTATGTCTAAATATTCTTTTGGGACGCTCAAGTATATTTGTATCATCTTTTTGCAGTAGAAGGTTTACTAGGAAGCTAGTTTGCCTTAATAATTGGGCATTTTTATGGTTAAATGCACTTTGCACTTTACGGTGGATGAATTTGTTGATTATGCTCCAGTTGTCCATGCATGCACGGTTTTTTGTCATGTATCCTTTTACAGAGAGAAGAGTATTTTTTAATAATTTAGATACTATGTCATTTTAAACATTCAGCGATTTTTAAATTCTTCTCTGATAATTGATTGCATGGTTTATGATTTACATTTCCAGCACATTTAGGAATACATCAGTGCATTCATGGACGTAGAGCACTGTGCATATTATTATTACTGTAGAGACTTCAACTCTCACCCCCCCTCTCCTTTTTCCTTTCCTTTGCTGCTAGCACTTTGCACTTTCTTTGCTGCTAAAGCACTATGCACTTTATACTGCTTATATACTGCATTTTTGAGCTTGATATGTCCCATCTGCATTTTTGTATTCATACGATGATGGCCATGTGTTTATGTATTCTTGAGACTTAAGATAATTACGGGGCATATTTACACGTTAGTCAGTAAATGGTATGTACGATATTCAGACTGCGGGACAGAGTTCAGGAGATGGCTGAACAACGGTGTGTGTGCAGATTTTTTGCACAGATGCAATGTTTACTTACATGGAAGGCATTTACTGACTAGGCTTCTACCTTATTAATATTTTATAACTTGTACTGTTTAGAGGCATGATATAGTCCGTATGGCATAACAGTGGGAGGGTTTCATTAAAAAAAATTATTTTGATGACACTCACAGATATCAGTCGTGATTAACACCATTTTCCATCTTGTTACATTATTGGCGTTTTGAGATATTTGACATATTTTGTCTTTTTCTCCGAGCGGTGTATTCACCGTATTTTTTCCTCCCATTGCTATTTCCGCGCGTTGCTCGCCGTCTCCTCCTCAGTCCCTGCATTCATGATTTCTAGGACACTGGTTGAAGCATTTTTAATTACATAGTAGTTATCTGGTGTTTTGATGACTATGGGGTGTACTTTATTCATATAGTACAGACCGCAATGTGGTGCTTTTAAATGCTATGACATGGCCGCCAAGTGTTTACTACATTGTACTGACTTGTGCATAGGGACATTCTATGCACTGCTACCATAGAGTTTGCCTAGCTCTTTTAAGGAGTCCTTTTTCTGTGTCATTCCCTACCTACGTGAACAAGCGGTCGGAGTACCGTGAAACGTGTCGTTTGTTATTCAGGTTTTCTCCCTTTTTTCATGCACTTTTATTAATAAAGAATACATTGTGCTGCTCCAACACCTATTCCTACTCATTATCCATTAACAATCTAGTACACAGTACATACTTTTGGCAAAACTGCTATTTATCTTAAAATGGCATCAGCTAATCCCTCCTCCCCAAGAGCTCCTTGATTACTGCTGTAATCAAGGAGCATGAGAAACAGTGCCCCCTAACTTAGAAATAACACACACGCAACATTTTCCCTTGTCCACCTACCCCTCCATATTAGTGTTTGGTTCCTCTTCCCTCATTTCTTAGCTCTCCTGCCAAAAAAAAATACATCGAAAAACAACAAAAAACATATTCCTTTAGGAACCACCTTTCACAGTTAAAAAATAGAACTAAAAAAACAAATTTATAGACTCCATCTACTTTATATTTCTCAGTAAAGTACATAGACTAAATAAGATTTTCCAACATTTCCATTTGCATTTTGTGTTATGCTAATGGGAATATTGTGGCGTTCATCCTCCGTTCCAGGGACTGGAACGGTGGATACCGGCCCAGCAGCCCAAGTTATCAGCCCAAGCGAAGCGAGGGTGGATAACGGGGTCTCTGGACCATTATCCCCCCATTCCAGCCCCTGAAATAGGGGATGAAGGCCATTAGCACCCTAGGTTCCCAAAGCGGGAACACGGGTTGCTAAAAAAATAGGATTTTTCTTCCAACACCTCTTCGCTTTCCATAGCAGCATGCAGAAGGCAAAAAGAGAACCCTGTGACCATATTACCACGAGCACATTTTCTTCCCTTTCAAATCTATCCTAATTACGAATAACATTACCACAAAGCCAGTCCCAGGTGGACATGGCCACTTTATTCCTATGTTTTGTCCCTTGTGGTCATGGCCAGTAGCCAGATTGTCCGGATCATGACCTTATTCCATGACCCGGACAATCTGGCCACTGCCAATGGCCACAGGCTACCCCTCAGTCAATAAAGGTATACCGCTATTTTTTGTAGCTACATTATGACACTTGTCAAATAATTAAACACTGGCATATTTGCAAAAGCATGCTTGTAGGTTCTTGCCAATGCTCCTTACGTAAGTTTGCTGGAAATCCACCCATGTTTTATTTTTTCAAAAGTGTCAAATGTTTGCGCATACAATCGTCATATAACCTAGCCCCCACTTGACAAAATCCAGTCAGACTTTACGAAAACATCTATATTTAGATCTATAATCTTTTTGCAAACCTTTGTGTAGATTTGTTAAATGGCACCATATTTATAAGCCTTTACAATATTTTGGGACCCCCCCTCTAATTTTGCTCCCTCTTGACAGAATCCCACCAAACTTCACAAAAACATGTATATTTAGATCTATTATCAGTTTGCCAAATGAAGTGTAGATTCGTCAAATGGCACCTCATTTAAAAGCCTTTACATTATTTTGGGACCCCCCCCCTCTAATTTTGCCCCCTCTTCACAAAATCCCACCAAACTTTGCAAAAACATTCATATCTAAATCTATTATCAGTTTCCAAAATGAAGTGTAGATTCGTCAAATGGCACCTCATTCATAGCAGCAGCAGGGCCATCATGCCTTACATTGGGAGAGCCACAACCATGGCTTTCCCCCTCCCCCCATCAAGGGGAAGATTTGTGCTATGGAGGGAGTTGTTTCCAGTCACCAGCCAGCAAAATCAAGTGCGGAAAATACAAGTACCAGAATCCTCAGAGCCAATTAACTTGCCACACCTGAAAAAGAAATGCAGACCTGCCTGAAATAACTAAGAAACTCAGCCTCCCTGAAGTCATGAAACGTGCGTTAGGAGGAGAAGCTAAAGACTGGTAACAGAGCGCCTGCCTTTACATCTTTAAACACCTCATTTATAAACCTTTACATTATTTTGGGACCCCCCTCTAATTTTGCCCCCTCATGTCAGAATCCCACCAAACTGTGCATACCCACTCAGAATCAGGTCAGAAATATACATGCAAAATTTCATGCAGTTCCATTAAGTGGCGCCAAAGTTATGAGCCATCCAAAAACTGCATTTCACCAGCCCTGTAATGCTAAGGTGTTCGCGAACTTTACAGGACTGTTCACGGACATCCGAACTGTTTGCGGACTTTTGCGGAAAAAAACACCCGTTTGTTTTGCTTCTTGCAGCCATATCCCATCCTCATCACCCCTCACCTCCCCAGAGATTATTTGATAAGTTTGACAAGTGGAATGTTGTGTTTTTTAATATGTTTTTACCGTGATGTCCGTGGACATCGGCCGCTGTCTGCGAATCTCTCTTTCTTCAGCTCTTGTTAGAAGTGTTTCAAGATTATTACAGATTTCTTCTGTAGGATCATGATCAATTTTGGCATAAACAGTGTGGTCATCAAGTTGTCTTTTGCATTCCTTTACATAATCATGTGTGTTCTGTAGTACTAATGCTCCACCTTTGTCAGCTGGTCTTATTGTGATCTTGTCATCAGAATACAGATTTTGAATAATTGACATTTCACCTCTGCTGAGGTTTTTGTTTTTCGGTGCACCGAACCGGATTTTTAAAAAATCTGATAATACATTTTTTTTCAAAAAATATCAATTGCTAGTACGTTGATAGGTGGTACAAATTTACTTTTCGGTTTAAATTCAACTAACTCAGGTTGTTGACGTACTACTGTGTTCTCATTGTCCATTTCTGCAAAGAAAACTTTAAGTTTTAGTTTCCTGGTTAATTTGTGTAATGTCACTTTTGTGTTGAATAAACTAGTTACAAAGGGTAGGTACAAATTTGAGGCCCTTTTGTAGCACAGCATCTTCCTGTTGGCTTAACACCCGATCTGAAATATTCACTACTAAGTTCCTCGTGCTTGAAATCTCGTTGTCATCCAGGGGCCTTTTCCTCTTCCCCCCCCTCCTCGTTCTCTTCCTCTTTGATTGCTGTCTAAAAAAGGTTGTGGTGTGGTGTGGTTCTTCTTGTTCCAGCTAATGTACTGCTTGCTCCACTTTCACCTTCTGCCCCTTGTGGTTGTGGCTGGGGATTGTGATCGTCTCTGTTAGAGTCTGTATCTGAACTACTATTGTCTGAGTTAGGGTTTCTAGGACGTGGTGGTTGATCAGCCCATGTAAATACTTCGTCTCGCAGGTAATCTAAAGTATCTCGTCTGAATTTCCTTATTTTCCTGGCCTCCAGGTCTGTCTTATATCCTTCTAGTTGTTTGTTGATATCCGTCAAAACATCTTTAAATGTTTCTGCACCAGTGAGTGCTGTGATTTCTGTCAGATCTTGAATTTCTTGTTCCAGATTCAACAAGTTGGCAGAGTTCTTTTATGGTCAGCAATATCAAATCTTGGATACACATGAAGATGAATGCACATGTAATTTTTTCAGCCAATATTTGCACTATTTGTATTGTACTTTCAATTGTTCAACTATTAGTTCATCAGAACATATATTACCACTGAAGCTCGTGGTTCTACAAAATTATATGCAGTTCCTAAATTATATGTAGTTCCCATATATAACTATTGATATTTATTCAAGAGTAGAATGTATTGAAGTGATTTAGACTGCATCGAGTTATTAGATGTGGAATATCAACATAGTGAGCATTTGAGGTAACAACTCTACCAATGCAGAAGAGATGTTTAATGCAGGATTGTCCCATTTCAAGAAGAAAACCCAACATTGACAATTCCATCGAAGCACAACACTGATTAGATGTTACACACGTAGGTCCTAATGAGTTGCCCCTCCCAAGATGGCCAACGTAACTAGATGCGATTGGCCATTTTGTAACACAACGTTGCCATGCCAACGGTAAAACATTACCAGGAACACGATTGCCGCAGCTGCACTGTATGTGGCTGGAGCGGCTGTATGCATAGCGACACCTTAGATAAGGTAAGGACAGAACTTATCGGAAATACGCAATCTTGACATTGATGGATAACGTAAACATATCGATATCGTTTCCTTTCAGAAGGACGTTTACTAACGTCGCGAACCGCGTACTTCTGAGCAGGACATTTCCCTGCACACAGGTCAGTGAAGCTGACACGGTGTATAGGTTAAAATGGGCAATCTTATAAATATATATGAAGTCTCAAAATGGTGAGTAAACGTATACAAACATATGAACATAGACAAACATTTACGGGCACTGCATGAGAAGCATATGCTTAAAAATGGCAGAATATAACACATTGAGCGCACTTATTCACAACAAGCTGAATTGATCACAACCAAGGGCTCATGAAGTAATGAAACTATGACATACTTGCATGGGGTGCACAAAGCATGGAACTGAGTAGCGATCACCTTTATACATTTGTGTGTAGACAGCTATTATTGATCATGTCAACGTGTTTTTCTTTATGTTTTTTCTTATGTGTTACTGTGTCTTTTAATTGTGGGTACCCTGTCTTTTGATGTTATATGATATTGTATGATGCTATGGAAATTGCAATTATGGTATAATAGGTACAGTACGTTATTGAGAGAAGACTGGGCTCTGATGAAGGATTTAATCCGAAATGCATTGGCCATACAGTCATTGTTTGCAGCAAATTGGTGATTAATAACCAATAATTTAAAGAATAAAAATATGTTTGTTTAAAACATTATACATAACTTTTCAAGGTATTCTTTGGAAAATTATTTAAAGAAACAATTAACCCCTAGTGGGAAACACGGTGGTGCGGCCCACACCAAAGGCTATTGAGCCTAGGTCTCATTCTTTTTTCAGTCATATTTATGTGCCCTGCACGGTGGCACTACATAGTGGGCTGCACCCTACTAAAATATATTCAAGCTTCAAATTCAACAAAACAGCACGCTATAACAGATCAACCTAAAACAAGCGGTGCCCTCTCTCCAACCATTGGTCTATCTTCCATGTTGTGCCATATCCAGCATGGAGGACTTCCAGGGAGCTGGTTTCGATTGCTGTGAGTTTAGCCTATCAAGCTATGGGTTATGTCGGAAGTGAACAGGCAACGGGGAAGAGAGATCTTTGGTTTGGGTGGAAAGGCAATTTTGTCTGCACAGGGCCACAAAAAAAAAAAAACTTTAAATATGACTTTGTAATCATTGCATATGGATAATGCTGCCTGCCAATATGAACGGTTCCTGCCTGCCGTCCAAGAATAACAATCTGTATGTCAAAGTACACTCCAACCTAGACCGCGCTACCCCCCCACCTAATTGGTTCCTACCCTCCTCTCAGCCTAACAATGTAACCTCCATCACTGTCCTGTTCCCCGTCCTCCTACCTACTCCCCATCAATTCCATGTCATTTCATCGTGGAATGTTTTTTCGTGGGGGGTTTTACCGCAGATTTTTTAATGAAAAAAACTCATGGACATTTTTTTTTGCCCCATCCCATTACATTTTTTACCTATTTTCGAACACCCACACCCCATATATATATTTTTCTAACCCCCCTTCCCCTAAAGATTTGATGAGTTTTTGTTAGGTAAAAAATCCACTGTAAAAACCCGGCGTAAAAAACATCCTGTGATGAAAGAACATCGTACCCTCACCAGCCTCCACACACGATCAGCCCTACGACTCAGGAGCCACAAGAACCCTGAAACACCATCCCGAAAAGCAACACTCATCCTATCCGCCCACTCAACCTCTCGCCCTCACGGCCAGCCCCACGTAACACACCCTGCACCCTTGTGCCCTCAAAACACACTAAGCTTGATACCTCCACAGCTACCAACTATCTCCTTTCTCCCTCTCCCATCACACCCTTAGCTACCCAGCCAGCCATCAATGCATCGCCCTTCCCTACACAGACACCGTGCAACCGCAGACTAACAATGTTGCATGCTCGCACACTACCAACTTACTGCCACTCTTTCCCAAGAGGCACATCCTAGAGAAATCGCCTACGCGCGCTGCGCACCCAAACATCGGCAGCCCCCCTGCCACCACCACCCCTGGTGTAATCAGCAGCCTCCCTATGCAGCCCACCAAACCGCTTGCCTCATTCCAATGTGCCCTCATTAATTCCTGCTCCCTCCCAGCACATGCTCTGGAAATCTGTGACTTGCTCCCCGCACACAAACCTGAACCTCTTAGTCATCTCTGAAACTTGGCTACATGAAGCCTCTGGCACCGCCTTATCCTTAGCCCTACCCCAAGGCTACAACATCTACCGTCTGGACCGCCTACACACCAAAGGCGGTGGAGTGGCCATCATTGCCAAGGAATCCCTCTTCCTACGACAGGTCACCAACTCATTTGAAGGTAACAGTGACGTTTTGTCCCTCAAACTTACCACCTCCCCTAACTGCACCATCACTATACATATTGTCCCCCCCCCATCCCCATGGCTGACTTCCATGAGAAACACATACACCTCCTATCTGACAACCTAAAAATCTCCTCCAAGTCCATTCTATTAGGAGACCTGAACCTCGGATTCAATGACCGTGAGGATTCACATGCCAAATCTCTTGCCAAAGCTCTAGACACCCTGGTGCTCAATCAATCAATCACTAACCCCACCCACTCTAAAGGCTGCATCCTGGACTGGATAGCCAACCACAATTACTCTCTATCCATCTGCTCCAATGCCCCCTGCCCCTGGACAGGCCACCATATCATCCACTTTTACATCCACATGCCTACGATAAAAAACCTCTCACCACTCAACTACTGCATTCCCCAGTTCAAGGAAAGTAACCAAATCGAGGCTACTGCCCTATGTAGCATCCCCCACTTTCAAACCTCCTTTCTCCAATGATCCCATCGTTCTAGCTGATCTATACAACTCTGCACTAAAGAATGCACTCAATGCCACAGCTCCAGTGACAGCAGGAAAATCACACCCACCACTAACCCCTCTGCCCAGGAGGATATCCCCCTCTTCTCCTTCAATGATGTCACAGAACTTAGTCCTCACCCTCCTAAACTACCACCTCAAACCTTCGAACTGCAAGGGTGATGACTGTCTAGCCACGATCATTAAAGACTGCTATCACATTAGCCCTGTTTCTCACAGCAGTTATCAATGCCTCCTTTCCCTCTGGACTGGTCCCTCCTAGCATTAAAGAAGCCTGGGTACGACCATTTCTAAACAAGCTGTCACTTTACCCGGCCTCCTCTAAACAACTACAGACCCATAACTACTGTCCCTTTCCTTTTAGAAATCGTTGACAAATCACTGGTCCAACACTTCCTCGAAAACAAACCATATCCTGGGCCTACGTCAATCCGGCTTTCGCCCTGGTCACGGCACAGAATCTGCTCTGCTTGACCTTAAAAAGCAACTTGATATAAAGGATGCAGGCAAGCCTGCCCTACTCCTCTTCTTGGACTTATCAGCCGCATTTTACCTAGTGGACCACAACATTCTTTGTCACCACCTCACTTCCTCAGCACACTTCTCACCTACTGCCACAGCCTGGATCAGCTCATTCCTGCAAGGAAGAGCCATGAGAGTGTTCTCAGATCAGGCGTGTGGAGCTCCCATCACCATCCACTGCTGAGTCCCTCCGGGATCCTATATCTCTCCCACTCTCTACAACATTTCCACTAAGACTCTATTTGACATCCTAGATTCCATTGGTATAGCTTACACTAAGTATGCTGATGACACCCAAATCCTACTCCCACTCTCCAGTAACTACGAAACTGACGCCAAGGCCCTCAACACTGCCTACTCCACTATTGAGGCCTGGATGTCAGCCAACCGTCTCTGCCTCAACAGTGAGAAGACTGAAATCCTCCTAGTAGGCTCACAGGAAACCCTAAACGTACTTACCAACCAATACAGCACTTTCACAATTGATAACATACAGATCCTGGTCTCCCCATCAGTAAAACCTTAGGAGTCTACCTCGATGCCACCCTCTCCATGTCACGTCAAGTCAGCGCCAGCGCCTCCTCAGCTGCCTACTACACCAAATTGATTAACGCAGCCAAACCCCTCTTATCCACTGAGAACTGCCTCTCCATCACCAGAGCCATAATAGGCTCAAGACTGGATTACTGCAACATCCTCTTTGCTGGCACTACAGCAAAAAACCTAATGAAACTCCAAATAATCCAAAACAATGCACTTCGAGCAGCTCTCAAAATTCCCAAAAGAGAACACATATCTGCCGTTAGTGTACGGCAAAGCGGATGCCCCGGAGGACGGATCTATTAAAGTTTCCTTGCAATAAACTGTGGGATGTACATCTTTGCTTTAAGCTAAATTTGATGTACACCCATGAAAGGACATTGAAATGGGGAAATAAATCTGCAGTAGGTGCTCCAATACGGAGCCGCTTTTGTAATGAATCAGAACAAAAATAAACCCTAAAACATCTTGTAATCTACTGAAAACACTTTGATAAGATACGCACAATAACTGGGACCTGGCATGATCGGTACGACGTTGCTAGCCAGGGAATGGTTGTGGATGGCATGTATGTGGGGATATACAACAAAGACCATATTGGCTCTTTCAAAATGTCTTGTGCGTGTTAAATGTAGAACTGGAAAAAATGATATCACAAGTATGAAGAATGCCAGTATTTCTGCTTTGAATAAACTTAAAAACACTTACAGGCCGATTCATGGAATAAATGTGCGCCGAAAATCCCGGCGCAGAGGGGCCAATACGTGCGCTGCGCCGAAAATCAGCGCAAAGCGCAGGGAAACCAGCGCACGTCGATTCATGGAAGTCCGTGCGCAAGAAAAGCAGAGGACGTGCGCCGAAAAAGCGCGCGGCGCAGGCCGGCGCACAGGTCAACCAACGTCGTGCGCCACGGCCACTGCGCCATCACTCCGAGCGCAGCGCACAGCTCTAAAGTAGGCGGAACACAGGGCGGGACACTCGGAATGGGGAATCAAATGGGGCACAACACTCGGAATGGGGAAGAATGTGGGCGGCACGGGGAAAGTTCAGGAGGCAAGTGCGCGGAACGCCCACACGCTCGCATACAACACGTATTCATGGAATAGAATAGGGCAAAAAAGCGCACGCTCAAAGCAGCGCACAGGCACAAACAGGCACAAACACGACCGCCACAAGAAAGCAGGCGGTAGCGTGTCTGCGCCTGCAAGAAATGTGCGCTAAAAGGCGCGCCAACAAATAGCACCTATATACAGACATAACCAATGTACAATACTGTTGCCCTCCTGGACAAATGACGTACAAAGGGGTACCCACAAACACAGACACGCGCAGAGAGAAAAAATAAACGTGTGCGTGCATACCGGGGTGCGCGGTAAGTCCCACACGCGATATGGCAGGGAACGTGGAATCGAGGGGTGCGCGGGAAGTTGCACACGCGAAATGGGCGGGTACGTGGATTTCAGGGGCGCGCGGGAAGTCCCACACGCGATATGGCAGGGAACGTGGAATCGAGGGGTGCGCGGGAAGTTGCACACGCGAAATGGCCGGGTACGTGGATTTCAGGGGCGCGCGGGAAGTCCCACACGCGATATGGCAGGGAACGTGGAATCGAGGGGTGCGCGGGAAGTTGCACACGCGAAATGGCCGGGTACGTGGATTTCAGGGGCGCGCGGGAAGTCCCACACGCGATATGGCAGGGAACGTGGAATCGAGGGGTGCGCGGGAAGTTGCACACGCGAAATGGCCGGGTACGTGGATTTCAGGGGCGCGCGGGAAGTCCCACACGCGATATGGCAGGGAACGTGGAATCGAGGGGTGCGCGGGAAGTTGCACACGCGAAATGGCCGGGTACGTGGATTTCAGGGGCGCGCGGGAAGTCCCACACGCGATATGGCATGGAACGTGGAATCGAGGGGTGCGCGGGAAGTTGCACACGCGAAATGGCTGGGTACGTGGATTTCAGGGGCGCGCGGGAAGTCCCACACGCGATATGGCAGGGAACGTGGAATCGAGGGGTGCGCGGGAAGTTGCACACGCGAAATGGCCGGGTACGTGGATTTCAGGGGCGCGCGGGAAGTCCCACACGCGACATGGCAGGGAACGTGGATTCGAGGGGTGCGCGGGAAGTTGCACACGCGAAATGGCCGGGTACGTGGATTTCAGGGGCGCGCGGGAAGTCCCACACGCGATATGGCAGGGAACGTGGAATCGAGGGGTGCGCGGGAAGTTGCACACGCGAAATGGCCGGGTACGTGGATTTCAGGGGCGCGCGGGAAGTCCCACACGCGATATGGCAGGGAACGTGGAATCGAGGGGTGCGCGGGAAGTTGCACACGCGAAATGGCCGGGTACGTGGATTTCAGGGGCGCGCGGGAAGTCCCACACGCGATATGGCAGGGAACGTGGAATCGAGGGGTGCGCGGGAAGTTGCACACGCGAAATGGCCGGGTACGTGGATTTCAGGGGCGCGCGGGAAGTCCCACACGCGATATGGCAGGGAACGTGGATTCGAGGGGTGCGCGGGAAGTTGCACACGCGAAATGGCCGGGTACGTGGATTTCAGGGGCGCGCGGGAAGTCCCACACGCGATATGGCAGGGAACGTGGAATCGAGGGGTGCGCGGGAAGTTGCACACGCGAAATGGCCGGGTACGTGGATTTCAGGGGCGCGTGGGAAGTCCCACACGCGATATGGCAGGGAACGTGGAATCGAGGGGTGCGCGGGAAGTTGCACACGCGAAATGGCCGGGTACGTGGATTTCAGGGGCGCGCGGGAAGTCCCACACGCGATATGGCAGGGAACGTGGATTCGAGGGGTGCGCGGGAAGTTGCACACGCGATTTGGCTGTGTGCTCCCAGCCATTACCTGTACACCCTCCACGGCCCCTGCAGGCAGCACACACCACAGGGAACTACCCTGCACACCTGCTCATGTCTCCCACCACCCCCACCCCCAGCACTGTGGGCAACCTGCCAGCAGGCCCCCACCCATGGGCAACCCATGTCTCCCACCACCCCCACCCCCAGCACTGTGGGCAACCTGCCAGCAGGCCCCCACCCATGGGCAACCCATGTCTCCCACCACCCCAACCCCCAGCACTGTGGCCAACCTGCCAGCAGGCCCCCACCCATGGGCAACCCATGGCTCCCACCACCCCCACCACTGTGGGCAACCTGCCAGCAGGCCCCCACCCATGGGCAACCCATGTCTCCCACCACCCCAACCCCCAGCACTGTGGCCAACCTGCCAGCAGGCCCCCACCCATGGGCAACCCATGGCTCCCACCACCCCCACCACTGTGGGCAACCTGCCAGCAGGCCCCCACCCATGGGCAACCCATGTCTCCCACCACCCCCACCCCCAGCACTGTGGCCAACCTGCCAGCAGGCCCCCACCCATGGGCAACCCATGTCTCCCACCACCCCCACCCCCAGCACTGTGGGCAACCTGCCAGCAGGCCCCCACCCATGGGCAACCCATGTCTCCCACCACCCCCACCCCCAGCACTGTGGCCAACCTGCCAGCAGGCCCCCACCCATGGCCAACCCATGTCTCCCACCACCCCCACCCCCAGCACTGTGGCCAACCTGCCAGCAGGCCCCCACCCATGGGCAACCCATGTCTCCCACCACCCCCACCACTGTGGGCAACCTGCCAGCAGGCCCCCACCCATGGGCAACCCATGTCTCCCACCACCCCCACCCCCAGCACTGTGGGCAACCTGCCAGCAGGCCCCCACCCATGGGCAACCCATGTCTCCCACCACCCCCACCACTGTGGGCAACCTGCCAGCAGGCCCCCACCCATGGGCAACCCATGTCTCCCACCACCCCCACCCCCAGCACTGTGGGCAACCTGCCAGCAGGCCCCCACCCATGGGCAACCCATGTCTCCCACCACCCCCACCACTGTGGGCAACCTGCCAGCAGGCCCCCACCCATGGGCAACCCATGTCTCCCACCACCCCAACCCCCAGCACTGTGGCTAACCTGCCAGCAGGCCCCCACCCATGGGCAACCCATGGCTCCCACCACCCCCACCACTGTGGGCAACCTGCCAGCAGGCCCCCACCCATGGGCAACCCATGTCTCCCACCACCCCAACCCCCAGCACTGTGGCCAACCTGCCAGCAGGCCCCCACCCATGGGCAACCCATGGCTCCCACCACCCCCACCACTGTGGGCAACCTGCCAGCAGGCCCCCACCCATGGGCAACCCATGTCTCCCACCACCCCCACCCCCAGCACTGTGGCCAACCTGCCAGCAGGCCCCCACCCATGGGCAACCCATGTCTCCCACCACCCCCACCCCCAGCACTGTGGGCAACCTGCCAGCAGGCCCCCACCCATGGGCAACCCATGTCTCCCACCACCCCCACCCCCAGCACTGTGGCCAACCTGCCAGCAGGCCCCCACCCATGGGCAACCCATGTCTCCCACCACCCCCACCCCCAGCACTGTGGCCAACCTGCCAGCAGGCCCCCACCCATGGGCAACCCATGTCTCCCACCACCCCCACCACTGTGGGCAACCTGCCAGCAGGCCCCCACCCATGGGCAACCCATGTCTCCCACCACCCCCACCCCCAGCACTGTGGGCAACCTGCCAGCAGGCCCCCACCCATGGGCAACCCATGTCTCCCACCACCCCCACCACTGTGGGCAACCTGCCAGCAGGCCCCCACCCATGGGCAACCCATGTCTCCCACCACCCCAACCCCCAGCACTGTGGCCAACCTGCCAGCAGGCCCCCACCCATGGGCAACCCATGGCTCCCACCACCCCCAGCACTGTGGGCAACCTGCCAGCAGGCCCCCACCCATGGGCAACCCATGTCTCCCACCACCCCCACCACTGTGGGCAACCTGCCAGCAGGCCCCCACCCATGGGCAACCCATGTCTCCCACCACCCCCACCCCCAGCACTGTGGGCAACCTGCCAGCAGGCCCCCACCCATGGCCAACCCATGTCTCCCACCACCCCCAACACCCCATCCACCTGGGGCACCCTCCACCAGGCCCCCACCCATGTCCCCCTGGCCCCTGGTCCTGACGATACACAATAATGGCAGTAATGACCAGCATACCCAGCACAAACACCCAGGCAAGGATTGCATGCACCCACATAGTGAATGCAATCACATGACACAACCCCAAAGGCAACTAAGCAAAAGAACACATGTCCGCCACACACACATACACAATGGGTGCAAGGCAATGTCAAAACCCATATCATGGCATGTAAGAAATCAAAGAAAAAATGACACAAGTGTAAGACAATATAAAAATGTATTAAAAATAAAAATAAAGTAAACTCTGTCAACTATCTGGGAAAGCAAATAAAAGGTCCATGTCCGGGAACAAAAATGAGAAACCAAAAAACAAAGGATAGAAAAAAGAATCGATTTTGTCCAAAGTAAACACAAGTAGAATGAAATGAAAGATAAACCATTACGACATGGTGTGACCAATATGAAAGTAAAAATAAAGTATCTCACAAAAAATAACTATATTTACAGGATTGTTCAAGGGTCCATGAGCCCAACACCACAAATTAAACCTAATACTAACTATTTAAAAAAATATGTACAAAGAAGTGGCCATTGTCCAAGCGGTCCAAAAAAAAATTACAAATAAAGGAAACATACCACTAACTAACTAAAAAACTATATACAGAGGCAGCGGGCTAGTCCTGCGGCTCACTTGGTGATGTTGGCCAGGGCATCCTCGAACTCCATGTCTATGTCCTGTAGGCGGGACTCAGTCCTGGCCCCGAGGTCTCGCAGGGACAACCCCATGTGCTCTCCAAATTCCCTGCGAGCCTCCTCGAGGCACTCAGCCCGCCTCAATGCCTGATGCATGGAGATCTCCGCCCTGGCCATGGCGAGCCGCTCCTCTTCCGCCCGCTGCCGCTCCGCATCTATCCGCTGGCCAAACTCCTCCCACACGGAACACACCGCCATGCCAGGGTTGCCCTGCCCTCCGGCCGATGCCTGCCCCTCCGATCTTGATGGCCCTGAGCCATGATGCCTCCCACGTCGAGCCCGCTGCTGCCTGCGACGCCACTGCCTCTGCCAGCACGACGGCATCCAGGCTGATGGTAACCACCGACGCCGTCGTGCACGTGCCCTGCCCGATGATGCCGGCACATCTTCCATCTGCTGGGGTCCACTTGCTGTGTTGTCCACCCCTGCTGGACCTCCGACTCCCAACTGCGGCAGGGATGGGATCCCCACCGAGCTGGCTGCATTGGTTGGGGCAGGTCCACAGGGGGCCATGGTGGCATCTGGGCCGGAAGACGGCAAGGAGAACGACTGGTGGATAGCCTGCACAGAGGAGGAGAGGGCCGTCAGATTGGCCAACACATGCAGGAACCCCCCGAACATGGCCGATCCCAATTGGGCCACGTCGGCACGGTGCACTTCGTGATGACGTGCGTGCTCCTCCCGGGAAGCACGCACGGCATCACGAATCACAGCCGTGCGCATCGCGACCCCAATCAGGACCTGCTCCACGCGGCCAGGGGTTCCCACGGCCGCAGGTGGAGGGGAGTCAGTTGACATGGACATCCCCTCTACCTGCGGACGGGCCTGGGACGGGGCATCCCTGCTGGTGCATGGTGGTGCACTCACAGGGTCAGGGACAGCGACATGCACAGGCCCCTCCACGGTGACCTGTGCTGCCTCCTGCCCCTGGCCCTGGACTGCACCACTTGCACCAGCAGGGATGCTCCCACCAGGGCCCATGTGTGCACCAGTGTCGGCCTCCTCCTCCTCTGTGCAAACCACCAACCTGGATGGCTCCTCACCGTCTCCCGCCGTAGCAGGCCCCTGTGGGGGCTCACCCACCCCTTCCGCTGCAGCCGTGGGGGCATCCCCGCCGCCTTGCTCCACAGCGCCGTCTCCGCCCTCTTCTTCACTAGCCGCTGCGTAGAGGGAGACAAAGAACACAAGCATCAGGCTACTGTACAATGGTCCCCTAGACAGGAAGCAATAGCAGATGAGCACCCCTGTCAAAGTACACTTCCATCATGTCCCTCCACAACACATGGGTCAGTGCAGGCAAAAAACACACAGTAACAGGCATGGTGCATGCCATGCACATTTCCATGCATGTCCAAATGACTATTGAAACATTCAATGAAATGTAACTCACATGCATCATGGCTCATGCATATCACATGCACACACTACACCTCAGTCACATCCATCTGGCCACAATCACACCAAACACAGGCAAAACAAGGGTAAGGTGGGTGCGTCACTGAATCTGTGCATTGTCACACACATGAGTCATGCATCCATGGCATGCACAAGTCACAGACATGCAGGTCAGGCACACAGACATGGCTACCATATATGTACCTGGCATCAGCACCCATCCTCACCCCCATCCATGTCCAGGTACAGAGACTGCCATGCTCTCATGTCCCAAATCTGCATAGTGCTCCCCATGCCGCATTTCTACACATGCAACAACCATGTGGGTCACACATCACTGGTCGCACAGGCAGTACCATGATGTCCCAGCACACATACATGCATATATGGCACATGGCACACATACAGGCAAGTATCATAGAACCAGCACACCGCAACATGCCCTGTCTCACACAGTGATGCTTGGACACTTACCGCTCAACTCCAGACGGGTCTCCCTCTCAAGGATCTGGGCGTGGAGCGCTGGGCGTACGCGTTCCAGGACCCTCTTCTGGATGGTACTCATGTGGCCCCGGCCCCCCTCCACGAGGCGCCGGGCCTTCACAAGGGTCCTGGACCTCAAGTCCTCCCAGCGCTTCTTGATCTTCAAGACGTTGCGGGTTGCCACCCCCTCCGCGTTGATGGCAACCACACAGTCGGCCCAGATCCTCTCCCGTCCTTCCTTGCTGGCGCGGGACGATCCAAAGAGGGCATCATACTGCCCCAGGACATGCTCCACCAGGACACCAACTTCGGTGGCAGTGAAGCTGGTGCCCCTCTGCCCCTCTGGCCTGGGGTTGCCACTGGTGCCAGATGTAGAAGTGCCCGACATGGCAACCCCAGAGGCAGGTGTGGGTGGGCAACTGGGTCCTGGGGCTGGGCTGTGGAGCGATGTAATCCCAGTTGGGAGTCTTCAGTTCCAGCAGGGGTGGACACAGCAACTGGACCCCTGCAGATGGCTGATGTGCAGGCACCAAATGGCAGGGCACGGTGGCAGCAGGCAGGCAGGCAGGCAGGCAGCAGCAGATAGCACGTGGGAGGCTGCTCAGGGCACTTGGGGGGCAGTAACTCGGCCTTCGGGGCAGGAGCGTGGTGTTCCGTGTGTTTTCGGATGGCCAGCTTGATACGGAGTGATTTGGCACGTGAAATTCCTGCACGTCAGCGTGAAATCCGAGGAAAGGCCCTTAGCGCGTAAGTGCGTCAGCACGCATACGCGATTCTATTGGACCAGAGTCCCTCATCGCGTGAGCGCGTCTGACGTGATCCGCACGGGCGTTCCCCACTCAGCACGTGAAGACGGAGCACACGTGGAAATCCTGCACGTCTGAGTGTAATCGCGTGTAATTGGCCAAAAGTGCGCGTTCACGCCATTGGCCTATGTACGTGTATTTCATCGCGTGTAATTGGCCAAAAGTGCGCGTTCACGCCATTGGCCTATGTACGTGTATTTCAGGGTCGCGCGGCCCCTTACACAGGCAAGTACGTCAGCGCACCTGTATGCCTGCAGCGTGGGAATATATACACGCGATTGGAGTGGGAACTCGATTCCAGGGGTGCGAGGCTCACACGCTGCCTACTACACGCGCAAGGCATTAATTTGCGCACTTTTCATTAAACAAGCCAGATGCCAGGATGAACATACCGTTCCTAGCAGCAGTGGCAGTGGGCTACCAAAGGAGGATGAGGAGGAGAGTCAGGGCCAGAATATTCACACCCAGAACCAGCCTATTCGGGATGCCTGATGACCAGGTGTATGGGAGGTACAGGTTTCCAGCACACATCATACTGGACCTGGTCAGTGAGTGGGAGGATGACCTCACATCACCCACCCTGTGCTCCCAAGCACTCAGCCCCCTGCAGAAGGTCCTGAATGTACTGCACTTCTTGGCCACTGGATCCTTTCAGCGGACAAGTGCCATAGTGGGTGGTGTGTCACAGGCCACGCAGTCACGCTGCCTACACCAGGTCTTGAACATCATCACTGCACGGCCCTCAGTCCGCAGGCACATATATCTCCCCAGGACTCATGCAGAAAGGCGGACGTGCATCCAGGAATTCTATGGTGTGACTCAATTCCCCAAAGTGCTTGGTGCTATTGACTGCACACATGTGGCTCTACGTCCACCCAGGGCAACAGAGCACATCTATAGAAACCGCAAGCACTGGCATTCCATCAACGTCCAAGTTGTATGCAATGCCAAGGGAATCATCACATCAGTATATGCCAACTATCCAGGGTCCACCCACGACAGCTTCATCTACAGAATGTCTACCCTATGCCGGGACCTAGAGGCTGGCCAGCATGGAGATACATGGCTGCTTGGTGAGCATGAATGCCACTCCACATGCATGCATGTCAGATACTGGGTCATGACACAACACCACTAATGATACCCATCACCACCTCCGCAGGGGACAGTGCCTACCCTATCAGCCCCCACATGATGACCCCAATCCGGAACCCCACCACGCCACCCCAGGTAAGGTACAACACAGCCCACATTGCTACACGGGGCATAGTGGAGCGCACATTCGGAGTGCTGAAGTCACGCTTTCGCTCCCTTGACCGTTCTGGCGGGCAGCTGTTATATGCTCCCCGAATAGTGTGCAGGATCATAGTGGCAGCATGTGTCCTGCACAACGTTGCAACACGCCGGGGCCTGCCCGTGGACATGGTGGTGCCCCCACATCCACAACCACATGCACGCCCGCTGCGCATGGGAGGGGAAAGGGCACGGGGGGAGGCAGCCCGTACGCAACTGGTGGCCAACTTCTTCACCTAGGAATCACAGTGCTGGCTAGTGCACACTGCTCTGGCACATGCCATCTGACAATCAATGATGACTCTACCTGACAATGTCTGAAATTTACTTGACAATGAACTGTCAGATACACATCAGCCTGAGATTGTTAACATGGAAGTGTCAATATGTGTGCACCCCTAGCTACACATACACCAGCTATGCATCACAACGCAAAGACACAACTCCATCATTCTAAAATGCATTGCCACAGGCGATTCACTACATGACAACATTGCCATGTCACCCACTCCCTTCACAGTCCCGCCACTGAGGACACCATGTCATGGTATGTGACAGCAAACAAACTGGCCATCACAACATGACACCAGTGTCACAAATAGCAGTGCCCCAAATGGAACATAGCCGCACTTGAGCAGCTAACCGCCCTGGGGCCACTACTACACACCTGTGTAAGAGTAATTTCTATCAAATTACACACCAACCCACTCTGAAGCCCACCCAAACAAGACACATTGCATGTAATCAATGGTAGTCTCATTACCTGATTCTGCTGGTATGTCCTCACCGTCCAGATGTACAGTGATGGCGCCATGCAAAAGTGTCAGTGCACATCTACCGACATGTAGTGTGACTCCGGAGAGTATGCCCTTGTGAAGATCTGTGTGAAATACCTGCAAAACATGAGCAACATATGTAAGTAGAGGCACATATCATACCATCATGCATAGTTAGGTGCAACAACAATGAACACTATGAATGTCTACACAGTATTGACTATGGACTGGCCAACAGCTCATGGGAGTCCAATGTCACCGTGTAATTTGCTGTCACTTGGGCACACCCTTTGCAAGCCCATGGAAACGGAAGCAGGAGGGGTGTGGATGTCTGCTACCCAAGCATCGAAACCAAACTCAGGACAAGCCTGCATGTGCCCAGCCACAATACAGTGTATGCCCAGGTACCCACACAAGGCAACACTCTTTCAAAATAAAAATGAAAAATAGAAAAAATGGCCATGAAAGGGCCGGCGGGGGGGGGGGGGGGGGCACCTATGAGGTCCGAGGACAGGATGCACGCCACAATCCACCTGTGTGGATCATGGGAAAGGAAAACACCCCATAGGCTCGTGGCCCACACGGCTACTCTGTTGTGGGAGATGAGTCGCTATGGCTCTGCCCAGACCCTGCAGCTGACTCTGGAGGTGGGGGAGCTGCCTCAGAAGATGGTGTGACAATGGGAGGCAGCCCACGCAAAGCACGAGTTTGCTCCTCCATGGCTGCAAGCAGGCGGGTCTGGTAGTTCTGGTTCTGGGTTATAATCATGCGGAGGTCCCCATGCAGTAACTCCCGGGATGACCTGACCTCCGCACGAGTTGCCTGCATCTCGGCCGAGAGCGTCCGTGTCAGACGCTCCAGCTGCTCCTCTGTCCTTCTATGGGATGAAGCCTCAAGCTCTAACAGGGTCGACCTGAGGTGACGGAGTTCTTCCCTCAGGGCTTCCCTGTGGCGCTGGGACTCCATGGAAAGTGATTCCCCCAGAGTCGCCAGTGCCGCCCGCCTGTCCATGTTGGACGCCAACATATCCTCCCTGTGTGCCTGGCAGATGGACTCTGTAGCCTGCTCCAGTCGCTCCATCAGCCTTTCTGGGGGGACAATGGAAGTGGCCACCCTATCCATGGCCTGTGCAATCATCTCGGATGATGCTGCCTGTTGGGTGGCCATACCGTAGATGGATTGCTCCCATACGGTATTGCCAGGTGGCATACGGCCACCACGTTGACGGGCACCACACCTGCCTGGGGCAAGGCGGACTGCGCCTTGCTGTGCCGGCAAGGCCTCAGGCTGCAGGACTGCATTCCCTCTCTGATCTGCAGCCCCAGGAACAGGATCAGAGATTGGGTGGTGTGGCCCTGCATCCGTAACCACCGGAGGCTGATCTGCCAACACTGACATCCCCATTGAGGCCAATGGCCTGGCTGCAGGTGGGTCGGACAGAGGAGATTCTCTCCCAAGAACACTCACCTGCGACTGCACATAGGTGTCATCCTCCGAGTCTACACCTGAATACTGCTCGGGGGAGGAACCCCCAGAGACACCCCTCGACAGCACGGCCTGCAGCACTTGTGGGTTTTCACCCACAAACACACCACGTCCCTCACTTGTGGTAGGTCGGCCCGGGTTGCCCTCCTGGGACGGCTCCACCACCACATCCCCAGCATCAACAAGTGCTTCGTCCCCTGCAAAGACATGAAAGAGAAAAATGGAAACAGGCATTAGCACCATGGCATGCAACAAGGGCTGATGAACAACATAGGCAGTAGTCCTACGACACATGTCCTACATGACTGGGAGTCCTCCTATGCATTCACCATCACTGGGTCTGTAGGGGAGGCTCAGGGCATACTATGTACTGATTGGAGAGCAACGCCTGCTCACCTTGATGCCTAGCACTGCCATCACACATTGGCCGGTGATTGCCATGTCAAAGGCACATGCCATCACACACATGGCATGTGACATAGCCACCAAGTGAGGAGGGAGAGGAGGGCTACTTTTTTGGATTTCAACCACTCTGGTCCTGACATTGCATCGTCACATCAATTAGTATACATGTTGTACATGGATCTGCTAGTCCAAATTGGCAACGATGCACAGTGCCTTGTCTAGATCAACATAATGCAGTGAACATTGTGATTCCACCTCCCCAACACCTGTAACGGAATAATTTTGCATTCGTGAAGCACCGGTCAAGTAATGTTTGTAGGTGCAGCGGAGCACTGAGGGGTGGTGGGCCAGAAGGGGATGCCAGTCAACAATACTACTGGTGCTGGTGTCATTCATGTCACGCAAGTGCAGGGGTGGGTGGCACAATGAAGTGCAAGGGGGAGTGGCGGCTGGAAGTGCTGTACAAGGTAAGTAGGACTTGACGTCAAGGGCAGATGGTGTTAGGCGCAGACAAGTGCTGGGGGGGTGGCCTATAGGGGTACAGAGACAATCATGCTGTGCTGTGGGCTCGGAGGGGACAGGGGAGGTACACACTGCCTCTGGCTCGGCAAGGTCCTTTCAGATTTCTATGTGTCCTGCAGAGTTGTCACATGCCGCAGATATGTGCCCTTGGATTGGGGATCTCATCTTGGTGAGAAGGGTGAGGCGCTATTGCCTTTGGAGCATGTGGCAGGCCAGTTTGCCAGAGGATGGCCATGATGCAGGACATTCCCTCTCTGCCACCCGGCACCTGTGGTTTGGGTTCCCAAGATCCGAGTCATGCCAGGACTCTGCATTGGCATGGGGCTTCAGACAGGTGGTCATGACCGTGGCTAAGACATCCAGTGTACCTGACATGGAGTGGAGCATGGAGTGGGCCCTGTCAGGATGGGAGTGAGCCTAAGGGGGAGCTGGATGGGGGGGACATTTTGGCAGCATGAGCCTCGACTGACACACACTTCATGGGTCGGAATACAAAGAAGGTGTGTGACAGTGGTGAGGGTGGCTTTG
This sequence comes from Ambystoma mexicanum, assembly GCF_040938575.1. NCBI lineage: Eukaryota > Metazoa > Chordata > Amphibia > Caudata > Ambystomatidae > Ambystoma > Ambystoma mexicanum. Next base: position 1,388,329,269 of record NC_090933.1, on the reverse strand, counting down.
CCTGTGGGGTGTTGAGGGTGAGCTGGGAGGAGAGGAGAATGTGATCACTCCAGGAGAGAGGAGTGCAGAGATGGACGGAGAGGGGAAAGTCAGATGAGATCAGAGCATCAAGAGTGTGCCCTGCAGAATGAGTAGGGACAGACGGGAGTCTAGAGGGTGAGAGGGAGTTGCTGAGGTCACAGAAAGGTCAGGTGGGGGCGTCAACAGGCATGCAGGTGGATGCGTACCGCACCAAGGATGAGGAATTCTGTGTCTGGGGACATGAGTGAGGAGGAGAGGTGAGGACACTCAGTAAGGAAGTAGTACATTTGACCAGTTTTCCCAGACACAGTACGCACTGTTTGGAATGTCAAGGTGTGGTGGACAGTAACCTCACACAAGCCATTCCAGAGTGGAGTAGGTCTAAGTAGGTGTGACAGTGGCAGGAATACCCTCAGGGAAGCCAAGGGCACACCCCCCCTGCACAGTGGTGGCGGCCCAAGGAGAGGGTCAAGGATGCAGACAGAGCTGGCCGTCAGACATGTTTCCATGAGACCAAGGATGTCAAGGTGCATGACCTCATGTAAGTGACAGTTATCGGAGGAATGCCTGATGCAGCCGCAGTGAAAGGAGTGTAATTGTGGAGGAGGTTGACAGCCTTGTAGGACTTACGGGGAGTGCTAGAGATCAGAGGTGCCGCATGTGTAGGAGTTGAGTGGGAGGCGGAGAAGGTTCATGGGAGGGTGCAGGGAGGCAGTGCAGGATTGATGAGGAGAGAGGAGGGGGGACAGCAGGTGAGGTAAGGAAGTTGATGAGATGTGGGTAGCATTTCTCAAGGAGATTGAGGTTGGCCTAAGGGCCTTGGACTGAGACGCTCCCATTACCATGCACATCATTAGTGCTATCTGAGGATTGGAAGGAGTCCAGGAGTACACCCCAACGGGTCCCACCTATGATGGTGGAAGAGGAGCAAGGAGAGAGGACAGGGACCATGTGAAGGGTCTATGGGACAGGCAAAGGCATGTATGAGCAGATGTCAGTGAGAGTTAGCTTAGAGTAGGCTCAGATGCACTGGTCAGCAATAGGGTGGGTCGCATTGGAGGGCAGGCTGCCCTCATTTGACTTTTGGCAAGCAGGTGTCGTGCGTAGGGCACGATGGTCTGAACTGTAGAAGTCATGGAAGATAGACCATGAAGAGCAGCATGGAGTGTGAGGGAATGGGGCTCAAAACCAGACGGTACCAAAGGACCCAGGAAGGAGGTGGATGTCAAGGCTACATCCACATTATGACTGCATGTTGGTAGTCATTTATATACAGAGGACGCATTAGCATGTGGTATCATTGCATGTCAGGCATGTGAAGATGAAACTTGAATGGCTGGGGGAAAGGAGAGGAATGGTATGTAAGACATCAGATGAATAGACAGGGGAGTATGAGCAACAATGTAGTGACTAAATTACTAATCAAGGGCAACTTCCATGGTGTTGGCCCATATGTGCACTGTTGCCAGTAGGGATAATGCTGAGGCCAGATGGTGTTGCACTGAACATACTGGATGAGGCACATGGGTGCCACTATCAACTCTGCCACACACCCCCTTGACAGGCACCCAACATGAATGCTTCACACACACAACATGCACATGGATGATACACACATGCATGTGCACTCACCGGATGATGCCTCGTAATCAGGGAGGTCTCCCACACCTTGGAGTTGTCCCTCGGTGACGTAGGATCCAGCTACGGACTCGTGTGGTGTGAGTTCTATTTCCTGTGCTGGGGACCCACCTCCAGTCACCAAGGTTGCGGCATGACTTGAGGCCAGCTTATCCTTTGCCCTGCGCTTAAGGTCATTCCAGCGCTTCTGGCAATCACTAGCTGTGCGCCTCACTACTCCAAGGGCACTTATTCTGTCAGCAATGGTCTGCCAGTGTGCCTGGCGTCTGGCATGTGTGGTCTTGGACCCTGCAACGATGACCATTTCCCTATCATGATCTGACACATACTGAACAAGTGCATTCAGTTCGGCGTCTGTGAAGCTTGGCTTCCTTGATGGGCCGGACTGTGCAGCCGTGTCTGGGGCATCAGCCTGTGCCGGACGTGCACTCTTCCTCTTGCGCTTGGAAGGGGGTGGGGATCCAGAGTGTCCTACGCCGCTGTGGACACTAGGGGCAGGAGCCGTGGTGGACTCTGTACTGGGTGTGTGTGATTGCCCACTCAGCATGGGAGTAGGTGCAGGCATTGGGGGTAGTGGGATGGGGTCAGGCCTGATCTGAGGTGCATGAACTAGGACCGACACAGTCTTGGCAGGGTGTATGAGAGGTGGGGTGGATTGAGCCACACCCTGGCTACGGGGGCCAGCAGATGACCTATCTGGCATAGATGCGCGTGCCCTGATGACACCAATGTGCACCGGTGCACGTACAGTGGACCTGCTGACCTGGATGTCAGCGATGGAATCACCCTCGGACAGGTCTGGTGCCACAATGGCCTGGTCCGACATGGGCTGATCAGGGTTGGTATCAGCCACATGACTCTCAACTGGGGAGGGGCGGGGGGGGGGGGCATGGGTGTCCCTGACTGTTCCTCCAGACTGGGGGGAACAGGGGCGCCCTGCAAGTCACAACCACGTCCCCTGTTGGATCCTCCACGGCCACCACGTGTGGCTCGGCCACCTTTGCCACCCTTACGGCTTGCACGCCTCCCAACCATGGCACTGATGGTATTGTGCGTATGGGAGTGGGTGTGCACAATTGTCCTGGGCAATTGGGTGTCAAAGGGGTTGGGTACCAGATGGTATTCGTACCCTAGTGCAGTGGCAAGGCTATATGACACCCCTGGGGAAAGATGACGGGTCACGCAACGCACAGGCACCCCAGAAAAGTTAAGGAACGTGCACAATACCCCTCCTAGACCACGTGTGCTGATGGAAAACCCTGCACTACGCTGTGGCATCCAGTAACACAATGAACGTATGCGTGTCACACGCGGCCTAGATTGACCTCTGAAGGGGTAGGCTACACACGGGGCAAGCACAGATGTTAGATACGTGCGTGACTCACCGTCTGCCAGGTAAAAGAGCGTGAAAAAATAGCACTTTTGGTTGGCAACACCCCCGCCAAAAGAAGAGGTGTACGCTGTCTGAGGAGACAGGACAACTGTAGAAGGGGACACTGTTTGAGGGAACAGGCCCAGGAAAACCAGTACAAGAGGAAAAAGAGAAAAGAGCTGTCAGAGGTAACAGGGAGTACGAACTGGAAACGCCGTGAAGTAAATCGCGTGTGAAACGACAAGAAGTACCGAATTCACCCACTCGCTCTCCACGAAAAGCACGTACAAGGAAATAGTGTTCAACACTACCTTTTATACAGGCCCACACGTACATCGTCACTTACGGCGTGTACGTGCTTGGCCCTTTTTCACCAATCACACGCTTTGGCACTCCTGCGTGTAGGTATCTTTTCGCCAATCACACGCTTTGTCACTCCTGCATGTGGATCCTTTTTCACCAATCACGCGCCTCGACACTCCAGCGTGTAGCTCACTTTTCACCAATCACACGCTTTGTCACTCCTGCATGTGGATCCTTTTTCACCAATCACGCGCTTCGACACTCCTGCGTGTCCCTCACTTTTCACCAATCACACGCTTTGACACTGCACGTGCAGGTAACTATTGACGCACATATGCTGGTGACGGGTTTTCGCGCGATGAGTGTGGAGTTTTCAGGTGCAAATTCACTCCCTATCAGGCTGTCCACGCGTTCTAACACGAAAGACCACGCTCCTGGCCAGGAGGCCAAATTTAAGTCCCCAAGAACCCTGAGCACGCTCCCACCTGCCATCGGCTGCTGCCTGACTGCCTGCTGGCCACGTGCCACACAGTGCTGGTGGGTGGGGGTGGTGGGGGCCTGGTGGAGGGTGCCCCTGGTGGATGGGGGTTGGGGGTGGTGGGAGACATGGATGGGGGCCTGATGGCAGGTGCCCCTGCACTGCTGGGGGGTGGGGGTGGTGGTAGACATGGGTGGGGGCCTGGTGGAGGGTGCCCCTGGTGGAAGGGGGTGCAGGGGGACATGATCAGGTGTGCAGGGTAGTCCACTGTTTTGTGGGCTGCCTGCAGGGGCCGGGGAGGGTGTACAGGGTACACCTGTGGGGGCACACCCAGCCTATTCGCATGTGATAATTCCAACGCACCCCTGTGATACACGTACCCTGGCCAATCGCGTGTTGAACTTCCCGCTACCCCTGTAATACACGCACCCTGCCTGTTCGCGTGTGATGATTCCCGCGGACCCCTGTAATACACGTTCCCTGGCCTATCGCGTGTTCTACTTCACGCGTCCCCCTGTAATACACGTTCCCTGGCCCATCGCGTGTTGAACTTCCCGCTACCCCTGTAATACACGCACCCTGGCTGTTCGCGTGTGATAATTCCCGCGTACCCCTGTGATGCACGTTCCCTGGCCTATCGCGTGTTCTACTTCACGCGTCCCCCTGTAATACACGTTCCCTGGCCCATCGCGTGTTGAACTTCCCGCTACCCCTGTAATACACGCACCCTGGCTGTTCGCGTGTGATAATTCCCGCGTACCCCTATGATGCACGTTCCCTGGCCTATCGCGTGTTCTACTTCACGCGTCCCCCTGTAATACACGTTCCCTGGCCCATCGCGTGTTGAACTTCCCGCTACCCCTGTAATACACGCACCCTGGCTGTTCGCGTGTGATGATTCCCGCGTACCCCTGTGATTCACGTTCCCTGCCTAGTCGCGTGTAGTACTTCCCGCGTACTCCTGATTTGGAGATTGCCCGCTTTGCTTTCCTTGTTTGCCTGCCCTGTGAAGTGGTCCGGGGTTAGCGCAGCCCTTAGCGATGATTTAGCGCTTTTGATGGCTTTTCCGTGCGCGAGGGCGTTCTTGGGGGCGTTACTGGCGCTGCTGCAGGCTCGCTGCGATTCTCTGCGCCACGGCTGTTTTGGGAGCTTGAAATCCATGAATACGCTGTGCGCGGAAATCTGTTTTAGCGCACGTGCCTGGCGCAGACTATCGCAGGCGCACGCTGTGCGCCAGCCGCGTGCGCTACTTGTGCGCTGGATTCTATGAATTAGCCTGTTAATGTTGTTTTGTGTTTTATGTATAACTTTGGTTTATTGTTTATGAGAAACCAATTTATGTGGCTGGATTTTGTGATAGGTGTTTGCTGGTCATCCACCTTTGATTATGTGGTTTATACATCACTTTGATGATGTACACTATGAAGGAAGAAATTCATTAAGAAGGACTCCTCCACAGTAGTTGTCAAGTGAATGTTCTGTTGAGAAGTCTATGTACACTCGCAGTATTATTGTGAGATGCTTGTTTATTACGCATAGTGGAGACTGAGATCTACACATTCAGGTAGAGCACTGCTCTGTATTGCAGATGAAATTTAACAGGATGTAATCTATGAGAACGGTTGTTATGTGAATGGATCTCTTCCTTCTCTGAGGCTAGTATTTTGTTTTATATTATGGTTTACCGTGATAAGAAGATTGTGTTTTTAACCTTTGTTTATTACATACTGTTGATGTTGTAAGAGTTTGTTGAGCAAACTAATAAAAAAAAAGATCTGCCGCCAGACACGAAGCCCAATGGCTCCCCTTCAAAGAACGGGTCCTATTCAAAACTCTTGCCGTCACTCACAAGTGCATCACTCACACAGCCTCCCTTTACCTTGCCTCGAAAGTAATGAGAACAGGCTCTTCCAGACCCACAAGAACACCACCACCACTCCCACCGTCTCATAATCCCCAAGTCGAGTCAAACAAGCCAAAGCAGGTGGCGCTAGCGTCCCTTTAATTGCTGCCAAACAATGGAATTCCCTGCCACTCACCCTTAGAAACGAACCCTCACACCTTGCATTCTGCAAAGCACTCAAAACCTGGCTGTTTAACTAACCTCTGCCTACACTCCCGCTCTGCGCATCACGCCTGCGTACTCATGTTCCCTGTAACCTATTGAACTGGGTACACGTCATATGCTTTGTCATGCACCACTGTAACTAGTTCTTGCACCACTGTAACCAATGCACCTACAGTTGTTAGATCTAATACTCTCTGTATGTACTACTGTAACCAAGTAGCCTACTTACCTCTGTAACAGCGCCACGATGCCTGCGGGCTGTAGTGTGCTACACAAATAAAAAAAACTAATAAATAAATAAGGCGCTTTAAAATGCACACTTTTATCCCCATCCAAACTCTCGTTTGAGGGGATGGGTTGCAAGTTGTCCTCCTTTACTCAGTGCAATAGGGGGCATCCCTGGGCATGGGGGGCAAAGAGTAGAGAAAGGGAAGATGGGGGCATGGAGTGCACTCAGGACAGGAGACAACTGCTGCAGAAGCAAAGAACACCCTGTGCAGAGAGACATGCATATATCACAGCAGCTATTTACCTTCTGTTGCCTGCGGGACACTGCAACGCACCAATAGTGTATTCAGGTCTGGAGAAAGAAAATATTACCATAGGATTAATTAATCTCCAAGAATGTACACGACATCCAGAGAAAATATATTTAAGAAATATCCAAAGAGGGAGCTGCCTCGCCCCCTATAAATCACAAACACAGGGGAAAGGCTTAACAGAAGGAGCGTGAAGGAACAGCAGAGACAAGTCACCATTACCCTAAAAGGACACTTTTCTCACCACAAGCGCGTGCAATAGGCCTGTCACTCAGCTGCGGTAAATTATGCCATGGGATTGCTTCAGAGCTTGTGCAGCATTTTCCCTTTAACAATAGAGCAAGAGATGGAGGGGGCAGGAACGCAGCCACGGCTCAGAAGACTGAGCTACCTAGCGCCTTGGGCAGCGAGGCTGGGGTGCAGCGCTGGAGGACAGACATGCGCAGTGCTGAGTAGGCACCAGAGAGCATGCGCAGAAAGGGGAAACGGGAAGTAGGAACTCACAGCTGAAACTAAACCCAAGGAGCATGCGCAGAAAGGAGACACCGGAAGTAGGACCTCACAGCTGAAACTAAACCCAAGGAGCATGCGCAGAAAGGGGGAACGGGAAGTAGGAACTCACAGCTGAAACTAAACCCAAGGAGCATGCGCAGAAAGGAGACACCGGAAGTAGAACTCACAGCTGAAACTAAACCCAAGGAGCATGCGCAGAAAGGGGGAACCGGAAGTAGCGACCCACAGCTGAAACTAAACCCAAGGAGCATGCGCAGAAAGGAGACACCGGAAGTAGGAACTCATAGCTGAAACTAAACCCAAGGAGCATGCGCAGAAAGGGGGAACGGAAAGTAGGAACTCACAACTGAAACTAAACCCAAGGAGCATGCGCAGAAAGGGGAAACCGGAAGTAGGAACTCACAGCTGAAACTAAACCCAAGGAGCATGCGCAGAAAGGGGAAACGGGAAGTAGGACTCACGGCTGAAACTAAACCCAAGGAGCATGCGCAGAAAGGAGACACCGGAAGTAGGAACTCACAGCTGAAACTAAACCCAAGGAGCATGCGCAGAAAGGGGGAACGGGAAGTAGGAACTCACAGCTGAAAGTAAACCCAAGGAGCATGCGCAGAAAGGAGACACCGGAAGTAGGAACTCACAGCTGAAACTAAACCCAAGGAGCATGCGCAGAAAGGGGGAACGGGAAGTAGGAACTCACAGCTGAAAGTAAACCCAAGGAGCATGCGCAGAAAGGGGAAACGGGAAGCAGCACGGACACATCCGAAACATCTACCCAAAGAGCATGCGCAGAAAGGGGGAACAGGAACCAGCACGCTCACAGCTGAAACATGTACCCATAGAGCATGCTCAGAAAGAGGGAACCGGAACTACTACTCACAGCTGAAACTAAACCCAAAGAGCATGCACAGAAAGGGGGAACGGGAAGTAGGAACTCACAGGTGAAACTAAACCCAAGGAGCATGCGCAGAAAGGAGACACCGGAAGCAGCACGCTCACAGCTGAAACATGTACCCAAAGAGCATGCGCAGAAAGGGGGAACGAGAACCAGCAAACTCACAGCTGAAACTAAACCCAAGGAGCATGCGCAGAAAGGGGGAACGGGAAGTAGGAACTCACAGCTGAAAGTAAACCCAAGGAGCATGCGCAGAAAGGGGAAACGGGAAGCAGCACGGACACATCCGAAACATCTACCCAAAGAGCATGCGCAGAAAGGAGACACCGGAAGCAGCACCGACACATCCGAAACATCTACCCAAAGAGCATGCGCAGAAAGGGGGAACAGGAAGCAGCACGCTCACAGCTGAAACATGTACCCATAGAGCATGCTCAGAAAGAGGGAACCGGAACTACTACTCACAGCTGAAACTAAACCCAAAGAGCATGCACAGAAAGGGGGAACGGGAAGTAGGAACTCACAGGTGAAACTAAACCCAAGGAGCATGCGCAGAAAGGAGACACCGGAAGCAGCGCGCTCACAGCTGAAACATGTACCCAAAGAGCATGCGCAGAAAGGGGGAACGGGAAGTAGGAACTCACAGGTGAAACTAAACCCAAGGAGCATGCGCAGAAAGGAGACACAGGAAGCAGCGCGCTCACAGCTGAAACATGTACCCAAGGAGCATGCGCAGAAAGTATACACCGGAAGCAGACCGCTCACAGCTGAAACATGTACCCAAGGAGCATGCGCAGAAAGGAGACACCGGAAGCAGCGCGCTCACAGCTGAAACATGTACCCAAGGAGCATGCGCAGAAAGTATACACCGGAAGCAGACCGCTCACAGCTGAAACTAAACCCAAGGAGCATGCGCAGAAAGGGGAAACCGGAAGTAAAGACTCACAGCTGAAACTAAACCCAAGGAGCATGCGCAGAAAGGGGAAAACGGAAGTAAAGACTCACAGCTGAAACTAAACCCAAGGAGCATGCGCAGAAAGGAGACACCGGAAGCAGCACGCTCACAGCTGAAACATGTACCCAAAGAGCATGCGCAGAAAGGGGGAACGAGAACCAGCAAACTCACAGCTGAAACTAAACCCAAGGAGCATGCGCAGAAAGGGGAAACGGGAAGTAGGACCTCACAGCTGAAACTAAACCCAAGGAGCATGCGCAGAAAGTAAACACCGGAAGTAGGAACTCACAGCCGAAACATCTACCCAAAGAGCATGCGCAGAAAGGAGACACCGGAAGTAGGAACTCACAGCTGAAACTAAACCCAAGGAGCATGCGCAGAAAGGAGACACCGGAAGTAGGAACTCACAGCTGAAACTAAACCCAAGGAGCATGCGCAGAAAGGGGGAACGGGAAGTAGGAACTCACAGCTGAAAGTAAACCCAAGGAGCATGCGCAGAAAGGGGAAACGGGAAGTAGGAACTCACAGCTGAAACTAAACCCAAGGAGCATGCGCAGAAAGGAGACACCGGAAGCAGCACGCTCACAGCTAAAACATGTACCCAAAGAGCATGCGCAGAAAGGGGGAACGAGAACCAGCAAACTCACAGCTGAAACTAAACCCAAGGAGCATGCGCAGAAAGGGGAAACGGGAAGTAGGACCTCACAGCTGAAACTAAACCCAAGGAGCATGCGCAGAAAGTAAACACCGGAAGTAGGAACTCACAGCCGAAACATCTACCCAAAGAGCATGCGCAGAAAGGAGACACCGGAAGTAGGAACTCACAGCTGAAACTAAACCCAAGGAGCATGCGCAGAAAGGAGACACCGGAAGTAGGAACTCACAGCTGAAACTAAACCCAAGGAGCATGCGCAGAAAGGGGGAACGGGAAGTAGGAACTCACAGCTGAAAGTAAACCCAAGGAGCATGCGCAGAAAGGGGAAACGGGAAGCAGCACGGACACATCCGAAACATCTACCCAAAGAGCATGCGCAGAAAGGGGGAACAGGAACCAGCACGCTCACAGCTGAAACATGTACCCATAGAGCATGCTCAGAAAGAGGGAACTGGAACTACTACTCACAGCTGAAACTAAACCCAAAGAGCATGCACAGAAAGGGGGAACGGGAAGTAGGAACTCACAGGTGAAACTAAACCCAAGGAGCATGCGCAGAAAGGAGACACCGGAAGCAGCACGCTCACAGCTGAAACATGTACCCAAAGAGCATGCGCAGAAAGGGGGAACGAGAACCAGCAAACTCACAGCTGAAACTAAACCCAAGGAGCATGCGCAGAAAGGGGGAACGGGAAGTAGGAACTCACAGCTGAAAGTAAACCCAAGGAGCATGCGCAGAAAGGGGAAACGGGAAGCAGCACGGACACATCCGAAACATCTACCCAAAGAGCATGCGCAGAAAGGAGACACCGGAAGCAGCACCGACACATCCGAAACATCTACCCAAAGAGCATGCGCAGAAAGGGGGAACAGGAAGCAGCACGCTCACAGCTGAAACATGTACCCATAGAGCATGCTCAGAAAGAGGGAACCGGAACTACTACTCACAGCTGAAACTAAACCCAAAGAGCATGCACAGAAAGGGGGAACGGGAAGTAGGAACTCACAGGTGAAACTAAACCCAAGGAGCATGCGCAGAAAGGAGACACCGGAAGCAGCGCGCTCACAGCTGAAACATGTACCCAAAGAGCATGCGCAGAAAGGGGGAACGGGAAGTAGGAACTCACAGGTGAAACTAAACCCAAGGAGCATGCGCAGAAAGGAGACACAGGAAGCAGCGCGCTCACAGCTGAAACATGTACCCAAGGAGCATGCGCAGAAAGTATACACCGGAAGCAGACCGCTCACAGCTGAAACATGTACCCAAGGAGCATGCGCAGAAAGGAGACACCGGAAGCAGCGCGCTCACAGCTGAAACATGTACCCAAGGAGCATGCGCAGAAAGTATACACCGGAAGCAGACCGCTCACAGCTGAAACTAAACCCAAGGAGCATGCGCAGAAAGGGGAAACCGGAAGTAAAGACTCACAGCTGAAACTAAACCCAAGGAGCATGCGCAGAAAGGGGAAAACGGAAGTAAAGACTCACAGCTGAAACTAAACCCAAGGAGCATGCGCAGAAAGGAGACACCGGAAGCAGCACGCTCACAGCTGAAACATGTACCCAAAGAGCATGCGCAGAAAGGGGGAACGAGAACCAGCAAACTCACAGCTGAAACTAAACCCAAGGAGCATGCGCAGAAAGGGGAAACGGGAAGTAGGACCTCACAGCTGAAACTAAACCCAAGGAGCATGCGCAGAAAGTAAACACCGGAAGTAGGAACTCACAGCCGAAACATCTACCCAAAGAGCATGCGCAGAAAGGAGACACCGGAAGTAGGAACTCACAGCTGAAACTAAACCCAAGGAGCATGCGCAGAAAGGAGACACCGGAAGTAGGAACTCACAGCTGAAACTAAACCCAAGGAGCATGCGCAGAAAGGGGGAACGGGAAGTAGGACCTCACAGCTGAAACTAAACCCAAGGAGCATGCGCAGAAAGGGGAAACGGGAAGTAGGAACTCACAGCTGAAACTAAACCCAAGGAGCATGCACAGAAAGAAGACACCGGAAGCAGACCGCTCACAGCTGAAACATGTACCCAAAGAGCATGCGCAGAAAGTAGACGCCGGTCATATGTGCATCTACAGTTCTCGAGAGTGTCCATACAACGTTGCCAAAATAAACATGAGGTCCACTTTCCTAAGCAGACCACATTTCCAAGGACCGAATGGTTCATACTGGTTTTAATCCAGTTAGCCATTTCTTACCCATGCTTCTGGCCAGTCATTCACACGGACCAGTTTATTTTCTATTTATTAAAGCAGGCGTTAAATCCCCCAACCCGCAAAGGGACATCGTAGTAAGGCGGTAAGGATTTACCGGTACGGGTATTTTACCGGTACCGGTAAATCCTTACCGCCATCCGTGTAATGAGGCCCCTAGTGTCTTTCAGAGATGAAAATCTATTCAATGTGTTTCATCTAGGTGGTATAACCTTCACGAGGTTTACTTTACACCAAAAGTCAATTTTCAGCCAGGCTAGAGGGTGACCTTAAAAAGTCGACGTCCGGACATTGAATCAAACCCCGAGCAGGGGGAAGAACCCAAAGGGCACCGGCATGGTTGCGCTGGGGTTCATCGATTGTGGGGCAGAAGGACATTTTCTCGATGACCCCTGGGCCCCGGAACACCATGTCCCTCGGGAACCCACCCCACTTCCTATTCCAGTGGAAGGGGTTGACGGTACTCCATTATCTTCAATCCCCATTAAAGAACAAACCTCCAAACTTTTGATGCGACTATCTTCCCATAATGAGTCCATCACATTTGATCTAATAAAGGCAGCACATTACCCAATTATTTTGGATCTTCCTTGGCTTCGGCAACACAACCCCTATGTGAATTGGGCAGATGGTACCATATTTTTGGGCTCAGAGTATTGCCTTCGACATTGCCTTTAAGAAATAGCCATCTGCTTTCAAACTCAACTGAAAACCAATGAGAACAGATCTATATCCCACCTCCAAAAATTGCCCAAATAGTACCATGCTTATCAACAGGTATTCTTAGAAGACGAATACAAGTAGTTACCTCCACATCGAGTAGAGGATTGTTCCATTGAGATCTTGCCCAACACTCAAGTTCCTTTCGGTATGATGTATACTCTCTCTGAGCCAGAGAAAGAGGCCTAAGGTGCATACCTACAGACTTACCTTCAAAACGGGCTGATAATGGGGTTGAAATCCCCTGAGGGTGCATTGATATTCTTCATCCCAAAGAAAGACACTTCAGAATTACGTCCATGTATTGATTACAGAAGCTTGAATAAGATTACAGTAAAGGATAAGTACCCTCTTCTCTTGATCCTGGACATTTTGGAGGCCGTCCGAGGGGGCTTTGATATGTACAAAGTTGAATCTTAGAGGCGCATATCATCTCCTCCGGTTTCATAGTGGCAACAAGTGGAAAACAGCTTTTCGCCCTCCCTTCTGCCACTACGAATACCGTGTCATGCTCTTCGGATTGGCTAACGCCCCGCTTTTTTTTCAGCGATTTATGGATCACCTTTTTTCAGATCTCATATTTCATTCAGTAGTCGTTAATCTCGACAACATTCTAATATTTCCCAGAAATCTTCAAGAACATCAAATCGATGTCTCAGAAGTGGAAAAACGTCACATTCACAAAACATCTGTTAGTTATTTGGCTTTCATTCCATCTTCTGATGGAGCTTCCATGGATCCCTCAAAGGTGCAGGCTATTTTGCAATGGAAAGTGCCCGCTTTGGTTAAAGACATACAAAGCTTCCTGGGCTTTACAAACCTTTATAGGAAATGTTTTCCTAATTTTTCTTTGAAAATCCTACCCTGACTGCTCTTTTGAAGAAGGGAGTCCATTTCTCATGGAACAACAGAGCGAGACAGGCGTTTCGAGTGTTAAAAGCCCATTTCACAAGAGCTCCTATATTACGCCTCCCAAAGCAGAATAGACCATTTATTCTGAAAACGGATGCTTCAAACGCTGCAATTGGAGCCATTCTTAAACAACTTTTCTAAGATGATTGTGAACACCCCATTGCTTATATGTCCAAGCCTCTATCAGGCTCGGAACAGAATTATACCGTCTTGGAAATTAAACTTTTAGTGATAAAAAAACCTGTACCGAATGGCGACATTTGTAACTGGGTTCCAAATATCAGGTGACTGTGAGAATGGACCATCGCAATCTAAAAGTTCTACAGCAACGTGAATGTCAAATCAGTAGACAGGCCTGTTGGGCATATTTTATTTCTCTTTATGATTTTCTTTTCACCTTTCTGCCTGTCACGAGAATCAAATGGCGGACGCATTATCTTGCACCGACTCTGAAGCCGGAGTTCCTCATCAGCAACAAAAGCTGCTTCCCAAAGCTTCTTTTCTATTTACGGACTCCACCTTTCTCCAACAGGTGAAACAAGCAACTCATCTTTGAGACCCATTGATATTAGCCACCATGAAACAGTACGGGTTGTAAGGGGGAGCATGTTTCATGGTCAGACGTTTACATACCCATCTCAACCTTACAACAAGAGGTACTATACATGGGCCATGATGTGAAGACAGCGGGTCATCGTTGAGTTTGTGTAACCTTGGAAAACATCATCAGATATTTCTGGTGGCCCAACCTCAACAACGAAGTTAGAGACTACGTAGCCTCTTGTGCCATTTGTCAGCAAAGAAAGACACCTCGTAGGCTCCCGTTGGGAAAATGAACACAGCCTCCTTTACCATCCCATCCATGGCAACACATCAGTACTGATTTAATTGTTAATCTACCCCTTTCTGACGATCAGACTACAATCATGGTGATGGTAGACTCTCTTACTAAGATGGCTCATTTCATGGCTCATCCGTGTATTCCTACTGCCAAACGTATGGCCGAAGTTTTTCTTCATTCCCTCTTTCCTCTTCATGGCTTGCCGACTACCATAATCTCGGATCGAGGGAGACAATACACCTCTACTTAACAGAAACTATTGTGTAATAAGCTTGGGATTCAGAGAGCCCGGACCTCTGGCTATCACCCACAGTCGAACAAACAAACCGAAAGGCTGAACCAGTCACTCACACAATACTTACAGTGTTTCACATCAGCATCATAGGACAACTGGGCTGCCCTACTACCATTTGCTGAATACGCTTATAATAACTTGATTCATACCTCTACCGGACTCACTCCTTTCTTTTGCACCTACGGTTATCACCCTGCATGTGTACCTTCCGAGACCCCTTCAGACACTAAGGTTCTTTCACTAATGAACTCGTTGATAAGATCCAAACAGGCCATACCACTGCCTTGCAGTCCTTAACAGATTTACGAGCTACCAGCTAGAAGCAAGCAGATATAAGGCGACTTCAAACATCTACTTTGAATGTCAGAGACCTTGTGTGGCTATCATTGCACCATTTACTGAAACATCTGGTCCCATCCAAATTGGTGCCACGCTTTTTTGGTCCCTTCCAGATTCTTCAACTGATCGGGCCAGTCGCCTTCAAACTTCAACTACCCGCTTCATGGTCTCGCATACATCCTGTCTTTCACATATCCCAGTTAAAACCCTATATGACAGATCGCTTTCACAGACTCACTCGCAAATAGCCAGTACCTGTTGATACCACCTCTGGACCCGAATTTTAAGTGAAAGCCATATGTGATTCCATTACCATAGGGGACAGCTACAGTATCTACTCGATTGGAAAGGTTATGGATCGTGCGACCGTACATGAGAACCAGCTTCAGCAGTTCATGCCTCAAGACTTCTCAGGAGATTTCACCGGTTGCACCCTTGGAAGCCTGGTACGCTGCCTCTTCAGGGGTGGCACACTGTTAGGACTTCTGTTAATTCATGGTCTATCTGGCAGCATTGGAGAAAACATCATCCTCACAGGGTTTTTAGCCCTTCAAGATGGCGGTGGCTTGGTTCACTGCTCAGAAGGCAAAACAAACGGGTGATGGCTGGAAGGTTTTGAATTAATCATAACCACGGGCGTAGCCCTGGCCAACCCTCCAGACCATCGTTTTTCAGCCTGCCACACCACTCAAAACCTTCCCCCTCGCCTCTGCTTTCTCTCCCCCTCTCCCCTGCTAAAGTTACTGAAAATGCACTGAATCTGCAACTGGGCCACTCACCTTCTCGGTCCTTGGTCCAGCCACTCTCCCCTGCACTGCCTCCCTGGCACCCCCGGCACTACGGGACTGTGTCTGTATCCCTACAGCCCCTCCTTCCCAGCACTTATCTGCACTTACTTGCACTGCCACAAGCTGGCCCTTGTTACTTTCCTGTATGCTATTAACCCTGTACTGTACTTTCCCCTCTGCCTTTCCCCTTGCACTTCTCCCTTTCCCCTCCTCCCTTGCACTTGCACGATCTGAATGACACCTGGCCTAGTAGGATCGTTGTATGTCTCCCCTTGTTCCCCCCCCCTGCCTCGCCGCGCCTTGAAACACTTGTGTATAGGCGCGTTATAAATGCCATATCATATCATTACAGAAGGGGAAAAACCATATGCAAATCAGGTTTGGTCCTACCTCAAAAGGGGCAGTCCAGCCCAAACATCTAGGTCACATCCCTTCTGCACGAGACCACAAGCATCCCCAGACATGTTTCAGCCTTGTTGGGCGTCATCAGTGAGGAGTAGCTTGGATCTCTAGGCCCGGCATACTCAAGACCCACGTCTGGGCATACCCGTCCCACTCAGGGTGACTTTAGCAAAACAAAAAGGTGATGGCTGGAAGGTTTTGAATTAATCATAACCACAGGCGCAGCTCTGGGCAAACCTCCAGAACATTGTTTTTCAGCTTGCCAAGCCATTACAGAAGGGGAAAAAACCATATGCAAATCAGACTTGGTCCTACCCAAAAAGGGACAGTCCAGCCTGAACTGCTAGGTCACATCCCTTCTGCATGAGACCACACGCATCCCCAGACATGTTTAAGCCTTGTTGGGCATCATCAGTGAGGAGTAGCTTGGGTCTCTCAGAAGATCTGGTAACGTTGCAGTTCTTTACAAGATGGCACCCAGATGCAATCCGTCCCAAGGATCGTTGCCAGAGAGGGAAACAGCATAAGAAGCAGCCCAACGGTGAGCACCTTGCGTCGCTTCGTTTTTCCCTACTAAGCATTGATGCTGTTACTCTACCCTGTTTTCTATTCCCTGTTTTTCTCTTAGTCCTTCTGCCTTGCCTTCACCATATGCCTCCTTTGCCCATCCTGTTTCACTCTGCCTTCGCACTCTGTCTGCCTGCTCTGCGAACCAAGTTCCCCAAAGGAAACCGAGTTCCTATTCCCTGTCCGATTGATTCAGTAGCCCCCTTGGCGCCTCAGTGAGTTTCCTTTACATCGGGGCAAGTCACAGATAACATCAGTTCGCCGGAGCTGAAGACCTTCACCAAGATTCTTCACCTCCGACAAGGGGGTTTCCCTGTATGGTTTTTTCCCCTT
The DNA here is from genome assembly GCF_040938575.1 of Ambystoma mexicanum. Lineage (NCBI taxonomy): Eukaryota > Metazoa > Chordata > Amphibia > Caudata > Ambystomatidae > Ambystoma > Ambystoma mexicanum. Next base: position 1,388,312,415 of record NC_090933.1, on the reverse strand, counting down.
GGGCATCGCCCATAGAGCACACACGGCCGCCCTATTCAAATTGGGTACGTGAATGCTCTTGTGGCGTTGTCCAATCACATCTCTCTGGATTGAAACACCGGCTGATCGACAACAAGATTATAGGTTAGCCCCGACTGCAAATCCTTACAGGGCTCTCAGCACGGTCAGGATGGTTCTCAGATGGCCTTCGGGTCCCTGCCCGCCACTCTGGTCTGGATTTCTGCTCCATGCTCTCTTCCCACATGCACATGCTTGTGGCCCTTGGGAACTGATTATGGATGGCCACTTTTGTGCCAGTTCATTGGGCACTCCTGAGTGGGAACCTACTCAGAGAGCGAGTTATTTGGCTGTGTTCCTTCTCATTAGAGAAGCTTACAGACCTTTGTTTATATGTTTAGGGACATGGGATTTCTCCCTACGTTACCCAGAGTAATCAAGACAAGGACGGCTTGCTCACTGTGCTTAGAGAGGCACAGCTTGACCTCACTGATGAGACCCGACCAGGCCGAAACACGTGTCTGGGGTTGCTGTTTGTACTCTTGTTCAGAGGAGAATTGCTTAGTATTTTGATGCTGGACTGCCCACGTGGGTAGTACCACACTGATATGCAAATGGTTATTTCTCCTCTGTGAAATGTACAGTGAGCTAAAACGTGGTTATAGACCCTCTGAGTGGGCACCTACCTATAGAACAGGTTATTTGGCCATGTTTGTTCTCGGTAGAGGGGCTCTCAGACCTTTTTGTGTATTTTTAGGAACTTGGGGCTCTGCCGTACGCTGCCCAGGGTAATCCAGACGTGGACCCCCTTGCTCACTGTGCTTAGAGAGACACAGCTTCGTCTCACTGATGAGGCCCGACTATGCTGAAACACATGGCAGAGGTTGCTGTTGGTACTCTTGTTCTGAGGAGAATTGCCTGGCATTTCGGTGCTGAACTGCCCAAGTGGATGGGACCAGACTAATATGCAAATGGTATTTCTCTTCTGTGAAAAGGACAGTGAACTAAAACGTGGTTATAGACCCTCCGAGTGGGAACCTACCCATAGAACATGTTATTTGGCCGTGTTTGTTCTCGCTAGAGGGGCTCCCAGATCTGTTTGTGTATTTTTGGGAACTTGGGGTTTCACCCTAATTTACCCAGGGTAATCCAGATGTGGACCCCTTGCTCACGGTGTTTAGAGAGGCAATGCTTCAACTTACTTATGAGGCCCGACTAGGCTGAAACATGTGTCTTGGGTGGCTGTTGGTACTCTTGTTCAGACGAGAATTGCATAGCATTTCGGTGCTGGACTGCCCAAGTGAGAAGTACAGTCAGCTAAAACGTGGTTGCAGACACTCCAAGTGGGCACCTACCCATAGAACAGGTTATTTGGCTGTGTTGGTTCTCATTAGAGGGGCTCACAAACCTTTTTTGTACATACAAGGTAAGTTTCTTGGGACACATCCACCTGCACCCTCTCTCTCAGTCAGGCCCACTCTAGGAACACTCTGCACATAACATTCTCACAGCACTCAGCATCCCGGCAACCGTAACATTGTAACATATATAGCAACAGGAGGGAAGGCAAATCCAAGCCACAACACTTATCCTTCTGTCTGTCTGGCCTTTTGATTCTGGTGGCCATTCTGACAATATACACATACAGCCCAAGAGGAGCAGAATGGATAAGTTTGAAAGTAAGGAGGAGCAGAAAGGAGGAGCAGAAATCAGCCCATTCAGGAACACTGAGGTATGATACGATATATGATATGATATGTCATTTATAACGCGCCTATACACAAGTGTTTCAAGGCGTGACAAGGCAAGGGAGGGGAACAAAGGGAGGACAGAGACAACGATCTTACTAGGCCAGGTGACATTGAAATCGCACAAGGGCAAGGGAGGAGGGGAAGGTGAAAAGTGTGAGAGCGAAGGGGAAGGAGGAGTGCAGTACATAGGATAACAGTAATAAATAGACACAATAAATAGGAACAATACATAAGAAGTGCAGCCAGCTGGTGGCAGGTGCAAGGGTAAGTGCAAACATCAGGTGGCAAGTGCTGGTAGGGGCTGTAGGGATACAGAAACAGCCCCAGAGTACAAGGGTTGCCACAGGGGCAGTGCAGGTGTGCAACTGGCGGGAAGGGGACCTGGGCCCGAGAACAGATGGTAGCCAAGTGACCAGTGCAGTTTCAGTTTTAGCCAGGAGTTCAGCAGGGGAGAGGAGGAGAGAAAGTAGAAGCAAAGAAGAAGGTCTTGAGGTGCTTCTGAAACCGGAGATGGTTCTCCTCAATTTCCAGAGAGGCAGGGAGGCTGTTCCAGAGGGAGGCCCCAGCCGAAGAAAGAGATCTGCCACCAACTCGTTGCTTGGAGAAGCGACTGACCTTGAGGGAGTTGGAAGCGTATCAGTGAAGAACTAGAGAACGAAGATATTTAGGAAGAGAGAGTTGAAGGTATTGAGGCCCCAGGCCCCAGAAGGCCTTGTGGACAATGCAGAGGGTTTTTAATTTAATCCTTGCCGCCACTGGGAGCCAGTGCCGAGATTTCAGTCCTGGAGAGATACGATCCCCAGGCTTGAAGCCAAGGAAACGTCTTGCAGTCCTGTTCTGGATGAGTTGCAGTGGTTGGAGTGTAGAGGCAGGCAGATTTAGAAAGAGGCTGTTGCAGTAGTCCAGCCTAGAGAGAACCAGAGCTCTGGAGACATTGCGCTTCTGGGGGAAGGAGAGGAAAGGAAGAATACCTCTGAGGAGGTGCAGCTGGTAGTGTGACTTCTTAGAGACGTCAGAGATGTGAGGAGAGAAGGAGAGTGTGGAGTCGAAGATGACCCCATGGTTTTTAGCCTCACAGGTGGGAGCAGGAGGAGGGCCAAGAGAGGTTGGCCAGAGAGAGACAGAAAAGGGTGGAGCGGGTGTGCCGATGAGGAGAATCTCAGTCTTACTGGTATTAAGGCAGAGATCAATGGCAGCACACCACTCCTGGATAGCAGACAGACAGTCAGAGATGAGGTAAGGAGAAGAGGTGGCTGGAGGGAGCCTGAAACTGAGCTGAGTGTCATCCGCATAGCACTGAAATTTGGGGCAGGGAGCGGCAATGCGGTGGGCGAGAAGTGATGTTCATGGAGACAACCAACAGATTTAGTGTGAAGATTAAGCTTTTACAGGGGTTTGCCCAGGAACGGAGTGATGGAGATTGGGCGATAGTTAGCCGGGCAGGACGGGTTGGCAGAGGGTTTCTTAAGAAGAGGGTGCACAAGGGAGTGCTTCAGGGGGGAAGGGAAGACCCCAGTGGCGAAGGAGTGGTTGCAGAAGTCAGCCAGAGCAGGAGCCAGGGTGTCAATGTGGTCCTTGATGGTTTTGGAGGAACAGGGGTGAACCTGTTTTGACAAGACTTTCATAGATCGGACTTGTCTAGAAACCTCATCTGGGGAGAACAGGGAAAAGGCAGAGAAGGAGGGAGGAGAGGTAGCCGAAGAAAGGCCAGATGAAGTGCAGGGAGTAGGGGAGGGGGAAGAGAGAGAGAACAGGATGTCTTGAATTTTAGAGATGAAATGAGAAGCCGGAGCCATGCAGAGGGCCTAAGATGGGACAGCGGAGGTAGAGACTGCAGCAGGATTGGCCAGTTCCTTGCAGATTTTAAAGAGTTCGGCTGAGTTGTTAGATGCTGCAGAGACGCAGGCTTGGATGTGAGCTCTCTTCTTGGTGCTGACAGAGAGACGCTATTTCCTGTGGAGCAGGCGGCAGGCCAGTTTGTCAGAGGATGTACCGGAAGCACGCCATTTTTTCTCAGCCACACTGCACTTGTGTTTGAGGGTGACAAGGTCTGAGTCATACCAGGAGTTGCGCTTTGGGCTTCAAGCGGAGCCTCATGACAGGGGCAAAAAAATCAAGAGTATCAGTTATAGCAGAGTGGAAAATGGAAAGGGCTGTGTCAGGGTGTGAGTCAACCAAAGGGGCCAGGGGGGGAGAAAGTGACGGTGAAAGCCTCAACTGACACAGCTTCATGGGTCGAATAATCAAGAAGGTGGGTGGCAGTGCTGGAGGTGGCTTCGCCTGAGGGGTAGAGAGGGTGAGCTGGGAGGAAAGGAGAAAATGAACGCTCCAGGAGAGAGGAGTGGTGAGAGGGATAGAAAGGGGAAGGTCTGAAGAGATCAGAGCATCCAGAGTGTGCCCTGCAGAGTGAGTCGGGCCAGAGAGGAGAATAGAGAGCGAGAGAGAGTCGCAGATGTCACGAAAGAGTCCAGAGGAAGGACAGGAAGCATCCACGTGGATGTTAAACTCTCCAAGACGGAGGAGTTGAGTGGTTGAGACCAGGAGGGAAGAGTAGAGGTCTGCCAACTCAGAGAGGAAGGAGGAGATCTGACCAGGTGGCTGATAGATGATAGCCACAGTAAGGGAATGGCTAGGAGAGATAGAGGCATTCGAAAGAGGAGTAGGCTTGCGTAGGAATGACAGAGGCAGGAAACCTCTCGGGGAAGATCAGGGCTACACCCCCTCCAGAACGGTTGGACCTGGGCGCAGAGAGGATGTTGTAACCATCAGGGAGGAGAGTGTCAAAGCTTGTAACAGAGCTGGTCATGAACTATTTCTCGGTGAGGCCGTGGACATCAAGGTCAAGTTCTTCCAGGAGGCGGTAGATGTCAGAGGAGTGTTTGACAGCTGAGCGAGAGTTAAGAGTGGCAATATGGAGAAGGTTGCCACCCTTGAAAGACTTCCGGGGAGGTGTACAAATCAGAGGTACGCCCTGTGGAGGTGTAGAAGAAGCCCGACGGGGGGAAGAAGAGGAAGGAGGAGAGGACAAGGAATCCAAGGAGGAGACAGCAGGGGGAGGCAAGGAAGCCATAGGGGTAAGAGAAGGGACAGCAGGAGAAGGAAGGAAGTTGATGAGGTGCGGGAAGCGTCTATCAAAGAGGAGAAGATTGGCCAGAGAGCCTTGGACCAAGACAGTACCATTCAGGTAAACATTTATGATGACCTTAGAGGAGTCGAAGGAGGCCAGGAGGGCCTCGTACCTGGTGCCCCCATTAATGGGAGAAGAAGAGAGACAAAGCACAGAGACCATATGAAGAGTCCATATGTCTGACAAAGGAACAACAAATATGCTTTGGTGAGGGTTTGCCTAGAGGAGGCACTGGTATAGGTGTCGTCGATAGAGAGGCCTGGGTTGGAGACCAGGATGTCCTTTTTAAACTTCTTCCTACCAGATTTAATAAGGAGAGCAGAATAGTCGATAGAGAAGCAGTTGGAAAAGTTAGGAGAGACAAAGAGCACCATAGGGTGGCTGGGGAGAGGAGAGAAGAGGAACGGGTGGGAAGGAGGGGTGGAAGGGGCGGGGAGTACATTAGGAAAGGATGCATGGAGGGGCGCAATCAGATGGTAGCCCCTGGAGGCTGGTAAATGGTAGCAATGGTCAAGGTGGAGGAGGGAGAGATCACCAACTTGCAAACCAGGCCCACAAAGGAAGAGTAGAGCTGGGTGGGTAAGATGGAAGAAGGAACCCACTCAGGGAGGATTAAGGCAACCCCACCGCCAGCACGGTAAGGTTGAGGCTTGGAAATGATCTTGAAGCTGTCAGGTAGGAGGGAGTCAAAAGAAGTGACTGAGCTGTCATTGAACCATGTCTTGGTAAGAGCGAGAATGTCGAGGTCAGTGTCTTTGAGTCATGAAGTCCAATGTCGATGTTTGGAGAAGGTAGACATTTGGAAGAGGTTGAAGAGAGGGGACAGGAACCGCAGATAGGAGTTTTCAGTAGTGCAAAAATGTGAAACACTCCAAGGTATTTTTTCCTATAAAACCTAGCAAGATGGAGGGGAGATCTACATTGATTCACAGTGATACTCTGTCCAATTTGTTTCTGGCATCGAAATTAAATAAAGCAGACTCATGTTTGATTCTAAATCTAAGTTTGGAGTGATTTCCTTCCACACCATCATCACAATACATTTCTTGTTTCAAAGTTTTATCCAAGGCATCCGACTGTAAAACTATAAAAAAAAATAGTGTTTTTTGATTTGTGGTTACTTTGTGACAGTACACAAAGGTAATATTTGCTTTTGGAAGTTCAAATATCCAATCTGAGGACCAACACTACTTGTTTCACTTTTCAAAACTGATAAATGATTTTAACAAGCAACAATTGGTCCCGGACAGATTAGAGTGGCCTAACACATGCATTTAGTATCTGGAAACTTATGAAGGAGTTAGCACTTTTGCTAACATCCCATGATTTGTAGTTTCAAAGCGAATATTATTTGTTTGTTTTCTGCCGGCATCAGCCCCTCAGATCCCTCTGGGTTATGCTGATTAGAACCTTACATTTGTTTGGAGCCTCTGTTCACAAATTTAAAGACTGATGATAGATTACAAAAAAGCAGTGACAGGTCTCACACATACCTGGACAAATGAGTGCACCTCAATTGAGCAGACATGCTCATGTATGTAGCTTCTGTAAACATATGAAGGAGATTTTCTAACAAACCTGACGTGTTCTAAAATAGTAGTATCTTGGCAAAGTTCCATTGAGGTGATTTTTACCAAACATCACCATTTATCATGCCAGAGCACATTATAGTTTTGGTGTTTTTTTCAGCATTCATACCCTCCGAATCTACAAGTGTTGTTGATGGAGTTTTAGCGGCCTGAGGACTGGGCATTAAAAGGGGAAGATTTATGGTCATGTTTCTCTGAAAACCAACAGCTTCCAGACTATTCTTACTCCTTGACCCAGGTCTGGAGTATGGAGGCTTGGTGATGTATCTGAGCCAGGGATTACATGGAGCAGGAACCAGGCTGACTCAGGTAACTGTAAAAGGAACAGGCTTTATTCCTCTTAGTTACATAGGTATAGTCAATGAAAGGTAGGAGAGTAAGTCACAAGCCTCTGCCCTGGTTCCCAGTCTATCTCCAAGTCCCAACCGACACTCTGTGGAATCCCCAAGCCTCCCACACTCCAAGCTCCACCTCTCCATTCTATGAGGCCCCTGCATACACAAGCACTAGCTACAATCATACCAGGATACCACACATCCCCCTCCTTAACAACCAAACTCAAGAAACAGAATACCCTCACCATCATGCTAGGATCACAATCAAAACAAACCAAAACACATTCTACCCCGGCCTGCCACACAGAGGGCTCAGTGCTGCCACCACCAAGAGCATACCTTGCCACATGGACAATAAAAATTAAGCTACCAACATAAACCCTCCTAACCTACCACCTTTGCCAGAACTGCCACTCCTGGCCTCAAGTCTGCCACACCTGAGCACAAACCACGTCTCAACGGGACCAACATACCTTCCAAAATAGTGTAGCCCCACAAGCGTACACAATGGCCTAACAAAATCCTAACATGCCAACAACAAACAAAACCAAAGTATCTAAAAACAACCACGCCTCAACACCTTATCCTTACTCCCCTAAAGAAAACATAGAAAAGAATGAAAAATATAGCAAGAAGACTAACTAGACAAAGACCACATAAACTACAAAACGCAACCATAGAAAGGAAGAAGAATGGTGCGTAAACCCAACCACGGTAAAGACCATGCTAAAAATAAACTGTCTACAGCCGTTACAGATGATGGAATGCAGCAGTAAGGCATAGAATGTAAATATGCAGGAATATATCATCATAGCACAACAAAAAAAATAGTGTCATGCAAAATTCCACAGCTCCTAGTAAAATGTAATAAACTTTGATGTTAACATTTCTTAAACAATTCAATTTGCCAGTGCGTGGTTAAACTGGTCCTCTACCGACCACAACTACAAGGCCTACAAACTGTGTGCCACTCCAAAAACCTATTAGACAAAAAAAATCCACTGGCGTGCTAAACAACTGAACTTACCCTGCACCACCTGGCACCACAGACAACTACTAGGAGACCAACTACTCCTAAGAAAACACCACTATGTGCGGTCACCTTAAACGCACATACCTACAAAATGGGCCCCCTGCCCAAAACTCCCATGCAAAATGCATATACATGACCCCCAAACTACAAAAAATGGGCCCCGTGCCCTGGTGTCTACATATCTACCCTACTAAGGGTTAACCTCAAATAGAGCACTACTGTCACAAGTGTCCAACCTCCAAAAAGGAAATTGAGGCTACTACAAAAGGTTTTCTAAAACTGTGGGCAAACACAACCGGCCGGCATGTGAAAGCCACTCCCCAAAATGTACATGTAACTCCACAATGTCCAACTCCACTGTGCGCAATCTTGGGTCAGACACCAAAAACTCCATTTGCACACACACATGCAACCTCAACAAATAACCCATACTGCAATTCCATCCTCTCCAAACTCACTGCCCACGAAATACATACACTATACATAAATGCGCATTAAACAGGTGTATATTCCCAACAAAAAAAAGTGGTGGCGATCAGTCACCATGCTGGGGGCGCACGCAAATCTATAAAAGCAAATCTTAAGCATATTCCACAATGAAACATTCTTGTATAAATACATGACATGCTCCATATCTGATACATTCCTACAAAAATACATACATTTGAAAAATGTGGTGGACTTTTCCAAATAGGCGTAGTCTCTAGTCTCTCCCTTCACTTCATGTAAAAACAACACAATTGTGAAATTGCAAAACTTCATATATAACAGAACTCTCCTCTGTTTCAGAGTCCTGTACTTTGTCGGTAATGTATGCATGCAGTCCATATCAAAAACAGGATCATTTGTGCATCACCGTACATCCCGAGTTTAAAAAAATGCTCAATTCAAACGCTGCACCATACAGCTTGCCCCCCAAAGAACTCGGCTCCCAATCCGCAAAAGAAATCAATAGCCCAGCACGTCAGATAACCTTATTAAACAACACACTCCGTATTGTTCTTTCACTAAAATCAAACATGCAGGCAAAACTCTTGAGTGCATTTCCATTGCACACTTTAATACCATGTGGCTCCTTCTCCTGCCGGCCAGCACCGAACTTAAACGTTCTTGACACGTGCTGTTTCCAGTGGCTGTCCGCCGCTGGAATGTCCAAAAATTATGTCCGGATGGCTCACCGGCGCTTCGTTATGAAGCCGTGAGTATCCGAGGCCTATTCATCAAAATGGCCGCCGGCCGCGTGCGTCTCTCCCCTCTCCGCGGTCAGAATTCGCTGAAGCGCTCACGTAGGATCATCTACGCTACGAGCGAATGTCTCCGCCTGTTCCATGAAGTGATCCCGGCACTCGTCGCCACTGTTGGCGGTGTCCGTACTCTGCCGTCCGTGAGCCCCCCACCCTCCGTGACACAGAGACACGGAGACAGCGATCTTGCTAGTGTGGGCTCCCCGGTGATTGTGATGTCACCGGGCACGCCCCGTTTATTTAAGCAAGATTGAAGCTGTGCAAAATTGGACAACACCTACTACTCAAACCCAAGTGAGAGCCTTCCTAGGCCTCACTGGGTATTACAGGAATTTCATTGAGAACTATGGGACCATAGCTTCTCCACTGAATGTAATCTCCTCTCCAAAATTCCCTAAAAAGGTCAAATGGAATGAGGAGTGCAATCAGGCCTTTGAAAAACTGAAGAAAGCTCTTTGCCAAGTTCCAGTATTGAGAGCTCCTGACTACCACCAAACTTTCATTGTACAAACTGATGCTTCCAATGTAGGTATAGGTGTAGTTCTAAGCCAACTGGATGAGAAGGGTAGGGAGCACCCCATTTGCTTCATCAGCCGTAAGCTGAAGGATCCTGAGACAAGGTGGGCAACAATAGAAAGAGAATGCTTTGCTATTGTGTGGGCACTGAAGAAGTTTAGGCCATACTTGTATGGTTCTACTTTTGTCATTCAGACTGACCACCAACCCTTGAGATGGTTAATGCAAATGAAGGGAGAAAATCCAAAACTATTGAGATGGTCAATCTGCCTGCAAGGGTTTGATTTCACCATTGAGCACAGGTCAGGGTGTCACCATCAAAATGCTGATGGACTCTCTAGAAAGTATGTCATCGACTAGAGGTATGAGGTTCATCCAGGAGTGGATTAAATCCTCCTGTCCCTTAGTCTTTGGGGGGCGAGTGTTAGGGAGAATTCTCTGTTTAGGCTGAATGTCCTAACCTAGTGAGTCCCCCAGCAGCTTTGCTGGATTTTTGGGGTTTATTTTATTCTCCTGCCAAGAGTGATACTCTTTTACCCTCACTCTTGGACATGATTTGAGTGTGTTTCTTTGGATCTAGAAGTGTTTAATGGGCTATGGGGTCTTTTACTCCATAGGGTTTCATGTGTTTTTGTGATATGTGTTACACAGCACCCTCAGTGCAGTAACACAGGGGTGTCATAGTGACCCCCCAGTATAGACTCCATACCCTGGGACTGACTACTGTCTCGCAGGGCATGTAAAGTCACCATTGACTTTGCTAGTCTTAAATTCTGAGCAGAACCAGTACCAACCATCATATTGTGGACGTACTGGCTGGGGCAATTCGATTGCCTCAGGATCTGTTAGTCGAGGGGGCACGTCTCCGTCCCCCCTGATCGAATTTTGGCTGGTGGTAGTGGATACTACTTTTTATATTCAACCGCGAATATTTTCCTATGGGATTTCCCATTGTTTTAGGCTACTATCTTTATTTAAATATTTACGGTAGCCTCAAACATACCGCCGGTTTATTTAAGTAATATTAATTCTCCGGTTGGTATTTTTTGCCAAAACTTGATTCTAAAATGGCGTTTGTGTTCTCTTCTGTGACTCCAACCCAAGTCGAGCCCTTTGTTCCACTTTTTTGCGGGCTTCTCCACAGAAGCCCTCCAAAGTGGTGCCACTATGTCTGGGGTACTTAGGAGGGGTGGAGGGGAATTTAGGCACCCTGGACTGAGTTGCCTAGGCAACTCAAGTCGCACTCCGTCCTGATTGGCCCAAGTGGTGAGCCGGCCGGCTCACCACTTAGCATGTTTGAGTGACAGCTAGGCTGAGTGAATGGGGGTTTGCTGCATAAAAGCAGGGCTTTGGGGACTGGAACTTCAGAAGTCGCCACAGGACCTAAGAATCCGACGAGGGAGAAGCTGAGCCGACCTGCCACGACACCACTACCGGTGGAGCCCTGCTGGACCGTCTCACCACTTTTTCCCAACGACAGAGGAGATCTCCCGCCGGAGTCTTTTTCCTTTAACTGGTGGGGATAACCAGTTTCACCGTCTTTTTGCTTTCCTGACGTATCTCGTGGCCGCCTTGCCCGTGCCAAGCACCCCGGCAACCGGATACCACGTTTTACCACGACCGCGAGACAAAGGTACCACCTTTAACCAGAAAACTCCGCGGCTGGTTTCTGCCCTGGTAGTGCAACGACCTTCGTCTTTCCTCCAAGTCGAGATCTTCTCTTCCCCTGGATGACTACGCAACTTGCACCCACTACCAGGAACAACTGCCACCGTTGGAGGATCCTTCCCACTTAAGGTACCGTGTCCCGCCTGGCTTCCCTTGCTACTGGCTGTACGGGGTGGATTTAGCCCCCGGCTTTCGAACCTGGGTTAGCCTGGGACACCCTGGCTAAACTTTTCTAAGCCTCTCTAAACGCTTTTCTGAACCCTCTGCAAGACTTTATAAGCCTATTGTAACTGTGTGATCTTGGGCGCATTTGTGCTCTGCTCTCTCTAAGAGTGGGCCCAGCCTTTGGACTTTGGCTCACCAGTGAATTTTTGCTCTCTGCCTTGCTAACAGTGTTCTGGAATCGTACAGTGGTGTACCTTTTCATATTCTGCCTTTTCCCCCCCCTTTTCCACAAACTTATTGGAGTGCCATCTAGTTAAGCGCTCACCTCTGTATGAAAATAAGTGGTGTTTTACTGTGACTTATCTGATAAGGAAAAAGGGGTGTATATATTACAATAGTAACTGTGTTTAGAATATTTTACAATAAGAGTGCTGGAGTGTTTCAAACCGTGTGTTTTTAAATACATAATTATATACTTTGATACCAAAGCACTGGTCAGTGTTTGCTAGTATTATTGTACCTGAGTACCTATTGTGTATACTTTGCATACTGCCTAAGTCTTCTTGAGGGAAGTCTGACTGCTCAGCCACAGCTACCAAGTGAATCTGTGTGGTACAGACTGCTACCAAGTGGGTTCACTGCCAAACGCCTGTAGTCCTAAATCTTTTGCAGTGGTCCCAGAGGGAACTGCACAGGTTTCCGCCTAACACTGGTGTACAGCGGTGGGATTTGTATCGAGTATACAGTTTAGAGTGTTTTTCGACACTGTAGGATAACTAACCACAAAACTTTGCACAAAAAGCAACTTTCAAAAAACATGTCTATGATGGAAACTTACAGTCAAGAGTCTTTGTCAAGTGAAAATACTGAGGGTCTGCGAGCTCTCTGTAGGCAAGAGAATCTTCCTGTAAGAGGCAAGAAGTTAGAACTAATCGAGAGATTGCTGGCGAACCAAAGTCTGGGTATTGGTTCAGAGGAACCAATCTCTCCAGCAACTGTAGATAACAGTAATGGTGTTGATCTGAATCGTAATTCTGATGATAGCGATGAAGAGGCTGACGAGGACGGAGAGGCTAACGAAACTGTCTCCCCTGCTCCTTTACCTGCCTTACCAGCTGTGCCTACGGGGCCCATACCAGGTCCAACAAGTAACCCTGCTTATTTTGAACTAGAAAAAATGAAGCTCGAATTAGAATATAAACGGTTCTTGGCTCAATCTGAACGAAACCAAGAGCTCGAGTTCAGACGGATGAATGCCCAGGCTGAGCAGAAGCAAGCTGAGTTAAGACTCCGAGAAATAGAACTTAATCACGAATTAGAGATGAAAAAGTTGTCTATGGAAAATGCTTCTCTCTCCTCTGGTTCCTCTAGGAGCTCCAGTCCCAAAAGACCCCGGATGCCGAAGGAATTAGTGGGTATTTATGAACCGAGATTGGATGTGTTGGATTGGTTGAAACTGTTTGAATACAATCATGGGCTCCAGGACATCACCGGGAATGCTTTACTTCCCTGGTTGTTCTCTAGGCTCCCTCCTGTTGCGACTGATGTGGTAATGGAGTTGGGGGAGGCGGATAAGACGGATTACGAAAGTGTGAAACTAGCTTTGATAGCTAGATTCGGGAAGACCCCTTCCCAGTATCTTAAGAGGTTTAGAACCCTCAAAAAGCATGATGGTACCCCTTGGGCTACCTGGGTGAGTGAAGGGTTGAAAAACTTAGAGGGATGGATTAAGGGTTACAAAGTGAACACTTATGAGGGTATGAGGAATCTTTTTATGTTGGAGTCTATTTTGATGCCTGTTCTCCTGAGCTCAGACAGCACTTGGCTGATTCGAAGGAATTGGATTCCCGGGCACTAGCTAAGGCTGCTGACTTGTGGGTTGCCAACCGGGCTACTCACAAGGATTCTAGGGCAACTCAGAAAAAGGATGAGGGAAAACAGCCTAAAAAAGACTAAAATGAGAATTCTAATAACTCACATTCCAAAGAGGGCCCCAAACAAAACCAGAAGGGTAAGCCACCAGGAAAACCACAGCAGAATAGTGTGTCTTCTGGTGCCAAACCGGAAGGAGGTCAGAACAAGCCACCATTCCAGAAAGCGTTCGGTAAATGCTTTGTTTGTGGCTCCACTGACCACGTGAAAGGAGATCCCAGATGTAAGGGTAAACCTTCAGGGGTCCAGCTTGTCTCCTTAGCCTTCGCTCCAGAGGAGGAAATCCAAATGGCAAGTGGAAACTTTCTACTGCTAGCTGACGAACCCATCGGAGTCTCAGCCAGCGTTTCTTTAGTATCTCTGGGGTTGTGGGAACAACAGAATTTAGATGTCTATAATTCTATCCCCGATAATACTAAAGAGTATTATAAGGACAGTGTCCAGGTGAATGGTCAGGAGACTCCTGCCATTAGGGACACTGGGGCCAGCAAAACTGTGGTGGATAAATCGTTTTTTCAGGCTGAGGATGTTGCTAAGGCACCCAAACGCCTCACCAAGTTAGCTGGAGGGCCTGTGCAGATGCTTCCCCAATTACCAGTTCTCATCCAGTGTAACGACATGACTGTGAAGATACCTGTCAGCATACAGAGTGAGGTACCAGGACGCGTACTGTTGGGTAACGATTTGAAAACTCCCAGAGTTGTATCGCATACTCCCAGACCTCCTAGTAAAGGGTTACAGGAGCTAACCAGACCTGCAAGAGAGAGGACCATGCGCGGTACTCTCGGGGAGACGATGAAGAAAGAAATCACTCCTGCTCCACTGGAATTGTCGGCCGCTGTCTCCAAGACATCAGAAGCAAAAGGGAAACCTAAGACTTCTATCCCAAAACCAGCCGCCCGCATTCCAGTGCAGCTGACACGGACTTCCCCGCGGTTGTCCAACGTCACACCCGTAACTCCACCTCCAGCCGAGGCTGAGAGGGAAGTACAACCCTGCGTGGTAGAATTAGACTCTGAGGAAGAGCTAATGGAAGGCCAGGAACTCATTGGAGATCTGGATCCTGTTGACCATCCTGAGCTGCAGTCTTTACTGGCAGAAGGAGGACCCAGCAGGGCAGACTTCAGTAAGGGACATAGAGAATGTCCAACTCTGGAAGGTCTTCGCCACCAGGCAGAAGCTCAGGCTGAAAGGCAAGAGCCTGGGAAATACAGGTTGCACTGGGAAGATGGCCTCTTCTACAGTGAACCAACCGAGTCTGCACCTGGAGACTACAAACGACTTGTAGTACCCCAAGAGAACAGACCACAGTTCTTGCAGTTAGCCCACGAGATTCCTTTGGCTGGTCACTGAGTTTCAAGAAGACTAAGGAAAGGCTATCTCTCTACTTCTATTGGCCGAAGATGGGGGCCGAAGTAGAAAAACACTGCAGGAGCTGCCACACCTGCCAGATCTCTGGTAAGGTTGGCTCCAAGAATGTGGCACCTTTAGTGCCTCTCCCAGTTGTGGGAGTCCCATTTGAGAGAGTAGGGATTGACATTGTTGGTCCCCTTGATCCTCCAACCTCCTCAGGCAACAGGTTTATCCTTGTTGTAGTAGACCATGCTACTAGGTATCCTGAGGCAATTCCTATGAGGACTGTTACAGCTCCGGCTGTGGCTAAGGCCCTCCTTGGTATTTTTACTAGGGTCGGGTTTCCTAAGGAAGTAATCTCTGACAGGGGGTCAAACTTTATGTCCCACTACATGAAAGCCATGTGGAAAACCTGTGGAGTTACTTACAAGTTCTCAACATCTTACCACCCACAAACCAATGGGTTGGTAGAACGGTTCAACAGAACCATGAAGAGCATGATAGGTTCTTTAGAGGAACCCCTTAAGCGTAAGTGGGACCTTCTACTGCCATGCCTTCTTTTTGCTTATAGAGAAGTCCCTCAGGAGGGAGTAGGTTACGCTCCCTTCGGACTACTCTATGGTCATCCCGTCAGAGGTCCCTTGGCCCTGATAAAGGAGGGGTTGGAGAGTGCTCCTTCCCCCAAGCCAGTCAGAGTCACTGACTACATGATAGGTCTCCGGAGGAGAATGTCACACATGATGACGGAAGCAAGTGATAACTTGAAAGCTGGACAAGCATTGGTCAAGCATTGGCACGATCAAAAGGCTAACATGGTTGAGTTCGCTCAAGACCAGCTCGTTCTCGTTATGATCCCAACAAGGCAGAGGGCCTTGCAAGATAAATGGATGGGACCCTACCGAGTAGTGGGTAAACTCGGAGAGGTTAACTATCTGGTGGACTTGGGCAATCCCAAGGAGGCGCCGACCGTCTTTCACACCAACCGACTTAAAGCGTATGTCTCGCGACCTGATGTAGGAGCGTTGCTTCTAGCATCATCCGAGGAAGAAGAAGAGAGTGAAGCTCTTCCGGATCTCCTCAGGGCTTACCTTTAGATGAAAAAATTGAAGGAGTAAATCTCTCCTCCAATCTGACACCCGAGCAAAAAGAAGAGTGCAGAACTATGTTGAATCAGTTTGCCTCTCTGTTCTCGCTTTCACCAGGCTTGACCCCTTGGGGCCAGCACGACATACTCACTGGTGACTGTCTGCCAGTCAGAAGCAGAGGATACTGCATGTCAGAAAACGTACGAACCCACATCAAAGGTGAGGTCAGCAAGATGCTTGATCTCGGGGTAATAGAGCCCTCTACTAGTCCATGGTCTAGCCCAGTTGTGTTAGTACCAAAGGCCGGATCTAAAGAACTTAGATTCTGCGTGGATTATAGAGCTCTTAATGCAGTCACCAAGACTGATGCCCACAATTTGCCAAGAACAGGTGAGTTGGTGGATAAACTTGGCGCCGCCAGGTTCCTCAGCACATTTGACTTGACGTCAGGCTATTGGCAAATAGCCCGGACAGACCATGCCAAGGAGAAAACTGCATTTTCTACCCCCGTTGGCTTATACCAGTTCAAGGTAATGCCTTTCGGATTGAAGAATGCACCTGCTACGTTTCAACGGATGGTAAACCAGGTTCTGAATGGGATGGAGGACGTCTGCATGGCATACTTGGATGACATCGCAGTGTTCAGCAATTCCTGGGAAGAACATGTAACCCACCTGAGAGATGTTTTGCAGGCTCTTGGATGAGCCAATCTGACCATAAAGGCGAGCAAATGCCAAATTGGACAGAGTAAGGTAGTCTATCTTGGGCATGAGGTAGGCGGTGGAGAAATAAGGTCTTTGCTCAGTAAAATTGAAGCTGTGCAAAATTGGACAACACCTACTACTCAAACCCAGGTGAGAGCCTTCCTAGGCCTCACTGGGTATTACAGGAATTTCATAGAGAACTATGGGACCATAGCTTCTCCACTGAATGTCATCTCCTCGCCCAAATTTCCTAAAAAAGTTAAATGGAACGAGGAGTGCAAACAGGCTTTTGAAAACCTGAAAAAGGCTCTTTGCCAAGCCCCAGTACTCAGAGCTCCTGATTACCGCCAACACTTCATTGTGCAGACAGATGCTTCAAATGTAGGAATAGGTGCCGTACTCAGTCAACTGGATGGGAAAGGTAGGGAGCACCCCGTTTGCTTCATCAGCCGCAAGCTGAAGGATCCTGAAACAAGGTGGGCAACAATCGAAAGAGAGTGCTTTGCTATCATGTGGGCTCTGAAGAAGTTTAGGCCGTACTTGTATGGTTCTACTTTTGTCATTCAGACTGACCACCAACCCTTGAGATGGTTAATGCAAATGAAAGGGGAAAACCCAAAACTATTGAGATGGTCGATCTGCCTGCAAGGGTTTGATTTCACCATTGAGCACAGGTCAGGATGTCACCACCAAAATTCTGATGGTCTCTCTAGGATGTATGTCATCGACTAGAGGTATGAGATTCATCCAGAAGTGGATTAAATCCTCCTGTCCCTTAGTCTGGGGGGGGCGAGTGTTAGGGAGAATTCTCTGTTTAGGCTGAATTTCCTAACCTAGTGAGTCCCCCAGCAGCTTTGCTGGATTTCGGGAGTTTGTTTTTTTCCATCCTGCCAAGAGTGAGACTCTTTTTCTCCCACTCTTGGACATGTATGTGTGTAATTCCTTTGAATGTCAATGTGTTCCATGGGGTCTTTTACTCCATAGGGTCTCATATGTTTTTCTATGTGTGTTACACCGCACCCTATGTGCCGTAGCACTGGGGCGTCCTAGCGGACCTCCACCATAGACTCCATACCCGGGGACTGACTACTGTCTCCCCGGGCATGTAAAGTCACCATTGGCTTTACTAGACCTAAATTTACTAACAGAACTAGTACAAACCATCTTATTGTGGACGTACTAGTAGGGGTAATTCGATTACTCCTGGATCTGTTACTCGAGGGGGCACTGTCCCGTCCCCCCTCGTCGAGTTTTGGCTGGTGGCAGTGGAAACTACTTGTTATGTTCGACCCCAAACCTAACCCTATGGGATTCGTCCCATTGTTGGAGATTGATACTTTTCCTCGTTAATCTCTAACGTACCACCGGTCTACTTATCGTAAATAAGTTTATCAGATGGTATTTTCTGCCAGAACTCGGTTTGTAAAATGGCGTCTGTGTTCGTCTCTGTGACTCCTAAACCAAAGGTCGAGCCCTTTGTTCCACTTTTGGCGGGCTCTGTACAGAGACCCTCCAAAGTGGTGCCATTCTGTCAGGGTTACCACAGGGGTGTGAGAGGGGGTTTAGGCACCCTGGACCGAGTTGCCTTGCCAACTCCGGTCGCACTCTGGAGTGATTGCCGCGGAGTTTTCTGGTTAAAGGTGGTGCCTTTGTCTCGCGGTCGTGGTAAAACGTGGTATCCCGGTTGCCGGGGTGCTTGGCACGGGCAAGGCGGCCACGAGATACGTCGGGAAAGCGAAAAGACGGTGAAACTGGTTATCCCCACCAGTTAAAGGAAGAAGACTCTCCGGCGGGAGATCTCCTCTGTCGTTGGGAAAAAGTGGTCAGACGGTCCAGCAGGGCTCCACCGGTAGTGGTGTCGTGGAATGTCGGCTCAGCTTCTCCCTTCTCGGATTCTTAGGTCCTGTGGCGACTTCTGAAGTTCCAGTCCCCAAAGCCCTGCTTTTATGCAGCAAACCCCCATTCACTCAGCCTAAAAAGTGGAACAAAGGGCTCGACTTGGGTTGGAGTCACAGAAGAGAACACAAACGCCATTTTAGAATCAAGTTTTGGCAAAAAATACCAACCAGAGAATTAATATTAATTAAATAAACCGGTGGTATGTTCGAGGCTACCGTAAATAATTAAATAAAGATAGTAGCCTAAAACAATGGGAAATCCCATAGGAAAATATTCGCGGTTGAATATAAAAAGTAGTATCCACTGCCACCAGCCAAAACTCGATCAGGGGGGACCGAGACGTGCCCCCTCGACTAACAGACCCTGGGGCAATCGAATTGCCCCAGCCAGTACGTCCACAATATGATGGTTGGTACTGGTTCTGCTCAGAATTTAAGACTAGTAAAGTCAATGGTGACTTTACATGCCCTGGCAGACAGTAGTCAGTCCCAGGGTATGGAGTCTATACTGGGGGGTCACTATGACACCCCTGTGTTACTGCACTGAGGGTGCTGTGTAACACATATCACAAAAACACATGAAACCCTATGGAGTAAAAGACCCCATAGCCCATTAAACACTTCTAGATCCAAAGAAACACACTCAAATCATGTCCAAGAGTGAGGGTAAAAGAGTCTCACTCTTGGCAGGAGAAAAAAAAAAAACCCAAAAATCCAGCAAAGCTGCTGGGGGACTCACTAGGTTAGGAAGTTCAGCCTAAACAGAGAATTCTCCCTAACAGGCTGGAATATAGGGGGGGGGAGCATGGGCGCGCGCCACCCACGGCCCCCTGGCTGAGGTAACACTCCTTTCTCTGGACTGCCTTCAACACATGAGCGCATCGGTGCTGGGCTCATCATGGCCACGCCTGCATGCCCACGGGTGACAACTTCTGCCAAACAGCTCCCAACTTCCACTAGGGCCCGATGCTACTCCTGCCCCATGGATGGGCTAAAAGCTTTTCAAAGCCATTGCTCTACAGTACCTTAAACACGAGGGCTGCACTCTTCAAACGCCTGCATTATGCTATTTTCACGAAGCAGGCGCCGCTTTACTCTCAGCACGGCTGCAACGCCTATAAATGGGCTGCCCCCCAATTCAGGCAGCACACAACTGGCAAGTCTTCTTTTGCCAATCACTTAATGTCACTTCAGCTCCCATCCTCACGCTCCGGTCTGGCTTGGATGGGCTGTAGTCTGCTACCATTGCCTGATGCCTCTGCCAATGCCATCTCCAGGGTTACTCCAGCCTCCAATCTCGGCTCACCATGGCAGGGCTCCATTACAGGTACACAGCGTCAGGCTCCATGCACCTCACTTCTCCTGCGCTCTCCATACCTTACTCCAGGTTCTTAATCCTCGTCGCCAAATGATGTATCTGAGCCAGGGATGGCATGGAGCAGGAACCAGGCTGACTCAGCTAACTGTAAAAGGAACAGGCTTTATTCTTCTTAGTTACATAGGTATAGTCAATGAAAGGTAGAAGAGTAAGTCACAAGCCTCTGCCCTGGTTCCCAGTCTATCTCCAAGTCCCAACCGACACTCTGTGGAATCCCCAAGCCTCCCACACTCCAAGCTCCACCTCTCCATTCTATGAGGCCCCTGCATACACAAGCACTAGCTACAATCATACCAGGATACCACACTTGGCATGGATTACGGCAGTTGCCAGTGCCCTATCCCTGGGCTGTCTGGTGTGTGTGCAGGCTGGGACGAGTGACTGGCTGAGCCTTTGGGGGAGGGAGCCCCCAGCGATATTTGAGCTCCAGCTGGGAGCAGATGACTGGGATCTCACGGCGGGCCTACGGTCTCAGAAGGTACTTGAATCCTGCATACTATAAGTACTGAGGTGGCAAGAGGAGGCAGACACTGACTACCACACAGTTAAGAAATCCTGGGGCCTAGACTAGATGTTTTAAGAGGGGTAGTTGCCATTTTGACATTGTGAAGTATGGAGCCCCTGAGAAAGTATGTAAAGATGAAGAGTCTTGATGCTTCGGCCACTGGCGATGGGGTAGCTAACCATATACCCCCTTGGTCATAATATAATCAGGATGGAGGGCTGGAGAGGTAGCTGCAAGGACGTAAGGTGCTGTGGCGAAGCCCCCATTGTGAGGCCTCGTAGCTGATGCCCCCCAATGCAGCCTGTAGGCCTGGCACAATCTGCTGGCTTGGAAGTATGAGGGTGCTGACCTGACCAGTGAGAGTCCAATCTGGGGCCCAATGGTAACTCAGCCCACTACCAGGTAAATGTCATAAAAAGAGGTGACAGAAGATGGAGTATGCCAAGTGCTAGATAATCCCAGCTATTTATTTAGAATACACAACACAACACAACCACTTTTTTTCCCTAAACGAAAACCTAAAAAAATATATATAACTAAAAAGAAAATTCGATCATTTGACCTGTCGACCAAATTGTGTTGACCTTTTGACTGTCGACCATTTGACTAGACAGCGTTCATTGCTTGACACATCTCTAACATTCATTGGTTTGCTCCCCTAATGTACATTCACTTTCCATTGATGTAACAATCAGGATTGGAGGGTGCCTATCTACTGGCCAACCCACTTTTAGATAACACATACACTTACATCACTTTAACATTTGATTGGTTGGCATTAGACAGGAGTAAGAATGGCTCTCATTGGCTGGTATAGGATGTTCTTAACTTTGTACTGACCAGGTGTGAGGATATGACAATGCATTACTTACCGTAAAAGCATTTCTGATGGTTGTATCTGCTTAGATTCACATGCTGTGCATAGGTCCGACATCCAGTGGTCACTGCGGAGTATTGCATTTTGTTTTTCGTAGTCGAAAAGGGGACGTCGACAAGGCGTGTCTGAAACACTATCCCTATAGTGACGTGCGTTGTACCCACAATCCCTCACGCGTCGAGGTCCCTCTGTTTGTATTTTTTCTGCCCTGAGGGAGCCTTCTAGACGTGAGTGAGTACAAAAAAGAGAGATATAAAAGGAAGTCTATGTTCCTTCCATCCGAGCGGGGAGGAAGGGTGGGCGCATGTGAATCTAAGCAGATGCAACCATCAGAAATGCTTTTACGGTAAGTAATGCATTGTCTTCTGATGTTTGTTAATCTGCTTAGAATCACATGCTGTGCATAGACTAGCGAGCAGTACCTGGAGTTGGCGGTGGGTTATGAGAAGGAACAGTAGAGAAAAGATGTCTTAATACTGCCTGTCCCACCTGGGAGTCAGATCTAGAGTGTGCATCTAGACAGTAGTGTTTTGTAAAGGTGTGCACAGAACTCCAGGTAGCCGCTTTGCAGATGGACTCAAGGGGAACATTTGCAATGAATGCTATGGACGCCCCCGTGCCTCGAGTAGAGTGTGCTCTTGGCCTAAAGGGCAGTTCTCTCTTAGCAAGAGTATAGCAGAGAGTGATGCATTGAACAATCCATCTAGAAATAGTGGACTTTGAAACTGCATCCCCTTCTCTTCCTGCTGCCACCGAGACGAAGAACTGATTAGTCTTCCTTAGTGGTCTGGTTCTTTCCATGTAGAACATGACCGCGCTGCGCACATCCAGTGTGTGCAGACTTTTTTCTCCCAAGTTGGAAGGATTTTGAAAGAACGTTGGTAGTTCTATAGACTGGTTTACGTGGAATTTCGAGATGAATTTCGGTGCAAACCTTGGGTGCGTGCGTAGAACCACCTTATCTCTGTGAACTGTAACGAAGGGGTCTAGCACAGAAAGAGCCTGTAGTTCACTTACTCTCCTGATGGAAGTGATAGCTATTAGAAAAGCAGTCTTAAGAGTGAGGTCCTTAAGAGATGCTTTGTGCATGGGTTCAAATGGTGAGCCCATGAGTCTGGTAAGTACCACGTTAAGGTCCCATCCGGGAGCTGGGTCAGCTATCGGGGGGTGTATTCTCATTACTCCCTCCATGAAGGCCTTTACGACAGGGATCGTCCACCATGACACTTTGAGTTGGGAAGTGGTGTATGCAGAAAGTGCCGCTAGGTGGACTTTAATGGAATTGAACACTAGACCTGAATCCAATAAATGGGTCAGGTATAGAACAATATGTGTGGGAGAGCAGTCAATCGGGTTGATGCTCTTTCCTCTGCGCCAGATGACAAATCTCTTCCACTTGTTAGAATAGCAGTGGCGAGTGTTAAGTTTTCTGGCCTCCCTGAGGATGTCCATGCATCTCTGCGGGAGCTGTAGATGTCCAAATTCTATGATCTCAGGAGCCAGGCTGCTAAGTTCATGTTCTGGGGGCAAGGATGCAGAGTCCTGCCCTTGTCTTGTGACAGCATGTTGTACGGGCAGGGGAGTTTCACTGGGGGAGATAGAGACATCTCCATCAAGTGAGCGAACCATGGCTGTCGGGCCCACATTGGGGCCACCAGTATCATGGTCACTTGTTCCTGGTGCATCTTGTGCACAACCTTGTTGAGAAGGGGACTCGGGGGAAAAGCATAAACAAATTTCCCTGACCATTGAATCAACAGACCGTTCCCCTTGGATTGGTTCTGGCGGTACCTGGAGGCGTAACTTTGGCATTGTGAGTTCTCCAGGGTTGCGAACAGGTCTATTTCTGGGAATCCCCATTGCATGAAGACGTCGAAGACGATGTCTTTGTGCAGTCGCCATTCGTACTGTTCGGGCAGGGTGTCAGGACCCAAGATTGGAAACATTGGTATCGCTGGCGTTCCGCCGATGATCGGTCTAGTCCTCACCCAACATGGCGCCCATCATGACGCTGAGCTTATATAATCTGGCTCCGCCCACTTTTCGGCGCGTTGTATCTGTTATTTCACTCTCTCTCAACGCTCCGACTTTGGATTATCGCCTTCCTGTGTATACCTCCTAGTCCGCATTTCCCCTGGTTCCTTCCCTTTATCCCTATTCCTTACCTTTCTATTATCTCCGTATTCGCTACAGTTTTTCTCTGCGCCCACGAGTGCAGCTGTTACATCTGTTGCGGTACCCTTCCGCTTCGCTATTTCTTTCTTTGCTCTAAACTTCCACTTACCTTACTTCAACCTGGGACTCCGGCCGTGAGGGTGCTTCTCGCACTGTGTTTCCGCGTCCGGAAACAGGAGCTTTCTTACTGGACTTGCTATCGGCTGTTCCTTCAACCCTTCTGACTGGTATTTCTTTCTTTTACAAACACGGAAGCGCTGTGCTGGTCGCCGCGGCGTTTCTCAAGCCTTTGTTACTTTTCTACCTTTGTCTACCTTCTCGGCGTAATACCTTCTGGCGAGTTGTTCCTTTCCGTTTCGCAGCAGGGGGTTAGCGCTGCTTCAGACTATTTGAGACTTTGGTACAGTAGCCCTTTCTAATTACTGTTTCCCTTTTCCCTTTTTGATACTTTCCTTTTCTACCCTTATCTCAGGGTCAGCTACCCCTTTACTCCGTACCTTGCTTTTTTGCCTCTGATTCCTGCCTTCAAACACACTATCTACTTCATCACCCCTGACATCTTGGAACTGCAAATTATAGTTCTGAACCATCTAAAGGACCTACCTTCCGAACCCATCTATGGACTAGGTTTTTTCCGCCTTCGGGCTTTTTCCCTAGAACTGAGGCTGGCCCCCTGGGGTTCCCCGGTGATAGGTCCACTCTTCTGTCACGGTGGC
Organism: Ambystoma mexicanum; assembly: GCF_040938575.1. Lineage (NCBI taxonomy): Eukaryota > Metazoa > Chordata > Amphibia > Caudata > Ambystomatidae > Ambystoma > Ambystoma mexicanum. The sequence continues at coordinate 1,388,288,367 of NC_090933.1, read as the reverse complement.
CTCCGGAGGGGCCAGACCTTATCTTCACGAAAAGAAGGCCAGAACACAGAAAAGCAGGGTTCCAAGGACTAAGGAGAAGCCAGGCAAGTTTGAGACCGATCCTTGTGTACGTACATCGGAGGAGTCAGGTGAGGAGAAAGGGGAGGTGGACTCGGAACAGGACAGAATACAATGCCTGAACCCTAACATGGCTTCCTTGGAACAATATCAAGAGTTGGTGGCGGCAATGCAGAACCTCACAGTTGAAGTCCAAGCTTTGAGGACAGAGAACATAGCACTCCGACAGCAGGTAGTCCTACATAGAGACGACCGTGGAGATCTACCTGCGATGCCCCTTTCCTTTGGCAAGTACTACGGTTACCCGGGAGGAATGAAGGAATTCCTTGATGCCTGTGGTGTGTATTTTGCCTTCCGGACCCAAGCCTATGAATCGGCAAGATCTAGGGTTGGATTCATCATTGCCAACCTCACAGGAAATGCTCTGGCTTGGGCCACTCCTCTTGTTGCCAGAAACGACCCTTCTTTGATTGATTATGATCGTTTTATAGAGGGCTTCAAGGAACGATTCGACAGACCAGAGGTATTATACTCCTCCTTAGAAGCTATCCTGGATGTCGAACAAGGGAACACAGACGTCCAGACTTACATCGCCCGCTTTCAGAGACTAGCAGCTAAGGCAGACTGGCCCGATTCAGCTCAACAAACTATATTTCGGAGAGGACTCCATGACGAGCTCAAGGACGAGTTAGCTCGTGTAGCCCGACCAGTATCGTGTCAGGAACTGATGACCTTAGCATTACAGATTGAATTCCGATTAACAGAAAGACGACAAGAAAGAAGACGATTCAGGAATAATCCTCAGTCTCTCAGTCTACCGAACCCTTCTCCAGCAACCCGGACCAACGCCCCTTCTGAAGAACCCATGCAAGTCGGGACTACCAGGGGACCCCTTACACCGGGAGAGCGTAAACGAAGAAGAGAGACCGGGTTATGTATGTATGTATTGTGGTTCCGCCAAACACTTATTGAGAAACTGTCCTGAAGTGCCACCCCGGTGGAAGGAAAACTTCAACCCCCGATCTACAGCAAGGGAAGTCTCGGGGGAAGTGCCAAGTACCCTTGCAACCACTCAAGAACCATGAACAACCCTGAGGAAAACAACCTGATGGTTTTCCAAGTCACGTTATGGTTATCTCTTTCGAGTTCCATTGAGGTACTTGCTATGCTGGACTGTGGAGCTGCAGGTAACTTCATGGATGCTAACTGGGCTATAGAACATCACATAGCTACCAAACGTAAGATAACTCCCATTCCGGTAGAGGGTGTAGACGGTCGACCCCTGTCATCCGGTCCTATCACCACAGAAACAATACCACTAAGAATGGAGATGAGCCATCACTCGGAATATCTGGTCTTTGATCAGATCAGAGCAGCCCATTTCCCTCTGGTCATCGGTATTCCATGGCTAAGGAAACACAATCCCCACATTAACTGGAAGGCTAATAAGGTGAGCTTCGACTCACTCTTTTGTAAATCAACTTGTATGGGCAACATGGTTTCCTCCACTCATCCTGAAACGGAACCACTTCCTACACAGAGTTCGACAATCATCGCCTCAGTTCCACCTCGATATCACGAATTCTCTGAGGTATTCATAGACATCCAACCTCGTGATCTTCCCCCTCACAGACCAGAAGATTGCGGCATTGACCTAGTACCTGAAGCAGTGATTCCTTTCGGGCGGATGTACCCTTTGTCACTCCCAGAAAGGAAGGTCCTACGAGAATATCTGGACTCTAATCTCCAGAATGGGCTCATTCAAGAGTCGAGATCAGCCTGTGGAGCCTCCTTATTCTTTATACCAAAGAAGGACAGCTCCGAACTGAGTCCATGTATTGACTATAGAGGGCTTAACAAGGTGACGATCAGAGACCGGTATCCTATGCCATTAATCCGAGACATCTTGGAGGCGGTGCAAGGAGCCGTATATTTTACCAAACTGGATCTAAGAGGCGCCTACCATCTCCTAAGGATAAGAAGAGGCGACGAGTGGAAGACCGCGTTTCGCACTCCTTTCGGATTATTCGAATACCGGGTGATGCCATTCGGCCTGGTCAACGCCCCCACTGTCTTTCAGAGGTATATGGATAAGGTGTTCGCAGACATGTTGTTTGTCTCGGTGGTGGTGTATCTGGACGATATCCTGGTATACTCTTGGTCGCTAAACGAACACAGGTCACTGGTGAGAAAGGTACTCCAACGTCTTCTTGAACACCAGCTTTTGGTTAAACCGGAAAAATGCAAGTTCGAGACCACTTCCGTATCCTACCTAGGATTCTTTTTGTCAGGTGAAGGCATAGAGATGGACCCAGCAAAGGTTAAGGCTATCATGGAGTGGAGAGAACCCAGCACTATCAAAGAGCTACAAAGCTTCTTAGGGTTAGCCAACTTTTATAGAAGATTTATACCAACCTTCTCCAACCTAGTGCTTCCTCTCACATCCCTGCTCAAGAAAGGAGTCAAGTTTGCTTTGGGAGATGAACAAAGAAGAGCTATTCAGACTCTGAAGGAACGTTTCTCCTCCGCTCCCATTTTGATACAGCCGGATCAGACCATACCATACATCCTGGAGACGGATGCTTCGATAGGAGCAGTAGGTGTCATCCTATTACAGAAGGCAGCTGATGACTATGAACACCCAGTGGCATATTTCTCGAAGACCCTCACCAGTAGTGAACGGAACTACTCCGTCTTAGAGAGAGAACTCTTAGCCATCAAGTTAGCCTGCCAAGAATGGCAACATCTCTTACAAGGCGCAACCCATCCCTTCGTAATCAGAACTGACCATAGCAATCTCCGAGTTCTACAACAAATGGAGTGCACCAATGCCCGACATGCCCGGTGGGCATATTTCTTCCTACAGTTCGACTTCATAATAACCTATATTCCGGGCACAGAAAACAAGAAGGCAGATGCCTTATCAAGAAGTATCGGGGACAGTTCAGGAACCTACAATGAACATGACCACATTTTCCCAAATCTCAAGGTCTTAGCTTCCACAGTCTCTTTTTTCCGAGATCTGATACCTCATTATCAGTCCGGTGCAAGTCTACCCGCCACAGTCATTCAAGGCAAGGATGGACTGTACTATCATGATCATGCCCTTTTCATTCCCACCAAGGATCTCCAGAAGCTCGTCCTTTCATGGTGCCAGGATACCCCCTTGTTGGGTCACCCGGGCATCAGAAAGACCTATGAACTCTTGCAAAGAGGCTTTTGGTAGCCAAAATTAAAGACTGATGTATATCAGTATGTTACCTCCTGCTCAATCTGTGCCTCTAACAAATACCGAACCGGTAAACCGCTCGGACTCCTACAACAACATACCTTGCCGTCACGACCATGGGAACATATCTCCACAGATTTCATCGTCGATCTTCCCCCTTCTGAGGGTATGACGGTGATTATGGTCACAATAGATTCATTCAGCAAACTGGCCCATTTTTCAGCTTTTAAACAAATCCCTTCTGCTTCGGAGACAGCTGATATCTTCCTTCGAGATATAGTCTGTCTACACGGTCTACCTCAGACCATTATATCTGACCGGGGACCTCAGTTTACGTCCAAATTCTGGGCTTCGCTTTGTCAGGCCCTGGGCATCAACAGAGCTCTTTCTTCGGGATACCACCCCCAGAGTAACGGACAGACTGAAAGGTTAAACGCAAACCTGGAACAGTACTTAAGGTGTTTCTGCAGCACACAACAAGAGAGATGGCATCGTTTCCTTTCCCAAGCTGAGTTCGCCTATAATAATACCCTGCATACCACTATCCAAATGAGTCCTTTTTTGTGCACTTATGGATTCCATCCCAAACACCTACCAGGGTTTGGCTCTCTAGCCACTAAGATCCCATCTCTGGACGGCGTGATACAGGAACTTCAGGAAGTTCATAGTCTCGCCAAGAAAGCACACCAACTCAGTCAACAATCACAGAAGAGATGGGCAGATAGGAGCAGAGCTTCCAATCCTACATGGGGACCAGGACAACTAGTCTGGTTATCTACTAGATTTCTTCCTAGATGGGTTCATTCTGGAAAATTCTCTCCCCGTTATCTTGGTCCATTTTCCATTCTCCAACAGGTCAACCCGGTTGCCTTCCGACTCAAACTTCCTGACTATCTCAAAAGGGTTCACCCGGTGTTTCACGTCTCTTTGCTGAAGGAGTACAAGGTAGACCCGTTCCTTAGACCCATCCGCAAGAGTCGAGCCCAGGTACGTTCCATTCCAGAAGAATACGAAGTGGCATACCTAGTGGACTCCAGATACCACAGAGGTCGGCTCCAATACCTGGTTCACTGGAAAGGCTATCCTCTGGAAGAGAGGTCTTGGGAACCAGTAAGCCATGTTCATGCCCCTAGGCTCTTGAGAAAGTTTCATCGCCTTCACCCGGGCAAGCCGGGGGGTACCCCGAGAGGAAAGGGGTATACTGTCAGGACCCAAGATTGGAAACATTGGTATCGCTGGCGGTTCCGCCGGTGATCGGTCTAGTCCTCACCCAACATGGCGCCCATCATGACGCTGAGCTTATATAATCCGGCTCCGCCCACTTTTCGGCGCGTTGTATCTGTTATTTCACTCTCTCTCAACGCTCCGACTTTGGATTATCGCCTTCCTGTGTATACCTCCTAGTCCTCACTTCCCCTGGTTCCTTCCCTTTATCCCTATTCCTTACCTTTCTATTATCTCCGTATTCGCTACAGTTTTTCTCTGCGCCCACGAGTGCAGCTGTTACATCTGTTGCGGTACCCTTCCGCTTCGCTATTTCTTTCTTTGCTCTAAACTTCCACTTACCTTACTTCAACCTGGGACTCCGGCCGCGAGGGTGCTTCTCGTACTGTGTTTCCGCGTCCGGAAACAGGAGCTTTCTTACTGGACTTGCTATCGGCTGTTCCTTCAACCCTTCTGACTGGTATTTCTTTCTTTTACAAACACGGAAGCGCTGTGCTGGTCGCCGCTGCGTTTCTCAAGCCTTTGTTACTTTTCTACCTTTGTCTACCTTCTCGGCGTAATACCTTCTGGCGAGTTGTTCCTTTCCGTTTCGCCGCAGGGGGTTAGCGCTGCTTCAGACTACTTGAGACTTTGGTACAGTAGCCCTTTCTAATTACTGTTTCCCTTTTCTCTTTTCGATACTTTCCTTTTCTACCCTTATCTCAGGGTCAGCTACCCCTTTACTCCGTACCTTGCTTTTTTGCCTCTTTGATTCCTGCCTTCAAACACACTATCTACGTCATCACCCCTGACATCTTGGAACTGCAAATTATAGTTCTGAACCATCTAAAGGACCTACCTTCCGTACCCAGAACATTGCCGATCATTCCCCGATTCTTTGGTTGTGCCAAATAGAGAACTTGATATGATATGAGTCATTTATAACGCGCCTGTACACAAGTGTTTCTAGGCGCGACAAGACAGTTGAGGGAAGACAGAGGGAGGACAAAACAAACGATCTTACTAGGCCTTGTGTCATTCAGATTGTGCAAGTGCGATAACGCAAAGTGCATGGAGGAGAGAGAAGGGGGACGTGCCAGAGATGGATGGGGAAGTGCAGCCAGGGCAGCACGGCTCTGAGTAAGTTCAGGGAGGCTGGGGCATGTAGGGTTACAGTTACAGGCCCTAAGTGCATGGTAGGCCTGGGGGCAGTACAGGGGCGACTGGTCATGGAGGAGACTGATAACCAGGGAGACCTTGAAGGTAGCCAGGCAACCAATCAGTGCAGCAGACAGGTAGGTCAGCAGGGGAGAGAAAGAGAAAGCAGAGACAAGAAGGAATGTCTTGAGCTGCTTCCAGAACATCAGGTAGTCCGGCTCAAGTTTTAAAGGGGCAGGAAGGCCATTCTAGAAGGAGGCACCTACAGAGGAGAGAGATCTACCCCCCACTCTCTGCCAGGAGAAGCGTCTGACCCACAGAGAGTTTCAGGTGGCTGAGGGAAGGGCTCGAGAAGGAAGGTGTTTTGGACGAGAGAGTTGGATGTGGAGCAGTTCCAGCCCCAGAAAGCCTTGTGGATGATACAGAGGGTCTTGAACTTGATCCTTGCATCCACCGGGAGCCAATGGAGAGATTTCAGGTCAGGAGAAATAGGGTCGCTGGGCTTTAGGCCAAGGACAAGTCTTGCAGTCCTGTTCTGGATTAGTTGCAGAGGGCAGAGAGTAGAGGAAGGCAGTTTGAGAAAGTGGCTGTTGCAGTAGTCCAGCCTAGAAAGAACAGGGCTGTAGAGACAGTAAGCTTCTGGGGGAAACTGAGAAAAGGAAGAATACCTCTGAGGAGTTGCAGCTGGTAGTGGAATGTCATGGACAGGTCCTTGATGTGTGGAGAGAAGGAGAGAGTGGAGTCAAAGATGACACCAAGGTTTTTTGCCTACAGGAAGGCGAAGACAGAGGGCCCAGGGAGTGGGTCCAGAGTAAGAGAGGGAAAGCGGGAGCAGGGGTCCCAATGAGAAGGATCTCAGTCTTTGTGGCATTAAGGCAGAGATCATTGGAGGCACACTAATGCTGAATTGTGAATAGACAGGAATGAGTGTGAGAGGAGAGGAGGCTGAGGGGAGCCTTAAAGAGAGCAGAGTGTCATTCGCATAACTCTGAAAGTTATAGGAGAAGGTAGAGATCAGGTGGGTCAAAGGGGCCAAGTAGACATTGACGAGCTAGAGTGTGAGGTTAGAGCCATGGGGAACACTGTGGAGAGAGAGGTGGAGAGAGAGATGGTGGAGAGAAATGACCCAAGTTGGACCTGGGAGGGCTGGTACAGGAGGAAGGAGGTCAACCACTTCAGAGCCTGATCCATGATGCCCAAGTTCTCACAAAGTCGACTGATCAGGATGGCATGATTGACCGTGTCAAAAGCAGAAGAAAGGTCAAGGAGGATAAGGACAGAAGGAAGGCTCATTGCCTTAGGGCGTGGTTCACCATACCTAGCCTACTAAAACATTGTGCATTGTATATATACTACCTTTTGTCTCTGAGTGCACCATTTAGCCTATTGCGACATTGTGGCTCCAAGTCCTACATCCCACTATCTCTGAGAGTCCTACGTAGCCTACTGTGACACTGTGTACTGTGTATTTATGCCTCACTGCCTACTGTCACGGAGAGTTCTACTTAGCCCACATTGACACTGTGTATTGTGCATTCATGCCCCACCGCCTACTGTCACCGAGAGACCTATCTAGCCTAACGCGACATTGCGTAGTTATGTCCGACTGCCCACTGTCTTGAGTGATCTACTTGGGCCACTGCAATATTGTGCATTGCATTCTCATTACCTACTCCCTGCTAGTGATTTACCTTACCTGGGCCCGCCGCACATGTACTCTTTATAGGTCTCGCCCATTGCTTTGTAGCACCGTTGAGCGCCTGATCTAGCCTCCTTGACAATCAACTTCCCATTTGTAATGTTGAACCCTCAGTGACCAGCAGAGCCCTGTGCCCCCTACCATTCGTAGTCCATTGTCACCTAGATGCATCTAGAACCTGTGACCCATACCAGCGCACCCTGATCCTCTCTAACAATGTATGCCACCCTTATCGTCTTCATTAGTATACTTCAGAGCATGCTACTCGCCCTGCCACTATCAGGCGACAGAGCCAACCCATCCTTGTCCCAAACTTCACGGCCTAAGATACGTACATCATCAGGCAGATACTCTGAGACTATGTCTACCTATGTCATCCCCGCAAACTGGACCAAGCCCACCAGATTTCTGCCACCCATGATCCTCCCAGATAGGATCAAGCCGACACCATTCCTGCCTCCACTGAACCTTCTGACCTGCAATGCCAAAAACTCCAATGACCCCTATAACGGCCGTCTAGGTGTTATCATCAATGAACCAAATGTCCCCCTAACATCTTTAGATGACCTAGCCAGAATAACGCCTAACCTCCCATGCCCTTTAGCATGCAGAAACATCAGACTTGGATATAGACTAGCTAAGTCCTACATCTTACCACCTAGACCCCCACCTTCAACCAATCATAACTTCAGCCAACCTCAAAAGCATACTAAAACCCACAAATTCCATACCAAATCTAGATGGACAACGGCCGTACTGGATACCACTGTTCTAAGCTATAGCCCCACTGCTATCAGTGGCGCACTGATCGATGCCAGATCCCTGGTGGCACATGCAGTAGAAATAGCAGACCGAATTACCACTAACGAACTGGATTTCCTTGCAATAACGGAGACCTGGCTACATGCAGCTGCAAACCCCTCCCTTCTTATTGCCACCCCCGACAACTATACAGTCTTAGGATCTGACAGAGAGTCAGTCAGAGGCGGTGGAATTGCCTTTATCATCATATCCTCCTTGGGTCTCAGAATAGTCCCACCGCCTCCAATCAAGTCTTGCGAACTAATGTCAGTCAAACTTCCACTCACAAACTCACGGACCAAAACAATGCATCTGATCTATAGATCCCTTGGTCCTATTGGCTCCTTCGAAGAAGATCGCATGACCCTTCTTACCTCTAACACCAAACCCTTTAATGTGGGGCTCAACGACCCTAATGACCAACCTGCCATAACTCTGGCTAACTCATTGTCTAACCTAGGCCTTACTCAAAGAGTACTCCACCCCACGCATGATAAAGGATGATCCTAGATTGGATAGCAGACCTTAATTGGGAAACTACCATATCGTCTATCGAATCACTCCCTTGGACTGACCACTCCCTGCATTCATTTACTATCCAAAACTGCAAACTTCCAATTAAACAAAACTCCATCGCTCCTTCAATGCCAACCAGAAATAAAAGGAACATCACAGTGGAAAATTTCAAGTCATTTCTCCAACCTCTGTGCCCTTGTTCCTGCCTAACAATGTGTGCAATCTCGTGACTGCCAAAATGCTGGAAAGAAGTCACGAGGGCCACTGTAAGCAAAGACAAGACCAAATTAGGCGGCAAGAAAAACAATGGCGTTAAGATCATTTTAAGAAAGCTGAACCTCTGAAATTACGATGGTAAAAAGATCAGGCCTGTTTTCATACCCTAAATTCAATTCTATGCAGCTAGCCCATTGTGAAAAAGTCCCCAACTTCAACAAGGAGTTTTTGCTTCAAAGAGATGCCTCCTAAGTAGGATAGGAGCAGTTTTATTGCAAGAATATTATAGGATGGAACATCCTATGTTTTACATCAGCTGGAAACTATTCCCACTGGAGAGAAATTATGCCACCATTGAATTGGAAGTTTTAGCGATAAAATGGGCCATAGGATAACTTAAATATCACCTCACGGGTAGGAAGATTAAACTAATTATGGATTATTCACCCCTTACATGGCTCAGTCTTAGAAAAGACTGAAACCCGAGTCTAATGCGCTGGTTTCTTGATCTTCAACCCTTCTGTTTTAGTGTTGAACACAGAAAGGGAATGGAACAAGGAAACGTTGTTTTCCTGTCCCGTTTTCCTTTAGAAGATGAGGAAGCCAGCAGCATTAGGGGAAGGGTATGTGACGAATCCCTAGATGTCGTCACTGCTCCCGAGGTGGAGCCCCTTCCTATCAGGCCAAGGGAGGTGAGGCCACTACCCGATAGTCCCCCTGGGGATGGTGCACAGAGGGAGGATCTCATTGGGAGAGACTCCCCCTCTGGGGATAGGGACAGACATCTAGGGAGAACATGGTATGACCCTCTCCCAATCATGCCTCCTCACCCAACACCTATGGTACAACCCATTAATCCACCCAACCACCCCATGTACCTGTGTAGAGCCAGTGACATAAGATCCACTGAGACGAAGACGAGCCCAGACTACCTCAGTAAGACTTGCATCACAAAGACTGGGATGAGGAGGAGGTGCGGAACTATGAAGAGCACTACCAAAGGTGAGTGTGAGCATTCTAGTTCTTCACTAAGGGCCACTTACAACACCAACATAAAAACATAAGATGGACTGGGGAGCTTGTTAAGCCATCCCTGGAGGTGGCAAGGATCGAGCAGCGGTTCGGTGCTGGATGAAGGAAGGGCTGCAGACGGGACACTGTCAGCGGGAAGGAGATGTCTCTACCGGGGTCGATGTGGAAGAACCTATCCAGTGGCAGGAAGAAGAACATCCAGACTGGAGAAAGCAGAGGGACCACGTGGTCCAGAGTGGGCTAGAATGCTGGAGGAAGCCAGCAGCTGCTGAGCTGCCGACCGAACGGAGAAGTACGCAAAGGCAGTGCAAAGCCCTAGAGGGAGTCCCAGGAAGGACCGGAGCCCGCCAAGATGTTCCTTGAAGGTAGGGAAGAAACCGGGCTGGCTGGTGAGGTCCAATGGGAGTGTTGGCACTTCAGGGGAAGTGTCAGAGAAACCCTACATGAGAATAGATGTAGTAAAAGACCCCCAGAGAAAGAGAGAAATATTCTGATTGGAAAAGGGGAGGAACTCCCGAAGAGGGGACAGTATATAACCTCACAACCTGAGAGAAAGTCAAAAGGACTTTGTAAATCATCTCCTTCATGACAGAAGTTGGCAGGATATTAAACCAGGTCTGTCCAATGAGATGAATAGAGAAATATGGGCCTGGGACTCAAGAAAAAAGAAGGGATGCGAGAACAACCCTCTTCCTCATGACCCTCTTCATCATGGCAGTACTTGGCAAGCCAGAAGGCAAAGTGGGCTATACTGGGAAACCTGGGTCAAGAATCATACTTGTGCATGAACTGTTGGGAAAGAAAGCAAAGTGTGAAACAAGGATCACCAGGGGAAGGGAGTCATTCCCCCTGGGTACCGGTGAGTGTGAAGTGAGTGGGAAACCAAGAGACCAGGGGAAGGGAGTCATTCCCCCTGGGTACCGGTGAGTGTGAAGTGAGTGGGAAACCAAGAGACCAGGGGAAGGGAGTCATTACCCCTGGGTACCGGTGAGTGTGAAGTGAGTGGGAAACCAAGAGACCAGAAGAAGGGAGTCATTCCCCCTGGGTACCGGTGAGTGTGAAGTGAGTGGGAAACCAAGAGACCAGGGGAAGGGAGTCATTCCCCCTGGGTACCGGTGAGTGTGAAGTGAGTGGGAAACCAAGAGACCAGGGGAAGGGAGTCATTCCCCCTGGGTACCGGTGAGTGTGAAGTGAGTGGGAAACCAAGAGACCAGGGGAAGGGAGTCATTCCCCCTGGGTACCGGTGAGTGTGAAGTGAGTGGGAAACCAAGAGACCAGGGCAAGGGAGTCATTCCCCCTGGGTAGCAGTGAGTGTGAAGTGAGTGGGAAACCAAGAGACCAGGGGAGGGGAGTCATTCCACCTGGGTACCAGTGAGTGTGAAGTGAGTGGGAAACCAAGAGACCAGGGGAAGGGAGTCATTCCCCCTGGGGACCGGTGAGTGTGAAGTGAGTGGGAAACCAAGATACCAGAAGAAGGGAGTCCTTGTCCTGATAGTGCTACATCTACAAGAAAAAGGACAATCTAACCACGAGATCAGGGGAAGGGATTCATTCCCCCTGGGTACCGGTGAGTGTGAAGTGAGTGGGAAACCAAGAGACCAGGGGAAGGGAGTCATTCCCCCTGGGTACCAGTGAGTGTGAAGTGAGTGGGAAACCAAGAGACCAGGGGAAGGGAGTCATTCCCCCTGGGTACCAGTGAGTGTGAAGTGAGTGGGAAACTAAGACACCAGAAGAAGGGAGTCATTCCCCCTGGGTACCGGTGAGTGTGAAGTGAGTGGGAAACCAAGAGACCAGGGGAAGGGAGTCATTCCCCCTGGGTACCGGTGAGTGTGAAGTGAGTGGGAAACCAAGAGACCAGGGGAAGGGAGTCATTCCCCCTGGGTACCGGTGAGTGTGAAGTGAGTGGGAAACCAAGATACCAGAAGAAGGGAGTCATTGTCCTGGTAGTGCTACATCTACAGGAAAAAGGACAATCTAACCACGAGATCAGGGGAAGGGATTAATTCTCCCTGGTTTTGTGTGAGAAACTGTGAAAGCCAGAGATCAGGGGAAGGGATTCATTCTCCCTGGTTTTGTATGAGAAACAGGTTTTGTATGAGAAACAGTGAAAGCCAGAGATCAGGGGAAGGGATTCATTCTTCCTGGTTTTGTGTGAGAAACTGTGAAAGCCAGAGATCAGGGGAAGGGATTCATTCTCCCTGGTTTTGTGTGAGAAACAGTGAAAGCCAGAGATCAGGGGAAGGGATTCATTCTCCCTGGTTTTGTATGAGAAACAGTGAAAGCCAGAGATCAGGGGAAGGGATTCATTCTTCCTGGTTTTGTGTGAGAAACTGTGAAAGCCAGAGATCAGGGGAAGGGATTCATTCTCCCTGGTTTTGTATGAGAAACAGTGAAAGCCAGAGATCAGGGGAAGGGATTCATTCTCCCTGGTTAGGATCTTGCAACCAGAACTGTGCCACCCAGTCCAGGAGAAGGGAGTCATTCTCCTGGACCGAGAATATTGACCCAACCTTCTAGTTTAGTTATACGTGTAAGGGACACAATTAGAGATGTTGACACATGACAGTGGACTCTTTCCTTTATAAGGACATTCTGACAGACCCATTAGAACTTTAGTTCAGGTAGGGAAACCACTCATGGAGATAGGGAAAGTTAGGTTTCTCTTTATCTTCTTGGAGAACAAAAGTCTAGAGCAACCACTATACCACATGTGTGCCAGTCTCCCCCTTCTGCACTCTTAAACTAGTCACTTACTTGAGTTCTGGGTGGTGTTCAAGCATATTCACCTGGTGAGGCAGCAGGTGCATTATTTTGTGTGCTGCTGAATAACCCCACAATTTGCTCAGTCAGCATCCTCACCTGGATTTCAAAATGTTGGTACCTCTGATATTCCCTAATTTCATATGTCTGAAATCCGGGTCTATACTGATTGAAATTGCTATTTGTTTCTCTGTTATGAAAGAATGAATGAATGATTGAATGATATTCTTTTTGTATTGCACTCACACACAAGTCTTTCAGAGTGTGACAAGGCAAGTGAGGACTACAAGGGAGGACTAAACAACAATCTTACTAGGTCCAGTGACATTGAGAATGTGCAAGTGCATGGGGGAGCGAAGGAGGAAGTGCAAGGGGGAGGGGAGGAGTGGAAAGTGCTGAACGCAGGATAAAACAACAACAAGTAGAGCAGCCAGCAGGTGGCAAATGCAAGGTTAAGGTGCAGACAAGGGGTGTCAAATAAGTGCAGGTATAATCTCTCTAATTCTGCTCAGGAAAGCACTGATGATTTAGATTCTCCCCAAAATCACGGTTTACTCTGGGAGGACATCTTGGTACCAATCCTGGTTCTCATACATTTTGAGCGACTGCTCCAGCGTATGTCTGTGAGCATATCATGTGCTCAGCATTACAACTTCTTGAATGCTCTCCTCCTCTTGGGACATTTGTATCTGACAGCCTGTTTAGGCATCTCATGTCAGGGTAATTTCATCTCTCTGGAGACATTAGAGGTAGCTCTGATCGGGCTCTTGCACCTAGAGCTCTTGGTTCATTAAATGAAGCCTGCATTTGATATGTCCTTTGCTCAATGCAGCTTGACTAAAATCCAACAATGGATTTTGAATCTTTATATCGGGGACTGATATAATGAGGTTGTGTTGAATCGATGCTCTGAAATGTAACTTCTAAAGCTAGATCTATCCTGTCTTTTAACTCTAGAACTTTTGTGCTGGGTCTAGAATTGTTATGCTTTTCCTTTTCTTAGCTTTTATTTGAAGGTTTTGCAATCACCTCCCATATTCACGCCGCCAGGTCAGTTACCAACTTATTGAACGGTTATCATGGTCATCTCTAGCGGGTTGTGCTATGACTTCCGCTCAGAGTGAGTAGAATTATCAATTACAGAAATTTAACAATTCAATACCCAGGTTTAAATCTATTCATAAAAACAAGCGACGGAGTCTTTGTAAGAATTCCCAAGGTGATTAATTTGGTTCACAAGCCGTAGCCTACACAACACATTTTTCTGGATTTTTCCTCATCCTGAGAAGAGGGGAATGAACTAGCTACAGTGGCTCTCTGTCTCCCTTGTGAATCCACTTTGTCATTTTAGCATTGTGGTTGCATAACAGGACTTTCCTCCATCTTACCCAGCCAAGCTTGTAAGTTCAGTTGCTGGTTTATGCTAAATATGTCAGGAACTCACTCTATAGCAAGGCGATTGTAATCTTTCACCTTCCTGATATTTAGCATTCAATTGATCCGTATATGTCTATTGCTGTTCAGTCTCTAATGATACTTGAGTGCACCTGGTATCACCTTGTGTCTGATTACTTAAGAATTCTTCCAACACTCATGTTCTCGGTTTGAAATTCATTTTATTTAATGTATGAATCATGTATGTTTTAATTAAATAATCAGGTTTAAATAGGACTTGCTGTTGATCCACTATTCTTTTGTGGGGAACATCCTGCGTGCTCGCGCTTGAGAGCATGTAACTCAGTCACAATCTGTGCACATTCTTTTTGCAAGTGAACTAGCCCAGAACCTTCTGGTATTCTTTCAAAGTCACATTGTATTCCCTGGTCTATCAAAATGTGTGAGTGACTATCTTTATTGGCTAGCAACCAGGTGACCCTATTTTGCATTAGCTCTCGTTCCTCAACAAACCTATCAAGGATGAAATCATTTGGCTGCAAGCTTAATTACGTACTTTTTCGGAATTTTGTGATCTGATGTTTCAATCATTCAGTCGTGTACCACAGCCCCAAACATCATCAAGTTCAGCTTGTAGCCTTTCTCTCCAAGCAGATACATATTGTGATTGCCATTTCCTTTATTATACAATAGTTTTCTCAGCCATTGCAGATTGAAATGATATTTTCTAAAATTACAAATGGGTAAATAATAAAAAAGTGATTATTATTCTCAGGTATTATACTAGGATTATCAAAATTCCTACAGTTATTTTGACATTTCATTTTATTGTTTGGAATATTTAGAAATCTTTTAGCACCTTCTGATTCAGTTGCAATAAGTAAAAGAAAAGACAATGGCCCTCATTACGACCCTTGCGGAAATTGACTGACCGGACCGCAACAGCGTAAATAGCGTTTCCGCCATTGCACGAAGGAGCAAAGTGCGGCTAATTACGACCCATCGGGCACGAGCATTACGCCATGGCGGAATCCGAAAGGCTGCGATGGCGGAAATGACCCCAAAACGGCCCTTACCGCCGCCGTACGCTGCACCAGGTGCAATACCGCCACCCATCTTAGCGGTCACCGTAATGAGCGGGCACCGTAATGAGCGGGCACCGCAAATTACGGGCACCGTAAATATACGGAAACGGAAGTAAAAGCATGTGGCCGGAACGGGAAACAGCACGCCGCACAACTATAAAATCCGAATCCCAACACAACCATTAAAAATCCGACCCTGACACACATCCCAACCCGTTAGCAACCCCAGTTAAAAAAATAAATATGGGAAAGGTAGCCAAGAAAGCGTGTGATCGCAAGCGGCAGGTCCACTTCTCCCGAGAGGAACTGACCGTGCTGACCGAGACCCTGCAGGAAAATGCCGCCGTCGTCTTCTCCAGTCAAATGACCAGGACGGCCCTTGCCAACAAGAAGGCCATATGGGCCCTTGTGGCACAGCGCGTAAGTGCGGTGGGGACAACACCCCGCACGCCACAGCAATGTCGCAAGCGGTGGGACGACCTGCGGATCCGCGTACGCAGCATACTTTCTGCGAACAGGAACATCGCCACAGCTACCGGGGGGGGATCAGAGTCGCCCATCAAGTTGACCCCCTGGGAGGAGATCTGCGCCTCCACCATAGGAATGGAGAGCATAGAGGGAGTCGGAGGGATGGAGAAAGGAGTGCCGACATCCGGAGAATCAGGTAGGTTGGCCAAGAGAAACAATGCGAAATCCACAAACCACGAACATGTGCAGTACCATGTGACCCCATAGTGCAATACATACTTTGCCCTGACAGCGCCCTCTAAAAGTCAGAATGAATAAACAAATTAATCAAGATGCCATAAACAACCCCTACATGTGCAGCATGCACCCCCTAACTGCAGGCAGCCAAATGAATGCATCCTCAATCCACACGAAAATGAGACCACCTCCAAGGCCCAGTCCCATATCAGCCTCATGTACCACCCCAATGCATTTGATACGTTGCCATTCCAAATCCGACAGACCCATAACTAACGCTCGCCCCTCTTTACTCCACCACAGGGTCCGATACCAACGACGAGCTGCAGGACACCCCTACCAGCACGCCTGCAAAGAGGGCCAGGACCAACGTCCCAAGAGCCTCCACCTCAGGTGCAAGGATCAAGACACGGCAGCAGCAGGAATCAAGTGCCAGCACACTGGAGGGGACTGCAACAGGCACCCCAGCAGCCAGCAAGTCCACAACCCCAGCACCACAGGTCCCCCCAAAGAACGTATCTGATGGCACTGCCTCTGGTGGTAGCAGCACCATAGGTGACACAGCTGTCATGCCAGCATGCTCCGACACGGAAAACAGTGCTGGCGACGTAGGTACCATCCATGACCTTTCCCAATCCCCCTGCATGTCCCATCCCCTACACCATGACGAAACCACGCAGGGGCACCCAGAAGACGACGACTGGCCAACCCCCACAAGTCCTGTGCCAAGGCAACATGTGTTGAGCAGCCCCCCTGTCACACCACCGCAAATGTCCATGGCCCAGCAGAGGCAACAGTCCCTCGACCTGCTGATCGA
The DNA here is from genome assembly GCF_040938575.1 of Ambystoma mexicanum. NCBI lineage: Eukaryota > Metazoa > Chordata > Amphibia > Caudata > Ambystomatidae > Ambystoma > Ambystoma mexicanum. Next base: position 1,388,271,694 of record NC_090933.1, on the reverse strand, counting down.
GCAACAGCAGGAAGTGTCCACGCTACTCAAGGACCATGCGAATGAATGCGGGGGTTCCAGGGCAGCCATGGAAACATCCACCGAGACACTCAGGGCACAAATAGAGAAAAGTAGTGAGAGCCTCAGGGGAGAAATGGAGAGAAGCACCGAGAGCCTGAGAGCACAAATGGAGAGAAGCACCGAGAGCCTGAGAGCACAAATGGAGAAAAGCACCGAGAGCCTGAGGGGGGAACTGAATGCGACGTCCAAAGACGTTTGTGCTGAACTTGCTGCTGTGCGCCGTGTGCTCTCGGAGCTCTCACAAACCCTCAGAGACATGCATGGACGCGAGCAGGCAGAGACGTCATCCGTGGCAAGTTCCGTCCAGGGCAGCCCCCAACGCAGATCTGGCAGGAACCTGCGCTCCACGGGCAGGGGTGCCCCTGATACCCGTAGAGGGGGCTTGCAATAGCGTCTACCCACGGGCAGCATGCATATTTGGACACTGGTGTTGGGGGGGGAGGAAGTAGGGTGGAGGGGGTGTGTTGGGCTTCACTGGGTGGCGGGTCCATAGGGTGTATGAATCAAATCACATTAACAATACAGCACTTCATTATCATCCAATGACATGTGTGGACATTGATATTTGCGTACGAGGCCTTCATAGGCGTACAGTCCACTATGTGCCTGTACTACACACACACAGTGCCACAGGTCCCCTTTCCGTGTAATAGGCACCATGCGTGGTTGCTAGAAGCATGCATCTATGATGCTCTGTCGGATTGCACGTGCATCCTGTGCCTCATGGACTCCTTGGGGTGCCTCCACATCCCCACCCTCATCATCATCATCTTCAGGTGCATGCAGTACAGCGTCAGGGGGCATGGGCACATTCCTACGTATGCACATGTTGTGCAGCATGACACATGCCATGACCATCTTAGAAACCCTCTCATGGCTGTACATGAGTGCCCCGCCAGACCTGCTGAGGCTGCGGAAACGAGCCTTCAGTAGGCCGAATGCCTGTTCAATGACCACACGGCTACGTGAGTGGGCATGGTTGTAGTCCTCCTCATGCTGGTTCTGTGGGTTCCGGATTGGTGTAAGGAGCCATCTCTTCAGTGGATACCCGGCATCACCTGTATGGGACGAATAAAGGGTGTCAGTGGAATGATAGTGCTAAGTAGCCCCCCCCCCCTCCTGCAAGGTCATTGACGCATCAAATGGGCCACGATGTCATGCATGGATGAGACTCACCGAGTAGCCAGGATCTGTGCCCTGCGTGTCGCTCCATGTAGCGTGGTATTCTTGTGTTCCTCAGGACCATAGAATCATGGGTAGATCCTGGAAATCTGGCACAACAATGCGTAAAGATCTTGTTGGAGTCACACACCATTTGCACATTGATTGAATGAAATTGTTTCCGGTTGCGGTACTGGACCTCCATGGCATGTGGGACAACCAATTCAACATGGGTGCAGTCGATGGCACCAATGCAACCCGGGATGCCGCCAAGTGCATGGAATCCCACCTTTGCGTTGGTAATCTCCTGGTACGTGCGTGGTAGTGTGATGTGGTCGTCGGCGTGCTTCAGGAGGGCATCGTGCACTTGGGAGAGTGTCCGTGAGAACAGTGGCTGTGAAATGCCATGCAACTGTCCCACTGTGTGCTGGTAGGTGCCTGTGGCCAGGAAGTGGAGTACAGACACCACCTTCAGTAGGGGTGGGATGGCGGTTGGGCTATCTATCATGCTCACGAGGTCAGCATGTGTCATGTCCACAATGGCGATTATGGTGTCCCGGTCCAAACGGTAGAGGGTGTGGATCTGCTCAGCAGTGAGGTTGAACGGATCAGCTCGGAGGCGTGGGATTGCGGGCCGCCTGCGTGTTGGTAGTGGCAGTGCTTGTGGGCCTTGCTGACCCTGCCTTGCCCTCCTCCTCCTCCTTCTCCTCCGTCTCCCCTGTGCGCCCGGTTGTTGTACCTGTTGTTGTTCGTCGTCTTCTTGTAGTTGTAGCACTTGCAGTGCTATCTGGTGCCCCAGGCCCAACATCGCTAGTCCTGCCGGTAGCATTTTGGAGTGGGAGTGGTTGTGGGAGGGGTTTGGGTCTGCTATATATGTGCTGTCGGCCTGTATGGCCTCCACCTGTGCTGATTGAATGAATCTGTGGCGGATGCAATCCCTTCTGGCCGAGCACGTCCCGCACGTAAGGCTGCATTTGGCCGCATGGCATCTTGGGATTGGAATCATGTATCAAATCCCGATGGCAGTGTGATGTACTTTGACTGATTTTCATGCTATGCTCCCATTGTTACACATGCTATGATTGCAGCCGCTTACATACCTGTGAAGAGTCAGTGGTATGTAGGGCTCGATCGATGGCCGACCCTCATGCAGCACAGTATCGTACTTCACCGACGGGCGTGGCGTCCCATTTGTGATTGCAGCCAGTTAGCATTATGACACACAGCCGCACTACATTGATGTAATTGTGAATGCAAGCGTTCACAGAAGCCTTTTCGACGTAATGTTGCAAGTGAGGAATTCGAAGGCCAGGATTTTTGGTTGCGAAGTAGCGGTGAGGAGACGCCCACAGGTCTGCCTGGAAATGTAACGTTCTATTGTTGAATGTCCTTGGGACAGGGCCCATAACGAGCAAGCAATGAATGACATGAATTGAATGGGATGCGCAATAGCGTAGTGGACGATAAGGCAGGACGTTCCCAAGTCCATCTAGCTTCACGACACTACAGATCCGGCCAGGAGCACAGTGGTTTTTGCAGACTGCATTACGCACAGACGCGATGGAAGTTTCACATATTATGTGAGTGAATGTTCATGCGTTTTCATTGCGGGATGAGGGAATGATGAATGGATGCATGGACAGATGATTCCATTTAGGGTCTGCCATGTACATGTGTTTTTTGATTCAATCCCCTTCCCCTGCGCTATGTGATGCAAGGCTGCCATAGTGGGACTTACGTCTATCTGCCCTTGTCGGATCCTCCCTGTCTCGACGCGCCTTCATACACTTGTGTCTAGGCACGTTACTAATCCCATGTCATGGGTTCTATCTTGACGGACGCATGCACAGTAACCGACGTTGCCAATGGTGTATTAACCTCGATTGGTTTCGTTATGTATCGATACTGATTTAGGGGTGTGTATATTCCTTTGGAGTGGGCTAGCATGCATATGGGTGTGGATTTGGTGTGTTGAATGAAGATAGTGATGCATCATGTGTCCTGTAGTGCAATCGGTTAATTTGTGTTTCATTTTGGTGACAGGTATCTCCTGCCCTATTGCAGATGCCATCTGTACGCCACTCCTCCAGATGGATTTTACTCTCGACACCTGCAGCTTCGGGTGAATCAGTGGAGCACCATTACGATCTTATGGGACGATCGCCAATGGGCCACATGCCCTTACGCTGTTCTGGTGGCTAGGTGCAACATTTCGGCCTTTCAGCTGGACTAGTGCCTGCCTCATGGGACGGACCTGCGGTTCTTGCCGCTTCCATGTTGCCTTTTGGAACGTTGATGTTGGCCCTGTGTGCCATGATGGTACAGGGCGTCACACAAGTGGAAGCTGGTCAATTATTGCAGATGCAGCCCTCGGTGATGATGGATGTTTTGGTGTTATTTTACAAATTGCTGTGAGGCCTTTGTCATTTGGATGTGCATTTAAATTGTATTCCGATATTTGGCGTGTTGCGTTATTCTTTGCAGGTGATGTGGCGATTTTCGATTTGTGGCGGTATGTATTGCGAGATGATCTGCATTGTGTTCCGCCTTCTGAGTTGAGTTGTGTGGTACAGTACTGGCCGCTTTTGCCTACGTAGCACAGTGTGGTCACGGATAGGGGCTGCCATTGTGACTGTTTACATGATGTGCTGTTCAGGGGCGGGGGGATTGGCTTTTGGCCGACTGGTGCCTGTCAGCCAGGTCGATTGATGGTATGATGGGATGTTCAGAATGTGGCTGGTCACAGGTGCCTGTGTTTGCGTGCGTTTGTTGGAGGGGGACTGGGGTCATGTCCATTGGAATAGCTTCTGTATTGATGCCATCTGTGCCCTGCAGCTCCCATCGGCCCCTCTTGGGATGTGCCTGGCTGCTCAGTCACTCTGCCAACTTGTGTGGTACATGCTTCTGCTGATGGTTGGTTTGTTTACTGGCAAGAGTACAGGGCTGGTGCAATCCCCCTCAGGATGCTGTTTTGGATGTTGCCTTGCGCTGGTGGCAAGCGATGGGGGACTACTGTTGTTTTGTGTCATGTGTTCTTGATTTCCATTTTGATGTCTTGTACCTTCACATGCCTGTGCTGCATCAGTACGGCTATGGTGACATGCCGTACATGGATGCCCACTCACGGGGCGCTTTGAACACCTGCATGCATTTCTACGTTGGCATGCATGGGTGAATTGTAGATTTCACTGGTTGCATGGTGTGAGTACATTGCGCCTGCCAGGAGTTGTGCAATGTGGCCAGGGAGTGGAGTACAGGCACTCAGTGGGCCATTTACGGTTGGTTCACGATGCCGTATTTCTCGCCATGGCGGGATGGTCCATTCCGCCATGCCTGATGGCGTTAGGTACATGTCCGCTAGGGTCGGAATTGGCGTACCGTTGCACCATGGTGGTGTTTGCGGTTTGGCATGGTGCGCGCGCGCGCGTGCTTAGTGCAGTTAGCGTTGGCGTTCACTACGGTGTCGCTAATGGCTTCGTACTTTGCGGTGACGGGTCATAGTCGCACCGAGCGCTTTTCGATGGCGGTATTGCTTTTCCGCCATCGTTTTCCCCTTTCCGCCAGGGTCGTAATGAGGGCCAATGTTAAATGTTATTGTTATTGTCTAAATAATTCACTAGTATCTAATTAAAATTGTTATAGTCCTGGAATTAATGTAGTAATTGTAGTCTCTTATTTATGGTATTTGAAAATGTTTAATCACCTTTTGCAATAAAATTAAAAATTATAAAATTAAAATGGAATAGTTATTTATTTTTTCACTGCTTAATTAAAATGCTGTAATTAATTTGGCAGGTTTATTCCCTTATTTGGAATATTTATAAATGTCCATGACCATTTTCAAATATTAAAATAGAATAGAGGAATACAAGAAAAATGTGATTATTATTTCTTTTTGTATTGAGTGCCTGGTCCTCATTACAACACCGGCGCTAAACCATGACGCTATTAGCACCATGGTTGGTGCCGGTGTTGTAATGAGTCCGCCATGGTGAAATGGGGAAATACCGCCCCATTCCAAGGTTGGCGGGGTGGTATTTCCCTATTTCACCATGGCCCTTCCTCATTCCCATTTTTGCCCCATAGGGCTCAATGGGAATGTGGAAGGCGGCAATTACGGTACCGCAAATTGCGGTACCGTAATTGCCTGCGAGGTCCCTTTGCGGGTCCATACTTTAACGGCTGGTCCAGACCAGCCGTTCAGGTCGCGTCCCGCAAAGGGACCTCGTAGTAAGGCGCTAAGTGGTTAACGGCGCTGCAGCCTTTTACGGCGGCGTTAACCACTTAGCGCCTGGGTCGTAATGAGGCCCCCTGATTGCGCAATGAGGCAAGGGAGGGGGAACAAGGGGAGGACAGACAACGATCATACAAGCCAGGTGTCATTCAGAGCGCCCAAGTGCATGGGATGGGGGAAAGAGAAAAGTGGGGCGGGGAGGAAGGGACAGTGCAGTACATGGAACAGAATAATAACAATAAGTAAAAGTAACGGCCAACAGAGGGCAAGTGCAGAGGTAAGTGCAGACATCAGGTGGCACGGAAACTGCTCTTCTAAACAACTGTGAAGAACTGCTCACAACCCTTGACTCCAACTCCCCTGCTGTCCTCATCCTTCTTGATCTCTTTTCAGTATTTGACAGTGAACCATTACATCCTCATAAAAAGTCTCCATGATACCCTTGGTATCTCAGATCGGGCACTGGACTGGCTCACCTCCTTCCTTACTGACCGTTCTTCCAACAACATTAGGCCCTTTCTCCTCCCCTACTTCCTCCTCCACCTGTGGTTCCCCCAGGGCTCTATTCTCTTGCCCTGGCTCTTTAACATATACCTTTCTCTGCTGGCACGCCTCATTTCCTCCTTCTCCCCCAACTTCCAGTGCTACGCTGACACACAACTCTTCTTCAAACCACTTACTTACGCCCTTGCACCTTCCTTAATCCCCGACTGCCTCTCTGCCATCCAGGCCTGCTGCACTGCTATTGACCTCTGCTTCAATGCCAGCAAAACAGATAGTCTACCTGTTGGGTCCCCTGCACTCTATTTCTTCCCTTCAATCCGGCCTTCCTCCATGGGCTCCCCACCTGCCCCCTCCTCTGTAGCCAGGAATCTCGGATTCATCTTCGATCCCTCCCTTTCCTTCAGGACATTCAAGAAGTCCCACTTTCAGCTTTTCCTTCTCAAAGGAACTCTACCCTTCCTCACCTTCCCCCAGAGACTCAATGTTACCCATGCTCTGGTTCTCTCCAGGCTTGACTATTGCAACAGCCACCTCCTTAATCTTTCTTCATCCATCCTGCAACCCCTCCAGCTAACCTAGAATACGGCTGCAAGACTTATTCTTGCCCACAAGCCCAGGGACCACATCTCTCCTGCCCTACAAAGCCTTCCCTGGCTCCCGGTTAAATTCAAAACCCTCTGCATCATCCACAAGTCTATCTGGGGCCAGGGACCACTCTATCTTCAACGCTTCCTGACTAAATACTCCCCTTCTAGAGTCCTGTGTTCCTCTGGCACCAACTCCCTGCGTGTGAAGCGGTTTTCTAAACAGAGAGCTGGTGGTCAATCACTTTCTTCAGCAGGCTCCCTCCTTTGGAACAGACTCCCTCTTCCTGTGTCTTGAGCAGGACCTTCTTAAATTCCAGAAAAGTCTCCTCAAGACCTTTCTCTTTACCTTTTCCTTCTCCTCCTCTCTTCCCTGCTAATCATACAGTAGCGTGACTGATGTGCAGGGCCGTATGTATCCTCGGGACCCTTCCCCCCTCCCACATCTCTCATCCCAGCCACTGTCTATTTACTGCACTCCCTTGGCTCACCCTCCCCACGGGAGGTTGCTCTTACATTCTTCTATTCTTAGCACGTCTCCAAAAGCACCACATCACCTAGCCCCTCCCACCTGCACTTGCACGTTCTGAACACTCACAAGGCATAGTAGGTTTATCTCCCCTCCCCGTTAGTCTCACTAGTTGTTTGTACTATTAATTCAATTATTTATCTTTGTTTTAATTCATTGTCTACCTCCCCTGCCCCCACCCTGTCGCCCTATGGGCGCTTTGAAACAGTTTTGCTAATTGTATAAGCGCCTAACAAATGACCAATAAATAAATAAGGATAGGTGGTAGAATAGCAGTCACAGTAGATGGGGGAGATGGAAAGTGCCATGGAGGAGGAGGAGGAGGAGGAGGAGGAGGAAGGATAGACGGATAGATGGAGAAGCTGCACAGGCTCGACACAAACTCACCAGGTGGCCTAGTAGCTGAAGGTTGGTGGGTGGAAGTCCAGCAGGAGAGTCTTGGGCAGGAGCAAGGTAGTTCAAATGGGTGTCTTCAATGAGGCACAGACAAGGAGGGGAGTAGGGTGCACATTGGATGTCTGAGAGATTACAATACATACCATGGGACAACACAATAAGGCTTGTTGGTGTGCTATGCTGACATACGAGTTAGAAATTAATCTGTAATGTATTAGCAGTATTTTCTTTTGGACTGATGTTAAAAAAAGGATTGTACAAAGTGTTGTTCACTATTTTTTTAATTCTGAGGGTGACCCACTGAAAATATAGTCAAAGACGACTCTATACCTTCAAAGACGTATCACATTCAGAACATGTCTATGGTTTCTCCCAAGTATCCTTTATCTGATGTATCACACGTCGATTATTTTTGCTTGAAAGTCATTTCTCATTAAGGACATGATTATGGCTTCCCACGGTGCGATTTCTCTTATGTATGAATAGTTCAGTTTTGCTTGACAGCCTTAACACATTAAGAACATGCCTATGACTTCCCCCACAGTGTGATTCTTCTGATCAATAGACTTCACATCGAAAAATGTATTACATTCATAATATATATAGTCTCAAACGTGTGATTTCTCTGAGGTAACATTAAACTATGCTTTTCCTTGAAAGACTTATATCGAGGACATGCATATGGGTTCCCACCAGTGTGTTTTCTCTGATGTCACATTTGATCTCTCTTTTGCTTGAAAGCCTTACACATTCATGCATGCGTGTACATAGTTCCCTCAGTGTGATTCCTCTTCTGTATCAATAGAGAACTGATCAGCATAAAAGACTTATCACATTCAGAACATGCATATGGTATCACCCGGTGTGATTCCTTTGATGTATCACAAGTTGATCAATTCACTTGAAAGTCTTATCACATTGAGGACATGCACATGGTTTCCCCCCAGTGTTACTCCTCTGATCTATCAATAGATGACCCTTCTCCGTGAAAGACTTAGCACATTCAGAACATGAATATGGATTCCCCCCAGTATGACTTCACTGACATAGCAATAAATATTTCTTCTCCTTGAAAGACACATCACATCAATAACATGAATATGGTTTCCCCCCAGTGTGATTCCTCTGGTGTATCACTAGGTGACCCTTTGGCTTGAAAGCCTTATCACATTGAGGACATGCATATGGTTTCTCACCAGCGTGACTGGACTGATGCATCAATAGATGACTCATCACATTGAAAGCAATATCAAATTGAGGACATGTATATGGTCTTCCCCAGTAAAATTTCTCTGATGTTTGACTAGTTCAAACTTATGCTTGAAAGACTTATCGCATTCAGAGAATCCATATGGTTTCACCCCAGTGTGACTCATCCTATGTAGCAATAGATGCCTCTTCTCCTTAAAATACCTATCCCCCACAGAGATGGGGAGCAGGTGCAAGTGGATCTAGGTCACATGACTAAGCACCACCACCTTCTTAGCCCTGCCTCTTCCTTCCTGCTCTTCGCTCTTAGATCAAGGGCGTCTCTCGCCCAGGCATCCAAAGCGAAGGGCAGTCGAAGAAAAGGGCAATATCAGTTTGGACCTGTTTGGACCAGGAGGTCCCAGGGCCCGACCCCCTGCTCAGAGAGCAGGTAAGCATGCACCAACATGTGTTTACACCCTCTGTCCCAACAGGCCATCCCCACCACCTCTGGTCCACTGTGATGTTCCGTTGTGCCCCCCTCCCTTCTCGCACACAGGTGTTGCCTGTTTTGCTTGATTCTTCTACCCTGCTCCTGCTCCCGCTCCCCACCCTCCAGCCTACTTCTGCAGGAGTCTGCCCTGAAACATTCTGGTTTCACCATCACCGTCTTGTGGCCAATGCTGGATTTGACTTTTATGGACTTTGTTGATTCACGGTGCGTCACCCTTTCTCCACGGTCATGCTGGACTTTCTTTGCATCTTGTAGTCATGGTGGCCCTGAATCATGCTGATGCGATCTTCTTGTATCCTGGCTTGCAACATTATGTGTTACTACTGACTGCAATTGTATTCGTTTTCCCCTCTTGCTTCTCCACTCTTTCTGACTGCTCACCCTCTGTTCTCTCCTCCCTTCCTTTTCTCCCTTTTCATATCTCCTCCCCTTCTGCCCTTACTTTCTTCTATGCACTTACTCTATCAGAATTGTCCCTGGACCTAGTATGATAGCAACCTCGTCAGTCTCCTCCCCCCACCCCTTACTTGTCCCCCCCTCCAGCACTATCTGAAATGTCATCAGGCCTAGTACGATAGCCGCTTGTTTTGTTCCTCCCCTCCCTTTCTTCACCCGTCTCCCTCACCCGAGTTCGATAGTTAATTTCACATTCTTACTGTTCGTTGCCTGTAAGAATGTCATTGTATTTTCCCTTGTTCCCTCCCTTGTCGTGAAACACTTTAAAACACATTGTGCATAAGCGCTATATAAATAAACTATCATATCATATCATATCATATCTTCAGAGCATGCATATGGTTTCACCCCAGTGTGACTCCTCTGATGTATCAATAACTGACGCTTCATCTTGAACGGCTTATCACATTCAGAACATGCATATGGTTTCTCCCCAGTGTGACTCATCCTATGTAGCAATAGATTCCTCTTCTCCTTGAAAGCCTTATCACATTCAGAACATGCATATGGTTTCACCCCAGTGTGATTTCTCTGGTGTACCAATAGCTCACTCTTTGTCTTGAAAGCCTTATCACATTCAGAACATGCATATGGTCTCTCCCCGGTGTGATTCATATGATGTTTCACAAGTTGATCATGTCGCTTGAAAGCCTTATCACATTCAGAACATGCATATGGTTTCACCCCAGTGTGACTCATCCTATGTAGCAATAGATGCCTCTTGTCCTTGAAAGCCTCATCACATTCAGAACATGCATATGGTCTCTCCCCGGTGTGATTCATATGATGTTTCACAAGTTGATCATGTCGCTTGAAAGCCTTATCACATTCAGAACATGCATATGGTTTCTCCCCAGTGTGACTCATCCTATGTAGCAATAGATGCCTCTTGTCCTTGAAAGCCTTATCACATTCAGAACATGCATATGGTCTCTCCCCGGTGTGATTCATATGATGTTTCACAAGTTGATCATGTCGCTTGAAAGCCTTATCACATTCAGAACATGCATATGGTTTCTCCCCAGTGTGACTCATCCTATGTAGCAATAGATGCCTCTTGTCCTTGAAAGCCTCATCACATTCAGAACATGCATATGGTTTCACCCCAGTGTGATTTCTCTGGTGTACCAATAGCTCACCCTTTGTCTTGAAAGCCTTATCACATTCAGAACATGCATATGGTCTCTCCCCGGTGTGATCCATATGATGTTGCAATAGTTTACCCTTTGTCTTGAAAGCCTTATCACATTCAGAACATGAATATGGTTTCACCCCAGTGTGACTCATCCTATGTAGCAATAGATGCCTCTTCTCCTTGAAAGCCTTATCACATTCAGAACATGCATATGGTTTCACCCCAGTGTGATTTCTCTGGTGTACCAATAGCCCATCCTTTCTCTTGAAAGACTTAGCACACTCAGAACATGAATATGGTTTCTCTCCAGAGTGACTTATCTGATGTTGCAATAGTTGACCCTTTGTCTTGAAAGCCTTATCACATTCAGAACATGAATATGGTTTCACCCCAGTGTGATTTCTCTGATGTACGACTAGTTCACACTTTTGCTTGAAAGCCTTATCACATTCTGAACATGAATATGGTTTCACCCCAGTGTGATTTCTCAGGTGTACCAATAGCTCAGCCTTTGTCTTGAAAGTCTTATCACATTCAGAACATGCATATGGTCTCTCCCCGGTGTGATTCATATGATGATTCACAAGTTGATCATGTCGCTTGAAAGCCTTATCACATTCAGAACATGCATATGGTTTCACCCGAGTGTGATTTTTCTGGTGTACCAATGGCTCAGCGTTTGTCTTGAAAGCCTTATCACATTCAGAACATGCATATGGTTTCACCCGAGTGTGATTTCTCTGGTGTACCAATAGCTCACCCTTTGTCTTGAAAGCCTTATCACATTCAGAACATGAATATGGTTTCATCCCAGTGTGATTTCTCTGGTGTACCAATAGCGTGCCCTTTTGAATGAAAGCCTTATCACATTCAGAACATGAATATGGTTTCATCCCAGTGTGATTTCTCTGGTGTGCCAATAGCGCGCCCTTTTGAATGAAAGCCTTATCACATTCAGAACATGAATATGGTTTTTCTCCAGAATGACTCATCTGATGTTGCAATAGATGGTCCTTTCTCTTGAAAGACTTATCACATTCCGAACATGCATATGGTTTCACTCCAGTGTGATTTCTCTGGTGTACCAACAGCTCACCCTTTGTCTTGAAAGCCTTATCACATTCAGGACATGCATATGGTTTCACACCAGTGTGATTTCTCTGATGTACGACTAGTTCACACTTTTGCTTGAAAGCCTTATCACATTCAGAACATGCATATGGTTTCACCCCAGTGTGAATTCTCTGGTGTATCAATAGTGTGCCCTTTTGATTGAAAGCCTTATCACATTCAGAGCATGCATATGGTTTCACACCAGTGTGATTTCTCTGATGTACGACTAGTTCACACTTTTGCTTGAAAGCCTTATCACATTCAGAACATGCATATGGTTTCACCCCAGTGTGACTCATCCTATGTAGCAATAGCTGCCTCTTCTCCTTGAAAGCCTTATCACATTCATAACATGCATAGGGTTTCACTCCAGTGTGAATTCTCTGATGAATTATTAGATCACTTGTTTCTTTAAAAGTCTTGTCACACTCTTTCTCTTCAGTGTGTAATCTCTGATGGTGCAATATACGGCATGTTTCACTAAAAGTAGCTTCACATTCAGAAAATTCAAAATGTACCTCCATGCTGAAGACGCTATTTTGAGATAGTGATTTCTTTGTAAAGAGCTCCTTGTCAAATTCAACCTGAATCCCTCAGTTGCTCTCACCAGGTCAGGTGCAATTTTACACACTTGAGTGTCAAGAATGAGCCACTATCCTCGGCCAGAGCAGGCAGGTCTGCGATTAGAACTGTTCTACGTCCAGAGCATGGTTTCTTGCCTTGTGTTCATGCTTTTTAGTCTTTAATAAATGTCAGCTGCCACTGGAACATCAACAACTATCGACCAGCACCACAGCAGCGGCGCTATTGATTCTGAAGCATAAAGTCCAAAGTTGGTGTTCAGCATCTTTTTCATACTGAATGTGGCACACCGGTGCATTTACACAATATTTGGTAAGGAGGTTCTACACAATGCCTGAAAATGCTGTGCCTCTACTTTAAAGTGGCAGCCATTGTCCTCTCCTCTGTTCAGTATAGATTCAGTGGTCTACCATTAGATTATGTCCTGAACGACTTGTCGCAGCCAGTGAACCATTTCTTCCACGGTCAGAGGCTCCAGGTTGGGAGTGACTGTCATGTGAAAGAAGCAGATGAGGTTGCTATCATACTAGACCCAGCTATCAGAGGAAAGCTTTCTTTAAACATTTCACAGTTTTCCAATCCCTGCTTGAAGGAAAAGGAAAAACAGGATTAGTGTTCCATAAGCGACAAATACATATTTCTTATTTTAAAAATCATATGTGAAAAGCAAAAAGGCATGTTTCAACTTTATAATACTGGTTTCATGAAATCCTGGAATTTGTATGCAGGACACTGAGTTAAATGAATAGTGTAACTTGTCCCCAATTCCATGAACAGGATTAACACATAAATCTCTAAACATGTGGCCCATTGACCATTCATCCTTTGTCACAGAAATGAATAAAGGTGTGACCAAACTAGCCAACAGCCAGGATGAACACAATGCAGTGACGTGCAGCCACTGAAGTCTGAGAAATGGCCAACCCGTCAGTCGAGTCATTGCTGGTTGTGGTCAATTAACCAGCTCCACAGTGCACAGAAAAGATGGTGGAACAGGAACAAAGAGGAAAGGAAAGGTTGACTGCATTGAGATAAAAATAATGGGAGGCATGGCCATTTTGTCGAGTTACTATCTCAATACCTGCAGTGGAACCACAACTTACTGGAGTTTCACAGACGCAGATTTTGCGAGAGGAGGAAATAAGTACATCTTAGATGTAGTAACTCACATATTCCGCCTACACCCGATGGAAGTCAAGCTGTAGGGTGAGAAGGAGGAGTGGAGACAAAAAACTTCTCAGACACAGAGCCTATAGCTGAGGAGGGGGAGACGGTGGGTTGCAGAGAAATGGGGAGACACTCCGAAAGTACTCTGAGACAGAGGGCCTCATTACGACTTCGGTGGTAGCCATGCCGCTATTGGCGGCATGGCTGCCACCGAAATCGTCTCCGGTTCCAGGTTCCCTGAATGGGGAAGTAACGGGCCATTCCGAGTATGGAGGGCCCGGTACATCCTCCTTTCGGGAACCCGGGCCCTGTCCTTCCCCTTTCCCATTTGAGCCCTCATAGGGCTCAAATGGCAATGGGGAGGGAGCTAACAACGGGCTTGCGTCTTGCAAGCCCGTTGTTAGCTCCCTGCTCCCCTCGCGGGACCCGCTCTGTACGTCTGGTCAAACCAGACGTGCAGAGCGGGTCCCGCGAGGGGACCTCATAATCAGGCGGTACGGGGTTGGTCGGTATGGCGCTGTTAACCCCTTTCCGCCTGACTTGTAATGAGGCCCAGAGTACTTTCAGAGCATGAGCAGAACAGAGAGGAATCGCAAGTGAAGAAGCACATTATGGGAGTTGTGGTGCAGACACAAAGAACAAAGGGCAAAGAAAATGCACAGGAAGGGAAATTAATCAGAACTGCTGAAAGACTGATAGGAAGTCAAACAGGTGCATGCTAGGGCGAGAAATCCAGACATTCCACAAAGGAGTGTGAGATGCACAGGGAGGGAGATTAATCAGAACTGCTGAAAAACTGATAGGAAGTCAAACAGGTGCATGCTAGGGGGAGAAGTCCAGACATCCCCCAAAGGAGTGTGAGATGCGTAGGGAGGGAGATTGATCAGAACTGCTGAAAAACTGATAGGAAGTCAAACAGGTGCATGCTAGTGCGAGAAGTCCAGACATCCCCCAAAGGAGTATGAGATGCACAGGGAGGGAGATTAATCAGAACTGCTGAAAAACTGATAGGAAGTCAAACAGGTGCATGCGAGGGAGAGAAGTCCAGCCATTCCCCAAAGGAGTGTGAGATGAACAGGGAGGGAGATTAATCAGAACTGCTGAAAAACTAATAGGAAGTCAAACAGGTGCATGCGAGGGAGAGAAGTCCAGCCATTCCCCAAAGGAGTGTGAGATGAACAGGGAGGGAGATTAATCAGAACTGCTGAAAAACTAATAGGAAGTCAAACAGGTGCATGGTAGGGGAGGAGTCCAGACATTCCCCAAAGAAGTGTGAGATGCACAGGGAGGGAGATTAATCAGAACTGCTGATAAACTGATAGGAAGTCAAACAGGTGCATGCTAGGGGGGAGAAGTCCAGACATCCCCCAAAGGAGTGTGAGATGCACAGGGAGGGAGATTAATCAGAACTGCTGAAAAACTGATAGGAAGTCAAACAGGTGCATGCTAGGGCGAGAAGTCCAGACATTCCCCAAAGAAGTGTGAGATGCACAGGGAGGGAGATTAATCAGAACTGCTGAAAAACTGATAGGAAGTCAAACAGGTGCATGCTAGGGGGAGAAGTCCAGACATTCCCCAAAGGAGTGTGAGATGCACAGGGAGGGAGATTAATCAGAACTGCTGAAACACTAAAGGAATTCAAACAGATCCCCTGTTCTGTATTAGGAAAGGGTTTACATATCCGCATAAAATATATTTATGGGATAACACTGCACAATAAGGGTGATAGTGTAACTCACCAGCCGAAACTCACCAAGGTTCTGAGCATGCCTACACACAGATACTGGGATTCACAATGAGGGTGATAGTGTAACTCACCAGCCGTAACTCACCAAGGTTCTGAGCATGCCTACACACAGATACTGGGATTCACAATGAGGGTGATAGTGTAACTCACCAGCCGTAACTCACCAAGGTTCTGAGCATGCCTACACACAGATACTGGGATTCACAATAAGGGTGATGGTGTAACTCACCAGCCGTGATAGTAAAAATGTTGCTTTTCCCCTGTTGGTTTTCCTGCAGATTTGTCTTTATTTTTGTGATCAGAGGGACTTCTTGTAAAGTCCCCCTGTCAATGCATCCCTTTCCACGTATTGTCCCTCTGTAGCCCATATGGCTCCTGGAACAGGGGTGTGTTTTAGATATATCATTTTTGGTGTAGGGTGATGCTAAAACCCTACAGGTGCGAAGAGACGTAGGCTGGTGGCAACTGTATTTCAGTATTGTCTTCACCAAGAGTGCTGCTGGGTTTACCGCATCATTAGCCCAGTGGACTAATGTGCTTTTTCAGTCTTAATCCCAGCAATTCTGTTTTGGGCAAACCCTTTTACATTTGGGACCAGCAGGCTGTTGTACTGATGTGGGCATACCATGATCCCACTCCTGTACACTCTATAGTGGTTTAACCTGCCTTAGACAGGTTTACTGCCCACGACATGCCCAGTCTACTTCCTGTGTGGGTGGCCAGCAAATCGTCATCCTCTGCTGTTGAATGTGGCTGGTCATAAACCTGGACAAGAGGCTTCTTTTGCATTTCCTCCATCTGTTTCATTTGGATCAAGGGCTCAAGGCCCTGTGTATCACAACCTGTTCAGCAAAAGAAGCCCTATCTTTACCAGATTCATGGGCTGTTTCTGAGCCAAATCCTGAGTGATTGGTGCTTTGGAGTACTTGTCTCCGGACCCTGACATTCTGTGGTTCTGATATCGTCATAATCTGCTTTAGGGGTCACCAAACCCCAGAGTAGTGCGGGTGTTACCGGCCCACTCTATGACAGATCACCATTGGCTTCCACTGCCCCTAATTCTGCTCAGCTTCATTTCTTCCTTGGCTGGCTCAATATAGGTCCTGGAACTGAAGCTCTAAACAAGTGTCTACTGTGGCACTCTCTAGGGTTGGGTGCTTGTTTTTTCACACCTGTGGGGTTGAACAAGCACTGACCTGACTTTAACCCAAAGCCATGACTTGCCTAAGGACTTTATCCCATTTATCACTATGGAGAATGGTCTACAAACATTTAAAACAAAATATTTTTTAGGGTCACCAAAATGCCTGGGGTAGGGGACTTGACAACACAACCAAGATGGCATCACAGGTGATGTCACACAACCTTTGACCTTGATGACGTGAAATGAAATGACATTAGACCTTCATATCATCTGAAGTGACTGACGGAGGATAAGAAATGTACATAAATTTACATTGAATACAATACCAAATCGGTACTGTTGGGGTGGTCAGGAAAGGTCCTGATAAGGAAGAGGGGTACACATTTGGCGCACCATATTTGTGACTGGGGTTGCGTTAAAGTTGGCACGATGTGGCAATTTATATGTATCCAATGTAGTTAATGTGAATGGGATGTGCTACTTTTAGTGTTATTTTGTGTCTAAGTTGATACATTTAAGATTGCATGCACAGCAAGATGAATGTCAAAATACAATCTGTATATGGTGTGCTACGAAGTGCCTAGAAGCTGGGCAATGAATAGCTTCATAATGCGCATTCGAGGAAGGGGATTTGTCATGAACAACCCACTGTTAAGAAGACACAATAGTTATGAAACAATATATGCTCTGAAATACATACATGGGGAATTTACAAATCTATATGCATGTGTTCTTTTTATAAATTGGTCAAGCTCTGCAGTCAGGGTTTGCAGGGTGAATTCTGGGTGACCAGGGGACACTGGTTATGCAGGGTTTCAGATGCCAGAGGAAAGGTAATGAGTAACTACGCCCTCAGCAGGTGGTCAGCCAACAAGCCGGCCTGGGGTTTAATGGCTTGGCAGAATCGTGGAAGGAAGATGCAATCTTTTTAAGTGCATGGGAGCTTGTTATTGTTATGGGTGATTCACCCATTTGTTTTACAACAACAATAAACTTGGGGTGAAGGGACGCTCGACAACAGAGTGACCGATACTTCATGAGTTTTGATTGTTTTCACAGGATGTGACCAGAGGCCATGCATATTGTATTGGTAATCATTTAGATTAGAATGTTCCAATGACGCCAGCAAGTCGGGGTGGGTGAGATGGCTATTGCTAGTTCAAAGAGAACCTGCTTATTCATCCCCACCTCATATTTTTTTAAGTACTCTTGCAAACCATGTGCAATTACGTCCGGGGTTTGGCGGTTCAGGCCAGATGGGACTGGTAATGAAGTATGTTTGCATGTGAATGTATAACTGTATGATGATGTCATGGACAACCACAGACAAATCCTAAAAGAGGGTGTGCTGTACACATGAGCTGAAGATGGTAGTTAAGATAACTCCAACCAATGAAAATGGACGAATTTGAGAAAGACTGGATTTTTTTGTATAGTTTTTGACCAATCACATGTGGGGGGTGGATTGTAATAAATGGATGGGAGTGTTTTAACTGTTGCAATGGGACTCATTACGAGTATGACGGTCCGGTAACAAACAGTGCCGGTAAGCTACGGGCATCGTTGCTACCGGACCGGCATACTCCGAGATCTGCAGGCGGGTGCCCTCCCGCCCGCAGACCTTGACGGTAGCATCGGCACCATTATGAATGGTGCCGGTGCTACCATCCTCCCCATTCCCATTGAGTCCTATGGGACTCAATGGGAATGGGGATTAATTTTTACCGGCACCCGGCATTGGAGAATTACCAGGACCACCGGGTGCCATTAAAAAAGTGACTCCGGCGGCAGCCGTGCCGTTTTTTAATGGCACGGCTACCGCCGAACTCAGGTGTCAACTTGTGTGGTTCTGAAAAACACGGCTTAGTTTGACGCTACAGCATCATCTAGGCCCTCCCCGGATGACTACAATAAACTTGCTAATTCTAGTGGACAGTTAAGAATGTGGCTCCACTGCTGAAAACCTATATGCTTACAACAAAATTATGATGAATGGGTAGCCCCAAAAACCGAATAAAAAAAAAAAATACACGATCCAAGGAAGCAATAATAGAGTGTACGATTGGCAATGAAAAAAAGTTTATTGCATGCAAGTTACAGCCAGGAATGTCAGTCAGCTCTGCAAAACTGGAAACAAGCTCAATACGCCACATTGGAATACAGTATATACAGGCAAAAACAATTTTGAATACAAACAAGTTACAAAATACACATCTACAATATCTGTCTCTCGCAATTACACACCTAAATAAATGCTATACATTAGTCTGCCCTATGGACGAACAACCTACCTGTGACCAACTAAGTACAACCCCTGCTAATGACCTAATTGCGTGGTCAGCATAAAATGGTCAATTCTGATTGTTACAGTTATAAAGATGATGTTAGCCAAACAGTTATCTGTGTGGATTGGTCAACATAAAATCTTGTACATTTGCTCTGCATGAAGCGAGTGTGAACATTGAAGGCATGTGACCTAACAACTTGGCACCCCCTGTAAGGAAGGCATGGTATCAAAGTAAGACGGACACAAGCGATCACAGTTCAAGGGTGTTTATTGAACTTTATCAGGGGGGGGGAAATGCCTATCTAAACCTACGACCATCAAATAATCATAATAATACAGTCCTAGTGGAGTCTAGTCAAATAAAAAAGGGCCTATACTCAAAATAACTATTGCCAATCCTTACTGCTATGCTACACATAGGGTGGGATAATGGTTCATGAAAAAGAAAGAAGTGTTCACAAAATGATAAGTAAGGATGTTCAGGCCGTTGGCCTCCCTTCCCCACATTTTTAGCACAGGACAAAGCGGTCACTCGAGAACAGCACTCTCCTGGGCTTCTTCAGCACGAGGTCACAGTTCCTTTTACCAACATCAGGGCCTTCTGTGCCCAAGTCTCTTACGTTCAAAGTCTCTTGATTCAGAGGGTGGATGTATCATAAACAACAAAAAAGTTCCTTTCAAAATATTCAAGTCAGGCGATTCACTCTTCACCCTGGATCCCCCTCAGCCAGGCTCAGATCCTTTTTATACAATTAGTCCCCCTCAGCCGGGCTCAGACCAATTTAAATTCACAGGCATCCCTCAGTCGGGTTCACACTTGCCACATCAATATCTTCTCTGGTGGTTTGTGGTTCACCCTGTATCCCCCTCTTCCGGTCTCAGATGCCCTTTTATACAATTAGTCCCCCTGAGCTGGGCACAGACCAATTTCAGTTCACAGGCAATCAAAGACTTTCGAATGAGCACGGGATTCAACTTAACCCACTGCAGGACCATTTCGATTTCACAGTTCAATAATTCTCACACGCTCAGTTGGATACCAAACAGAGACCTTCAAGTGAGCACCCATGTGGCGCCGGACCACTCTGTATCTGGTACCTATTTCGGTTTCATAAAGTTCCATCGCATATGAGTTTTCTTTCTTCATACAATGTTGCTGCTTGCAACCTGGAGTGTAACTGTGATGCTGGAAATGCATTGGAGGGACAGAGCTTCCATGTCATTGTCCTGTATTCCCTTATCATGTGTGTTCTGTGTTGCTTTCTGCCCAGGAGTCCAGTTGGGACCCCTGGCAGTGCAGCCCTTCCTCTTTTCAGTTGTGGTGAACAGAGACCATTGGGATACCCTTATAGCACCCAAGGGTGGGGGTACAACCCTGTACCCCTAGTGTATGTTTTCTTGGGTACCTGTGTGTTGCCCACAGAGCACGGTATGGGCTGGTGGCATCTTTATGCTGATGTGACAGGAGCTCTGGGTATCCACGATGTTGGGATACTCAGTCCCTGCCATAGGAATCAGTGAATTCCTGATAGAACGCAAGATGGCCCCTGGGGCCTCTTGATTTTCATTGCCTGTTACCTTGTTTTCCCAAGGTCCTGGGAAGCCCTGATTCTGTCCCTTCCCCTGACTGGCTGTTGGGTGGAAGAACCAAATATGGTATTGTGGGAAAGTCCAGGCCAGACTGGCCGGACCCTTCCCAGTGAATGTATGTTTTGGGTACACCCTTGGGGTAGGACCTGGGTGAATGGAGTGTGTGACCAATATGCAATCTATGTTATGGTGGGGTCAAGGAGATACCTGCCCGGCCCCTATCATTAAGGAAGGCGCCAAAGAGCTGTCCCTGTTCATCGCCACAGTGATAAACTCTTCCTTCAACTCTATCTTAGTCCCCAACAACCACAAGGAAGCCTGGGTTATGCCACTCTTTAAAAAAAAAACTTAGACCCTAACACACCAACGAATTATAGGCCAATCACAACCATCGCTTTCCTCCTAAAAATACTGGACAGAGTTGCATACCTGCAAATCCAGAAACATTTGGAGGACAACAATCTACATGGCCTCCGACAATCTTCTGCTGGGCGCCTCTTCCTCACCTGACGGAGTCTTCATTCACGCAGAAGTCTTCTTCTCGTCAGGCATCCTATCGATTCTTCCATCTCGAAGCCACGAACAGCTGCCGGATAGCCGCTCTCCATCTCCCGATGCCAGGCCGTCCCTGCAAGAAATAAAGACAGCACAAGGTTAGAAACCACATAAACATTTAACGCTTGGCTGCGCAACATATAAACCTTGCGTTTCATTTAGAAACCCTACTTACTCTCTAGTGGGGGTCCGCTCCATCCCTTTCAGACACTGCGTGGGTCCACTGTCAGCAACGCGACGCAGCGGAGCCATCTTCAACACCTATTGGGGAAAAGAAAAGACATTATTAAGAATACGGACAATAATCATTGGGAAAGACTTTAAAGAAGCATTCGGACAATAATCATTGTTATCAACACTTACCTCCCATGAGGATTGGTCGCAGCCGGTCTGGGTCATTACGCATGCGGATCAGTGAAGCAACTGGGTCTGTCTATAGCGCCCCTGCTGAAGAGAAGGACGGAGAGCTCATCTTTGCAAAATAACAGGTGAGAGCCTATGGGAAAATGCTTGCGCGTCTCATTCTGGCACGAGGGGTTCGAGGCGGCTCGCAGTTCAGTCGCAGCATTCTCACTGCCTCTTACCTTTACCCAAGGGCATTGCCAGCAACCTGACCAGACCAAATCGCTGCAGCTGGGTTAAAGCAGGATCCAGGGAAGCCGAATCCAGGGAGGGCTCCAACCGTGCCCCAATGTCCCCACAGAGACCAGGTGAGCGTAACAAGTACAAAGTGTGTTATTGAATTGTCTATATACCACTTAAGCTTATTTTTTATATATAGAACTGTTTTAGCACATAACATAGTGGGCCTCATCAAAAGTTGGGCGGTATACCGGTGGTATAGCGTTACCACCAACCGGTCTGGGGCTATTAGCACCGGATCAAGGGTTGGGCGGTAATGGGTATTCCCCATTCCCCATTGGGTACGTTGCACGCAATGGGGCATTTTTGGTGCAATTAGCGCATGCTAATAGCGCTGCGCTAATTACGCCCGAAAATGGGCATTAAGTCGGCGCATTTACCCCCAGCTTAGAGCTGGGTGTAAATGCTGCCAGACGCGTGATTGGGCGGACCCTTAAATGCGGCATAATAGCAATACCGCACAACTTGTGATGAGGCCAAGTGTGTGGACATTCCTTTGTGGGGGCTTGGGGACTCACTGTACTTAAGAACCAGCTTGCATCACCTCCTGAGAGCTTAAGCCTTGGTTGCTCGTCCATAGCTTCCATATAGAGAACCTTGGCTGGGGTGTTCTGTACCTCTGCCCATAGGGCTCATTGGGAATGGGGAGGATGGTAGCAGAGGTACCGTTCATAACGGTACCGTTGCTACCATCATGTTCAGCTTGCGGGTGCCGGTACGGCCACCTGGTCAGACCAGGTGGCCGCTAGGGCACCCGCGAGCAGAACTCATAGTATGATGGTACGGTAGCAACGGTGCCGGTAGCGATACAGGCGCTGTTGTTGCCTTACCGCCATACTCCTAATGAGGCCCAATATCTTTTACAGCCCTCCTTCCTACCATGTACCCGGTAACCTAATGCTCTCTAGAATGGGGGGGCAAACCTAAATCCTAATTCACATGTGAGCAGAAATGCTGAAACAAATAACACATGCACCAGCACTGAAATGAAATGACAACTCCATGCTACCATAGTCTGTACCTTACTTCACATGGGGGACACTGTGCCTGCATTACAACATTCCCCCCTTTAGTTAGTTTATTAACTACTCACCTCCTTCTGCTTATCAAATTCAGTGTTTGATACACAATACTTACTAACATTACGCAAATCTCCACGTTGCTGTGCATATTCTTCTGGGCTACATGTCAAAAAACTAAAATACCCGTCTCCTGTGGGGTTAACGTACTCCTCCCAATAAATAATTCTCTGGGTCTGATGGGGAGTCAAAACATGTGCCTGGGGGACCATTTGGAGTTCAATCTCACCATTCCACTAATCAGTCTGTGTGTCCACATGTTTTAAGAGGGGAGTGACCTCCCCTGCTTTTGGTGTGAGTGATATCAACCATGTTCTTCTGGACAGCGTTTTTGTGAAGCACCCTACGATCAGTTGACAGGAACACAAAATTACAAGCACCAGGACAAGGACAGGAAACATTATTTTACAAACAGTACTCAACCATGATGGTATCCTTGCAAATATTGATGACCACCAATCTTGCTCCACCACCCCAACTTCAGTTTCCATCACAGTATGTAGATTGTGTAGGGCAACAACTGCGTGGGCCAGAGACCTGTTAGCTGAATCGTGGGGTGGAAGGAATCGACAACATGAAGGGCCTACTTTGGCACAGATCCTGCCCTCCATGGCCATGAATAAATCAAGTACATAGCGATTATGAAATGTCATTAATCTGATTGCCCTTTGTTCCTCTCTAACCGCCTTCAAGCTGTGCTCAGTGTCAATTTCCAGCTGTACCATTTCCGAGCGGGTGATTTGAAGACACTTTAGAGTAAGCTGCTACCTTGATTCCTAGAGTGAGCAGAGAGGGGAAGAAAGTCTCAGTCTTGGTGAACAGCCGGTACTTCTCGGCAATGCCATTGAGTTTCTCATTTGGATCTTTTACTAGAGTATCCCTTTAACCCATTGTATTACACCCTATAGGTACAACAATGCCGGAGCGAAGGGCCCTGAATTGCGCCACAACAGAGTTAGATAGAAATAGGGACAACATTAGCACCACTAGAACATACTCCTACGATTGTGGTCTTTACTTCACGGCTATCGTGTTTTCAACTTTATTATTATGTTTAGGATTGTACCGGAGAATGTATTTTATTATGAATGACATAAAAGAAGGGGGGTGGTTGAAAACTTGTGCAAGAAGGAACACAGCTAATATGGGACGGGGTGAAACTAATGTGGGCTCATAACACTTCTGCAAACCTTACCTCCTTGCACAAGAACTGTACAATGAAAGTACCTCAGATGAGGTCCACCACAATGAATGCAAGTGAAAATGAAAACGTAATATATATGTAAATGACGAGTATCAGTTAACCTCTAATGTCTCAGCGCTGCCACATATTCACTCCCAGACATCCTCGGATCCTACCCCAAATGTCGAATTTATGTATATTGTGCCCCAAGCAACCGCCCCAAGCACTCCCCCAAATATGCAGTACCGGCAACATAAGACATAGCATGGCCCAGGGGGATTAATAGAAGGAGGAGGGAAACAAAATGCAGCAGATATGATGCATACCATGGCCTAGGGCTGGATGCAGTAGAAGACCCCCCCCCCGCCCCCACCCAGACCCATCTAATAAATGGTATTCGGACAGGAGCACCATGGGCAAGCAGGTAACAAATGAAAGTTGCTAGATGTGTTCTCTGATCCCTCACGCTTCAGGGACACCTAAAGTTCTAGTGCCAGAGGAAACTCCCATAGAGGATGCTCAGTGTCTTGTTCATCTTGCACTTTGTAGAATTTAAAACACCTTCCAAGCACACACACAGTAACGTTACAACTGCTCCAGAAAGAGAAAACGTGCCGCAGCAAACTTCAAGGAGTAATTTGCATCAAAGAGACGTTTTTTGTCATAAAAGGGACAATGTTCTCGGACAACAAATGGCAAGAAGCAACAGTGATGTGAAAAGCAGAAGCACTAAAAGGATTGTCGGTAGAAAAATGTCAATGGATAGAAAAGACCTGCACTCAAACGTGGTCCCAGAACATTGCCAAGCTCACCTGGGTCACAGCTCTAGAAAAACTAATTAAGATCCAGCATGAAGCTGAATATGAACTTTGTTTCCACAGAGAAGGAAAGGTACCCATGGGATCAAACAAACACTGCAACAAAACACTTGTCCTCCCCGACATGCGAAAGGGAACAGCTGCCCTGATGGACAATTGTTGGGTATGTGGCAAATAGGCATACTTGCACCTTCCGCAGTCATGGAGAGGTACTTGTGCTCTGGCTACGCTGCATTCGGCCCTAATGGTGAATCCGTAGAGCCATGTTCAGTCGGAGAGAGTGCCCACCAGGCTGTCCTTGGCACCCCAGTCCACAACTGAAGAACCCCCCCATCTATGATGTGCTGTCAGAGGGCCAGCTACGAGACAGAATGTCCCGCAAAAAGAGAGCATCAAACTACATCTCTCAAGACTCGTCCAATCTCTTAGCACAGATACCGGACCAATTTAAACTCTTTAATTCAGCAGAAAAATGTTTCGCATCACTGGTACTAAATATCCAGCCCCGAGCAAACGCCAAATGGTTACAGATAGTGAGGTGGGAGCTGATTCAATTAGCCAACGACACTGAAGAAGGTTTCAACATCATCAAGGTAGAACTCAGAGCCCTGCGGTTAATGACGATGCAGAGCCGCTATGTTCTGGACCTCCTCACAGCAATGGAAGGCAGTGTTTTCTGAAAAATCGGTAGTGCATGTTGCACTTTCGTACCTTCTGCAGACTCTGACAACGGGACACTATCACACGTGATTGCAGCAGTACATGATCTCAGAGAAAGGATGAAGAAAGAAGGGGGAGTGCAACCAAGTGACTGGTTCGATGAGGTTTTTATCTGGGTACCATCATAGTTCGGGACTGCAAAGAAGCTACTGTTACCATCACCGTTTTCCTGCTACTACTTTTCTGTGTGTGCCAGGTAGGAGTTTGATGCTGTGCAAAATCTATGCATAGTAGAGCCATAGATTGAGGCCTTTGAGCAGGTAGATGGCCAGAGGGGGGTGACACTGTTATCCTCCTATTCCTCATCTGTTTCAACAATAACATCTTCAACATTATTTTCCTCAAGGTTTGCTACATTTGCTGGAGTAGTGGGCACTACAGCACCACTATCCAGACTTTGTTTCTCTAAGAGTCTATCAATCATTTCTTGTTTCTTGCTTTTGACAGGAAGACCTTTCTGTCTACACAGATCCCTTAAATAATCTGCACTATTAGTAAGGAGGGTCTCCTGGCTGTAACTTTCCACGATTTTCACTTTTGTTTAAAATAAACTTGTTGTGATAGATAGCTCTGTGGTTAATTGAAACAAGGCACTAGCAGAACTCTAAAGTGTAAATCCAATACCTTTATCCTCACCGCTGTACTCCAGTGTTAGGCAGAATACTGTGCAGTTCACTTAGGGAGCACTACACCAGATAAGGATTACAGGTGAGAGCAATAAATCCCCTTTGGTATCAGTCTGTACCACAAAGATTTATTTGGTAGCTGTGGCTGAGCAGTCAGACTTATCTCAAGAGGGAGCTGAGCAGTATTCAGGGTTTACATCATAGGCCTAGTAGGCTATGGGACAAGGAAACACTGAACAAAGCTTTGTAGTTAAAAAGTAGAGATATATATTTATTTTATACACTTGTAATCAAAACACATGTATCACAGTATCAAGCAAGTTAAATTAAGTCAAGGAAAAATATACATACTCCCTATATGAATTGTAGACCAAGTGAACCAAAGTGAAAACTGAGCAAAACGGCACAGTGACAACTACACACATGGGGTCCTCTAACAATTCCGCACAAGGGAGGGAAAGCACAAGTTATTTAGAAATAGGTTCTTATACAGCCTAGCAACACTTCCCATTTACTTGTGACCCAGTTAGAGCAAGACAGTGCATCAGTATAAGCAGTACTTAAATGAAAACTGAGCAAAATGGCATTTCACAAGATTAGACAGTGGGAAGGAAAGGGTAGTTATAAGACAGGGGTGCACCACACAGTTCGAATGGAGAATCAATCTAGAGAAAGCAGATTTAACAAATGTGACCAGATTCAGTAGGCCTGTGCCAGAGTTAGTGGTACAGGGTGAAAGGGCCCAGGAGCAAAATGTTCTTGTAGCTGCAGTCAAGTCTTTGGTTAACGAATTGGAACTGGTAGATGCAGAAGTAAGATAGACAAGGGGGGCGGCCAACCCAACAGGTAGGTAAAGGATTTAAAACACCTTTAGGCTACCGCGAAGAAAGGGCAGCCTGGCAGAACAATGTACCTTTAAAATGAAGAGGTGGCTCCTGCGGTGGCGGTTGTTCCTGGTAGTTCGAGGGATCCAGCAGAGGAAGAGAGGCTCTCGTCTTCGAGGAAGGTTCGAGGTACTGCACTACCCAGGGATGAAACCAGCCGCGCTGCTGCCAAACGAAGTTTAAAAGGTACGTTGCTTTTAATCGCGGTCCGGGGCGATAGCTGACTGGCTATCCGGTCTCCAAGTGCGGGGCACTGGTGATTCGACCAAGGCAGGTCCGGGGAGGCGATTGGCAAACTGGTTGGCCCCACCAGCTCAAGGGAAGAAGGCTCTTTCAGATGAAGATCTCTCGACGTGTGGAGAAAAGTGGTGAGACGCTGCAGCAGGGCTTCACCGGTGGTGGTAGTCGTTGCAGATGTCTTTGGCTTCTCTCCTCTTCGGTTCCGTAGTTCCAGTGGCGACGTCTTGCTCTTCCAGTCCTCAGGACCCTGCTTTTATGCAAAAAGAGCCCCATTCATACAGCGTAGCTGTCACTCACACAGTGGAGTGGTCATCTTGGTGGGAGACCCTCCAACCTATCAGGATAGAGTGCGACATGGGTTGCCAAAGCAACCCTGTCCAGGGGTTCTACTCCCCCTCCCACACAGTGGACCCACCCCAGACTCAGTGGCGCCGAGAGGAGGGCTTCTTGGCAGAAGCCTGCCAAAAGGACGAACAAAGGATCCCCGACCTGGGTTAGGATTCTAGAGAAAGACACGAGAAAGAATTTATATTAAAGTTCTGGCAAATAAAACCTACCGGAGTAAAGTTACTAATAAAATACACCTGCGGTATGTAAGAGGCTGTCAGTAAAAGTGGTAGCCTCGAACAATGGGAAAATCCCGTAGGGAAATATTCACGGTCGAATATTTATGGTAGTAACCACTGCCACCAGCCAGAAACCTTTGAGAGAGGGACTGTACGGTATCCTCTCGAAAATGAACATAGGGGAAAAACTATTAACCCCTTCCAGTACCTATATTGTAAGATGGGTTGTTTTGGTTTAGTTCATAGAAATTGACTAGTAAAGTCAATGGGGACTTTACATGCCCTGGGAGACAGTAGTCAGTCTCAGGGTATGGAGTCTATGTTTGGGGGTCGCTACCACACCCCTGTATCACTGCACTGAGGGCGCTGTGTAACACATGTGAATAAAGATGGTTACTATGAGGGTGAGAAAAACCCCATAGACATTAAACACAAAAATAGCCTAGAACACACATAGCAAAAATGCCTAAGATTGGGAAAAAGAGTCTCACTCTTAGCAGGTAAAAAGAAACAAACCCTTCAAATCCAGCAAAGCTGCTGGGGGACTCTATAGGTAAGGGAAATTAGCCATAGAATGAGAATTCTCCCTAACACCCGGGTCTGCACTTAGAAACCTCTGGGTATTAAGCGCGTTATAAATAACTTATCACATCATATCATATCTCCTCCCCTGGAGAGCCTCTCAAGGTCCTCTCCCTTGCAGGCCTAGTGAGCTCCTGTTCCTTTTACTGAGAGGCCTGGGGGTACTAGACACAACTCCAAGTGTTTTCAGGTCATTACCCAACAGGACTCTCCCAGGCACTTCACTCTGCACACTAACAGGTATCTTGACAGTCATATCATTACACTGGATGAGAGCTGGTTAACTGGGAAAGCATTTACACAGGGCCTCCAGCTAACTTGGTTAGGCGTTTGGGTGCCTTAGCAACATCCTCCACCTTGAAAAATGTTTCATCAACCACAGTTATGCTGGCTCCAGTGTCTCTGATGGGAAGAGTCTCCTGGCCATTCACAAGAACACTATCTTTATAATACTCTTTAGTATTATCTGGGATGGAATTATAGACATCTAAATTATGTTATTCCCACAAGCCCAGGGACACTAAAGAAACACTAGCTGAGACTGTCATGGGTTCATCAGCCAGAAGGTGAAAGTTTCCACTTGCCATAGGTACTTCTCCTCTGGGGAGAAGGCTAAGGAGACAGTGTGGACCCCTGAAGGTTTACCCTTACATCTGGGATCCCCTTTCACATGGTCAGTTGACCCACAAACATAACATTTCCCAAATGTCTTGATGAATGGAGGTTTGTTCTGACCTCCATCTGTTTTGGGTCCAGATGGTACACTAGCCTGATTCGGTTTCCCTTGTGGTTTACCCTTATGTTGTTGTTTGTGGCCCTCTTTTGGATTGGAGGTATTTGAATTCTCCTTGTTATCTTTCTTTGGCTGCTTTCCCTCATCCTTCTTCTGAGTTGCCCCAGAATCCTTGTGAGTAGCCCTGTTGGCAACCCACAAGTCAGCAGCCTTAGCTAACTTCTTTGGATCTATCTCCTTAGAATCAGCCAAGTACTGTCTGAGCTCAGGAGAGCAGGAATCATAAATTGACTCCAACATTACAAGATTCCTCATACCTTCATAAGTGTTAGGGTCTTCCCAAATCTAGCAATTAAAGCTAGCTTCACACACTCCTAATCCATCCTATCCACCTCCCCCAACTCCAACACAACACCAGATGCAACAGTGGGCAGCCTAGAGAAGAGCCAAGGAAGCAACTGATTCCCTGTAATGTCTTGAATCCCATGGTTATATTCAAACATTGCCAACCAATCCAAAATATCAAGCTTAGCCTCATACATACCCACAATTTCTTTAGGCATACAGGGTCTCTTAGGACTGGAAGACCTAGAAGACTCTGGGAGAGAAGCATTTTCCAACAACAACTTTTCATTTCTAAGGCATGATTCATTTCCATTTCTCCGAGCTTAAGTTCTTGATGCTTTTGTTCAGTTTGAGCATTTAAACGTTTAAATTCCAGTTCAAGCCTCATCTTTTCTAGAGCAATGAATTCAGGACTGGGTGTAGGGCCTGGTGGGTCCCAGTGGACAAAGGTTGAGGTTGCTGAGCAGGCGAGGGAGCAGTGAGGCCTACATTAGGAGACTCATCTACTTCCTCTAACTCATCAATAATAGACACATTATCATCCTCATTATTTTCCACATTTGCTGAGGGGTCAGGCATTTCAGAGCCACCCTCCAGACTTTGTTTCTTTCAATCTACTCTGACTTTCTTCCTTTAACAGAGAGATTCCTTTCTCTACACAGATTTTTCAGATAATCCACAGTGTAACTAAGGAGGGTCTCCGGGCTGTAGCTTTCCATATCAGACATGATTAATATTGCTTTTTAGTGATGTTTAGCCTTGTGGTTAGTTGATCCAAGGTAATAGCAGCACTCCAAGTGTAATCACTATACTTCACCGCTGTACACCAGTGTTAGGCAGAATCATGTGCAGTACCCTTGGGGAACACCACACACAATTATGGGCCTCATTACACGGAAGGCGGTAATGGTTAACGGCCACCGTTAATGGTAACGGTGACCGTTAACCATTACCGCCTTACTACGAGGTCCCTTAGCGGGTTGGTGCTTTAACGCCTGCTTTTTGCAGGCGTTAAAAACCAACCCGCTAAGGGACCTCGGAGCTAATTACGGCACCGCAAAATTGCGGTGCCTTAATTAGCACCTTCCCCATTCCCATAGAGCCCTATGGGGCAGAAATGGGA
Organism: Ambystoma mexicanum; assembly: GCF_040938575.1. Lineage (NCBI taxonomy): Eukaryota > Metazoa > Chordata > Amphibia > Caudata > Ambystomatidae > Ambystoma > Ambystoma mexicanum. The sequence continues at coordinate 1,388,241,207 of NC_090933.1, read as the reverse complement.
ATGGGGAAGGGCAATGGCGGAAGGGGGATTTACCGCCCCACCAACCTTGGAATGGGGCGGTAAATCCCCTTTCCGCCAAGGCGGTGCCGGTAATTTACCGGCATGGTCCAGGGTGCTAATAGCACCCTGGATCACTGCCTTCCGTGTAATGAGGCCCTAAGACTACAAGTGACAGTACAATTTCACCTTTGGTACAAGCCTGTACTACACAGTAAGTGGTAGAGATGGCTGAGCAGCCAGACTTATCTCAAGAGGAAAGTGAGCAGTATCAATAGTTACACAAAGTACTACCCCTCGAAGGAGCAGGAGGGTCCCGCACTGCTGGATCTGTGCCCCTCTCTCCTCCACCGAATCCGGAGCCCCCCTGCTACAAGGTAGTCTCTGTGGAAATTGTGCCAATTTTGCCTAGAAGGGCGGCGCCTTCCCGTCGAGTGAGTCGAGATTTTACCTGACCAGCCGACTCTTGTGCAGTATATGCACCGCTTTTATTGTGCTGGGCCAAATTTGCTTATTTTGCCTTGAATGCAGGCATCTGCCCACTGCTACCATACCTTGTACACGAGGAAGCCGACTCTAAGATGGCCGACTGCTTCCACAGTGCCTTTGCCTGACCCTCCTTGCCTGGCCTAACCGCCCCTCGAGCCCGATTGGCCCACAGCGGCTCTTATTGGCCAATCTATTGCCGGTAGGTGATCGCCGGTCCCACCCACGAAGGACCACACACCAAGGACTGCTTCCTGTCCTGAACCTGTCCATGCCTATCCCTGCCTTCTGCAAGCCACTCTGCTCGACGCTGACCACGCCAGCCTAAGGTAATGTTATCCCTGCCTGATTACATCCGGTGCAAACCCGTTAGGTATAAGATTACTCAACAAAGACTGATCCACAAGCCGCACGGTAACACCGAAACCTGCCTGCATCCAATTGCCTAGTGCTCCCTGCGCACTCAATCAACTTATGTTGTTCCGCACTCCCCCGATCCTACTACAAAGACGCAACTATAACATACCGTGCTTGCTTGATTGTGCCGTCCGGCATGATATCCCAAGACCGCCTCCTCAACGCTGTATGTTGCACTGTCCATATTGAACTGTTTGTGGCCACTAACGTTGTCCAACCCACACGTGCCCTCTAAAAGCCAAATCTTGCACTGTCTTAACCGCTGTTAACATTGCTAAGCCTAGCCCTTGTGTGTTTGCATTTGCTCTTTGCTTTTCGACCTGGCCAGTGACATTATTGCCACCTTGCCTCTTTGCGCCTCTATAATGCTCTATTACGTATAGCCCTGCTTGTTGCCCTTGTATACTATACATTGTACTGCATACTGTATAGATTGTATTGCTTCAGCCCACATGGGCCCTAACGTTGCATTATGCATTGACCCAACTGCTCCTACTACTGTTACCTGCTAGCACCATTACTGCCCTTTGCCCAACGCATACCCTATCCCTGCGCGCAGCCACTGCACCCATGCCTATCCTGTCCAATGCCACCCTGGCAATGCTGCTGCAGCCCATAGGCTCTTCCTAACATGGCACTCTGCAACGTTCTGCCCTCGGCCACTACTGCGACTGCCCAGGTGCATTCCATCAACACGCACCTCTCACAAACCCTCCTGCAACCACTCTGTGTTCTAAAGCCTTCTGCCATCTCGCTGCATCAACCCTCATGCACCCACCGTACTAGCAGGAACTCGCACCCCTGAGGCTTCAGCCCGCTCACATGACACCCACAGCCAACCCTAAACCCGCATCAGTTATGCCAACTTAGATTATCCTTACCATGTTTCCCTTCTGCTTGGTACAGTTCAACCTACCCTGCACAGGCTTGCACTTCATCGCCCACCCCAACAGGCTTAGTAGATCAACCTGTCCCAGCCACCATCCTATCCCCTGTCCCACCCCTTTCCTACCAAACACAAGCCCATTCCAGCCACTTCTCACTCTGCCCCACCATAAATTAGACACTTGCTCTACACAGAAAGCCTTGCCTGCTACTACCCTCTGCAAACCACCTCCACAGCACAGCATCACCAGCAAGTCCTACTCTAGTACTGGCACCACAAGATATGACCGCCTTAGGTCCAGGACACTCATCACTGCTAGCCCAGCTAACATAAGTGCGAGTAAAAGCAAACCCAAACCAGACACCCCTTACACCAGTTCATCCCACTGTACACTAATTAGAAAACCACACCAATCCACCACCGAAACCATCAAAGGCGCACTTATCAATGCTAGATCACAAGTCGCCCACGCACTAGACATAGCCGATATGATCACACGCAACAACCTAGACCTCATAGCTATCACTGAGACATGGCTACACGCTGCATCTGGCCCCACCCTAGCACTAGCCATCCCTAATGACTACACCATCTACCACACAGACAGACAAACAACCAAAGGCGGCGGAGTGGCTATCATAGCCAGAAGCTCCCTCAACATAAGACATCTACAAAATCAATCACTCCCTTCCGCTGAATTACTCACATTAAAATCATCCACTTCCAGCACAAGCACCATCACCACCTCTACAGACCACCAGGCCCCATTTCATCATTCAATGACGATATAGCTCTACTCCTTTCCAACAACACCAAACCTAACTCACAGATTCTCATCCTAGGTGATTTTAACCTGGGGTACAACGATGAGAAAGACGACAATGCTCGCACAGTAGCCAACACGATCTCAGAATTAGGACTTACACATCACATCTCTCAACCTACACATAATAAAGGCTGCATCCTTGACTGGATCGCAGACCTCAACTGTAACACCACCATCCTCTCCAACACACCTTGTACCTGGACGGACCATCACCTCATCACCTTCGCCATTAACAAAGACAAACACACACCAGTGCCCCTGCCCAACGCTCCACCTACACTCACAAGAAACAGTAAAAATATTACTGTGGAGAAGCTTATCCCATTACTCCAGCCCATCATCGATTTCCCGCCCACCATTACCAACCCTACAGAACTAGTAGACCTCTATAATACGACCATCCTCAAAGCTTTGAACACGGTAGCTCCTCTGAAATTACGGAAAGCCAAACCTTGTGCGCATCTCAATTCCTGGTTCACCCCTGAACTCAAATCACTCAGCAAAATCAAAAGACAAGCCGAATTAGCTTGGAAACAGTTGTTAGGGAGAATTCTCTGTTAAGGCTAATTTCCCAAACCTAGTGATCCTCCAGCAGCTTTGCTGGATTTTTGGGGTTTATTTTTTTCTCCTGCTAAGAGCGAGACTCTTTCTCTCCCACTCTTAGGCATGATTTGAGTATGTCCTTTGACTATGTATGTGTTTTATGGGCTATGGGGTCTTTTACTCCATAGGGCTTCATGTGTTTTGGGTATGTGTGTTACACAGCACCCTCAGTGCAGTAACACAGGGGTGTCATAGTGACTCCCAAACATAGACTCCATACCCTGGGACTGACTACTGTCTCCCAGGGCATGTAAAGTCACCATTGGCGTTACTAGTCCAAAATTGTGAACAGAACCAGTACAAACCATCATATTGTGGAAGTACTGGTAAGGGGTAATTCGATTGCCCCTGGGTCCATTTTCGAGGGGGCATTGTCCAGTCCCCCCTCGTCGAGTTTCTGGCTGGTGGCAGTGGTTACCACGCAAAATATTCCTTCGGAATATTTCCAATAGGATTTTCCCATTGATTTTAAACGCACCACTTTTTGGTGTAATGTTAAAGATACCGCTGGCTTATTTATTTAATATTAATTCACCGGTCGAGTCTTTTTGCCAGAACTCGGTTTTAAATTGGCGTTTGTGTTTGCCTCTGAAACTCTAACCCAAGTCGAGCCCTTTGTTTCACTTTTTGGCGGGCTTCTGCACAGAAGCCCTCCAAAGTGGTGCCACTCTGTCTGGGTCTACAGGATGTGTGGGAGGGGGGGAATAGGCACCCAGGACTGAGTTGCCTTGGTAACTCAAGTCGCACACTTGTGTGATTGGCCCAGTAGTGAGCCGCCCGGCGCACCACTTAGCATGTTTGATTGACAGCTAGGCTGATGAATGGGGGTTTTCTGCATAAAAGCAAGGCTTTGGGGACTGGAACTTCAATGGGGGTTTTCTGCATAAAAGCAGGGCTAAGGACCTAAGAATCCGACGAGGAAGAAGCTGAGCCACCTGCAACTCGACGACACCACCGGTGAAGCCCTGCTGCAACAAACTCACCACTTTCCAACGACAGGGAAGATCTTCAGCTGTAGAGTCTCTCCTCCTTCGAGCTGGTAGGAACAACCAGTTCGCCTTCTTTCGCTCACAGAAGCGTGCCTTGGTCGAATCGCCCGTGCCAAGCAGCCCGGCGGCCGGATAGCCAAGCTCACCACTTTTGACCGCGAATAAACGGACCGCAACTTTTAATCGGGAACTCCGCGGCTGGTTTCATCCCTGGGCAGTGCAACGACTCCAAACTTCCTCTACGACGAGATCCTCTCTTCCTCTGACTGGAACACTGAGCTGCAACCACTGCCAGGAACAATTCCCTCTGCTGGAGCTTCCTTCCCATTTAAGGTACTGTGTCCTACCTGGCCTCCCTTTCTACAGAGTGCTCAAGGTGCCCCCTAAATCCTTGTCCTCTATACTGGGTTGGCCCCAGACCTGCTTACTGTGCTTTTCTGAACTATTCCAACTGTTTTTTGACTTTTCTACAAAGACTTTAAAGTGCATTTCAGCTGTGTGATCTTGGGCACATTCCGCCTTGCTCTCTCCAAGAGTGGGCCTGGCCTATGAACTTTTTGCTCTACAGTAGACCCTGCCTTTCTTGACTTGCTGTGGTTTCTTAAAAGTGTTGGTACTCTGCCTTTTCTCTCCCTTTTTAAACTGAATTATTGGAGTGCCATCTAACGTTATGCGCTCACCTCTGTTTTGCAAATAAGTGGTGTCTTAACTTAGACTTGTCGAATAATTTAATTAGGGAGGTGTATATACTTATAGTGACTGTGTTTGAACTTGCTTGACATATTAGTGCCAGTGTATTTTACAAGTGTGTCTTTAAATAAATAATTATATACTTTTATACCAAAGCTCTGGTCAGAGTTTGCTTGTGCTACTGTATTTTTGTACCTAATGTGTATACTCTATATACTGCCTAACTCTTCTTGAGAGAAGTCTGACTGCTCAGCCACAGCTACCAGGTAAATCTGTGTGGTACAGCCTGCTACCAAGTGGGTTTACTGCCAACACCTGTAGTCTTAATCTTTTTGCAGTGCTCCCTAAGGGAACTGCACAGAATTCTGCCTAACAACAGTCGCCATCAACGAACAATAAAACCTCCTATTCCCTAGCATCCTCTACCTATAAGTCAGCTATCATCCAAACTAAAAGAAAATATGTTCAACGAGAGAATCTGTAATGCCAAATCTAATACCAAAGAGATCTTTAACACCCTGAGAGACCTCGAGTCCCCATCCCCCATCCCCGACACATGCACTAAAGACAAATCTTGGTGTACCAACGTACAGGAAGCACTTCTCGGCAAAATTGCCATGCTACAAACTAAAATTGAATCTAACAAAAACAGTCTTACCTTCAAAGACAATCCCACTTTTCCTACCCACATCTTACAAACGGATGACATCAACCCATTCGAATTCTCCCCCATCTCAACCAAAGAGGTCGAAGACATAATCAATTCCCTGAAACCCTCCAAATGCCAAGGCGACATCTGTCCGGCTTCAGTCATCAAAGATGCGGACAAACATCTTGCCCCTTTCATCACATCTCTCATAAATTCATCCTTCTCATCCAGCATAGTACCCGACAATCTAAAGGACTCTTGGGTACCACCTCTTCTCAAGAAACCCACACTAGACCCCAGCGTGCCCACCAACTACAGACCCATTACCACTGTGCCCTTCCTTCTAAAAATCCTCGACAGAGCTGCCTACCTGCAGATACAAAATCACCTAGAGAATAGCAACCTCCTAGGACTAAGACAATCAAGCTTCCCCCCAAAACATGGCACTGAGACAGCCCCGATTGATCTTAAGAAACAAATGGACAATCTTAAAGACAATGGCAAACTAGCCCTTCTCCTCCTCGACCTGTCTGCCACCTTTGACCTGGTCAATCACGACATTCTCTGCAAACACTTAACCGTGGCAGCTACATTTTCCAACAAGGCTAACGCCTGGATCAAGTCCTTCTTGAACAATAGATCCATGAGGGTCTTTGCCCCCACAGCATCTGCTGAACCAGCCCCTGTTACATGCGGCATCCCCCAGGGGTCCTGTGTCTCCCCGACACTCTACAATGTTTTCACAAAACCCCTCTTTGACATACTAGACCATTTGGGTTTCATCTACACGAATTGGGCAGATGACACTTAAATACTCATCCCACTAACAGGCAACTACACTACTGACAGCACAGTCCTCAACAATATCTTCTCCATTATCCAAGAACAGATGGCCAAACACGGCCTTTGCCTTAACAATGACAAGACCGAGCTTCTCCTCCTAGGCTCTCAATCCAGACTTAACAAACTAGACAAATTCTACCAGACATTCACCATTGACGGTAACAACATCCCTGTCTCCAATAACGTCAAAACTCTCGGAATCTACCTGGACTCCTCCCTCACACTGACAAGACAAATAAACGCTATTTTGTCAGCCACTGCTTACACTTGTAAGCTTATCAATGCCAGCAGACCGTACCTCTCAACCCCCAACTGCATCACCTTAGCTAGAGCACTAGTACTCTCCAAAGTAGACTACTGCAACGCCCTCTACTAGGGCACTAGCCAAAAGAACATCAATAAGCTTCAAGTTATTCAAAATAACGCCCTAAGAGCAGCTATGAATATACCTAAACACAAGCACATCTCAGACGCAAGACGCACCTGTCAATGGCTATCCATACCCCAGAGAATAGATTACAAAATACTCTCTCTCACACGCAAATGCTTATCCAACCAAGCACCCAGATACCTTTCTGACAACTTCACGAAACACATCCTATCTCGCCCAACCAGATCAGCCCAAACACATTGTCTAAATATCCCCAGATTCAAGCTCCAAAAAGCAGGCGGCTCAAGCTTCCCTGTGCTTGCTTCCAAACTCTGGAACTCACTACCATCTGACCTTAGACAAGAACCCTCCTTTCAACGATTTAGACTCAGTGCCAAATCATGGCTACTGGCCAAAGTCACATAATACGCCTACCCAATCACACATAATTGTAAATATAGTATTACAAACTGCCCTACCTCAAACCTTTGTAAATTTGCTGTAATGTATATACTAATTGTAAATGCTTATAATGTCACTATTATCTGTAACACATTTTTTTGACCTTTGCGTGACTTTTTGGCCACTATGTAAACGGCCAAGCGCCTGGATGCCCCAGGGCCAGGTGGCGCTATACAAATAATAAACTAAACTAAACTAAAGGACAGCAACTATGGTTCAAACAAACACGGACTCAAACATTTCACTATTATTAAGCAGTAGAAAAATTCACACTCTTAATACACTACACCACACCCAATAGATTCTGGACAAGTTAAGCTCAAAATGAAGTGTGAGCAAAATGGCACTCCAGTATTTTAAAAGGGAGGGAAAGACAAAGTTAGACAAAAGTTAAGCAGCACCAACAAGTAAGTAAGCAGGGCAATCTAGAAAAAGTAACTACAGTGAGGAAATTAAATCAAGAGGCCGGGGCCAAAGTCAATGGACCAGAGTCTTATGCAGAGGATCACACAGTTCAGAGTAGTTTGCGGTTAAGTCATTGCCAAGAGTTCAGAACGAAGTTGGTCGGACAAAGAGTTACTTTAAAGAAGAGAGAAGGACAAGCCCTCGAATTGGCAAAAGCTTTCAAGCATTTTTACCACGGTCGGACAAAACGGGCGACCGGATTTGAACATTACCTTAAATGAAGAAGAAGGCTGTAGCTGAAGCAGATGTTCTTGGCAGGTCCTGCAGGCTCACGGTTCCTGAAGCGCCTGCCGGACTGACAAAAAGTAGGAAGACTGGAGGATCCTGCACTGCCCAGGGAAGGAACCAGCAGCAGAGCAAAGCAACAAATAAAAGGTGCGCTTCTTAAAACCCAAGCAGGGTCGGTTCCTCCTGGTTATCCGGTTCACTGTAGCTGTACACAGCAAATTCGACCAGAGGAGGGAGGCCTGGCTTGCAGTTTGGGTGAACTGGTTGGTCCCACCAGCTCAAGAGGCGAAGATTCCTTGCAGATCTTCCCTGTCGTCGAAGTTTGAAGATTCGGACCGGCAGCAGGGGTTCACCGGGAGGTTCAGTCATGGTAGAGGTCCTCGTCTGTCAGCTTCTCTTCAGTTCTCTCGATCTAGTGGCGACTCTCCCGTCTCATTCCCAGAGACCTGCTTTTTATGCAGTTTTCCCCCATTCACACAGTCTGGTTGTCAATCACACAGCAGGATGACATTCACTTTTAGCCAATCATACCAGAGTGCGACATGGGTCTCCAAGGAGACCCTGTGCAGGGAGTCTCAAACCCCTCCCTCACATCCTGTCCCCCTCAGACCTTCAGGTGCCTAAGGAGGGCTTCTGTGCAGAAGCCCGCTGAAGGACGGCGAACAAAGGAACCAAACCTGGTTTGGCGCGCAGAGTAAAACACGAGAAAGACTTTTACAAAAAGAAATGGTGAATTAACCCAGCCAGAACCATATAAAAGTATATTTGGTCCAGCGGTTTTAAGTTCGAGGCTACTAAGATAGCCTAAAACAATACCAAGGCTATTTAGAATAACCGCGGTAGAAAGAAATAGGGTAGTTACCACTGCCACCAGCCAAATCTTAATGAAAAGGGAACGAAACAATGTTCCATGAGAGACAGACAAAAGGGGATAACTATTAACCCTTTCCAGTACTCTATGTAAGATAGTTTGTACTGAGTCTGTGATTTAAAAAGACTAATAAAGTCAATGGCAACTTTACATGTTTCTGGGAGACAGTAGTCAGTCCTGGAAAAACAGAGTTTCAGTGGGAAGTCTGAAAAAGACAACCCTATGTCACTGCACCGAAGGTGCTGTGTAACACACAATAAAAAGTTGATGCCTATGGAGTAGGTGTGGCTCCACCGTCCATGAACACACAAAAATGAACAACACATAGCCAAAAACACATGTAAGAGTGGGAAGAAAAGGCTCACACTCTTACCAGGTGAAAAAAGAAATCCTAGAAATCCAGCAAAGCTGCTGAGGGACTCAGTAGGTAAGGGAAATGAGCCATTCTGGAGAATTCTCCCTAACAGCGGGAACGTCGGATGCACCGGCACATGCAGAGTTGTGCCGGTGCTTCCGACTTGCTGTGCTCGTGGGTGCTGGTCAGCCTGCCAGTAAAACCTGGCAGGCTGTCAGGCACCCGCGAGCACAGCCCGTAGTACGGCGGTCTGGTAACTACGGTACCGGCATGCTTACCGGCACCGTAGTTCCCAGACCGCCGTGCTCGGAATGAGGCCCAGTAACACATAAGAAAAACCTAAGAAAAAACAAAGAAAAACACGTTTATATGATCAATAATAGCTGTCTACACACAAATGTATAAAGGTGATCGCTACTCAGTTCCATGCTTTGTGCACCCCATGCAAGTATGTCATAGTTTCATTACTTCATGAGCCCTTGGTTGTGGTCAATTCAGCTTGTTGTGAATAAGTGCGCTCAATGTGTTATATTCTGCCATTTTTAAGCATGTGCTTCTCATGCAGTGCCCCGTAAATGTTTGTCTATGTTCATATGTTTGTATACGTTTGCTCACCATTGTGAGAGTTCATATATATTTATAAGATTGCCCATTTTAACCTATACACCGTGTCAGCTTCACTGACCTGTGTGCAGGGAAATGTCCTGCTCAGAAGTACGTGGTTCGCGACGTTAGTAAACGTCCTTCTGAAAGGAAACGATATCAATATGTTTACGTTATCCATCAATGTCAAGATTGCGTTTGTGTATTTCCGATAAGTTCTGTTCTTACCTTATCTGATGTATCGCTATGCATACAGCCGCTCCCGCTGCGTACAGTGCAGCCGCGGCAATCATGTTCCTGTTAATGTTTTACCGTTGGCATGGCAACATTGTGTTACAAGATGGCCGATCGCAACTAGTTGCGTCGGCCATCTTGGGAGGGGCAACTCATTAGGAATTATGTGTGTAACATCTAATCAGTGTTGTGCTTCGATGGAATTGTCAATGTTGGGTTTTCTACCTGAAATGGGACAATCCTGCATTAAACCTCTCTTCCGCATTGGTAGAGTTTTTACCTCAAATGCTCACTATGTTGATATTCCACATCTAATAACTCGATGCCGTCTAAATCACTTCAATACATTCTACTCATGAATAAATATCAATAGTTATATATGGGAACTACATATAATTTGGGAACTGCATATAATTTTGTAGAACCACGAGCTTCAGTGGTAATATATGTTCCGATGAACTAATAGTTGAACAATTGAAAGTACAATACAAATAGTGCAAACATTGGCTGAAAATATGACATGTGCATTCATCTTCATGTGTATCCAAGTTTGTACCGATACCTCCTTTTAGCATTTAATCGAGTTAGTATAAACTCACCACAAGGGCAAAATCAGATTATGCAAATATATATAGTTGAGAATACTCCAACACATTCAAGCCATAAGAAGTATTGATTCTAACTATCCGATGGCTCTGCATTTTCAGTCCCAACATGGCAGCAGATTGGAGGGTTTCCCTTTTTTTGGTATTCGGACTGTGCCTAATCACCCAGAGGCGGCAATAGGGAGTTACTGTTGATACAACTGGAGACCAAGTCCATTTTGGACCTTGAGACCAAGAAACCTAGGGATCATAATCTTGATGAAGAGCTATACACGTTTTTAGGCACCAAATAGTATATATTTGTTTTTTTATCTTTGATGAACTACTTTTATATTTCAGGTACCTTAAATGTTTTTGTATGACCTCTTGAATGTCTATTAATGTCCAACAGTGCCTTCTTTAGATTTTAGCCACCATGTACATTCCCTTTAGTTCTGACGTATCTTTCAGGTTGTTTCTTTCATGATATTGTGCAGTTTAACTTGCACAATTTTGTTTTTAACAAGATCAGTAATAGGGTTTTGTTTTTAATATTGATCACTGTGATGCATACTTTTACACAGAATGTCTTTTGGATTCCTTATGCTTTCTTACTCTCCCCCTTATCTTGTCTCGACCCCTTTTGTCTTTTCCTTGGCGGATATTTCACATCCTTTTAGATGCAGATACTTACATCGCAGGGGTTACCCAGTCATGGTATATCCCTTTGCGGGTCCACTATGTCTAAATATTGTTTTGGGACGCTCAAGCATATCTGTATCATCTTTTTGCAGTAGAAGGTTTACTAGGAAGCTAGTTTGCCTTAATAATTGGGCATTTTTATGGTTAAATGCACTTTGCACTTTACGGTGGATGAATTTGTTGATCTGCTCCAGTTGTCCATGCATGCACGGTTTTTTGTCATGTATCCTTTTACAGAGAGAAGAGTATTTTTAATATTTTAGATACTATGTCATCTTAAACATTCAGTGATTTTTAAATTCTTCTCTGATAATTGATTGCATGGTTTATGATTTACATTTCCAGCACATTTAGGAATACATCAGTGCATTCATGGACGTAGAGCACTGTGCATATTATTATTACTGTAGAGACTTCAACTCTCATCCCCCCTTCCCTTTTTCCTTTCCTTTGCTGCTAGCACTTTGCACTTTCTTTGCTGCTAAAGCACTTTGCACTTTATACTGCACTTTTGAGCTTGATATGTCCCATCTGCATTTTTGTATTCATACGATGATGACCATGCGTTTATGGATTCTTGAGACTTAAGATAATTACGGGGCATATTTACACGTTAGTCAGTAAATGGTATGTACGATATTCAGACTGCGGGACAGAGTGGAGGAGATGGCTGAACAACGGCGTGTGTGCAGATTATTTGCACAGATGCAATGTTTACTTACATGGAAGGCATTTACTGACTAGGCTTCTACCTTATTAATATTTTATAATTTGTACTGTTTAGAGGCATGATATAGTCCGTATGGCCCCCGTGCATTGCACTAACAGTGGGAGTGTTTCATTAAAAAAAATTATTTTGATGACACTCACAGATATCAGTCGTGATTAACACCATTTTCCATCTTGTTACATTATTGGTGTTTTGAGATATTTGACATATTTTGTCTTTTTCTCCGAGCGGTGTATTCACCGTATTTTTTCCTCCCATTGCTATTTCCGCGCGTTGCTCGCCGTCTCCTCCTCAGTCCCTGCATTCATGATTTCTAGGACACTGGTTGAAGCATTTTTAATTACATAGTAGTTATCTGGTGTTTTGATGACTATGGGGTGTACTTTATTCATATAGTACAGACCGGTGCTTTTAAATGCTATGACATGGCCGCCAAGTGTTTACTACATTGTACTGACTTGTGCATAGGGACATTCTATGCACTGCTACCATAGAGTTTGCCTAGCTCTTTTAAAGGAGTCCTTTTTCTGTGTCATTCCCTACCTACGTGAACAAGCGGTCGGAGTACCGTGAAACGTGTCGTTTGTTATTCAGGTTTTCTCCCTTTTTTCATGCACTTTTATTAATAAAGAATACTTTGTGCTGCCTGGATTTGCTGTCAAGCCTTTTCCTTGCTGAGATTGGACTTCTTCCTCTCAGCTGCTCTCGGGAGTGCAACCCGTTGGTTTTGCCCTGTCACGGGGCACAATTTTTGTTTCAAAATATATATTCACTGAAAAAACTTTGTTAAAGGGACGTTATGGTTAAGTTGGACTAATAAAAACCTATGAAATTCAACGAAAATACTTTGTTAAAGGGACAGTATGGTTCCAAGTAAAACCGAAAAACCCCTGAAATTCTCCAGTTATGGTAAGCTAAGCAACCATAACTCGCGCCACCACCGTGCACTGCTAAGACTAACACCCAGGACATCAAAGATGACATCACAAATGTCATTGATAGACGTCTACCAACATCTGACTTCATAGCGGACCTTCCAGACAGTGCCACATGACCATACGCTGGCGCACGGCATGATGACGTGTCCGGGAACCCGTCCGCACTTCAAAATAAGATCTCTGCTTGACGGACAGTTCGGAACTGCATTTTCTACTGATCTAGGAACTTTCAAATTTCCCTTGCACAGCTCCAACACCTATTCCTACTCATTATCCATTAACAATCTAGTACACAGTACATACTTTTGGCAGCCCACCAAACCACTTGCCTCATTCCAATGTGCCCTCATTAATTCCTGCTCCCTCCCAGCACATGCTCTGGAAATCTGTGACCTGCTCCCCGCACACAAACCTGAACCTCTTAGTCATCTCTGAAACTTGGCTACATGAAGCCTCTGGCACCGCCTTATCCTTAGCCCTACCCCAAGGCTACATCTAGGTCTGGACCGCCTACACACCAAAGGCGGTGGAGTGGCCATCATTGCCAAGGAATCCCTCTTCCTACGACAGGTCACCAACTCATTTGAAGGCAACAGTGACGTTTTGTCCCTCAAACTTACCACCTCCCCTAACTGCACCATCACTATACATATTGTTCCCCCCCCCCATCCCCATGGCTGACTTCCATGAGAAACACATACACCTCCTATCTGACAACCTAAAAATCTCCTCTAAGTCCATTCTATTAGGAGACCTGAACCTCGGATTCAATGACCCTGAGGATTCACATGCCAAATCTCTTGCCAAAGCTCTAGACACCCTGGGGTTCAATCAATCAATCAATCACTAACCCCACCCACTCTAAAGGCTGCATCCTGGACTGGATAGCCAACCACAATTACTCTCTATCCATCTGCTCCAATGCCCCCTGCCCCTGGACAGGCCACCATATCATCCACTTTTACATCCACATGCCTACGATAAAAAACCACTCAACTACCGCATTACCCAGTTCAAGGAAAGTAACCAAATCGAGGCTACTGCCCTATGTAGCAACCCCCACTTTCAAACCTCCTTTCTCCAATGATCCCATCGTTCTAGCTGATCTATAAAACTCTGCACTAAAGAATGCACTCAATGCCATAGCTCCAGTGTCAGCAGGAAAATCAAAACGGCCAGACACGCAAATGCTTGGTTCACCCCAGAGCTACTGGAACTCTTCTCCTTGAAATGCACCGCCCTCTCCACTTGGTAAACTAACCCACTTGAATCCACAAAACTAGAATTCTACCAGATAGCCACCCAATACAAAAAGGCAATCATCTCGCCCAAATCCGCCTCCTTCAACACTAGGATTACCAATGCAAAATCTGGAACTAAGAAAATCTTTGCCATCTTCAGAGAACTAGAATAACCAGCTCCTACCACGCAGGTCATAACTAAAGACGAATCGTGGTGTTCTAACTTCCAAACCGCCATGCTCAACAAACGTAACCTTCTGCAGAGCACAATCCCAACCAGAACACATTGTCTCGCCCTCAGCCACACCCACCACTAACCCCTCTGCCCAGGAGGATATCCCCCTCTTCTCCTTCAATGATGTCACAGAACTTAGTCCTCACCCTCCTAAAACACCTCAAACCTTAGAACTGCAAAGGTGATGACTGTCTAGCCACGATCATTAAAGACTGCTATCACACTAGCCCTGTTTCTCACAGCAGTTATCAATGCCTCCTTTCCCTCTGGACTGGACCCTCCTAGCATTAAGGAAGCCTGGGTACGACCACTTCTAAACAAGCTGTCACTTTACCCGGCCTCCTCTAAACAACTACAGACCCATAACTACTGTCCCTTTCCTTTTAGAAATCGTTGACAAATCACTGGTCCAACACTTCCTCGAAAACAAACCATATCCTGGGCCTACGTCAATCCGGCTTTCGCCCTGGTCACGGCACAGAATCTGCTCTGCTTGACCTTAAAAAGCAACTTGATATAAAGGATGCAGGCAAGCCTGCCCTACTCCTCTTCTTGGACTTATCAGCCGCATTTTACCTAGTGGACCACAACATTCTTTGTCACCACCTCACTTCCTCAGCACACTTCTCACCTAATGCCACAGCCTGGATCAGCTCATTCCTGCAAGGAAGAGCCATGAGAGTGTTCTCAGATCAGGCGTGTGGAGCTCCCATCACCATCCACTGCTGAGTCCCTCCGGGATCCTATATCTCTCCCACTCTCTACAACATTTCCACTAAGCCTCTATTTGACATCCTAGATTCCATTGGTATAGCTTACACTAAGTATGCTGATGACACCCAAATCCTACTCCCACTCTCCAGTAACTACGAAACTGACGCCAAGGCCCTCGACACTGCCTACTCCACTATTGAGGCCTGAATGTCAGCCAACCGTCTCTGCCTCAACAGTGGTAAGACTGAAATCCTCCTAGTAGGCTCACAGGAAACCCTAAACGTACTTACCAACCAATACAGCACTTTCACAATTGATAACATACAGATCCTGGTCTAGTGTTAGGGAGAATTCTCTGTTTAGGCTGAATTTCCCTACCTAGTGAGTCCCCCAGCAGCTTTGCTGGATTTCTGGGGTTTCTTTTTTTCTCCTGCCAAGAGTGAGACTCTTTTACCCTCACTGGACATGTTGAAGTGTGTTTTCTTGGTTAAACCTTGTGTTGAATGGGCTATGGGGTCTTTTACTCCATAGGGCCTCATGTATTTTTGTGATGTGGGTTACACAGCACCCTCTGTGCCGTGACCCAGGGGTGTCCTAGGGACTCCCCAACATAGACTCCATACCCTGGGACTGACTACTGTCTCCCAGGGCATGTAAAGTCACCAAAGACTTTGCTAGTCTTGAATCCTGAACAGAACCAGTACAAACCATCATATTGTGGACGTACTGGCTGGGGCAATTCGATTGCCCCAGGGTCTGTTAGTCGAGGGGGCACGTCTCCGTCCCCCCTGATCAAGTTTTGGCTGGTGGCAGTGGAAACTACGTTTTATATTCGACCGCGAATATTTTCCTATGGGATTTCCCATTGTTTTAGGCTAACACATTTAATTATTTATTTACGGTAGCCTTAAACATACCGCCGGTTTATATATTTATTTTTATAACTCCGGTTGGGACTTTTTGCCAGAACTTGATCCTAAAATGGCGTTGGTGTTCGCCTCTGTAACTCTGACCCAAAGTGGAGCCCTTTGTTCCACTTTTGGCGGGCTTCTCCACAGAAGCCCTCCAAAGTGGTGCCACTCTGTCTGGGGTACTTAGGAGGGGTGGAGGGGGATTTAGGCACCCTGGACTGAGTTACCTTGGTAACTCAAGTCGCACTCCGTCCTGATTGGCCCAAGTGGTGAGCCGCCCGGCTCACCACTTAGCATGTTTGAGTGACAGCTAGGCTGGGTGAATGGGGGCTTGCTGCATAAAAGCAGGGCTTTGGGGACTGGGACTTCAGAAGTCGCCACAGGACCAAGAATCCGACGAGGGAAGAGCTGAGCCGACCTGCTTCGACGACACCACCCGGTGGAGCCCTGCTGAACCGTCTCACCACTTTTTCCCGACGACCGAGGAGAACTCTTAACGGAGTGGCTCCTTCCCTTAACTGGTGGGGACAACCAGTTTTCGCCTTCTTTCCGTTCTTTGAGGTATCTCGTGGCCGCCTTGCCTGTGCCAAGCACCCCGGCAACCGGAATACCACACTTTACCCCCATACCGCGAAAGTCGGTACCAACCCTTTAACCGGAGGACTCCGCGGCTGGTTTCTTCCCGGGCAGCGCTACGACCTTTCTCTTCTGCTCTTCAGCGAGATATTCTTCTCCCCTGACCGACGTCGAGCCTTGCTGTCGCTGCCTGGAACAACTGCCCCCGCCGGAGGATCCTTTCCGCTTAAGGTACTGTGTTCCGCCTGGCTTCCCTTGCCACCGACTGTACGGGGTAGATTTAGTCCCCGGCTTTCGAACCTGGGAGTGCCTGGGACACTTTGGCTAAACTTTCTGAGCCACTCTAAACTCTTTTTGACTCTTTGCAAGACTTTGAATCTCTAACTAACAGTGTGATCTTGGGCACATTTTCGTTCAGGCTACTCTAAGAGTGGGCCCTGCCTAGTGACTTTTGCTCACCTGTGACTTTGTGCTTCTTTAAGCCTATTGCAAGTGTTCTGGACCTTAGAGTGCTGTGTTTAACCCATTTCTGCTTTTTCTCTCCCTTTCTTGGAAACTACTAGAGTGTCATCTAACGTTAAGCACTCACCTCTGTTTTAATTAAGTGGTGTTAACCTAGAGTTGTCTAGATAGGAGAAAGGATTGAATCTACTTTCATTATAACTGTGTCTGAAGTGTTTACTATATTTTGCTAGAGTGGTTTTAACTTATGTGTATTTTAAATAAATAACTATATACTTTTGAAACCAAACTCTGGTCAGTGTTTGCTTGTGCTATTGTGTTTTGGTACATATTGTGTATACTTTGCATACTGCCTAACTCTTCTTGAGAGAAGTCTGACTGCTCAGCCACAGCTACCAGGTAAATCTGGGTGGTACAGACTGCTACCAAAGGGGTTTACTGCTCTACCTGTAGTCTTAAATCTTTTGCAGTGTTCCCCAAGGGAACTGCACAGGTTTCTGCCTAACACTGGTGTACAGCGGTGGGATATGTATTGAGTATACATTTTATTGTGCTTTAGATACCTTAGTGCAACTAACCACAAAGCTTGGCACTGAAAAAGTAAAACCTCTAACATGTCAGTTATAGAAAGCTATAGTCAAGAGTCCCTTGCAGCCAAAACTGCTGATTGTTTAAGAGTGCTCTGTAAACATAAGGATCTCCTGACTAAGGGCAAGAAAATGGAGCTGATTGAAAGATTGTTAGCTAACCAAAGTCTGGGTGATGGTTCAGAGGAACCTACCACTCCAGCAACTGTAGATGACAGTGTTGAAGTTAACATGGAGCAAAATGTTGATATTTCTGAGGAAGAGTCAGAAGAGGAGGGTGAGGCTGTTGTAACTGTCCCCCCTAGGCCTCTGCCTGCTCTACCTGCTGTGCCTACTGGACCTTTACCAGGTCCCACATTTAGTCCTCAGTACTTTGAACTGGAGAAAATGAAGCTAGAATTGGAGTATAAGAAACTTAATGCTCAAACTGACAAAGAACTAAGGCTAAGGGAAATGGAGCTCAAGTATGACTTAGAAATGAAGAAATTATCTGTTGAGAATGTTTCTCTCTCTGGCTCCTCTAGAAGTTCCAGTCCTAAAAGACCCCGGATGCCTAAAGAATTGGTTGGTATGTATGAGCCTAAGTTGGATGTGTTGGATTGGTTGTCTCTGTTTGAATATAATCATGGGCTCCAGAACATCACAGGAAATGACTTACTCACCTGGTTGTTCTCTAGGCTTCCCCCTGTTGCAACTGATGTGGTAATGGAGATGGGGGAGGAGGATAGGAAGGACTATGAATGTGTGAAACTAGCTTTGATAGCTAGATTTGGGAAGACCCCTTCCCAGTATCTTAAGAGGTTTAGGAGCCTCAAAAAGCATGATGGTACCCCTTGGGCTACCTGGGTGAATGAATGTTTGAAAAACTTAGAGGGATGGATTAAGGGTTACAAGGTGAACACTTATGAAGGTATGAAGAATTTGTTTATGTTGGAGACTATTTATGATGCCTGCTCTCCTGAGCTCAGACAACACTTGGCTGATTCCAGGGAATTGGATTCCCGGAAACTAGCTAAGGCTGCTGACTTGTGGGTTGCCAACAGGGCCACGCACAAGGATTCTGGGGTAACTCAGAAGAAGGATGGGGAAAAACAGTCTAAGAAGGACTCCAAAGAGAATTCTAATACTACAAATTCCAAAGAGGGCCCCAAACAAAACTATAAGGGTAAGCCACAAGGGAAACCAAATCAGGCTAGTGTACCTTCTGGTCCCAGACCAGAAGGAGGTCAGAACAAGCCTCCATTCCAGCGAGCCTTTGGCTCATGCTTTGTTTGTAAGGCTACTGACCATGTGAAATGAGATCCCAGATGTAAGGGTAAACCTTCAGGGGTCCAGCTTGCCTCCTTAGCCTTCGCTCCAGAAGAGGAAGTACATATGGCAAGTGGAAACTTTCTATTACTAGCTGATGAACCCACTGGAGTCTCAGCTAGTGTTTCTTTAGTCTCTCTGGGGTTGTGGGAGCAACAGAATTTAGATGTCTATAACTCTATCCCAGATAATACTAAAGAGTATTATAAGGACAGTGTCCAGGTGAATGGTCAGGAGACTCCTGCCATTAGGGACACTGGGGCCAGCATAACTGTGGTGGATGAATCATTTTTCAAGGCAGAGGATGTTGCTAAGGCACCCAAATGCCTCACCAAGTTAGCTGGTGGGCCTGTGCAGATGTGTCCCCAGTTACCAGTTCTCATCCAATGTAATGATATGGCTGTAAAAATACCTGTCAGTGTACAATGTGAAGTGCCAGGTAGGGTTCTGTTGGGTAATGACCTCAAAGCTCTTGGAGTTGTATCTCATACCCCCAGACCTCCTAGCAAAAGGTTTCAGGAACTCACAAAACTTGCAAGAGAGAAAACCCTGAGAGGGTTATCTCAGGAGATGATGACAGAAATCACTCCTCTACCACTGGAGCAACTTACTGCAGTAACTACCAGATCAGGAGCAAAGGGGCAACCCAAGACTCCTAGGAAAAAGCCAGCAGCAAGCACTCCAGTGCTTCCAACAAGGACTTCCCCTAGGTTGTCCAAAGTTACACCTGTAACCCCCCCTCCAGCTGAGGCTGAGAGAGAGGTACAACCCTGTGTGGTTGAGCTAGACTCTGAGGAAGAGCTAGAAGGAGGCCCCAACCTTATTGGAGATTTGGACCCTGAGGACCATCCTGAGCTGCAGTCTTTACTGGCAGAAGGTGGGCCTAGCAGGGCAGCTTTTCGTAAGGGGCAAAGAGAATGTCCAACTCTGGAGGGTCTCCGCCACCAGGCAGCTTCTCAAGCTGATGGGCAAGAGCCTGGGAAGTATAGGTTGCACTGGGAAGATGGCCTCTTCTACAGTGAACCCACTGAGTCTGAACCTGGAGACTACAAACGCCTTGTAGTCCCACAAGAGAACAGACAACAGTTCTTACAACTAGCCCATGAGATACCTTTGGCTGGCCACTTGAGTTTCAAGAAGACCAAGGAAAGGCTCTCACTCTACTTTTATTGGCCAAAGATGGGGGCTGAAGTAGATAGATATTGTAAGAGCTGCCATACCTGCCAGACTTCTGGTAAGGTTGGTTCCAAGAATGTGGCACCTTTAGTGCCTCTCCCAGTTGTGGGAGTCCCATTTGAGAGGGTAGGGATTGACATTGTTGGTCCTCTTGATCCTCCAACCTCCTCAGGCAACAGGTTTATCCTTGTTGTAGTAGACCATGCTACTAGATACCCTGAGGCCATTCCTATGAGGACTGTTACAGCTCCGGCTGTGGCTAAGGCCCTCCTTGGTATTTTTACCAGGGTTGGGTTTCCTAAGGAGGTAATCTCTGACAGGGGGTCAAACTTTATGTCCCACTACATGAAGGCCATGTGGAAAACCTGTGGAGTTACCTACAAGTTCTCAACCGCCTACCACCCTCAGACCAACGGGTTGGTTGAAAGGTTTAACAGAACCATGAAGAGCATGATAGGTGCTTTGGAAGAACCCCTTAAGAAAAAGTGGGACCTTCTACTGCCATGCCTTCTCTTTGCTTATAGAGAAGTCCCTCAGGAGGGAGTAGGTTATTCTCCCTTTGAGCTTCTCTATGGCCATCCAGTCAGAGGTCCATTGGCCCTGATTAAGGAGGGGTTGGAAGGTGCTCCTCCCCTCAAACCCGTCAGAGTGACTGACTATGTGATAGGTCTCCGGAGGAGAATGTCACACATGATGGCAGAAGCAAGTGACAACTTGAAAGCTGGTCAAGCCCTGGTCAAACATTGGCACGACCAGAAGGCTAACATGGTTGAGTTTACTCAAGACCAGCTAGTTCTAGTTATGCTCCCAACAAGGCAGAGGGCCTTGCAAGACAAATGGATGGGACCCTTCAAGGTTGTGGGAAAACTTGGAGAGGTCAACTATCTGGTGGATCTGGGCAGACCCAGGGAAGCTCCTAGAGTCTTCCACACCAACCGACTAAAAGCCTACATCTCCAGACCTGATGTAGGAGCCTTACTCCTAGCTTCAGCTGCAGAGGAGGAAGAGAGTGAATCTCTCCCTGATCTCCTCAGAGGTGTACCTTTAGATGAAAAAGTTGAAGGAGTCAATCTCTCTTCAGACCTGACACCTGAGCAACAAGAGGAGTGCAAATCTATGTTAAATCAGTTTGCCTCCCTGTTCTCACTGTCACCAGGCTTGACCCCTTGGGGCCAGCATGAGATACTCACTGGTGACTGTCTGCCAGTCAAAAGCAGAGGATACAGAATGTCAGAACATATCAGAGCCCACATCAAAGGAGAGGTCAAGAAGATGCTTGATCTCGGGGTAATAGAGCCCTCTACTAGTCCATGGTCTAGCCCAGTTGTGTTAGTACCAAAGGCAGGATCCAAAGACTTGAGATTCTGTGTGGACTATAGAGCTCTAAATGCAGTCACCAAGACTGATGCCCATCCTTTGCCCAGGACAGATGAGTTGGTGGATAAACTTGGTGCAGCCAAGTACCTCAGCACATTTGACCTGACGTCAGGCTATTGGCAAATAGCCCTGACAGACCATGCCAAGGAGAAAACTGCCTTTTCAACCCCAGTTGGCTTGTACCAGTTTAAGGTCATGCCTTTTGGACTGAAAAATGCACCTGCCACATTCCAAAGGATGGTGAACCAAGTTCTGGCTGGGATGGAAGATTTCTGCATGGCATACTTGGATGACATTGCAGTCTTCAGCCACTCCTGGGAAGAACATGTGAACCACCTAGGACATGTGTTGCAGGCTCTGAAACAGGCCCATTTGACAATCAAAGCCAGTAAGTGCCAGATTGGTCAAAGTAAGGTGGTCTACCTTGGACATGAGGTAGGAGGTGGAGAAATAAGGCCTTTGCCCAGCAAGATTGAAGCTGTGCAAAATTGGACAACACCAACTACTCAAACCCAAGTGAGAGCTTTTCTAGGCCTCACTGGGTATTACAGGAATTTCATTGAGAACTATGGGACCATAGCTTCTCCACTGAATGTAATCTCCTCTCCCAAATTCCCTAAAAAGGTAAAATGGAATGAGGAGTGCAATCAGGCCTTTGAAAAACTGAAGAGAGCTCTTTGCCAGGCCCCAGTATTGAGAGCTCCTGACTACCACCAACCTTTCATTGTACAAACTGATGCTTCCAATGTAGGTATAGGTGCAGTTCTAAGCCAACTGGATGAGAAGGGTAGGGAGCACCCCATTTGCTTCATCAGTAGGAAACTGAAGGATCCTGAGACAAGGTGGGCAACTATCGAAAGAGAATGCTTTGCTATTGTGTGGGCACTGAAGAAGTTTAGGCCATACTTGTATGGTTCTACTTTTGTTATTCAGACTGACCACCAACCCTTGAGATGGTTAATGCAAATGAAAGGGGAAAATCCAAAACTATTGAGATGGTCAATCTGCCTGCAAGGGTTTGATTTCACCATTGAGCACAGGTCAGGGCGTCACCATCAAAATGCTGATGGACTCTCTAGGATGTATATCATCGACTAGAGGTATGAGGTTCATCCAGGAGTGGATTAAATCCTCCTGTCCCTTAGTCTGGGGGGGGCGAGTGTTAGGGAGAATTCTCTGTTTAGGCTGAATTTCCCTACCTAGTGAGTCCCCCAGCAGCTTTGCTGGATTTCTGGGGTTTCTTTTTTTCTCCTGCCAAGAGTGAGACTCTTTTACCCTCACTCTTGGACATGTTGAAGTGTGTTTTCTTGGTTAAACCTTGTGTTGAATGGGCTATGGGGTCTTTTACTCCATAGGGCCTCATGTATTTTTGTGATGTGGGTTACACAGCACCCTCTGTGCCGTGACCCAGGGGTGTCCTAGGGACTCCCCAACATAGACTCCATACCCTGGGACTGACTACTGTCTCCCAGGGCATGTAAAGTCACCAAAGACTTTGCTAGTCTTGAATCCTGAACAGAACCAGTACAAACCATCATATTGTGGACGTACTGGCTGGGGCAATTCGATTGCCCCAGGGTCTGTTAGTCGAGGGGGCACGTCTCCGTCCCCCCTGATCAAGTTTTGGCTGGTGGCAGTGGAAACTACGTTTTATATTCGACCGCGAATATTTTCCTATGGGATTTCCCATTGTTTTAGGCTAACACATTTAATTATTTATTTACGGTAGCCTTAAACATACCGCCGGTTTATATATTTATTTTTATAACTCCGGTTGGGACTTTTTGCCAGAACTTGATCCTAAAATGGCGTTGGTGTTCGCCTCTGTAACTCTGACCCAAAGTGGAGCCCTTTGTTCCACTTTTGGCGGGCTTCTCCACAGAAGCCCTCCAAAGTGGTGCCACTCTGTCTGGGGTACTTAGGAGGGGTGGAGGGGGATTTAGGCACCCTGGACTGAGTTACCTTGGTAACTCAAGTCGCACTCCGTCCTGATTGGCCCAAGTGGTGAGCCGCCCGGCTCACCACTTAGCATGTTTGAGTGACAGCTAGGCTGGGTGAATGGGGGCTTGCTGCATAAAAGCAGGGCTTTGGGGACTGGGACTTCAGAAGTCGCCACAGGACCAAGAATCCGACGAGGGAAGAGCTGAGCCGACCTGCTTCGACGACACCACCCGGTGGAGCCCTGCTGAACCGTCTCACCACTTTTTCCCGACGACCGAGGAGAACTCTTAACGGAGTGGCTCCTTCCCTTAACTGGTGGGGACAACCAGTTTTCGTCTTCTTTCCGTTCTTTGAGGTATCTCGTGGCCGCCTTGCCTGTGCCAAGCACCCCGGCAACCGGAATACCACACTTTACCCCCATACCGCGAAAGTCGGTACCAACCCTTTAACCGGAGGACTCCGCGGCTGGTTTCTTCCCGGGCAGCGCTACGACCTTTCTCTTCTGCTCTTCCGCGAGATATTCTTCTCCCCTGACCGACGTCGAGCCTTGCTGTCGCTGCCTGGAACAACTGCCCCCGCCGGAGGATCCTTTCCGCTTAAGGTACTGTGTTCCGCCTGGCTTCCCTTGCCACCGACTGTACGGGGTAGATTTAGTCCCCGGCTTTCGAACCTGGGAGTGCCTGGGACACTTTGGCTAAACTTTCTGAGCCACTCTAAACTCTTTTTGACTCTTTGCAAGACTTTGAATCTCTAACTAACAGTGTGATCTTGGGCACATTTTCGTTCAGGCTACTCTAAGAGTGGGCCCTGCCTAGTGACTTTTGCTCACCTGTGACTTTGTGCTTCTTTAAGCCTATTGCAAGTGTTCTGGACCTTAGAGTGCTGTGTTTAACCCATTTCTGCTTTTTCTCTCCCTTTCTTGGAAACTACTAGAGTGTCATCTAACGTTAAGCACTCACCTCTGTTTTAATTAAGTGGTGTTAACCTAGAGTTGTCTAGATAGGAGAAAGGATTGAATCTACTTTCATTATAACTGTGTCTGAAGTGTTTACTATATTTTGCTAGAGTGGTTTTAACTTATGTGTATTTTAAATAAATAACTATATACTTTTGAAACCAAACTCTGGTCAGTGTTTGCTTGTGCTATTGTGTTTTGGTACATATTGTGTATACTTTGCATACTGCCTAACTCTTCTTGAGAGAAGTCTGACTGCTCAGCCACAGCTACCAGGTAAATCTGGGTGGTACAGACTGCTACCAAAGGGGTTTACTGCTCTACCTGTAGTCTTAAATCTTTTGCAGTGTTCCCCAAGGGAACTGCACAGGTTTCTGCCTAACAGACCACAACATTCTTTGTCACCACCTCACTTCCTCAGCACACTTCTCACCTAATGCCACAGCCTGGATCAGCTCATTCCTGCAAGGAAGAGCCATGAGAGTGTTCTCAGATCAGGCGTGTGGAGCTCCCATCACCATCCACTGCTGAGTCCCTCCGGGATCCTATATCTCTCCCACTCTCTACAACATTTCCACTAAGCCTCTATTTGACATCCTAGATTCCATTGGTATAGCTTACACTAAGTATGCTGATGACACCCAAATCCTACTCCCACTCTCCAGTAACTACGAAACTGACGCCAAGGCCCTCGACACTGCCTACTCCACTATTGAGGCCTGAATGTCAGCCAACCGTCTCTGCCTCAACAGTGGTAAGACTGAAATCCTCCTAGTAGGCTCACAGGAAACCCTAAACGTACTTACCAACCAATACAGCACTTTCACAATTGATAACATACAGATCCTGGTCTCCCCATCGGTAAAACCTTAGGAGTCTACCTCAATGCCACTCTCTCCATGTCACGTCAAGTCAGCGCCATCGCCTCCTCAGCTGCCTACTACACCAAATTGATTAACGCAGCCAAACCACTCTTATCCACTGAGAACTGCCTCTCCATCACCAGAGCCATAATAGGCTCAAGACTGGATTACTGCAACATCCTCTTTGCTGGCACTACAGCAAAAAACCTAATGAAACTCCAAATAATCCAAAACAATGCACTTCGAGCAGCTCTCAAAATTCCCAAAAGAGAACACACATCTGCCGTTAGTGTACGGCAAAGCGGATGCCCCGGAGGACGGATCTATTAAAGTTTCCTTGCAATAAACTGTGGGATGTACATCTTTGCTTTAAGCTAAATTTGATGTACACCCATGAAAGGACATTGAAATGGGGAAATAAATCTGCAGTAGGTGCTCCTGTACGGAGCCGCTTTTGTAATGAATCAGAACAAAAATAAACCCTAAAACATCTTGTAATCTACTGAAAACACTTTGATAACTGGGACCTGGCATGATCGGTACGACGTTGCCAGCCAGGGAATGGTTGTGGATGGCATGTATGTGGGGATATACAACAAAGACCATATTGGCTCTTTCAAAATGTCTTGTGCTGTTAAATGTAGAACTGGAAAAAATGATATCACAAGTATGAAGAATGCCAGTATTTCTGCTTTGAATAAACTTAAAAACACTTAATGTTGTTTTGTGTTTTATGTATAACTTTGGTTTATTGTTTATGAGAAACCAATTTATGTGGCTGGATTTTGTGATAGGTGTTTGCTGGTCATCCACTCTGATTATGTGGTTTATACATCACTTTGATGATGTACACTATGAAGGATGAAATTCATTAAGAAGGACTCCACCACAGTAGTTGTCAAGTGAATGTTCTGTTGAGAAGTCTATGTACACTCGCAGTATTATTGTGAGATGCTTGTTTATTACGCATAGTGGAGATTGAGATCTACACATTCAGGTAGAGCAGTGCTCTGTATTGCAGATGAAATTTAACAGGATGTAATCTATGAGAACGGTTGTTATGCGAATGGATCTCTTCCTTCTCTGAGGCTAGTATTTTGTTTTATATTATGGTTTACCGTGATAAGAAGATTGTGTTTTTAACCTTTGTTTATTACATACTGTTGATGTTGTAAGAGTTTGTTGAGCAAACTAATTAAAAAAAAGATCTGCCGCCAGTCACAAAGCCCAATGGCTCCCCTTCAAGGAACGGGTCCTATTCAAAACTCTTGCCGTCACTCACAAGTGCATCACTCACACAGCCTCCCTTTACCTTGCCTCGAAAGTAATGAGAACAGGCTCTTCCAGACCCACAAGAACACCACCACCACTCCCACCGTCTCATAATCCCCAAGTCGAGTCAAACAAGCCAAAGCAGGTGGCGCTAGCGTCCCTTTAATTGCTGCCAAACAATGGAATTCCCTGCCACTCACCCTCAGAAACGAACCCTCACACCTTGCATGCTGCAAAGCACTCAAAACCTGGCTGTTTAACTAACCTCTGCCTACACTCCCGCTCTGCGCATCACGCCTGCGTACTCATGTTCCCTGTAACCTATTGAACTGGGTACACGTCATATGCTTTGTCATGCACCACTGCAACTAGTTCTTGCACCACTGTAACCAATGCACCTACAGTTGTTAGATCTAATACTCTCTGTATGTACTACTGTAACCAAGTAGCCTACTTACCTCTGTGACAGCGCCACGATGCCTGCGGGCTGTTGTGTGCTACACACAAAAAAACTAATAAATAAATAATGCGCTTTAAAATGCACACTTTTATCCCCATCCAAACTCTCGTTTGAGGGGATGGGTTGCAAGTTGTCCTCCTTTACTCAGTGCAATAGGGGGCATCCCTGGGCATGGGGGCTGGGGGGGCAAAGAGTAGAGAAAGGGAAGAAGGGGGCATGGAGTGCACTCAGGACAGGAGACAAACTGCTGCAGAAGCAAAGAACACCCTGTGCAGAGAGACATGCATATATCACAGCAGCTATTTACCTTCTGTTGCCTGCGGGACACTGCAACGCACCAATAGTGTATTCAGGTCTGGAGAAAGAAAATATTACCATAGGATTAATTAATCTCCAAGAATGTGCACCACATCCAGAGAAAATAGATTTAAGAAATATCCAAAGAGGGAGCAGCCTCGCCCCCTATAAATCACAAACACAGGGGAAAGGCTTAACAGAAGGAGCGTGAAGGAACAGCAGAGACAAGTCAACATTACCCTAAAAGGACACTTTTCTCACCACAAGCGCGTGCAATAGGCCTGTCACTCAGCTGCGGTAAATTATGCCATGGGATTGCTTCAGAGCTTGTGCAGCATTTTCCCTTTAACAATAGAGCAAGAGATGGGGGGGGGGCAGGAGGAAGCAGGAACGCAGCCACGGCTCAGAAGACTGAGCTACCTAGCGCCTTGGGCAGCGAGGCTGGGGTGCAGCACTGGAGGACAGACATGCGCAGTACCGAGTAGACACCAGAGAGCATGCGCAGAAAGGGGGAACGGGAAGTAGGAACTCACAGCTGAAACTAAACCCAAGGAGCATGCGCAGAAAGGGGGAACGGGAAGCAGGACTCACAGCTGAAACTAAACCCAAGGAGCATGCGCAGAAAGTAAACACCGGAAGTAGGAACTCACAGCCGAAACATCTACCCAAAGAGCATGCGCAGAAAGGAGACACCCCGGAAGTAGGAACTCACAGCTGAAACTAAACCCAAGGAGCATGCGCAGAAAGGAGACACCGGAAGTAGGAACTCACAGCTGAAACTAAACCCAAGGAGCATGCGCAGAAAGGGGGAACGGGAAGCAGAACTCACAGCTGAAACTAAACCCAAGGAGCATGCGCAGAAAGTAAACACCGGAAGTAGGAACTCACAGCCGAAACATCTACCCAAAGAGCATGCGCAGAAAGGAGACACCCCGGAAGTAGGAACTCACAGCTGAAACTAAACCCAAGGAGCATGCGCAGAAAGGAGACACCGGAAGCAGCACGCTCACAGCTGAAACATGTACCCAAAGAGCATGCGCAGAAAGAAGACGCCGGTCATATGTGCATCTACAGGTCTCAAGAGTGTCCATACAACGTTGCCAAAATAAACATGAGGTCCACTTTCCTAAGCAGAGCACATTTCCAAGGACCGAATGGTTCATACTCGTTTTAATCCAGTTAGCCATTTCTTACCCATGCTTCTGGCCAGTCATTCACACGGACCAGTTCGTAGTGTACTTAGAAACAATGCTATGTGATGCCACTTCCTGTGATGTCACGATGGGGGCGTGGTCAAATTACATCACTTCCTGTGATGTCACACGGGGGCGTGGCCAAATAACATAACTTCATATGATGTCACTCTTGGGGGAGTGACCTTGTGATGTCACTTCCACTACGCCTGGCATTTTGGTGAAATGACATCCCTGCTTCCGCCTCTTCCAAGATTCGCCCTCCACGGCTGCTGAGGCTGGGGGTTGTGTCTCCTCAGGGTAGAAGTGGACACTGTGCTCTCCCTGGGGTGGAATGGTTTGGTTTCTAGGCACCCTTGGTCCGGGGTGCTTGTTCAGATCCTTCCATTGGACGTTACGGGCATGCCCCAAGATGGGGTTGCCCAGGGCATTCCCCAGGTGCTCTGCTGCTGCACTGTTCACAGGGCGTGGAACGGGTTGCCATGTCCCGTTTTGTGGCGACACTCTCTTCCTCGCATCGCCCGCCTGGTGGGGCGGTTTTCGATGTCGGCAGTGAAGGCAGCGGTTCAGGACGCTGTGGATCGCAAGGTTGCCTCTGGGTTACGGAATGCATGCTGTTGCTACCCTGTCCCTCTGTACATCTGTCTGCAAGTCCTACATGACAGACTCTGCCTTGTGCAGCTCTGCAGCCACTTTACGGGGGTCCTGTGCTGTTTGGTGGCTCCTTGGAGGTGTCGGTTCACTATGTAGGAACGTAGGTTCCCAGCCTATGTTCATGCGGACGAGGTCTGACGACACTCGTCCTCTGCTCTCCCACACACGACTCGCCCTTCGAGGCTGGTTTAGAAGTCCGGCTGGTACATTGGGCTGGCGGGCGTTCTTCACAGACCTAGTGGTCTTCCGCTACCTGGCCTTGTTAGGACTTCTATCAATTCATGGTCTATCTGGCAGCATTGGAGGGAACAGCATCCTCACTGGGTATTTAGCCCTTCAAAATGGTGGCAGCTTGGTGCACTGCTCAGACGATCTGGTAACGTTGCAGTTGTTTACAAGATGGCGCCCTGATGCAATCCATCCCAAGGATCGTTGCCACAGAGTGAAACAGCAGAAGAAGCAGCCCAATGGTGAGCACCTTGTGTCGCTTCGTTTTTCCCCACTAAGCATTGACGCTGTTACTCTACCCTGTTTTCTATTCCCTGTTTTTCTCTTAGCCCTTCTGTCTTGCCTTTGCCATATTCCTCCTTTGCCCTTCCCGATTCCCTCTGCCTTTGCACTCTGCCTGCCTGCTCTGCGAAGTAAGTTCTGTGAAGGAAACAGAGCTCCTATTCCCTGTGCGATTGTTTCAGTTGCCGCCTTGGCACCTCGGTGCGTTTCTTTTACATCGAGGCAAGTAACGGATAACATCAGTTCGCCAGAGCAAGGAACCATACCATCATCTTCTCTGAAGATACAATGCCTCTGACAAGGGTTTTCCCTGTATGGGTTTTCCCCCTGGCCATCGCCCATAGAGCACACACGGCCACCCTATTCAAATTGGGCTACGTGAATGCTCTTGTGCCATTTTCTAATCAAATCTCTCTGGGATGAAACACCAGGTGATCTACGACGAGATTACAGGTTAGCCTCCGACTGCACATCCTTACAGCAAGCGACGCCAGCTCCATCACAATGGAACAAATGCAACAAGTATTAGCAGCTCTTCAAGATCTCACCCAGGAAGTGCAACATCTGAAGAATGAAAATGCTGCGCTTTGACAAATGGTTGCAGCTGCACCCATACGAACTGAGCTGCCTCCAACCTCCCTCATTTTGTGGAATTTCGCAGAAAATCCAAAGAAACTCAAGGAGTTCTTATGATATGATATGATATGGTATTTGTAACGCGCCTATACACAGGTGTTAAAGGCGCGACGAGGCAGGGAGGGGAGGAACAAGGGGAGACATAACAAACGATCCTACTAGGCCAGGTGTCATTCAGATCGCGCAGGGGTGGGGGAGGGGGAAAAAGTGCAAGGGGAGGGGGAGGGGGGGAAGTGCAGTAAGGTAAGTGGCGTAAAGTAATACATAAAAAAGGGCCAGCTGGTGGCAAGTGCAAGGTAAGTGCAGAACAAGTGCTGGGGAAGGGGGGGGGCTGTAGGGATACAGAGACAGTCCCGCAGTGCAGAGGGGTTCCAGGGGATCAGTGGCTGGGCCCAGGACCGAAGGCCGTTTAGAGTGGTCCAGTTGCAGGATCAGTGCAGTTTAGTGAAGAATTAATTAGCTGTTCAGCAGGGGAGAGGGAGAGAGAAAGCAGAAGCAAAGAGGAAGGTTTTGAGGTGCTTCCGGAACCGGAGGTGGTTCTCCTCAAGTTTCAGGGAGGCAGGAAGGCTGTTCCAGAGGGAGGCCCCTGCTGCGGAGAGAGATCTACCCCCAGCTCGTTGCTTCGAGAAACGGCTGACCATGAGGGATTTGGAGGCGGATGAGCGAAGGGCTCGGGGAGGAAGATATTTGGGAAGAGAGAGTTGAAGGTATTTAGGACCCAAGCCCCAGAAGGCCTTGTGGACAATGCAGAGGGTTTTGAACTTTATCCTCGCAGCCACTGGGAGCCAGTGTAGAGATTTCAGTCCTGGAGAGATACGGTCCCTGGGCTTGAGGCCAAGGACAAGTCTCGCAGTTCTGTTCTGGATGAGTTGCAGAGGGCGGAGAGTGGAGGCAGGCAGATTCTTGGAATCATGTGTTGTACAGTTTACTTTGAATCCCTCCTATTTTCCCACAGATCACTCTAACGTGAGTTTTATTCTATCCAACTTGGCAGGAAGTGCCCTGGCACCTCCCCTTGTAATCACCAACAATCAAATCCTGGATTCATGTTCTGCCTTTGTAAATAGTCTTCAGGCAATGTTTAGCCAACAAGAACTCACTGTCACCACCCAGGAAAATCTCAAAAGAAGACAAGGGTCATTAGATGTGCTGACTTGCAGCACCAATTTCAAACAAATGGCCGGGGAGACCGCCTGGCCTGATGATGCTTTGGTAACACTTTTTCGACAAGGGTTGTCTGAGGAACTCAAATATGAGGTCTCCTGTGTGCCAAGACCTCCAAATCTGAAAGAGATGATTGCATTAACGCTACAGATCGATTTTCGTTTGCAAGAGCAGCAATCCAAAAGACTTAAAGGACGCCTGCAGAAGACGGCCAAAGCTTTTCATTCTAGTCCTCGCCAGCACTCAGAATAGGAGCCCATTCAGGGTGGTATCGCCCGTGGAACTTTGACTCTGGAAGAACGCAATAGGCGCAGGACTCTCGGCCTCTGCATGTATTGTGGATCTTACAAGCATTTGTTAAGGATTGTCTGATCACCCCACCTCAACAGACGGGAAACACCAGACCCCATCCATAATGGGAACCACGGTCAAGGGGAAAGCTGTATGTTCCCACGCTCACAATCCTCAGGATACCCTCATGATGGTTCTTAAAGTAGAGTTGCATCTCCAGGACAAGATCATTCATGATGTTCCTGCCCTCATCGATTGTGTCTATAAACAAGGAAAGGGGTCCTGCCTATGTAATTTCTAATCTATTGCACTTTATTCTAATGCAGTTATTACTTCTTGTAGGGCTGCCTGCCAGCATATCATTAGTTGGCAAGCAATGCCTCGCTGTCTGCAGAAAATACAGTGGAAAGCTCAAAAGAGAATGGTGTTCAGTTTATTACTAATGACTGACCCATTTTTTGAAATATATTCATGTTTTAAAATATATGCACTTTGTAACATATGTGAAAAGCGCACAACTTGAAAATCACAGAGTGCAGTACATATCATCTCCTGGATCTGGACATTTTACAAATGATATGTAAAGTAAGGCTAATGAACATCAGACATTTACTCCATGCTAATCCTCATAACAAAACTCAACATAGGCATTGCTTCATGCCTTTGCAACTTGGCACATCATTTGAAAAACATACAGATGTCAAATGCAGTCACAGCAGTGTTCGTTATTTTCACAGGTGAACATGGAGTTCCTAAACAAAACCAAATGCATTACTTTGTGTGGCTTTGACATGCAGATGTTCCAAATAGAGAAATGTTCTAGTGTCTTTCATAGATGAAAATCTATTCAATGTGTTTCATCTTGGTGGTATAACCTTCACGAGGTTTACTTTACACCAAAAGTCAATTTTCAGCCAGGCTAGGGGGTGACCTTAAAAAGTCGACGTCCGGACATTGAATCAAACCCTGAGCAGGGGGAAGAACCCAAAGGTCACCTGCATGGTTGCGCTGGGGTTCATCGATTGTGGGGCAGAAGGACATTTTCTCGATGACCCCTGGGCCCCGGAACACCATGTCCCTCGGGAACCCACCCCACTTCCTATTCCAGTGGAAGGGGTTGACGGTACTCCATTATCTTCAATCCCCATTAAAGAACAAACCTCCAAACTTTTGATGCGACTATCTTCCCATAATGAGTCCATCACATTTGATCTAATAAAGGCAGCACATTACCCAATTATTTTGGATCTTCCTTGGCTTCGGCAACACAACCCCTATGTGAATTGGGCAGCTGGTACCATATTTTTGGGCTCAGAGTATTGCCTTCGACATTGCCTTCATGAAATAGCCATCTGCTTTCAAACTCAACTGAAAACCAATGAGAACAGATCTATATCCCACCTCCAGAAATTGCCCAAAGAGTACCATGCTTATCAACAGGTATTCTTAGAAGACGAATACAAGTAGTTACCTCCACATCGAGTAGAGGACTGTTCCATTGAGATCTTGCCCAACACTCAAGTTCCTTTCGGTATGATCTATACTCTCTCTGAGCCAGAGAAAGAGGCCTAAGGTGCATACCTACAGACTTAACTTCAAAACGGGCTGATAATGGTGTTCAAATCCCCTGAGGGTGCATTGATGTTCTTCATCCCAAAGAAAGACACTTCAGAATTACGTCCATGTATTGATTACAGAAGCTTGAATAAGATTACAGTAAAGGATAAGTACCCTCTTCTCTTGTTCCTGGACATTTTGGAGGCCGTCCGAGGGGGCTTTGATATGTACAAAGTTGAATCTTAGAGGCGCATATCATCTCCTCCGGTTTCATAGTGGCAACGAGTGGAAAACAGCATTTGGCCCTCCCTTCTGCCACTACGAATACCGTGTCATGCTCTTCGGATTGGCTAACGCCCCGCTTTTTTTTCAGCGATTTATGGATCACCTTTTTTCAGATCTCATATTTCATTCAGTAGTCGTTTATCTCGACAACATTCAAATATTTCCCAGAAATCTTCAAGAACATCAAATCCGATGTATCAGAAGTGGAAAAACGTCACATTCACAAAACATCTGTTAGTTATTTGGCTTTCATTCAATCTTCTGATGGAGCTTCCATGGATCCCTCAAAGGTACAGGCTATTTTGCAATGGAAAGTGCCCGCTTTGGTTAAAGACATACAAAGCTTCCTGGGCTTTACAAACTTTTATAGGAAATGTTTTCCTAATTTTTCTTTGAAAATCCTACCCTGACTGCTCTTTTGAAGAAGGGAGTCCATTTCTCATGGAACAACAGAGCGAGACAGGCGTTTCGAGTGTTAAAAGCCCATTTCACAAGAGCTCCTATATTACGCCTCCCAAACCAGAATAGACCATTTATTCTGGAAACGGATGCTTCAAACGCTGCAATTGGAGCCGTTCTTAAACAACTTTTCTAAGATGATTGTGAACACCCCATTGCTTATATCTCCAAGCCTCTATCAGGCTCGGAACAGAATTATACCGTCTTGGAAATTGAACTTTTAGTGATAAAAAAAACCTGTACCGAATGGCGACATTTGTAACTGGGTTCCAAATATCAGGTGACTGTGAGAATGGACCATCGCAATCTAAAAGTTCTACAGCGACATGAATGTCAAAACAGTAGACAGGCCTGTTGGCATATTTTATTTCTCTTTATGATTTTCTTTTCACCTTTCTGCCTGTCACGAGAATCAAATGGCGGACGCATTATCTTGCACCGACTCTGAAGCCGGAGTTCCTCATCAGCAACAAAAGCTGCTTCCCAAAGCTTCTTTTCTATTTACTGTCTCCATCTTTCTCCAACAGGTGAAACAAGCAACTCATCTTTGAGACCCATTGATATTAGCCACCATGGAACAGTACGGGTTGTAAGGCGGAGCATGTTTCATGGTCAGACGCTTTACTTACCCATCTCAACCTTACAACAAGAGGTACTATACATGGGCCATGATGTGAAGACAGCGGGTCATCGTTGAGTTTGTGTAACCTTGGAAAACATCATCAGATATTTCTGGTGGCCCAACCTCAACAACGAAGTTAGAGACTACGTAGCCTCTTGTGCCATTTGTCAGCAAAGCAAGACACCTCGTAGGCTCCCCTTGGGAAAATGAACACAGCCTCCTTTACCATCCCATCCATGGCAACACATCAGTACTGATTTAATTGTTAATCTACCCCTTTCTGACGATCAGACTACAATCATGGTGATGGTAGACTCTCTTACTAAAATGGCTCATTTCATGGCTCATCCGTGTATTCCTACTGCCAAACGTATGGCCGAAGTTTTTCTTCATTCCCTCTTTCCTCTTCATGGCTTGCCGACTACCATAATCTTGGATCGAGGGACACAATACACCTCTACTTACCGGAAACTATTGTGTAATAATCTTGGGATTCAGAGAGCCCGGACCTCTGGCTATCACCCACAGTCAAACAAACAAACCGAAAGGCTGAACCAGTCACTCACACAATACTTACAGTGTTTCACATCAGCATCATAGGACAACTGGGCTGCCCTACTACCATTTGCTGAATACGCTTATAATAACTTGATTCATACCTCTACCGGACTCACTCCTTTCTTTTGCACCTACGGTTATCACCCTGCATGTGTACCTTCCGAGACCCCTTCAGACACCAAGGTTCTTTCACTAATGAACTTGTTGATAAGATCCAAACAGGTCATACCACTGCCTTGCAGTCCTTAACAGATTTACGAGCTACCAGCTAGAAGCAAGCAGATCGAAGGCGACTTCAAACATCTACTTTGAATGTCGGAGACCTTGTGTGGCTATCATTGCACCATTTACTGAAACATTTGGTTCCATCCAAATTGGCGCCACGCTTTTTTGGTCCCTTCCAGATTCTTCAACTGATCGGGCCAGTCGCCTTCAAACTTCAACTACCCGCTTCATGGTCTCGCATACATCCTGTATTTCACATATCCCAGTTAAAACCCTATATGACAGATCGCTTTCACAGACTCACTCGCAAATACCCAGTACCTGTTGATACCACCTCTGGACCCGAATATTAAGTGAAAGCCATATGTGATTCCATTACCATAGGGGACAGCTACAGTATCTACTCGATTGGAAAGGTTATGGATCGTCCGACCGTACATGAGAACCAGCTTCAGCAGTTCATGCCTCAAGACTTCTCAGGATATTTCACCGGTTGCACCCTTGGAAGCCTGGTACGATGCCTCTTCAGGGGTGGCACACTGTTAGGACTTCTGTCAATTCATGGTCTATCTGGCAGCATTGGAGAAAACATCATCCTCACAGGGTTTTTAGCCCTTCAAGATGGCGGTGGCTTGGTTCACTGCTCAGAAGGCAAAACAAAAAGGTGATGGCTGGAAGGTTTTGAATTAATCATAACCACGGGCGTAGCCCTGGCCAACCCTCCAGACCATCGTTTTTCAGCCTGCCACACCACTCAAAACCTTCCTCTTCGCCTCCGCTTTCTCTCCCCCTCTCCCCTGCTAAAGTTACTGAAAATGCACTGAATCTGCAACTGGGCCACTCACCTTCTCGGTCCTTGGTCCAGCCACTCTCCCCTGCACTGCCTCCCTGGCACCCCCTGCACTATGGGACTGTGTCTGTATCCCTACAGCCCCTCCTTCCCAGCACTTATCTGCACTTACTCGCACTGCCACTAGTTGGCCCTTGTTACTTTCCTGTATGCTATTAACCCTGTACTGCACTTTCCCCTCTCCCTTTCCCCTTGCACTTGCACGATCTGAATGACACCTGGCCTAGTAGGATCGTTGTACGCCTCCCCTTGTTTCCCCCCCCCTGCCTCGTCGCGCCTTGAAACACTTGTGTATAGGCGCGTTATTAATGCCATATCATAACATATCATTACAGAAGGGGAAAAACCATATGCAATTCAGGTTTGGTCCTACCTCAAAAAGGGCAGTCCAGCCCGAACCTCTAGGTCACATCCCTTCTGCACGAGACCACAAGCATCCCCAGACATGTTTCAGCCTTGTTGGGCGTCATCAGTGAGGAGTAGCTTGGATCTCTAGGCCCGGCAGACTCAGGACCCACGTCTGGGCATACCCGTCCCACTCAGGGTGACTTTAGCAAAACAAAAAGGTGATGACTGGAAGGTTTTAAATTAATCATAACCACAGGCGCAGCTCTGGGCAACCCTCCAGAACATCGTTTTTCAGCATGCCAAGCCATTACAGAAGGGGAAAAAACCATATGCAAATCAGACTTGGTCCTACCCCAAAAGGGACAGTCCAGCCCGAATTGCTAGGTCACATCCCTTCTGCATGAGACCACAAGCATCCCCAGACATGTTTCAGCCTTGTTGGGCATCATCAGTGAGGAGTAGCTTGGGTCTCTCAGAAGATCTGGTAACGTTGCAGTTCTTTACAAGATGGCACCCAGATGCAATCCGTCCCAAGGATCGTTGCCAGAGAGGGAAACAGCATAAGAAGCAGCCCAACGGTGAGCACCTTGCGTCGCTTCGTTTTTCCCTACTAAGCATTGATGCTGTTACTCTACCCTGTTTTCTATTCCCTGTTTTTCTCTTAGTCCTTCTGCCTTGCCTTCACCATATGCCTCCTTTGCCCTTCCTGCTTCACTCTGCCTTCGCACTCTGTCTGCCTGCTCTGCCAACCAAGTTCCCCAAAGGAAACAGAGTTCCTATTCCCTGTCCGATTGATTCAGTAGCCCCCTTGGCGCCTCAGTGAGTTTCCTTTACATCGGGGCAAGTCACAGATAACATCAGTTCGCCGGAGCTGAAGATCTTCACCAAGATTCTTCACCTCCGACAAGGGGGTTTCCCTGTATGGTTTTTCCCCTTGGGCATCGCCCATAGAGCACACACGGCCGCCCTATTCAAATTGGGCTACGTGAATGCTCTTGTGGCATTGTCCAATCACATCTCTCTGGATTGAAACACCGGCTGATCGACAAGATTATAGGTTAGCCCCGACTGCAAATCCTTACAGGGCTCTCAGCACGGTCAGGATGGTTCTCAGATGGCCTTCGGGTCCCTGCCCGCCACTCTGGTCTGGATTTCTGCTCCATGCTCTCTTCCCACATGCACATGCTTGTGGCCCTTGAGGACTGATTATGGATGGCCACTTTTGTGCCAGTTCATTGGGCACTCCTGAGTGGGAACCTACTCAGAGAGCGAGTTATTTGGCTGTGTTCCTTCTCATTAGAGAAGCTTCCAGACCTTTGTTTATATGTTTAGGGACATGGGATTTCTTCCTAAGTTACCCAGAGTAATCAAGACATGGACGCCTTGCTCACTGTGCTTAGAGAGGCACAGCTTGGCCTCACTGATGAGACCCGACCAGGCCGAAACACGTGTCTGGGGTTGCTGTTTATACTCTTGTTCAGAGGAGAATTGCTTAGTATTTTGATGCTGGACTGCCCACGTGGGTAGTACCACACTGATATGCAAATGGGTATTTCTCCTCTGTGAAATGTACAGTGAGCTAAAACGTGGTTATAGACCCTCTGAGTGGGCACCTACCTATAGAACAGGTTATTTGGCCATGTTTGTTCTCGGTAGAGGGGCTCACAGACCTTTTTGTGTATTTTTAGGAACTTGGGGCTCTGCCGTACGTTGCCCAGGGTAATCCAGACGTGGACCCCCTTGCTCACTGTGCTTAGATAGACACAGCTTCGTCTCACTGATGAGGCCCGACTATGCTGAAACACATGGCAGAGGTTGCTGTTGGTACTCTTGTTCTGAGGAGAATTGCCTGGCATTTCGGTGCTGAACTGCCCAAGTGGATGGGACCAGACTGATATGCAAATGGTATTTCTCTTCTGTGAAAAGGACAGTGAACTAAAATGTGGTTATAGACCCTCCGAGTGGGAACCTACCCATAGAACATGTTATTTGGCCGTGTTTGTTCTCGGTAGAGGGGCTCTCAGACCTTTTTGTGTATTTTTGGGAACTTGGGGCTCTGCCGTACGTTGCCAGGGTAATCCAGACGTGGACCACCTTGCTCACTGTGCTTGGAGAGACACAGCTTCGTCTCACTGATGAGGCCCGACTAGGCTGAAACATGTGTCTTGCGTGGCTGTTGGTACTATTGTTCAGACGAGAATTGCATAGCATTTCGGTGCTGGACTGCCCAAGTGAGAAGTACAGTCAGCTAAAACGTGGTTATAGACCCTCTGAGTGGGCACCTACCCATAGAACAGGTTATTTGGCTGTGTTGCTTCTCATTAGAGGGGCTCACAAACCTTTTTAGTACATACAAGGTAAGTTTTTTGGGAGACATCCACCTGCACCCTCTCTCTCAGTCAGGCCCACTCTAGGAACACTCTGCACATAACATTCTCACAGCACTCAGCATCCAGGCAACCGTAACATTGTAACATATATAGCAACAGGAGGGAAGGCAAATCCAAGCCACAACACTTATCCTTCTGTCTGTCTGGCCTTTTGATTCTGGTGGCCATTCTGACAATATACACATACAGCCCAAGAGGAGCAGAATGGATAACTTTGAAAGTAAGGAGGAGCAGAAAGGAGGAGCAGAAATCAGCCCATTCAGGAACACTGAGGTATGATACGATATATGATATGATATGTCATTTATAACGCGCCTATACACAAGTGTTTCAAGGCGTGACAAGGCAAGGGAGGGGAACAAAGGGAGGACAGAGACAACGATCTTACTAGGCCAGGTGACATTGAAATCGCACAAGGGCAAGGGAGGAGGTGAAGGTGAAAAGTGTGAGAGGGAAGGGGAAGGAGAAGTGCAGTACATAGGATAACAGTAATAAATAGACACAATAAATAGGAACAATACATAAGAAGTGCAGCCAGCTGGTGGCAGGTGCAAGGGTAAGTGCAAACATCAGGTGGCAAGTGCTGGTAGGGGCTGTAGGGATACAGAAACAGCTCCAGAGTACAAGGGTTGCCAGGGGGGCAGTGCAGGTGTGCAACTGGCGGGAAGGGGACCTGGGCCCGAGAACAGATGGTAGCCAGGTGACCAGTGCAGTTTCAGTCAGGAGTTCAGCAGGGTAGAGGAGGAGAGAAAGTAGAAGCAAAGAGGAAGGTCTTGAGGTGCTTCTGAAACCGGAGATGGTTCTCCTCAATTTCCAGAGAGGCAGGGAGGCTGTTCCAGAGGGAGGCCCCAGCCGAAGAAAGAGATCTGCCACCAACTCGTTGCTTGGAAAAGCGACTGACCTTGAGGGAGTTGGAAGCGGATGAGTGAAGAACTAGAGAAGGAAGATATTTAGGAAGAGAGAGTTGAAGGTATTGAGGCCCCAGGCCCCAGAAGGCCTTGTGGACAATGCAGAGGGTTTTTAATTTAATCCTTGCCGCCACTGGGAGCCAGTGCCGAGATTTCAGTCCTGGAGAGATACGATCCCTAGGCTTGAAGCCAAGGAAACGTCTTGCAGTCCTGTTCTGGATGAGTTGCAGTGATTGGAGTGTAGAGACAGGCAGATTTAGAAAGAGGCTGTTGCAGTAGTCCAGCCTAGAGAGAACCAGAGCTCTGGAGACATTGCGCTTCTGGGGGAAGGAGAGGAAAGGAAGAATACCTCTGAGGAGGTGCAGCTGGTAGTGTGACTTCTTAGAGACATCAGAGATGTGAGGAGAGAAGGAGAGTGTGGAGTCGAAGATGACCCCATGGTTTTTAGCCTCACAGGTGGGAGCAGGATGAGGGCCAAGAGAGGTTGGCCAGAGAGAGACAGAAAAGGGTGGAGCAGGTGTGCCGATGAGGAGAATCTCAGTCTTACTGGTATTAAGGAAGAGATCATTGGCAGCACACCACTCCTGGATAGCAGACAGACAGTCAGAGATGAGGGAAGGAGAAGAGGTAGCTGGAGGGAGCCTGAAACTGAGCTGAGTGTCATCCGCATAGCACTGAAATTTGGGGCAGGGAGCGGCAATGCGGTGGGCGAGAAGTGATGTTCATGGAGACAACCAACAGATTCAGTGTGAAGATTAAGCTGGGAGATGGCCAGCTTTTACAGGCGTTTGCCCAGGAACGGAGTGATGGAGATTGGGCGATAGTTAGCCGGGCAGGACGGGTTGGCAGAGGGTTTCTTAAGAAGAGGGTGCACAAGGGAGTGCTTCAGGGGGGGAAGGGAAGACCCCAGTGGCGAAGGAGTGGTTGCAGAAGTCAGCCAGAGCAGGAGCCAGGGTGTTAATGTGGTCCTTGATGGTTTTGGAGGAACAGGGGTGAACCTGTTTTGATGAGACTTTCATAGATCGGACTTGTCTAGAAACCTCATCTGGGGAGAACAGGGAAAAGGCAGAGAAGGAGGGAGGAGAGGTAGCCGAAGAAAGGCCAGATGAAGTGCAGGGAGTAGGGGAGGGGGAAGAGAGAGAGAACAGGATGTCTTGAATTTTAGAGATGAAATGAGAAGCCGGAGCCATGCAGAGGGCCTGAGAGGGGACAGGAGAGGTAGAGACTGCAGCAGGATTGGCCAGTTCCTTGCAGATTTTAAAGAGTTCAGCTGAGTTGTTAGATGCTGCAGAGATGCAGGCTTGGATGTGAGCTCTCTTCTTGGTGCGGACAGAGAGACGCTATTTCCTGTGGAGCAGGCGGCAGGCCAGTTTGTCAGAGGATGTACCGGAAGCACGCCATTTTTTCTCAGCCACCCTGCACTTGTGTTTGAGGGTGACGAGGTCTGAGTCATACCAGGAGTTGCACTTTGGGCGTCAAGCGGAGCCTCATGACAGGGGCAAAAAAATCAAGAGTATCAGTTATAGCAGAGTGGAAAGGGCTGTGTCATGGTGCGAGTCAACCAAAGGGGCAGGGGGGGAGAAAGTGACGGTGAAAGCCTCAACTGACACAGCTTCATGGGTCGAATAATCAAGAAGGTGGGTGGCAGTGCTGGAGGTGGCTTGGCCTGAGGGGTAGAGAGGGTGAGCTGGGAGGAAAGGAGAAAATGAACGCTCCAGGAGAGAGGAGTGGTGAGAGGGATAGAAAGGGGAAGGCCTGAAGAGATCAGAGCATCCAGAGTGTGCCCTGCAGAGTGAGTCGGGCCAGAGATGAGAATATAGAGTGAGAGAGAGTCGCAGATGTCGCGAAAGAGTCCAGAGGAAGGACAGGAAGCATCCAGGTGGATGTTAAACTCTCCAAGACGGAGGAGTTGAGTGGTTGAGACCAGGAGGGAAGAGTAGAGGTCTGCCAACTCAGAGAGGAAGGAGGAGATCTGACCAGGTGGCTGATAGATGATAGCCACAGTAAGGGAATGGCTAGGAGAGATAGAGGCATTCGAAAGAGGAGTAGGCTTGCGTAGGAATGACAGAGGCAGGAATCCTCTCGGGGAAGATCAGGGCTAGACCCCCTCCAGAACGGTTGGACCTGGGCGCAGAGAGGATCTTGTAACCATCAGGGAGGAGAGTGTCAAAGCTTGTAACAGAGCTGGTCATGAACTATTTCTCGGTGAGACCGTGGACATCAAGGTCAAGTTCTTCCAGGAGGCGGTAGATGTCAGAGGAGTGTTTGACAGCTGAGCGAGAGTTAAGAGTGGCAATATGGAGAAGGTTGCCACCCTTGAAAGACTTCCGGGGAGGTGTACAAATCAGAGGTACGCCCTGTGGAGCTGTAGAAGAAGCCCGACGGGGGGCAGAAGAAGGAGGAGAGGACAAGGAATCCAATGAGGAGACAGCAGGGGGAGGCAAGGAAGCCATAGGGGGAAGAGAAGGGACAGCAGGAGAAGGAAGGAAGTTGATGAGGTGCGGGAAGCGTCTATCAAAGAGGAGAAGATTGGCCAGAGAGCCTTGGACCAAGACAGTACCATTCAGGTAAACATTTATGATGACCTTAGAGGAGTCGAAGGAGGCCAGGAGGGCCTCGTACCTGGTGCCCCCATTAATGGGAGAAGAAGAGAGGACAAAGCACAGAGACCATATGAAGAGTCCATATGTCTGACAAAGGAACAACAAATATGCTTTGGTGAGGGTTTGCCTAGAGGAGGCACTGGTATAGGTGTCGTCGATAGAGAGGCCTGGGTTGGAGACCAGGATGTCCTTTTTAAACTTCTTCCTACCAGATTTAGTAAGGAGAGCAGGATAGTCGATAGAGAAGCAGTTGGAAAAGTTAGGACAGACAAAGAGCACCATAGGGTGGCTGGGGAGAGGAGAGAAGAGGAACGGGTGGGAAGGAGGGGTGTAAGGGGCGGGGAGTACATTAGGAAAGGATGCATGGAGGGGCGCAATCAGATGGTAGCGCCTGGAGGCTGGTAAATGGTAGCAATGGTCAAGGTGGAGGAGGGAGAGATCACCAACTTGCAAACCAGGCCCACAAAGGAAGAGTAGAGCTGGGTGGGTAAGATGGAAGAAGGAACCCACTCAGGTAGGATTAAGGCAACCCCACCGCCAGCACGGTAAGGTTGAGGCTTGGAAATGATCTTGAAGCTGTCAGGTAGGAGGGAGTCAAAAGAAGTGACTGAGCTGGCATTGAACCATGTCTTGGTAAGAGTGAGAATGTCGAGGTCAGTATCTTCGAGTCATGAAGCCCAATGTGGATGTTTGGAGAAGGTAGACATTTGGAGGAGGTTGAAGAGAGGGGACAGGAACCGCGGATAGGAGGTTTCAGTAGTGCAAAAATGTGAAACACTCCAAGGTATTTTTTCCTATAAAACCTAGCAAGATGGAGGGGAGATCTACATTGATTCACAGTGATACTCTGTCCAATTTGTTTCTGGCATCGAAATTAAATAAAGCAGACTCATGTTTGATTCTAAATCTAAGTTTGGAGTGATTTCCTTCCACATGCTCATCACAATACATTTCTTGTTTCAAAGTTTTATCCAAGGCATCCGACTGTAAAACTATACAAAATAGTGTTTTTTGATTTGTGGTTACTTTGTGACAGTACACAAAGGTAATATTTGTTTTTGGAAGTTCAAATATCCAATCTGAGGACCAACACTACTTGTTTCACTTTTCAAAACTGATAAATGATTTTAACAAGCAACAATTGGTCCCGGACAGATTAGAGTAGCCTAACACATGCATTTAGTATCTGGAAACTTATGAAGGAGTTAGCACTTTTGCTAACATCCCATGATTTGTAGTTTCAAAGCTAATATTATTTGTTTGTTTTCTGCCGGCATCAGCCCCTCAGATCCCTCTGGGTTATGCTGATTAGAGCCTTACATTTGTTTGGAGCCTCTGTTCACAAATTTCAAGACTGATGATAGATTCCGAAAAAGCAGTGACAGGTCTCACACATACCTGGACAAATGAGTGCACCTCAATTGAGCAGACGTGCTCATGTATGTAGCTTCTGTAAATATCTGAAGGAGATTTTCTAACCAACCTGACGTGTTCTAAAATAGTAGTATCTTGGCAAAGTTCCATTGAGGTGATTTTTACCAAACATCACCATTTATCATGCCAGAGCACATTATAGTTTTGGTGTTTTTTTCAGCATTCATACCCTCCGAATCTACAAGTGTTGTTGATGGAGTTTTAGCGGCCTGAGGACTGGGCATTAAAAGGGGAAGATTTATGGTCATGTTTCTCTGAAAACCAACAGCTTCCAGACTATTCTTACTCCTTGACCCAGGTCTGGAGTATGGAGGCTTGGTGATGTATCTGAGCCAGGGATGACATGGAGCAGGAACCAGGCTGACTCAGGTAACTGTAAAAGGAACAGGCTTTATTCCTCTTAGTTACATAGGT
This sequence comes from Ambystoma mexicanum, assembly GCF_040938575.1. NCBI lineage: Eukaryota > Metazoa > Chordata > Amphibia > Caudata > Ambystomatidae > Ambystoma > Ambystoma mexicanum. Next base: position 1,388,196,803 of record NC_090933.1, on the reverse strand, counting down.
ATAGTCAATGAAAGGTAGGAGAGTAAGTCACAAGCCTCTGCCCTGGTTCCCAGTCTATCTCCAAGTCCCAACCGACACTCTGTGGAATCCCCAAGCCTCCCACACTCCAAGCTCCACCTCTCCATTCTATGAGGCCCCTGCATACACAAGCACTAGCTACAATCATACCAGGATACCACACATCCCCCTCCTTAACAACCAAACTCAAGAAACAGAATACCCTCACCATCATGCTAGGATCACAATCAAAACAAACCAAAACACATTCTACCCCGGCCTGCCTCACCGAGGGCTCAGTGCTGCCACCACCAAGAGCATACCTTGCCACATGGACAATAAAAATTAAGCTACCAACATAAACCCTCCTAACCTACCACCTTTTGCCAGAACTGCCACTCCTGGCCTCAAGTCTGCCACACCTGAGCACAAACCACGTCTCAACGTGACCAACATACCTTCCAAAATAGTGTAGCCCCACAAGCATACACAATGGCCTCACAAAATCCTAACATGCCAACAACAAACAAAACCAAAGTATCCAAAAACAACCATGCCTCAACACCTTATCCTTACTCCCCTAAAGAAAACATAGAAAAGGATGAAAAATATAGCAAGAAGACTAACTAGACAAAGACCACATAAACCACAAAACGCAACCATAGAAAGGAAGAAGAATGGTGCGTAAACCCAACCACGGTAAAGACCATGCTAAAAATAAACTGTCTACAGCCGTTACAGATGATGGAATGTAGCAGTAAGGCATCGAATGTAAATATGCAGGAATATATCATCATAGCACAACAAAAAAAATAGTGTCATGCTAAATTCCACAGCTCCTAGTAAAATGTAATAAACTTTGATGTTAACATTTCTTAAACAATTCAATTTGCCAGTGCGTGGTTAAACTGGTCCTCCACCGACCACAACTACAAGGCCTACAAACTGTGTGCCACTCCAAAAACCTATTAGACAAAAAAAATCCACTGGCGTGCTAAACAACTGAACTTACCCTGCACCACCTGGCACCACAGACAACTACTAGGAGACCAACTACTCCTAAGAAAACACCACTATGTGCGGTCACCTTAAACGCACATACCTACAAAATGGGCCCCCTGCCCAAAACTCCCATGCAAAATGCATATACATGACCCCCAAACTACAAAAAATGGGCCCGTGCCCTGGTGTCTACATATCTACCCTACTAAGGGTTAACCTCAAATGGAGCACTACTGTCACAAGTGTCCAACCTCCAAAAAGGAAATTGAGGCTACTACAAAAGGTTTTCCAAAACTGTGGGCAAACACAACCGGCCGGCATGTGAAAGCCACTCCCCAAAATGTACATGTAACTCCACAATGTCCAACTCCACTGTGCGCAATCTTGGGTCAGACACCAAAAACTCCATTTGCACACACACATGCAACCTCAACAAATAACCCATACTGCAATTCCATCCTCTCCAAACTCACTGCCCACGAAATACATACACTATACTTAAATGCGCATTAAAAAGGTGTATATTCCCAACAAAAAAAAAGTGGTGGCGATCAGTCACCATGCTGGGGGCGCACGCAAATCTATAAAAGCAAATCTTAAGCATATTCCACAATTAAACATTCTTGTATAAATACATGACATGCTCCATATTTGATACATTCCTACAAAAATACATACATTTGAAAAATGTGGTGGACTTTTCCAAATAGGCGTAGTCTCTAGTCTCTCCCTTCACTTCATGTAAAAACAACACAATTGTGAAATTGCAAAACTTCATATATAAAAGAACTCTCCTCTGTTTCAGAGTCCTGTACTTTGTCGGTAATGTACGCATGCAGTCCATATCAAAAACAGGATAATTTGTGCATCACCGTACATCCCGAGTTTAAAAAAATGCTCAATTCAAACGCTGCACCATACAGCTTGCCCCCCAAAGAACTCGGCTCCCAATCCGCATAAGAAATCAATAGCCCAGCACGTCAGATAACCTTATTAAACAACACACTCCGTATTGTTCTTTCACTAAAATCAAACATGCAGGCAAAACTCTTGAGTGCATTTCCATTGCACACTTTAATACCATGTGGCTCCTTCTCCCGCCGGCCAGCCCCGAACTTAAACTGCTGCCAGTATGATTACGAGTACCTTAAAGTTGTCAGCATCCGACACTTGTTCCCAGCTAATCCGTCGCATTTCCTTACGGCATCATCATTAATGCTGGACGGGACGTGTGCTGAGTTCACCGCCCACTGCCGTAGTCACCTTTTTACACTACCAGCGTGCTGTTGCTCCTCTATAAATGACCACGTTGCTGCCTGAACAATAAAATAACGCGCAACACCAATGCTGCTTCTCCATGAACTTTACAATAAACGATGTGTTACTGTTACTGCTGCTCTTATCATATCTGCTACCATTGCCTGATGCCTCTGCCAATGCCATCTCCAGGGTTACTCCAGCCTCCAATCTCGGCTCACCATGGCAGGGCTCCATTACAGGTACACAGCGTCAGGCTCCATGCACCTCAATTCTCCTGCGCTCTCCATACCTTACTCCAGGTTCTTAATCCTCGTCGCCAAATGATGTATCTGAGCCAGGGATGACATGGAGCAGGAACCAGGCTGACTCAGGTAACTGTAAAAGGAACAGGCTTTATTCTTCTTAGTTACATACGTATAGTCAATGAAAGGTAGGAGAGTAAGTCACAAGCCTCTGCCCTGGTTCCCAGTCTATCTCCAAGTCCCAACCGACACTCTGTGGAATCCCCAAGCCTCCCACACTCCAAGCTCCACCTCTCCATTCTATGAGGCCCCTGCATACACAAGCACTAGCTACAATCATACCAGGATACCACACTTGGCATGGATTACGGCAGTTGCCAGTGCCCTACCCCTGGGCTGTCTGGTGTGTGTGCAGGCTGAGACAACCGACTGGCTGAGCCTTTGGGGGAGGGAGCCCCCAGCGATATTTGAGCTCCAGCTGGGAGCAGATGACTGGGACCTCACGGCGGGCCTACGGTCCCAGAAGGTACTTGAATCCTGCATACTATGAGTACTGAGGTGGCAAGAGGAGGCAGACACTGACTACCACACAGTTAAGAAATCCTGGGGCCTAGACTAGATGTTTGAAGAGGGGTAGTTGCCATTTTGACATTGTGAAGTATGGAGCCCCTGAGAAAGTACGTAAAGATGAAGAGTCTTGATGCTTCGGCCACTGGCGATGGGGTAGCTAACCATATACCCCCTTGGTCATAATATAATCAGGATGGAGGGCTGGAGAGGTAGCTGCGAGGACGTGGCGAAGCCCCCATTGTGAGGCCTCGTAGCTGATGCCCCCCAGTGCAGCCTGTGGGCCTGGCACAATCTGCTGGCTTGGAAGTATGAGGGTGCTGACCTGACCAGTGAGAGTCCAATCTGGGGCCCAAAAACAACTCAGCCCACTACCAGGTAAATGTCATAAAAAGAGGTGACAGAAGATGGAGTATGCCAAGTGCTAGATAATCCCAGCTCTTTATTTAGAATACACAACAATCTGGGGGAACACGAGATCCACAGGCATGCCCTCACTCAGGTTTCTTCCAGTGTTCATTGCGGTTGTAGGTCAAATGGTCGAATCTAAAGGGTCGACAGGTCAAATGGTCGACACCAAAAGTCGACAGGTCAAATGGTGGAATTTTTTTTTTTTTGTTTTCTCTTTTTTTTTTATGGGGGGGTTCCCCCAACCGCCTTTTTTTTGCTAAAAAAACCACTTTTTTTCCCTAAACGAAAACCTAAAAAAATATATATAACTAAAAAGAAAATTCGATCATTTGACCTGTCGACCAAATTGTGTTGACCTTTTGACTGTCGACCATTTGACTAGACAGCGTTCATTTGCTTGACACATCTCTAACATTCATTGGTTTGCTCCCCTAATGTACATTCACTTTCCATTGATGTAACAATCAGGATTGGAGGGTGCCTATCTACTGGCCAACCCACTTTTAGATAACACATACACTTACATCACTTTAACATTTGATTGGTTGGCATTAGACAGGAGTAAGAATGGCTCTCATTGGCTGGTATAGGATGTTCTTAACCTTGTACTGACCAGGTGTGAGGATATGACAATGCATTACTTACCGTAAAAGCATTTCTGATGGTTGTATCTGCTTAGATTCACATGCTGTGCATAGGTCCGACATCCAGTGGTCACTGCGGAGTATTGCATTTTGTTTTTCGTAGTCGAAAAGGGGACGTCGACAGGGCGTGTCTGAAACACTATCCCTATAGTGACGTGCGTTGTACCCACAATCCCTCACGCGTCGAGGTCCCTCTGTTTGTATTTTTTCTGCCCTGAGGGAGCCTTCTAGACGTGAGTGAGTACAGAAAAGAGAGATAAGTGAAAAGCGCACAACTTGAAAATCACAGAGTGCAGTACATATCATCTCCTGGATCTGGACATTTTACAAATGATATGTAAAGTAAGGCTAATGAACATCAGACATTTACTCCATGCTAATCCTCATAACAAAACTCAACATAGGCATTGCTTCATGCCTTTGCAACTTGGCACATCATTTGAAAAACATACAGATGTCAAATGCAGTCACAGCAGTGTTCGTTATTTTCTCAGGTGAACATGGAGTTCCTAAACAAAACCAAATGCATTACTTTGTGTGGCTTTGACATGCAGATGTTCCAAATAGAGAAATGTTCTAGTGTCTTTCATAGATGAAAATCTATTCAATGTGTTTCATCTTGGTGGTATAACCTTCACGAGGTTTACTTTACACCAAAAGTCAATTTTCAGCCAGGCTAGGGGGTGACCTTAAAAAGTCGACGTCCGGACATTGAATCAAACCCTGAGCAGGGGGAAGAACCCAAAGGTCACCTGCATGGTTGCGCTGGGGTTCATCGATTGTGGGGCAGAAGGACATTTTCTCGATGACCCCTGGGCCCCGGAACACCATGTCCCTCGGGAACCCACCCCACTTCCTATTCCAGTGGAAGGGGTTGACGGTACTCCATTATCTTCAATCCCCATTAAAGAACAAACCTCCAAACTTTTGATGCGACTATCTTCCCATAATGAGTCCATCACATTTGATCTAATAAAGGCAGCACATTACCCAATTATTTTGGATCTTCCTTGGCTTCGGCAACACAACCCCTATGTGAATTGGGCAGCTGGTACCATATTTTTGGGCTCAGAGTATTGCCTTCGACATTGCCTTTATGAAATAGCCATCTGCTTTCAAACTCAACTGAAAACCAATGAGAACAGATCTATATCCCACCTCCAAAAATTGCCCAAAGAGTACCATGCTTATCAACAGGTATTCTTAGAAGACGAATACAAGTAGTTACCTCCACATCGAGTAGAGGATTGGTCCATTGAGATCTTGCCCAACACTCAAGTTCCTTTCGGTATGATGTATACTCTCTCTGAGCCAGAGAAAGAGGCCTAAGGTGCATACCTACAGACTTACCTTCAAAACGGGCTGATAATGGTGTTGAAATCCCCTGAGGGTGCATTGATGTTCTTCATCCCAAAGAAAGACACTTCAGAATTACGTCCATGTATTGATTACAGAAGCTTGAATAAGATTACAGTAAAGGGTAAGTACCCTCTTCTCTTGTTCCTGGACATTTTGGAGGCCGTCCGAGGGGCCTTTGATATGTACAAAGTTGAATCTTAGAGGCGCATATCATCTCCTCCGGTTTCAAAGTGGCAACGAGTGGAAAACAGCATTTGGCCCTCCCTTCTGCCACTACGAATACCGTGTCATGCTCTTCGGATTGGCTAACGCCCCGCTTTTTTTTCAGCGATTTATGGATCACCTTTTTTCAGATCTCATATTTCATTCAGTAGTCGTTTATCTCGACAACATTCAAATATTTCCCAGAAATCTTCAAGAACATCAAATCCGATGTATCAGAAGTGGAAAAACGTCACATTCACAAAACATCTGTTAGTTATTTGGCTTTCATTCAATCTTCTGATGGAGCTTCCATGGATCCCTCAAAGGTACAGGCTATTTTGCAATGGAAAGTGCCCGCTTTGGTTAAAGACATACAAAGCTTCCTGGGCTTTACAAACTTTTATAGGAAATGTTTTCCTAATTTTTCTTTGAAAATCCTACCCTGACTGCTCTTTTGAAGAAGGGAGTCCATTTCTCATGGAACAACAGAGCGAGACAGGCGTTTCGAGTGTTAAAAGCCCATTTCACAAGAGCTCCTATATTACGCCTCCCAAACCAGAATAGACCATTTATTCTGGAAACGGATGCTTCAAACGCTGCAATTGGAGCCGTTCTTAAACAACTTTTCTAAGATGATTGTGAACACCCCATTGCTTATATCTCCAAGCCTCTATCAGGCTCGGAACAGAATTATACCGTCTTGGAAATTGAACTTTTAGTGATAAAAAAAACCTGTACCGAATGGCGACATTTGTAACTGGGTTCCAAATATCAGGTGACTGTGAGAATGGACCATCGCAATCTAAAAGTTCTACAGCAACATGAATGTCAAAACAGTAGACAGGCCTGTTGGCATATTTTATTTCTCTTTATGATTTTCTTTTCACCTTTCTGCCTGTCACGAGAATCAAATGGCGGACGCATTATCTTGCACCGACTCTGAAGCCGGAGTTCCTCATCAGCAACAAAAGCTGCTTCCCAAAGCTTCTTTTCTATTTACTGTCTCCATCTTTCTCCAACAGGTGAAACAAGCAACTCATCTTTGAGACCCATTGATATTAGCCACCATGGAACAGTACGGGTTGTAAGGCAGAGCATGTTTCATGGTCAGACGCTTTACTTACCCATCTCAACCTTACAACAAGAGGTACTATACATGGGCCATGATGTGAAGACAGCGGGTCATCGTTGAGTTTGTGTAACCTTGGAAAACATCATCAGATATTTCTGGTGGCCCAACCTCAACAACGAAGTTAGAGACTACGTAGCCTCTTGTGCCATTTGTCAGCAAAGCAAGACACCTCGTAGGCTCCCCTTGGGAAAATGAACACAGCCTCCTTTACCATCCCATCCATGGCAACACATCAGTACTGATTTAATTGTTAATCTACCCCTTTCTGACGATCAGACTACAATCATGGTGATGGTAGACTCTCTTACTAAGATGGCTCATTTCATGGCTCATCCGTGTATTCCTACTGCCAAACGTATGGCCGAAGTTTTTCTTCATTCCCTCTTTCCTCTTCATGGCTTGCCGACTACCATAATCTTGGATCGAGGGACACAATACACCTCTACTTACCGGAAACTATTGTGTAATAATCTTGGGATTCAGAGAGCCCGGACCTCTGGCTATCACCCACAGTCAAACAAACAAACCGAAAGGCTGAACCAGTCACTCACACAATACTTACAGTGTTTCACATCAGCATCATAGGACAACTGGGCTGCCCTACTACCATTTGCTGAATACGCTTATAATAACTTGATTCATACCTCTACCGGACTCACTCCTTTCTTTTGCACCTACGGTTATCACCCTGCATGTGTACCTTCCGAGACCCCTTCAGACACCAAGGTTCTTTCACTAATGAACTTGTTGATAAGATCCAAACAGGTCATACCACTGCCTTGCAGTCCTTAACAGATTTACGAGCTACCAGCTAGAAGCAAGCAGATCGAAGGCGACTTCAAACATCTACTTTGAATGTCGGAGACCTTGTGTGGCTATCATTGCACCATTTACTGAAACATTTGGTCCCATCCAAATTGGCGCCACGCTTTTTTGGTCCCTTCCAGATTCTTCAACTGATCGGGCCAGTCGCCTTCAAACTTCAACTACCCGCTTCATGGTCTCGCATACATCCTGTATTTCACATATCCCAGTTAAAACCCTATATGACAGATCGCTTTCACAGACTCACTCGCAAATACCCAGTACCTGTTGATACCACCTCTGGACCCGAATATTAAGTGAAAGCCATATGTGATTCCATTACCATAGGGGACAGCTACAGTATCTACTCGATTGGAAAGGTTATGGATCGTCCGACCGTACATGAGAACCAGCTTCAGCAGTTCATGCCTCAAGACTTCTCAGGATATTTCACCGGTTGCACCCTTGGAAGCCTGGTACGATGCCTCTTCAGGGGTGGCACACTGTTAGGACTTCTGTCAATTCATGGTCTATCTGGCAGCATTGGAGAAAACATCATCCTCACAGGGTTTTTAGCCCTTCAAGATGGCGGTGGCTTGGTTCACTGCTCAGAAGGCAAAACAAAAAGGTGATGGCTGGAAGGTTTTGAATTAATCATAACCACGGGCGTAGCCCTGGCCAACCCTCCAGACCATCGTTTTTCAGCCTGCCACACCACTCAAAACCTTCCTCTTCGCCTCCGCTTTCTCTCCCCCTCTCCCCTGCTAAAGTTACTGAAAATGCACTGAATCTGCAACTGGGCCACTCACCTTCTCGGTCCTTGGTCCAGCCACTCTCCCCTGCACTGCCTCCCAGGCACCCCCTGCACTATGGGACTGTGTCTGTATCCCTACAGCCCCTCCTTCCCAGCACTTATCTGCACTTACTCGCACTGCCACTAGTTGGCCCTTGTTACTTTCCTGTATGCTATTAACCCTGTACTGCACTTTCCCCTCTCCCTTTCCCCTTGCACTTGCACGATCTGAATGACACCTGGCCTAGTAGGATCGTTGTATGCCTCCCCTTGTTTCCCCCCCCCTGCCTCGTCGCGCCTTGAAACACTTGTGTATAGGCGCGTTATTAATGCCATATCATAACATATCATTACAGAAGGGGAAAAACCATATGCAATTCAGGTTTGGTCCTACCTCAAAAAGGGCAGTCCAGCCCGAACCTCTAGGTCACATCCCTTCTGCACGAGACCACAAGCATCCCCAGACATGTTTCAGCCTTGTTGGGCGTCATCAGTGAGGAGTAGCTTGGATCTCTAGGCCCGGCAGACTCAGGACCCACGTCTGGGCATACCCGTCCCACTCAGGGTGACTTTAGCAAAACAAAAAGGTGATGACTGGAAGGTTTTAAATTAATCATAACCACAGGCGCAGCTCTGGGCAACCCTCCAGAACATCGTTTTTCAGCATGCCAAGCCATTACAGAAGGGGAAAAAACCATATGCAAATCAGACTTGGTCCTACCCCAAAAGGGACAGTCCAGCCCGAATTGCTAGGTCACATCCCTTCTGCATGAGACCACAAGCATCCCCAGACATGTTTCAGCCTTGTTGGGCATCATCAGTGAGGAGTAGCTTGGGTCTCTCAGAAGATCTGGTAACGTTGCAGTTCTTTACAAGATGGCACCCGGATGCAATCCGTCCCAAGGATCGTTGCCAGAGAGGGAAACAGCATAAGAAGCAGCCCAACGGTGAGCACCTTGCGTCGCTTCGTTTTTCCCTACTAAGCATTGATGCTGTTACTCTACCCTGTTTTCTATTCCCTGTTTTTCTCTTAGTCCTTCTGCCTTGCCTTCACCATATGCCTCCTTTGCCCTTCCTGCTTCACTCTGCCTTCGCACTCTGTCTGCCTGCTCTGCCAACCAAGTTCCCCAAAGGAAACAGAGTTCCTATTCCCTGTCCGATTGATTCAGTAGCCCCCTTGGCGCCTCAGTGAGTTTCCTTTACATCGGGGCAAGTCACAGATAACATCAGTTCGCCGGAGCTGAAGATCTTCACCAAGATTCTTCACCTCCGACAAGGGGGTTTCCCTGTATGGTTTTTCCCCTTGGGCATCGCCCATAGAGCACACACGGCCGCCCTATTCAAATTGGGCTACGTGAATGCTCTTGTGGCATTGTCCAATCACATCTCTCTGGATTGAAACACCGGCTGATCGACAAGATTATAGGTTAGCCCCGACTGCAAATCCTTACAGGGCTCTCAGCACGGTCAGGATGGTTCTCAGATGGCCTTCGGGTCCCTGCCCGCCACTCTGGTCTGGATTTCTGCTCCATGCTCTCTTCCCACATGCACATGCTTGTGGCCCTTGAGGACTGATTATGGATGGCCACTTTTGTGCCAGTTCATTGGGCACTCCTGAGTGGGAACCTACTCAGAGAGCGAGTTATTTGGCTGTGTTCCTTCTCATTAGAGAAGCTTCCAGACCTTTGTTTATATGTTTAGGGACATGGGATTTCTTCCTAAGTTACCCAGAGTAATCAAGACATGGACGCCTTGCTCACTGTGCTTAGAGAGGCACAGCTTGGCCTCACTGATGAGACCCGACCAGGCCGAAACACGTGTCTGGGGTTGCTGTTTATACTCTTGTTCAGAGGAGAATTGCTTAGTATTTTGATGCTGGACTGCCCACGTGGGTAGTACCACACGGATATGCAAATGGGTATTTCTCCTCTGTGAAATGTACAGTGAGCTAAAACGTGGTTATAGACCCTCTGAGTGGGCACCTACCTATAGAACAGGTTATTTGGCCATGTTTGTTCTCGGTAGAGGGGCTCACAGACCTTTTTGTGTATTTTTAGGAACTTGGGGCTCTGCCGTACGTTGCCCAGGGTAATCCAGACGTGGACCCCCTTGCTCACTGTGCTTAGATAGACACAGCTTCGTCTCACTGATGAGGCCCGACTATGCTGAAACACATGGCAGAGGTTGCTGTTGGTACTCTTGTTCTGAGGAGAATTGCCTGGCATTTCGGTGCTGAACTGCCCAAGTGGATGGGACCAGACTGATATGCAAATGGTATTTCTCTTCTGTGAAAAGGACAGTGAACTAAAATGTGGTTATAGACCCTCCGAGTGGGAACCTACCCATAGAACATGTTATTTGGCCGTGTTTGTTCTCGGTAGAGGGGCTCTCAGACCTTTTTGTGTATTTTTGGGAACTTGGGGCTCTGCCGTACGTTGCCAGGGTAATCCAGACGTGGACCACCTTGCTCACTGTGCTTGGAGAGACACAGCTTCGTCTCACTGATGAGGCCCGACTAGGCTGAAACATGTGTCTTGCGTGGCTGTTGGTACTATTGTTCAGACGAGAATTGCATAGCATTTCGGTGCTGGACTGCCCAAGTGAGAAGTACAGTCAGCTAAAATGTGGTTGCAGACACTCCAAGTGGGCACCTACCCAAAGAACAGGTTATTTGGCTGTGTTGGTTCTCATTAGAGGGGCTCACAAACCTTTTTTGTACATACAAGGTAAGTTTCTTGGGAGACATCCACCTGCACCCTCTCTCTCAGTCAGGCCCACTCTAGGAACACTCTGCACATAACATTCTCACAGCACTCAGCATCCAGGCAACCGTAACATTGTAACATATATAGCAACAGGAGGGAAGGCAAATCCAAGCCACAACACTTATCCTTCTGTCTGTCTGGCCTTTTGATTCTGGTGGCCATTCTGACAATATACACATACAGCCCAAGAGGAGCAGAATGGATAACTTTGAAAGTAAGGAGGAGCAGAAAGGAGGAGCAGAAATCAGCCCATTCAGGAACACTGAGGTATGATACGATATATGATATGATATGTCATTTATAACACGCCTATACACAAGTGTTTCAAGGCGTGACGAGGCAAGGGAGGGGAACAGAGGGAAGACAGAGACAACGATCTTACTAGGCCAGGTGACATTGAAATCGCACAAGGGCAAGGGAGGAGGCGAAGGTGAAAAGTGTGAGAGGGAAGGGGAAGGAGGAGTGCAGTACATAGGATAACAGTAATAAATAGACACAATAAATAGGAACAATACATAAGAAGTGCAGCCAGCTGGTGGCAGGTGCAAGGGTAAGTGCAAACATCAGGTGGCAAGTGCTGGTAGGGGCTGTAGGGATACAGAAACAGCTCCAGAGTACAAGGGTTGCCAGGGGGGCAGTGCAGGTGTGCAACTGGCGGGAAGGGGACCTGGGCCCGAGAACAGATGGTAGCCAGGTGACCAGTGCAGTTTCAGTCAGGAGTTCAGCAGGGTAGAGGAGGAGAGAAAGTAGAAGCAAAGAGGAAGGTCTTGAGGTGCTTCTGAAACCGGAGATGGTTCTCCTCAATTTCCAGAGAGGCAGGGAGGCTGTTCCAGAGGGAGGCCCCAGCCGAAGAAAGAGATCTGCCACCAACTCGTTGCTTGGAGAAGCGACTGACCTTGAGGGAGTTGGAAGCGGATGAGTGAAGAACTAGAGAAGGAAGATATTTAGGAAGAGAGAGTTGAAGGTATTGAGGCCCCAGGCCCCAGAAGGCCTTGTGGACAATGCAGAGGGTTTTTAATTTAATCCTTGCCGCCACTGGGAGCCAGTGCCGAGATTTCAGTCCTGGAGAGATACGATCCCTAGGCTTGAAGCCAAGGAAACGTCTTGCAGTCCTGTTCTGGATGAGTTGCAGTGATTGGAGTGTAGAGACAGGCAGATTTAGAAAGAGGCTGTTGCAGTAGTCCAGCCTAGAGAGAACCAGAGCTCTGGAGACATTGCGCTTCTGGGGGAAGGAGAGGAAAGGAAGAATACCTCTGAGGAGGTGCAGCTGGTAGTGTGACTTCTTAGAGACATCAGAGATGTGAGGAGAGAAGGAGAGTGTGGAGTCGAAGATGACCCCATGGTTTTTAGCCTCACAGGTGGGAGCAGGATGAGGGCCAAGAGAGGTTGGCCAGAGAGAGACAGAAAAGGGTGGAGCAGGTGTGCCGATGAGGAGAATCTCAGTCTTACTGGTATTAAGGAAGAGATCATTGGCAGCACACCACTCCTGGATAGCAGACAGACAGTCAGAGATGAGGGAAGGAGAAGAGGTGGCTGGAGGGAGCCTGAAACTGAGCTGAGTGTCATCCGCATAGCACTGAAATTTGGGGCAGGGAGCGGCAATGCGGTGGGCGAGAAGTGATGTTCATGGAGACAACCAACAGATTCAGTGTGAAGATTAAGCTGGGAGATGGCCAGCTTTTACAGGCGTTTGCCCAGGAACGGAGTGATGGAGATTGGGCGATAGTTAGCCGGGCAGGACGGGTTGGCAGAGGGTTTCTTAAGAAGAGGGTGCACAAGGGAGTGCTTCAGGGGGGGAAGGGAAGACCCCAGTGGCGAAGGAGTGGTTGCAGAAGTCAGCCAGAGCAGGAGCCAGGGTGTTAATGTGGTCCTTGATGGTTTTGGAGGAACAGGGGTGAACCTGTTTTGATGAGACTTTCATAGATCGGACTTGTCTAGAAACCTCATCTGGGGAGAACAGGGAAAAGGCAGAGAAGGAGGGAGGAGAGGTAGCCGAAGAAAGGCCAGATGAAGTGCAGGGAGTAGGGGAGGGGGAAGAGAGAGAGAACAGGATGTCTTGAATTTTAGAGATGAAATGAGAAGCCGGAGCCATGCAGAGGGCCTGAGAGGGGACAGGAGAGGTAGAGACTGCAGCAGGATTGGCCAGTTCCTTGCAGATTTTAAAGAGTTCAGCTGAGTTGTTAGATGCTGCAGAGACGCAGGCTTGGATGTGAGCTCTCTTCTTGGTGCGGACAGAGAGACGCTATTTCCTGTGGAGCAGGCGGCAGGCCAGTTTGTCAGAGGATGTACCGGAAGCACGCCATTTTTTCTCAGCCACCCTGCACTTGTGTTTGAGGGTGACGAGGTCTGAGTCATACCAGGAGTTGCACTTTGGGCGTCAAGCGGAGCCTCATGACAGGGGCAAAAAAATCAAGAGTATCAGTTATAGCAGAGTGGAAAGGGCTGTGTCATGGTGCGAGTCAACCAAAGGGGCAGGGGGGGAGAAAGTGACGGTGAAAGCCTCAACTGACACAGCTTCATGGGTCGAATAATCAAGAAGGTGGGTGGCAGTGCTGGAGGTGGCTTGGCCTGAGGGGTAGAGAGGGTGAGCTGGGAGGAAAGGAGAAAATGAACGCTCCAGGAGAGAGGAGTGGTGAGAGGGATAGAAAGGGGAAGGCCTGAAGAGATCAGAGCATCCAGAGTGTGCCCTGCAGAGTGAGTCGGGCCAGAGATGAGAATATAGAGTGAGAGAGAGTCGCAGATGTCGCGAAAGAGTCCAGAGGAAGGACAGGAAGCATCCAGGTGGATGTTAAACTCTCCAAGACGGAGGAGTTGAGTGGTTGAGACCAGGAGGGAAGAGTAGAGGTCTGCCAACTCAGAGAGGAAGGAGGAGATCTGACCAGGTGGCTGATAGATGATAGCCACAGTAAGGGAATGGCTAGGAGAGATAGAGGCATTCGAAAGAGGAGTAGGCTTGCGTAGGAATGACAGAGGCAGGAATCCTCTCGGGGAAGATCAGGGCTAGACCCCCTCCAGAACGGTTGGACCTGGGCGCAGAGAGGATCTTGTAACCATCAGGGAGGAGAGTGTCAAAGCTTGTAACAGAGCTGGTCATGAACTATTTCTCGGTGAGACCGTGGACATCAAGGTCAAGTTCTTCCAGGAGGCGGTAGATGTCAGAGGAGTGTTTGACAGCTGAGCGAGAGTTAAGAGTGGCAATATGGAGAAGGTTGCCACCCTTGAAAGACTTCCGGGGAGGTGTACAAATCAGAGGTACGCCCTGTGGAGGTGTAGAAGAAGCCCGACGGGGGGCAGAAGAAGGAGGAGAGGACAAGGAATCCAATGAGGAGACAGCAGGGGGAGGCAAGGAAGCCATAGGGGGAAGAGAAGGGACAGCAGGAGAAGGAAGGAAGTTGATGAGGTGCGGGAAGCGTCTATCAAAGAGGAGAAGATTGGCCAGAGAGCCTTGGACCAAGACAGTACCATTCAGGTAAACATTTATGATGACCTTAGAGGAGTCGAAGGAGGCCAGGAGGGCCTCGTACCTGGTGCCCCCATTAATGGGAGAAGAAGAGAGGACAAAGCACAGAGACCATATGAAGAGTCCATATGTCTGACAAAGGAACAACAAATATGCTTTGGTGAGGGTTTGCCTAGAGGAGGCACTGGTATAGGTGTCGTCGATAGAGAGGCCTGGGTTGGAGACCAGGATGTCCTTTTTAAACTTCTTCCTACCAGATTTAGTAAGGAGAGCAGGATAGTCGATAGAGAAGCAGTTGGAAAAGTTAGGAGAGACAAAGAGCACCATAGGGTGGCTGGGGAGAGGAGAGAAGAGGAACGGGTGGGAAGGAGGGGTGTAAGGGGCGGGGAGTACATTAGGAAAGGATGCATGGAGGGGCGCAATCAGATGGTAGCGCCTGGAGGCTGGTAAATGGTAGCAATGGTCAAGGTGGAGGAGGGAGAGATCACCAACTTGCAAACCAGGCCCACAAAGGAAGAGTAGAGCTGGGTGGGTAAGATGGAAGAAGGAACCCACTCAGGTAGGATTAAGGCAACCCCACCGCCAGCACGGTAAGGTTGAGGCTTGGAAATGATCTTGAAGCTGTCAGGTAGGAGGGAGTCAAAAGAAGTGACTGAGCTGGCATTGAACCATGTCTTGGTAAGAGTGAGAATGTCGAGGTCAGTATCTTCGAGTCATGAAGCCCAATGTGGATGTTTGGAGAAGGTAGACATTTGGAGGAGGTTGAAGAGAGGGGACAGGAACCGCGGATAGGAGGTTTCAGTAGTGCAAAAATGTGAAACACTCCAAGGTATTTTTTCCTATAAAACCTAGCAAGATGGAGGGGAGATCTACATTGATTCACAGTGATACTCTGTCCAATTTGTTTCTGGCATCGAAATTAAATAAAGCAGACTCATGTTTGATTCTAAATCTAAGTTTGGAGTGATTTCCTTCCACATGCTCATCACAATACATTTCTTGTTTCAAAGTTTTATCCAAGGCATCCGACTGTAAAACTATACAAAATAGTGTTTTTTGATTTGTGGTTACTTTGTGACAGTACACAAAGGTAATATTTGTTTTTGGAAGTTCAAATATCCAATCTGAGGACCAACACTACTTGTTTCACTTTTCAAAACTGATAAATGATTTTAACAAGCAACAATTGGTCCCGGACAGATTAGAGTAGCCTAACACATGCATTTAGTATCTGGAAACTTATGAAGGAGTTAGCACTTTTGCTAACATCCCATGATTTGTAGTTTCAAAGCTAATATTATTTGTTTGTTTTCTGCCGGCATCAGCCCCTCAGATCCCTCTGGGTTATGCTGATTAGAGCCTTACATTTGTTTGGAGCCTCTGTTCACAAATTTCAAGACTGATGATAGATTCCGAAAAAGCAGTGACAGGTCTCACACATACCTGGACAAATGAGTGCACCTCAATTGAGCAGACGTGCTCATGTATGTAGCTTCTGTAAATATCTGAAGGAGATTTTCTAACCAACCTGACGTGTTCTAAAATAGTAGTATCTTGGCAAAGTTCCATTGAGGTGATTTTTACCAAACATCACCATTTATCATGCCAGAGCACATTATAGTTTTGGTGTTTTTTTCAGCATTCATACCCTCCGAATCTACAAGTGTTGTTGATGGAGTTTTAGCGGCCTGAGGACTGGGCATTAAAAGGGGAAGATTTATGGTCATGTTTCTCTGAAAACCAACAGCTTCCAGACTATTCTTACTCCTTGACCCAGGTCTGGAGTATGGAGGCTTGGTGATGTATCTGAGCCAGGGATGACATGGAGCAGGAACCAGGCTGACTCAGGTAACTGTAAAAGGAACAGGCTTTATTCCTCTTAGTTACATAGGTATAGTCAATGAAAGGTAGGAGAGTAAGTCACAAGCCTCTGCCCTGGTTCCCAGTCTATCTCCAAGTCCCAACCGACACTCTGTGGAATCCCCAAGCCTCCCACACTCCAAGCTCCACCTCTCCATTCTATGAGGCCCCTGCATACACAAGCACTAGCTACAATCATACCAGGATACCACACATCCCCCTCCTTAACAACCAAACTCAAGAAACAGAATACCCTCACCATCATGCTAGGATCACAATCAAAACAAACCAAAACACATTCTACCCCGGCCTGCCTCACCGAGGGCTCAGTGCTGCCACCACCAAGAGCATACCTTGCCACATGGACAATAAAAATTAAGCTACCAACATAAACCCTCCTAACCTACCACCTTTTGCCAGAACTGCCACTCCTGGCCTCAAGTCTGCCACACCTGAGCACAAACCACGTCTCAACGTGACCAACATACCTTCCAAAATAGTGTAGCCCCACAAGCATACACAATGGCCTCACAAAATCCTAACATGCCAACAACAAACAAAACCAAAGTATCCAAAAACAACCATGCCTCAACACCTTATCCTTACTCCCCTAAAGAAAACATAGAAAAGGATGAAAAATATAGCAAGAAGACTAACTAGACAAAGACCACATAAACCACAAAACGCAACCATAGAAAGGAAGAAGAATGGTGCGTAAACCCAACCACGGTAAAGACCATGCTAAAAATAAACTGTCTACAGCCGTTACAGATGATGGAATGCAGCAGTAAGGCATAGAATGTAAATATGCAGGAATATATCATCATAGCACAACAAAAAAAATAGTGTCATGCTAAATTCCACAGCTCCTAGTAAAATGTAATAAACTTTGATGTTAACATTTCTTAAACAATTCAATTTGCCAGTGCGTGGTTAAACTGGTCCTCCACCGACCACAACTACAAGGCCTACAAACTGTGTGCCACTCCAAAAACCTATTAGACAAAAAAAATCCACTGGCGTGCTAAACAACTGAACTTACCCTGCACCACCTGGCACCACAGACAACTACTAGGAGACCAACTACTCCTAAGAAAACACCACTATGTGCGGTCACCTTAAACGCACATACCTACAAAATGGGCCCCCTGCCCAAAACTCCCATGCAAAATGCATATACATGACCCCCAAACTACAAAAAATGGGCCCGTGCCCTGGTGTCTACATATCTACCCTACTAAGGGTTAACCTCAAATGGAGCACTACTGTCACAAGTGTCCAACCTCCAAAAAGGAAATTGAGGCTACTACAAAAGGTTTTCCAAAACTGTGGGCAAACACAACCGGCCGGCATGTGAAAGCCACTCCCCAAAATGGACATGTAACTCCACAATCTCCAACTCCACTGTGCGCAATCTTGGGTCAGACACCAAAAACTCCGTTTGCACACACACATGCAACCTCAACAAATAACCCATACTGCAATTCCATCCTCTCCAAACTCGCTGCCCACGAAATACATACACTATACATAAATGCGCATTAAAAAGGTGTATATTCCCAACAAAAAAAAAGTGGTGGCGATCAGTCACCATGCTGGGGGCGCACGCAAATCTATAAAAGCAAATCTTAAGCATATTCCACAATTAAACATTCTTGTATAAATACATGACATGCTCCATATTTGATACATTCCTACAAAAATACATACATTTGAAAAATGTGGTGGACTTTTCCAAATAGGCGTAGTCTCTAGTCTCTCCCTTCACTTCATGTAAAAACAACACAATTGTGAAATTGCAAAACTTCATATATAAAAGAACTCTCCTCTGTTTCAGAGTCCTGTACTTTGTCGGTAATGTACGCATGCAGTCCATATCAAAAACAGGATAATTTGTGCATCACCGTACATCCCGAGTTTAAAAAAATGCTCAATTCAAACGCTGCACCATACAGCTTGCCCCCCAAAGAACTCGGCTCCCAATCCGCATAAGAAATCAATAGCCCAGCACGTCAGATAACCTTATTAAACAACACACTCCGTATTGTTCTTTCACTAAAATCAAACATGCAGGCAAAACTCTTGAGTGCATTTCCATTGCACACTTTAATACCATGTGGCTCCTTCTCCCGCCGGCCAGCCCCGAACTTAAACTGCTGCCAGTATGATTACGAGTACCTTAAAGTTGTCAGCATCCGACACTTGTTCCCAGCTAATCTGTCGCATTTCCTTACGGCATCATCATTAATGCTGGACGGGACGTGTGCTGAGTTCACCGCCCACTGCCGTAGTCACCTTTTTACACTACCAGCGTGCTGTTGCTCCTCTATAAATGACCACGTTGCTGCCTGAACAATAAAATAACGCGCAACACCAATGCTGCTTCTCCATGAACTTTACAATAAACGATGTGTTACTGTTACTGCTGCTCTTATCATATCTGCTACCATTGCCTGATGCCTCTGCCAATGCCATCTCCAGGGTTACTCCAGCCTCCAATCTCGGCTCACCATGGCAGGGCTCCATTACAGGTACACAGCGTCAGGCTCCATGCACCTCAATTCTCCTGCGCTCTCCATACCTTACTCCAGGTTCTTAATCCTCGTCGCCAAATGATGTATCTGAGCCAGGGATGACATGGAGCAGGAACCAGGCTGACTCAGGTAACTGTAAAAGGAACAGGCTTTATTCTTCTTAGTTACATACGTATAGTCAATGAAAGGTAGGAGAGTAAGTCACAAGCCTCTGCCCTGGTTCCCAGTCTATCTCCAAGTCCCAACCGACACTCTGTGGAATCCCCAAGCCTCCCACACTCCAAGCTCCACCTCTCCATTCTATGAGGCCCCTGCATACACAAGCACTAGCTACAATCATACCAGGATACCACACTTGGCATGGATTACGGCAGTTGCCAGTGCCCTACCCCTGGGCTGTCTGGTGTGTGTGCAGGCTGAGACAACCGACTGGCTGAGCCTTTGGGGGAGGGAGCCCCCAGCGATATTTGAGCTCCAGCTGGGAGCAGATGACTGGGACCTCACGGCGGGCCTACGGTCCCAGAAGGTACTTGAATCCTGCATACTATGAGTACTGAGGTGGCAAGAGGAGGCAGACACTGACTACCACACAGTTAAGAAATCCTGGGGCCTAGACTAGATGTTTGAAGAGGGGTAGTTGCCATTTTGACATTGTGAAGTATGGAGCCCCTGAGAAAGTATGTAAAGATGAAGAGTCTTGATGCTTAGGCCACTGGCGATGGGGTAGCTAACCATATACCCCCTTGGTCATAATATAATCAGGATGGAGGGCTGGAGAGGTAGCTGCGAGGACATAAGGTGCTGTGGCGAAGCCCCCATTGTGAGGCCTCGTAGCTGATGCCCCCCAGTGCAGCCTGTGGGCCTGGCACAATCTGCTGGCTTGGAAGTATGAGGGTGCTGACCTGACCAGTGAGAGTCCAATCTGGGGCCCAAAAACAACTCAGCCCACTACCAGGTAAATGTCATAAAAAGAGGTGACAGAAGATGGAGTATGCCAAGTGCTAGATAATCCCAGCTCTTTATTTAGAATACACAACAATCTGGGGGAACACGAGATCCACAGGCATGCCCTCACTCAGGTTTCTTCCAGTGTTCATTGCGGTTGTAGGTCAAATGGTCGAATCTAAAGGGTCGACAGGTCAAATGGTCGACACCAAAAGGTCGACAGGTCAAATGGTGGAATTTTTTTTTTTTTGTTTTCTCTTTTTTTTTTATGGGGGGGTTCCCCCAACCGCCTTTTTTTTGCTAAAAAAACCACTTTTTTTCCCTAAACGAAAACCTAAAAAAATATATATAACTAAAAAGAAAATTCGATCATTTGACCTGTCGACCAAATTGTGTTGACCTTTTGACTGTCGACCATTTGACTAGACAGCGTTCATTTGCTTGACACATCTCTAACATTCATTGGTTTGCTCCCCTAATGTACATTCACTTTCCATTGATGTAACAATCAGGATTGGAGGGTGCCTATCTACTGGCCAACCCACTTTTAGATAACACATACACTTACATCACTTTAACATTTGATTGGTTGGCATTAGACAGGAGTAAGAATGGCTCTCATTGGCTGGTATAGGATGTTCTTAACCTTGTACTGACCAGGTGTGAGGATATGACAATGCATTACTTACCGTAAAAGCATTTCTGATGGTTGTATCTGCTTAGATTCACATGCTGTGCATAGGTCCGACATCCAGTGGTCACTGCGGAGTATTGCATTTTGTTTTTCGTAGTCGAAAAGGGGACGTCGACAGGGCGTGTCTGAAACACTATCCCTATAGTGACGTGCGTTGTACCCACAATCCCTCACGCGTCGAGGTCCCTCTGTTTGTATTTTTTCTGCCCTGAGGGAGCCTTCTAGACGTGAGTGAGTACAGAAAAGAGAGATATAAAAGGAAGTCTATGTTCCTTCCATCCGAGCGGGGAGGAAGGGTGGGCGCATGTGAATCTAAGCAGATACAACCATCAGAAATGCTTTTACGGTAAGTAATGCATTGTCTTCTGATGTTTGTTAATCTGCTTAGAATCACATGCTGTGCATAGACTAGCGAGCAGTACCTGGAGTTGGCGGTGGGTTATGAGAAGGAACAGTAGAGAAAAGATGTCTTAATACTGCCTGTCCCACCTGGGAGTCAGATCTAGAGTTTGCATCTAGACAGTAGTGTTTTGTAAAGGTGTGCACAGAACTCCAGGTAGCCGCTTTGCAGATGGACTCAAGGGGAACATTTGCAATGAATGCTATGGATGCCCCCGTGCCTCGAGTAGTGTGCGCTCTTGGCTTAAAGGGCAGTTCTCTCTTAGCAAGAGTATAGCAGAGAGTGATGCATTGAACAATCCATCTAGAAATAGTGGACTTTGAAACTGCATCCCCCTCTCTTCCTGCTGCCACCGAGACAAAGAACTGATTAGTCTTCCTCAGTGGTCTGGTTCTTTCCATGTAGAACATGACCGCTCTGCGCACATCCAGTGTGTGCAGACTTTTTTCTCCCAAGTTGGAAGGATTTTGAAAGAACGTTGGTAGTTCTATAGACTGGTTTACGTGGAATTTCGAGATGAATTTCGGTGCAAACCTTGGGTGCGTGCGTAGAACCACCTTATCTCTGTGAACTGTAACGAAGGGGTCTAGAACAGAAAGAGCCTGTAGTTCACTTACTCTCCTGATGGAGGTGATAGCTATTAGAAAAGCAGTCTTAAGAGTGAGGTCCTTAAGAGATGCTTTGTGCATGGGTTCAAATGGTGAGCCCATGAGTCTGGTAAGTACCACGTTAAGGTCCCATCCGGGAGCTGGGTCAGCTATCGGGGGGTGTATTCTCATTACTCCCTCCATGAAGGCCTTTATAACAGGGATCTTCCACCACGACACTGAGTTGGGAAGTGGTGTATGCAGAAAGTGCCGCTAGGTGGACTTTAATGGAATTGAACACTAGACCTGAATCCAATAAATGGGTCAGGTATAGAACAATATGTGTGGGAGAGCAGTCAATCGGGTTGATGCTCTTTCCTCTGCACCAGATGACAAATCTCTTCCACTTGTTAGAATAGCAGTGGCGAGTGTTAGGTTTTCTGGCTTCCCTGAGGATGTCCATGCATCTCTGCGGGAGCTGTAGATGTCCAAATTCTATGATCTCAGGAGCCAGGCTGCTAAGTTCATGTTCTGGGGGCAAGGATGCAGAGTCCTGCCCTTGTCTTGTGACAGCATGTTGTACGGGCAGGGGAGTTTCACTGGGGGAGATAGAGACATCTCCATCAAGTGAGCGAACCATGGCTGTCGGGCCCACATTGGGGCCACCAGTATCATGGTCACTTGTTCCTGGTGCATCTTGTGCACAACCTTGTTGAGAAGGGGAGTCGGGGGAAAAGCATAAACAAATTTCCCTGACCATTGAATCAACAGACCGTTCCCCTTGGATTGGTTCTGGGGGTACCTGGAGGCGTAACTTTGGCATTGTGAGTTCTCCAGGGTTGCGAACAGGTCTATTTCTGGGAATCCCCATTGCGTGAAGACGTCGAAGACGATGTCTTTGTGCAGTCGCCATTCGTACTCTTCGGGCAGGGTGTCAGGACCCAAGATTGGAAACATTGGTATCGCTGGCGGTTCCGCCGGTGATCGGTCTAGTCCTCACCCAACATGGCGCCCATCATGACGCTGAGCTTATATAATCCGGCTCCGCCCACTTTTCGGCGCATTGTATCTGTTATTTCACTCTCTCTCAACGCTCCGACTGTGGATTATCGCCTTCCTGTGTATACCTCCTAGTCCTCATTTCCCCTGGTACCTTCCCTTTATCCCTATTCCTTACCTTTCTATTATCTCCGTATTCGCTACAGTTTTTCTCTGCGCCCACGAATGCAGCTGTTACATCTGTTGCAGTACCCTTCCGCTTCGCTATTTCTTTCTTTGCTCTAAACTTCCACTTACCTTACTTCAACCTGGGACTCCGGCCGCGAGGGTGCTTCTCGCACTGTGTTTCCGCGTCCGGAAACAGGAGCTTTCTTACTGGACTTGCTATCGGCTGTTCCTTCAACCCTTCTGACTGGTATTTCTTTCTTTTACAAACACGGAAGCGCTGTGCTGGTCGCCGCTGCGTTTCTCAAGCCTTTGTTACTTTTCTACCTTTGTCTACCTTCTCGGCGTAATACCTTCTGGCGAGTTGTTCCTTTCAGTTTCGCCGCAGGGGGTTAGCGCTGCTTCAGACTACTTGAGACTTTGGTACAGTAGCCCTTTCTAATTACTGTTTCCCTTTTCCCTTTTCGATACTTTCCTTTTCTACCCTTATCTCAGGGTCAGCTACCCCTTTACTCCGTACCTTGCTTTTTTGCCTCTTTGATTCCTGCCTTCAAACACACTATCTACGTCATCACCCCTGACATCTTGGAACTGCAAATTATAGTTCTGAACCATCTAAAGGACCTACCTTCCGAACCCATCTATGGACTAGGGTTTTTTCCGCCTTCGGGCTTTTTCCCCTAGAACTGAGGCTGGCCCCCTGGGGTTCCCCGGTGATAGGTCCACTCTTCTGTCACGGTGGCCTCCGGAGGGGCCAGACCTTATCTTCACGAAAAGAAGGCCAGAACACAGAAAAGCAGGGTTCCAAGGACTACGGAGAAGCCAGGCAAGTTTGAGACCGATCCTTGTGTACGTACATCGGAGGAGTCAGGTGAGGAGAAAGGGGAGGTGGATTCGGAAAAGGACACAGGGGGAAATCTCTGCTGAGTTTGTCTGCCAGCAGATTGAGTTCCCCTGGTACATGTTGTGACAGTAGGAACATGTTTTGTTTGAGAGCCCACTTCAATATATTTTGGGCCAGTTTGGACAGTCCTGGAGAGTGGGTGCCCCCCTGCTTGTTGATGTAGTACATGGCTGTGGTGCTGTCTGTAAGGACCATCACTGTTTTGCCATGTAGGTGTTCCTGGAAGGCTTTTAGCGCCTTGAACACAGCTAGTAGCTCCAGTAGATGTATGTGTTTGGATGCTACGTTCGGAGTCCACACTCCGTGAGCAGTCTGATGGGATAGGTGAGCCCCCCATCCTGTAAGGGATGCGTCTGTGGTTAGAGTGGCTTCCACTGCGGGTGTGGCAAAAGTTTTCCCTAATAACAGGTTTTCTTTTGTCCACCACCGTAGCGAGAGAACCAAGGCCTGCGAGACCACCACTAGATCGTCCCATTGTCCGCTGGCCTGACACCACTGGCTGTTGAGCCACTCTTGCATTGGGCGCATACGCAGGCGTGCGTGAGGTACCAAATAAATACATGACGCCATCATCCCTAGCAAGCGCATTGCTTTGCGTACCGTCACCTCTCAACCTACCACATAATGTGGGATCTGAAACAGCATGTTTTGGACCCTCTCGTTGGAGGGGAAGACGAGGCCGTCCTTTGTTCGAATTAGAGCCCCTAGGAATTGTTTGATTTGGCTGGGGTCTAAGCTGGACTTCTTTTCGTTGATGGAGAAGCCCAGTTGGAACAAAAGGTCTACAGTCTTTTGGGTATTGGAGAAGCATGTTTCGTAAGAATCCCCTGTTATGAGCCAGTCGTCGAGGTAAGGGTATACCGGGATGGATAACCTGCGCAGGTGGGCCGCTGCCACTGCCAGTACTTTCGTGAATACCCTTGGTGCAGATGCTATCCCGAAGGGTAGTACTCTGAACTGGTAGTGTTTGTTGTCTATCTTGAACCTGAGGTATTTTCTGTGCGCTGGCAACATTAAAATATGAAAGTATGCATCTTTCATGTCTAGTGTTGTCATGTAATCCCCTTGTGATAACAGTGGGATTACTTCCTGCAAGGTCACCATACGAAACTTTTGGGGTTTGACAAACTTGTTCGCTGGGCGCAGATCTAATACAGGGCGCATGGTTAAGTCCTTTTTGGGTACAAGGAAGTACACTGAATAAATACCTTCTGTTACCTGAGATAGGGGGACAGCCTCTATAGCTTCTTTTTTCAGTAGCTCTTCTACTTCTTGAAGAAGAATGGTGAGGTGTTCCGGTGTCATGCGTCGGTTCCGTGGGGGTCTGTACTTCAGGGAACCGTTGAATTCGATGCAGTATCCGTGGGCTATGGTGGATAATACCCAGCGGTCTGACGATATTCCCTCCCATGCTGAAAGGAACGATGTTAGCCGGCCCCCGACCGGTGATGCATGGGAGGGGACCCGAATCTTCGGGTCATTTGTTGGTATTGGGCATGGAACCTTTGGGGCTGGAGCCGCGACCTCTTCCTCTGCCACGGCGTTGGCCTCTTTGACTGAACTGGGTGTTGTTACCCTGGTTAGAGGGCCAGTTGGTAGCAGAGTAAAATTGCTGTTGGTTTTGCTGCTGGCGTTGGCCACGAAAGGAGCGTCTATTGCCATAGCCGCGTCTGTTAGGGGGCCTAG
The DNA here is from genome assembly GCF_040938575.1 of Ambystoma mexicanum. Classification (NCBI taxonomy): domain Eukaryota; kingdom Metazoa; phylum Chordata; class Amphibia; order Caudata; family Ambystomatidae; genus Ambystoma; species Ambystoma mexicanum. The sequence continues at coordinate 1,388,171,389 of NC_090933.1, read as the reverse complement.
AAATTTGGTCAAGAGTCTTGATGGTATCAAACTCTTTTTTTGCATGTTCTAGGGCCTCATCAACTGCTTTCCCAAACAGATGTGTTGGTTCTATGGGCTTATTTATCAGGGAAGCCTGGGTTTCTGGCTTAAATCCTGAATTGCGCAGCCAGACATGGCGTTTGAGAAGTATTCCCTGAACCAGGGAACGGCCAGCCGTCTCTGCGGCATCTAAGGAGTTTTTTACGATGCCCTGGTTTACAAGAGTTCCCGCTGAGATTGTAGCTAACAGGCGTGAACGCAGGGGTTCTGGTGCGTCCTCTGCTTCGCTGCGCAGCTTGCTCCACTGTGCATCTGCGTAGCTAGCTAGAAGGGAATTGTTATTTGCAATTCTAGTCGAAAAGGCGGCGGACGTCGTGATTCTCTTCCCAAGTGCGTAGAGCTTTTTGGCCTCTTTGTCAGGTGGTGCCTCACTAGTGGATAGTGGTACCCCTGCTCTTTTCCTTGTATTAGTAACTACGAGGGAGTCCAGAATAGAATGGCCTCCGATGTACAAAGGGTCAGAGGGCGAAGGGCTGAAGAGCTTTTCTATCCGAGGGTTGACCCCTCTGACTAACGCAGGATTGGAAAGGGAAGGAGTTATTCTTCGCTTTATAGAAGCCAGGAGCGGAATAGACTGACTAACAGGGGCTTTTTCTTTAATAACTTTCTCTACAAAGTCTATGTCCGGAAGAGTCTCCCCTGTGTCTATTTCAAAATGCGCTGCTGCCTTGCGCAATAGTGCATTAAGTGAAGGTTGGTCATCTATGGGAGAGGTGTTTCCAATAGGTGTCTCCTTGGGAGGAGAAGGGTGAAAGACATCAGGGTCTGAGTGCACTGATGGGGATTGCCAAGGCTGCACTGATGGGGATTGCCAGGGCTGTGAGGTAGCTGTATCTTCTTCGAAAGCTCCTGCATTAGTGTAAGGATCTTCTTCAAACCCCTCTTCCTCATGTTCTTCCTCTCCACCCAGACACTCCTCATCTTCCTGGAGGTATTGCTCCTCTTCAGTGAGGTCATATACGTCTGTAGAAGGGGGAAACAGCCTAGGAATCTTGACCCTAGGGTCATCCTGGGGCCATCCTCTTGGTCTTTTGGGTGTGGGTGGGTTTTGGTTTCCCAAAAACCTTTCCATTTTCTCCATACAAGAATGGAGTCTTTCAAGGGTCTCATGGGGGACCCCTGAATAGAGGGGGGAAATCAGTGTTTTCACCTTCAAACCGCGTAGAACGCTCCCACAACGTCGAAGAAAGGTTTCCGTCGCCCTCTGAAAAGCCCTCCGGTAGTTCAGAAGTGCCCTTAGATGAAGGGGGCAGTTCCTGGCTACTCTTGTGCTTTTTCAGCGTTTCCATAGCTTTTTGTGCGGTATTCGACGTTTGTTTCGTCGTCCGCTTACGTTGTCTTCGGAAACAATTCTCGCCAGGCTCTCGACAATGAGTTTGTCAGTAGAGGACTCTGGTGTCGACGTTGCCTGCGTTACGCGTTGTTCCTCGACGGCCGCTCTATGGAGCGTTACGTCGGATGATTTTGGGGTAGCGCCCGTGTTTGATGATAGCCCAATCGCTGGTCGCGGCTGCGTTTGCGGGTGGGGCTTGAGACCCTTACGGTCTGAGGTAGACGCCAGAGTGCCCTGCGTCCCCTTCGGCGCTGATGGATCCTTCGTCTTCGACGAAGAAGAGCCGTGGGTTGTGTGCTTAGGCTTATGGGGTCTGTGTGCGTCCTTGTCGCCGGGGTGTTCATCCCCATAAGCAGGGCGTGAGCCGAGCCCGCCGGGGCCAGGGACCGACGTCGAGGAGCGCGAGCGCTCCTTCTGGGGGTTAATGACTTCCGTAACGGACGTCGAGTTATCACCCTCCTCGTCACTTTCTGTAACAGCGGCGGCGGGTGAGGAAACTGACTTCGACATAGCGTAGTCCGCCCACCTCTTAACTTTGCGTTCTTTAAGCGTTCTTGGTTTCAAGAGCTTACAGGCCGCGCAGCTGTCCTCCTTATGATCGAGGGGCAAGCAACGATTACAGAGCTTGTGTTTGTCCTTCCAAGTGTATTTGCCCCTACAGCGTGGGCAAAACTTAAATGGTGTCCTCTCCATAGCTGAGGCAATAATAACTGGTGATAACAACCCCAAGGGAAAGATAGGGGAGAAAGAAAGACATTCTCAAAGAGAAGATAAAAGTTCGAACCCCAACTCTCCCTACTGTATGTTGGCCGGCGAGGCCAGGCCACGTGTTCGGCAGCGCCGAAGGATCTCCTCCGTCTCTTCGCCTCCGTCGAAAACTTGCTCGGCGGAGAAACAGCTTCACAGCTAACGTCGAGGGGAGGGATCTTTAACAATATAATAAGTATAATTAAGGACCGAGGTCCGTAGTAAGTATTTGCAATGTCTCTCTAGGAGCTCCGCGTAAGGCGACCAGAAGCTGGGTGGAAAAAAACAATCTGAGGGACCTCGACGCGTGAGGGATTGTGGGTACAACGCACGTCACTATAGGGATAGTGTTTCAGACACGCCTTGTCGACGTCCCCTTTCGACTACGAAAAACAAAATGCAATACTCCGCAGTGACCACTGGATGTCGGACCTATGCACAGCATGTGATTCTAAGCAGATTAACAAACATCAGAAATGGAGTTTCTATATTGAGGATAGAGAGATCTGTGTACTTCTATAATTGCCATTTAAAGAACAGCTCTTAATTATTCAAGCCAGGTCTGTGAAAAGTCCAAGGATATTCTCTGTGAGTCAACCTCTCCCTCTGTCTAGTACGGCACGTGCGTTATCTTAGAGTTGACACTTCGACTAATTGCCTGCTGACTCACGTGCTCCTCAGCCATGTTTCAGCTTAGAATACCTAGATTTTATTTGCATTTTATCTACTGCTGAACATGCCTCTCGTCCAGATAATTCCTTGAAACATTTATCATTGTGTCGGCAGGATTTTTATCTGGCTTGCTGGTGTGTGCACCTGGACATCAAAGGCTGTCTGCCGTGCACTGAAGCTAATTAAATGTAATTGTTGACCACTTTACCAGCCTGCGACTAACTTCTCTGTGTTCAACTGTGGTTATCTCCAAGGCTCCCTTTCTACCTGGCATTCACATTCAGTGTGATGAGCACTGAGCAGCTCTTCCCGGCTGCTGAGAGTGATTGTACCATGGCCCAGTTGAGGCCTAGCTAGATTTGTAAAGCCTGTTTTGCTTTTCATTTGCAATGTTTAAAAGATGGCAATGACTGTTACATTTATTTTTCATGCTGACACATTTTTACTGCACTGGGTTTTGATGAATTTTCAGCCATATGTTGATTTCCCTGTTGGTGTATTCTGCCACTATCCCTGCATGCATTTAAAAGCTATCCCTTTACCAGTGTAATGAGTCCCTTTTATCTATTGTATGCTGGCACAAAACTCCTACATGGGTGTCAGCCCTCTGTGTGCTCTGGCATTATCTAATTGTAGCTCTGTAGATTCTGCTTTAGCGCATGTGCAAAGTGTTATTTTTAGATTTCTGCAATGGAGTAAGGCTGTCTTAGCTTGTATCTTTTCTACCTGCTCAGTACTGGTGAGTACTGGGGGCAAAAGAGGCGAAAGCTGCTACTTGCATATTCATTGGTAACCTTACAAAAGGCGAACGGATAAGCGTACTGGCGTAACAGGGGCCCCCGCAGCCCCTGCGGGGCGGGGGCCCCCGCCAGCACATGTCCTGTGAGGGGGCCCCAGTAAAAAAAAAAAAAATCTAAACAAAAAAAATATGTTTCTTTTGAAATTCACTCTGCATTCATAAAGAACATGGCGAAGCCGGCCCCCTCCTTCCAAGGCCCATGGGAACAAGGCTGGAGCCTGTTCTCTGCCTGTTAACTGCCGACTCTGCCGTCTGCCAGACCCCCTGGTCCACCGCATTCACCGGCCAAGGTAACACTGTGCCTGCTTTATCAACGCTCCGCCGAGCCCACAACCTACCTGCAATTACACTCGCATTTGTATTGTGTTGTGCCCTATGGTCGCCCCAGACCTCATTTGCATTGTGTGGTGCCCTATGGTCGCCCCAGACCACATTTGCATTGTGTTGTGCGCCTCCTGACCTCATTTGCATTGTGTTGTGCCCTATGGTCGCCCCAGACCTCATTTGCATTGTGTTGTGCCCTATGGTCGCCCCAGACCTCATTTGCATTGTGCGCCTCCTGACCTCATTTGCATTGTGTTGTACCCTATGGTCGCCCCAGACCTCATTTGCATTGTGTTGTGCCCTATGGTCGCCCCAGACCTCATTTGCATTGTGTTGTGCGCCTCCTGACCTCATTTGTATTGTGTTGTGCCCTATGGTCGCCCCAGACCTCATTTGCATTGTGTTGTGCCCTATGGTCGCCCCGGACCTCATTTGCATTGTGTTGTGCCCTTTGGTCGCCCCAGACCTCATTTGCATTGTGTTGTGCGCCTCCTGACCTCATTTGCATTGTGCTGTGCCCTATGGTCACCCCTGACCTCACTTGCATTGTGTTGTGCCCTATGGTCGCCCCAGACCTCACCTACATTGTGTTGTGCCCCACCTATATCACCAATGCCCCCTACCCACCACTCCTCTGTACATCACCCTAGCCCCAGCATGCTACTTTGCCTGACTGCGATCATGTTCCCCTTCTGTGTCATGCAAAGCAACATACCTTGCACTGGCAATAGTTACTTAGCCTATAACAATGGTCTAGTCAGACCTGCCTGCCCAAGACATCACCCGGTCACCTGCCCCACACCATTCCTGCCCACCACACCAGCCTTCCTCCCGGAACCTAAATCCGCCCATCCTACCCACAGCCATGCACACTCTCCGGATGTCCCAGCTAATACGCACTTAGCTGTCTACAAGCGGAACCCCATCAACACGAGAGCATCATGCCCCACTCTCGACTACAGCACCTCCACAATGGCTAACCCAACTATCTCTCGAACCACTACCTTCATCCCGTCCGATCGGAACATTAGACTTGGCGCCAGAACCCACCACAGATCTAGCAAAGGCCCAGCCAAATCACCTAATAAGACCAACCACAGATCTAGCAAAAGCCCAGCCAAATCACCTAATAAGACTAACCCTCACACTGTAACACCTATCAACACTATCCCTCCCATTCCTAAAGGAGCTCTCCTAAATGTCAGATCATTAGTCGCCCACTCCATAGAAGTCGCAGACATTATTCTAACAAACAACCTGGACTTCCTTGCTGTAACCGAAACCTGGCTGCACGATGCTGCAGGACCATCTCTCACTCTAGCCATACCTGATAACTACACCATCCTTAGAGCAGATAGACCGAACGCTCGAGGAGGCGGTGTAGCCATTATTTTTAAGTCCACGCTTGACATAAGACTAGCCTCCTCTCCTCCACTTAAATCCTGTGAGCATCTCACAGTCAAATTACAAACTTCCCCTAAAAGTACTATCACGCTGCATTTAATTTACCGACCCCCGGGCCCACCTGGCTCATTTGAGGAAGACATCACCTCACTAGTTGCTGAAAGCTCCAAACCATCAGCACAAATGATTATACTTGGAGACTTTAATCTTGGGTTTAACGACCCTCTCGACACCCCAGCCATTGCCCTGGCCATGGCATTAGAGGAGCATGGCCTCCAACAACTTTGCTCCAAACCCACCCACTCGAAGGGCAGAATCCTTGACTGGATAACTGCCCTTAACTGCAACATTACTGTGAAAGATCCCACACAATTTATCTGGACTGACCATTACCTCCTCCCATTTGACATTCATACCAGCAATTTAGTGCATAAAAAGGCCCATTATTGCACCTGCCTGCCCAACCAGGAAAAAGAGCAACATCACAGCGGAAGCCTTAATACCTGTGGTGATCCCTACTTTGAACGCACTACCTGCTACAACGGACTTGAACCAATTGGTCAACGTCTACAACGATTCCATGGCCAAAGCCATCGACATCATTGCCCCACTGAAACTGCGTAAAGGGAAACCTAAAGCGCACCTGAACACATGGTACACCCCGGAGCTCAAAACTCTCCGTCAACAAAAAAATAAACTCGAAGCACTATGGAAATCAGTGCCTTCTGTAAATAACAGAACTAATCTCACCAACATTTCCACTCTCTACAAAAATGAGATTACACGTGCCACGAAAGAATCTCTCAACACTAGGATCTCCCAGGCAAGCTCCAGTACAAAGGAGCTCTTTAACATACTAAAGGAATTAGAAAACCCCATTACTCCCACTGACTCTTGCACTAAGGATAAACCGTGGTGCACAGGGATCCAGAATGCCCTAGCTAACAAAATCTCAGGGCTCCAAACCAAAATTAACAACAAACGACAACAACTCACTCTTGATCCTACCTCCAGTCCCATTCCTCCTCCACTTACTGCCACTAGCTCAGGGTTCACCTTCAAAAAGGTATCCATATCGGAGGTTCAGAAAATTATAGCATCCTTGAAACCGTCGAACTGCAAGGGGGACAGCTGCCCCGCACAGATCATAAAAGATGCAGCTAGGGATCTCTCCCCATTCATCACTAAACTAATAAACCTGTCTTTCGCGAATAGCCTGGTCCCCAGCAATCTGAAACAGTCCTGGGTCTTACCTCTACTAAAAAAAACTACGCTCAACCCTGACATTCCCACGAATTATAGACCCATTACCACCGTCCCATTCTTACTAAAAATTTTGGATAGAGTGGCCTATTTACAAATCCAGGACTACCTCGAGGCAAATCATTTACTAGGAACTCGCCAATCTGGCTTTCGACCACAACACGGGACAGAAACAGCCCTTGTTGATCTCAAGAGCCAGATAGACGAACTCAAAGACAAAGGTAAGGCTGCCATCCTTCTTCTCCTCGACCTTTCCGCTGCCTTTGACCTGGTCGACCATAAAATCCTGTGCAACCATTTGTCTTTGGCAGCACACTTCTCCCACTCTGCGGTCACATGATCCAATCTTTCCTGGACAATAGGACCATGCGGGTCTTCTCTCCCCTAGCAGCGGCTGACCCCATCCCCATCACCTGCGGTGTCCCACAAGGATCCTGTGTCTCACCCACTCTATACAATATATTCACAAAGCCCCTATTCGATAAGCTGGACAATCTGGGTGTCACCTACACGAACTACGCAGATGACACCCAGATACTCCTCACTTTATCAGGTAACTACAACGTGGACGCCAAATGGATCAATGAAGTCTTTTCCATCATTCAGGCATGAATGGCCACACATGGCCTGTGCCTGAATGATGATAAGACCGAACTGCTCCTTGTCGGCTCACCTAACACCATCCGAAAACTCTGTCCCGGCTACACTAGCTTTACTATTGACGGTAACACCATACCCATCGCCAAGAGCGTAAAAACCCTCGGTTTCTACCTAGACACGAATACCAACCTAGCCAAACAAATCAATATGACTGCCTCAGCCACTGCCTACACTGGTAAATTAATTAGGGCCTGCAGACCATTGATCTCCCCTAACAACTGCCTCATTTTAGCCAGAGCACTCATTCAATCCAAACTGGACTACTGTAATAGCCTCTATGTAGGTGCCAACAAAACAGTAATCAATAATAAATTGCAAGTCCTACAAAACAACGGTATCCGTGCCGCCCTAAATCTTCCCAGAAGAGAACACATCTCCGCCACCAGAATTGCTTGCAAATGGCTGTCCATCCAACAAAAAATAGACCGGAAAACTATATGCCTTACATACAAAGCTCTTAACCATCTTGCCCCGCCCTATCTCTCTAACAAATTTACATTAAGACAGAATACTAGAACCACCAGATCGTCTAACACATTACAACTAACAGTGCCCAAATACTCCCTCAAAAGAGCCGGTGGATCCAGCTTCCCAGCTCTAGCATCACAACTTTGGAACACTATCCCACTGGATATCAAATCCACACCCACTTTCCAACCTTTCAGAACTAAGGTCATCTCCTGGTTACTCAACAAATAACCGACCAACCATGTATGTATGCATACCTAATGTTCAAATGTCTCCTATGTTGTTTGCCTATTATTATCTATGCACTAACTGCCTTCCTGTCAACCTTCTTATGCCTTATTACTACTGTACTATTGTCCCCTTCTGTTACCTGTAACCTGATGTTCAAAGCGCACATATACCCCTGGGTCAAGAGCGCTATACAAATAAATAAACAAACAAAACAAACAAACATTTCTGTAACAGAAATAATTTCTTTATGAAGGCAAAGTGATTACAAAAAGAAACTTTCTTTTTGAAGTCCGAAAGCCCCCCTACCCCATGACATGGAAGACCCTAGGCTGGAGGCCTCCGTCATGGGGTGGGGGGAGCCCTATGACTAGAAAAAGAAATAGTTTGTTTTTGAAGTCACTCAGCCTTCATAAATGTTAGGGAGAATTCTCTGTTTAGGCTGAATTTCCTAACCAAGTGAGTCCCCCAGCAGCTTTGCTGGATTTTTGGGGTTTATTTTTTTCTCCTGCCAAGAGTGAGACTCTTTTACCCTCACTCTTGGGCATGATTTGAGTGTGTTTCTTTGAATCTAGATGTGTTTAATGGGCAATGGGTTCTTTTACTCCATAGGGCTTCATGTGTTTTTGTGATGTGTGCTACACAGCACCCTCAGTGCAGTGACACAAGGGTGTCATAGTGACCCCCCAGTATAGACTCCATACCCTGGGACCGACTAATGTCTCCCAGGGCATGTAAAGTCACCATTGACTTTACTAGTCTTAAATTCTGAACAGAACCAGTACAAACCATCATATTGTGGACGTACTGGCTGGGGCAATTCGATTGCCCCAGGGTCTGTTAGTCGAGGGGGCACGTCTCCGTCCCCCCTGATCGAGTTTTGGCTGGTGGCAGTGGATACTACTTTTTATATTCAACCGCAAATATTTTCCTATGGGATTTCCCATTGTTTAGGCTACTATCTTTATTTAATAATTTACGGTAGCCTCGAACATACCGCCGGTTTATTTAATTAATATTAATTCTCCGGTTGGTAATTTTTGCCAAAACTTGATTCTAAAATGGCGTTTGTGTTCTCTTCTGTGACTCCAACGCAAGTCGAGCCCTTTGTTCCACTTTTTGGCGGGCTTCTCCACAGAAGCCCTCCAAAGTGGTGCCACTCTGTCTGGGGTACTTAGGAGGGGTGGAGGGGGATTTAGGCACCATGGACTGAGTTGCCTAGGCAACTCAAGTCGCACTCCGTCCTGATTGGCCCAAGTGGTGAGCCGGTCGGCTCACCACTTAGCATGTTTGAGTGACAGCTAAGCTGAGTGAATGGGGGTTTTCTGCATAAAAGCAGGGCTTTGGGGACTGGAACTTCAGAAGTCGCCACAGGACCTAAGAATCTGATGAGGGAGAAGCTGAGCCGACCTGCCACGACACCACCACCGGTGGAGCCCTGCTGCACTGCCTCACCACTTTTCCCAACGACAGAGGAGATCTCCCGCCGGAGAGTCTTCATCCTTTGACTGGTGGGGATAACCAGTTTCACCGTCTTTTCGCTTTCCCGACGTATCTCGTGGCCGCCTTGCCCGTGCCAAGCACTCCGGCAACCGGGATACCACGTTTTAGCACGACCGCGAAACAAAGGTACCACCTTTAACTGGGAAACTCCGCGGCTAGTTTCTTCCCTGGTAGTGCAACAACCTTCATCTTTCCTCCAAGTCGAGATCTTCTCTTCCCCTGGACGACGACGCAACTTGCACCCACTACCAGGAACAACTGCCACCGCTGGAGGATCCTTCCCACTTAAGGTACCGTGTCCCGCCTGGCTTCCCTTGCTACCGACTGTACGGGGTAGATTTAGCCCCCAGCTTTCGAACCTGGGTTAGTCTGGGACAGCCTGGCTAAACTTTCTTAAAGCCTCTCTAAACCCTTTTTGAACCCTCTGCAAGACTTTCTAAGCATAGTGTAACTGTGTGATCTTGGACGCATTTGTGCTCTGCTCTCTCTAAGAGTGGGCCCAGCCTTTGGACTTTGGCTCACCAGTGACTTTTTGCTCTTCTGCCTTGCTAACAGTGTTCCTGAATCTTAGAGAGGTGTACCTTTTCATATTCTGTCTTTTTCCCTCCCTTTCTCACAAACTTATTGGAGTGCAATCTAGTTAAGCGCTCACCTCTGTATGAAAATAAGTGGTGTTTTACTGTGATTTATCTGATAAGGAAAAAGGGGTGTATATATTACAATAGTGACTGTGTTTAGACTATTTTACAATACGAGTGCTGGAGTGTTTCAACTGTGTGTTTTTAAATAAATAATTATATACTTTGTTGCCAAAGCTCTGGTCAGTGTTTGCTAGTATTATTGTATCGGAGTGCCTATTGTGTATACTTTGCATACTGCCTAACTCTTCTTGAGGGAAGCCTGACTGCTCAGCCACAGCTACCAGGTAAATCTGGGTGGTACAGACTGCTGCCAAGTGGGTTTACTGCCAACACCTGTAGTCTTAAATATTTTGCAGTGGTCCCTAAGGGAACTGCACAGGTTTCTGCCTAACAATAAAGAAATTAATTTGGTTATGGTTTGGTCCTTAACTGAAATAATTTCTTAATGAAGTTATAGTGACTTAAAAAAGAAACAATGGGGCTCATTCTGACCATGCCGGTCCGGAAACAACGGTGCTGGTAAGCTTACAGGCACTGTTGTTTCCAGACCGGCATATTACAGGTCTGCCTGCTGGGGCTGCCATGCCCGACAGGTCTGAACCTGCCAGGCACAGCAGCCACGGTAGGCAGACCCGTCACGGAAGCAACAGCACCGTTAATAAAGGTACAGGTGCTTCCGTTTCCCCATTCCCGTGGAGTCTGGGGATTAACGAAATTACTTGCGCCTGATTTCCCGGCCGCCGGACTTGAAATAGCACAGTGGCATCGGGAAGTCAGGCGCTAGTAATTTTTTACGGGTCCGGCGGCAACCCGCCGATATGACGGCACGGTTACCGCTGGACCCGTAATGAGCCCCAATTTCTTTATGAAGTAATAGAGCTCCCCTCAACTCCATGACGTGTGCGTGTATGGTGAAAGGGTGCACACTTAAATGTATGGGTGGCTGCCTGTGAGATGGCTGGGTGTGTATATGGTGAATGGTGTGTGTGCAGGTGTACATGGGCACATCAAAACCTTCATTTCAGGGGGGCTAACCCTTCAAATGTTGGGAGAGGCGCTAACTTCACAGGCGGTGGGGAGGGGGAAACTTATTTGTGTGGGGGCATCCAACTAATTTACGCATTTTAATGACACTAATCTAGTGCAGATTCAATGTTACAAGCAGTTAAGTTTAAGTCTCCTGTTCCCTCTCTACCCTTCCAATCACTCCCCTGGCATGCAAGTACTAAACCCACATCAGGATTTCAATTGCCTAAACAATGTGGCATTTGAATGCAGGTACTAACAGTGAAATGCTTTACGTTGGTAATTGCTGGGTTCTTGTTAACAGCAAAAACCAGGTCCCGTTTAACATCTGTGTCCTGTTCGGTCTGGCAACTGCTCTAAAGGTTAGCCAGGTTTAGTCAATATAGCCCAAAATTTCATGTGGGGGGTCGGGGTAGTGCTGAAGCCCAGTCAACTCAATGGTGTTGGGCCACTACTTGTGCTTAATGCTTTGCTTACTCCTTGACGTATTCTTCCTCGTCCCAGTACTTATGTATGAGGCAGTACTTGTGTGTGAGGCAGTCTGCCTCATACACAAGAACTGGGAAGAGGTAGAGGTACATGGAGATAATGCCTGATTTAGCTACCTGTAATCTTCATCACTCCTCGTCCCACTATCCCTCATCCCAGTACTTACCTATGAGACAAGGAGCCTCATACGTAAGCTCTGGGACAAGGAAGAGGGACGTGGAGGTAATTCTGGGTCAAGATGCTGATTGTGGAGGTTGGGGTAGTGGGTGGGTGGGAGGGAGAGGGGATGAGTGGGGGGCGGGATTGTGTGATAAATCATAATGGTTGTCCATGTCCAGGCTAAGCAGGCATGATATGGGGTATTAGTGGCTAGAGAGGTATTTTGGTGCAGCCAGTCTAGTCATTCCTGAGTTTGGTATGACTTTCTTTTAACTGGACATTTCTGATAAAGCAGTCCTGCTAACTTTAATTACCTGGCTAGATTGGCATTTGGGTGCTTGCAGCCTAGCCATTTCTTACTGTGGCATTGTATATTTTCTGGTCTTCTGTGATAAAATGATATGATATGATACAAGTCATTTATAAGGCGCCTGTACACAAGTGTACACAAGGGAGGGAAGACAGCGGGAGGATAAGACAAACCATCTCACTAGGCCTTGTGTCATTGCGAGAGCGAGAAGTGCAAGGGGAAAGGGGGGGGGGGTGCAAGTGAGAGGAGAGGGGAAAACAGGGCAGCAATGCTCTGAGTAAGTGCAGCCAGGGCAGAGAGGCTATTGGTTGTGCAAGGAGAACAAGGGACTGCAGGGTTACAGTTACAGCCCCTAAGTGCATGGTAAGCCCGGAGGCAGTGGAAGGGTGACCATTCAAGAAAGAGCCTGGACTCAGAGAGACTCTGAGGGTAGCCAAGCAGCCAGTCGGTACAGCAGACCGGTAGGTCAGCAGGGGAGGGAGAGAGAGAGAAAGCAGCGGAGAAGAGGAAAGTTTTGAGCTGCTTCTGAAACTTCAGGTTGTCCGGATCAAGTTTGGGAGGGGCAGGGAGCCCATTCCAGAGGGAGGCACCAGCAGAGGAGAGAGGTCTGCCCCCACTCTCTGCCTGGAGAAACGTCTAAGCCTTAGAGAGTTGGAGGTAGCCGAGTGAAGGGCTAGAGAAGAAGGTATTTTGGAAGAGAGCATTGGATTTAGTGTGGGCCCCAGCCCCAGAAAGCCTTGTGGACAATGCAAAGGTTCTTGAAATTGATCCTTGCAGCCACCGGGAGCCAGTGGAGAGATTTCAGGGCTGGAGAAATACGATCCCAGGGCTTGAGGCCAAGGGTAAGTCTTGCAGTCCTGTTCTGGATTAGTTGCAGATGACAGAGACTAGAGGAAGGCAGATTGAGAAAGTGGCTGTTGCAGTAGTCCAGCCTAGAGAGAACCAGGGCTCTGGAGACAGTGAGCTTCTGGTGGAAAGTGAGAAAGGGAAGACTCCCTTTGAGGGGGAGCAGCTGGTAGTGGGACTTCTTGACGATGTCCGAGATGTGAGGAGAGAAAGAGAGTGTGGCGTTGAAGATGACACCAAGGTTTTTTGCCTCGCAGGAAGGCAAAGGAAGAGGGCCCAAGGCGGTCGGCTATAGTGAGAGAGGAAATGCAGAGGCAAGGGTCCCAATGAGAAGGATCTCCGTCTTACTGGCATTAAGGCAGAGATTGTTGGAGGCGCACCAATCCTGAATCGTGGATAGACAGTCAAGAATGAGCAAGAGAGCAGAGGAGGCTGAGAGGAGCCTGAAGGAAAACTGAGTCATCCGCATAACACTGAAAGTTAGAGGAGAAGGTAGAGATCAGGGAGGCCAAAATGGCCAAGTAGAGGTTTAAAAACCAAGGTGAGAGGATAGAGCCCTGGGGAAAGCCACAGGTAGAGAGATATGGTGGAGAGAATGGGACCAAGATGGACCTGGCAGCGGAGGGGCGGTCCAAGTGGAAGGAGGTCAGTCACTCTAGTGTCTGATCCGTGATGCCCAGGTTCTCACAGAGTCAATTGATCAGAATGGCGACGTTGGCCCTGTCGAAAGCAGAGGAAAGATGAAGGATGAGAACAGAAGGAATGCTGGAATCAAGGTTAGAGAGCAGATCTTCATGGGTGTTAAGGAGAGCAGTTTCCATGCCTCTGGCAGCTCTGAGGCCAGACTGATGGTCATGGAGACAACCAACAGATTCAGTGTGGAGAGTAAACTCGGAGATGGCAAGCTTTTCCAAGAGTATGCACAGGAAAGGGGTGATGGAGATTGAGCCATAGTTTGCTGGGCAGGTAGGATCAGCAGACGGCTTCTTGAGGAGTGGGTGCACAAGGGAGTGCTTAAAGGGAGAGGGGAACGTTGCAGTGGCGAAAGAGTGATTACAGAAATCGGCCAAGGCTGGAGCGAGGGTGTCAATATGGTCTTTGATGGTTCTGGAGGAGCACCTGTTTGGACGACACTTTCATAGATCGGACTTGTCTAGAAACCTCGTCAGGTGTTGTCAGAGAGAAAGAGGAAAAAGGAGGAGGAGAGGTAGAGATGGCCAAAGGGGGCCGAGAGAGGAAGAGGAGATAGAGGACAGAATGTCCTGAGATTTAGCAGAGAAGTGAGAGGCCAGAGCTGTACAGAGGGCCTGGGAGGGAACAGGAAAGGTATAGACCACGACAGGATTGACCAGTTCCTTGCAGATTTTAAAGAGTTTGGCCGTGTTGTTAGAGGCCGCGGAGACACACGCTTTAATGTGTGCTCTCTTCTTGATGAGTGTTATTGCTTCGACTGGCATTTTGGTGCAACCAGTCTAGGTATGTCTAAATGTAGCCTGGCATGCTTTACTGTAATGTTATTACGTGTTTACACTGGTCTACATTGTGCAGCCAGTTGGACATGTTTTCATTGTGGCATGGCATTTTTAATAGCAAAGCATTAATGTTCCTGTGCACTGTTGGTGACTTGCATGTATTGGATTGTGTTACCCTACAAAACAATTGCAAACACTCTGGCTTTATAGCCAATTTATCTCACAAAGTGTGCTGTATATTGCATTAAAACACATATTTATATCTTTCTCCTAGTGCATTGTGCGGCATACCCCTTCAGCAGCACGTTCATGCGTATTGCGCAAGCGTGACAATCTAGGCCGGCCCAGAGTGTGGCGCGACCCGTGATTTGTTTGCCGAGTTGTGTTACGCCACGGGATAAGCGGGGGAACATGGTGGGATGAGGTGGACCCTTGCGTGGAGCAGCCAATAAAGGGGATTCTGACAGCTCCTCCTCTCACCTTTGCCAGTGGATAGTGGATTAGCAGGGGTGCCACAGACTGGACTCTGAAATGTGTTCATCACCCACCCCCATAGAGAAATGATAATTGTTAACCTGAAGAGCATCCCCCGACTGACTGGTTGGCTGGTGAAAGGAAATAAAAAACAGGCAAAGCTCTCTTTCTCACAACAGGCACTAATAGTGGTGGTGAAGGCGGTATGGTGGCAGAGGGTAGCCTGGTCGTCAATGAGGAGGGAGGCAGGTCCCACAATCAGAGCACGGCCATGGACACTATTCTATCCCAGATGAAGGCTGGGTTTGATTCTGTAAATAACAAATTAGACAACCTGTGTTTAATATGGATTGTATGCAACACCGGATCAAAAAGGAGAGCGGTAGGATCTCTGAGGCAGAGCAGCGTATTGGGGCATTGGAGGACTTTTCAGAGGTGGCAGGTCAGCCCCTGTGCACTCTACAACAAGAGGTGAAGACTGTGTAGATGAAGACCTGGAAGCGAGGTCCCACCGTAATAACGTTCGGCTTGTTGGGATTCCAGAGCCGTTCTCACAGGGGAACAAGGAGGTCTTCATGGAACGCTTCATTAAAGAAGTGTTGGTGGATCAACCACTTTCCCCACAGTGTTTGATTGAGCGAGCACACTGGGTGTCTCCAGTAGCTCCTAAACCTGCCCAGAGGCCACACCCAGTGATTGCTCGTCTCCTGAACTATCAGGATAGAAACATTATACTTTGCAAGGTCCGTGAACTGGGGGTTTGCAATATCAGTGTCTCCTTCTATTCAGATTGTACCCCCACAGTACAGAAAGCCTGAATATCATTTGCAGCTGTGAAACGCCAACTTCGGGACAGAGGTCTTCAATATGCAATGTTATATCCGTCCAGGCTAAGAGTGATGCGTGATGACAAAACCCACTTCTTTATGGACCCGGCAGCAGTGAATGCATTTCTTGAAACCTTGCCCAAGCGATGACGCTGGATTTGTGACATTTGAGTATGGGTGCTTTAAGCCTTTTGGTTCTTTCAGGCTGGAGCCCTCAGCTGCTCTTTAACTGTCAAGTACTGAATTTCATTTGTGATTTTTAGCCTTTGCTTCACAGGTATGATTTGAGTCTCCACAGTATGTATGCTCTCAGGGTTAAAGTTTTGTTGCGTTCAAGTATGTAATGAATTGCTCCATTTTGGTCTTGGTAATGTATAAGGTCCGGGTGCACCCCCCACTCCGGGTTGCATGGGTGGTGGGGCAGTGCACTTGGCATTTCTGGGTTGTTACCCGCTTTCATTGTTTTGGGTTAGTCGTTGTTGGGATGATTGGGTTTTCACTGCCAGGTTGGGTGGGCGGTGGGGGAGGGGTAAGAGGGGGACGGAGTACTGGGAGTTTAGTGTTAAAATGGCTCTCACTTCACTGGGATGCTTGCAGCAGAGTAGTCCTTATTGTCATTCAGAGTTGTATTCTGATTTGGGTTGTATAGAACGTGACAATGGTGCGTGAAAACTGTTCACCCGAATTATGGGTTCTATGCCATTTTCCCGCTTTCTGAAGGTTACAGATAAAAATGACAGATTTTCTTCAGTTGATTTTGTGCGGCCCTCGGAAAACAGGAAAATGACATGCCTGTGTTTTATTTTTTAATTTGTGGGTTTTTTCCTGTCGAGCCCCCCTTTGCTCACCCCGCCCCAACCCTCCCCCACAGGATTACCATGAAATTGGGGCTTTTGTACCCTAAAGCCCCGTCCTTCAGCCCCCGCTCCCTTCCTCCCTACCCAAGACTCCCCCAAACCAAATAAAACACAGACACAGACAACACACCAACACACATACCTGTTCTCATCATACTCTGGTTCTGGGTCCTGGTGAGCCTGTCATTCCCTGCACGCCGTCGTGTGCAGCAGGGGTGTGACAGTTTGATTTAGAAAGACCACTCTGTGCGGTCACAGAGCGGTCTTTCTAAATCAATGTTTTTTCAAGTCAGTAAAAATAAAAAGGTAATTTGACCTAGAACGGAATCATGTACTCTCCTCAGTTGAAATGTCTGAGGTTTGAATAACCACGCTACGATGTGTAGGGTTCTAGCGCTTTGTGAGTGGCATGGAGCTAAGATTCTCTTCCTCCAGGAGACACATTCGATGGGTAGAATGAATTAGGTTTTTGCTACATCATGGGGGGGCGATGTATTATACGTCCTTTTCATCCTATTCCTGGGGTGTTTTGATCCGAATTCATAGGTAATTGGGCTTCTGTCTGCTGCATCATGAATGTGACATGGAGGGTTGCTATGCCATAGTGTCAGAGTTGATGGCCCGTAAGTTGGTCACATTTGTTCATGTATATGGATGATGCAGAATTTTACCAATCCTTTTGGGCCAAGTTTTTGGCGTAGTCTCATAGGCAGCTAATAGTGGCAGGTGATTTTAACACTATTTTGCATGTAAGGTTTGATAGATCCACAGCTTGCTCAAGGCCACTATCCTTGGCTGCTAAAAAGATTCTACGTGGGATGGAGGATCAGGGATTGCTGGATCTATGGAGGACAATACACCAGGAGAGAGTTCTCTTTTTGTTCCGCAGTTCACAATATACGTTCTCATATTGATTTCATTTCAGTCCGGTCAGCGCTGGCCCATGCCACGAAGAGTTCCTCGATGTTACTGAGAACATTGCCGATCATTCCCCGATTCTTTGGTTGTGCCAAATAGAGAACTTGATATGATATGAGTCATTTATAATGCGCCTGTACACAAGTGTTTCTAGGCACGACAAGACAGTTGAGGGAAGACAAAACAAACGATCTTACTAGGCCTGTGTCATTCAGATTGTGCAAGTGCGATAATGCAAAGTGCATGGAGGAGAGAGAAGGGGGACGTGCCAGAGAGATGGATGGGGAAGTGCAATCAGGGCAGCACGGCTCTGAGTAAGTTCAGGGAGGCTGGGGCATGTAGGGTTACAGTTAAAGGCCCTAAGTGCATGGTAGGCCTGGGGGCAGTACAGGGGCGACTGGTCATGGAGGAGACTGATAACCAGGGAGTCTTTGAAGGTAGCCAGGCAACCAATCAGTGCAGCAGACAGGTAGGTCAGCAGGGGAGAGAAAGAGAAAGCAGAGACAAGAAGGAAGGTCTTGAGCTGCTTCCAGAACATTAGGTAGTCCGGCTCAAGTTTTAAAGGGGCAGGAAGGCCATTCTAGAAGGAGGCACCTACAGAGGAGAGAGATCTACCCCCCCAACTCTCTGCCAGGAGAAGCGTCTGACCCACAGAGTTTCAGGTGGCTGAGGGAAGGGCTCGAGAAGGAAGGTGTTTTGGACGAGAGAGTTGGATGTGGAGCAGTTCCGGCCCCAGAAAGCCTTGTGGATGATGCAGAGGGTCTTGAACTTGATCCTTGCAGCCACCGGGAGCCAGTGGAGAGATTTCAGGGCAGGAGAAATAGGGTCGCTGGGCTTTAGGCCAAGGACAAGTCTTGCATTCCTGTTCTGGATTAGTTGCAGAGGGCAGAGAGTAGAGGAAGGCAGTTTGAGAAAGTGGCTGTTGCAGTAGTCCAGTCTAGAGAGAACAGGGCTCTGGAGACAGTGAGCTTCTGGGGGAAACTGAGAAAAGGAAGAATACCTCTGAGGAGGTGCAGCTGGTAGTGGAATGTCATGGACAGGTCCTTGATGTGTGGAGAGAAGGAGAGAGTGGAGTCAAAGATGACACCAAGGTTTTTTCCCTACAGGAAGGCGAAGGCAGAGGGCCCAGGGAGTGGGGCCAGAGTAAGAGAGGGAAAGCGGGAGCAGGGGTCCCAATGAGAAGGATCTCAGTCTTTGTGGCATTAAGGCAGAGATCGTTGGAGGCACACTAATGCTGAATTGCGGATAGACAGGAATGAGTGTGAGAGGAGAGGAGGCTGAGGGGAGCCTTAAAGAGAGTGGAGTGTCATCTGCATAACTCTGAAAGTTATAGGAGAAGGTAGAGATCAGGTGGGTCAAAGGGGCCAAGTAGACATAACGAGCTAGAGTGAGAGGTTAGAGCCATGGGGAACACTGTGGAGAGAGAGGTGGAGAGAGAGATGGTGGAGAGAAATGAGCCAAGTTGGACCTGGGAGGGCCGGTACAGGAGGAAGGAGGTCAACCACTTCAGAGCCTGATCCATGATGCCCAAGTTCTCACAAAGTCGATTGATCAGAATGGCATGATTGACCGTGTCAAAAACAGAAGAAAGGTCAAGGAGGATAAGGACAGAAGGAAGGCTCATTGCCTTAGGGCGTGGTTCACCATACCTAGCCTACTAAAACATTGTGCATTGTATATATACTACCTTTTGTCTCTGAGTGCACCATTTAGCCTATTGCGACATTGTGGCTCCAAATCCTACATCCCACTATCTCTGAGAGTCCTACGTAGCCTACTGTGACATTGTGTACTGTGTATTTATGCCTCACTGCCTACTGTCACGGAGAGTTCTACTTAGCCCACATTGACACTGTGTATTGTGCATTCATGCCCCACCGCCTACTGTCACTGAGAGACCTATCTAGCCTAACGTGACATTGCGTAGTTATGTCCGACTGCCCACTGTCTTGAGTGATCTACTTGGGCCACTGCAATATTGTGCATTGCATTCTCATTACCTACTGCCTGCTATTGATTTACCTTACCTGGGCCCGCCGCACATGTACTCTTTATAGGTCTCGCCCATTGCTTTGTAGCACCGTTGAGCGCCTGATCTAGCCTCCTTGACAATCAACTCCCCATTTATAATGTTGAACCCTCGGTGACCAGCAGAGCCCTGTGCCCCCTACCATTCGTAGTCCATTGTCACCTAGATGCATCTAGAACCTGTGACCCATACCAGCGCACCCTGATCCTCTCTAACAATGTATGCCACCCTTATCGTCTTCATTAGTATACTTCAGAGCATGCTACTCGCCCTGCCACTATCAGGCGACAGAGCCAACCCATCCTTGTCCCAAACTTCACGGCCCAAGATACCTACATCATCAGGCAGATACTCTGAGACTATGTCTACCTAGGTCATCCCCGCAAACTGGACCAAGCCCACCAGATTTCTGCCACCCATGATCCTCCCATATAAGATCAAGCCGACCTGCAATGCCAAAAACTCCAATAAACCCTATAACGGCCGTCTAGGTGTTATCATCAACGAACCAAATGTCCCCCTAACATCTTTAGATGACCTAGCCAGAATAACGCCTAACCTCCCATGTCCTTTAGCATGCAGAAACGTCAGACTTGGATCTAGACTAGCTAAATCCTACTTCTTACCAACCAGACCCCCACCTTCAACCAATCATAACTTCAGCCAACCTCAAAAGCATACTAAAACCCACAAATCCCATACCAAATCTAGACGGACAACAGCCGTGCTGGATACCACTGTTCTAAGCAATAGCCCCACTGCTATCAGTGGCGCACTGATCAATGCCAGATCCCTGGTGGCACATGCAGTAGAAATAGCAGACCGAATTACCACTAAAGAACTGGATTTCCTTGCAATAACGGAGACCTGGCTACATGCAGCTGCAAACCCCTCCCTTCTTATTGCCACCCCCGACAACTATACAGTCTTAAGATCTGACAGAGAGTCAGTCAGAGGCGGTGGAATTGCCTTTATCATCATATCCTCCTTGGGTCTCAGAATAGTCCCACAGCCTCCAATCAAGTCTTGCGAACTAATGTCAGTCAAACTTCTACTCACTAACTCACGGACCATAACAATGCATCTGATCTATAGACCCCCCTGGTCCTATTGGCTCCTTCGAAGAAGATCTCATGACCCTTCTTACCTCTAACACCAAACCCTTTAACGTGGGGCTCAACGACCCTAATGACCAACCTGCCATAACAATGGCTAACTCATTGTCCGACCCAGGCCTTACTCAAAGAGTACTCCACCCCACTCATGATAAAGGATGATCCTAGATTGGATAGCAGACCTTAATTGTGAAACTACCATATCGTCTATCGAATCACTCCCTTGGACTGACCACTCCCTGCTTTCATTTACTATCCAAAACTGCAAACTTCCAATTAAACAAAACTCCATCGCTCCTTCGATGCCAACCAGAAATAAAAGGAACATCACAGTGGAAAATCTCAAGTCATTTCTCCAACCTCTGTGCCCTTGTTCCTGCCTAACAATGTGTGCAATCTCGTCACTGGCAAAATGCTGGAAAGAAGTCACGAGGGCCACTGTAAGCAAAGACAAGACCAAATTAGGCGGCAAGAAAATAAAATGGGGTTAAGCGACTTACCCACTTGTACAGCCTGTAGCGGGAGAGGCACGTCCCAATCCAAGTCACAGGCTGTTAAGATGGATTTCTGAACTCTGTCCTGGAGGGGCAGAGGTTCAGAAGGCCAGCCTAGTTTCTTGGAACAGGGTAACCTCTGGACAAGCCAGATCAATTAGGGTTGCGATGGGGGCGGTCAAGACTAGGTATCAAGAGGGGTGAGGGTGACTGAAAGCCCGCAATGAGCACACAAAGCAAGGACATGTACAAATTACTCCAAACAGGTGTTATATAAAAAATATAGACACATTTATTACAAGGCCTTTGTAATATTGACCATAGTAAAGAATCACGGTAAAACTCAAGTAAACCAACACATCACAATCAAAATACAGTTTATATACAATACCAAAGGGTCTAAAGAGTTAGACGCACGAAATATGCAGACCACCTGGATGGGGAGGAAAACAGGCAGTGCGAATAATAGTTAGACCCAGTCCACCTTTAGAGGCACCTAACTAGAAGGAAGTCCGAGCCCTACGAAGAGGGGAGCCTTGTGCTCAAAAGTACCTGCACACGCTGGTGCCAACGGGCAAAAGGGAGTCTCTTCGACGAAAACAGGCAGTTCAGATCGGTGAACAAATGAAGACGAACAGATCTCCGCGACTCAAGCGCAACCTCCACTTGGGGGCAGAAGCAGAGCGCGAGTACGGAAAGCCATGCTGTTTGACACAGTGGGGAAAAGCTACAGGCTACTGCAGGAGGGCGACCGGTTCCTAGCGTTACTACTCACCGGTCCCCGATGCAGGCAGACCCAGGCTTCTCCGTGTCAGTTTCAGTGCTGGCAGGTTCAGATACAAGCAGGGGACGTCTCGGCGTGTAGATTCCACGGCAGCAGAAGTTAGAGTTGAGGATGTCCCAAACGTAGTGAACCCGCACAGATTGTTACCACAGCAGGGCAACGAAGCGGCTGTGTGCATTTCAGCCCAATGTACACTACTCACTTCAGACCTGGGAACGCCAAGTGTACGAATCGTGTGAGAGTGTCAAGGACTCGGAATACAGCAGCAACCTGACGGCGGTTACAGAGCAAGACTCCTGGGTAGGCTGGTCAGTCCACTGGATGGCCCAGAGACACTTCCGAAGGCTTACGTGCAGGAGATGGTGAAGATGCCGAGAATAGTTGTTCCCACTATTCCAAAGGGTCGAAGTACCAGTACAGGCCTTCTCGTTCGATCAGAGGTAGAAAGGGTTTCCCAAAAAGACAGCAGTGCAGAGGAGCAGTCCTTCAGCGGGTCACCAGCGATTCCTCGGTCCAGCCTCTTGGTTACAGGATACTTGGCTCCTTATCCTTCGTTCGTGAGAACTCAGGAGATCGACATGGTAGTGGTGTTTCCAGCCTCCTCTTATCCAGGTTTCCCTTCGCGCCAAAACGGAGGGGACCCAATAGGAGATCTGTTCACAAAACACTCACACCCACGGTGGTCCCAGGCGTTCAAGACACACTAGTCTCTCTGGCACCCAGGATGTGTATTGGGACCAGACATCCCAGCCCACATCCTGGAGGCTCACACCAAGCCTGTAGAAGCCCGCAAAAGCGTCGCTGTTTCGCGGGAAAGTACATGCCCAAATAAGGAAGCCCCCGGGTCGGCTCGACCTGGGGAAGGTGAAGGGGGCAAGACGGTCAGCGGACAGGACAAAGAGCCTCGTGGTCTGGCAATCTTGGGAGCCAGGCCACCCTTTTGGGCTAAGCACGAGACACGCATTTAAACAGCCAAAAGGAGCTCAAAACACAAAGAAACGATCGCTGCCACCAGTCCCGTCCGTGATTCACTTGCACCGTTTGTTAACAATCCACGAGAGTATCTAGGGCCCAAAAAATGACTAGAGACCCAAGAGAGCAGTAACTTATCTTACAGTGATCTCTTGTGCCATGTTGCGCGAAAGCTGCAACATGAGCGAAAGAACTACGGAAAACAACGTTTCCCGGTACTGACTGTTTTAAGGGCATGTCAGTATCCCCGTAAGAATGGAGCGAAAGCCCAGAGGGGTGCGGCAGGAAGCCGTGCTTCTCTGGCAAAGTCTAGATCAGGGTGTAAAACAACAGCAAAAAGTTTAGGGGTTGCCACATGGAAGGAAGAATTACCTACAAGTAAGAAATCTTTCCTAACACAGGCCGTCAGCCACCAGCCACCAAACATTATCTGGAGACTAATACGGCGAGGGACGATGGGACTTGGAGGCAGTGGGGCTGGGGGGCTAAGCCTAGGGCTGAAGACAGGAAGCTGCAGGAAAGTCGAGGGCAGATGTGGCTACGGTCCTCGTTGCCTTGCTGCCGAGCATGCTCTGTCTGCTCTCTGTTCCACTGCCTCGAAGGTTTCGAGAAAGGAACCCTAACTGGGCAAGCCATGTCAGGCTGCTCCGCCTAGCACGGCCGTCTCTGACAAGGCCCCCGATCACCTCTGGGCCTGTTGGGCCTGGGCTCGGAGAGGATCTTGTAGCCCTCAGGGAGAAGTGTGTCAAAACTCGTGACAAAGCTGGCCTTAAACCATGTCTCGGTAAGGGCGAGAACATCTACATCCAGCAGTTCAAGGAGGTGGCAGATGTCAGAGCGAAAGTTAAGAGCAGCAGTGTGGAGCAGGTTGTCACTTTTTAAAGACTTCCGGGGCAGGGTACAGTGGACCCAACCGGATGTGGCAGAGGAGCCTGGGAGGTAAATGGAGGAAGAGGCAGAGGAACCAAGGAAGAAGTTGATGGCAGTGGGGCTAGAGAGGTGGAGTTCAAGGGAGGCGAGGTAGCCAAGAGAGAGACGCATCAGGTAAGGTAGTCAGGGGAGCAGTGGGGACGAGGGAGGCAAGGGAGCCAGGAGAGCCAAAGCTGGCAAGGGAGCCAGAGTAGAGGAGGGACGGGGTGGCAAGGGAGCCATGGAGGTGGGTGGCGAGGGAGCAAGTTTATAAGAACCATCATTGCCAAAGCCAAACAAGAGCAATATTAAAAGAGGTTAACAGCAACCAACATTGCCGAAGCCAAGAGAGGCAAATACTAAAGCAAATTGACAAGAACCATCATTGCCAAAGTCAAGAGAGGGTAATTCAGAAGCAAGCTAATAGTAACCCTTATTGCCAAAGAGAGAAAAAGGCAATAGTTGGAAAAGACCCAAACAAGCATTGTCTAAGCCTAATAGAGGCAAGTGTGATAGACACCCATTATCAGCATTTGTTGATGTAAGAGTGGTAAAACAAGAGTAGCAGGAGAGCAGCATTGCATGTGGCAGTCACAAGAGTGGAACACACAGCACCAGTGTGTCGCATGTCTTCCCAGAACAAGTAGTCAATACTGATGTTGTTGAAAGTCTTTGCTAAGTTGTTTGAAGCAAACTTTTCCAAATAAGTACTTGTAGTAGTGTTTGAAGCTTTTAGTCCGGCAGGCGAGTATACCAGGACGGAGACCTTGAAGTAGTAGTCATGGCAGGTTAGTGGACCAGGAAGAAGTCATTTAAGTACTGCCGGTGCATCCAACGCGCTGAGCTCGCGGGTGCTGGTCAGCCCGCCAGGAAAAACCTGGCAGGCTGTCAGGCACCCGCGAGCACAGCCCGTAGTATGGCGGTCTGGTAACTACGGTACCGGCATGCTTACTGGCACCGTAGTTCCCAGACCGCTGTGCTCGGAATGAGGCCCAATAACACATTAAAAAAACCTAAGAAAAAACAAAGAAAAACACGTTGATATGATCAATATTAGCTGTCTACACACAAATGTATAAAGGTGATCGCTACTCAGTTCCATGCTTTGTGCACCCCATGCAAGTATGTCATGGTGTTATTAGTTCATGAGCCCTTGGTTGTGATCAATTCAGCTTGTTGTGAATAAGTGCGCTCAATGTGTTATATTCTGCCATTTTTAAGCGTGTGCTTCTCATGCAGTGCCTCTAAATGTTTGTCTATGTTCATATGTTTGTATACGTTTACTCACCACTGTGAGACTTCATATATATTTATAAGATTGCCCATTTTAACCTATAAACTGTGTCAGCTTCACTGACCTGTGTGCAGGGAAATGTCCTGCTCAGAAGTACGCGGTTCGCGACGTTAGTAAACGTCCTTCTGAAAGGAAACGATATCAATATGTTAACGTTATCCATCAATGTCATTCTTTTTTCAGTCATATTTATGTGCCCTGCACGGTGGCACTACATAGTGGGCTGCACCCTACTAAAATATATTCAAGCTTCAAATTCAACAAAACATCACGCTATAACAGATCAACCTAAAACAAGCGGTGCCCTCTCTACAACCATTGGTCTATCTTCCATGTTGTGCCATATCCAGCATGGAGGACTTCCAGGGAGCTGGTTTTGATTGCTGCGAGTTTAGCCTATCAAGCTATGGGTTATGTCGGAAGTGAACAGGCAACGGGAAGAGAGATCTTTGGTTTGGGTGGAAAGGCAATTTTGTCTGCACAGGGCCACAAAAAAAAAAAAAAACTTAATATGACTTTGTAATCATTGCATATGGATAATGCTGCCTGCCAATATGAACGGTTCCTGCCTGCCGTCCAAGAATAACAATCTGTATGTCAAAGTACACTCCAACCTAGACCGCGCTACCCCCCCACCTAATTGGTTCCTACCCTCCTCCCAGCCTAACAATGTAACCTCCATCACTGTCCTGTTCCCCGTCCTCCTACCTACTCCCCATCAATTCCATGTCATTTCATCATGGAATGTTTTTTCGTGGGGGGGTTTACCGCAGATTTTTTAATGAAAAAAACTCATGGACATTTTTTTTGCCCCATCCCATTATATTTTTTACCTATTTTCGAACACCCACACCCCATATATATATATATATTTTTCTAACCCCCCTTCCCCTAAAGATTTGATGAGTTTTTTTAAGGTAAAAAATCCACTGTAAAAACCTGGCGTAAAAAACATCCTGTGATGAAAGGACATCGTACCCTCACCAGCCTCCACACACGATCAGCCCTACGACTCAGGAGCCACAAGAACCCTGAAACACCATCCCGAAAAGCAACACTCATCCTATCCGCCCACTCAACCTCTCGCCCTCACGGCCAGCCCCACGTAACATACCCTGCACCCTTGTGCCCGCAAAACACACTAAGCTTGATAACTCCACAGCTACCAACTACCTCCTTTCTCCCTCTCCCATCACACCCTTAGCTACCCACCCAGCCATCAATGCATCCCCCTTCCCTACAAAGACACCGTGCAACCGCAGACTAACAATGTTGCATGCTCGCACACTACCAACTTACTGCCACTCTTTCCCCAGAGTCACATCCTCAAGAAATCGCCTACTCGCGCTGCGCACCCAAACCTCAGCAGCCCCCCTGCCACCACCACCCCTGGTGTAATCAGCAGCCTCCCTATGCAGCCCACCAAACCACTTGCCTCATTCCAATGTGCCCTCATTAATTCCTGCTCCCTCCCAGCACATGCTCTGGAAATCTGTGACCTGCTCCCCGCACACAAACCTGAACCTCTTAGTCATCTCTGAAACTTGGCTACATGAAGCCTCTGGCACCGCCTTATCCTTAGCCCTCCCCCAAGGCTACATCTACCGTCTGGACGCCTACACACCAAAGGTGGTGGAGTGGCCATCATTGCCAAGGAATCCCTCTTCCTACGACAGGTCACCAACTCCTTTGAAGGTAACAGTGACGTTTTGTCCCTCAAACTTACCACCTTCCACTAACTGCACCATCACTATACATATTGTTTCCCGCCCCCCCCCCCCCATCCCCATGGCTGACTTCCATGAGAAACACATACACCTCCTATCTGACAACCTAAAATTCTCCTCCAAGTCCATTCTATTAGGAGACCTGAACCTCGGATTCAATGACCCTGAGGATTCACATGCCAAAGCTCTAGACACCCTGGGGTTCAATCAATCAATCACTAACCCCACCCACTCTAAAGGCTGCATCCTGGACTGGATAGCCAACCACAATTACTCTCTATCCATCTGCTCCAATGCCCCCTGCCCCTGGACAGGCCACCATATCATCCACTTTTACATCCACATGCCTACGATAAAAAAACCTCTCACCACTCAACTACCGCATTCCCCAGTTCAAGGAAAGTAACCAAATCGAGGCTACTGCCCTATGTAGCAACCCCCACTTTCAAACCTCCTTTCTCCAATGATCCCATCGTTCTAGCGGATCTATACAACTCTGCACTAAAGAATGCACTCAATGCCATAGCTCCAGTGTCAGCAGGAAAATCAAAACTGCCAGACACGCAAATGCTTGGTTCACCCCAGAGCTACTGGAACGCTTCTGTTTGTTTGTTTGTTTGTTTGTTTATTTATTTAGTATAGCGCGCAAAACCCAGAGGTAACAGGGCGCAACAGAGGTCAGGAAGATAGGATTACTTAAAAACTTGGTTACAGAATAAGATAGGCATGAGAAAAAGTGCATTGCATTTACAGTTACATTGTGTGGGATGTGCATATATACATATAATTGAGCGAAGGCTTACAAATTTACATATTAATACTGTGCGTAGGGGCAGTTCGGTTGCATTTACATATTTACAAATTTAAGGCTGTGCATGGTAGTCAGGTTATAGCACTGGCATGATCAGATTAGATGGCAGGGTTAGTCGTGAGGATCATTGGCCCGCAGCCAAGTGAGGGTGTTTCGCCTGAAGCTATAGTAGGATTGGTCAGTCCTAATGTGGAGTGGGAGGGCGTTCCAGTGTTGGGCTGCCAGGACAGGGAAGCTGCTGCCGCCGGTTTTCTTTTATCTGAAATTGGGTACCTGCAGGCAGTAGGAATTGATCGATCTGGTGGGGCGGGTGGACGTTTTTTTCTTTATTCTGGATGCGAGATAGGGGGGGGCTGCGTTTTTTAAGCATTTGTGGGTGAGTGATGCCGTTTTGAGGGAGATGCGGTCATGGATTTTAAGCCATTTGTGTTCTCTTCTTTTGTTGGAGATGTGTTCCTTAGAGGGTAGGTTGAGGGCTGTTCTGAGAGCGTTGTTTTGTAGTGTCTGTAGTTTGTTGGTTATGCATTTGTTGGCTCCTAGGTACATGGCGTTGCAATAGTCCAGTCTGGATAGTATTAGGGCGTTAGCTATGATGATGCAGCTAGCTTGGGTGAGGAAGGCTCTACTTGCCCTAATTAGCTTGCATGTGTAGGCGGTGGAGGATGCTAGTGAGTTGACTTGTTTTTTTAGTGACATGGTTGCATCAAGGTGAAAGCCTAGTGTTTTCACTGTTTTGGCCACTGTGATGGTATTGCCATCAATGTTGAAGGCCTTATAGTTGGAACTGAGTTTTTTGAGATTGGTATTGGATCCGAGGAGCAGGATTTCGGTTTTCTCATCATTTAGACATAGACCGTGTGTGGCCATCCATGCCTGAATGATGAGATATATTTTGTTTACCAAGGCCGTATCTGAAGCGTAGTTGCCTGAGAGGGGTATGAGGATCTGGGTGTCATCTGCATAATTGGTATATGAGACACCCAGTCTGTCCAACTTGTCAAATAGGGGCTTGGTAAAGATGTTGTAGAGGGTGGGAGAGACGCAGGAGCCTTGGGGCACCCCACAGGTTATTTTAATGGGGTCTGCTGAGGCTAGGGTGGAGAAGACCCTCATAGTTCGGTTGTCCAGGAATGATTGGATCCAGGCTATGGCCTCTTTCGAGAAGTGGGCTGCTGAGGCCAGGTGTTCGCACAGGACTGCGTGATCCACCAGGTCAAATGCTGCCGACAGATCGAGGAGTAGTAACATGGCAGTGTTCCCTTTGTCGTTAATCTCATTGATCTGGGTTTTAAGATCGATTAAGGCTGTCTCGGTGCCGTGCTTCGGTCTGAAGCCTGATTGGTGGGTGCCTAGTAGTTTGTGAGTTTCAAGATATTGCTGAATCTGCAGGTATGCTACTCTATCTATTATCTTTAACAGGAATGGCACCGTGGTGATGGGCCTGTAATTGGTGGGAATGGCGGGGTCTAGGGTTTGCTTCTTGAGGAGAGGCAGGACCCAAGATTCTTTGAGGTTGCTTGGTATGGTGTTGGAGGAGAAGGATGCGTTGATCAGCTTGGTTATGAAGGGGGCTAGATCCCTAGCAGCATCCTTGATTATCTGGGGAGGGCAGTTGTCGCCTTTGCAGTTAGATGGTTTAAGTGAGGCTATAATTTTTTCTGTTTCTGGGATAGATATTTTGGTAAATCTGAAGAGATTATGGCCTGGACGGTTGGCTGTTTTGTCGTGGTTGCTGGGAGATGCTTCATTGGTGGTGAGAGAGTCGTTTTTCAGAGCGATTTTGGTTTGGAGACTTTTGATTTTATTAGTTAGGGCGTTTTGGACGCTGGTGCACCATGCTTTATCCTTAATTATATTGTCTGGTGGGGGTATAGGGGATTCTAATTCCCTTAGTATAGCAAATAGTTCTCTGGTGTTGGAGCTCGATTTTTCGATTCTTTCATTGAATAGTTTCTTTTTTGTGAGTAGAATTTCTTTTTTGTAGTTGTTTGCACAAAGTTTGAGTTGTGATTTGTTCTCTTCTGTAGGGGAGTTGCGCCATTGGCTTTCAAGTTTCCTTTTGTGCAGTCTAAGTTCTTTCAGATGTGGGGTGAACCAGGTGTTCAGGTGGGCTTGCTGTTTGCTTTTTTGCAGTTTTAGAGGGGCAATGATGTCTAGTCCTTTTTTTATGGTATTGTTATAGTTTTCTACTAGGAGTTCTGGTTTTAGATTATCGGGGAGAGCATTGAGGGTTGGCAGTAGTAGTGGTAGGAGGTTGTCAGGGGTTATGTTTTTTTTTGCTCTAGTGGGTAGTGGTGGTGCCATGATTTTTCCTTTGTTGACTTCTCTATTGAGAGATAAGGTGAAGTCAATGAGGTAATGGTCTGTCCAGTGCTGGGGAGTGGTTTTGGTAATGATGGTGTCGCAGTTTAGAGTGGCGATCCAGTCCAAGGTCCTACCTTTATTATGGGTGGGGGTGAGCACTCTTTGGATTAGGCCGTGTTCATCTAGCATGTTGGCTATAGCTTGTGCTGATTTGTCGTCAGGGTCGTTTAGTCCTAGATTCAAGTCGCCTAGTAATAATATTTGGGTGGTGTCTTTTGTGTTGTTGGCTAGGAGGCTGGATAGGTCTGCTTCGAATGAGCCAATGGGGCCGGGTGGCCTATATATTAGAAGGATGGTTAAGGTGCGACAGTTGGAAATGGGTAGTTTGGCTACTAGGAGTTCGCAGGATTTGAGAGGTGTTTGGGGCAGTGGTCTTAGCTCGAGGTTTGTTTTAGCTATGATGGCTAGGCCGCCTCCTCTGTTGTTGGGCCTGTCCATTCTGATTATTTGGTAATTTTCTGGAATGGCTATTGAGAGTGCTGGGCCTGCTGCTTCGTGCAGCCATGTTTCAGTGATAGCTAGGAGGTCGAGGTTGTTTGAGGATAAGGTGTCTGCTATTTCTGTGGCGTGGGCCATTATCGATCTGGCGTTGATCAAAGCTCCGGATATAGTGGTAGTGTTGGGTGTATCCTGGATTGTTATAGGGATGAGTTTGGGTTGGGTGGGGTTGTAGCAGGGTGTGATGTGGCTCGGGTGGATTTTGGTGTGTTGCAGGGTGGGTCTCTTGTTGTGGTAGATGGGCTCGTAGAGACGGGGTAGTCTGGCTCGTAGTCTAGTGTTTCTTTCTAGGGTTGGACAGGGTGCATTATCTGCAGGGTACATGGTTATGGTGGCAATGACGATGGTAAGGTGTAATATATGTATGAGGAGATACAGTAGGGTGGCTGTTTGGCTCTTGCTGAGGTACATTGTACGGTTTGGCATATGTAGATAGACAGGGGGTTTACCTGAATTCACAACTCAGGCTAAGAATGGCATGTGCAAGTAGATGCAAGTAGGCAAGGGGTTCACCTAAGAACAGTAATCACATTTAGGCTAAAAATGGCATGTGCAGGTAGATGCAAGTAGGCAAGGGGTTCACCTAAGAACAGTAATCACATTTAGGCTAAAAATGGCATGTGCAGGTAGATGCAAGTAGGCAAGGGGTTCACCTAAGAACAGTAATCACATTTAGGCTAAAAATGGCATGTGCAAGTAGATGCAAGTAGGCAAGGGGTTCACCTAAGAACAGTAATCACATTTAGGCTAAAAATGGCATGTGCAAGTAGATGCAAGTAGGCAAGGGGTTCACCTAAGAACAGTAATCACATTTAGGCATGTGCAAGTAGATGCAAGTAGGCAAGGGGTTCACCTAAGAACAGTAATCACATTTAGGCTAAAAATGGCATGTGCAAGTAGATGCAAGTAGGCAAGGGGTTCACCTAAGAACAGTAATCACATTTAGGCTAAAAATGGCATGTGCAAGTAGATGCAAGTAGGCAAGGGGTTCACCTAAGAACAGTAATCACATTTAGGCATGTGTAAGTAGATGCAAGTAGGCAAGGGGTTCACCTAAGAACAGTAATCACATTTAGGCATGTGCAAGTAGATGCAAGTAGGCAAGGGGTTCACCTAAGAACAGTAATCACATTTAGGCTAAAAATGGCATGTGCAAGTAGATGCAAGTAGGCAAGGGGTTCACCTAAGAACAGTAATCACATTTAGGCTAAAAATGGCATGTGCAGGTAGATGCAAGTAGGCAAGGGGTTCACCTAGGAACAGTAATCACATTTAGGCTAAAAATGGCATGTGCAGGAAGATGCAAGTACGCAAGGGGTTCACCTAAATTTGGTAGTCATATTTGGGCTAGAAATGGCTGCAGACATATAAGTAACTCTGCAAGTTGGACCAGTTAGTAGAAAAAGACTACCACATGGGCGGGGGGGCGCACCACTGTATTGTGGGTTTCGAATGATACCAAGAAGGATCTGTGGTGTATGAGTAAACATGTATTCGTGTCTACTGTACTTGCTTCTTGAGTACTATAGAATGATAGCTGTTCAGTAAATGAGATCGCTCCAATCACACATTAAGAAATGCGTACAATTTGTTTGGCGTTAGAAAATGTCAGAGTTTCCGCAACTGGTGATTGTTACCGCTTCTGTCGTTAGAAAATCAACAATTACAAATGTAGGTGTATCGCTTCAATTATTTTTTTATAAGAGCTTAGCCATCTTATGTAGTTAAGCATTACTCACCAAGACAGTTCAGTTAAGCTGACAGGTACCATGGTGCTGTGCATGGCCAATGTACCATGCATGTTTAGAATCAGTATAGTGCGGCTGAGGGCGTCTCCAGCTTCTGATAGTGAGAGATCCTGGAGTTGAAAGGGCAGAGATCCTGGCCCCTGGCTCCTAACAGGCACCCAACAGGCCTTTGAGCTGGCCGCCGGCGTGATCCGCCTGCCGGCGGTTACAGCTGATGTTAATGAGGCTCAGCCTCGGTTTCAGGCCGCGCTGCGCCCGGCATGGGCGAGTCAGGCGGCGTGTGGGGACAGGGTCAGGCAGGCCCTGTCCGTGTTCCTCCCCGCTTGTCGCGTGGTTCCTCTGCTGGGCTGGGGTGCTGGGGGGGCTCCTGCCCTCGCCCCACGATGAGGAAGAGTGGAGTGAGGGGGTGAGCAGGCACCCAACAGGCCTTAGAGTGGCCTTTGAGCTGGCCGCCGGCGTGATCCGCCTGCCGGCGGTTACAGCTGATGTTAATGAGGCTCAGCCTCGGTTTCAGGCCGCGCTGCGCCCGGCATGGGCGAGTCAGGCGGCGTGTGGGGACAGGGTCAGGCAGGCCCTGTCCGTGTTCCTCCCCGCTTGTCGCGTGGTTCCTCTGCTGGGCTGGGGTGCTGGAGGGGCTCCTGCCCTCGCCCCACGATGAGGAAGAGTGGAGTGAGGGGGTGAGCAGGCACCCAACAGGCCTTAGAGTGGCCTTTGAGCTGGCCGCCGGCGTGATCCGCCTGCCGGCGGTTACAGCTGATGTTAATGAGGCTCAGCCTCGGTTTCAGGCCGCGCTGCGCCCGGCATGGGCGAGTCAGGCGGCGTGTGGGGACAGGGTCAGGCAGGCCCTGTCCGTGTTCCTCCCCGCTTGTCGCGTGGTTCCTCTGCTGGGCTGGGGTGCTGGGGGGGCTCCTGCCCTCGCCCCACGATGAGGAAGAGTGGAGTGAGGGGGTGAGCAGGCACCCAACAGGCCTTAGAGTGGCCTCCTTGAAATGCACCGCCCTCTCCACTTGGTAAACTAACCCACTTGAATCCACAAAACTAGAATTCAACAAGATAGCCACACAATACAAAAAGGCAATCATCTCGCCCAAATCCGCCTCCTTCAATACTAGGATTACCAATGCAAAATCTGGAACTAAGAAAATCTTTGCCATCTTCAGAGAACTAGAATCACCAGCTCCTACCACGCAGGTCATAACTAAAGACGAATCGTGGTGTTCTAACTTCCAAACCGTCATGCTCAACAAACGTAACCTTCTGCAGAGCACAATCCCAACCAGAACACATTGCCTCACCCTCAGCCACACCCACCACTAACCCCTCTGCCCAGGAGGATATCCCCCTCTTCTCCTTCAATGATGTCACAGAACTTAGTCCTCACCCTCCTAAAACACCTCAAACCTTCGAACTGCAAAGGTGATGACTGTCTAGCCACGATCATTAAAGACTGCTATCACACTAGCCCTGTTTCTCACAGCAGTTATCAATGCCTCCTTTCCCTCTGGACTGGTCCCTCCTAGCATTAAGGAAGCCTGGGTACGACCACTTCTAAACAAGCTGTCACTTTACCCGGCCTCCTCTAAACAACTACAGACCCATAACTACTGTCCCTTTCCTTTTAGAAATCGTTGACAAATCACTGGTCCAACACTTCCTCGAAAACAAACCATATCCTGGGCCTACGTCAATCCGGCTTTCGCCCTGGTCACGGCACAGAATCTGCTCTGCTTGACCTTAAAAAGCAACTTGATATAAAGGATGCAGGCAAGCCTGCCCTACTCCTCTTCTTGGACTTATCAGCCGCATTTTACCTAGTGGACCACAACATTCTTTGTCACCACCTCACTTCCTCAGCACACTTCTCACCTAATGCCACAGCCTGGATCAGCTCATTCCTGCAAGGAAGAGCCATGAGAGTGTTCTCAGATCAGGCGTGTGGAGCTCCCATCACCATCCACTGCTGAGTCCCTCCGGGATCCTATATCTCTCCCACTCTCTACAACATTTCCACTAAGGCTCTATTTGACATCCTAGATTCCATTGGTATAGCTTACACTAAGTATGCTGATGACACCCAAATCCTACTCCCACTCTCCAGTAACTACGAAACTGACGCCAAGGCCCTCAACACTGCCTACTCCACTATTGAGGCCTGGATGTCAGCCAACCGTTTCTGCCTCAACAGTGATAAGACTGAAATCCTCCTAGTAGGCTCACAGGAAACCCTAAACATACTTACCAACCAATACAGCACTTTCACAATTGATAACATACAGATCCTGGTCTCCCCATCGGTAAAACCTTAGGAGTCTACCTCAATGCCACCCTCTCCATGTCACGTCAAGTCAGCGCCATCGCCTCCTCAGCTGCCTACTACACCAAATTGATTAACGCAGCCAAACCCCTCTTATCCACTGAGAACTGCCTCTCCATCACCAGAGCCATAATAGGCTCAAGACTGGATTACTGCAACATCCTCTTTGCTGGCACTACAGCAAAAAACCTAATGAAACTCCAAATAATCCAAAACAATGCACTTCGAGCAGCTCTCAAAATTCTCGCGGATGCCGCGGAGGACGTATCTATTAAAGTTTCCTGGCAATAAACTGTGGGATGTACATCTTTGCTTTAAGCTAAATTTGATGTACACCCATGAAAGGACATTGAAATGGGGAAATAAATCTGCAGCAGATGCTCCTGTACGGAGCCGCTTTTGTAATGAATCAGAACAAAAATAAACCCTAAAACATCTTGTAATCTACTGAAAACACTTTGATAACTGGGACCTGGCATGATCGGTACGACGTTGCTAGCCAGGGAATGGTTGTGGATGGCATGTATGTGGGGATATACAACAAAAACCATATTGGCTCTTTCAAAACGTCTTGTGCTGTTAAATGTAGAACTGGAAAAAATGATATCACAAGTATGAAGAATGCCAGTATTTCTGCTTTGAATAAACTTAAAAACACTTAATGTTGTTTTGTGTTTTATGTATAACTTTGGTTTATTGTTTATGAGAAACCAATTTATGTGTCTGGATTTTGTGATAGGTGTTTGCTGGTCATCCACTCTGATTATGTGGTTTATACATCACTTTGATGATGTACACTATGAAGGATGAAATTCATTAAGAAGGACTCCTCCACAGTAGTTGTCAAGTGAATGTTCTGTTGACAAGTCTATGTATACTCGCAGTATTATTGTGAGATGCTTGTTTATTACGCATAGTGGAGACTGAGATCTACACATTCAGGTAGAGCACTGCTCTGTATTGCAGATGAAATTTAACAGGATGTAATCTATGAGAACGGTTGTTATGTGAATGGATCTCTTCCTTCTCTGAGGCTAGTATTTTGTTTTATATTATGGTTTACCGTGATAAGAAGATTGTGTTTTTAACCTTTGTTTATTACATACTGTTGATGTTGTAAGAGTTTGTTGAGCAAACTAATAAACAACTAATAAAAAAAAAAGATCTGCCGCCAGACACGTAGCCCAATGGCTCCCCTTCAAAGAACGGGTCCTATTCAAAACTCTTGCCGTCACTCACAAGTGCATCACTCACACAGCCTCCCTTTACCTTGCCTCGAAAGTAATGAGAACAGGCTCTTCCAGACCCACAAGAACACCACCACCACTCCCACCGTCTCATAATCCCCAAGTCGAGTCAAACAAGCCAAAGCAGGTGGCGCTAGCGTCCCTTTAATTGCTGCCAAACAATGGAATTCCCTGCCACTCACCCTTAGAAACGAACCCTCACACCTTGCATTCTGCAAAGCACTCAAAACCTGGCTGTTTAACTAACCTCTGCCTACACTCCCGCTCTGCGCATCACGCCTGCGTACTCATGTTCCCTGTAACCTATTGAACTGGGTACACGTCATATGCTTTGTCATGCACCACTGTAACTAGTTCTTGCACCACTGTAACCAATGCACCTACAGTTGTTAGATCTAATACTCTCTGGATGGGTTGCAAGTTGTCCTCCTTTACTCAGTGCAATAGGGGGCATCCCTGGGCAAGAGGCAGGGGGGGGGGGGCAAAGAGGAGAGAAAGGGAAGATGGGGGCATGGAGTGCACTCAGGACAGGAGACAAACTGCTGCAGAAGCAAAGAACACCCTGTGCAGAGAGACATGCATATATCACAGCAGCTATTTACCTTCTGTTGCCTGCGGGACACTGCAACGCACCAATAGTGTATTCAGGTCTGGAGAAAGAAAATATTACCATAGGATTAATTAATCTCCAAGAATGTACACCACATCCAGAGAAAATATATTTAAGAAATATCCAAAGAGGGAGCTGCCTCGCCCCCTATAAATCACAAACACAGGGGAAAGGCTTAACAGAAGGATCGTGAAGGAACAGCAGAGACAAGTCAACATTACCCTAAAAGGACACTTTTCTCACCACAAGCGCGTGCAATAGTCCTGTCACTCAGCTGCGGTAAATTATGCCATGGGATTGCTTCAGAGCTTGTGCAGCATTTTCCCTTTAACAATAGAGCAAGAGATGGGGGGGGGGCAGGAGGAAGCAGGAACGCAGCCACGGCTCAGAAGACTGAGCTACCTAGCGCCTTGGGCAGCGAGGCTGGGGTGCAGCGCTGGAGGACAGACATGCGCAGTGCTGAGTAGACACCATAGAGCATGCGCAGAAAGGGCGAACGGGAAGTAGGAACTCATAGCTGAAACTAAACCCAAGGAGCATGCGCAGAAAGGAGACACCGGAAGTAGGAACTCACAGCTGAAACTAAACCCAAGGAGCATGCGCAGAAAGGAGACACCGGAAGTAGGAACTCACAGCTGAAACTAAACCCAAGGAGCATGCGCACAAAGTAGACACCGGAAGTAGGAACTCACGGCTGAAACTAAACCCAAGGAGCATGCGCAGAAAGGGGGAACGGGAAGTAGGAACTCACAGCTGAAACTAAACCCAAGGAGCATGCGCAGAAAGGGGGAACGGGAAGTAGGAACTCACAGCTGAAACTAAACCCAAGGAGCATGCGCAGAAAGGGGGAACGGGAAGTAGGAACTCACAGCTGAAACTAAACCCAAGGAGCATGCCCAGAAAGGAGACACCGGAAGTAGGAACTCACAGCTGAAACTAAACCCAAGGAGCATGCGCAGAAAGGGGGAACGGGAAGTAGGAACTCACAGCTGAAACTAAACCCAAGGAGCATGCGCAGAAAGGAGACACCGGAAGTAGGAACTCACAGCTGAAACTAAACCCAACGAGCATGCGCAGAAAGGAGACACCGGAAGTAGGAACTCACAGCTGAAACTAAACCCAAGGAGCATGCACAGAAAGGGGGAACGGGAAGTAGGAACTCACAGCTGAAACTAAACCCAAGGAGCATGCGCAGAAAGGGGGAACGGGAAGTAGGAACTCACAGCTGAAACTAAACCCAAGGAGCATGCGCAGAAAGGAGACACCGGAAGTAGCACGCTCGGGCTGAAACACCATCTACCCAAGGAGCATGCGCAGAAAGGAGACACCATTGAAGCGGCGCGCACGAAGCTAAAACACAACTCGATGGTACAAGTGACATGCGCAGAGCTCAGATACTGAGAAAATGAGCATGCGCAGAAACGAGATCCGGGAAGCAGCACGCTCACAGCTGAAACATGTACCCAAAGAGCATGCGCAGAAAGAAGACGCCGGTCATATGTGCATCTACAGGTCTCAAGAGTGTCCATACAACGTTGCCAAAATAAACATGAGGTCCACTTTCCTAAGCAGAGCACATTTCCAAAAACCGAATGGTTCATTTAAAGTGCATACTGGTTTTAATCCAGTTAGCCATTTCTTACCCATGCTTCTGGCCAGTCATTCACACGGACCAGTTCGTAGTGTACTTAGAAACAATGCTATGTGATGCCACTTCCTGTGATGTCACGATGGGGGCGTGGTCAAATTACATCACTTCCTGTGATGTCACACGGGGGCGTGGCCAAATAACATAACTTCATGTGATGTCACTCTTGGAGGAGTGACCTAGTGATGTCACTTTCACTACGCCTGGCATTTTGGTGAAATGACATCCCTGCTTCCGCCTCTTCCAAGATTCGCCCTCCACGGCTGCTGAGGCTGGGGGTTGTGTCTCCTCAGGGTAGAAGTGGACACTGTGCTCTCCCTGGGGTGGAATGGTTTGGTTTCTAGGCACCCTTGGTCCGGGGTGCTTGTTCAGATCCTTCCATTGGACGTTACGGGCATGCCCCAAGATGGGGTTGCCCAGGGCATTCCCCAGGTGCTCTGCTGCTGCACTGTTCACAGGGAGTGGAACGGGTTGCCATGTCCCGTTTTGTGGCGACACTCTCTTCCTCGCATCGCCCGCCTGGTGGGGCGGTTTTCGATGTCGGCAGTTAAGGCAGCGGTTCAGGACGCTGTGGATCGCAAGGTTGCATCTGGGTTACGGAATGCATGCTGTTGCTACCCTGTCCCTCTGTACATCTGTCTGCAAGTCCTCTGCAGCCACTCTACACGGGTCCTGTGCTGTTGGGTGGCTCCTTGGAGGTGTCGGTTCACTATGTAGGAACGTAGGTTCCCAGCCTATGTTCATGCGGACGAGGTCTGACGACACTCGTCCTCTGCTCTCCCACACACGACTCGCCCTTCGAGGCTGGTTTAGAAGTCCGGCTGGTACATTGGGCTGGCGGGCGTTCTTCACGGACCTAGTGGTCTTCCGCTGCCTGGCCTTGTTAGGACTTCTATCAATTCTGGCAGCATTGGAGGAAACAGAATCCTTACTGGGTATTTAGCCCTTCAAAATGGTGGCAGCTTGGTGCACTGCTCAGACGATCTGGTAACATTGTAGTTGTTTACAAAATGGCGCCCTGATGCAATCCATCCCAAGGATCGTTGCCACAGAGTGAAACAGCAGAAGAAGCAGCCCAATGGTGAACACCTTGTGTCGCTTCGTTTTTCCCCACTAAGCATTGACGCTGTTACTCTACCCTGTTTTCTATTCCCTGTTTTTCTCTTAGCCCTTCTGTATTGCCTTTGCCATATTCCTCCTTTGCCCTCTGTCTGCCTGCTCTGCGAAGTAAGTTCTGTGAAGGAAACAGAGTTCCTATTCACTGTCCGATTGTTTCAGTTGCCGCTTTGGCACCTCGGTGCGTTTCTTTTACATCGAGGCAAGTAACGGATAACATCAGTTCGCCAGAGCAAGGAACCATACCATCATCTTCTCTGAAGATACAATGCCTCTGACAAGGGTTTTCCCTGTATGGGTTTTCCCCCTGGCCATCGCCCATAGAGCACACACGGCCACCCTATTCAAATTGGGCTACGTGAATGCTCTTGTGCCATTTTCTAATCAAATCTCTCTGGGTTGAAACACCAGGTGATCTACGACGAGATTACAGGTTAGCCTCCGACTGCACATCCTTACACCAAGCGACGCCAGCTCCATCACAATGGAACAAATGCAACAAGTATTAGCAGCTCTTCAAGATCTCACCCAGGAAGTGCAACATCTGAAGAATGAAAATGCTGCGCTTTGACAAATGGTTGCAGCTGCACCCATACGAACTGAGCTGCCTCCAACCTCCCTCATTTTGTGGAATTTCGCAGAAAATCCAAAGAAACTCAAGGAGTTCTTGGAATCATGTGTTGTACAGTTTACTTTGAATCCCTCCTATTTTCCCACAGATCACTCTAACGTGAGTTTTATTCTATCCAACTTGGCAGGAAGTGCCCTGGCAACACCCCTTGTAATCACCAACAATCAAATCCTGGATTCATGTTCTGCCTTTGTAAATAGTCTTCAGGCAATGTTTAGCCAACAAGAACTCACTGTCTCCACCCAGAAAAATCTACTCAAAAGAAGACAAGGGTCATTAGATGTGCTGACTTACAGCACCAATTTCAAACAAATGGCCGGG
The DNA here is from genome assembly GCF_040938575.1 of Ambystoma mexicanum. Taxonomy (NCBI): domain Eukaryota; kingdom Metazoa; phylum Chordata; class Amphibia; order Caudata; family Ambystomatidae; genus Ambystoma; species Ambystoma mexicanum. The sequence goes on along the minus strand of NC_090933.1, from coordinate 1,388,131,256 downwards.
GAGAACGCCTGGCCTGATGATGCTTTGGTAACACTTTTTCGACAAGGGTTGTCTGAGGAACTCAAAGATGAGGTCTCCTGTGTGCCAAGACCTCCAAATCTGAAAGAGATGATTGCATTAACGCTACAGATCGATTTTCGTTTGCAAGAGCAGCAATCCAAAAGTCTTAAAGGACGCCTGCAGAAGACGGCCAAAGCTTTTCATTCTAGTCCTCGCCAGCACTCAGAATAGGAGCCCATTCAGGGTGGTATCGCCCGTGGAACTTTGACTCTGGAAGAACGCAATAGGCGCAGGACTCTCGGCCTCTGCATGTATTGTGGATCTTACAAGCATTTGTTAAGGATTGTCTGATCACCCCACCTCAACTGACGGGAAACACCAGACCCCATCCATAATGGGAACCACGGACAAGGGGAAAGCTGTATGTTCTCACGCTCACAATCCTCAGGATACCCTCATGATGGTTCTTAAAGTAGAGTTGCATCTCCAGGACAAGATCATTCATGATGTTCCTGCCCTCATCGATTATGTCTATAAACAAGGAAAGGGGTCCTGCCTATGTAATTTCTAATCTATTGCACTTTATTCTAATGCAGTTATTACTTCTTGTAGGGCTGCCTGCCAGCATATCATTAGTTGGCAAGCAATGCCTCGCTGTGTGCAGAAAATACAGTGGAAAGCTCAAAAGAGAATGGTGTTCAGTTTATTACTAATGACTGACCCATTTTTTGAAATATATTCATGTTTTAAAATATTTGCACTTTGTAACATATGTGAAAAGCGCACAACTTGAAAATCACAGAGTGCAGTACATATCATCTCCTGGATCTGGACATTTTACAAATGATATGTAAAGTTTGGCTAATGAACATCAGAGATTTACTTCATGCTAACCCTCATAACAAAACTCAACATAGGCATTGCTTCATGCCTTTGCAACTTGTCACATCATTTGAAAAACATACAGATGTCAAATGCAGTCACAGCAGTGTTCGTTATTTTCACAGGTGAACATGGAGTTCCTAAACAAAACCAAATGCATTACTTTGTGTGGCTTTGACATGCGGAAGTTCCAAATAGAGAAATGTTCTAGTGTCTTTCATAGATGAAAATCTATTCAATGTGTTTCATCCTGGTGGTATAACCTTCACGAGGTTTACTTTACACCAAAAGTCAATTTTCAGCCAGGCTTTTGATGCGACTATCTTCCCATAAGGAGTCCATCACATTTGATCTAATAAAGGCAGCACATTACCCAATTATTTTGGATCTTCCTTGGCTTCGGCAACACAACCCCTATGTGAATTGGGCAGCTGGTACCATATTTTTGGGCTCAGAGTATTGGCTTCGACATTGCCTTTATGAAATAGCCATCTGCTTTCAAACTCAACTGAAAACCAATGAGAACAGATCTATATCCCACCTCCAAAAATTGCCCAAAGAGTACCATGCTTATCAACAGGTATTCTTAGAAGACGAATACAAGTAGTTACCTCCACATCGAGTAGAGGACTGTTCCATTGAGATCTTGCCCAACACTCAAGTTCCTTTCGGTATGATGTATACTCTCTCTGAGCCAGAGAAAGAGGCCTAAGGTGCATACCTACAGACTTACCTTCAAAACGGGCTGATAATGGTGTTGAAATCCCCTTAGGGTGCATTGATATTCTTCATCCCAAAGAAAGACACTTCAGAATTACATCCATGTATTGATTACAGGAGCTTGAATAAGATTACAGTAAAGGATAAATACCCTCTTCTCTTGATCCTGGACATTTTGGAGGCCGTCCGAGGGGGTTTTGATATGTACAAAGTTGAATCTTAGAGGCGCATAGCATCTCCTCCGGTTTCATAGTGGCAACGAGTGGAAAACAGCATTTGGCCCTCCCTTCTGCCACTACGAATACCGTGTCATGCTCTTCGGATTGGCTAACGCCCGCCTTATTTTCAGCGATTTATGGATCACCTTTTTTCAGATCTCTGTTAGGCAGAAACCTGTGCAGTTCCCTTAGGGACAACTGCAAAAGATTTAAGACTACCGGTGTTAGCAGTAAACCCACTTGGTAGCAGTCTGTACCACCCAGATTTACCTCGTAGCTGTGGCTGAGCAGTCAGACTTCCCTCAAGAAGAGTTAGGCAGTATGCAAAGTATACTCAATAGGCACTCAGATACAATAATACAAGCAAACACTCACCAGAGCTTTGGTATCAAAGTATATAATTATTTATTTATAAACACACAGTTGAAACACTCCAGCACTCTTAATGTAAAATATTCTAAACACAGTTACTATTATGATATATACACCCCTTTTTCCCTTATTGGAAAATCACAGTAAGACACCACTTATGTTCATACAGAGGTGAGGGCTTAACTAGATTGCACTATACTAAGGTTGTGAAAAAGGGAGGGAAAAAGACAGAATATGCAGGATTGCACCACTCTACGATTCGGGAACACTATTAGCAAGGCAGAGAGCAAAAAGTCACTGGTGAGCCAAAGTCCAAAGGCTGGGCCCACTCTTAGAGAGAGCAGAGCACAAATGCGCCCAAGATCACACAGTTACACTAGGCTTAGAAAGTCTTGCAGAGAGTTCAGAGAAGAGTTTAGAGAGGCTTAGAAAAGTTTAGCCAGGGTGTCCCAGGCTAACCCAGGTTCGAAAGCCGGGGGCTAAATCTACCCCGTACAGTCGGTTGCAAGGGAAGCCAGGCGGGACACGGTACCTTAAGTGGGAAGGATCCTCCAGCGGTGGCAGTTGTTCCTGGTAGTGGTTGCAAGTTGCGGCGTCGTCCAGGGGAAGAGAAGATCTCGACGTGGAGGAAAGATGCAGGTCGTGGCACTACCAGGGCAGAAACCAGCCGCGGAGTTTTCCGGTAAAAGGTGGTACCTTTATCTCGCGGTCGTGGTAAAACGTGGTATCCCGGTTGCCGGGGTGCTTAGCACGGGCAAGGCGGCCACGAGATACGTCGGGAAAGCTAAAAGACGGTGAAACGTGTTATCCCCACCAGTCAAAGGAAGAAGACTCTCCGGCGGGAGATCTCCTCTGTCGTTGGGAAAAGTGGTGAGACGGTCCAGCAGGGCTCCACCGGTCGTGGTGTCGTGGCAGGTCGGCTCAGCTTCTCCCTCGTCGGATTCTTAGGTCCTGTGGCAACTTCTGAAGTTCCAGTCCCCAAAGTCCTGCTTTTATGCAGCAAACCCCCATTCACTCAGCCTAGCTGTCACTCAAACATGCTAAGTGGTGAGCCGGCCGGCTCACCACTTGGGCCAATTAGGACGGAGTGCGACTTGAGTTGCCTAGGCAACTCAGTCCAGGGTGCCTAAATTCCCCTCCACCCCTCCTAAGTACCCCAGACATAGTGGCACCACTTTGGAGGGCTTCTGTGGAGAAGCCCGCCAAAAAGTGGAACAAAGGGCTCAACTTGGGTTGGAGTCACAGAAGAGAACACAAACGCCATTTTAGAATCAAGTTTTGGCAAAAAATACCAACCGGAGAATTAATATTAATTAAATAAACCGGCGGTATGTTCGAGGCTACCGTAAATAATTAAATAAAGATAGTAGCCTAAACAATGGGAAATCCCATAGGAAAATATTCGCGGTTGAATATAAAAAGTAGTATCCACTGCCACCAGCCAAAACTGGATCAGGGGGGACGAAGACGTGCCCCCTCGACTAACAGACCCTGGGGCAATCGAATTGCCCCAGCCAGTACGTCCACAATATGATGGTGTTACACTTCAGACTTCCCCGCCGGCATCCTTGCGGAATACAACTTCTTTACAGGCTCCTCTATGGTCCAGGTACAAGCTACCATGGCGTCTGTACAAACGTCGACGCACTCCATGTCACCTGACACGCCTTGTACGTGGAAGACGTACAGCAAGCCACGCCCCTCTTACGACTATAAAACCACCGTCTTCCAAGGGGCTCGTTGCTGCTAATTAGCGTTACCAGCTACACGCGGTTTCATCCGTTTCCTCTTCGTGTCTCCCTACACAAATTCTTATCTGAACTCCTGGTTTTGACCTTTTGCCTGAAAATTGGATTGCTTCGTCTCCTCCCTTATTCTTGTCGTGATCGTCTGGTTGTTGGACTCGGAACGCTACTGGATACGGCTCTCTTCTGTGTCTTGCGGTTCTTCCCTGGTTGCCGCTCTGCACTTCAATTTGCTGTCTACATCCGGATCATCTCAACAACTACTCAACTATACTTGTGTACTCAGGTACATATCTATTGTCTTCCATGGACATTGTCTTCTGTTGGATTCTGGGACATTGAGTGACTTTCCTGTGAGATTTCTCTTCAGTGCATATGAACGCTTTCCTGAACTGCACCAACCCGGCCCTAGTGTGTCCCTCGTGCCGTTCGGGGTTACTTACCTATACTAACTTCCCTGTTTGTTATTTTCTCCTGTCGTTGTCTTCAGAATCCTGGACTCCTCTTACTCCATTTATCTTTACTCAGGTCAGGTGTCATCAATTCTATAGCTAAAGTGGGAACCGATATTGATTTAGATCAATTCCACTCATTCGTGTTATTCTTTGTAGATTATCCCGGGGAAACGCAACTTCACTCCAATATCCATATAGGTAGTTGTCCAATCATTTTAACTGTTCTAATCACTTGTTTAACATCAACACTGTCTAATATCTTGGTATTCTTTTGCAGCGTTGGTATTGGCGGTGTGTGTTCTCCCCGCTCTTTTACTCAATTGACACCTCTGTCTGTTCTAACTGAAACGGCAGAACGGTACATTGTGGAAAAGAGCCCCTCTTTGAGGAAGCCTGAGTCTTGTACTCAGGGGAGCTGGGATGGAAGGCTGAATTCGGAATTCTATACTACCAACACCTCCAAGGTTGTGTTCTCCGCATCTTCGGCCTATTTGGAGTGGTAAGTAACAGATGGTTTGTACTGGTTCTGTTCAGAATTTAAGACTAGTAAAGTCAATGGTGACTTTACATGCCCTGGGAGACAGTAGTCAGTCCCAGGGTATGGAGTCTATACTGGGGGGTCACTATGACACCCCTGTGTTACTGCACGGAGGGTGCTGTGTAACACACATCACAAAAACACATGAAACCCAATGGAGTAAAAGACCCCATAGCCCATTAAACACATCTAGATTCAAAGAAACACACTCAAATCATGTCCAAGAGTGAGGGTAAAAGAGTCTCACTCTTGGCAGGAGAAACAAAATAAACCCCAAAAATCCAGCAAAGCTGCTGGGGACTCACTAGGTTAGGAAATTCAGCCTACACAGAGAATTCTCCCTAACAATCTCATATTTCATTCAGTAGTCGTTTATCTCGACAACATTCTAATATTTCCCAGAAATCTTCAAGAACATCAAATCGATGTATCAGAAGTGGAAAAACGTCACATTCACAAAACATCTGTTAGTTATTTGGCTTTCATTCCATCTTCTGATGGAGCTTCCATGGATCCCTCAAAGGTGCAGGCTATTTTGCAATGGAAAGTGCCCGCTTTGGTTAAAGACATACAAAGCTTCCTGGGCTTTACAAACTTTTATAGGAAATGTTTTCCTAATTTTTCTTATAAAATCCTTCCCTGACTGCTCTTTTGAAGAAGGGAGTCCATTTCTCATGGAACAACAGAGCGAGACAGGCGTTTCGAGTGTTAAAAGCCCATTTCACAAGAGCTCCTTTATTACGCCACCCAAACCAGAATAGACCATTTATTCTGGAAACGGATGCTTCAAACGCTGCAATTGGAGCCGTTCTTAAACAACTTTTCTAAGATGATTGTGAACACCCCATTGCTTATATCTCCAAGCCTCTATCAGGCTCGGAACAGAATTATACCGTCTTGGAAATTGAACTTTTAGTGATAAAAAAACCTGTACCGAATGGCGACATTTGTAACTGGGTTCCAAATATCAGGTGACTGTGAGAATGGACCATCGCAATCTAAAAGTTCTACAGCAACATGAATGTCAAAACAGTAGACAGGCCTGTTGGCATATTTTATTTCTCTTTGTGATTTTCTTTTCACCTTTCTGCCTGTCACGAGAATCAAATGGCGGACGCATTATCTTGCACCGACTCTGAAGCCGGAGTTCCTCATCAGCAACAAAAGCTGCTTCCCAAAGCTTCTTTTCTATTTACTGACTCCACCTTTCTCCAACAGGTGAAACAAGCAACTAATCTTTGAGACCCATTGATATTAGCCACCATGGAACAGTACGGGTTGTAAGGGGGAGCATGTTTCATGGTCAGACGCTTTACATACCCATCTCAACCTTACAACAAGAGGTACTATACATGGGCCATGATGTGAAGACAGCGGGTCATCGTTGAGTTTGTGTAACCTTGGAAAACATCATCAGATATTTCTGGTGGCCCAACCTCAACAACGAAGTTAGAGACTACGTAGCCTCTTGTGCCATTTGTCAGCAAAGAAAGACACCTCGTAGGCTCCCCTTGGGAAAATGAACACAGCCTCCTTTACCATCCCATCCATGGCAACACATCAGTACTGATTTAATTGTTAATCTACCCCTTTCTGACGGTCAGACTACAATCATGGTGATGGTAGACTCTCTTACTAAGATGGCTCATTTCATCGCTCATCCGTGTATTCCTACTGCCAAACGTATGGCCGAAGTTTTTCTTCATTCCCTCTTTCCTCTTCATGGCTTGCCGACTACCATAATCTTGGATCGAGGGACACAATACACCTCTACTTACCGGAAACTATTGTGTAATAAGCTTGGGATTCAGAGAGCCCGGACCTCTGACTATCACCCACAGTCGAACAAACAAACCGAAAGGCTGAACCAGTCACTCACACAATACTTACAGTGTTTCACATCAGCATCATAGGACAACTGGGCTGCCCTACTACCATTTGCTGAATATGCTTATAATCACTTGATTCATACCTCTACCGGACTCACTCCTTTCTTTTGCACCTACGGTTATCACCCTGCATGTGTACCTTCCGAGACCCCTTCAGACACCAAGGTTCTTTCACTAATGAACTAGTTGATAAGATCCAAACAGGCCATACCACTGCCTTGCAGTCCTTAACAGATTTACGAGCTACCAGCTAGAAGCAAGCAGATATAAGGCGACTTCGAACATCTACTTTGAATGTCAGAGACCTTGTGTGGCTATCATTGCACCATTTACTGAAACATCTGGTCCCATCCAAATTGGCGCCACGCTTTTTTGGTCCCTTCCAGATTCTTCAACTGATCGGGCCAGTCGCCTTCAAACTTCAACTACCCGCTTCATGGTCTCGCATACATCCTGTCTTTCACATATCCCAGTTAAAACCCTATATGACAGATCGCTTTCACAGACTCACTCGCAAATACCCAGTACCTGTTGATACCACCTCTGGACCCGAATATTAAGTGAAAGCCATATGTGATTCCATTACCATAGGGGACAGCTACAGTATCTACTCGATTGGAAAGGTTATGGATCGTCCGACCGTACATGAGAACCAGCTTCAGCAGTTCATGCCTCAAGACTTCTCAGGAGATTTCACCGGTTGCACCCTTGGAAGCCTGGTACGATGCCTCTTCAGGGGTGGCACACTGTTAGGACTTCTGTCAATTCATGGTCTATCTGGCAGCATTGGAGAAAACATCATCCTCACAGGGTTTTTAGCCCTTCAAGATGGCGGTGGCTTGGTTCACTGCTCAGAAGGCAAAACAAAAAGGTGATGGCTGGAAGGTTTTGAATTAATCATAACCACGGGCGTAGCCCTGGCCAACCCTCCAGACCATCGTTTTTCAGCCTGCCACACCACTCAAAACCTTCCTCTTCGCCTCCGCTTTCTCTCCCCCTCTCCCCTGCTAAAGTTACTGAAAATGCACTGAATCTGCAACTGGGCCACTCACCTTCTCGGTCCTTGGTCCAGCCACTCTCCCCTGCACTGCCTCCCTGGCACCCCCTGCACTATGGGACTGTGTCTGTATCCCTACAGCCCCTCCTTCCCAGCACTTATCTGCACTTACTCGCACTGCCACTAGCTGGCCCTTGTTACTTTCCTGTATGCTATTAACCCTGTACTGCACTTTCCCCTCTCCCTTTCCCCTTGCACTTCTCCCTTTCCCCTCCTCCCTTGCACTTGCACGATCTGAATGACACCTGGCCTAGTAGGATCGTTGTATGCCTCCCCTTGTTTCCCCCCCCCCCTGCCTCATCGCGCCTTGAAACACTTGTGTATAGGCGCGTTATAAATGCCATATCATAACATATCATTACAGAAGGGGAAAAACCATATGCAAATCAGGTTTGGTCCTACCTCAAAAGGGGCAGTCCAGCCCGAACCTCTAGGTCACATCCCTTCTGCACGAGACCACAAGCATCCCCAGACATGTTTCAGCCTTGTTGGGCGTCATCAGTGAGGAGTAGCTTGGATCTCTAGGCCCGGCAGACTCAGGACCCACGTCTGGGCATACCCGTCCCACTCAGGGTGACTTTAGCAAAACAAAAAGGTGATGACTGGAAGGTTTTAAATTAATCATAACCACAGGCGCAGCTCTGGGCAACCCTCCAGAACATCGTTTTTCAGCTTGCCAAGCCATTACAGAAGGGGAAAAAACCATATGCAAATCAGACTTGGTCCTACCCCAAAAGGGACAGTCCAGCCCGAACTGCTAGGTCACATCCCTTCTGCATGAGACCACAAGCATCCCCAGACATGTTTCAGCCTTGTTGGGCATCATCAGTGAAGAGTAGCTTGGGTCTCTCAGAAGATCTGGTAACGTTGCAGTTCTTTACAAGATGGCACCCAGATGCAATCCGTCCCAAGGATCGTTGCCAGAGAGGGAAACAGCATAAGAAGCAGCCCAACGGTGAGCACCTTGCGTTGCTTCGTTTTTCCCTACTAAGCATTGATGCTGTTACTCTACCCTGTTTTCTATTCCCTGTTTTTCTCTTAGTCCTTCTGCCTTGCCTTCACCATATGCCTCCTTTGCCCTTCCTGCTTCACTCTGCCTTCGCACTCTGTCTGCCTGCTCTGCCAACCAAGTTCCCCAAAGGAAACAGAGTTCCTATTCCCTGTCCGATTGATTCAGTAGCCCCCTTGGCGCCTCAGTGAGTTTCCTTTACATCGGGGCAAGTCACAGATAACATCAGTTCGCCGGAGCTGAAGATCTTCACCAAGATTCTTCACCTCCGACAAGGGGGTTTCCCTGTATGGTTTTTCCCCTTGGGCATCGCCCATAGAGCACACACGGCCGCCCTATTCAAATTGGGCTACGTGAATGCTCTTGTGGCGTTGTCCAATCACATCTCTCTGGATTGAAACACCGGCTGATCGACAAGATTATAGGTTAGCCCCGACTGCAAATCCTTACAGGGCTCTCAGCACGGTCAGGATGGTTCTCAGATGGCCTTCGGGTCCCTGCCCGCCACTCTGGTCTGGATTTCTGCTCCATGCTCTCTTCCCACATGCACATGCTTGTGGCCCTTGAGGACTGATTATGGATGGCCACTTTTGTGCCAGTTCATTGGGCACTCCTGAGTGGGAACCTACTCAGAGAGCGAGTTATTTGGCTGTGTTCCTTCTCATTAGAGAAGCTTCCAGACCTTTGTTTATATGTTTAGGGACATGGGATTCCTCCCTAAGTTACCCAGAGTAATCAAGACATGGACGCCTTGCTCACTGTGCTTAGAGAGGCACAGCTTGGCCTCACTGATGAGACCCGACCAGGCCGAAACACGTGTCTGGGGTTGCTGTTTATACTCTTGTTCAGAGGAGAATTGCTTAGTATTTTGATGCTGGACTGCCCACGTGGGTAGTACCACACTGATATGCAAATGGGTATTTCTCCTCTGTGAAATGTACAGTGAGCTAAAACGTGGTTATAGACCCTCTGAGTGGGCACCTACCTATAGAACAGGTTATTTGGCCATGTTTGTTCTCGGTAGAGGGGCTCTCAGACCTTTTTGTGTATTTTTAGGAACTTGGGGCTCTGCCGTACGTTGCCCAGGGTAATCCAGACGTGGACCCCCTTGCTCACTGTGCTTGGATAGACACAGCTTCGTCTCACTGATGAGGCCCGACTATGCTGAAACACATGGCAGAGGTTGCTGTTGGTACTCTTGTTCTGAGGAGAATTGCCTGGCATTTCGGTGCTGAACTGCCCAAGTGGATGGGACCAGACTGATATGCAAATGGTATTTCTCTTCTGTGAAAAGGACAGTGAACTAAAATGTGGTTATAGACCCTCCGAGTGGGAACCTACCCATAGAACATGTTATTTGGCCGTGTTTGTTCTCGCTAGAGGGGCTCCCAGATCTTTTTGTGTATTTTTGGGAACTTGGGGTTTCACCCTAATTTACCCAGGGTAATCCAGATGTGGACCCCTTGCTCACGGTGTTTAGAGAGGCAATGCTTCAACTTACTGATGAGGCCCGACTAGGCTGAAACATGTGTCTTGGGTGGCTGTTGGTACTATTGTTCAGACGAGAATTGCATAGCATTTCGGTGCTGGACTGCCCAAGTGAGAAGTACAGTCAGCTAAAACGTGGTTATAGACCCTCTGAGTGGGCACCTACCCATAGAACAGGTTATTTGGCTGTGTTGGTTCTCATTAGAGGGGCTCACAAACCTTTTTGTACATACAAGGTAAGTTTCTTGGGAGACATCCACCTGCACCCTCTCTCTCAGTCAGGCCCACTCTAGGAACACTCTGCACATAACATTCTCACAGCACTCAGCATCCAGGCAACCGTAACATTGTAAAATATATAGCAACAGGAGGGAAGGCAAATCCAAGCCACAACACTTATCCTTCTGTCTGTCTGGCCTTTTGATTCTGGTGGCCATTCTGACAATATACACATACAGCCCAAGAGGAGCAGAATGGATAACTTTGAAAGTAAGGAGGAGCAGAAAGGAGGAGCAGAAATCAGCCCATTCAGGAACACTGAGGTATGATACGATATATGATATGATATGTCATTTATAACGCGCCTATACACAAGTGTTTCAAGGCGTGACGAGGCAAGGGAGGGGAACAGAGGGAAGACAGAGACAACGATCTTACTAGGCCAGGTGACATTGAAATCGCACAAGGGCAAGGGAGGAGGTGAAGGTGAAAAGTGTGAGAGGGAAGGGGAAGGAGGAGTGCAGTACATAGGATAACAGTAATAAATAGACACAATAAATAGGAACAATACATAAGAAGTGCAGCCAGCTGGTGGCAGGTGCAAGGGTAAGTGCAAGCATCAGGTGGCAAGTGCTGGTAGGGGCTGTAGGGATACAGAAACAGCTCCAGAGTACAAGGGTTGCCAGGGGGGCAGTGCAGGTGTGCAACTGGCGGGAAAGGGACCTGGGCCCGAGAACAGATGGTAGCCAGGTGACCAGTGCAGTTTCAGTCAGGAGTTCAGCAGGGTAGAGGAGGAGAGAAAGTAGAAGCAAAGAGGAAGGTCTTGAGGTGCTTCTGAAACCGGAGATGGTTCTCCTCAATTTCCAGAGAGGCAGGGAGGCTGTTCCAGAGGGAGGCCCCAGCCGAAGAAAGAGATCTGCCACCAACTCGTTGCTTGGAGAAGCGACTGACCTTGAGGGAGTTGGAAGCGGATGAGTGAAGAACTAGAGAAGGAAGATATTTAGGAAGAGAGAGTTGAAGGTATTGAGGCCCCAGGCCCCAGAAGGCCTTGTGGACAATGCAGAGGGTTTTTAATTTAATCCTTGCCGCCACTGGGAGCCAGTGCCGGGATTTCAGTCCTGGAGAGATACGATCCCTAGGCTTGAAGCCAAGGAAACGTCTTGCAGTCCTGTTCTGGATGAGTTGCAGTGATTGGAGTGTAGAGACAGGCAGATTTAGAAAGAGGCTGTTGCAGTAGTCCAGACTAGAGAGAACCAGAGCTCTGGAGAATTGTGCTTCTGGGGGAAGGAGAGGAAAGGAAGAATACCTCTGAGGAGGTGCAGCTGGTAGTGTGACTTCTTAGAGACATCAGAGATGTGAGGAGAGAAGGAGAGTGTGGAGTCGAAGATGACCCCAAGGTATTTAGCCTCACAGGTGGGAGCAGGATGAGGGCCAAGAGAGGTTGGCCAGAGAGAGACAGGAAAGGGTGGAGCGGGTGTGCCGATGAGGAGAATCTCAGTCTTACTGGTATTAAGGAAGAGATCATTGGCAGCACACCACTCCTGGATAGCAGACAGAGGGCCTCATTACGACCCTGGCGGTAAGTTACCGCCAGGGCCGTGACTTTACCGCCATGGTGCTAACTACGTTAACACCATGGCGGTAAGGGGATTTACCGCCCCATTCCGACCTTGGCGGGGCGGTAAATCCCCATTTCCCATTTACCCTTCCCCATTCCCATTTTTGCCCCATAGGGCATAATGGGAGTGGGGAAGGCGTTAATTACGCCACTGTAAATTACGGTGGCGTAATTAACACCAAGTTCCCTTACCGCCATGGTTTTTTACACCCGCTAAAAGCAGGTGTAAAAACCGCCATGGCGGAAAGGGAACTCGTAATTGGCGGAAAGGGGTTGGCGCAGCTAACGCTGCCGCAAACCCCTTTCCGCCAGGGTCGTAATGAGGCCCAGACAGTCAGAGATGAGGGAAGGAGAAGAGGTGGCTGGAGGGAGCCTGAAACTGAGCTGAGTGTCATCCGCATAGCACTGAAATTTGGGGCAGGGAGCGGCAATGCAGTGGGCGAGAAGTGATGTTCATGGAGACAACCAACAGATTCAGTGTGAAGATTAAGCTGGGAGATGGCCAGCTTTTACAGGAGTTTGCCCAGGAACGGAGTGATGGAGATTGGGCGATAGTTAGCCGGGCAGGACGGGTTGGCAGAGGGTTTCTTAAGAAGAGGGTGCACAAGGGAGTGCTTCAGGGGGGGAAGGGAAGACCCCAGTGGCGAAGGAGTGGTTGCAGAAGTCAGCCAGAGCAGGAGCCAGGGTGTTAATGTGGTCCTTGATGGTTTTGGAGGAACAGGGGTGAACCTGTTTTGATGAGACTTTCATAGATCGGACTTGTCTAGAAACCTCATCTGGGGAGAACAGGGAAAAGGCAGAGAAGGAGGGAGGAGAGGTAGCCGAAGAAAGGCCAGATGAAGTGCAGGGAGTAGGGGAGGGGGAAGAGAGAGAGAACAGGATGTCTTGAATTTTAGAGATGAAATGAGAAGCCGGAGCCATGCAGAGGGCCTGAGAGGGGACAGGAGAGGTAGAGACTGCAGCAGGATTGGCCAGTTCCTTGCAGATTTTAAAGAGTTCAGCTGAGTTGTTAGATGCTGCAGAGACGCAGGCTTGGATGTGAGCTCTCTTCTTGGTGCGGACAGAGAGACGCTATTTCCTGTGGAGCAGGCGGCAGGCCAGTTTGTCAGAGGATGTACCGGAAGCACGCCATTTTTTCTCAGCCACCCTGCACTTGTGTTTGAGGGTGACGAGGTCTGAGTCATACCAGGAGTTGCACTTTGGGCGTCAAGCGGAGCCTCATGACAGGGGCAAAAAAATCAAGAGTATCAGTTATAGCAGAGTGGAAAGGGCTGTGTCATGGTGTGAGTCAACCAAAGGGGCAGGGGGGGGAGAAAGTGACGGTGAAAGCCTCAACTGACACAGCTTCATGGGTCGAATAATCAAGAAGGTGGGTGGCAGTGCTGGAGGTGGCTTGGCCTGAGGGGTAGAGAGGGTGAGCTGGGAGGAAAGGAGAAAATGAACGCTCCAGGAGAGAGGAGTGGTGAGAGGGATAGAAAGGGGAAGGCCTGAAGAGATCAGAGCATCCAGAGTGTGCCCTGCAGAGTGAGTCGGGCCAGAGATGAGAATATAGAGTGAGAGAGAGTCGCAGATGTCGCGAAAGAGTCCAGAGGAAGGACAGGAAGCATCCAGGTGGATGTTAAACTCTCCAAGACGGAGGAGTTGAGTGGTTGAGACCAGGAGGGAAGAGTAGAGGTCTGCCAACTCAGAGAGGAAGGAGGAGATCTGACCAGGTGGCTGATAGATGATAGCCACAGTAAGGGAATGGCTAGGAGAGATAGAGGCATTCGAAAGAGGAGTAGGCTTGCGTAGGAATGACAGAGGCAGGAATCCTCTCGGGGAAGATCAGGGCTAAACCCCCTCCAGAACGGTTGGACCTGGGCGCAGAGAGGATCTTGTAAACATCAGGGAGGAGAGTGTCAAAGCTTGTAACAGAGCTGGTCATGAACTATTTCTCGGTGAGACCGTGGACATCAAGGTCAAGTTCTTCCAGGAGGCGGTAGATGTCAGAGGAGTGTTTGACAGCTGAGCGAGAGTTAAGAGTGGCAATATGGAGAAGGTTGCCACCCTTGAAAGACTTCCGGGGAGGTGTACAAATCAGAGGTACGCCCTGTGGAGGTGTAGAAGAAGCCCGACGGGGGGCAGAAGAAGGAGGAGAGGACAAGGAATCCAATGAGGAGACAGCAGGGGGAGGCAAGGAAGCCATAGGGGGAAGAGAAGGGACAGCAGGAGAAGGAAGGAAGTTGATGAGGTGCGGGAAGCGTCTATCAAAGAGGAGAAGATTGACCAGAGAGCCTTGGACCAAGACAGTACCATTCAGGTAAACATTTATGATGACCTTAGAGGAGTCGAAGGAGGCCAGGAGGGCCTCGTACCTGGTGCCCCCATTAATGGGAGAAGAAGAGTGGACAAAGCACAAAGACCATATGAAGAGTCCATATGTCTGACAAAGGAACAACAAATATGCTTTGGTGAGGGTTTGCCTAGAGGAGGCACTGGTATAGGTGTCGTCGATAGAGAGGCCTGGGTTGGAGACCAGGATGTCCTTTTTAAACTTCTTCCTACCAGATTTAGTAAGGAGAGCAGGATAGTCGATAGAGAAGCAGTTGGAAAAGTTAGGAGAGACAAAGAGCACCATAGGGTGGCTGGGGAGAGGAGAGAAGAGGAACGGGTGGGAATGAGGGGTGTAAGGGGCGGGGAGTACATTAGGAAAGGATGCATGGAGGGGCGCAATCAGATGGTAGCGCCTGGAGGCTGGTAAATGGTAGCAATGGTCAAGGTGGAGGAGGGAGAGATCACCAACTTGCAAACCAGGCCCACAAAGGAAGAGTAGAGCTGGGTGGGTAAGATGGAAGAAGGAACCCACTCAGGTAGGATTAAGGCAACCCCACCGCCAGCACGGTAAGGTTGAGGCTTGGAAATGATCTTGAAGCTGTCAGGTAGGAGGGAGTCAAAAGAAGTGACTGAGCTGGCATTGAACCATGTCTTGGTAAGAGTGAGACTGTCAAGGTCAGTATCTTCGAGTCATGAAGCCCAATGTGGATGTTTGGAGAAGGTAGACATTTGGAGGAGGTTGAAGAGAGGGGACAGGAACCGCGGATAGGAGGTTTCAGTAGTGCAAAAATGTGAAACACTCCAAGGTATTTTTTCCTACAAAACCTAGCAAGATGGAGGGGAGATCTACATTGATTCACAGTGATACTCTGTCCAATTTGTTTCTGGCATCGAAATTAAATAAAGCAGACTCATGTTTGATTCTAAATCTAAGTTTGGAGTGATTTCCTTCCACACGCTCATCACAATACATTTCTTGTTTCAAAGTTTTATCCAAGGCATCCGACTGTAAAACTATACAAAATAGTGTTTTTTGATTTGTGGTTACTTTGTGACAGTACACAAAGGTAATATTTGTTTTTGGAAGTTCAAATATCCAATCTGAGGACCAACACTACTTGTTTCACTTTTCAAAACTGATAAATGATTTTAACAAGCAACAATTGGTCCCGGACAGATTAGAGTAGCCTAACACATGCATTTAGTATCTGGAAACTTATGAAGGAGTTAGCACTTTTGCTAACATCCCATGATTTGTAGTTTCAAAGCGAATATTATTTGTTTGTTTTCTGCCGGCATCAGCCCGTCAGATCCCTCTGGGTTATGCTGATTAGAGCCTTACATTTGTTTGGAGCCTCTGTTCACAAATTTCAAGACTGATGATAGATTCCGAAAAAGCAGTGACAGGTCTCACACATACCTGGACAAATGAGTGCACCTCAATTGAGCAGACGTGCTCATGTATGTAGCTTCTGTAAATATCTGAAGGAGATTTTCTAACCAACCTGACGTGTTCTAAAATAGTAGTATCTTGGCAAAGTTCCATTGAGGTGATTTTTACCAAACATCACCATTTATCATGCCAGAGCACATTATAGTTTTGGTGTTTTTTTCAGCTTTCATACCCTCCGAATCTACAAGTGTTGTTGATGGTGTTTTAGCCGCCCGAGGACTGGGCATTAAAAGGGGAAGATTGATGGTCATGTTTCTCTGAAAACCAACAGCTTCCAGACTATTCTTACTCCTTGACCCAGGTCTGGAGTATGGAGGCTTGGTGATGTATCTGAGCCAGGGATGACATGGAGCAGGAACCAGGCTGACTCAGGTAACTGTAAAAGGAACAGGCTTTATTCTTCTTAGTTACATAGGTATAGTCAATGAAAGGTAGGAGAGTAAGTCACAAGCCTCTGCCCTGGTTCCCAGTCTATCTCCAAGTCCCAACCGACACTCTGTGGAATCCCCAAGCCTCCCACACTCCAAGCTCCACCTCTCCATTCTATGAGGCCCCTGCATACACAAGCACTAGCTACAATCATACCAGGATACCACACATCCCCCTCCTTAACAACCAAACTCAAGAAACAGAATACCCTCACCATCATGCTAGGATCACAATCAAAACAAACCAAAACACATTCTACCCAGGCCTGCCTCACCGAGGGCTCAGTGCTGCCACCACCAAGAGCATACCTTGCCACATGGACAATAAAAATTAAGCTACCAACATAAACCCTCCTAACCTACCACCTTTTGCCAGAACTGCCACTCCTGGCCTCAAGTCTGCCACACCTGAGCACAAACCACGTCTCAACGGGACCAACATACCTTCCAAAATAGTGTAGCCCCACAAGCGTACACAATGGCCTAACAAAATCCTAAAATGCCAACAACAAACAAAACCAAAGTATCCAAAAACAACCACGCCTCAACACCTTATCCCTACTCCCCTAAAGAAAACATAGAAAAGGATGAAAAATATAGCAAGAAGACTAACTAGACAAAGACCACATAAACCACAAAACGCAACCATAGAAAGGAAGAAGAATGGTGCGTAAACCCAACCACGGTAAAGACCATGCTAAAAATAAACTGTCTACAGCCGTTACAGATGATGGAATGTAGTAGTAAGGCATAGAATGTAAATATGCAGGAATATATCATCATAGCACAACAAAAAAAATAGTGTCATGCTAAATTCCACAGCTCCTAGTAAAATGTAATAAACTTTGATGTTAACATTTCTTAAACAATTCAATTTGCCAGTGCGTGGTTAAACTGGTCCTCCACCGACCACAACTACAAGGCCTACGAACTGTGTGCCACTCCAAAAACCTATTAACAAAAAAAATCAACTGGTGTGCTAAACAACTGAACTTACCCTGCACCACCTGGCACCACAGACAACTACTAGGAGACCAACTACTCCTAAGAAAACACCACTATGTGCGGTCACCTTAAACGCACATACCTACAAAATGGGCCCCCTGCCCAAAACTCCCATGCAAAATGCATATACATGACCCCCAAACTACAAAAAATGGGCCCCGTGCCCTGGTGTCTACATATCTACCCTACTAAGGGTTAACCTCAAATGGAGCACTACTGTCACAAGTGTCCAACCTCCAAAAAGGAAATTGAGGCTACTACAAAAGGTTTTCCAAAACTGTGGGCAAACACAACCGGCCGGCATGTGAAAGCCACTCCCCAAAATGTACATGTAACTCCACAATGTCCAACTCCACTGTGCGCAATCTTGGGTCAGACACCAAAAACTCCATTTGCACACACACATGCAACCTCAACAAATAACCCATACTGCAATTCCATCCTCTCCAAACTCACTGCCCACGAAATACATACACTATACATAAATGCGCATTAAAAATGTGTATATTCCAACAAAAAAAAAGTGGTGGCGATCAGTCACCATGCTGGGGGCGCACGCAAATCTATAAAAGCAAATCTTAAGCATATTCCACAATTAAACATTCTTGTATAAATACATG
Organism: Ambystoma mexicanum; assembly: GCF_040938575.1. Lineage (NCBI taxonomy): Eukaryota > Metazoa > Chordata > Amphibia > Caudata > Ambystomatidae > Ambystoma > Ambystoma mexicanum. Next base: position 1,388,113,227 of record NC_090933.1, on the reverse strand, counting down.
ACATGCTCCATATTTGATACATTCCTACAAAAATACATACATTTGAAAAATGTGGTGGACTTTTCCAAAGAGGCGTTGTCTCTAGTCTCTCCCTTCACTTCATGTAAAAACAACACAATTGTGAAATTGCAAAACTTCATATATAACAGAACTCTCCTCTGTTTCAGAGTCCTGTACTTTGTCGGTAATGTACGCATGCAGTCCATATCAAAAACAGGATAATTTGTGCATCACCGTACATCCCGAGTTTAAAAAAATGCTCAATTCAAACGCTGCACCATACAGCTTGCCCCCCAAAGAACTCGGCTCCCAATCCGCATAAGAAATCAATAGCCCAGCACGTCAGATAACCTTATTAAACAACACACTCCGTATTGTTCTTTCACTAAAATCAAACATGCAGGCAAAACTCTTGAGTGCATTTCCATTGCACACTTTAATACCATGTGGCTCCTTCTCCCGCCGGCCAGCCCCGAACTTAAACTGCTGCCAGTATGATTACGAGTACCTTAAAGTTGTCAGCATCCGACACTTGTTCCCAGCTAATCCGTCGCATTTCCTTACGGCATCATCATTAATGCTGGACGGGACGTGTGCTGAGTTCACCGCCCACTGCCGTAGTCACCTTTTTACACTACCAGCGTGCTGTTGCTCCTCTATAAATGACCACGTTGCTGCCTGAACAATAAAATAACGCGCAACACCAATGCTGCTTCTCCATGAACTTTACAATAAACAATGTGTTACTGTTACTGCTGCTCTTATCATATCTGCTACCATTGCCTGATGCCTCTGCCAATGCCATCTCCAGGGTTACTCCAGCCTCCAATCTCGGCTCACCATGGCAGGGCTACATTACAGGTACACAGCGTCAGGCTCCATGCACCTCAGTTCTCCTGCGCTCTCCATACCTTACTCCAGGTTCTTAATCCTCGTCGCCAAATGATGTATCTGAGCCAGGGATGACATGGAGCAGGAACCAGGCTGACTCAGGTAACTGTAAAAGGAACAGGCTTTATTCTTCTTAGTTACATACGTATAGTCAATGAAAGGTAGGAGAGTAAGTCACAAGCCTCTGCCCTGGTTCCCAGTCTATCTCCAAGTCCCAACCGACACTCTGTGGAATCCCCAAGCCTCCCACACTCCAAGCTCCACCTCTCCATTCTATGAGGCCCCTGCATACACAAGCACTAGCTACAATCATACCAGGATACCACACTTGGCATGGATTACGGCAGTTGCCAGTGCCCTACCCCTGGGCTGTCTGGTGTGTGTGCAGGCTGGGACGACCGACTGGCTGAGCCTTTGGGGGAGGGAGCCCCCAACGATATTTGAGCTCCAGCTGGGAGCAGATGACTGGGATCTCACGGCGGGCCTACGGTCCCAGAAGGTACTTGAATCCTGCATACTATAAGTACTGAGGTGGCAAGAGGAGGCAGACACTGACTACCACACAGTTAAGAAATCCTGGGGCCTAGACTAGATGTTTTAAGAGGGGTAGTTGCCATTTTGACATTGTGAAGTATGGAGCCCCTGAGAAAGTATGTAAAGATGAAGAGTCTTGATGCTTAGGCCACTGGCGATGGGGTAGCTAACCATATACCCCCTTGGTCATAATATAATCAGGATGGAGGGCTGGAGAGGTAGCTGCGAGGACATAAGGTGCTGTGGCGAAGCCCCCATTGTGAGGCCTCGTAGCTGATGCCCCCCAGTGCAGCCTGTGGGCCTGGCACAGTCTGCTGGCTTGGAAGTATGAGGGTGCCGACCTGACCAGTGAGAGTCCAATCTGGGGCCCAAAGGTAACTCAGCCCACTACCAGGTAAATGTCATAAAAAGAGGTGACAGAAGATGGAGTATGCCAAGTGCTAGATAATCCCAGCTCTTTATTTAGAATACACAACAATCTGGGGGAACACGAGATCCACAGGCATGCTCTCACTCAGGTTTCTTCCAGTGTTCATTGCGGTTGTAGGTCAAATGGTCGAATCTAAAGGGTCGACAAGTCAAATGGTCGAATTTTTTTTTTTTTTGTTTTCAATCTTTTTTTTTTATGGGGGGGTAAACCACTTTTTTTCCCTAAACGAAAACCTAAAAAAATACATATAACTAAAAAGAAAATTCGATCATTTGACCTGTCGACCAAATTGTGTTGACCTTTTGACTGTCGACCATTTGACTAGACAGCGTTCATTGCTTGACACATCTCTAACATTCATTGGTTTGCTCCCCTAATGTACATTCACTTTCCATTGATGTAACAATCAGGATTGGAGGGTGCCTATCTACTGGCCAACCCACTTTTAGATAACACATACACTTACATCACTTTAACATTTGATTGGTTGGCATTAGACAGGAGTAAGAATGGCTCTCATTGGCTGGTATAGGATGTTCTTAACCTTGTACTGACCAGGTGTGAGGATATGACAATGCATTACTTACCGTAAAAGCATTTCTGATGGTTGTATCTGCTTAGATTCACATGCTGTGCATAGGTCCGACATCCAGTGGTCACTGCGGAGTATTGCATTTTGTTTTTCGTAGTCGAAAAGGGGACGTCGACAAGGCGTGTCTGAAACACTATCCCTAGAGTGACGTGCGTTGTACCCACAAACCCTCACGCGTCGAGGTCCCTCTGTTTGTATTTTTTCTGCCCTGAGGGAGCCTTCTAGACGTGAGTGAGTACAGAAAAGAGAGATATAAAAGGAAGTCTATGTTCCTTCCATCCGAGCGGGGAGGAAGGGTGGGCGCATGTGAATCTAAGCAGATACAACCATCAGAAATGCTTTTACGGTAAGTAATGCATTGTCTTCTGATGTTTGTTAATCTGCTTAGAATCACATGCTGTGCATAGACTAGCGAGCAGTACCTGGAGTTGGCGGTGGGTTATGAGAAGGAACAGTAGAGAAAAGATGTCTTAATACTGCCTGTCCCACCTGGGAGTCAGATCTAGAGTGTGCATCTAGACAGTAGTGTTTTGTAAAGGTGTGCACAGAACTCCAGGTAGCCGCTTTGCAGATGGACTCAAGGGGAACATTTGCAATGAATGCTATGGATGCCCCCGTGCCTCGAGTAGTGTGCGCTCTTGGCTTAAAGGGCAGTTCTCTCTTAGCAAGAGTATAGCAGAGAGTGATGCATTGAACAATCCATCTAGAAATAGTGGACTTTGAAACTGCATCCCCTTCTCTTCCTGCTGCCACCGAGACGAAGAACTGATTAGTCTTCCTCAGTGGTCTGGTTCTTTCCATGTAGAACATGACCGCTCTGCGCACATCCAGTGTGTGCAGACTTTTTTCTCCCAAGTTGGAAGGATTTTGAAAGAACGTTGGTAGTTCTATAGACTGGTTTACGTGGAATTTCGAGATGAATTTCGGTGCAAACCTTGGGTGCGTGCGTAGAACCACCTTATCTCTGTGAACTGTAACTAAGGGGTCTAGAACAGAAAGAGCCTGTAGTTCACTTACTCTCCTGATGGAGGTGATAGCTATTAGAAAAGCAGTCTTAAGAGTGAGGTCCTTAAGAGATGCTTTGTGCATGGGTTCAAATGGTGAGCCCATGAGTCTGGTAAGTACCACGTTAAGGTCCCATCCGGGAGCTGGGTCAGCTATCGGGGGGTGTATTCTCATTACTCTCTCCATGAAGGCCTTTATAACAGGGATCTTCCACCACGACACTTTGAGTTGGGAAGTGGTGTATGCAGAAAGTGCCGCTAGGTGGACTTTAATGGAATTGAACACTAGACCTGAATCCAATAAATGGGTCAGGTATAGAACAATATGTGTGGGAGAGCAGTCAATCGGGTTGATGCTCTTTCCTCTGCACCAGATGACAAATCTCTTCCACTTGTTAGAATAGCAGTGGCGAGTGTTAGGTTTTCTGGCTTCCCTGAGGATGTCCATGCATCTCTGCGGGAGCTGTAGATGTCCAAATTCTATGATCTCAGGAGCCAGGCTGCTAAGTTCATGTTCTGGCGGCAAGGATGCAGAGTCCTGCCCTTGTCTTGTGACAGCATGTTGTACGGGCAGGGGAGTTTCACTGGGGGAGATAGAGACATCTCCATCAAGTGAGCGAACCATGGCTGTCGGGCCCACATTGGGGCCACCAGTATCATGGTCACTTGTTCCTGGTGCATCTTGTGCACAACCTTGTTGAGAAGGGGAGTCGGGGGAAAAGCATAAACAAATTTCCCTGACCATTGAATCAACAGACCGTTCCCCTTGGATTGGTTCTGGGGGTACCTGGAGGCGTAACTTTGGCATTGTGAGTTCTCCAGGGTTGCGAACAGGTCTATTTCTGGGAATCCCCATTGCGTGAAGACGTCGAAGACGATGTCTTTGTGCAGTCGCCATTCGTACTCTTCGGGCAGGGTGTCAGGACCCAAGATTGGAAACATTGGTATCGCTGGCGGTTCCGCCGGTGATCGGTCTAGTCCTCACCCAACATTGCGCCCATCATGACGCTGAGTTTATATAATCCGGCTCCGCCCACTTTTCGGCGCATTGTATCTGTTATTTCACTCTCTCTCAACGCTCCGACTTTGGATTATCGCCTTCCTGTGTATACCTCCTAGTCCTCATTTCCCCCGGTACCTTCCCTTTATCCCTATTCCTTACCTTTCTATTATCTCCGTATTCGCTACAGTTTTTCTCTGCGCCCACGAATGCAGCTGTTACATCTGTTGCAGTACCCTTCCGCTTCGCTATTTCTTTCTTTGCTCTAAACTTCCACTTACCTTACTTCAACCTGGGACTCCGGCCGCGAGGGTGCTTCTCGCACTGTGTTTCCGCGTCCGGAAACAGGAGCTTTCTTACTGGACTTGCTATCGGCTGTTCCTTCAACCCTTCTGACTGGTATTTCTTTCTTTTACAAACACGGAAGCGCTGTGCTGGTCGCCGCTGCGTTTCTCAAGCCTTTGTTACTTTTCTACCTTTGTCTACCTTCTCGGCGTAATACCTTCTGGCGATTTGTTCCTTTCCGTTTCGCCGCAGGGGGTTAGCGCTGCTTCAGACTACTTGAGACTTTGGTACAGTAGCCCTTTCTAATTACTGTTTCCCTTTTCCCTTTTCGATACTTTCCTTTTCTACCCTTATCTCAGGGTCAGCTACCCCTTTACTCCGTACCTTGCTTTTTTGCCTCTTTGATTCCTGCCTTCAAACACACTATCTACGTCATCACCCCTGACATCTTGGAACTGCAAATTATAGTTCTGAACCATCTAAAGGACCTACCTTCCGAACCCATCTATGGACTAGGGTTTTTTCCGCCTTCAGGCTTTTTCCCCTAGAACTGAGGCTGGCCCCCTGGGGTTCCCCGGTGATAGGTCCACTCTTCTGTCACGGTGGCCTCCGGAGGGGCCAGACCTTATCTTCACGAAAAGAAGGCCAGAACACAGAAAAGCAGGGTTCCAAGGACTACGGAGAAGCCAGGCAAGTTTGAGACCGATCCTTGTGTACGTACATCGGAGGAGTCAGGTGAGGAGAAAGGGGAGGTGGACTCGGAACAGGACACATGGGGAAATCTCTGCTGACTTTGTCTGCCAGCAGATTGAGTTCCCCTGGTACATGTTGTGACAGTAGGAACATGTTTTGTTTGAGAGCCCACTTCCATATATTTTGGGCCAGTTTGGACAGTCCTGGAGAGTGGGTGCCCCCCTGCTTGTTGATGTAGTACATGGCTGTGGTGCTGTCTGTAAGGACCATCACTGTTTTGCCATGTAGGTGTTCCTGGAAGGCTTTTAGCGCCTTGAACACAGCTAGTAGCTCCAGTAGATGTATGTGTTTGGATGCTACGTTCGGAGTCCACACTCCGTGAGCAGTCTGATGGGATAGGTGAGCCCCCCATCCTGTAAGGGATGCGTCTGTGGTTAGAGTGGCTTCCACTGCGGGTGTGGCAAAAGTTTTCCCTAATAACAGGTTTTCTTTTGTCCACCACCGTAGCGAGAGAACCAAGGCCTGCGAGACCACCACTAGATCGTCCCATTGTCCGCTGGCCTGACACCACTGGCTGTTGAGCCACTCTTGCATTGGGCGCATACGCAGGCGTGCGTGAGATACCAAATAAATACATGACGCCATCATCCCTAGCAAGCGCATTGCTTTGCATACCGTCACCTCTCAACCTACCACATAATGTGGGATCTGAAACAGCATGTTTTGGACCCTCTCGTTGGAGGGGAAGACGAGGCCGTCCTTTGTTCGAATTAGAGTCCCTAGGAATTGTTTGATTTGGCTGGGGTCTAAGCTGGACTTCTTTTCGTTGATGGAGAAGCCCAGTTGGAACAAAAGGTCTACATTCTTTTGGGTATTGGAGAAGCATGTTTCGTAAGAATCCCCTGTTATGAGCCAGTCGTCGAGGTAAGGGTATACCGGGATGGATAACCTGCGCAGGTGGGCCGCTGTCACTGCCAGTACTTTCGTGAATACCCTTGGTGCAGATGCTATCCCGAAGGGTAGTACTCTGAACTGGTAGTGTTTGTTGTCTATCTTGAACCTGAGGTATTTTCTGTGCGCTGGCAACATTAAAATATGAAAGTATGCATCTTTCATGTCTAGTGTTGTCATGTAATCCCCTTGTGATAACAGTGGGATTACTTCCTGCAAGGTCACCATACGAAACTTTTGGGGTTTGACAAACTTGTTCGCTGGGCGCAGATCTAATACAGGGCGCATGGTTAAGTCCTTTTTGGGTACAAGGAAGTACACTGAATAAATACCTTCTGTTACCTGAGATATGGGGACAGCCTCTATAGCTTCTTTTTTCAGTAGCTCTTCTACTTCTTGAAGAAGAATGGTGAGGTGTTCCGTTGTCATGCATCGGTTCCGTGGGGGTCTGTACTTCAGGGAACCGTTGAATTCGATGCAGTATCCGTGGGCTATGGTGGATAATACCCAGCGGTCTGACGATATTCCCTCCCATGCTGAAAGGAACGATGTTAGCCGGCCCCCGACCGGTGATGCATGGGAGGGGACCCGAATCTTCTGGTCATTTGTTGGTATTGGGCGTGGAACCTTTGGGACTGGAGCCGCGACCTCTTCCTCTGCCACGGCGTTGGCCTCTTTGACTGAACTGGGTGTTGTTACCCTGGTTAGAGGGCCAGTTGGTAGCAGAGTAAAATTGCTGTTGGTTTTGCTGCTGGCGTTGGCCACGAAAGGAGCGTCTATTGCCATAGCCGCGTCTGTTAGGGGGCCTAGAAATTTGGTCAAGAGTCTTGATGGTATCAAACTCTTTTCGCATGTTCTAGGGCCTCATCAACTGCTTTCCCAAACAGATGTGTTGGTTCTATGGGCTTATTTATCAGGGAAGCCTGGGTTTCCGGCTTAAATCCTGAATTGCGCAGCCAGACATGGCGTTTGAGAAGTATTCCCTGAACCAGGGAACGGCCAGCCGTCTCTGCGGCATCTAAGGAGTTTTTTACGATGCACTGGTTTACAAGAGTTCCCGCTGAGATTGTAGCTAACAGGCGTGAACGCAGGGGTTCTGGTGCGTCCTCTGCTTCGCTGCGCAGCTTGCTCCACTGTGCATCTGCTTAGCTAGCTAGTAGGGAATTGTTATTTGCAATTCTAGTCGAAAAGGCGGCGGACGTCGTGATTCTCTTCCCAAGTGCGTAGAGCTTTTTGGCCTCTTTGTCAGGTGGTGCCTCACTAGTGGATAGTGGTACCCCTGCTCTTTTCCTTGTATTAGTAACTACGAGGGAGTCCGGAATAGAATGGCCTCTGATGTACAAAGGGTCAGAGGGCGAAGGGCTGAAGAGCTTTTCTATCCGAGGGTTGACCCCTCTGACTAAGGCAGGATTGGAAAGGGAAGGAGTTATTCTTCGCTTTATAGAAGCCAGGAGCGGAATAGACTGACTAACAGGGGCTTTTTCTTTAATAACTTTCTCTACAAAGTCTATGTCCGGAAGAGTCTCCCCTGTGTCTATTTCAAAATGCGCTGCTGCCTTGCGCAATAGTGCATTAAGTGAAGGTTGGTCATCTATGGGAGAGGTGTTTCCAATAGGTGTCTCCTTGGGAGGAGAAGGGTGAAAGACATCAGGGTCTGAGTGCACTGATGGGGATTGCCAAGGCTGCACTGATGGGGATTGCCAGGGCTGTGAGGTAGCTGTATCTTCTTCGAAAGCTCCTGCATAAGTGTAAGGATCTTCTTCAAACCCCTCTTCCTCATGTTCTTCCTCTCCACCCAGACACTCCTCATCTTCCTGGAGGTATTGCTCCTCTTCAGTGAGGTCATATACGTCTATAGAAGGGGGAAACAGCCTAGGAATCTTCACCCTAGGGTCATCCTGGGGCCATTCTCTTGGTCTTTTGGGTGTGGGTGGGTTTTGGTTTCCCAAAAACCTTTCCATTTTCTCCATACAAGAATGGAGTCTTTCAAGGGTCTCATAGGGGACCCCTGAATAGAGGGGGGAAATCAGTGTTTTCACCTTCAAACCGCGTAGAACGCTCCCACAACGTCGAAGAAAGGTTTCCGTCGCCCTCTGAAAAGCCCTCCGGTAGTTCAGAAGTGCCCTTAGATGAAGGGGGCAGTTCCTGGCTACTCTTGTGCTTTTTCAGCGTTTCCATAGCTTTTTGTGCGGTATTCGACGTTTGTTTCGTCGTCCGCTTACGTTTGTCTTCGGAAACAATTCTCCCCAGGCTCTCGACAACGAGTTTGTCAGTAGAGGACTCTGGTGTCGATGTTGCCTGCGTTACGTGTTGTTCCTCGACGGCCGCTCTATGGAGCGTTACGTCGGATGATTTTGGGGTAGCGCCCGTGTTTGATGATAGCCCAATCGCTGGTCGCGGCTGCGTTTGCGGGTGGGGCTTGAGACCCTTACGGTCTGAGGTAGACGCCAGAGTGCCCTGCGTCCCCTTCGGCGCCGATGGATCCTTCGTCTTCGACGAAGAAGAGCCGTGGGTTGTGTGCTTAGGCTTATGGGGTCTGTGTGCGTCCTTGTCGCCGGGGTGTTCATCCCCATAAGCAGGGCGTGAGCCGAGCCCGCCGGGGCCGGGGACCGAGGTCGAGGAGCGCGAGCGCTCCTTCTGGGGGTTAATGACTTCCGTAACGGACGTCGAGTTATCACCCTCCTCGTCACTTTCTGTAACAGCGGCGGCGGGTGAGGAAACTGACTTCGACATAGCGTAGTCCGCCCACCTCTTAACTTTGCGTTCTTTAAGCGTTCTTGGTTTCAAGAGCTTTCAGGCCGCGCAGCTGTCCTCCTTATGATCGAGGGGCAAGCAACGATTACAGAGCTTGTGTTTGTCCTTCCAAGTGTATTTGCCCCTACAGCGTGGGCAAAACTTAAAAGGTGTCCTCTCCATAGCTGAGGCAATAATAACTGGTGATAACAACCCCAAGGGAAAGATAGGGGAGAAAGAAAGACATTCTCAAAGAGAAGATAAAAGTTCGAACCCCAACTCTCCCTACTGTATGTTGGCCGGCGAGGCCAGGCCACGTGTTCGGCAGCGCCGAAGGATCTCCTCCGTCTCTTCGCCTCCGTCGAAAACTTGCTCGGCGGAGAAACAGCTTCACAGCTAACGTCGAGGGGAGGGATCTTTAACAATATAATAAGTATAATTAAGGACCGAGGTCCGTAGTAAGTATTTGCAATGTCTCTCTAGGAGCTCCGTGTAAGGCGACCAGAAGCTGGGCGGAAAAAAACAATCTGAGGGACCTCGACGCGTGAGGGATTGTGGGTACAACGCACGTCACTATAGGGATAGTGTTTCAGACACGCCTTGTCGACGTCCCCTTTTCGACTACGAAAAACAAAATGCAATACTCCGCAGTGACCACTGGATGTCGGACCTATGCACAGCATGTGATTCTAAGCAGATTAACAAACATCAGAAATGGAGTTTCTATATTGAGGATAGAGAGATCTGTGTACTTCTATAATTGCCATTTAAAGAACAGCTCTTAATTATTCAAGCCAGGTCTATGAAAAGTCCAAGGATATTCTCTGTGAGTCAACCTCTCCCTCTGTCTAGTACGGCACGTGCGTTATCTTAGAGTTGACACTTCGACTAATTGCCTGCTGACTCACGTGCTCCTCAGCCATGTTTCAGCTTAGAATACCTACATTTTATTTGCATTTTATCTACTGCTAAACATGCCTCTCTTCCAGATAATTCCTTGAAACATTTATCATTGTGTCGGCAGGATTTTTATCTGGCTTGCTGGTGTGTGCACCTGGACATCAAAGGCTGTCTGCCGTGCACTGAAGCTAATTAAATGTAATTGTTGACCACTTTACCAGCCTGCGAATAACTTCCCTGTGTTCAACTGTGGTTATCTCCAAGGCTCCCTTTCTACCTGGCATTCACATTCAGTGTGATGAGCACTGAGCAGCTCTTCCCGGCTGCTGAGAGTGATTGTACCATGGCCCAGTTGAGGCCTAGCTAGATTTGTAAAGCCTGTTTTGCTTTTCATTTGCAATGTTTAAAAGATGGCAATGACTGTTACATTTATTTTTCATGCTGACACATTTTGACTGCACTGGGTTTTGATGAATTTTGGGCCATATGTTGATTTCCCTGTTGGTGTATTCTGCCACTATCCCTGCATGCATTTAAAAGCTATCCCTTTACCAGTGTAATGAGTCCCTTTTATCTATTGTATGCTGGCACAAAACTCCTACATGGGTGTCAGCCCTCTGTGTGCTCTGGCATTATCTAATTGTAGCTCTGTAGATTCTGCTTTAGCGCATGTGCAAAGTGTTATTTTTAGATTTCTGGAATGGAGTAAGGGTGTCTTAGCTTGTATCCTTTCTACCTGCTCAGTACTGGTGAGTACTGGGGGCAAAAGAGGCGAAAGCTGCTACTTGCATATTCATTGGTAACCTTACAAAAGGCGAACGGGTAAGCGTACTGGCGTAACAGGGGCCCCCGTAGCCCCTGCACATGTCCTGTGAGGGGGCCCCACTAAAAAAAAAAAAAAAAATGTTCTTTTGAAATTCACTCTGCATTCATAAAGAACACGGCGAAGCCGGCCCCCTCCTTCCAAGGCCCATGGGAACAAGGCTGGAGCCTGTTCTCTGCCTGTTAACTGCCGACTCTGCCGTCTGCCAGACCCCCTGGTCCACCGCATTCACCGGCCAAGGTAACACTGTGCCTGCTTTATCAACGCTCCGCCGAGCCCACAACCTACCTGCAATTACACTCGCATTTGTATTGTGTTGTGCCCTATGGTCGCCCCAGACCTCATTTGCATTGTGTGGTGCCCTATGGTCGCCCCAGAACTCATTTGCATTGTGTTGTGCGCCTCCTGACCTCATTTGCATTGTGTTGTGCCCTATGGTCGCCCCAGACCTCATTTGCATTGTGTTGTGCCCTATGGTCGCCCCAGACCTCATTTGCATTGTGCGCCTCCTGACCTCATTTGCATTGTGTTGTGCCCTATGGTCGCCCCAGACCTCATTTGCATTGTGTTGTGCCCTATGGTCGCCCCAGACCTCATTTGCATTGTGTTGTGCCCTTTGGTCGCCCCAGACCTCATTTGCATTGTGTTGTGCGCCTCCTGACCTCATTTGCATTGTGTTGTGCCCTATGGTCGCCCCAGACCTCATTTGCATTATGTTGTGCGCCTCCTGACCTCATTTGCATTGTGCTGTGCCCTATGGTCACCCCTGACCTCACTTGCATTGTGTTGTGCCCTATGGTCGCCCCAGACCTCACCTACATTGTGTTGTGCCCCACCTATATCACCAATGCCCCCTACCCACCACTCCTCTGTACATCACCCTAGCCCCAGCATGCTACTTTGCCTGACTGCGATCATGTTCCCCTTCTGTGTCATGCAAAGCAACATACCTTGCACTGGCAATAGTTACTTAGCCTATAACAATGGTCTAGTCAGACCTGCCTGCCCAAGACATCACCCGGTCACCTGCCCCACACCATTCCTGCCCACCACACCAGCCTTCCTCCCGGAACCTAAATCCGCCCATCCTACCCACAGCCATGCACACTCTCCGGATGTCCCAGCTAATACGCACTTAGCTGTCTACAAGCGGAACCCCATCAACACGAGAGCATCATGCCCCACTCTCGACTACAGCACCTCCACAATGGCTAACCCAACTATCTCTCGAACCACTACCTTCATCCCGTCCGATCGGAACATTAGACTTGGCGCCAGAACCCACCACAGATCTAGCAAAGGCCCAGCCAAATCACCTAATAAGACCAACCACAGATCTAGCAAAAGCCCAGCCAAATCACCTAATAAGACTAACCCTCACACTGTAACACCTATCAACACTATCCCTCCCATTCCTAAATGTCAGATCATTAGTCGCCCACTCCATAGAAGTCGCAGACATTATTCTAACAAACAACCTGGACTTCCTTGCTGTAACCGAAACCTGGCTGCACGATGCTGCAGGACCATCTCTCACTCTAGCCATACCTGATAACTACACCATCCTTAGAGCAGATAGACCGAACGCTCGAGGAGGCGGTGTAGCCATTATTTTTAAGTCCACGCTTGACATCAGACTAGCCTCCTCTCCTCCACTTAAATCCTGTGAGCATCTCACAGTCAAATTACAAACTTCCCCTAAAAGTACTATCACGCTGCATTTAATTTACCGACCCCCGGGCCCACCTGGCTCATTTGAGGAAGACATCACCTCACTAGTTGCTGAAAGCTCCAAACCATCAGCACAAATGATTATACTTGGAGACTTTAATCTTGGGTTTAACGACCCTCTCGACACCCCAGCCATTGCCCTGGCCATGGCATTAGAGGAGCATGGCCTCCAACAACTTTGCTCCAAACCCACCCACTCGAAGGGCAGAATCCTTGACTGGATAACTGCCCTTAACTGCAACATTACTGTGAAAGATCCCACACAATTTATCTGGACTGACCATTACCTCCTCCCATTTGACATTCATACCAGCAATTTAGTGCATAAAAAGGCCCATTATTGCACCTGCCTGCCCAACCAGGAAAAAGAGCAACATCACAGCGGAAGCCTTAATACCTGTGGTGATCCCTACTTTGAACGCACTACCTGCTACAACGGACTTGAACCAATTGGTCAACGTCTACAACGATTCCATGGCCAAAGCCATCGACATCATTGCCACACTGAAACTGCGTAAAGGGAAACCTAAAGCGCACCTGAACACATGGTACACCCCGGAGCTCAAAACTCTCCGTCAACAAAAAAATAAACTCGAAGCACTATGGAAATCAGTGCCTTCTGTAAATAACAGAACTAATCTCACCAACATTTCCACTCTCTACAAAAATGAGATTACACGTGCCACGAAAGAATCTCCAGTACAAAGGAGCTCTTTAACATACTAAAGGAATTAGAAAACCCCATTACTCCCACTGACTCTTGCACTAAGGATAAACCGTGGTGCACAGGGATCCAGAATGCCCTAGCTAACAAAATCTCAGGGCTCCAAACCAAAATTAACAACAAACGACAACAACTCACTCTTGATCCTACCTCCAGTCCCATTCCTCCTCCACTTACTGCCACTAGCTCAGGCTTCACCTTCAAAAAGGTATCCATATCGGAGGTTCAGAAAATTATAGCATCCTTGAAACCGTCGAACTGCAAGGGGGACAGCTGCCCCGCACAGATCATAAAAGATGCAGCTAGGGATCTCTCCCCATTCATCACTAAACTAATAAACCTGTCTTTTGCCAATAACCTGGTCCCCAGCAATCTGAAACAATCCTGGGTCCTACCTCTACTAAAAAAAAACTACTCTCGACCCCGACATTCCCACGAATTATAGACCCATTACCACCGTCCCATTCTTACTAAAAATTTTGGATAGAGTGGCCTATTTACAAATCCAGGACTACCTCGAGGCAAATCATTTAGTAGTAACTCGCCAATCTTGCTTTCGACCACAACACGGGACAGAAACAGCCCTTGTTGATCTCAAGAGCCAGATAGACGAACTCAAAGACAAAGGTAAGGCTGCCATCCTTCTTCTCCTCGACCTTTCCGTTGCCTTTGACCTGGTCGACCATAAAATCCTGTGCAACCATTTGTCTTTGGCAGCACACTTCTCCCACTCTGCGGTCATATGATCCAATCTTTCCTGGACAATAGGACCATGCGGGTCTTCTCTCCCCTAGCAGCGGCTGACCCCATCCCCATCACCTGCGGTGTCCCACAAGGATCCTGTGTCTCACCCACTCTATACAATATATTCACAAAGCCCCTATTCGATAAGATGGACAATCTGGGTGTCACCTACACGAACTACGCAGATGACACCCAGATACTCCTCACTTTATCAGGTAACTACAACGTGGACGCCAAATGGATCAATGAAGTCTTCTCCATCATTCAGGCATGAATGGCCACACATGGCCTGTGCCTGAATGATGATAAGACCGAACTGCTCCTTGTCGGCTCACCTAACACCATCCGAAAACTCTGTCCCGGCTACACTAGCTTTACTATTGACGGTAACACCATACCCATCGCCAAGAGCGTAAAAACCCTCGGTTTCTACCTAGACACGAATACCAACCTAGCCAAACAAATCAATATGACTGCCTCAGCCACTGCCTACACTGGTAAATTAATTAGGGCCTGCAGACCATTGATCTCCCCTAACAACTGCCTCATTTTAGCCAGAGCACTCATTCAATCCAAACTGGACTACTGTAATAGCCTCTATGTAGGTGCCAACAAAACAGTAACCAATAAATTGCAAGTCCTACAAAACAACGCACTCCGTGCCGCCCTAAATCTTCCCAGAAGAGAACACATCTCCGCCACCAGAATTGCTTGCAAATGGCTGTCCATCCAACAATAAATAGACCGGAAAACTATATGCCTTACATACAAAGCTCTTAACCATCTTGCCCCGCCCTATCTCTCTAACAAATTTACATTAAGACAGAATACTAGAACCACCAGATCGTCTAACACATTACAACTAACAGTGCCCAAATACTCCCTCAAAAGAGCCGGTGGATCCAGCTTCCCAGCTCTAGCATCACAACTTTGGAACACTATCCCACTGGATATCAAATCCACACCCACTTTCCAACCTTTCAGAACTAAGGTCATCTCCTGGTTACTCAACAAATAACCGACCAACCATGTATGTATGCATACCTAATGTTCAAATGTCTCCTATGTTGTTTGCCTATTATTATCTATGCACTAACTGCCTTCCTGTCAACCTTCCTATGCCTTATTACTACTGTACTATTGTCCCCTTCTGTTACCTGTAACCTGATGTTCAAAGCGCACATATACCCCTGGGTCAAGAGCGCTATACAAATAAATAAACAAAACAAACAAACATTTCTGTAACAGAAATAAATTCTTTATGAAGGCAAAGTGATTACAAAAAGAAACTTTCTTTTTGAAGTCCGAAAGCCCCCCTACCCCATGACATGGAAGACCCTAGGCTGGAGGCCTCCGTCATGGGGTGGGGGGAGCCCTATGACTAGAAAAAGAAATAGTTTGTTTTTGAAGTCACTCAGCCTTCATAAATGTTAGGGAGAATTCTCTGTTTAGGCTGAATTTCCTAACCAAGTGAGTCCCCCAGCAGCTTTGCTGGATTTTTGGGGTTTATTTTTTTCTCCTGCCAAGAGTGAGACTCTTTTACCCTCACTCTTGGGCATGATTTGAGTGTGTTTCTTTGAATCTAGATGTGTTTAATGGGCAATGGGTTCTTTTACTCCATAGGGCTTCATGTGTTTTTGTGATGTGTGCTACACAGCACCCTCAGTGCAGTGACACAGGGGTGTCATAGTGACCCCCCAGTATAGACGCCATACCCTGGGACTGACTAATGTCTCCCAGGGCATGTAAAGTCGCCATTGAATTTACTAGTCTTAAATTCTGAACAGAACCAGTACAAACCATCATATTGTGGACGTACTGGCTGGGGCAATTCGATTGCCCCAGGGTCTGTTAGTCGAGGGGGCACGTCTCCGTCCCCCTTGATCGAGTTTTGGCTGGTGGCAGTGGATACTACTATTTATATTCAACCGCGAATATTTTCCTATGGGATTTCCCATTGTTTAGGCTACTATCTTTATTTAATAATTTACGGTAGCCTCGAACATACCGCCGGTTTATTTAATTAATATTAATTCTCCGGTTGGTAATTTTTGCCAAAACTTGATTCTAAAATGGCGTTTGTGTTCTCTTCTGTGACTCCAACGCAAGTCGAGCCCTTTGTTCCACTTTTTGGCGGGCTTCTCCACAGAAGCCCTCCAAAGTGGTGCCACTCTGTCTGGGGTACTTAGGAGGGGTGGAGGGGGATTTAGGCACCCTGGACTGAGTTGCCTAGGCAACTCAAGTCGCACTCCATCCTGATTGGCCCAAGTGGTGAGCCGGTCGGCTCACCACTTAGCATGTTTGAGTGACAGCTAGGCTGAGTGAATGGGGGTTTTCTGCATAAAAGCAGGGCTTTGGGGACTGGAACTTCAGAAGTCGCCACAGGACCTAAGAATCTGATGAGGGAGAAGCTGAGCCGACCTGCCACGACACCACCACCGGTGGAGCCCTGCTGCACTGCCTCACCGCTTTTCCCAACGACAGAGGAGATCTCCCGCCGGAGAGTCTTCTTCCTTTGACTGGTGGGGATAACCAGTTTCACCGTCTTTTCGCTTTCCCGACGTATCTCGTGGCCGCCTTGCCCGTGCCAAGCACTCCGGCAACCGGGATACCACGTTTTACCACGACCGCGAAACAAAGGTACCACCTTTAACTGGGAAACTCCGCGGCTAGTTTCTTCCCTGGTAGTGCAACAACCTTCATCTTTCCTCCAAGTCGAGATCTTCTCTTCCCCTGGACGACGACGCAACTTGCACCCACTACCAGGAACAACTGCCACCGCTAGAGGATCCTTCCCACTTAAGGTACCGTGTCCCGCCTGGCTTCCCTTGCTACCGACTGTACGGGGTAGATTTAGCCCCCAGCTTTCGAACCTGGGTTAGTCTGGGACAGCCTGGCTAAACTTTCTTAAAGCCTCTCTAAACCCTTTTTGAACCCTCTGCAAGACTTTCTAAGCATAGTGTAACTGTGTGATCTTGGACGCATTTGTGCTCTGCTCTCTCTAAGAGTGGGCCCAGCCTTTGGACTTTGGCTCACCAGTGACTTTTTGCTCTTCTGCCTTGCTAACAGTGTTCCTGAATCTTAGAGAGGTGTACCTTTTCATATTCTGTCTTTTTCCCTCCCTTTCTCACAAACTTATTGGAGTGCAATCTAGTTAAGCGCTCACCTCTGTATGAAAATAAGTGGTGTTTTACTGTGATTTATCTGATAAGGAAAAAGGGGTGTATATATTACAATAGTGACTGTGTTTAGACTATTTTACAATACGAGTGCTGGAGTGTTTCAACTGTGTGTTTTTAAATAAATAATTATATACTTTGTTGCCAAAGCTCTGGTCAGTGTTTGCTAGTATTATTGTATCTGAGTGCCTATTGTGTATACTTTGCATACTGCCTAACTCTTCTTGAGGGAAGCCTGACTGCTCAGCCACAGCTACCAGGTAAATCTGGGTGGTACAGACTGCTGCCAAGTGGGTTTACTGCCAACACCTGTAGTCTTAAATATTTTGCAGTGGTCCCTAAGGGAACTGCACAGGTTTCTGCCTAACAATAAAGAAATTAATTTGGTTATGGTTTGGTCCTTAACTGAAATAATTTCTTAATGAAGTTATAGTGACTTAAAAAAGAAACAATGGGGCTCATTCTGACCATGCCGGTCCAGAAACAACGGTGCTGGTAAGCTTACAGGCACTGTTGTTTCCAGACCGGCATATTACAGGTCTGCCTGCTGGGGCTGCCATGCCCGACAGGTCTGAACCTGCCAGGCACAGCAGCCACGGTAGGCAGACCCGTCACGGAAGCAACAGCACCGTTAATAACGGTACAGGTGCTTCCGTTTCCCTATTCCCGTGGAGTCTGGGGATTAACGAAATTACTTGCGCCTGATTTCCCGGCCGCCGGACTTGAAATAGCACAGTGGCATCGGGAAGTCAGGCGCTAGTAATTTTTTACGGGTCCGGCGGCAACCCGCCGATAAGACGGCACGGTTACCGCTGGACCCGTAATGAGCCCCAATTTCTTTATGAAGTAATAGAGCTCCCCTCAACTCCATGACGTGTGCGTGTATGGTGAAAGGGTGCACACTTAAATGTATGGGTGGCTGCCTGTGAGATGGCTGGGTGTGTATATGGTGAATGGTGTGTGTGCAGGTGTACATGGGCACATCAAAACCTTCATTTCAGGGGGGCTAACCCTTCAAATGTTGGGAGAGGCGCTAACTTCACAGGCGGTGGGGAGGGGGAACCTTATTTGTGTGGGGGCATCCAACTAATTTACGCATTTTAATGACACTAATCTAGTGCAGATTCAATGTTACAAGCAGTTAACTCTCTCTTTTAAGTCTCCTGTTCCCTCTCTACCCTTCCAATCACTCCCCTGGCATGCAAGTACTAAACCCACATCAGGATTTCAATTGCCTAAACAATGTGGCATTTGAATGCAGGTACCAACAGTGAAATGCTTTACGTTGGTAATTGCTGGGTTCTTGTTAACAGCAAAAACCAGGTCCCGTTTAACATCTGTGTCCTGTTCGGTCTGGCAACTGCTCTAAAGGTTAGCCAGGTTTAGTCAATATAGCCCAAAATTTCATGTGGGGGGTCGGGGTAGTGCTGAAGCCCAGTCAACTCAATGGTGTTGCGCCACTACTTGTGCTTAATGCTTTGCTTACTCCTTGACGTATTCTTCCTCGTCCCAGTACTTATGTATGAGGCAGTACTTGTGTGTGAGGCAGTCTGTCTCATACACAAGAACTGGGAAGAGGTAGAGGTACATGGAGATAATGCCTGATTTAGCTACCTGTAATCTTCATCACTCCTCGTCCCACTATCCCTCATCCCAGTACTTACCTATGAGACAAGGAGCCTCATACGTAAGCGCTGGGACAAGGAAGAGGGACGTGGAGGTAATTCTGGGTCAAGATGCTGATTGTGGAGGTTGGGGTAGTGGGTGGGTGGGAGAAAGAGGAGATGAGTGGGGGGTGGGATTGTGTGATAAATCATAATGGTTGTCCATGTCCAGGCTAAGCAGGCATGATATGGGGTATTAGTGGCTAGAGAGGTATTTTGGTGCAGCCAGTCTAGTCATTCCTGAGTTTGGTATGACTTTCTTTTAACTGGACATTTCTGATAAAGCAGTCCTGCTAACTTTAATTACCTGGCTAGATTGGCATTTGGGTGCTGCCAGCCTAGCCATTTCTTACTGTGGCATTGTATATTTTCTGGTCATCTGTGATAAAATGATATGATATGATACAAGTCATTTATAAGGCGCCTGTACACAAGTGTACACAAGGGAGGGAAGACAGCGGGAGGATAAGACAAACGATCTCACTAGGCCTTGTGTCATTGCGAGAGCGAGAAGTGCAAGGGGAAAGGGGGGGGGTGCAAGTGAGAGGAGAGGGGAAAACAGGGCAGCAATGCTCTGAGTAAGTGCAGCCAGGGCAGAGAGGCTATTGGTTGTGCAAGGAGAACAAGGGACTGCAGGGTTACAGTTACAGCCCCTAAGTGCATGGTAAGCCCGGAGGCAGTGGAAGGGTGACCAATCAAGAAAGAGCCTGGACTCAGAGAGACTCTGAGGGTAGCCAAGCAGCCAGTCGGTACAGCAGACCGGTAGGTCAGCAGGGGAGGGAGAGAGAGAGAAAGCAGCGGAGAAGAGGAAAGTTTTGAGCTGCTTATGAAACTTCAGGTTGTC
Source organism: Ambystoma mexicanum (assembly GCF_040938575.1). Classification (NCBI taxonomy): domain Eukaryota; kingdom Metazoa; phylum Chordata; class Amphibia; order Caudata; family Ambystomatidae; genus Ambystoma; species Ambystoma mexicanum. Next base: position 1,388,093,505 of record NC_090933.1, on the reverse strand, counting down.
CGGATCAAGTTGGAGAGGGGCAGGGAGCCCATTCCAGAGGGAGGTACCAGCAGAGGAGAGAGGTCTGCCCCCACTCTCTGCCTGGAGAAACGTCTAAGCCTTAGAGAGTTGGAGGTAGCCGAGTGAAGGGCTAGAGAAGAAGGCATTTTGGAAGAGAGCATTGGATTTAGTGTGGGCCCCAGCCCCAGAAAGCCTTGTGGACAATGCAAAGGTTCTTGAAATTGATCCTTGCAGCCACCGGGAGCCAGTGGAGAGATTTCAGGGCTGGAGAAATACGATCCCAGGGCTTGAGGCCATGGGTAAGTCTTGCAGTCCTGTTCTGGATTAGTTGCAGATGACAGAGACTAGAGGAAGGCAGATTGAGAAAGTGGCTGTTGCAGTAGTCCAGCCTAGAGAGAACCAGGGCTCTGGAGACAGTGAGCTTCTGGTGGAAAGTGAGAAAGGGAAGACTCCCTTTGAGGGGGAGCAGCTGGTAGTGGGACTTCTTGACGATGTCCGAGATGTGAGGAGAGAAAGAGAGTGTGGCGTTGAAGATGACACCAAGGTTTTTTGCCTCGCAGGAAGGCAAAGGAAGAGGGCCCAAGGCGGTCGGCTATAGAGAGAGAGGAAATGCAGAGGCAAGGGTCCCAATGAGAAGGATCTCCGTCTTACTGGCATTAAGGCAGAGATTGTTGGAGGCGCACCAATCCTGAATCGTGGATAGACAGTCAAGAATGAGCAAGAGAGCAGAGGAGGCTGAGAGGAGCCTGAAGGAAAACTGAGTCATCCGCATAACACTGAAAGTTAGAGGAGAAGGTAGAGATCAGGGAGGCCAAAATGGCCAAGTAGAGGTTTAAAAACCAAGGTGAGAGGATAGAGCCCTGGGGAAAGCCACAGGTAGAGAGATATGGTGGAGAGAATGGGACCAAGATGGACCTGGCAGCGGAGGGGCGGTCCAAGTGGAAGGAGGTCAGTCACTCTAGGGTCTGATCCGTGATGCCCAGGTTCTCACAGGGTCAATTGATCAGAATGGCGACGTTGGCCCTGTCGAAAGCAGAGGAAAGATGAAGGATGAGAACAGAAGGAATGCTGGAATCAAGGTTAGAGAGCAGATCTTCATGGGTGTTAAGGAGAGCAGTTTCCATGCCTCTGGCAGCTCTGAGGCCAGACTGATGGTCATGGAGACAACCAACAGATTCAGTGTGGAGAGTAAACTGGGAGATGGCAAGCTTTTCCAAGAGTATGCACAGGAAAGGGGTGATGGAGATTGAGCCATAGTTTGCTGGGCAGGTAGGATCAGCAGACGGCTTCTTGAGGAGTGGGTGCACAAGGGAGTGCTTAAAGGGAGAGGGGAACGTTGCAGTGGCGAAAGAGTGATTACAGAAATCGGCCAAGGCTGGAGCGAGGGTGTTTATATGGTCTTTGATGGTTCTGGAGGAGCACCTGTTTGGACGACACTTTCATAGATCGGACTTGTCTAGAAACCTCGTCAGGTGTTGTCAGAGAGAAAGAGGAAAAAGGAGGAGGAGAGGTAGAGATGGCCAAAGGGGGCCGAGAGAGGAAGAGGAGATAGAGGACAGAATGTCCTGAGATTTAGCAGAGAAGTGAGAGGCCAGAGCTGTACAGAGGGCCTGGGAGGGAACAGGAAAGGTATAGACCACGACAGGATTGACCAGTTCCTTGCAGATTTTAAAGAGTTTGGCCGTGTTGTTAGAGGCCGCAGAGACACACGCTTTAATGTGTGCTCTCTTCTTGATGAGTGTTATTGCTTCGACTGGCATTTTGGTGCAACCAGTCTAGGTATGTCTAAATGTAGCCTGGCATGCTTTACTGTAATGTTATTACGTGTTTACACTGGTCTACATTGTGCAGCCAGTTGGACATGTTTTCATTGTGGCATGGCATTTTTAATAGCAAAGCATTAATGTTCCTGTGCACTGTTGGTGACTTGCATGTATTGGATTGTGTTACCCTACAAAACAATTGCAAACACTCTGGCTTTATAGCCAATTTATCTCACAAAGTGTGCTGTATATTGCATTAAAACACATATTTATATCTTTCTCCTAGTGCATTGTGCGGCATACCCCTTCAGCAGCACGTTCATGCGTATTGCGCAAGCGTGACAATCTAGGCCGGCCCAGAGTGTGGCGCGACCCGTGATTTGTTTGCCGAGTTGTGTTACGCCACGGGATAAGCGGGGGAACATGGTGGGATGAGGTGGACCCTTGCGTGGAGCAGCCAATAAAGGGGATTCTGACAGCTCCTCCTCTCACCTTTGCCAGTGGATAGTGGATTAGCAGGGGTGCCACAGACTGGACTCTGAAATGTGTTCATCACCCACCCCCACAGAGAAATGATAATTGTTAACCTGAAGAGCATCCCCCGACTGACTGGTTGGCTGGTGAAAGGAAATAAAAAACAGGCAAAGCTCTCTTTCTCACAACAGGCACTAATAGTGGTGGTGAAGGCGGTATGGTGGCAGAGGGTAGCCTGGTCGTCAATGAGGAGGGAGGCAGGTCCCACAATCAGAGCACGGCCATGGACACTATTCTATCCCAGATGAAGGCTGGGTTTGATTCTGTAAATAACAAATTAGACAACCTGTGTTTAATATGGATTGTATGCAACACCGGATCAAAAAGGAGAGCGGTAGGATCTCTGAGGCAGAGCAGCGTATTGGAGCATTGGAGGACTTTTCAGAGGTGGCAGGTCAGCCCCTGTGCACTCTACAACAAGAGGTGAAGACTGTGTAGATGAAGACCTGGAAGCGAGGTCCCACCGTAATAACGTTCGGCTTGTTGGGATTCCAGAGCCGTTCTCACAGGGGAACAAGGAGGTCTTCATGGAACGCTTCATTAAAGAAGTGTTGGTGGATCAACCACTTTCCCCACAGTGTTTGATTGAGCGAGCACACTGGGTGTCTCCAGTAGCTCCTAAACCTGCCCAGAGGCCACACCCAGTGATTGCTCATCTCCTGAACTATCAGGATAGAAACATTATACTTTGCAAGGTCCGTGAACTGGGGGTTTGCAATATCAGTGTCTCCTTCTATTCAGATTGTACCCCCACAGTACAGAAAGCCTGAATATCATTTGCAGCTGTGAAACGCCAACTTCGGGACAGAGGTCTTCAATATGCAATGTGGTGGTCAGTCAAAATCTCGAAAAAACCCCCCCATTTCGAATAAAAAACGTCATTAAAAAAATTCGACCTTTTTTTTTTCGGCCTTTTTGTTTCGAGATTTATTTTTTCGAGATTTTTAAATTCGGTATTATGACCATAAACCATGCAATGTTATATCCGTCCAGGCTAAGAGTGATGCGTGATGACAAAACCCACTTCTTTATGGACCCGGCAGCGGTGAATGCATTTCTTGAAACCTTGCCCAAGCGATGACGCTGGATTCGTGACATTTGAGTATGGGTGCTTTAAGCCTTTTGGTTCTTTCAGGCTGGAGCCCTCAGCTGCTCTTTAACTGTCAAGTACTGAATTTCATTTGTGATTTTTAGCCTTTGCTTCACAGGTATGATTTGAGTCTCCACAGTATGTATGCTCTCAGGGTTAAAGTTTTGTTGCGTTCAAGTATGTAATGAATTGCTCCATTTTGGTCTTGGTAATGTATAAGGTCCGGGTGCACCCCCCACTCCGGGTTGCATGGGTGGTGGGGCAGTGCACTTGGCATTTCTGGGTTGTTACCCGCTTTCATTGTTTTGGGTTAGTCGTTGTTGGGATGATTGGGTTTTCACTGCCAGGTTGGGTGGGCGGTGGGGGAGGGGTAAGAGGGGGACGGAGTACTGGGAGTTTAGTGTTAAAATGGCTCTCACTTCACTGGGATGCTTGCAGCAGAGTAGTCCTTATTGTCATTCAGAGTTGTATTCTGATTTGGGTTGTATAGAACGTGACAATGGTGCGTGAAAACTGTTCACCCGAATTATGGGTTCTATGCCATTTTCCCGCTTTCTGAAGGTTGCAGATAAAAATGACAGATTTTCTTCAGTCGATTTTGTGCGGCCCTCGGAAAACAGGAAAATGACATGCCTGTGTTTTATTTTTTAATTTGTGGGGTTTTACCTGTCGAGCCCCCCTTTGCTCACCCAGCCCCAACCCTCCCCGACATGATTACCATGAAATTGGGGCTTTTGTACCCTAAAGCCCCGTCCTTCAGCCCCCGCCCCCTTCCTCCCTACCCAAGACTCCCCCAAACCAAATAAAACACAGACACAGACAACACACCAACACACATACCTGTTCTCATCATACTCTGCTTCTGGGTCCTGGTGAGCCTGTCATTCCCTGCACGCCGTCGTGTGCAGCAGGGGTGTGACAGTTTGATTTAGAAAGACCACTCTGTGCGGTCACAGGGCGGTCTTTCTAAATCAATGTTTTTTCAAGTCAGTAAAAATAAAAAGGTAATTTGACCTAGAACGGAATCATGTACTCTCCTCAGTTGAAATGTCTGAGGTTTGAATAACCACGCTAAGATGTGTAGGGTTCTAGCGCTTTGCGAGTGGCATGGAGCTAAGATTCTCTTCCTCCAGGAGACACAGTTGATGGGTAGAATGAATTAGGATTTTGCTACATCATGGGGGGGCGATGTATTATACGTCCTTTTCATCCTATTCCTGGGGTGTTTTGATCCGAATTCATAGGTAATTGGGCTTCTGTCTGCTGCATCATGAATGTGACATGGAGGGTTGCTATGCCATAGCGTCAGAGTTGATGGCCCGTAAGTTGGTCACATTTGTTCATGTATATGGACTGAATGTGGATGATCCAGAATTTTACCAATCCCTTTGGGCCAAGTTTTTGGCGTAGTCTCATAGGCAGCTAATAGTGGCAGGTGATTTTAACACTATTTTGCATGTAAGGTTTGATAGATCCACAGCTTGCTCAAGGCCACTATCCTTGGCTGCTAAAAAGATTCTACGTGGGATGGAGGACCAGGGATTGCTGGATCTATGGAGGACAATACACCAGGAGAGAGTTCTCTTTTTGTTCCGCAGTTCACAATATACGTTCTCATATTGATTTCATTTCAGTCCGGTCAGCGCAGGCCCATGCCACGAAGAGTTCCTCGATGTTACTGAGAACATTGCCGATCATTCCCCGATTCTTTGGTTGTGCCAAATGGAGAACTTGATATGATATGAGTCATTTATAACGCGCCTGTACACAAGTGTTTCTAGGCGCGACAAGACAGTTGAGGGAAGACAGAGGGAAGACAAAACAAACGATCTTACTAGGCCTGTGTCATTCAGATTGTGCAAGTGCGATAATGCAAAGTGCATGGAGGAGAGAGAAGGGGGACGTGCCAGAGAGATGGATGGGGAAGTGCAATCAGGGCAGCACGGCTCTGAGTAAGTTCAGGGAGGCTGGGGCATGTAGGGTTACAGTTAAAGGCCCTAAGTGCATGGTAGGCCTGGGGCAGTACAGGGGCGACTGGTCATGGAGGAGACTGATAACCACGGAGTCTTTGAAGGTAGCCAGGCAACCAATCAGTGCAGCAGACAGGTAGGTCAGCAGGGGAGAGAAAGAGAAAGCAGAGACAAGAAGGAAGGTCTTGAGCTGCTTCCAGAACATTAGGTAGTCCGGCTCAAGTTTTAAAGGGGCAGGAAGGCCATTCTAGAAGGAGGCACCTACAGAGGAGAGAGATCTACCCCCCCAACTCTCTGCCAGGAGAAGCGTCTGACCCACAGAGTTTCAGGTGGCTGAGGGAAGGGCTCGAGAAGGAAGGTGTTTTGGACGAGAGAGTTGGATGTGGAGCAGTTCCGGCCCCAGAAAGCCTTGTGGATGATGCAGAGGGTCTTGAACTTGATCCCTGCAGCCACCGGGAGCCAGTGGAGAGATTTCAGGGCAGGAGAAATAGGGTCGCTGGGCTTTAGGCCAAGGACAAGTCTTGCATTCCTGTTCTGGATTAGTTGCAGAGGGCAGAGAGTAGAGGAAGGCAGTTTGAGAAAGTGGCTGTTGCAGTAGTCCAGTCTAGAGAGAACAGGGCTCTGGAGACAGTGAGCTTCTGGGGGAAACTGAGAAAAGGAAGAATACCTCTGAGGAGGTGCAGCTGGTAGTGGAATATCATGGACAGGTCCTTGATGTGTGGAGAGAAGGAGAGAGTGGAGTCAAAGATGACACCAAGGTTTTTTCCCTACAGGAAGGCGAAGGCAGAGGGCCCAGGGAGTGGGGCCAGAGTAAGAGAGGGAAAGCGGGAGCAGGGGTCCCAATGAGAAGGATCTCAGTCTTTGTGGCATTAAGGCAGAGATCGTTGGAGGCACACTAATGCTGAATTGCGGATAGACAGGAATGAGTGTGAGAGGAGAGGAGGCTGAGGGGAGCCTTAAAGAGAGTGGAGTGTCATCTGCATAACTCTGAAAGTTATAGGAGAAGGTAGAGATCAGGTGGGTCAAAGGGGCCAAGTAGACATTGACGAGCTAGAGTGAGAGGTTAGAGCCATGGGGAACACTGTGGAGAGAGAGGTGGAGAGAGAGATGGTGGAGAGAAATGAGCCAAGTTGGACCTGGGAGGGCCGGTACAGGAGGAAGGAGCTCAACCACTTCAGAGCCTGATCCATGATGCCCAAGTTCTCACAAAGTCGATTGATCAGGATGGCATGATTGACCGTGTCAAAAGCAGAAGAAAGGTCAAGGAGGATAAGGACAGAAGGAAGGCTCATTGCCTTAGGGCGCGGTTCACCATACCTAGCCCACTAAAACATTGTGCATTGTATATATACTACCCTTTGTCTCTGAGTGCACCATTTAGCCTATTGCGACATTGTGGCTCCAAACCCTACATCCCACTATCTCTGAGAGTCCTACGTAGCCTACTGTGACATTGTGTACTGTGTATTTATGCCTCACTGCCTACTGTCACGGAGAGTTCTACTTAGCCCACATTGACACTGTGTATTGTGCATTCATGCCCCACCGCCTACTGTCACTGAGAGACCTATCTAGCCTAACGTGACATTGCGTAGTTATGTCCGACTGCCCACTGTCTTGAGTGATCTACTTGGGCCACTGCAATATTGTGCATTGCATTCTCATTACCTACTGCCTGCTATTGATTTACCTTACCTGGGCCCGCCGCACATGTACTCTTTATAGGTCTCGCCCATTGCTTTGTAGCACCGTTGAGCGCCTGATCTAGCCTCCTTGACAATCAACTCCCCATTTATAATGTTGAACCCTCGGTGACCAGCAGAGCCCTGTGCCCCCTACCATTCGTAGTCCATTGTCACCTAGATGCATCTAGAACCTGTGACCCATACCAGCGCACCCTGATCCTCTCTAACAATGTATGCCACCCTTATCGTCTTCATTAGTATACTTCAGAGCATGCTACTCGCCCTGCCACTATCAGGCGACAGAGCCAACCCATCCTTGTCCCAAACTTCACGGCCCAAGATACCTACATCATCAGGCAGATACTCTGAGACTATGTCTACCTATGTCATCCCCGCAAACTGGACCAAGCCCACCAGATTTCTGCCACCCATGATCCTCCCATATAAGATCAAGCCGACCTGCAATGCCAAAAACTCCAATAAACCCTATAACGGCCGTCTAGGTGTTATCATCAACGAACCAAATGTCCCCCTAACATCTTTAGATGACCTAGCCAGAATAACGCCTAACCTCCCATGTCCTTTAGCATGCAGAAACGTCAGACTTGGATCTAGACTAGCTAAATCCTACTTCTTACCAACCAGACCCCCACCTTCAACCAATCATAACTTCAGCCAACCTCAAAAGCATACTAAAACCCACAAATCCCATACCAAATCTAGACGGACAACAGCCGTGCTGGATACCACTGTTCTAAGCAATAGCCCCACTGCTATCAGTGGCGCACTGATCAATGCCAGATCCCTGGTGGCACATGCAGTAGAAATAGCAGACCGAATTACCACTAAAGAACTGGATTTCCTTGCAATAACGGAGACCTGGCTACATGCAGCTGCAAACCCCTCCCTTCTTATTGCCACCCCCGACAACTATACAGTCTTAAGATCTGACAGAGAGTCAGTCAGAGGCGGTGGAATTGCCTTTATCATCATATCCTCCTTGGGTCTCAGAATAGTCCCACAGCCTCCAATCAAGTCTTGCGAACTAATGTCAGTCAAACTTCCACTCACTAACTCACGGACCATAACAATGCATCTGATCTATAGACCCCCCTGGTCCTATTGGCTCCTTCGAAGAAGATCTCATGACCCTTCTTACCTCTAACACCGAACCCTTTAACGTGGGGCTCAACGACCCTAATGACCAACCTGCCATAACAATGGCTAACTCATTGTCCGACCCAGGCCTTACTCAAAGAGTACTCCACCCCACTCATGATAAAGGATGATCCTAGATTGGATAGCAGACCTTAATTGTGAAACTACCATATCGTCTATCGAATCACTCCCTTGGACTGACCACTCCCTGCTTTCATTTACTATCCAAAACTGCAAACTTCCAATTAAACAAAACTCCATCGCTCCTTCGATGCCAACCAGAAATAAAAGGAACATCACAGTGGAAAATCTCAAGTCATTTCTCCAACCTCTGTGCCCTTGTTCCTGCCTAACAATGTGTGCAATCTCGTCACTGGCAAAATGCTGGAAAGAAGTCACGAGGGCCACTGTAAGCAAAGACAAGACCAAATTAGGCGGCAAGAAAATAAAATGGGGTTAAGCGACTTACCCACTTGTACAGCCTGTAGCGGGAGAGGCACGTCCCAATCCAAGTCACAGGCTGTTAAGATGGATTTCTGAACTCTGTCCTGGAGGGGCAGAGGTTCAGAAGGCCAGCCTAGTTTCTTGGAACAGGGTAACCTCTGGACAAGCCAGATCAATTAGGGTAGCGATGGGGGCGGTCAAGACTAGGTATCAAGAGGGGTGAGGGTGACTGAAAGCCCGCAATGAGCACACAAAGCAAGGACATGTACAAATTACTCCAAACAGGTGTTATATAAAAAATATAGACACATTTATTACAAGGCCTTTGTAATATTGACCATAGTAAAGAATCACCGTAAAACTCAAGTAAACCAACACATCACAATCAAAATACAGTTTATATACAATACCAAAGGGTCTAAAGAGTTAGACGCACGAAATATGCAGACCACCTGGATGGGGAGGAAAACAGGCAGTGCGAATAATAGTTAGACCCAGTCCACCTTTAGAGGCACCTAACTAGAAGGAAGTCCGAGCCCTACGAAGAGGGGAGCCTTGTGCTCAAAAGTACCTGCACACGCTGGTGCCAACGGGCAAAAGGGAGTCTCTTCGACGAAAACAGGCAGTTCAGATCGGTGAACAAATGAAGACGAACAGATCTCCGCGACTCAAGCGCAACCTCCACTTGGGGGCAGAAGCAGAGCGCGAGTACGGAAAGCCATGCTGTTTGACACAGTGGGGAAAAGCTACAGGCTACTGCAGGAGGGCGACCGGTTCCTAGCGTTACTACTCACCGGTCCCCGATGCAGGCAGACCCAGGCTTCTCCGTGTCAGTTTCAGTGCTGGCAGGTTCAGATACAAGCAGGGGACGTCTCGGCGTGTAGATTCCACGGCAGCAGAAGTTAGAGTTGAGGATGTCCCAAACGTAGTGAACCCGCACAGATTGTTACCACAACAGGGCAACGAAGCGGCTGTGTGCATTTCAGCCCAATGTACACTACTCACTTCAGACCTGGGAACGCCAAGTGTACGAATCGTGTGAGAGTGTCAAGGACTCGGAATACAGCAGCAACCTGACGGCGGTTACAGAGCAAGACTCCTGGGTAGGCTGGTCAGTCCACTGGATGGCCCAGAGACACCTCCGAAGGCTTACGTGCAGGAGATGGTGAAGATGCCGAGAATAGTTGTTCCCACTATTCCAAAGGGTCGAAGTACCAGTACAGGCCTTCTCGTTCGATCAGAGGTAGAAAGGGTTTCCCAAAAAGACAGCAGTGCAGAGGAGCAGTCCTTCAGCGGGTCACCAGCGATTCCTCGGTCCAGCCTCTTGGTTACAGGATACTTGGCTCATAACCTTCGTTCGTGAGAACTCAGGAGATCGACATGGTAGTGGTGTTTCCAGCCTCCTCTTATCCAGGTTTCCCTTCGCGCCAAAACGGAGGGGACCCAATAGGAGATCTGTTCACAAAACACTCACACCATACGTGGACCTATCACGGACCACGGTGGTCCCAGGCGTTCAAGACACACTAGTCTCTCTGGCACCCAGGATGTGTATTGGGACCAGACATCCCAGCCCACATCCTGGAGGCTCACACCAAGCCTGTAGAAGCCCGCAAAAGCGTCGCTGTTTCGCGGGAAAGTACATGCCCAAATAAGGAAGCCCCCGGGTCGGCTCGACCTGGGGAAGGTGAAGGGGGCAAGACGGTCAGCGGACAGGACAAAGAGCCTCGTGGTCTGGCAATCTTGGGAGCCAGGCCACCCTTTTGGGCTAAGCACGAGACACGCACTTAAACAGCCAAAAGGAGCTCAAAACACAAAGAAACGATCGCTGCCACCAGTTCCGACCGTGATTCACTTGCACCGTTTGTTAACAATCCACAAGAGTATCTAGGGCCCAAAAAATGACTAGAGACCCAAGAGAGCAGTAACTTAGCTTACAGTGATCTCTTGTGCCATGTTGCGCGAAAGCTGCAACATGAGCGAAAGAACTACGGAAAACAACGTTTCCCGGTACTGACTGTTTTAAGGGCATGTCAGTATCCCCGTAAGAATGGAGCGAAAGCCCAGAGGAGTGCGGCAGGAAGCCGTGCTTCTCTGGCAAAGTCTAGATCAGGGTGTAAAACAACAGCAAAAAGTTTAGGGGTTGCCACATGGAAGGAAGAATTACCTACAATTAAGAAATCTTTCCTAACACAGGCCGTCAGCCACCAGCCACCAAACATTATCTGGAGACTAATACGGCGAGGGACGATGGGACTTGGAGGCAGTGGGGCTGGGGGGCTAAGCCTAGGGCTGAAGACAGGAAGCTGCAGGAAAGTCGAGGGCAGATGTGGCTACGGTCCTCGTTGCCTTGCTGCCGAGCATGCTCTGTCTGCTCTCTGTTCCACTGCCTCGAAGGTTTCGAGAAAGGAACCCTAACTGGGCAAGCCATGTCAGGCTGCTCCGCCTAGCACGGCCTGACAAGGCCCCCGATCACCTCTGGGCCTGTTGGGCCTGGGCTCGGAGAGGATCTTGTAGCCCTCAGGGAGAAGTGTGTCAAAACTCGTGACAAAGCTGGCCTTAAACCATGTCTCGGTAAGGGCGAGAACATCTAGATCCAGCAGTTCAAGGAGGTGGCAGATGTCAGAGCGAAAGTTAAGAGCAGCAGTGTGGAGCAGGTTGTCACTTTTTAAAGACTTCCGGGGCAGGGTACAGTGGACCCAACCGGATGTGGCAGAGGAGCCTGGGAGGTAAATGGAGGAAGAGGCAGAGGAACCAAGGAAGAAGTTGATGGCAGTGGGGCTAGAGAGGTGGAGTTCAAGGGAGGCGAGGTAGCCAAGAGAGAGACGCATCAGGTAAGGTAGTCAGGGGAGCAGTGGGGACGAGGGAGGCAAGGGAGCCAGGAGAGCCAAAGCTGGCAAGGGAGCCAGAGTAGAGGAGGGACGGGGTGGCAAGGGAGCCATGGAGGTGGGTGGCGAGGGAGCAAGTTTATAAGAACCATCATTGCCAAAGCCAAACAAGAGCAATATTAAAAGAGGTTAACAGCAACCAACATTGCCGAAGCCAAGAGAGGCAAATACTAAAGCAAATTGACAAGAACCATCATTGCCAAAGTCAAGAGAGGGTAATTCAGAAGCAAGCTAAGAGTAACCCTTATTGCCAAAGAGAGAAAAAGGCAATAGTTGGAAAAGACCCAAACAAGCATTGTCTAAACCTAATAGAGGCAAGTGTGATAGACACCCATTATCAGCATTTGTTGATGTAAGAGTGGTAAAACAAGAGTAGCAGGAGAGCAGCATTGCATGTGGCAGTCACAAGAGTGGAACACACAGCACCAGTGTGTCTCATGTCTTCCCAGAACAAGTAGTCAATACTGATGTTGTTGAAAGTCTTTGCTAAGTTGTTTGAAGCAAACTTTTCCAAATAAGTACTTGTAGTAGTGTTTGAAGCTTTTAGTCCGGCAGGCGAGTATACCAGGACGGAGACCTTGAAGTAGTAGTCATGGCAGGTTAGTGGACCAGGAAGAAGTCATTTAAGTACTGCCGGTGCTTCCAACGCGCTGAGCTCGCGGGTGCTGGTCAGCCCGCCAGGAAAAACCTGGCAGGCTGTCAGGCACCCGCGAGCACAGCCCGTAGTATGGCGGTCTGGTAACTACGGTACCGGCATGCTTACTGGCACCGTAGTTCCCAGACCGCTGTGCTCGGAATGAGGCCCAATAACACATTAAAAAAACCTAAGAAAAACACGTTGATATGATCAATATTAGCTGTCTACACACAAATGTATAAAGGTGATCGCTACTCAGTTCCATGCTTTGTGCACCCCATGCAAGTATGTCATGGTGTTATTAGTTCATGAGCCCTTGGTTGTGATCAATTCAGCTTGTTGTGAATAAGTGCACTCAATGTGTTATATTCTGGCATTTTTAAGCGTGTGCTTCTCATGCAGTGCCTCTAAATGTTTGTCTATGTTCATATGTTTGTATACGTTTACTCACCACTGTGAGACTTCATATATATTTATAAGATTGCCCATTTTAACCTATAAACTGTGTCAGCTTCACTGACCTGTGTGCAGGGAAATGTCCTGCTCAGAAGTACGCGGTTCGCGACGTTAGTAAACGTCCTTCTGAAAGGAAACGATATCAATATGTTAACGTTATCCATCAATGTCATTCTTTTTTCAGTCATATTTATGTGCCCTGCACGGTGGCACTACATAGTGGGCTGCACCCTACTAAAATATATTCAAGCTTCAAATTCAACAAAACAGCACGCTATAACAGATCAACCTAAAACAAGCGGTGCCCTCTCTACAACTATTGGTCTATCTTCCATGTTGTGCCATATCCAGCAAGGAGGACTTCCAGGGAGCTGGTTTTGATTGCTGCGAGTTTAGCCTATCAAGCTATGGGTTATGTCGGAAGTGAACAGGCAACGGGAAGGGAGATCTTTGGTTTGGGTGGAAAGGCAATTTTGTCTGCACAGGGCCACTAAAAAAAAAAAACTTTAAATATGACTTTGTAATCATTGCATATGGATAATGCTGCCTGCCAATATGAACGGTTCCTGCCTGCCGTCCAAGAATAACAATCTGTATGTCAAAGTACACTCCAACCTAGACCGCGCTACCCCCCCACCTAATTGGTTCCTACCCTCCTCCCAGCCTAACAATGTAACCTCCATCACTGTCCTGTTCCCCGTCCTCCTACCTACTCCCCATCAATTCCATGTCATTTCATCGTGGAATGTTTTTTCGTGGGGGGGTTTACTGCAGATTTTTTAATGAAAAAAACTCATGGACATTTTTTTTTGCCCCATCCCATTATATTTTTTACCTATTTTCGAACACCCACACCCCATATATATATATATATATTTTTCTAACCCCCCTTCCCCTAAAGATTTGATGAGTTTTTGTAAGGTAAAAAATCCACTGTAAAAACCTGGCGTAAAAAACATCCTGTGATGAAAGGACATTGTACCCTCACCAGCCTCCACACACGATCAGCCCTACGACTCAGGAGCCACAAGAACCCTGAAACACCATCCCGAAAAGCAACACTCATCCTATCCACCCATTCAACCTCTCGCCCTCACGGCTAGCCCCACGTAACATACCCTGCACCCTTGTGCCCGCAAAACACACTAAGCTTGATAACTCCACAGCTACCAACTACCTCCTTTCTCCCTCTCCCATCACACCCTTAGCTACCCACCCAGCCATCAATGCATCCCCCTTCCCTACACAGACACCGTGCAACCGCAGACTAACAATGTTGCATGCTCGCACACTACCAACTTACTGCCACTCTTTCCCCAGAGTCACATCCTCAAGAAATCGCCTACTCGCGCTGCGCACCCAAACCTCAGCAGCCCCCCTGCCACCACCACCCCTGGTGTAATCAGCAGCCTCCCTATGCAGCCCACCAAACCACTTGCCTCATTCCAATGTGCCCTCATTAATTCCTGCTCCCTCCCAGCACATGCTCTGGAAATCTGTGACCTGCTCCCCGCACACAAACCTGAACCTCTTAGTCATCTCTGAAACTTGGCTACATGAAGCCTCTGGCACCGCCTTATCCTTAGCCCTCCCCCAAGGCTACATCTACCGTCTGGACGCCTACACACCAAAGGTGGTGGAGTGGCCATCATTGCCAAGGAATCCCTCTTCCTACGACAGGTCACCAACTCCTTTGAAGGTAACAGTGACGTTTTGTCCCTCAAACTTACCACCTTCCCCTAACTGCACCATCACTAAACATATTGTTTCCCGCCCCCCCCCATCCCCATGGCTGACTTCCATGAGAAACACATACACCTCCTATCTGACAACCTAAAATTCTCCTCCAAGTCCATTCTATTAGGAGACCTGAACCTCGGATTCAATGACCCTGAGGATTCACATGCCAAATCTCTTGCCAAAGCTCTAGACACCCTGGGGTTCAATCAATCAATCACTAACCCCACCCACTCTAAAGGCTGCATCATGGACTGGATAGCCAACCACAATTACTCTCTATCCATCTGCTCCAATGCCCCCTGCCCCTGGACAGGCCACCATATCATCCACTTTTACATCCACATGCCTACGATAAAAAAACCTCTCACCACTCAACTACCGCATTCCCCAGTTCAAGGAAAGTAACCAAATCGAGGCTACTGCCCTATGTAGCAACCCCCACTTTCAAACCTCCTTTCTCCAATGATCCCATCGTTCTAGCTGATCTATACAACTCTGCACTAAAGATTGCACTCAATGCCATAGCTCCATTGTCAGCAGGAAAATCAAAACTGCCAGACACGCAAATGCTTGGTTCACCCCAGAGCTACTGGAACTCTTCTCCTTGAAATGCACCACCCTCTCCACTTGGTAAACTAACCCACTTGAATCCACAAAACTAGAATTCAACAAGATAGCCACACAATACAAAAAGGCAATCATCTCGCCCAAATCCGCCTCCTTCAATACTAGGATTACCAATGCAAAATCTGGAACTAAGAAAATCTTTGCCATCTTCAGAGAACTAGAATCACCAGCTCCTACCACGCAGGTCATAACTAAAGTTCTAACTTCCAAACCGCCATGCTCAACAAACGTAACCTTTTGCAGAGCACAATCCCAACCAGAACACATTGCCTCACCCTCAGCCACACCCACCACTAACCCCTCTGCCCAGGAGGATATCCCCCTCTTCTCCTTCAATGATGTCACAGAACTTAGTCCTCACCCTCCTAAAACACCTCAAACCTTCGAACTGCAAAGGTGATGACTGTCTAGCCACGATCATTAAAGACTGCTATCACACTAGCCCTGTTTCTCACAGCAGTTATCAATGCCTCCTTTCCCTCTGGACTGGTCCCTCCTAGCATTAAGGAAGCCTGGGTACGACCACTTCTAAACAAGCTGTCACTTTACCCGGCCTCCTCTAAACAACTACAGACCCATAACTACTGTCCCTTTCCTTTTAGAAATCGTTGACAAATCACTGGTCCAACACTTCCTCGAAAACAAACCATATCCTGGGCCTACGTCAATCCGGCTTTCGCCCTGGTCACGGCACAGAATCTGCTCTGCTTGACCTTAAAAAGCAACTTGATATAAAGGATGCAGGCAAGCCTGCCCTACTCCTCTTCTTGGACTTATCAGCCACATTTTACCTAGTGGACCACAACATTCTTTGTCACCACCTCACTTCCTCAGCACACTTCTCACCTAATGCCACAGCCTGGATCAGCTCATTCCTGCAAGGAAGAGCCATGAGAGTGTTCTCAGATCAGGCGTGTGGAGCTCCCATCACCATCCACTGCTGAGTCCCTCCGGGATCCTATATCTCTCCCACTCTCTACAACATTTCCACTAAGGCTCTATTTGACATCCTAGATTCCATTGGTATAGCTTACACTAAGTATGCTGATGACACCCAAATCCTACTCCCACTCTCCAGTAATTACGAAACTGACGCCAAGGCCCTCAACACTGCCTACTCCACTATTGAGGCCTGGATGTCAGCCAACCGTCTCTGCCTCAACAGTGATAAGACTGAAATCCTCCTAGTAGGCTCACAGGAAACCCTAAACGTACTTACCAACCAATACAGCACTTTCACAATTGATAACATACAGATCCTGGTCTCCCCATCGGTAAAACCTTAGGAGTCTACCTCAATGCCACCCTCTCCATGTCACGTCAAGTCAGCGCCATCGCCTCCTCAGCTGCCTACTACACCAAATTGATTAACGCAGCCAAACCCCTCTTATCCACTGAGAACTGCCTCTCCATCACCAGAGCCATAATAGGCTCAAGACTGGATTACTGCAACATCCTCTTTGCTGGCACTACAGCAAAAAACCTAATGAAACTCCAAATAATCCAAAACAATGCACTTCGAGCAGCTCTCAAAATTCTCGCGGATGCCGCGGAGGACGTATCTATTAAAGTTTCCTGGCAATAAACTGTGGGATGTACATCTTTGCTTTAAGCTAAATTTGATGTACACCCATGAAAGGACATTGAAATGGGGAAATAAATCTGCAGCAGATGCTCCTGTACGGAGCCGCTTTTGTAATGAATCAGAACAAAAATAAACCCTAAAACATCTTGTAATCTACTGAAAACACTTTGATAACTGGGACCTGGCATGATCGGTACGACGTTGCTAGCCAGGGAATGGTTGTGGATGGCATGTATGTGGGGATATACAACAAAGACCATATTGGCTCTTTCAAAATGTCTTGTGCTGTTAAATGTAGAACTGGAAAAAATGATATCACAAGTATGAAGAATGCCAGTATTTCTGCTTTGAATAAACTTAAAAACACTTAATGTTGTTTTGTGTTTTATGTATAACTTTGGTTTATTGTTTATGAGAAACCAATTTATGTGGCTGGATTTTGTGATAGGTGTTTGCTGGTCATCCACTCTGATTATGTGGTTTATACATCACTTTGATGATGTACACTATGAAGGATGAAATTCATTAAGAAGGACTCCACCACAGTAGTTGTCAAGTGAATGTTCTGTTGAGAAGTCTATCTATACTCGCAGTATTATTGTGAGATGCTTGTTTATTACGCATAGTGGAGACTGAGATCTACAAATTCGGGTAGAGCAGTGCTCTGTATTGCAGATGAAATTTAACAGGATGTAATCTATGAGAACGGTTGTTATGTGAATGGATCTCTTCCTTCTCTGAGGCTAGTATTTTGTTTTATATTATGGTTTACCATGATAAGAAGATTGTGTTTTTAACCTTTGTTTATTACATACTGTTGATGTTGTAAGAGTTTGTTGAGCAAACTAATCAACAACTAATAAAAAAAAAGACCTGCCGCCAGACACGAAGCCCAATGGCTCCCCTTCAAAGAACGGGTCCTATTCAAAACTCTTGCCGTCACTCACAAGTGCATCACTCACACAGCCTCCCTTTACCTTGCCTCGAAAGTAATGAGAACAGGCTCTTCCAGACCCACAAGAACACCACCACCACTCCCACCGTCTCATAATCCCCAAGTCGAGTCAAAGCCAAAGCAGGTGGCGCTAGCGTCCCTTTAATTGCTGCCAAACAATGGAATTCCCTGCCACTCACCCTTAGAAACGAACCCTCACACCTTGCATTCTGAAAAGCACTCAAAACCTGGCTGTTTAACTAACCTCTGCCTACACTCCCGCTCTGCGCATCACGCCTGCGTACTCATGTTCCCTGTAACCTATTGAACTGGGTACACGTCATATGCTTTGTCATGCACCACTGTAACTAGTTCTTGCACCACTGTAACCAATTCACCTACAGTTGTTAGATCTAATACTCTCTGTATGTACTACTGTAACCAAGTAGCCTACTTACCTCTGTAACAGCGCCACGATGCCTGCGGGCTGTTGTGTGCTACACAAATTTAAAAAACGAATAAATAAATAATACGCTTTAAAATTCACACTTTTATCCTCATCCAAACTCTCGTTTGAGGGGATGGGTTGCACGTTGTCCTCCTTTACTCAGTGCAATAGGGGGCATCCCTGGGCATGGGGGCTGGGGGGCAAAGAGGAGAGAAAGGGAAGAAGGGGGCATGGAGTGCACTCAGGACAGGAGACAAACTGCTGCAGAAGCAAAGAACACCCTGTGCAGAGAGACATGCATATATCACAGCAGCTATTTACCTTCTGTTGCCTGCGGGATACTGCAACGCACCAATAGTGTATTCAGGTCTGGAGAAAGAAAATATTACCATAGGATTAATTAATCTCCAAGAATGTACACGACATCCAGAGAAAATATATTTAAGAAATATCCAAAGAGGGAGCAGCCTCGCCCCCTATAAATCACAAACACAGGGGAAAGGCTTAACAGAAGGAGCGTGAAGGAACAGCAGAGACAAGTCAACATTACCCTAAAAGGACACTTTTCTCACCACAAGCGCGTGCAATAGGCCTGTCACTCAGCTGCGGTAAATTATGCCATGGGATTGCTTCAGAGCTTGTGCAGCATTTGCCCTTTAACAGTAGAGCAAGAGATGGGGGGTGGGGGGGGGGGTCAGGAGGAAGCAGGAACGCAGCCACGGCTCAGAAGACTGAGCTACCTAGCGCCTTGGGCAGCGAGGCTGGGGTGCAGCGCTGGAGGACAGACATGCGCAGTACCGAGTAGACACCAGAGAGCATGCGCAGAAAGGGGGAACGGGAAGCAGCGAAATCACAGCTGAAACTAAACCCAAGGAGCATGCGCAGAAAGGAGACACCGGAAGTAGGAACTAACAGCTGAAACTAAACCCAAGGAGCATGCGCAGAAAGGGGGAACGGGAAGTAGGAGCTCACAGCTGAAACTAAACCCAAGGAGCATGCGCAGAAAGGAGACACCGGAAGTAGAAACTCACAGCTGAAACTAAACCCAAGGAGCATGCGCAGAAAGGGGGAACGGGAACACACGGACACATCTGAAACGTCTACCCAAGGAGCATGCGCAGAAAGGAGACACGGGAAGTAGCACGCTCACAGCTGAAACATGAACCCAAAGAGCATGCGCAGAAAGGGAAACCGGAAGTACGACTCACAGCTGAAACTAAACCCAAGGAGCATGCGCAGAAAGGAGACACCGGAAGTAGGAACTCACAGCTGAAACATCTACCCAAAGAGCATGCGCAGAAAGGGGGAACGGGAAGTAGGAACTCACAGCTGAAACTAAACCCAAGGAGCATGCGCAGAAAGGAGACACCGGAAGCAGCACGGACACAGCTGAAACATGTACCCAAAGAGCATGCGCAGAAAGAAGACGCCGGTCATATGTGCATCTACAGGTCTCAAGAGTGTCCATACAACGTTGCCAAAATAAACATGAGGTCCACTTTCCTAAGCAGAGCACATTTCCAAGGACCGAATGGTTCATACTCGTTTTAATCCAGTTAGCCATTTCTTACCCATGCTTCTGGCCAGTCATTCACACGGACCAGTTGGTAGTGTACTTAGAAACAATGCTATGTGATGCCACTTCCTGTGATGTCACGATGGGGGCGTGGTCAAATTACATCACTTCCTGTGATGTCACACGGGGGCGTGGCCAAATAACATAACTTCATGTGATGTCACTCTTGGGGGAGTGACCTAGTGATGTCACTTTCACTACACCTGGCATTTTGGTGAAATGACATCCCTGCTTCCGCCTCTTCCAAGATTCGCCCTCCACGGCTGCTGAGGCTGGGGGTTGTGTCTCCTCAGGGTAGAAGTGGACACTGCTCTCCCTGGGGTGGAATGGTTTGGTTTCTAGGCACCCTTGGTCCGGGGTGCTTGTTCAGATCCTTCCATTGGACGTTACGGGCATGCCCCAAGATGGGGTTGCCCAGGGCATTCCCCAGGTGCTCTGCTGCTGCACTGTTCACAGGGAGTGGAACGGGTTGCCATGTCCCGTTTTGTGGCGACACTCTCTTCCTCGCATCGCCCGCCTGGTGGGGCGGTTTTCGATGTCGGCAGTGAAGGCAGCGGTTCAGGACGCTGTGGATCGCAAGGTTGCCTCTGGGTTACGGAATGCATGCTGTTGCTACCCTGTCCCTCTGTACATCTGTCTGCAAGTCCTCTGCAGCCACTTTACGGGGGTCCTGTGCTGTTTGGTGGCTCCTTGGAGGTGTCGGTTCACTATGTAGGAACGTAGGTTCCCAGTCTATGTTCATGCGGACGAGGTCTGACGACACTCGTCCTCTGCTCTCCCACACACAACTCGCCCTTCGAGGCTGGTTTAGAAGTCCGGCTGGTACATTGGGCTGGCGGGCGTTCTTCACGGACCTAGTGGTCTTCCGCTGCCTGGCCTTGTTAGGACTTCTATCAATTCATGGTCTATCTGGCAGCATTGGAGGAAACAGAATCCTTACTGGGTATTTAGCCCTTCAAAATGGTGGCAGCTTGGTGCACTGCTCAGACGATCTGGTAACATTGTAGTTGTTTACAAGATGGCGCCCTGATGCAATCCATCCCAAGGATCGTTGCCACAGAGTGAAACAGCAGAAGAAGCAGCCCAATGGTGAACACCTTGTGTCGCTTCGTTTTTCCCCACTAAGCATTGACGCTGTTACTCTACCCTGTTTTCTATTCCCTGTTTTTCTCTTAGCCCTTCTGTCTTGCCTTTGCCATATTCCTCCTTTGCCCTCTGTCTGCCTGCTCTGCGAAGTAAGTTCTGTGAAGGAAACAGAGTTCCTATTCACTGTCCGATTGTTTCAGTTGCCGCTTTGGCACCTCGGTGCGTTTCTTTTACATCGAGGCAAGTAACGGATAACATCAGTTCGCCAGAGCAAGGAACCATACCATCATCTTCTCTGAAGATACAATGCCTCTGACAAGGGTTTTCCCTGTATGGGTTTTCCCCCTGGTCATCGCCCATAGAGCACACACGGTCACCCTATTCAAATTGGGCTACGTGAATGCTCTTGTGCCATTTTCTAATCAAATCTCTCTGGGTTGAAACACCAGGTGATCTACGACGAGATTACAGGTTAGCCTCCGACTGCACATCCTTACACCAAGCGACGCCAGCTCCATCACAATGGAACAAATGCAACAAGTATTAGCAGCTCTTCAAGATCTCACCCAGGAAGTGCAACATCTGAAGAATGAAAATGCTGCGCTTTGACAAATGGTTGCAGCTGCACCCATACGAACTGAGCTGCCTCCAACCTCCCTCATTTTGTGGAATTTCGCAGAAAATCCAAAGAAACTCAAGGAGTTCTTGGAATCATGTGTTGTACAGTTTACTTTGAATCCCTCCTATTTTCCCACAGATCACTCTAACGTGAGTTTTATTCTATCCAACTTGGCAGGAAGTGCCCTGGCAACTCCCCTTGTAATCACCAACAATCAAATCCTGGATTCATGTTCTGCCTTTGTAAATAGTCTTCAGGCAATGTTTAGCCAACAAGAACTCACTGTCTCCACCCAGGAAAATCTACTCAAAAGAAGACAAGGGTCATTAGATGTGCTGACTTACAGCACCAATTTCAAACAAATGGCCGGGGAGACCGCCTGGCCTGATGATGCTTTGGTAACACTTTTTCGACAAGGGTTGTCTGAGGAACTCAAAGATGAGGTCTCCTGTGTGCCAAGACCTCCAAATCTGAAAGAGATGATTGCATTAACGCTACAGATCGATTTTCGTTTGCAAGAGCAGCAGTCCAAAAGACTTAAAGGACGCCTGCAGAAGACGGCCAAAGCTTTTCATTCTAGTCCTCGCCAGCACTCAGAATAGGAGCCCATTCAGGGTGGTATCGCCCGTGGAACTTTGACTCTGGAAGAACGCAATAGGCGCAGGACTCTCGGCCTCTGCATGTATTGTGGATCTTACAAGCATTTGTTAAGGATTGTCTGATCACCCCACCTCAACTGACGGGAAACACCAGACCCCATCCATAATGGGAACCACGGACAAGGGGAAAGCTGTATGTTCTCACGCTCACAATCCTCAGGATACCCTCATGATGGTTCTTAAAGTAGAGTTGCATCTCCAGGACAAGATCATTCATGATGTTCCTGCCCTCATCGATTGTGTCTATAAACAAGGAAAGGGGTCCTGCCTATGTAATTTCTAATCTATTGCACTTTATTCTAATGCAGTTATTACTTCTTGTAGGGCTGCCTGCCAGCATATCATTAGTTGGCAAGCAATGCCTCGCTGTGTGCAGAAAATACAGTGGAAAGCTCAAAAGAGAATGGTGTTCAGTTTATTACTAATGACTGACCCATTTTTTGAAATATATTCATGTTTTAAAATATATGCACTTTGTAACATATGTGAAAAGCGCACAACTTGAAAATCACAGAGTGCAGTACATATCATCTCCTGGATCTGGACATTTTACAAATGATATGTAAAGTTCGGCTAATGAACATCAGAGATTTACTTCATGCTAATCCTCATAACAAAACTCAACATAGGCATTGCTTCATGCCTTTGCAACTTGTCACATCATTTGAAAAACATACAGATGTCAAATGCAGTCACAGCAGTGTTCGTTATTTTCACAGGTGAACATGGAGTTCCTAAACAAAACCAAATGCATTACTTTGTGTGGCTTTGACATGCAGAAGTTCCAAATAGAGAAATGTTCTAGTGTCTTTCATAGATGAAAATCTATTCAATATGTTTCATCTTGGTGGTATAACCTTCACGAGGTTTACTTTACACCAAAAGTCAATTTTCAGCCAGGCTAGAGGGTGACCTTAAAAAGTCGACGTCCGGACATTGAATCAAACCCAGAGCAGGGGGAAGAACCCAAAGGGCACCTGCATGGTTGCGCTGGGGTTCATCGATTGTGGGGCAGATGGACATATTCTCGATGACCCCTGGGCCCCAGAACACCATGTGCCTCGGGAACCCACCCCACTTCCTATTCCAGTGGAAGGGGTTGACGGTACTCCATTATCTTCAATCCCCATTAAAGAACAAACCTCCAAACTTTTGATGCGACTATCTTCCCATAATGAGTCCATCACATTTGATCTAATAAAGGCAGCACATTACCCAATTATTTTGGATCTTCCTTGGCTTCGGCAACACAACCCCTATGTGAATTGGGCAGCTGGTACCATATTTTTGGGCTCAGAGTATTGGCTTCGACATTGCCTTCATGAAATAGCCATCTGCTTTCAAACTCAACTGAAAACCAATGAGAACAGATCTATATCCCACCTCCAAAAATTGGCCAAAGAGTACCATGCTTATCAACAGGTATTCTTTAAAGATGAATACAAGTAGTTACCTCCACATCGAGTAGAGGATTGGTCCATTGAGATCTTGCCCAACACTCAAGTTCCTTTCGGTATGATGTATACTCTCTCTGAGCCAGAGAAAGAGGCCTAAGGTGCATACCTACAGACTTACCTTCAAAACGGGCTGATAATGGTGTTGAAATCCCCTGAGGGTGCATTGATATTCTTCATCCCAAAGAAAGACACTTCAGAATTACATCCATGTATTGATTACAGGAGCTTGAATAAGATTACAGTAAAGGATAAGTACCCTCTTCTCTTGATCCTGGACATTTTGGAGGCTGTCCGAGGGGGCTTTGATATGTACAAAGTTGAATCTTAGAGGCGCATATCATCTCTTCCGGTTTCATAGTGGCAACGAGTGGAAAACAGCATTTGGCCCTCCCTTCTGCCACTACGAATACCGTGTCATGCTCTTCGGATTGGCTAACGCGCCGCTTTTTTTTCGGCGATTTATGGATCACCTTTTTTCAGATCTCATATTCCATTCAGTAGTCGTTTATCTCGACAACATTCTAATATTTCCCAGAAATCTTCAAGAACATCAAATCGATGTCTCAGAAGTGGAAAAACGTCACATTCACAAAACATCTGTTAGTTATTTGGCTTTCATTCCATCTTCTGATGGAGCTTCCATGGATCCCTCAAAGGTGCAGGCTATTTTGCAATGGAAAGTGCCCGCTTTGGTTAAAGACATACAAAGCTTCCTGGGCTTTACAAACCTTTATAGGAAATGTTTTCCTAATTTTTCTTTGAAAATCCTACCCTGACTGCTCTTTTGAAGAAGGGAGTCCATTTCTCATGGAACAACAGAGCGAGACAGGCGTTTCGAGTGTTAAAAGCCCATTTCACAAGAGCTCCTATATTACGCCTCCCAAACCAGAATAGACCATTTATTCTGGAAACGGATGCTTCAAACGCTGCAATTGGAGCCGTTCTTAAACAACTTTTCTAAGATTATTGTGAACACCCCATTGCTTATATGTCCAAGCCTCTATCAGGCTCGGAACAGAATTATACCGTCTTGGAAATTAAACTTTTAGTGATAAAAAAACCTGTACCGAATGGCGACATTTGTAACTGGGTTCCAAATATCAGGTGACTGTGAGAATGGACCATCGCAATCTAAAAGTTCTACAGCAACGTGAATGTCAAATCAGTAGACAGGCCTGTTGGGCATATTTTATTTCTCTTTATGATTTTCTTTTCACCTTTCTGCCTGTCACGAGAATCAAATGGCGGACGCATTATCTTGCACCGACTCTGAAGCCGGAGTTCCTCATCAGCAACAAAAGCTGCTTCCCAAAGCTTCTTTTCTATTTACTGACTCCACCTTTCTCCAACAGGTGAAACAAGCAACTAATCTTTGAGACCCATTGATATTAGCCACCATGGAACAGTACGGGTTGTAAGGCGGAGCATGTTTCATGGTCAGACGCTTTACATACCCATCTCAACCTTACAACAAGAGGTACTATACATGGGCCATGATGTGAAGACAGCGGGTCATCGTTGAGTTTGTGTAACCTTGGAAAACATCATCAGATATTTCTGGTGGCCCAACCTCAACAACGAAGTTAGAGACTACGTAGCCTCTTGTGCCATTTGTCAGCAAAGAAAGACACCTCGTAGGCTCCCCTTGGGAAAATGAACACAGCCTCCTTTACCATCCCATCCATGGCAACACATCAGTACTGATTTAATTGTTAATCTACCCCTTTCTGACGATCAGACTACAATCATGGTGATGGTAGACTCTCTTACTAAGATGGCTCATTTCATCGCTCATCCGTGTATTCCTACTGCCAAAACGTATGGCCGAAGTTTTTCTTCATTCCCTCTTTCCTCTTCATGGCTTGCCGACTACCATAATCTCGGATCGAGGGAGACAATGCACCTCTACTTAACGGAAACTATTGTGTAATAAGCTTGGGATTCAGAGAGCCCGGACCTCTGGCTATCACCCACAGTCGAACAAACAAACCGAAAGGCTGAACTAGTCACTCACACAATACTTACAGTGTTTCACATCAGCATCATAGGACAACTGGGCTGCCCTACTACCATTTGCTGAATACGCTTATAATAACTTGATTCATACCTCTACCGGACTCACTCCTTTCTTTTGAACCTACGGTTATCACCCTGCATGTGTACCTTCCGAGACCCCTTCAGACACCAAGGTTCTTTCACTAATGAACTCGTTGATAAGATCCAAACAGGCCATACCACTGCCTTGCAGTCCTTAACAGATTTACGAGCAACCAGCTAGAAGCAAGCAGATCGAAGGCGACTTCAAACATCTACTTTGAATGTCGGAGACCTTGTGTGGCTATCATTGCACCATTTAGTGAAACATTTGGTCCCATCCAAATTGGCGCCACGCTTTTTTGGTCCCTTCCAGATTCTTCAACTGATCGGGCCAGTCGCCTTCAAACTTCAACTACCCGCTTCATGGTCTCGCATACATCCTGTATTTCACATATCCCAGTTAAAACCCTATATGACAGATCGCTTTCCCAGACTGACTCGCAAATACCCAGTACCTGTTGATACCACCTCTGGACCCGAATATTAAGTGAAAGCCATATGTGATTCCGTTACCATAGGGGACAGCTACAGTATCTACTCGATTGGAAAGGTTATGGATCGTCTGACCGTACATGAGAACCAGCTTCAGCAGTTCACGCCTCAAGACTTCTCAGGAGATTTCACCGGTTGCACCCTTGGAAGCCTGGTACGATGCCTCTTCAGGGGTGGCACACTGTTAGGACTTCTGTCAATTCATGGTCTATCTGGCAGCATTGGAGAAAACATCATCCTCACAGGGTTTTTAGCCCTTCAAGATGGCGGTGGCTTGGTTCACTGCTCAGAAGGCAAAACAAACAGGTGATGGCTGGAAGGTTTTGAATTAATCATAACCACGGGCGTAGCCCTGGCCAACCCTCCATACCATCGTTTTTCAGCCTGCCACACCACTCAAAACCTTCCTCTTCGCCTCCGCTTTCTCTCCCCTGCTAAAGTTACTGAAAATGCACTGAATCTGCAACTGGGCCACTCACCTTCTCGGTCCTTGGCCCAGCCACTCTCCCCTGCACTGCCTCCCTGGCACCCCCTGCACTACGGGACTGTGTCTGTATCCCTACAGCCCCTCCTTCCCAGCACGTATCTGCACTTACTCGCACTGCCACTAGCTGGCCCTTGTTACTTTCCTGTATGCTATTAACCCTGTACTGCACTTTCCCCTCTCCCTTTCCCCTTGCACTTCTCCCTTTCCCCTCCTCCCTTGCACTTGCACGATCTGATGACACCTGGCCTAGTAGGATCGTTGTATGTCTCCCCTTGTTCCCCCCCCCCTGACTCGTCGCGCCTTGAAACACTTGTGTATAGGCGCGTTATAAATGCCATTTCATATCATATCATTACAGAAGGGGAAAAACCATATGCAAATCAGGTTTGGTCCTACCTCAAAAAGGGCAGTCCAGCCCGAACCTCTAGGTCACATCCCTTCTGCACGAGACCACAAGCATCCCCAGGCATGTTTCAGCCTTGTTGGGCGTCATCAGTGAGGAGTAGCTTGGATCTCTAGGCCCGGCAGACTCAGGACCCATGTCTGGGCATAACCGTCCCACTCAGGGTGACTTTAGCAAAACAAAAAGGTGATGGCTGGAAGGTTTTGAATTAATCATAACCACAGGCGCAGCTCTGGGCAACCCTCCAGAACATTGTTTTTCAGCTTGCCAAGCCATTACAGAAGGGGAAAAAACCATATGCAAATCAGACTTGGTCCTACCCCAAAAGGGACAGTCCAGCCCGAACTGCTAGGTCACATCCCTTCTGCATGAGACCACAAGCATCCCCAGACATGTTTCAGCCTTGTTGGGCATCATTAGTGAGGAGTAGCTTGGGTCTCTCAGAAGATCTGGTAATGTTGCAGTTCTTTACAAGATGGCACCCAGATGCAATCCGTCCCAAGGATCGTTGCCAGAGAGGGAAACAGCATAAGAAGCAGCCCAACGGTGAGCACCTTGCGTCGCTTCATTTTTCCCTACTAAGCATTGATGCTGTTACTCTACCCTGTTTTCTATTCCCTGTTTTTCTCTAAGTCCTTCTGCCTTGCCTTCACCATATGCCTCCTTTGCCCTTCCTGCTTCACTCTGCCTTTGCACTCTGTCTGCCTGCTCTGCGAACCAAGTTCCCCAAAGGAAACAGAGTTCCTATTCCCTGTCCGAATGATTCAGTAGCCCCCTTGGCACCTCAGTGCGTTTCCTTTACATCAGGGCAAGTCACAGATAACATCAGTTTTCCGGAGCTGAAGATCTTCACCAAGATTCTTCACCTCCGACAAGGGGGTTTCCCTGTATGGTTTTTCCCCTTGGGCATCGCCCATAGAGCACACACGGCTGCCCTATTCAAATTGGGCTACGTGAATGCTCTTGTGGCGTTGTCCAATCACATCTCTCTGGATTGAAACACCGGCTGATCGACAACAAGATTATAGGTTAGCCCCGACTGCAAATCCTTACAGGGCTCTCAGCACGGTCAGGATGGTTCTCAGATGGCCTTCGGGTCCCTGCCCGCCACTCTGGTCTCGATTTCTGCTCCATGCTCTCTTCCCACATGCACATGCTTGTGGCCCTTGAGGACTGATTATGGATGGCCACTTTTGTGCCAGTTCTTTGGGCACTCCTGAATGGGAACCTACTCAGAGAGCGAGTTATTTGGCTGTGTTCCTTCTCATTAGAGAAGCTTCCAGACCTTTGTTTATATGTTTAGGGGCATGGGATTCCTCCCTAAGTTACCCAGAGTAATCAAGACATGGACGCCTTGCTCACTGTGCTTAGAGAGGCACAGCTTGGCCTCACTGATGAGGCCCGACCAGGCCGAAACACGTGTCTGGGGTTGCTGTTTGTACTCTTGTTCAGAGGAGAATTGCTTAGTATTTTGATGCTGGACTGCCCACGTGGGTAGTACCACACTGATATGCAAATGGGTATTTCTCCTCTGTGAAATGTACAGTGAGCTAAAACGTGGTTATAGACCCTCTGAGTGGGCACCTACCTATAGAACAGGTTATTTGGCCATGTTTGTTCTCGGTAGAGGGGCTCTCAGACCTTTTTGTGTATTTTTAGGAACTTGGGGCTCTGCCGTACGTTGCCCAGGGTAATCCAGACGTGGACCCCCTTGCTCACTGTGCTTAGAGAGACACAGCTTCATCTCACTGATGAGGCCCGACTATGCTGAAACACATGGCAGAGGTTGCTGTTGGTACTCTTGTTCTGAGGAGAATTGCCTGGCATTTCGGTGCTGAACTGCCCAAGTGGATGGGACCAGACTGATATGCAAATGGTATTTCTCTTCTGTGAAAAGGACAGTGAACTAAAATGTGGTTATAGACCCTCCGAGTGGGAACCTACCCATAGAACATGTTATTTGGCCGTGTTTGTTCTCGCTAGAGGGGCTCCCAGATCTGTTTGTGTATTTTTGGGAACTTGGGGTTTCACCCTAATTTACCCAGGGTAATCCAGATGTGGACCCCTTGCTCACGGTGTTTAGAGAAGCAATGCTTCAACTTACTGATGAGGCCCGACTAGGCTGAAACATGTGTCTTGGGTGGCTGTTGGTACTATTGTTCAGACGAGAATTGCATAGCATTTCGGTGCTGCACTGCCCAAGTGAGAAATACAGTCAGCTAAAATGTGGTTGCAGACACTCCAAGTGGGCACCTACCCATAGAACAGGTTATTTGGCTGTGTTGGGTCTCATTAGAGGGGCTCACAAACCTTTTTAGTACATACAAGGTAAGTTTTTTGGGAGACATCCACCTGCACCCTCTCTCTCAGTCAGGCCCACTCTAGGAACACTCTGCACATAACATTCTCACAGCACTCAGCATCCCGGCCACCGTAACATTGTAACATATATAGCAACAGGAGGGAAGGCAAATCCAAGCCACAACACTTATCCTTCTGTCTGTCTGGCCTTTTGATTCTGGTGGCCATTCTGACAATATACACATACAGCCCAAGAGGAAGGAAGGGGAAGGAGAAGTGCAGTACATAGGATAACAGTAATAAATAGACACAATAAATAGGAACAATACATAAGAAGTGCAGCCAGCTGGTGGCAGTTGCAAGGGTAAGTGCAAACATCAGGTGGCAAGTGCTGGTAGGGGCTGTAGGGATACAGAAACAGCCCCAGAGTACAAGGGTTGCTAGGGGGGCAGTGCAGGTGTGCAACTGGCGGGAAGGGGACCTGGTCCCGAGAACAGATGGTAGCCAGGTGACCAGTGCAGTTCCCACAGTGCAGAAAGCCTGAATATCATTTGCAGCTGTGAAACGCCAACTTCAGGACAGAGGTCTTCAATATGCAATGTTATATCCGTCCAGGCTAAGAGTGATGCGTGATGACAAAACCCACTTCTTTATGGACCCGGCAGCGGTGAATGCATTTCTTGAAACCTTGCCCAAGCGATGACGCTGGATTCGTGACATTTGAGTATGGGTGCTTTAAGCCTTTTGGTTCTTTCGGACTGGAGCCCTCAGCTGCTCTTTAACTGTCAAGTACTGAATTTCATTTGTGATTTTTAGCCTTTGCTTCACAGGTATGATTTGAGTCTCCACAGTATGTATGCTCTCAGGGTAAAAGGTTTGTTGCGTTCAAGTATGTAATGAATTGATCCAGTTTGGTCTTAGTAATGTATAAGGTCCGGGTGCACCCCCCACTCCTGGTTGCATGGGTGGTGGGGCAGTGCACTTGGCATTTCTGGGTTGTTACCCGCTTTCATTGTTTTGGGTTAGTCATTGTTGGGATGATTGGGTTTTCACTGCCGGGTTGGGTGGGCGGTGGGGGAGGGGTAAGAGGGGGACGGAGTACTGGGAGTTTAGTGTTAAAATGGCTCTCCCTTCACTGGGATGCTTGCAGCAGAGTAGTCCTTATTGTCATTCAGAGTTGTATTCTGATTTGGGCTGTATAGAACGTGACAATGGTGCGTGAAAACTGTTCACCCGAATTATGGGTTCTATGCCATTTTCCCGCTTTCTGAAGGTTGCAGATAAAAATGACAGATTTTCTTCAGTCGATTTTGTGCGGCCCTCGGAAAACAGGAAAATGACATGCCTGTGTTTTATTTTTTAATTTGTGGGGTTTTACCTGTCGAGCCCCCCTTTGCTCCCTCCCTCCCCAACCCTCCCCCACAGGATTACCATGAAATTGGGGCTTTTGTACCCTAAAGCCCCGTCCTTAAGCCCCCGCCCCCTTCCTCCCTACCCAAGACTCCCCCAAACCAAATAAAACACAGACAAAGACAACACACCAACACACTTACCTGTTCTCATCATACTCTGCTTCTGGGTCCTGGTGAGCCTGTCAGCCCCTGCGCGCCGTCGTGTGCAGCAGGGATGTGACAGTTCGATTTAGAACGACCACTCAGTGCGGTGTCAGAGCGGTCTTTCTAAATCAATGTTTTTTCAAGTCAGTAAAAATAAAAAGGTAATTTGACCTAGAACGGAATCATGTACTCTCCTCAGTTGAAATGTCTGAGGTTTGAATAACCACGCTAAGATGTGTAGGGTTCTAGCGCTTTGTGAGTGGCATGGAGCTAAGCTTCTCTTCCTCCAGGAGACACATTCGATGGGTAGAATGAATTAGGTTTTTGCTACATCATGGGGGGGCGATGTATTATACGTCCTTTTCATCCTATTCCTGGGGTGTTTTGATCCGAATTCATAGGTAATTGGGCTTCCGTCTGCTGCATCATGAATGTGACATGGAGGGTTGCTATGCCATAGTGTCAGAGTTGATGGCCCGTAAGTTGGTCACATTTGTTCATGTATATGGACTGAATGTGGATGATCCAGAATTTTACTAATCCCTTTGGGCCAAGTTTCTGGCGTTGTCTCATAGGCAGCTAATAGTGGCGGGTGATTTTAACACTATTTTGCATGTAAGATTTGATAGATCCACAGCTTGCTCAAGGCCACTATCCTTGGCTGCTAAAAAGATTCTACGTGGGATGGAGGATCAGGGATTGCTGGATCTATGGAGGACAATACACCAGGAGAGAGTTCTCTTTTTATTCCGCAGTTCACAATATACGTTCTCATATTGATTTCATTTCAGTCCGGTCAGCGCTGGCCCATGCCACGAAGAGTTCCTCGATGTTACTGAGAACATTGCCGGATCATTCCCCGATTCTTTGGTTGTGCCAAATAGAGAACTTGATATGATATGAGTCATTTATAATGCGCCTGTACACAAGTGTTTCTAGGCGCGACAAGACAATTGAGGGAAGACAGAGGGAGGACCAAACAAACGATCTTACTAGGCCTTGTGTCATTCAGATCGTGCAAGTGCGATAATGCGAAATGCATGGAGGAAAGAGAAGGGGGACGTACCAGTGAGATGGATGGGGAAGTGCAATCAGGGCAGCATTGCTCTGAGTAAGTTCAGGGAGGCTGGGGCATGTAGGGTTACAGTTACAGGCCCTAAGTGCATGGTATGCCTGGGGGCAGTACAGGGGCGACTGGTCATGGAGGAGACTGATAACCAGGGAGACTTTGAGGGTAGCCAGGCAACCAATCAGTGCAGCAGACAGGTAGGTCAGCAGGGGAGAGAAAGGGAAAGCAGAGGCAAGAAGGAAGGTCTTGAGCTGCTTCCAGAACATCAGGTAGTCCGGCTCAAGTTTTAAAGGGGCAGGAAGGCCATTCTAGAAGGAGGCACCTACAGAGGAGAGAGATCTACCCCCCACTCTCTGCCAGGAGAAGCGTCTGACCCACAGAGAGTTTCAGGTGGCTGAGGGAAGGGCTTGAGAAGGAAGGTGTTTTGGACGAGAGAGTTGGATGTGGAGCAGTTCCAGCCCCAGAAAGCCTTGTGGATGATACAGAGGGTCTTGAACTTGATCCTTGCATCCACCGGGAGCCAATGGAGAGATTTCAGGTCAGGAGAAATAGGGTCGCTGGGCTTTAGGCCAAGGACAAGTCTTGCAGTCCTGTTCTGGATTAGTTGCAGAGGGCAGAGAGTAGAGGAAGGCAGTTTGAGAAAGTGGCTGTTGCAGTAGTCCAGCCTAGAAAGAACAGGGCTGTAGAGACAGTAAGCTTCTGGGGGAAACTGAGAAAAGGAAGAATACCTCTGAGGAGTTGCAGCTGGTAGTGGAATGTCATGGACAGGTCCTTGATGTGTGGAGAGAAGGAGAGAGTGGAGTCAAAGATGACACCAAGGTTTTTTGCCTACAGGAAGGCGAAGACAGAGGGCCCAGGGAGTGGGTCCAGAGTAAGAGAGGGAAAGCGGGAGCAGGGGTCCCAATGAGAAGGATCTCAGTCTTTGTGGCATTAAGGCAGAGATCATTGGAGGCACACTAATGCTGAATTGTGAATAGACAGGAATGAGTGTGAGAGGAGAGGAGGCTGAGGGGAGCCTTAAAGAGAGCAGAGTGTCATTCGCATAACTCTGAAAGTTATAGGAGAAGGTAGAGACAGGTGGGTCAAAGGGGCCAAGTAGACATTGACGAGCTAGAGTGTGAGGTTAGAGCCATGGGGAACACTGTGGAGAGAGAGGTGGAGAGAGAGATGGCGGAGAGAAATGACCCAAGTTGGACCTGGGAGGGCCGGTACAGGAGGAAGGAGGTCAACCACTTCAGAGCCTGATCCATGAGGCACAGGTTCTCACAAAGTTGATTGATCAGGATGGCATTATTGACTGTGTCAAAAGCAGAAGAAAGGTCAAGGAGGATAAGGACAGAAGGAAGGCTCATTGCCTTAGGGCGTGGTTCACCATACCTAGCCCACTAAAACATTGTGCATTGTATATATACTACCTTTTGTCTCTGAGTGCACCATTTAGCCTATTGGGACATTGTGGCTCCAAGTCCTACATCCCACTATCTCTGAGAGTCCTACGTAGCCTACTGTGACACTGTGTACTGTGTATTTATGCCTCACTGCCTACTGTCACGGAGAGTTCTACTTAGCCCACATTGACACTGTGTATTGTGCATTCATGCCCCACCGCCTACTGTCACCGAGAGACCTATCTAGCCTAACGCGACATTGCGTAGTTATGTCCGACTGCCCACTGTCTTGAGTGATCTACTTGGGCCACTGCAATATTGTGCATTACATTCTCATTACCTACTGCCTGCTAGCGATTTACCTCACCTGGGACCGCCGCACATGTACTCTTTATAGGTCTTGCCCATTGCTTTGTAGCACCGTTGAGCGCCTGATCTAGCCTCCTTGACAATCAACTTCCCATTTGTAATGTTGAACCCTCAGTGACCAGCAGAGCCCTGTGCCCCCTACCATTCGTAGTCCATTGTCACCTAGATGCATCTAGAACCTGTGACCCATACCAGCGCACCCTGATCCTCTCTAACAATGTATGCCACCCTTATCGTCTTCATTAGTATACTTCGGAGCATGCTACTTGCCTTGCCACTATCAGGCGACAGAGCCAACCCACCCTTGTCCCAAACTTCACGGCCCAAGATACCTACATCATCAGGCAGATACTCTGAGACTATGTCTACCTATGTCATCCCCGCAAACTGGACCAAGCCCACCAGATTTCTGCCACCCATGATCCTCCCAGATAGGATCAAGCCGACACCATTCCTGCCTCCACTGAACCTTCTGACCTGCAATGCCAAAAACTCCAATGACCCCTATAACGGCCATCTAGGTGTTATCATCAATGAACCAAATGTCCCCCTAACATCTTTAGATGACCTAGCCAGAATAACGCCTAACCTCCCATGCCCTTTAGCATGCAGAAACATCAGACTTGGATATAGACTAGCTAAGTCCTACATCTTACCACCTAGACCCCCACCTTCAACCAATCATAACTTCAGCCAACCTCAAAAGCATACTAAAACCCACAAATTCCATACCAAATCTAGATGGACAACGGCCGTACTGGATACCACTGTCCTAAGCTATAGCCCCACTGCTATCAGTGGCGCACTGATCGATGCCAGATCCCTGGTGGAGCATGCAGTAGAAATAGCAGACCGAATTACCACTAAAGAACTGGATTTCCTTGCAATAATGGAGACCTGGCTACATGCAGCTGCAAACCCCTCCCTTCTTATTGCCACCCCCGACAACTATACAGTCTTAGGATCTGACAGAGAGTCAGTCAGAGGCGGTGGAATTGCCTTTATCATCATATCCTCCTTGGGTCTCAGAATAGTCCCACAGCCTCCAATCAAGTCTTGAGAACTAATGTCAGTCAAACTTCCACTCACAAACTCACAGACCATAACAATGCATCTGATCTATAGACCCCTTGGTCCTATTGGCTCCTTCGAAGAAGATCGCATGACCCTTCTTACCTCTAACACCAAACCCTTTAATGTAGGGCTCAACGACCCTAATGACCAACCTGCCATAACTCTGGCTAACTCATTGTCTGACCTAGGCCTTACTCAAAGAGTACTCCACCCCACTCATGATAAAGGATGATCCTAGATTGGATAGCAGACCTTAATTGTGAAACTACCATATCGTCTATCGAATCACTCCCTTGGACTGACCACTCCCTGCATTCATTTACTATCCAAAACTGCAAACCTCCAATTAAACAAAACTCCATCGCTCCTTCAATGCCAACCAGAAATAAATGGAACATCACAGTGGAAAATTTCAAGTCATTTCTCCAACCTCTGTGCCCTTGTTCCTGCCTAACAATGTGTGCAATCTCGTGACTGGCAAAATGCTGGAAAGAAGTCACGAGGGCCACTGTAAGCAAAGACAAGACCAAATTAGGCGGCAAGAAAAAAAATTGCGTTAAGCGACTTACCCACTTGTACAGCCTGTAGCCGGGAGAGGCACGTCCCAATCCAAGTCACAGGCCGTCAGCCACCAGCCACCAAACATTATCTGGAGACGAATACTGCGAGGGACAATGGGACTTGGAGGCAGGGGGGCTGGGGGCTAAGCCTAGGGCTGAAGACAGGAAGCTGCAGGAAAGTCGAGGGCCGACGTGGCTACGGTCCTCGTGGCCTTGCTGCCGAGCATGCTCTGTTGCTCTCTGTTCCACTGCCTCGAAGGTTTCGAGAAAGGAACCCTAACTGGGCAAGCCATGTCAGGCTGCACCTCCTAGCACGGCCGTCTCTGACAAGGCCCCCGATTACCTCTGGGCCTGTTGGGCCTGGGCTCGGAGAGGATCTTGTAGTCCTCAGGGAGAAGTGTGTCAAAACACGTGACAAAGCTGGCCTTAAACCATGTCTCGGTAACGGCGAGAACATCTAGATCCAGCAGTTCAAGGAGGTGGCAGATGTCAGAGGAGTGTTTGACAGCAGAGCGAAAGTTAAGAGCAGCCGTGTGGAGCAGGTTGTCACTTTTTAAAGACTTCCTGGGAGGGGTACAGTGGACCCAACCAGATGTGGCAGAGGAGCCTGGGAGGTAAATGGAGGAAGAGGCAGAGGAACCAAGGAAGAAGTTGATGGCAATGGGGCGAGAGAGGTGGAGTTCAAGGGAGGCGAGGTAGCCAAGAGAGACGCATCAGGTAAGGTAGTCAGAGGAGCAGCGGGGATGAGGGAGGCAAGGGAGCCAGGAGAGCCAAACCTGGCAAGGGAGCCAGAGTAGAGGAGGGACGGGGTGGCAAGGGAGCCATGGAGGTGGGTGGCGAGGGAGCAAGTTTATAAGAACCATCATTGCCAAAGCCAAACAAGAGCAATATTAAAAGAGGTTAACAGCAAACAACATTGCCAAAGCCAAGAGAGGCAAATACTAAAGCAAATTGACAAGAACCATCATTGCCATAGTCAAGAGAGGGTAATTCAGAAGCAAGCTAATTGTAACCCTTATTGCCAAAGAGAGAAAAAGGCAATAGTTGGAAAAGACCCAAACAAGCATTGTCTAAGCCGAAGAGAGGCAAGTGTGATAGACACCCATTATCAGCATTTGTTGATGTAAGAGTGGGAAAACAAGAGTAGCAGGAGAGCAGCATTGCATGTGGCAGTCACAAGTGTGGAACAAACAGCACCAGTGTGTCTCATGTCTTCCCAGAAGAAGTAGTCAATACTGATGTTGTTGAAAGTCTTTGCTAAGTTGTTTGAAGCAAACTTTTCCAAATAAGTACTTGTAGTAGTGTTGGAAGCTTTCAGTCCGGTAGGCGAGTATACCAGGACAGAGACCTTGAAGTAGTAGTCATGGCAGGTTAGTGGACCAGGAAGAAGTCATTTAAGTACTGTTTTGAGGTTAAAGGCCGTGAAAAAGAAGTGTCATGACCACTAAAAAGCATTTTGTGAACTGTTTTGAAATCATCCTGACAAAACAATGTTGTTGACACTGTATTGAATCATCCTGACAAAACATTGCTGTTGATAGATGAGAGGTGGAAGTGTTTTGATTCCCAAAGTTGAAGAGGTTGGTTTGAACTCTTTGTGATAAGTGGAGATATAACGATTTGTCGTCTAGCTGAACTGTTGATTAAAGCCAAGTGAAAGTCTTTTGGAACATGACAAACTTTACAATTAGAATTTGATTACAAAGCAGAACTCTTTTACCTTTGACTTTTGATTGGAAACCTGCTTTTTATCTGGGGAAGGGGATCCGACCCAGGTTATAAGTATGCACAGTTACTAAGTCTGTGTTGAACTTAACTGTTATTTCTGTTATATTTGAAATTGCCATATTTTGCCTTTATGTATTGGATATATGTATAAGTGTGAGGGAGGGATTCCTTTTACTAGAGTGTTTCCCTTAGTTTATTTTGATAGGCAGGGAATCCTTGATAGGTTAGGGAAAGTTTATCCAACCCTTTTTGAGTTAATAAAATGGCATCTTGTGAAAAACCTTTCCCAAGTTGTCCGCCTCACATTTCTGACCCCTCACACCATCCTGATGAAAACATTGTTGTGTTTTGTTGTGAAGCAGTTGTCTAATCCAAAGTAGAGAAGTCCTATTTGAATGTTCATGGGAAATATGAAACAAGGACTTTTTCAAGTGATAAACTGAAGCTTGTGGAAAACGACTTTTGCCAAGTGATGAACTTTGTTCAACCCTGAGATAATTCAAGTGTCCAGTGAAACAGAACTTGGATGTGCAAAGGAAGACTGGGTTATTCTTGAAGTAGAATTTTACCATTGAAAAGAACTTCTATTTTGTTGGAGCTTTTATTCAGAAATCCTGCACTGAGCTTAGGAAAGGGGACCCGACCCTGGCTACGAGGTTTTTCAGCTTCATTTGAACATAATTGGTATTTTGTTGAACTTGAACAGCCATCTATAGTCCTATATGATATTATTGTATGTACATGTGTGAGGGACTAATACATTTCTATGTTCGAGTGTTCTCCTTTAGTCTTAGTTTTGTAGGCAGGGAAATCCTTGTTAGGTTAGGGAAAGCGAGGCGCTTATCTAACCCTTATACTTTAATAAAATGGCTACTTTTTAAAAATCTTTACCAAGTTGACTGCCTCGCATTTCTGACCCGTCACACCCTCATATAACAACAATCCATACACTCTGGTGACAGAATGTCATCTTATCGTCTCACTTCCTTCGCAAACCCTTCCTTTGTTACATGTCTGACCATCTTCCTTTACAATGGTATCATCTAACACTCTGTGGATCTGTTGTGGTCTCTAGTATCTACTTTGCCCTTTAGGAACAACACCTGGTCTTCGCACACAGTCGTTCTCACCCTCTAAAACCTTGCATGTCCTCACTCTCCTCAGCCCATCAAACCTCTCCTTCATGCGTTAAGCCATGTTTTACACAGTTTTCTACAATCTCTTCTGGTCACATTCAACAAAAACAACTCTTCCCAACCAAAGTAGACATAATGTAGTGTGAACCTTCCTTCTCAAAAGTATATCAAAAGGAACAACACCCATTGTAGCATGTGCAGGCACCCTGTACACACACACACTTCTTTTAACCAACTATTCCCAACAATTCCCTGCTCCCAAACCCATCCTAAGGCTGTGCATGAGCATGCGGTTGAAGCGTTCAACAGCGCCATTGGTCTCTGAGTGATATAAATATGTTTTGTGATGTTATACCCCAATTATCTCCATAAGCCTAGAGGTAAGCTTTACCCATTGTCAGTAAGGATCTTTCGTGGATACCCTTCCCTTTGGAATACACCAACATGGAAACTGATAATTAATCATACTAATCTCAAGCCCTATCAGATCGCCCAAGTCCGAAAAGATATAGTTTCCAAGAAGTGGAAAAGATTCTGGCCACGGATATTATTGAACCATCACAAAGTCTGTGGTCTGCGCCAATAGTCCTGGTGGCAAAACCTGATCAATCGTGGAGCTATTGCATAGACTTTAGAAACCTCAATGCCGTTTCTCAGTTCGACAATTACCCAATGACATAGATTGCTGACCTTATTGATCGACTGGGTTCAGCCGTCTATCTCTCCACGATTGATCTTAACACAGGTTATTGACAAGTGCTATTAAACACAGAGAAGGGGAAAAAAGCATTGTCCACCCCCAGAGGACTATTTCATTTTTAAGTCCTTCCATTTGGGCTCCATGGCACTCCTGCCACTTTCCAAAGATTGATGGGCCAGATTTTGCAGCCCTATTCCAGCTTCTGTGGCGCTTATCTGGACAATATTGTCATTCATAGCAAAAGCTGGGAAAACATATGCTCCATCTTTAACGAATTACTAGAGCCCTGAGACGAAAGGCCCTAACTGACAACCCAAAGTAACCCCCTTAGCCGAAACTGCAGTAAAATACTTGGGTTTCTTTGTGGGAAACGAGTTGGTTCAACCAAAGTTAGAGAAAGTCCAGGCTGTTCAAGAAACACCAGTCCTAAAGACAAAAAAGGTATTTGAGGGTTTTCTTAGGACTTACCGAATACTACAGGAGGTTCATCCCTAATTATTACGCCATCACCTCCTGTTTGACTGATCATTTTAAGAAAGCTGAACCTCTGAAATTACGATGGTAAAAAGATCAGGCCTGTTTTCATACCCTAAATTCAATTCTATGCAGCTAGCCCATTGTGAAAAAGTCCCCAACTTCGACAAGGAGTTTTTGCTTCAAAGAGATGCCTCCAAAGTAGGATAGGAGCAGTTTTATTGCAAGAATATTATGGGATGGAACATCCTATGTTTTACATCAGCTGGAAACTATTCCCACTGGAGAGAAATTATGCCACCATTGAATTGGAAGTTTTAGCGATAAAATGGGCCATAGGATAACTCAAATATTACCTCACGGGTAGGAAGATTAAACTAATTATGGACTATTCACCCCTTACATGGCTCAGTCTTAGAAAAGACTGAAACCCGAGTCTAATGCGCTGGTTTCTTGATCTTCAACCCTTATGTTTTAGTGTTGAACACAGAAAGGGAATGGAACAAGGAAACGTTGTTTTCCTGTCCCGTTTTCCTTTAGAAGATGAGGAAGCCAGCAGCATTAGGGGAAGGGTATGTGACGAATCCCTAGATGTCGTCACTGCTCCCGAGGTGGAGCCCCTTCCTATCAGGCCAAGGGAGGTGAGGCCACTACCCGATAGTCCCCCTGGGGATGGTGCACAGAGGGAGGATCTCATTGGGAGAGACTCCCCCTCTGGGGATAGGGACAGACATCTAGGGAGAACATGGACCCTCTCCCAATCATGCCTCCTCACCCAACACCTATGGTACAACCCAGTAATCCACCCAACCACCCCATGTACCTGTGTAGAGCCAGTGACATAAGATCCACTGAGACGAAGACGAGCCCAGACTACCTCAGTAAGACTTGCATCACAAAGACTGGGATGAGGAGGAGGTGCGGAACTATGAAGAGCACTACCAAAGGTGAGAGTGAGCATTCTAGTTCTTCACTAAGGGCCACTAACAACACCAACATAAAAACATAAGATGGACTGGGATGCTTGTTAAGCCATCCCTGGAGGTGCCAAGGATCGAGCAGCGGTTCGGTGCTGGATGAAGTAAGGGCTGCAGACGGGACACTGTCAGCGGGAAGGAGATGTCTCTACCGGGTTCGATGTGGAAGAACCTATCCGGTGGCAGGAAGAAGAACATCCAGACTGGAGAAAGCAGAGGGACCACGTGGTCCAGAGTGGGCGAGAATGCTGGAGGAAGCCAGCAGCTGCTGAGCTGCCGACCGAACGGAGAAGTACGCGAAGGCAGCGCAAAGCCCTAGAAGGAGTCCCAGGAAGGACCGGAGCCCGCCAAGATGTTCCTTGAAGGTAGGGAAGAAACCGGGCTGGCTGGTGAGGTCCAAAGGGAGTGTTGGCACTTCAGGGGAAGTGTCAGAGAAACCCTACATGAGAATAGATGTAGTAAAAGACCCTCAGAGAAAGAGAAAAATATTCTGATTGGAAAAGGGGAGGAACTCCCGAAGAGGGGACAGTATAACCTCACAACCTGAGAGAGAGTCAAAAGGACTTTGTAAATCATCTCCTTCATGACAGAAGTTGGCAGGATATTGAACCAGGTCTGTCCAATGAGATGAATAGAGAAATATGGGCCTGGGACTCAAGAAAAAAGAAGGGATGCTAGAACAACCCTCTTCCTCATGACCCTTTTCCTCATGGCAGTACTTGGCAAGCCAGAAGGCAAAGTGGGCTATACTTGGAAACCTGGGTCAAGAATCATACTTGTGCATGAACTGTTGGGAAAGAAAGCAAAGTGTGAAACAAGGATCACCAGGGGAAGGGAGTCATTCCCCCTGGGTACCGGTGAGTGTGAAGTGAGTGGGAAACCAAGAGACCAGGGGAAGGGAGTCATTCCCCCTGGGTACCGGTGAGTGTGAAGTGAGTGGGAAACCAAGAGACCAGGGGAAGGGAGTCATTCCCCCTGGGTACCGGTGAGTGTGAAGTGAGTGGGAAACCAAGAGACCAGGGGAAGGGAGTCATTCCCCCTGGGTACCGGTGAGTGTGAAGTGAGTGGGAAACCAAGACACCAGAAGAAGGGAGTCATTCCCCCTGGGTACCGGTGAGTGTGAAGTGAGTGGGAAACCAAGAGAGCAGGGGAAGGGAGTCATTCCCCCTGGGTACCGGTGAGTGTGAAGTGAGTGGGAGACCAAGACACCAGAAGAAGGGAGTCATTCCCCCTGGGTACCAGTGAGTGTGAAGTGAGTGGGAAACCAAGAGACCAGGGGAAGGGAGTCATTCCCCCTGGGTACCGGTGAGTGTGAAGTGAGTGGGAAACCAAGAGACCAGGGGAAGGGAGTCATTCCCCCTGGGTACCGGTGAGTGTGAATTGAGTGGGAAACCAAGACACCAGAAGAAGGGAGTCCTTGTCCTGGTAGTGCTACATCTACAGGAAAAAGGACAATCTAACCACGAGATCAGGGGAAGGGATTAATTCTCCCTGGTTTTGTGTGAGAAACTGTGAAAGCCGGAGATCAGGGGAAGGGATTCATTCTCCCTGGTTTTGTATGAGAAACAGTGAAAGCCGGAGATCAGGGGAAGGGATTCATTCTCCCTGGTTTTGTGTGAGAAACAGTGAAAGCCGGAGATCAGGGGAAGGGATTCATTCTCCCTGGTTTTGTATGAGAAACAGTGAAAGCCGGAGATCAGGGGAAGGGATTCATTCTCCCTGGTTTTGTATGAGAAACAGTGAAAGCCGGAGATCAGGGGAAGGGATTCATTCTCCCTGGTTTTGTATGAGAAACAGTGAAAGCCAGAGATCAGGGGACGGGATTCATTCTCCCTGGTTTTGTGTGAGAAACTGTGAAAGCCAGAGATCAGGGGAAGGGAGTCATTCACCCTGGTTTTGTATGAGAAACAGTGAAAGCCAGAGATCAGGGGAAGGGATTCATTCTCCCTGGTTTTGTATGAGAAACAGTGAAAGTCAGAGACCAGGAGAAGGGAGTCATTCTCCTTGTAGTTGAATCTGCAAAAAGGAACAAACCACAGAACTTTGTGATCCAGGGGAATGGAGTCGTTCCCCCTAGGAAGAGGAAACAGAGAACATTTCTGATACAGAGTGTTACCGAATTGACAGTCCTTTGTCTGAAAAGTATTGGGACCAGGGGAAGGGAGTCATTCTTCCTGGTTTTGTGTGAGAAACAGTGAAAGCCAGAGATCAGGGGAAGGGATTCATTCTCCCTGGTTTTGTATGAGAAACAGTGAAAGCCAGAGATCAGGGGAAGGGATTCATTCTCCCTGGTTAGGATCTTGCAACCAGAACTGTGCCACCCAGTCCAGGAGAAGGGAGTCATTCTCCTGGACCGAGAATATTGACCCAACCTTCTAGTTTAGTTATACGTGTAAGGGACACAATTAGAGATGTTGACACATGACAGTGGACTCTTTAATTTATAAGGGCATTCTGACAGACCCATTAGAACTTTAGTTCAGGTAGGGAAACCACTCATGGAGATAGGGAAAGTTAGGTTTCTCTTTATCTTCTTGGAGAACAAAAGTCTATAGCAACCACTATACCACATGTGTGCCAGTCTCCCCCTTCTGCACTCTTAAACTAGTCACTTACTTGAGTTCTGGGTGGTGTTCAAGCATATTCACCTGGTGAGGCAGCAGGTGCATTATTTTGTGTGCTGCTGAATAACCCCACAATTTGCTCAGTCAGCATCCTCACCTGGATTTCAAAATGTTGGTACCTCTGATATTCCCTAATTTCATATGTCTGAAATCCGGGTCTATACTGATTGAAATTGCTATTTGTTTCTCTGTTATGAAAGAATGAATGAATGATTGAATGATATTTTTTTTTGTATTGCACTCATACACAAGTCTTTCAGAGTGTGACAAGGCAAGTGAGGAGTACAAGGGAGGACTAAACAACAATCTTACTAGGTCCAGTGACATTGAGAACGTGCAAGTGCATGGGGGAGTGAAGGGGGAAGTGCAAGGGGGAGGGGAGGAGTGGAAAGTGCTGAACACAGGATAAAAAAACAACAAGTAGAGCAGCCAGCAGGTGGCAAATGCAAGGTTAAGGTGCAGACAAGGGGTGTCAAATAAGTGCAGGTATAATCTCTCTAATTCTGCTCAGGAAAGCACTGATGATTTAGATTCTCCCCAAAATCACGGTTTACTCTGGGAGGACATCTTGGTACCAATCCTGGTTCTCATACATTTTGAGCGACTGCTCCAGCGTATGTCTGTGAGCATATCATGGGCTCAGCATTACAACTTCTTGAATGCTCTCCTCCTCTTGGGACATTTGTATCTGACAGCCTGTTTAGGCATCTCATGTCAGGGTAATTTCATCTCTCTGGAGACATTAGAGGTAGCTCTGATCGGGCTCTTGCACCTAGAGCTCTTGGTTCATTAAATGAAACCTGCATTTGATATGTCCTTTGCTCAATGCAGCTTGACTGAAATCCAACAATGGATTTTGAATCTTTATATCGGGGACTGATATAATGAGGTTGTGTTGAATCGATGCTCTGAAATGTAACTTCTAAAGCTAGATCTATCCTGTCTTTTAACTCTAGAACATTTGTGCTGGGTCTAGAATTGTTATGCTTTTCCTTTTCTTAGCTTTTATTTGAAGGTTTTGCAATCACCTCCCATATTCACGCCGCCAGGTCAGTTACCAACTTATTGAACGGTTATCATGGTCATCTCTAGCGGGTTGTGCTATGACTTCCGCTCAGAGTGAGTAGAATTATCAATTACAGAAATTTAACAATTCAATATCCAGGTTTAAATCTATTCATAAAAACAAGCGACGGAGTC
Organism: Ambystoma mexicanum; assembly: GCF_040938575.1. Taxonomy (NCBI): domain Eukaryota; kingdom Metazoa; phylum Chordata; class Amphibia; order Caudata; family Ambystomatidae; genus Ambystoma; species Ambystoma mexicanum. The sequence goes on along the minus strand of NC_090933.1, from coordinate 1,388,049,514 downwards.
TTTGTAAGAATTCACTAGGTGATTAATTTGGTTCACAAGCCGTAGCCTACACAACACATTTTTCTGGATTTTTTCTCATCCTGAGAAGAGGGGAATGAACTAGCTACAGTGGCTCTCTGTCTCCCTTGTGAATCCACTTTGTCATTTTAGAATTGTGGTTGCATAACAGGACTTTCCTCCATCTTACCCAGCCAAGCTTGTAAGTTCAGTTGCTGGTTTATGCTAAATATGTCAGGAACTCACTCTTTAGCAAGGCGATTGTCATCTGTCACCTTCCTGATATTTAACATTCAATTGATCCGTATATGTCTATTGCTGTTCAGTCTCTAATGATACGTGAGTGCACCTGGTATCACCTTGTGTCTGATTACTTAAGAATTCTTGGTATTTCTTCCAACACTCATGTTCTCGGTTTGAAATTCATTTTATTTAATGTATGAATCATTTATGTTTTAATTAAATAATCAGGTGTAAATAGGACTTGCTGTTGATCCACTATTCTTTGGAGTTCATTCTTTTGTGGGGAACATCCTGCGTGCTCGCGCTTGAGAGCATGTAACTCAGTCACAATCTGTGCACATTCTTTTTGCAAGTGAACTAGCCCAGAACCTTCTGGTATTCTTTCAAACTCACATTGTATTCCCTGGTCTATCAAAATGTGTGAGTGACTATCTTTATTGGCTAGCAACCAGGTGACTCTATTTTGCATTAGTTCTCGTTCCTCAACAAACCTATCAAGGATGAAATCATTTGGCTGCAAGCTTAATTACGTACTTTTTCGGAATTTTGTGATCTGATGTTTCAATCATTCAGTCGTGTACCACAGCCCCAAACATCATCAAGTTCAGCTTGTAGCCTTTCTCTCCAAGCAGATACATATTGTGATTGCCATTTCCTTTATTATACAATAGTTTCCTCAGCCATTGCAGATAGAAATGATATTTTCTAAAATTACAAATGGGCAAATAATAAAAAAGTGATTATTATTCTCAGGTATTATACTAGGATAATCAAAATTCCTACAGTTATTTTGACATTTCATTTTATTGTTTGGAATATTTAGAAATCTTTTAGCACCTTCTGATTCAGTTGCAATAAGTAAAAGAAAAGACAATGTTAAATGTTATTGTTATTGTCTAAATAATTCATTAGTATCTAATTAAAATAGTTATAGTCCTGGAATTCATGTAGTAATTGTAGTCTCTTATTTATGGTATTTGAAAATGTTTAATCACCTTTTGCAATAAAATTAAAAATTATAAAATTAAAATGGAATAGTTATTTATTTTTTCACTGCTTAATTAAAATGCTGTAATTAATTTGGCAGGTTTATTCCCTTATTTGGAATATTTATAAATGGCCATGACCATTTTCAAATATTAAAATAGAATAGAGGAATACAAGAAAAATGTGATTATTATTTCTTTTTGTATTGAGTGCCTGGTCCTCATTACAACACCGGCGCTAAACCATGACGCTATTAGCACCATGGTTGGTGCCGGTGTTGTAACGAGTCCGCCATGGTGAAATGGGGAAATACCGCCCCATTCCAAGGTTGGCGGGGCGGTATTTCCCTATTTCACCATGGACCTTCCTCATTCCCATTTTTGCCCCATAGGGCTCAATGGGAATGGGGAAGGCGGCAATTACGGTACCGCAAATTGCGGTACCGTCATTGCCTGCGAGGTCCCTTTGCAGTCCCTACTTTAACGGCTGGTCCAGACCAGCTGTTCAGGTCGGGTCCCGCAAAGGGACCTCGTAGTAAGGCGCTAAGTGGTTAACGGCGCCGCAGCCTTTTACGGCGCCGTTAACCACTTAGCGCCTGGGTCGTAATGAGGCCCCCTGATTCTTAATTAAAACTTGGGAATTAATCTTGTGATTTTTTTTGCTCTCATTTGGAAAATGTAAAAATGTCTAGGACTTTAAAAAAATAAACTCTAGAATAGAATGAATATGAAATACTATATATATATATATATATATATATATATATACATATATATATATATATATATATTCACTGGCGCGCAACTATATTAATTCTAATTCTAATATGTATTTTGTATTTTTCTTGCCCTGGTTTGGTGTATTTAAACATTTCCAAACCCTCTCAAACAAAAAGATTTCTATATCTTGTTTTATTCCACATTGTGGGGCTGCGAATGAGGTGTGTTTTGAACTAGGCTTTACTTTTGCTTGTCTGGATTCTTTGATGAAAGTGCTTGCGTTTGTTTATAATGGATTTCTGGGGCTTGGCGCATTATCATTGCTGACGTCCAAGCAGCCAGGACTTCTCTTGTTGGAATTCTAGCTGTGCTGTGCAGAGTCCCCTCTGCATTGCTTTATTGCCCACCATCTAGATTGGATCAGCCGGCAGAGCCTCAGTGTGCAGTGTGTGTGAGTCTCCTGGTGAGACGGCCCACTGCTGCCCCTGCACTCTGTAGTTCCCCAGAACATTTCCCAGGATACCCGCATACATGCCGACATTCTGACACGCCTGGGAGGGAGATTTCTACAGAGAAATCGGGAGACAACAATTTCCCCATAGGAATGCATTGGGGAAATCATTATTTTAGGCGGGAGAACGTGAAAAATTGCAGTATTTTTCACACAAAAATTGGGGGTCTCCCGCCTAAATCGGGAGGGCTGGCATGTATGTACCCGCCCCACAAAACAACATCAGCGGCCTGTTAGTGAGGCTGGTTATCGCTGGTTTGCTTCCGGTTCACGCAGGGGAGCCACTGCAGCCGACACATTCAAAGTAACCTCTTGCCTCCTGGGCTCATTACTGCCCCCGAAACCTTTACCATAACGGAGCGTGCATCAGTAAGTTCTCTGGGCCCTACTAAAAGGTATTGTGCAAAAGTACATTGACATGGCTCTTTTGCAATTTACCCTTCAAAATAGCAACTCTAACATATGTCAACCCCGCCTGGGTATCCGCTAAGAGTGTTAGTGGAACATCCGAGGGCTCTTCTCTTAGCACGAACCATCCCAATGCCAACCCCTTTCAGGGGGTCTCTGGGACTTCTGAGGGCATACATGGGAGGCGCTTAACACACAGAGCGCTCGAGTACCATCAGATAACACACTCACCCCATCATTCCTGTGCACCCCCCCTTAGCTAATACTCCAACCATTTCTGTAATTAGCAACCCCACCTGGACCAGCAGCCTCAGGCCTAAAGACTCAACATCTTGACATGCATGATGTTGAATACACGCTCGCTGGTCAGGCATGCCACAGAAGTGGCAGATTGCATTAAGGACTATAGCATTGGTTTATGTGCCATCACCGAGAGCTGGCTTCATGCTGCCGCCGGTCCTGCCATCTCCCTAGCTATTGCCACAGGGTACAACATTCTTCACACAGGTTGCTCACGGGGTTAGGGGGTGGGGTAGCCCTGAGTTATGAGGCTCCACTTCATAGTCACCAAATCATGGGCATCTCTGTGAAAAATTGTGAATTTCTTTTCACCAAACTCTCCATCAACCCCAATACTAACATCAGAATCATTTGGATCTATCGTCCTCCGGACAAAATGCCTGACTTTCTTACCCAGCTAAGTAATATGATCCTACCCCTTCTAGAACCCTCGGCCAAGTTAATGGTTCTGGGGGATTTGAACTTAGGGTTATGAGATCCTACAGATAATATGGGCAATTTGGTCAATTCCACATTGATGGAATTCGAGCTCCATCAACATGTGAAAGTAGCAACAAAGGAAGAACGCTTGATTGGCCGGATACACATAATATTGAGCCCGAGAACATCGAGGTGGCCTCTTGTCCATGGTCGGACCACTTTTTTGTGCATTTCTCCCTCAACCTATTAATAACATAGGAACAAGGGGTTGGACAAAAAATAGGACTTTGTGCAAACTGTCGCCTTCCCCTTTGGAAACCATGCCCTGTTTCAATTGAGATCATCAAGGATTCCAAATGGTGTCCAAATGCTGCAGCCAGACGCGTGATTTTACCGGCACCCGTGAATGGGCAATTACCGGGTCATGCCGAGGTCGGCGGATTGCCCATTCGCAGGTGCTGGCAATAAGGGACTCCCCATCCCCATTCGGCCCCATAGGGTGGAATGGGGAGCTTGGATGCACCGGCACCGTCCATAACAGTGCCGGTGCATCCACGAGTTCTGCTCGCGGGTGCCGTACTGCCCGCCTGGTCGGACCTGGCAGGCAGAGCGAGACCGGCAAGCACAACTCGTAGTATGGCGGTACGGTAGCAACAGTGCCGGTAGCGATACCGGCGCCATTGTTGCCTTAACGCAATACTTTTAATGAGGCCCAGTGACTTAAGTGGAAATCTTCAAGGTACTGTCCAGCCTTAAACCTACCTCCTGCAAAGGAGACACTAACCCTGACCCTCAGTCGTTAAAGCCTGTGCAGAACAACTTACTCTGTTAATTACCAAGTCTATCAACTGTTCATTTTCAGGAAAATAAGGTTCCCACTCCGATTAAGCTAGCATGGATCTCTCCACTTTTGAAAAAACCATCACTGGGCCCATCTCTACCTGAAAAATATCGGCTCATCACTAACATCCCGTTTTTGCTGAAAATTCTAGATAAGGGTGCATGCACACAGTTTCAAGAATTCTTGGAATCACACAACATTCTGCCCACACAGCACTGAATCCACCCTGTTCGAACGTAAGGCGAATATTTTACTTAATTTCAAAAAGGGCAGCACTGTGTTACTGGTGCTACTCGATTTATCCTCGGTTTCACGAAAATGAGTGGTAATACAAGGACTGACAAACCCAGGTACTCACTCAGAATGCCCTTCAAGCAGAGACACACCTGCACCCTGAATGCAGATCGGCACCAACCTTCTCAACAAGAGAAAGTCCTTCCCAATGATACACACTACTGTCCTACGAATATCAAGGGACAGATGAGCAAATCACTTGAAAGGGCGAATCTGTAAAGACTCCCGCAAAGGCCACCAGGCTGAAACAACAAAAGAACAAAATCAGGTATGCGTGCTGATAATCGTTACTTTAGTAATACAGAATACAACAGCGTAACCACTCACTAACCTTACCAGATGAGCCTGTAATCCTTGAAGGTGAACCTGCCCCCACTCCTGATTAGACTGGATTGTAACTCTACCAGATACCCTACCCAGAGCCCTAATGAGCTAGGAGCGATTCTTACCATTGGAACAGCAGTGAGATGGCCAGGAGGTCTGATGATCGTGATGACTGTACAGAGAGTAATCCGGGGATGTGGAAAACGAAAGGAGTAGGTAGGTTAGTAGAGGGGCTAAACCTGGGCAGAACGAGGGCCATGCTAGAGTCGGGTTGTAGCACTGTAATACCAGCGTAGCGTCCACAATCCAAGTGCTGGTGGAGTCCAAGAAAAAGGACCAGTTTGAATCTGTTCACCGTCTTTGATGAAGTGGACAGGGGTTGTCTCTGGACATAATTGTCCAATTTGGACTTTCCGCCCGATCCCCTTAATGTGTTCCTACTTTGCATACACTCGGGTGGGGCCCTCGGCAGGGATGTACCGGGTGACAGTGGGTTAAGACAGTGGTGCACTTTAGCCCCACCCTTTTCAACATGTATGTCTCTGGTCTTTAGGCAATGCTTCCGAAGTCTAATTCATTCCCCCCTAAGTTGGGTTCACCTGAGGTTGGATGGTTGCAGGGACGTCATTTGGGGGTCGCCAGAGGTCGCAAGAGCGACCGCTGACGATTGGCCAACAACCTCTGTCAATCTCTTGCGACCTCTGGCATCCGTCCAATCAGAGGAGGGGGCGTGGCCACAGGGATCTTCATTCCGTTCTGTTTGTTGCTTGTCCTCCATTTTGATGTGGTTTCTGTTTTAAAAGATGTGCGCGGCGTGCTCCTGAGCTCCTCCTGTGTCCTGTGCCGAAGGCCCAGTGAGTACAGTCTCAGGTCGGGGTGGGCTGGCTGTGTGTGAGACGGGGCGGGTGTGTGCGTGGGGATTTGTTGCTGCGGCGTGTGTCTGTGCACAGCCCTCACCTGCGGCCACAGCGCCGCCGCTGCAGGCCCAGGCTGACTGAGGTCGGGTGTGTGGGTCGGGTGTGTGTGCTTCGCACACCATGACACACACACACCAATGCCACCAACGGTCCGGAATTTGCCTGAGGCCGCCGCAGGCCCAAGCACTTTCCCGATCCCTCATCTCCTCACAAAGTCTGATGCTACTTTGCTGCGGTTTCGTGACCAGTGTTGGTCTGTTGGATGGTGCATTGAGCCAATTCGGTGCTCATGTTCTGCCCTGCCACAGCCCGTGCACTTAACGTTCACTTGGAAGTTAATGGAAATCAGAGAACGAATTCCAGGGCTATGATATGGTGAGTCTCGTTCTTTTGCTAATCGTTGTTTCAATAAGGGCATTCATGATTGTACTGGGTATTTGAAAAGATTACTTCCTATGCACCTTACATACTTTTTTTATTTTTTTTATTGCGCTGGCTTTCCCCCCTTTAGTTTTTGTAACTGAGTGCCATCTGTTTTTGGTGTGGCTCTTTGTTTACATTTCAATGGTTCGATGTTAAGGTAAAGTTTGAACCAACAAGACTGTATATATAACACGTTCAAAAGATTTTCATTGCAATTGCTTTGACACGAATCCGGTTTGTTTCTTTACGGGATATAGCATTTGGGACCGGAACGAAGTCGGCCAGCCACATCATCCATTCTGCCTGTTTACTGGCTAACCATGACAGTCCCACCATAGCCTGAAGCTTTTTATCCGTCATAATTGTATTATTCCTCAAGTCTTAACAGGCCCTCCTGGCCCACTGGCAGACTGGTTCGTTCCAAAACAGTCAGTCAGCCGGCAGCCGCTGCCGCAGGGAATTAATTGCCATTTACAAGTGGGTCATTTTTTCATTGGCGCCCGAGACAATGTGATGGCCCAGTCCCTGTCCAACCTTGATTAAATGTCCCATACACTACGAATCAAAATACGCACTTGACGAGCATTCCCAGAACGACATTGGGGAAGCTGCCATCTATGCAACACTTTCAAACACATTACACTTTTATGGAGCTGATTTATAAACATATAAACTTTCATACACTCATTCCATGAATCTTCTCCACCTTGGCAATGCCGGCTGCTCACACAGGTTCTAATCCTTCCTACAAGTGAGGCTGAAGTGAGAAGCAGCGGTAAACGTGAATGTGCCTTGGGCCCAAGAAATGCTACTTTTGCGTGTGGAAATATTGCATACGCCTTGGATAGATATTTAAACATATCTATGTTGGACGTTGCTTTAATTTTGTGTTGGACTTTGCTTTAATGTTTAATGTAACAATTTCATGTAATTTATCGATTTTGAATCTGACTGTTGTTTTAACTAACTGAGATATATCGATCATGTTATCCGAATTAACTACTGAGTAAAGCATAAGGGTAATTCCAAAATTATACCGCAAATGCCATAATGGTAAACGTATGTTTTTTAGAGCTACAAACTGTTCTTGCACTGAAATTCTTCAGTTTTACCAGCAGAACCGAGACGACCGTGGGGATTTTTGTTCATACACTTCCCATGGCAAAATGGACCTTGACACGCTGTTACATATGATGATCCATTCGTGTATGAAATGTCACAATATAGTGATATCTTAACCATATTTTTCTTAGTGTACTGAGTGATAATGCTTTACAATGCCACTTGTCACGCGGGGGCGTGGTCAAATGACATCACTCAGTGTGATGTCACACGGGGGCGTAATCAAATGACATCACTTCCTGTGATGTCACTCTTGGGGGCGTGTCATTGGGATGTCACTTCCGCTACCCCTGGAATTTTGGTGAAATGACGTCCCTGGATGGTTGCATACACGGATGACCTGATCCTTCTGGACTCCAGCCCTATTGGGTTACAAAGAAATCTGGAAGGGGTTGGATCATATGTAATAGAAACGTGACTAGTGAAAAATCCGTCTAAGTCCCCTATTCTGCTTTTCAATAAATTGCCAAAGTAGAAACATTTCAGGGGGCTTGTCAATGGCGATGGAATTGAAGAAGAGGACAGCCCCCTGGACTGCGGTTTATATGTACAAATAAGAACCACTGGGCCTTATAAAGGGGAAAGGATGGTCCAAAATGGAACACGTCATCACTCAAATGAAGACCATTCAGGCCCCATGCTGCTGTTACTCCTTGAAACCTGTAATAGAAGGTTTTAATGCTTAAGTGACGCCGCCATTAAGGACGGACTGGAGCTCTTATTTATGAAGAACAGGAAGTGGCTCAACATATGAGGGTAACATTTGGCCTGCCATTCTGGGGTTACCCCCTCTTTACCCATAGGGTTAAATCGCATTTGGCTTCCTTACGTTCCTGGCGGTATAGGCATAAATGGAATACATTTTTATTGGACACGAACATTCAACAGAAAGGGGGGCCTCTCTGTTTAACAAGTTAGGGGAAACCTCACATTCGGGAACTGATCTCATCCTGGCCGAGTTTATGAGGTGAGTGAGTGTTGTTTGCTAGAGGCAGGCATATACCTTGATTCTCACTCATCAGGAATGAGGAAGAAACTCAGACCCTAGGATTCTATGGGAAACAGAGAAAGACTAATAAGTCTGAAACTATATGCTCCTAATCCCATCCTTGTCGCTGTTAGGGGAGAATTCTCTTAAAAGGCTAATTTCTGTTACTTATAGAGTCCCCCAGCAGCTTTGCTGGATTTCCAGGGTTTATTTTTTACTCCTGCTAAGAGTGCAACTCTTTTTCCCTCTCTTAGGCATATGTATGATGTGTGTTTCAGGCTATTTTTGTGCTTATGGTCTACGGAGTTTTTTCTCACTCCCTAGGTTTCAGCTTTTTACATGTGGGTTGCACAGGCACCCTTAGTACAGTAACACAGGGGTGTCCTAGTGACCCCCAAACATAGACTCCTTACCCTGAGACTGACGACTGTCTCCCAAGGCATGCAAAGTTAACATTGACTTTGCTAGTCAATAATTATGAACAAAACCAGTAAAACCCATCTTACTATGGAGGTACTGGGAAGGGTTAATAGTTTTTCCCTTGTGTTCATTTTCGAGAGGGTACTGTCCAGTCCTTCTCTCCAAAGTTTCTGGCTGGTTCGAGGTCGGGGCCCTTTGTTCGTCGTTTTGGCGGGCTTCTTGACAGAAGCCCTCTTTTAGGCGCCAGTGAGTCTGGGGTAGACAGGATGTGTGGGAGGGGGAATAAGCACCCTGGACAGGGTTGCCTAAGCAACACAAATCACACTCTGCTCTGATAGGCTGGGGGGTTCTCCCGCCAGGATAGCCACCCCACTGTGTGAGTGACAGCTAGGCTGTATGAATGGGGGCCTTGCTGCATGAAAGCAGGGATCTGAGGACTGGAGGACAAGACGTCGCCACTGGACCTGAGAAATCCGAAGAGGAGAGAAGCTGAAGACATCTGCAATGACTGAAGCACCGGTGAAGCCCTGCTGCAGATCCTCACCACTTTTCTCCAACAAGAAAAGATCTTCACCTGCAAGAGCCTTCTTCCCTTGAGCTGCTGGGGCCAACCAGTTCACCAATCGCCTTCCAGGACCTGCCTTGGTTGAATCGCTAGTGCCAAGCATTAGGAGACCAGATAGCCAGGCATCCGTCCACCACGACCGCGATTTAAAGGAGCGTACCTTTTATTCCGTTTTGGCATCACCGCGGCTGGCTTCATCCCTGAGCAGTGCAGTAACTCGAACCTTCCTCCATGACGACAGCCTCTCTTCCTCTAGTGGATCTTCCGAACTGCAGGACCTACCGCCACCGCCAGAGCCTCTTCCACTTTTAAGGTACATTGTTCCGCCAGGCCTCCCGTTTCGTTGGGTATTGCTAAAGGTGTTTTAAATCCTTTACGTAACTTCTGGGCTGGCCGTCCCCATCGTCTAACATTCTCTTTTTACCATCTGCACCCTCCTTTTTCAACCGTTAAACAAAGACTTGACTGCAGCTATTAGAACCGTTTGATCCTGGGCACTTTGCTTTGTACCATTGACTCTGGCACAGGCCTATTGACTCTGGCTATTTCAGTTCCAACTGCCTTCTCTAGATTGCTTTTCATCCAGAAATGTGTTGGTGCACCTAAACCCTTATAACCACCTTTCATTCCCCTTTATATATTGTTGAAGTGCCATTTTGCTTGGTTTTCACCTAAGTATTGCTTATGCTAAAGTACTACTTTGCCTAACTTGTTCGGGATCGGGAAGTGTTGCTGGTGTGTCTAGGAGTCTAACCCTGTATAACTTGACCCATCCCTTCCGCTGAAGAAATTATTAGAATGCCATTTCTGCTTGGTTTACACTGTGCCATTTTGCTCAGTTTTCACTCTTGCTCAAACTTGTCTAAAATAAAAATAGGGAGTTGTGTATACTTTCCTTGACTGTTTTAACTTGCTTTAATAATAGTGATTTGTGTGTAGAACTAAGAGTGCGTAAAATAAATATATATCTTCTTTTTTATACAAAGCTTTGGTCAGTGTTTCCTTGTTCCATAGTGCTGTAGTCCTATTGTGTAAACCCTGAATACTGCTCATCTCCCTCTTGAGATAAGTCTGACTGCTCAGCCACAGCTACCAACTAAATCTTTGTGGTACAGACTGATACCAAAGGGGATTTATTGCATATACCTGTAGTCCTAATCATCTGTAGTGCTCCCTAAGACAACTGCATAGGATTCTGCATAACACTGGTGTACAGTGGTGAGGATAAATTATTGAGTTTACATTTTAGAGTGCTGCTAGTACCGTGCAAACCACAAGGCTTAGCAATCGCTAAAAGTCCTTGTAACTACTGCTGCTTACTTAAGGGATCTGTGCAGACAGAAAGGTCTTCCTGTCAAAGGCAAGAAATCAGAGTTGATAGAAAGATTGTTAGAGAAACAAAGTCTGGAGAGTGGGGATGTAGTGCCCACCCCTCCAGCAACTGTAGCAAATAATGATGATGATAATGTTGATGATGTTATTGTTGAGACAGATTATGAAGAGGAGGCTGGCAATGTAGCCCCCACTGGCCCTCTGCCTGCTCAAAGGCCTCAAGCCTTGTCTACTGGACCTTTGTCAGGTCCCACAGTCGTTTGTCTGACGGTTGTAGGGGGTAGAGAACTTGTAGGTAACTTAGAGTGCTTATAAGGACCTTAGTGCAACTAACCACAAAGTTAGAACAGAAAAAGCTATTTTCTAACAAGTCAAACTATGGAAAGTTACAGCCAGGAGTCTCTTTCTGCCTAAACTGCTGATTGTTTAAGAGTTCTGTGTAGACATAAAGATCTCCCTGTGAAGGGCAAGAAAATAGAATTGATAGAAAGATTGTTAGCAAACCAAAGTCTGGGTAGTGTTCAGAGGAGCCTACTCCACCAGCAAATGTAGACAATATGACTGAGGATAATATGGATTAAAGTAATGACAATATTTCTGTAGAGTCAGAAGAGGAAGGTGAGACTGATGTAACTACTCCCACTAGGCCTCTGCCTGCTCTGCCACCTCAACCTTTGCCTACTGGACCCTTACCAGTTCCCACACTAAGACACGAATTCATTGAACTGGAAAAGATGAGACTTGAATTAGAATTCAAGAGAATTAGTGCCCAATCTGATCAAAAGCACCAAGAACTAAGGCTCAGAAAAATGGAGCTCAAGCATGAGCTGGAGATGACGAAATTGTCTGTTGAAACTGCTTCTCTCCTCGGATCCTCTAGGAGTTCCAGTCCCAAAAGACCCCAGATGCCTAAAGAGATTGTGGGTATGTATGAACCTAAGTTGGATGTGTTAGATTGGTTGGCTATGTTTGAATATAATCATGGGTTCCAGAGCATCACAGGGAATCAGTTGCCTCCTTGGTTGTTCTCTAGGCTCCCCTCTGTTGCATCTGATGTGGTAATGGAATTGGGGGAGGTGGATAGGATGGACTATGAATGTGTGAAACTAGCTTTGATAGCTAGATTTGGGAAGACCCCTTCCCAGTACCTTAAGAGGTTTAGGACCCTCAAAAAGCATGATGGTACCCCTTAGGCTACCAATTGGGTTTACTGCTTGCTCCTGTAGTCTTAATCTTTTTGCAGTGCTCCCTAAGGGAACTGCACATGGTTCTGCCTAACAAAGACCCCATCAGAGTCTCAGCTAGTGTTTCTTTAGTGTCCTTGGGGTTGTGGGAACAACATAATTTAGATGTTTATAATTATATCCCAAATAATACTAAAGAGTATTATAAGGACAGTGTCCTAGTGAATGGTCAGGAGACTCCTGCCATTAGAGACACTGGGGCCAGCATAACTGTGGTGGACACATCTTTTTTCAAGGTGGAGGATGTTGCTAAGGCACCCAAATGCCTCACCAAGTTAGATGGAGGGCCTGTACAGATGCTTCCCCAGTTACCAGCTCTCATCCAGTGCAATGACATGACTGTCAGGATACCTGTTAGTGTGCAATCTGAAGTACCTGGAAGGGTTCTGCTGGGAAATTACCTGAAAGATCTTGGAGTAGTGTCAAGTACTCCCAGACCTCCCAGCAAAAGACTGCAGGAGCTCACCAGACCTGCAAGGGAGAGGACCTTGAGGGGCTCTCCTGAGGAGATGATAGAAAAAGAAATCACTCCTACTCCACTGGAGTTACTAACTGCTATTTGGAGCAGCCTGAGACAAAGAGGAAACCCAAGACTTCTAAGAAGAAACCAGCAGGAACCACTCCTGTTCTTCAAACCAGGACATCCCCTAGGTTGTCCAAAGTCACACCTGTGACTCCTCCTCCAGCTGAGGCTGAGAGTGAGGTACAACCCTGTGTGGTCGAACTAGAGCCTGAGGATTTAGACCTAGTAGAAGGCCAGGATCTTATTGGAGATCTGGACCCTGTGGACCATCCTGAGCTGCAGTCATTACTGGCAGAGGGTGGACCCAACAGGGCAGACTTCAGTAGGGGACAAAGAAAAAGTCCAACTCTGGAAGGTCTTCGCCACCAGGCAGCTTCTCAGCTTGAAGGGCAAGAGCCTGGGAAGTATAGGTTGCATTGGGAAGATGGCCTCTTCTACAGTGAACCGACTGAGTCAACCCCTGGAGACTACAAAAGACTTGTAGTGCCCCAAGAGAACAGACTCCAATTCTTGCACCTAGCCCATGAGATACCTTTGGCTGGTCACTTGAGTTTCAAGAAGACCAAGGAAAGGCTCTCGCTCTACTTTTATTGGCCTAAAAAGGGGGCTGAGGTAGATAAGTATTGCAAGAGTTGCCACACCTGCCAAACCTCTGGTAAGAGTGGCTCCAAGAATGTGGCACCTTCAGTGCCTCTCCCTGTGGTGGGAGTGTCATTTGAGATGGTGGGAATCGACATTGTCAGTCCTCTTGACCCTCCAACCTCTTCAGGCAACAGGTTTATACTTGTTGTAGTAGACCATGCTACTAGGTGTCCTGAAGCTATTCCTATGATGACTGTTACAGCCCAGGCTGTGGCTAAGTCCTTCCTTGGTACTTTTACCAGGGTTGGGTTTCCTAAGGAGGTAATATCCGATAGGGGGTCAAATTTTATGTCCCACTACGTGAAGGCCATGTGGAAAAACTGTGGAGTTACCTACAAGTTCTCTACCGCATACCACCCTCAGACAAATGGGTTGGTAGAAAGGTTCAACAGAACCATGAAGAGCATGATAGGAGCTTTAGAGGACCCCCTGAAAAGAAAGTGGGATCTTCTACTGCCATGCCTTCTCTTTGCATATAGAGAAGTCCCTCAGGAGGGAGTGGGTTACAGTTCCTTCGTACTTCTCTATGGCCATCCAGTCAGAGGTCCATTGGCCCTGATTAAGGAGGGGTTGGAGAGTGCTCCTTCCCCGCAAGCCAGTCAGAGTGACTGACTTTGTGATTGGACTCCGGGGGAGAATGTCACACATGATGGCTGAAGCAAGTGACAACTTGAAAGCAGTTCAGGCTCTGGTTAAGCATTGGCATGACCAGAAGGCCAACATGGTTGAGTTTGCTCAAGACCAGCTAGTTCTTGTTATGGTGCCAACAAGGCAGAGGGCCTTGCAGGACAAGTGGGTAGGACCCTTCAAGTTTGTGGGAAAGCTTGGAGAGGTGAACTATCTGGTGGACCTAGGAAACCCTAAGGAGGCTCCCAGAGTCTTTCACACCAACCCTTTGAAGGCCTATGTCTCGAGACCAGAAATGGGAGCTTTGCTTCTAGTTTCAGCTCAAGAGGAGGAGGACAGCAAACCTCTACCTGACCTTCTCAGAGGCAAACCTTTAGATGAGAAAATAGAAGGAGTTAATCTCTCTTCTAATCTGACTTCTGGACAACAGGAGGAGTGCAAGGTTTTGTGAAATCAATTTGCCCCCCTGTTTTCACTTTCACTAGACTTGACCCCATGGGGCCAGCATGATATCAACACTGGTGACTGTTTACCTGTCAAAAGCAGGGGTCACATAATGTCATATAATGTAAGAACCCACATCAAAGGAGAGGTCAACAAGATGCTTGATCTCGGGGTAATAGAACCCTCTACTAGTCCATGGTCCAGCCCAGTTGTGTTAGTACCAAAGGCAGGATCCAAGGAGTTGAGATTCTGTGTGGACTATAGAGCTCTAAATGCAGTCACAAAGACTGATGCCCATCCTTTGCCCAGGACAGATGAGCTTCTGGATAGACTTGGTTCAGCCAAGTACCTCAGCACATTTGATCTCACATCAGGCTATTGGCAAATAGCCCGGACAGACCATGCCAAGGAGAAAACTGCATTCCTCACCCCAGCTGGCTTATACCAGTTTAAGGTTATGCCTTTTGGACTAAAGAATGCACCTGCTACATTCCAAAGGATGGATAATCAGGTTCTGAATGGGATGGAGGACTTCTTCATTGCATACTTGGATGACATTGCAGTGTTCGCCCTGCTTGGAAAGAACATGTTGACCACCTAGGATATGTTTTGCAAGCTCTTGAGAAGACCCAGCTCACCATAAAGGTAAGCAAATGTCAAATTGGTCAGAGTAAAGTGGTCTACCTTGGTCATGAGGTAAGGAGGTGGTGAAATAAGGCCATTGCCCAGCAAGATAGAAGCTGTGCAAACTTAGACAACCCCTTCTACTCAAACCCAGGTGAGAGCCTTTTTAGGTCTCATTGGGTACTACAGGAACTTCATAGAAAACTATGGGACCATAGCTCCTCCACTGAATGTAATCTCCTCTCCAAAATTCCCTAAGAAGTTTAAATGGAATGAGACGTGCAATCAGGCCTTTGAAAACCTGAAAAGAGCCCTTTGTCAAGCTCCAGTTCTAAGAGCTCCTGAGTACCACCAACCCTTCATTGTGCAAACAGATGATTTCAATACAGGTATAGGTGCAGTCCTTAGTCAACGGGATGGGAAAAGTAGGGAGCACCCCATTTGCTTCATCAGTAGGAAACTGAAGGAACAGGAAACAAGGTGGGCAACCATTCAGAGAGAGTGTTTTGCCATTGTGTGGGCTCTGAAGAAGTTTAGACCATACTTGTATGGATCTACTTTTATTATTCAAACAGACCACCAGCCCTTGAGATGGTTGAAGCAAATGAAAGGGGAAAACCCAAAACTATTAAGATGGTCAATCTGCCTCCAAGGGTTTGATTTCACCATTGAGCACAGGTCCAGATGTCACCACCAAAATGCTGATGGTCTCTCTAGGATGTTTATAACCGACTAGAGGTAAGAGACTCATCCAGGAGTGGATTAGATCCTCCCGTCCCTTAGTCTGGGGGGTGGGGGAGAGTGTTAGGGAGAATTCTCTTAAAAGGCTAATTTCTGTTACCTATAGAGCCCACCGGCAGCTTTGCTGGATTTACAGGGTTTAGTTTTTACTCCTGCTAAGAGTGCGAACTTTTTCCCACTCTTAGGCTTATGTATGATGTGTGTTTCAGGCTATTTTAGTGCTTATGGGCTATGGAGTTTTTCTCACTTCTAGGTATTATCTTTCTACATGTGTGTTACACAGTGTTAGGCAGACACCTGTGCAGTTCCCTTAGGGACCACTGCAAAAAGTTTAAGACTACAGGAGTAAGCAGTAAACCCAATTGGTAGCAGTCTGCACCACCCAGATTTACCTGGTAGCTGTGGCTGAGCAGTCAGACTTCTCTCAACAAGAGTTAGGCAGTATATAGAGTAAACACAATAGGGCTCAAAATACAATAGAACAAGCAAACACTGACCAGAGCTTTGGTATAAAAGTATATAATTATTTATTTAAAAACACACTTATGAAAATACACTGGCACTAATATATCAAGCAAGTTCAATCACAGTCACTATAAGTATATACACCTCCCTAGTTAATTATTCGACAAGTCTAGGTTAAGACACCACTTATTTAGCAAAACAGAGGTGAGCGTGTAACCGTAGATGGCACTCCAATAACTCGTTTAAAAAGGGAGAGAAAAGGCAGAGTAGGAAAATAATACAATACCAACACTTTTAAGAAACCACAGCAAGTCAAGAAAGGCAGGGTCTACTGTAGAGCAAAAAGTGCATATGCCAGGCCCACTCTTGGAGAGAGCAAGACGGAATATGCCCAAGATCACTCAGTGGAAATGCACTCAAAGTTTTTGCAGAAAAGTCAAAAAGAGGTTGGATCAGTTCAGAAAGGCAAAGTTAGCAGGTCTGAGGTCAACCCAGTTAGAAAGTCAAGGATTTACAGGGCACCTTGGACAATCTGTTGCAAGGGAGACCAGGCGGGACACAATACCTGAAATGGTGAGAAAGCTCCAGCGGTGGCAGTTGTTCCTGGCAGCGGGTGCAAGTCGTGGCTTCAACCAGAAGAAGAGATGATCTCAACGAGGAAGATAGCTGGAGTTTGTTGCACTGCCAGGGAAGAAACCAGCCACGGAGGTTCCAGATTAAATGGTATGACCCTTTTATTCGCGGTAGTGGTGAAGCGTGGCTATCCGGCCGCCGGGGGTCTTGGCACGGGCGATTAGACCACGAGACGATCCAGGAAGGCGAAAAAAAGGCGAACTGGTTGGTCCCACCAGCTCAAAGGGAAGAAGACTCTCCTGGAAGAAGATCTCATCTGTCGTCGGGGAAGTGGCGAGTTCGTACAGCAGGGCGTCGGGGAAGTGGTGAGTTCGTACAGCAGGGCTCCACCGGTGGTGTTGTCGTTGTAGATGGCTCAGCTTCTCCCCTCTTCAGATTCTTTAGGTCCTGTGGCGACTTCTGAAGTTCCAGTCCTCAAAGCCCTGCTTTCATGCAAAAAAAACCCATTCATCAGCCTAGCTGTCACTCAAACATGCTAAGTGGTGACCCGCGCGGCTTACCACTGGGCAAATCACACAAGAGTGCGACTTGAGTTGCCAAGGCAACTCAGTCCAGGGTGCCCCTCCCACACATCCTGTAGACCCCAGACAGAGTGGCACCATTTGGAGGGCTTCTGTGGAGAAGCCCGCCAATAAGTGGAACAAAGGGCTCCACTTGGGTTAGAGTTTCAGAGGCGAACACAAACGCCATTTTAAAACCGAGTCCTGGCAAAAAGACCCAACCGGGGAATAAATATTAAATAAATAACCCAGCGGTATCTTTAACATTGCACCAAAAAGTGGTGCGTTTAAAATGAATGGGAAAATCCCATAGGAAATATTCCGGTGGAATATTTTGCATGGTATCCACTGCCACCAGCCAGAAACTCAACAAGGAGTGACTGGACAGTGCCCCCTTGGAAAGCAGACCCAGGGGCAATCGAATTACCGCTACCAGTACTTCCACAATATGATGGTTTGTACTGGTTCTGTTCACAATTTGAGACTAGTAAAGCCAATGGTGACTTTACATGCCCTGGGAGACAGTAGTCAGTCCCAGGGTACGGAGTCTATGTTTGGGGGTCACTATGACACCCCTGTGTTACTGCACTGAGGGCGCTGTGTAACACACATACCAAAAACACATGAAGCCCTATGGAGTAAAAGACCCCATAGCCCATAAAACATGTTTACAGTCAAAGGACATACTCAAATCATGCCTAAGAGTGGGAGAAAATGAGTCTCACTCTTAGCAGGAGAAAAACATAAACCCCAAAAATCCAACAAAGCTGCTGGGGGACTGACTAGGTTCGGGAAATGAGCCTTAACCGAGAATTCTCCCTAACACTCGCCCCCCAACCAGACTCAGGGACAGGAGGATTTAATCCACTCCTGGATGAATCTCATACCTCTAGTCGATGACATACATCCTAGAGAGACCATCCGCATTTTGGTGGTGACACCCTGACCTGTGCTCAATGGTGAAATCAAACCCTTGAAGGCAGATTGACCATCTCAATAGTTTTGGATTTTCCCCCTTCATTTGCATCAACCATCTCAAGGGTTGGTGGTCAGTCTGAATGACAAAAGTAGAACCATACAAATATGGCCTAAACTTCTTCAGAGCCCACACAATGGCAAAACATTCTCTCTCAATAGTTGCCCACCTTGTCTCAGGATCCTTGAGCTTTCTACTGATGAAGCAAATGGGGTGTTCCCTACCTTTCCCATCCAGTTGGCTATGGACTGCACCTATACCTACATTTGAAGCATCTGTCTGTACAATGAAAGTTTGGTGGTAGTCAGGAGCTCTCAGTACTGGTGCTTGGCAAAGAGCTTTCTTCAGGTTTTCAAAGGCCTGATTGCACTCCTCATTCCATCTGACCTTCTTAGGGAATTTTGGAGAGGAGATTGCATTCAGTGGAGAAGCTATGGTCCCATAGTTCTCAATGAAATTCCTGTAGTACCCAGTGAGGCCTAAGAAGGCTCTCACCTGGGTTTGAGTAGTTGGTGTTGTCCAATTTTGCACAGCTTCAATCTTGCTGAGCAAAGGACATATTTCTCCACCTCCTACCTCATGCCCAAGGTAGACCACTTTACTCTGTCCAATCTGGCATTTACTTGCCTTTATGGTCAGGTTGGCCTTCTCAAGAGCCTGCAAAACATGTCCTAGGTGGTTAACATGCTCTTCCCAGGAGTGGCTGAACACTGCAATGTAATTCAAGTATGCCATGCAGAAGTCCTCCATCCCAGCCAGAATCTGATTTACCATCATTTGGAATGTAGCCGGTGCATTTTTCAGTCCAAAAGGCATAACCTTAAATTGGTATAAGCCAACTGGGGTAGAAAATGCAGTTTTCTCCTTGGCATGGTTTGTCAGGGCTATTTGCCAATAGCCTGACGTTAGATCAAATGTGCTGAGGAACTTGGCTGCACCAAGTCTATCCACCAACTCATCTGTTCTAGGCAACGGGTGGGCATCAGTCTTGGTGACTGCATTAAGAGCTCTATAATCCACACAGAATCTCAATTCTTTGGATCCTGCCTTTGGTACTAACACAACTGGGCTAGACCATGGACTAGTAGAGGGCTCTATTACCCCGAGGTCAAGGATCTTGCTGTCCTCCCATTAGATGTGGGACCTTACATTCTCTGACATTCGGTATCCTCTGCTTTTGACTGGCAGACAGTCACCAGTGAGGATATCATGCTGGCGCCAAGGGGTCAAGCCTGGTGAAAGTGAGAACAGGGAGGCAAACTGATTTAACATAGATTTGCACTCCTCTTGTCGCTCAGGTGTCAGATTTGAAGAGAGATTCACTCCTTCAATCTTTTCATCCAAGGGTAAGCCTCTGTTAGGCGGAAACCTGTGCAGTTCCCTCTGGGACCACTGCAAAAGATTTAGGACTACAGGTGTTGCGATGAACCCACTTGGTAGCAGTCTGTACCACACAGATTCAATTGGTAGCTGTGGCTGAGCAGTCAGACTTCTCTCAAGAAAAGTTGGTCAGTATAGGGAGTATACAAGATAGGGCAATTCTTCACAGCAAAACAAGTAAGCACGCAACAAGGCTTAGTATAAAGATAGTAAGTTATTTATTTATAACAGAACGTCTACGAAAAATACTAAGGCAAATCATGGCAAACAAATCAAAATGCAATTACTCTGCGGAATGGAATAAAGCTCGATCTCCTGAAACACAATATCGACAACTCTAGGTTTTTACGGCACCACTTATTTGCATACAGAGGTGTATACCCCAACCTAGATGACACTCGAATATACTCGTGTAAGAGGGAGAAAAGAGATAGGCAGATAATGAAGTCAACACGATTCGTACTGAAGCGGGAAAAATGCAAGGCAGGAATGTAATAATCACAATAGATCGTAAAAGTTCAGCGGCCAGGCCCACTCGGTGAGAGGCAAGGCACGATGTCCTGGAAAGTCTCTAGTGAAGACACGCTCAAGTCTTTGTAGCACAATGTTAGCGACAGGTGGAACCAGTTCAGAACAAAGAGTGAATAAAGCTTGGAGGCAACCCAACGGAACGGAGAGGAATCAGATACCTCACTCGAACCGATCGAAAAGGGAAGCCAGGCGGTTACGGTACCTTGTTGTGGAGGGCAGCTCCGGCGGGGGCAGTTGTTCCTGGTGGTGGATGCACGAGGGGTCTTGGCTAAGAGAAGAGATGCTCTCGACGTCGAAGATCAGGAAGTCCGGTGCACCACCAGGGAAGAGACCAGCCGCGGAGTGCTCCGTCACAAGGCACCACCTTTCAGTCGCGGTACAGGGGTAGTGGCTATCCGGTTGCCGGGTGCTGTGCACGGGCAATTCGACCACTGCGTCCTGGGCGAATAAAAAGTACAAAGAAGAAGAAGACTGGTTGTTCCCACCAGCCAGGGGAAGAGACTCTCCGGCAGGGAGATCTCCTCTGTCGTCGGGAGATTGTGAGACGATTCCGCAGGGCTCCACCGGAGGTGTCGTCGTGCAGGTCGGCTCAGCGTTACCCTCGTCGGATTCTTTAGGTCCTGTGGCGACTTCTGAAGATCCAGTCCCAAAAGCCCTGCTTTTATGCAGACGCCCCCCATTCATTCAGCCTAGCTGTCAATCAACACACGCTAAGTGGTGAGCGGGAAGGGTCACCACCTGGGCCAATCACTCCAGAGTGCGACCTGAGTTGGCAAGGCAACTCGGTCCAGGGTGTCTAAACCCCCTCCCACACCCCTGAGGTAACCCAGACAGAATGGCACCACTTTGGAGGGTCTCTGTCCAGAGGCCCGCCAAAAGTGGAACAAAGGGCTCAACCTTTGGTTTAGGAGTCACAGAGACGAACACAGACGCCATTTTACAAACCGAGTTCTGGCAGAAAATACCACTCGATAAACTCATTTAAGATAGGTAGATCGGTGGTACGTTGGAGATTAACAAGAAAAGTATCAATCTTCAACAATGGGATAAATCCCATAGAGTTATGCTCGGGGTCGAACATAACAAGTAGTTTCCACTGCCACCAGCCAAAACTCGACGAGGGGGGACGGGACAGTGCCCCCTCGAGTAACAGATCCAGGAGTAATCGAATTACTCCTACCAGTACGTCCACAATAAGATGGTTGGTACTAGTTCTGTTAGCAAATTTAGGTCTAGTAAAGCCAATGGTGACTTTACATGCCCGGGGAGACAGTAGTCAGTCCCCGAGTATGGAGTCTATGGTGGGGGGACCTGCTAGGGTGCCCCCGTGCCACGACACGTAGGGTGCAGTGTGACACACATAGAAAAACATATGAGACCCTATGGAGTAAAAGACCCCATAGCCCATCGAACACATTGACATTCAAAGGAATTACCCACATACATGTCCAAGAGTGAGAGAAAAGGGTCACACTCTTGGCAGGATGGGAAAAAACAAACTCCAGAAATCCAGCAAAACTGCTGGGGGACTCACTAGGTTAGGAAATTCAGCCTAAACAGAGAATTCTCCCTAACAGCCTCTAAGGAGATCAGGGAGAGCTTCACTCTCTTCTTCCTCTTCTGATGAAGCTAGAAGCAAGGTTCCTACTTCAGGCCTGGAGACATACACCTTTAGTCTGTTGGTGTGGAAGACTCTGGGCGCGTCCTTGGGATCGCACAAGTCCATCAGATAGTTCACCTCTCCAAGATTACCCACAACCTTGAAGGGTCCCATCCATTTGTCTTGCAAGGCCCTCTGCCTTGTTGGAATTATAACTAGAACTAGCTGGTCTTGAGTGAACTCAACCATGTTAGCCTTTTGATCATGCCAATGCTTGACCAGCATTTGTCCAGCTTTCAGGTTATCACTAGCATCTGCCATCATGTGTGACATTCTCCTCTGGAGACCTATCACATAGTCAGTCACTCTGACTGGCTTGGGGGAAGGAGCACTCTCCAACCCCTCCTTAATCAGGGCCAATGGACCTCTGACAGGATGGCCATAAAGAAGTTCAAAGGGAGAATAACCTACTCCCTCCTGAGGGACTTCTCTATAAGCAAAGAGAAGGCATGGCAGTAGAAGGTCCCACTTTCTCTTAAGGGGTTCTTCTAACGCACCTATCATGCTCTCCATGGTTCTGTTGAACCTTTCTACCAATCCATTTGTCTGAGGGTGGTATGCGGTTGAGAACTTGTAAGTAACTCCACAGGTTTTCCACATGGCCTTCATGTAGTGGGACATAAAATTTGACCCCCTGTCAGAGATTACTTTGTTAGGAAACCCAACCCTGGTAAAAATTCGAAGGAGGGCCTTAGCCACAGCCTGAGCTGTAACAGTCCTCATAGGAATTGCCTCAGGGTATCTAGTAGCATGGTCTACTACAACAAGGATAAACCTGTTGCCTGAGGAGGTTGGAGGATCAAGGGGACCAACAATCTAAATCCCTACCCTCTCAAATGTGACTCCCACTACTGGGAGAGGCACTAAAGGTGCCACATTCTTGGAACCAACCTTACCAGAAGTTTGGCAGCTCTTGCAAAACTTATTTACCTCAGCCCCCATTTTTGGCCAATAAAAGTAGAGTGAGAGCCTTTCCTTGGTCTTCTTGAAACTCAAGTGACCAGCCAAAGGAATCTCATGGGCCAGTAGCAAGAACTGTTGTCCGTTTTCTTGAGGTACTACAAGCCGCTTGTAGTCTCCAGGTGCAGACTCAGTCGGTTCACTGTAGAAGAGGCCATCTTCCCAGTGCAACCTATACTTCCTAGGCTCTTGCCCATCTGCCTGAGAAGCTGCCTGGTGGCGAAGACCTTCCAGAGTTGGATATTCTCTTTGTCCCTTACTGAAGTCTGCCCTGTTGGGTCCACCTTATGCCAGTAAAGACTGCAGCTCAGGATGGTCAACAGGATCCAGATCTCTAATAAGTTCTTGGCCTTCTACTAGCTCTTCTTCAGAGTCTAGTTCAACCACACAGGGTTGTACGTCCCTCTCAGCCTCAGCTGGAAGTGGAGTTACAGGTGTAACTTTGGACAGCTTAGGGGAAGTCCTTGTTGGAAGCACTGGAGTGCTTGCTGCTGGCTTCTTCTTAGTAGTCGTGGGTTGCACCTTTGCTTCTGTTTGTTGAGAGACTGCAGTAAGTAGCTCCAGTGGAGAAGGAGTGATATCTTTCTTCATCATCTCCAGAGAAGAACCTCTCATGGTTTTCTCTCTTGCAGGTCTGGTTAGCTCCTGTAACCTTTTACTAGGAGGTCTGGGGATGTGTGACACTACTCCAAGAGTTTTCAGGACATTACCCAACAGAACCCTTCCTGGTACCTCACATTGTACACTGACAGGTATCTTCACAGTCATATCATTGCACTGGATGAGAACTGGTAATTGGGGAAGCATCTGCACAGGCCCTCCAGCTAACTTGGTGAGGCGTTTGGGTGCCTTAGCAACATCCTCTGCCTTGAAAAATGATTCATCCACCACAGTTATGCTGGCCTCAGTGTCCCTAATGGCTGGAGTCTCCTGACCATTCACCTGGACACTGTCCTTATAATACTCTTTAGTATTATCTGGGATAGAATTATATACATCTAAATTCTGTTGTTCCCACAACCCCAGGGACACTAAAGAAACACTGGCTGAGACTCCAATGGGATCATCAGCCAGTAGTAGAAATTTTCCACTTGCCATTTGGACTTCCTCTTCTTGAGCGAAGGCTAAGGAGGCAAGTTGGACCCCTGAAGGTTTACCCTTACATCTGGGATCTCCCTTCACATGGTCAGTGGCCTTGCAAACATAGCATGAGCCAAAAGCTCGCTGGAATGGAGGCTTGTTCTGACCTCCCTCTGGTCTGAGACCAGAAGGTACACTAGCCTGATTTGGTTTTCCCTGTGGCTTACCCTTATGGTTGTGTTTGGGGCCCTCTTTGGGATTTGCAGTATTAGAATTCTCTTTGGAGTCCTTTTTAGGCTGTTTCTCCCCATCCTTTTTCTGAGTTACCCCAGAATCCTTGTGAGTAGCCCTGTTGGTAACCCACAAGTCAGCAGCCTTAGCTAGCTTCCTGGAATCTAATTCCTTTGAATCAGCCAAGTGCTGTCTGAGCTCAGGAGAGCAGGCATCATAAATTGACTCAAACATAAACAGATTTCTCATACCTTCATAAGTGTTCACCTTGTAACCCTTAATCCATCCCTCTACGTTTTTAAACCCTTCACTTACCCAGGTAGCAGAAGGGGTACCATCATGCTTTTTGAGGGTTCTAAACCTCTTAAGATACTGGGAAGGGGTCTTCCCAAATCTAGCTATCAAAGCTAGTTTCACACATTCATAATCCTTCTTATCCTCCTCCCCCATTTCCATTACCACATCAGTTGCAACAGGGGGAAGCCTAGAGAACAACCAGGTGAGTAAGTCATTTCCTGTGATGTTCTGGAGCCCATGATTATATTCAAACAGAGACAAATAGTCCAACACATCCAATTTAGGCTCATACATACCAACCAATTCTTCAGGCATCCAGGGTCTTTTAGGACTGGAACTTCTAGCGGAGCCAGAGAGAGAAGCATTGTCGACAGATAATTTCTTCATTTCTAGCTCATGCTTGAGCTCCATTTCCCTTAGCCTTAGTTCTTTTTCAGTTTGAGCATTAAGTTTCTTATACTCCAATTCTAGTTTCATTTCCTCCAGTTCAAAATATAGAGGATTAAATGTGGGACCTGGCAAAGGTCCAGTAGGTACAACAGGTAGGGCAGATAGAGGCCTAGGGGGGACAGTCACAGCAGCCTCACCCTCCTCTTCTGACTCTTTCTCAAGATCATCAACATTTTGTTCAGTTTGAATCTCAATACTGTTATCTACAGTTGCTGGAGTGGTAGGTTCCTCTGAACCATCATCCAGACTTTGGTTAGCTAACAACCTTTCTATGAGCTCCATTTTCTTGCCCTTAGTCAGGACATTCTTATGCTTACAGAGAACTCTTAAACAATCAGCAGTTTTTGTAGCAAGGGACTCTTGACTATAACCTTCCATAGTTAACAGGTTAGAAGATTACTTTTTCAGTGCTAAGCTTTGTGGTTAGTTGCACTAAGGTATCCCAAGCACACCAAAATGTATACTCTATACAAATCCCACCGCTGTACACCAGTGTTAGGCAGAAACCTGTGCAGTTCCCTTTGGGAACACTGCAAAAGATTTAGGACTACAGGTATTGGCAGTAAACCCACTTGGTAGCAGTCTGCACCACACAGATTCACTGTTGGTAGCTGTGGCTGAGCAGTCAGACTTCCCTCAAGAAGAGTTAGGCAGTATGTAAAGTATACACAATAGGCACTTGGTCACAAGAGCACAAGCAAACACTGACAAGAGCTTTGGTATCAAAAAGGTATATAATTATTTATTTAAAAAGACACACTTATAGAAACACTCCAGCACTAATATTGTAAACCACTTCAAAAAAACACTTACTATTACTATGTACTCCACAAATTCCCTATCAGACAAGTCTTAGTTAACACCACTTATTTCCAGACAGAGGTGAGCGCTTAACTAAAGATGGCACTCTGATAAGTTAACGGAATTGGGAGGGAAAAGGTATTTGGGTAATTGGGAGGGATTAGGGAAAGCTCACAACACAAAGATTTTAGAACGTTATAGCAAGGCAAGAAGAGGCAAAGTCTATCGGTGGCCAAAGTCCATAGGCCGGGCCCGCTCTTAGAGAGAGTTAGGAACAAATGTGTCCAGGATCACACGGTTAGACAGAGTCAAAAAGTCTTGCAAAGAGTTCTTAAAAGCAGGAAGTGAACCTTAGAAAAGATTAGTTAGGGTGTCCCAGGCTAACCAGGATCGAAGGCCAAGGGCTAAAACTACCTCGTACAATCGGTTGCAAGGGAAGCCGGGCGGAACACAGTACCTTAGGTGGAAACGATCCTCCAGCGGGGGCAGATGTTCCTGGCAGTGGGTGCAAGTCGCAGCGTCGTCTTGAGGAAGAGAAGGTCTCAACGAAGAGGAAAGATGAAGGTCGTTGCACTGCCAGGGATGAGGCCAGCCGTGGAGTTACCCAGCCACAGGGTACAACCCTTTGTTCGCGGTTGTTGTAAAAATGTGGTATTCCGACTACCAAAGTGCTTGGCATGGGTCAGGCGGCCACGAGAGCTTCCAAGGAGCGAAAAAGGAAGACAAACTGGTTATCCCCACCAGTCAAAGGAAGAAGACTCTCCGGACTGGAGATCTCCTCTGTCGTTGGGAGTGAAGAGTCAGTTCAGCAGGGCTCCACCAGGGGTGTCGTCATTGCAGGTCGGCTCAGCAGCTCCCTCGTCGGATTCTTAGGTCCTGTGGTGACTTCTGAAGATCCAGTCCCCAAGACCCTGCTTTTATGCAGCAACCCCCATTCATTCAGCCTAGCTGTCACTCAAACATGCTAAGTGGTGAGCGAGGCGGCTCACCACTTGGGCCAATCACACCAGAGTGCGACTTGAGTTGGCAAGGCAACTCAGTCCAGGGTGCCTAAACCCCCTCCCAAAACCCCTGTGGTACCCAGACAGAATGGCACCACTTTGGAGGGCTTCTGTGCAGAAGCCCGCTAACAGTGGAACAAAGGGCTCAACTTTGGGTTAGAGTCACAGAAGCGAACACATACGCCATTTTAGAACCGAGTTTCGGCAAAAACTACCAACCGGAGAATTATTATTAAATAAATAAACCGGCAGTATATTCGAGGCTATGGTGAAAAGTATTAGCCTCGAACAATGGGAAAATCCCATAGTGAAATATTCGCGGTCGAATATAACTAGTAGTATCCACTGCCACCAGCCAAAACTCGATCAGGGGGGACGGAGACGTGCCCCCTCGAACAACAGACCCTGGGGCAATCGAATTGCCCCGACCAGTACGTCCACAATAAGATGGTTTGTACTGGTTCTGTTCAGAATTCAAGACTAGTAAAGTCAATGGTGACTTTACCTGCCCTGGGAGACAGTAGTCTTTCCCAGGGTATGGAGTCTATGTTTGGGGGTCACTATGACACCCCTGTGTTACTGCACTGAGGGTGCTGTGTAACACACATCACAAAAACACATGAAGCCCTATGGAGTAAAAGACCCTATAGCCCATTAAACACATATAGATTCAAAGAAACACACCCAAATCATGTCCAAGAGTGAGGGTAAAAGAGTCTCACTCTTGGCAGGAGAAAAAAATAAACCCAAGAAATCCAGCAAAGCTGCTGGGGGACTCACTAGGTTAGGACATTCAGCCTAAACAGAGAATTCTCCCTAACAAAGAGCATGATAGGTGCTTGGAGGAACCCCTTAGAAGAAAGTGGGACATTCTACTGCCATGCCTTCTATTTGCTTATAGAGAAGTCCCTCAGGAGGGAGTTGTATTTAGTCCCTTTGAACTTCTCTATGGCCATCCAGTTAGAGGCCCCTTGGCCCTGATTAAGGAGGGGTTGGAGAGTGCTCCTTCCCGCAAGCCAGTGAGAGTCCCTGGGCCTCATTACGAGTTTGGAGGCAGCCATGCCCTTAATAAGGGCATGGCTGCCTCCAAACTCGGGTCCGGGGTCCCTGAATGGGGAATACCGGGCCATTCTGACTTTGGAGGGTCTGGTATTTCCCCATTCAGGGAACACGGACCATCCCCATTCCCATTTGAGCCCCTATAGGGCTCAATGGGAATGGGGAGCATGCTAACAACAGGCCTGTTAATGACGGGCCCGTTGTTAGCTGCTAGTCCCCTTGCGGGACCCGCAAAGGACGTCTGTTCTGACCATATGTCTAGAGCGGGTCCCGCGAGGTGACCTCGTAATAGGGCGGTACGGGGTTAACGGCTCCGGCAACTTTGCTGGCGCCGTTAACCCCTCATCGCCCACCTCCTAATGAGGCCCACTGACTCTGCGATAGGTCTCCAGAGGAGAGTGTCACACATGATGGCAGAAGCATCAGATAATTTGAAAGCAGGTCAGGCTCTGGTGAAGCATTGGCATGACCAGAAGGCCAACATGGTTGAGTTTTCTCAAGACCAGCTAGTTCTAGTTATGGTACCTACAAGGCAGAGGGCCTTACGGGACAAATGGATAGGACCCTTCAAGGTTGTGGGTAAACTTGGAGAGGTCAACTATCTGGTGGACTTAGGCAATCCTAATCCTCCCAGAGTCTTTCACACCAACTAGCTAAAAGCTTATGTCTCTAGACCAGAGGTAGGAGCTTTGCTTCTAGCTTCAGCTCAAGAGGAGGAGGAGAGTGAACATCTACCTGACCTTCTCAGAGGCCAGCCTTTAGATAAGAAAATAGAAGGAGTTAATCTCTCTTCTAATTTGACACCTGAACAACAGGAGGAGTGCAAGTTTCTGTTAGATCAGTTTGCCTCCTTGTTTTCACTATCACCAGGCTTCACCCCTTGGGGCCAGCATGATATTCAAACTGGTTACTGTTTACCTGTTAAAAGCAGAGGTTACAGGATGTCAGATCATGTAAGATCCCACATAAAGGAGGAGGTCAACAAGATGCTTGATATCGGGGTAATAGAGCCCTCTACCAGTCCATGGTCTAGTCCAGTTGTTCTAGTACCAAAGGCAGGATCCAAGGAGTTGAGATTTTGTGTGGACTATAGAGCTCTTAATGCAGTCACCAAGACTGATGCCCACCCTTTACCAAGAACAGATGAACTGGTAGATAAACCTGGTTCAGCCAAGTACCTCAATACATTTGATCTCACTTCAGGCTACGTCATATAGCACTGACAGACCATGCCAAGGAGAAAACTGCATTCTCAACCCCAGCCGGCCTCTACCAGTTTAAGGTAATGTCTTTTGGACTAAATAATGCACCTGCTACATTCCAAAGGATGTTTAATCAGGTTCTGAATGGGATGGAGGACCTCTGCCTGGCATACTTGGATGACATTGCAGTGTTCAGCCCTACATGGAAAGAACATGTTGACCATTTAGGATATGTTTGCAGGCTCTTGAGCAGGCTCATCTGACCATAAAGGCTAGTAAATGTCAAATTGGTCAGAGTAAAGTGGTCTACCTTGGACATGAGGTAGGAGGAGGTGAAATCAGGCCATTGCCTAGCAAAGTACAAGCTGTACAAAACTGGGCCTCCCCTACTACTCAAACCCAAATGAGAGCCTTCCTAGGCCTCACTGGTTATTATAGGAACTTCATAGAGAACTATGGGACCATAGCGTCTCCCTTGAATGTGGTCTCCTCTCCCAAATTCCCTAAAAAGGTCAGGTGGAATGAGGAGTACACTCAAGCATTTGAGGGCCTAAAGAAAGCCCTTTGTCAAGCTCCAATCCTAAGAGCTCCTGCCTATAACCAAACCTTCATTGTGCAGACAGATGCTTCAAATGCAGGTGAGGCCCGCGGGCATGTTGGCACGTTACAAAAATTAAAATAAAATAGGTGCAATTCTGAGTCAGCTGGATGAGAAAGGTAGGGAGCACCCCATTTGCATCATCAGCTGGAAGCTGAAGGAACCTGAGACAAGATGGCCAACCATTGAAAGAGAATGTTTTGCTATTGTGTGGTCACTGAAGATGTTTAGACCATACTTGTATGGATCTACTTTTGGGATTCAGATTGACCACCAACCCTTGATATGGTTGATGCAAATGAAAGGGGAAAACCCTAAACTACTGAGATGGTTAAACAGCCTGCAAGGGTTTGATTTTACCATTGAACACAGGTCTGGGTGTCACTACCAAAATGCTGATGGTCTCTCCAGGATGTTTAACCGACTGGAGTAAAGAGATTCATCCAGGAGCGGATTAAATCCTCCTGTCTCTTCGTCTGGGGGGACAAGTGTTAGGGAGAGTTCTCAAAATGTGCACATTTCCCTTACCTTTTGAGACCCCCAGCAACTTTGCTGGATTTCTAGGATTTGATTTTTTCTACCTGGGAAGAGTGCGAGCCTTTTTTTCCCACTCTTCCATGTATTTTGATGTGTGTTTTACTTTTGTGTTCTTTGGTTATGGAGTTTTAAAACAACTCCATGGGTATCATATTTTTCTGTGTGTCACACAGCACCTTCAGTGCAGTGGCACAGGGATGTCTTTCAGACTTCCCAAGGTTTAAATACCTTCTCTGGGACTGACTACTGTCTCCCAGAGCCTGTAAAGTTCAATTGACTTTACAAGTCTCTTTACATTTACTGACCCAGCACACACTATCTTCTTTTTTTTATTTTTATATAGTTCATTACAAACTTTTAAAAATGAGAAAATTTGAGAGTACATTTCAAACTCATTTCAAACTCAGACCCTAAACAAATCAATAAAAGAAAAGACAGAATAAAAGCAATATGAAAAAGAAACGGTATCAGCACGTCACAGAAACCACACATAGAAGGTAGATCTTTTGGCACAAGACAAGCTGATCGTCCCGTAACATAATTAAGTTAATGACTCAATTGTTCGAGTATTTCAGCAAAGGTAAACTATTTGTTTTCCAGGTATTTTTATTGCCAATTATGCTACGTGACAGATGACTGTAACATTAACATTTCTAATTTCTCAAGAAAGAATGTTAAGGCAGTAACTAATTTAAAGTCTGAGCCTTCAGAAATCAAGTTCCACCAGTCTTCCCCGTCTAAGTTTGGCCTCTTGTCAATTTCAGGACCCAAGAAAGACGTTCTTAAACCTCTTAGACTTTCACAGAAGGGACTAGATGTTTCAACGTTTCTTTCTTTTTTTTACAGAATCTGCAATCCTCCGAAGCCTCTTTAGCTTTACTTTGAATACTTAGGATTGCTTTAGTTTTGTACAGATTCATCCGAAATTTAAAATAATAGGATCTTCTTTTGATGCATGGAAATATTTGAAGGTATTTTTGCAAGGTGTTGTAGGCCCGTTTTTCCGTCGCATTTTCTTTCATACATCTGTGGGTTGCTCTTTGGTCTTGATTCTCACACCAATCTAGCTCCCACAGTTTTTTTTTTACAGCATTCGGATTCTGAAAAAGGGTAGCTTGGTCTGTTTGGAGCTGGTTAAGGGTATTCCTGCAAGATTGTTTCCACATTTGCAATACAGAGGCTTTAGAGGAGCCATCATCACTTCAGAGAATCTTATATTGTGGTAAATCGTCTGCTCCCAAAACTTTTCTGTAGAGTGACAGCATGTTCCACATCACCTTCGCGTTGATTGAGGTCAATCCAAGCTCGTAACAAATGCAAGCTGTCGGCGTCCCCCTAGGTAGTGATAGGACTTTTCCCCAAAATGTGTTCTCACACCAGGACCATGTCTCTGCCGGACAACCAAACATAGCTTCGACACCGAAAATCAAGGCCGGAATGACCTTTAAGTTGTAAAATGCAATGACAGGTTTCAAGGTGAACTTCCCGTACTTTTTGTTCAGTACGACTCCCTGTGCTGTTAGTGAGTTACATTTCCGACGAATTTTCATGATCATGTTTTCGTCTTTTATACTGGAATTTATTGTTACACCGAGATATTGGATTTCCTTTGCAAGGTGTATTGGTTGGTTCTCCAGTTTCCAGTTGAATTTACATTTGTTATTGGCTCCAACTAGGTTTTGCAATATCAGTATCTCAGATTTTGCTGGATTAATCTCAAGACCGTTTGCATCAGTATACTCTTTGAGGGCTGATAATTTCCTCTGTAACCCAATCGGGGTTAGGTCCATTAGAACAATGTCATCAGCATATAGAATATAATCAATTTTGATTCCATTTAATTTTGGTGCGAATGATCTGGTTGTTTCGAACACCCTTACGATATCTGAAATAAAGGCATTAAACAAGGTAGCTCCAAGGGGACAGCCTTGCTTGACACCACGAGATGTCTTAATTTGATCCGTTAGTGTTCCTTGCGAGTCTAGTCTGACTTTAATGGTGGTATCGGTATACAGTTGTTTAATTGCAGCCAGCAGGCTCCAAGGGCATCCCCATTTATTAAGTTTAGACCATAATAGCTCACGATCAATACCATCAAAAGCGTGCGCCAGGTCCACGAAGGCCACATAAACCTTTGATTTTGTTCGAATCGCCTCCATTTTCATTAGGTTGATGATCATGATGTTCAATCCGCATCCAACTCCTTTTGAAAAACCAGTTTGGCGATGATCTGCCAGACCTGCGTCCTTTATCCACTGTGTCAGCTGTGAGAATAGTTGGGTTGCAAAGATCTTTCCAACAACGTCCATGAGGGCGATAGGTCTGTAGTTTTTTGGATCTGTTCTCACACCTTTCTTGAAAATGGGCATAATAATGGCACTTTTACAAGAAGTAGGGATTCTTTTTTCTTCAATGATATTTTTGAATAAGATGAAGCAAAACTCGGCCCAGGCCTCAGGATGTAATTTCAATGAATAATTTGTGGGGCCATCAGGGCCGGGGGCTCTGGATGAGTTTACCCATTTTATATTCTCGAGAATATCAACCTTCTCGATAGTGATCTCCCATGCTTCTGATGGCTTTGGATCGGTATAGCAGCTATCAGTATTTTTGGTGAATAGGTTTACAAAGTGTTCAAACCATGTCGCTTCATTCACCATATTAATCTGAATAGCTTGTTGAGGCGTAGCCAAGTTGTTTATGGCTTCCCAGAACGTCCGTCCATTTTTACTGCCCAGGATTTGGAGCATTTTTTCAGCATCATTCTGAATCATAATGCTCTTGTGTGTCCGCAACCAGTTTTATATGTTTTCTGCAGCTCCTTTTTATCTTGCATATAATTCAAGTCTAGATATTTGTGTAGCCTTCTGATTTTTTGGCTCAGTTCACGTTTTTTAGCCACTACCTCTCTGTCATGGACATGTAGCCGCTTAAAGTTGTTTAATCTGTTATTACGGGAGGTTACAGTGTAGGCCTGTAGTAAAGTTGGATATTCAATTTGGTCCGTGTTTATTTTTGATGGTTCTCTTGTTAATGCGTTTGTCATTGACATAATGTGATGTTCATTTAATTTTAGCCGATTTCTGCCTGGAGTACTAATGACTTTGTGATTGCATATATCTTGTAGATTCGTTTTTATACCTCAGAGAGTTATTCAAACTCTCGTTCAGATGCTCATATAGATTTAACAACGGTGCAACTGTAATTGTCAATGCAGAGATGATATACTGTCTCAGCTGATTTATCACTTGTTCGACTAGTTTGTAACATTCAGTTTGTAGGCCACTTATTTCGTTTGGAGAGCCATGTTTTTTTTAAATTATTTGTTGGAAGTCTCAGTTTATAAGTGCCTCTTGTCGGCCTTTTGTAATCAGAGTCAGAAGAAGAGTCTTCACTTGAATCGGTCGAATCAGATGGTATGAGTTTCGATTCAATGTTTTCTTGTATTTTTGGTTCCATGACTTCGCTGTGTATAGAGCTTTGTATCCTTTGAGTAGAATTACTACCCCTTGTTTGGCTCTGTGAACATGGAATAGGTGCTGGACTTGACGTTACTCTTCTCCTCTTATTAGGGCGATAAATATTTTGTTGAGAGCTTTGAGATTCCACTCTTTTGTCCACTAATTTATCGCAACTAACTGCGTTGATTTCTTTTCTTCTTGAGGAGGCTTTTGTACTTTCCATGTGACCAATCGTTTGTTTTATGTTACTCATGGATGGCGAGGGAGTCATCCTTGCGTTGATAATTTTGAGGTCTTCAATCAGGTTATCTGCCAGAAATAACCAGTTTCTCCTTTCTTGCCGTGTTTTACTTTGGGGGTTATATTCCGACAGCACAAACTCCTGAGAGAGTTGTTCATTTAGCACTGAAAAAGGTTCAGACTCAGGGTTAAAAATATCTTGTGTTTGGTTTTCAATTGATAAATTCACCATTGAGTCGATTGGATAATCCATTTTTTAGCAAGGTTCCATAACGTCAGTCACTTGTTTCCTTTTATCTGGGTTTAAGCAAAAAGGTTGATTATCATTTTTGTATTTTTCTGAATTTAGTGCTTTAATGCCTTTATTGGCTTTCTGGATTTCTCTCCAAGCTAGAACTCTCAGTGAGGGAGGAGGGGCTGTGAGGGGCCTAGACAGTAGTTTGTACAATACATTAATGTCATTGCACAAGATAGCTCGATCCATGATGGTATCAGGGGCGGGATATGTGCACATCGTTGTTTGTCTAGTGATCGTAGTATTTACGTCCCAGATATGCCCAAGAGAAGCTTCATGGGTACCATCAAGCAGTACATTCTGGGCCCCAACACAACCCCCAGTCTCAACTGGTGCACGCAACATTTTACTGTCGGATTTCCTGGTATGCGACAGCGCTACCTCCAAACAGCAAGATACGCAGGACGTGCAAAACGCGCATGCGCACTGGCAGTGCATGCCCGATCCTCCTCCTCTCCGCCCGCCGCACCCCGCTGACGGCGTCGCAGCAAGCAGAGGTCCATAAGCGCCGCAGGCACAATCAACACAGGGAGACACGGACGCGGTGAGACACGGGGGTTTGGGGCTAAGTTCAGGGGTACTTTTTTTGCCGTATACAAGACGTCCGAAACGGTCGAACCAAGCCCTGCGCCGCACCCGGCCTGACAACTAACGTGACTCTTCATTAAGCAGACACGTCGTTGTGATGCAGGGAGATAACCATAGTCACAATCGCATGCAGCAAAGATAGGAAGCAAGGCATCATCGGCATCAACGGCAATAATAGCCGTCCCAGTCCCCCCCACAGCGCGGCCACATACCGTTTTGTCCATTGGGTCCCTTAAATACACACGCTCTTCCGCTGTGGGTGTTGGTGAACAGATTATATTACAGTCTGATTGGGCGGGAGCAGAATGGAGCCGCCGCAACCTTGCTCTTAAAACGGGGGTCCAGAGGCTGACGCAGGGTGTTCGATGCTTAGCAAAGTCCATTGCTGCCATCAGCACCGAACTCTCCCGAACACTCCCAAACACTCCTCGACGCTCCGTGTGGAAGTGAGGTTTTTATCAAAATGCTCCTCCTTCCACTAGTAGAGGTAGTAGAGTTACTGCACCACAATCGAGCAGGGGGTCAGCCACATAGAACACTCCCAAACACTCTGCACACACTATCTTCCTATAGACTGCTTGAGGGGTAGCCTAGCTTCCCCTGAGTCAAGACACTCATGTAACAGTCAAATGTTACGCTTTCCTAATTTAAATGGCTGGTGGCAGTGGTTTAAATCAAACTACCATGATTTTTCCTGACCGCGAACAATGGTAGCTAAAAATTGGGTCAGCCATGTTTTTCAATATAGCGCCCAAAACCTATCTGTAAAAATATACTCTGGTCGACTTTTTTCGCCATTTCTTTTAGGAAAGGTCCTTCTTGTGTTTGTCTCTGCGCGCCAAACCCGGTTTGGTCCCTTTGTTCATTTGGCCTTTGGCAGGCTTCAGTGCTGAAGTCCTCCTCTGGCGCCAGGGTGTCTGGGGTGGACATGATGCGAGTGAGGTGCCCGAAACTCCCTGTGCTTAGTCTCCTAGGAGACCTGAATGCACTCTGGCATGATTGGCCGGCTGGCTGTCCGGCAAGGACAGCCACCCTGCTGTGCGAGTGACAGCCAGGCTTGAATAAATGGGGGAAAACTATTTAAAAGCAGGTCTCTGGGACTTGGAAAGCCGAGTCGACCACTGGAACGAAAGAACCGAAGACCAGCTGAATGAAGAGGACTGCTGCAACTCCTGGATGACTGGTGAAGCCCTGCTGCAGGACCAAATTGCCTGAAACTCCATCGACAGAGAAGCCCTTCAAGGTTAACTTCTTCCCTTGAGTTTGGTGGGAACAACCAACTCGTAAGCCACCAGGACACCGTCCCCATCTGGTCGAATTTTCATCAGAGTGCTGTTGAAAACTGGATAGCCAGAGGGAAGGAAACCAACTCCTGGACTTTAAGGCACTCACACCTTAAACCAACGCCTTACTAAGCTCCTGGCCTCATCCCTGGGCAGTGCAGGAACCTCCCGACGTCCTCCTTCTTGTCCCCACGACTGAAGCTCAGGAACAGCGAGATCTGCTCCAACTGCCAGGAACAACTGCCTCAGCTACAGCTCTTCTTCAATACAAAGGTACTGTGCAAACGCGGTCCGGAAATCTTTTCACCCATTGCGAAAGTCTGTGGAAACTTTCTCAACTTTGAAGGCTTGTCCTTCCCTAAACATTCGTCAAACTTTTTGCCTAGCCAAATTCTTCTAAACTCTGTGGCAAAGACTTAAGCGTTTACTACCAGAACTGTGCTATCCTATACAAAGACTCTGAACCATTGACTTTGGCCCAGGCCTATGAACTGTATTGTTGGTTTTAGTTTACTGAAACCCTTTGCCCTGCCTATGCAAGTATTTGTGCTGTCTTTTCTTATATCCTTGTCTTTTTACCCCTTTTGAAAGTATCTGAAGTGCCATTTTGCTCCCACTTCAGGGGAGCTGAACTTATTCATTTACTTACCGGTTGTGTATTTGTGGTTTATTAATGTGTGATATAGAGCTGCTCTTGCTAGTGTAATGTTTTCAAACTGACTGTGTAAATAAATGTATATTCTTTTACCAAGAAACCTTGAGAAAGTGTTTGTTTGAATCACTGTAATTGTTGGTCCTTTGTGTAACTTGTTCTACTGCTCACTTTACTCTTGAGATAAGTGTGGCTGTTCAGCCATCGCTACCACTTTACTGTGTAGTACAGGCTTGTACCAAAGGGGAAATTGTACTTACACTTGTAGTCTTAATTGTGTGTAGTGTTCCCAAAGGGTAGTGCACATGATTCTGCCTAACAACCTCTGTCTCTGCAAACTATCCAGGGTCCACCGATGACAGTTTCATATACAGAATGTCTGCCCTGAGCCGGGACTTGGAAGCAGGGAGGCACAGCAACACATAGCTCATTGGTGAGTACAAATGCCTGTGCACATGCATGCATGTCACACGCAGACAAATAGACAAACCCAACTAATCACAACCATTATCACCTCCCCAGGGGACAGTGCCTACCCTCTGAGCACCCACATGATGACGCCAATACGGAACCACAACACACCACCCCAGGTAAGATACAACGCAGCCCATGTTGCAACCAGGGCCATAGTGGAGCGCACATTCAGAGTGCTCAAGTCACGTTTCCGCTCCCTTGACCACTCTGGCGTGCAGCTACTATATGCACCCCAAGTAGTGTGCAGGATCATTGTGGCAGCATGTGTGCTGCACAATGTTGCAACACAGCGAGGCGTACCGGTGGACATGGTGATGCCCCCACATCCCCAACCACATGCACAGGCGCTGTGCATGGGAGGGCAATGGGCACGTGGCGAGGCAGCCCGTACCCAGCTTGTGGCAACATTCTTCACCTAAACTCCCACCCCTGCGGAATGCACACAGGCCTGGCACATACCAGGTGACAATCGATGATGACAAAGGGACAGTCAACTGTCACAACCTTACTACCCTGAGAATGTGTCAACAGAAGTGCCACATTGTGTGCATCCCTAGCTACTTAAACATAACCAATCCTGTGTGACCAAAAGGAACACATGCAAGGTGCATATCCCACCACCCCCTGCAAAACAGGGCATAAAAATACTGGTATGTCACCTAAACCCTCCCAACCCTCATGTCCCCCGGCTGCCACACCATGCCATGGCATGCAACAGCAAAACAGCAAACAAAATGCACAACACATGACACAATCGTCATGAAGTGCCACGTGACAAATGGAAACAGGCCAGAGACAATTACACCTGACATGCAATCTGATGAAATGACTGACAAAAAATCTCCCACCCATACAAAGTCTGACACAAATGCATGCCATCAGCGGTACAAGCAACAAAAGTCAGAATGCCTGTTGGCATGCACATCGGGCAATAGAAATCCACAAATACAAGAACCATGTGCTGCGTGTGTGTCCCAAGCAACACACCGCTCACCACACCACAAAGCACAGAGAGTGGGCTTTGCGTTGGTGAAACACCTTGAGCATCATAAAAAAAAGTTCAATCAACCAAAAGTACCCTGTGACACATGTACACGATCACAAAATTGAAAGTGATCATGCGCTGCATGGACACAGCATGGCTGAGAAGGCAATCTGTGTGCACGTGGGGGCATGTTGGTGTGGTTGTTTGTGTGGGGGTGCGTTGTCTAAGTGTGTGTGTCAGTATGGACATGCACTCAATACATGCATGGGAAATGAAGTGACCCTCAGTGTACTGTACACATCACATGTGAACATTGCCCTTGTGGACCCCCAGTGTGGTAAACCACACCAATCCCCTGACACCTCAAAAGCAAACCCAACACAGGATCATCCATTGACCAGCAGAACATATCATGTATAGAGTACCCCACATCGACAATGTCAGACAGTGAACAATCACTGTAGCCCAAGTGTCCCAACGTGACATTGCTACCACATGTCCCCCTCCCATCATCAGTGTGGCTTTGACAGCTAAAGGGTGCAGGATACCACTGTCACAAGGGTCTGCTATGTCCTCTTCCTCAAAGGAGGACTCCGTCTCAACACCCTCCCCTTCCACCTCACCTTTGTCTTTTCACCTGGGCTTCCTTTTCTCTTTGCTTCCAGGTCTCTCCTTTTTTTTATGCAGATATGGACGTACACGGAAGGACATCACAGTGCCACCGTATAGGTGGGGCGGTGGACGATCCTCCATGACCGTCAAGGAGGGGAAAAAGCCAATGGCATAAAAAACCCCTATGTGAATCCCTCAGGCTGGAGCTGAGCTGTCTGAGGTCCACGGGAAGGCAGGAGGATGCAAGATGTGATAGAAGGAACCTGAAGAGCAAAGGGAAAATAAGGAAACGGACGAGAAGTCTGAAGAGGAAGGGAAGGGAAACAGAGCAAGGAGGAGCACCAAAGGCAAGAAAGGCGCAAAACGGGCGGCAGAAATGTAAGCGGAATACAAAGGGGAAAGCACAGAGGAAAAGGACCAGGAGGAAGCAAAACGAACCGCATGGAGAAAGCACAACAAGCGCTGGCAACACAGGCGAAACCTAAGAAACATTGTAACGCTCCTGTGAACCGGAAGCAGCAGAATAAGTGCTACCGGTTACGTGCAGAAAGCAAAAGAACTAGACCCGCACAGGTCGTAAGGGGAGACGTGAATGAACATTCAATGGTGGACCGCCGCACCAGCGATTCCAAACCCGCCATCTCCCCCAAGGCGTGACAACCGCCTACAGCATGAAGTGCATCAACAACGTAGACAAGTCATAAAAAGCATCACAAGCAACATGATAAAATGCACAGTCAACAAAATACTCACCAAAATGAAGTGCAGACATGCAGTGGAGAAACCATCCGGAATCCCCACTCGGGGTGTATACACAAGTAGGACTGCAGACTGGCCACAGATATGATGGAAGCCCAATGCCCCTGTGTAAGTTGCTGTCACACTGAGCCATCCTTGCGAGCCCATGGAAAGGGGAAGCAGGAGTGGCATATGAGTCTGGACCCCAAGCCACAAACACATACACGAGACAAGCCTGTATGGGCCCAGCCAGAACACACAGTGGATGCTTTCAGATACAACAAAGCACCACACTGTCACATGAATGCACAATAGACAAACAATAATAGAAAACGGAAAAAAAAATGGCCATATACGACCCGGGGGGAGGGGCACCAAGGAGGGCGGAGTTGCAGGGTGCACCTCAACACCCACATGTGTTGATGTTGAGATAAAAAATAAAATCCTCCATTGGCTCAACGCCTGCATGGCCCAACCTGTGTGAGAGATCTGTCGTCATCTTCGTCGCCCTCCGGTTGTACATCAGAAGGTGGACGTGGCACAGTTGCCTGACCACACCGAGACCCAGCAAGTCCCTCGACGGCAGCAAGCATGCGGTCCTGGTAAGCCTGATTCTGCATAGAAATGGTACGGAGGTCTGCATGCAGCACCTCATGTGAAACACAGAGTTCCTCCTACAAGGTCTCACGTGTTGCATTGAGTTTGGCCTGCAAGGCCTCACATGACTGATAGACATTCTCCCGGCTTGCATGGAGTTCAGCAGAGATACGGTCTTCAAGCTCATCCATCCTCTGTTCTGTGCGTGTCCTCTGGCTCATCATGAGCACAGCCAGAGTAGATCTGAGGGATTGATAATCTTCCCTCAGGGCCTCCCTGTGTGCCTCTGCCTCAGCAGCAATAGCTTCACGCAGAGCCACCATTTCAGCCCGGTGTGCCCTGTCAGACGCCACTGTGCCCAGCCTGCGCGAGCGGCACGTGGACTGTGTTGCCTGCAGCTGGAGCTCCACCTGCCTATCAGGGGGGAGGATGGAATTGGACACACGCTCCATGCCTTGAGCCATCATCTCAATAGCTCCCCCCTGTTGCTGTGCAATGGCATACATGACATGCTCCCGCCCAGTTGTACCCAGTGGCGCACGGCCACCGCGTTGCCGGCCACTACACCTGCTGGGCCAAGAACACATGGACCTTGCTGGGCTTGCACTTCCTGTGGCTGCAGTACTACATCCCTGCGTCGACCTGATGCCCCAGGAGCATGATCAACTGGTGTGGAGTGTGACCTTGCACCCGTAACCACCACAGGCAGACATACCTGGAAGGCACAACCCCCACTGCAGGTGTCACGGACAGAACATCATCCACTGCAGGATCACTCACCGTTGATGACATGTCATGATACACATCCAATTCAACATTGGGGTCAGAGAGTTCATCAGAGCTTGACTCATAGTCAGCCCTGGACACAATGGTCTGGAGCACCAATGGGTTTTCGTGGTCTACAACCCCACAACCACCACTGGTGCTAGGTTGTTGACGTAAACCCCCCACCGTGTCTGGAATCCCTCCTCATCCTCTGCCTCCAGTGCCTCATCACCTGTAACGTAAACAAAAGAAACATGAGCACACATGTCAGCAGCACATACCACACACATAGACATCACAACATCGAAAGCCAACACATGACGCAGACATGTCACACACAACTCAAACTCCGGCATGCATGCAGTGGCAATAA
Organism: Ambystoma mexicanum; assembly: GCF_040938575.1. Taxonomy (NCBI): domain Eukaryota; kingdom Metazoa; phylum Chordata; class Amphibia; order Caudata; family Ambystomatidae; genus Ambystoma; species Ambystoma mexicanum. The sequence continues at coordinate 1,388,008,434 of NC_090933.1, read as the reverse complement.
AATGCAAGGGTATCCCAAAAGCAGAAATTGATGCATGTAAATTGTGAAGCCTACACATGTACTGCATGTTGCATATCACCTGCATCACACACAACCACTGGCAGGCACAGATCTGAGCCGAAAATGACAGATGGCAACAAATAGATGGCAAGTAGCACAAGCATGGCGGAACACCCAAATATCCACAGCAGCAAGTGAAACAGAACACACCATGACACATGTAATATTGTAATAAATTATCATCACCAATACAGAGTACGTGTCACAGGATGCACCTGCGCTAGTGCGTTTCAATACAGTGAAGGGATGAACATGTGAACAAACATGCCAGGTCACTTTGTCATTGCAGCAGTGAGTAGGCATGTTGAACGGTGTAGCATGGCTCAGAAGCGGGTGGGTACAGTGCAGTACATGTGTACGTCCCCGACTATCTACATCAACAAGTACGTAGTGATGTCAATCTCGTAACATGACGGCAGTGTTAGGGCAAGTTCAGCCATCATGTGCAAATTGCAGGCACTTAGGTGCAGGGATACAGTGACCCCCCTTTCCCCCTTTGTGGAATTGCAGGGAGGCAGTGCATGGCAATGAAAGGTTCACTAGAGAACTGTGTATTGGCAGACAGCGTTGGCTAGCGTCAATTGCATCATCCCAGTCAACTGACACCACAGCAGATGATAATGGGATGGTAGGCAGGACACATGAGGAAACATCAGTAGTACACCCATACATGAAGAAGCCACCACACCAGTTGAACAGAGGCAGGGGGATTGCTACAGGGTGAGGCCTGTGCCCAACACAGACAAAGACACCCTAAACATGTGCGTGATGCAGGACTGACCCAGAGTGAGCATGGAATGGATGACCAAACACCATGAAACGTATGTAATCCCGGAGACGTACTACAATGATCATCCTGCCAGGGACACATAGGGGCATGCATGGAATGCACATGGAGCATGAATGGGCACTCATGTCCATGGGGAGCATCTGCCACCCTGCATCAAGGACAAAGGATGCACCCCACAGTATGTGTTTTGCAGGTTTGCAGAGGGACGTTTGTTTGTTTATTTTATTATTTCTTATTTATTTTATTTATAGAGCGCACCTGACCCAGAGGTATCCGGGCGCTTGAGGTGAAGATAACGGTTACAAGGTAAAATAATATATACAGAATACAGAGTTGTAAATACAGGTAATATACATTTTACACATACATAGTACAGGAGATAGATTAAGCATTGCAAGGGGGTGGTGGTACTACAAGGTGTACGGTATAGGGTATCATGGTATCCGATGAGAGTTGGGTATAGTTCAGTAACCATGTGATGGCGTGACTTCTGAATGTTTCAAATGTTGGGATAATTTTGATGTCTTGTGGAATTCTATTCCATAGTTGGGCAGCTAGAACCGGGAAGCTGGTTCCGCCAGCTCTTTTTAGATTGAACCTAGGCACCACTAGGCAAGAGGTGTTAGTGGATCTTGTGGTTCTGGTTGACTGTTTCAAGGTGAATTTGTCTGTAAGATATGGTGGGGCTTGGTGGTTCAGGGCTTTGTAAGTGAGGCAGATGGTTTTTGGGTAAATGTTTTCTTGAATGGAAATACATTTGCAGGACTTTCTAGTTGCCCATATGTGCGGTCTTCTAGTTATATTTAATGCTGCTCTAAGAGCATTGTTTTGCATTACCTGTAGTTTGTGGATTATAGTTTTGTTGGCTCCTAGGTATAGGCCATTGCAGCAGTCCAGTTTGGACTGAATAAGTGCTCTGGCCAGTATGAGGCAGCATTGGAGGATAGTAGGGCTCTGCAGGCTCTAATCAGCTTACCCGTGTAGGCAGTGGCAGAAGAAGCGGTCATGTCGATTTGTTTGGTGAGATTGGTGTTGGCATCAAGATAGAAGCCCAGAGTCTTTACATTTTTCGCTATGTGAATATTATTGCCATCTATGGTGATGCTACTGTAATTGTGACTCAGTTTCGCCAAGCAATTGGGTGAGCCCACAAGGAGTAGCTCAGTTTTATCATCATTCAGGCAGAGGCCATGTGTGGCCATCCAGGCCTGAATGATGGTGTACATTTTGTTGATCCGACCGACGTCTTGATCATAGGAACCTGATAATGTTAGGAGTATCTGGGTGTCATCTGCATCGTTTGTGTAGGCGACATCCAGACGGTCTAGTTGTTCAAATAGGGGCTTTGTAAATATATTGTACAAAGTGGGCGATACACACAAGCCTTGTGGTACACCGCAGGTAATGGGGATGGGGTCGGCTGCATCTGTGGATGAGAAGACACGCATGGTTCTATTTGTGAGGAATGATTGAATCCAGATGACAGCAGAGTTGAAAAAATGTGCTGCCGATGAAAGGTGGGTGCATAAGATATTGTGGTCAATCAGATCAAAGGCTGCTGATACATTTAAGAGAAGTAGGATGGCAGTTCTACCTTTGTCTTTTAGTTCGTCAATTTGGCTTTTAAGATCAACAAGGGAAGTTTCCGTTCCATGTTGGCGCCTAAAGCCAGATTGACGGGTTCCTAGTTGTTGGCTTTTCTCCAAGTAGTCTTGGATCTGCAGGTCTGCAACTCTATCCAAGATTTTCAGTAAGAAAGGGACTGTAGTAATCTGTCTGTAGTTAGTGGGGATAGACAGATCTAATGTTTGTTTCTTGAGTAAAGGGAGAACCCAAGATTGTTTCAGATTGCTTGGGACGGAGTTGCTGGTGAATGACGAGTTTATAAGTTTGGTCATAAATGGGGATACATCTCTAGCTGCATCTTTAATGATTAGCGCAGGTAGCTGTCCCCTTTGCAGTGAGATGGTTTCAGAGAAGCTATCATTTTTTGTACCTCAGGTATGGTAGCATGATTGAATTTAAGCCTGCGTTGGGGTGTGCGGTCAATGGCTGGGTAGGGCTGGAGGGGTTGCAAGAAGTGAGTTGGGTTTGCTTGTCAGCTGTTTTAGTCTGGAGCCCTGTGATTGTGTTGGCAAGAGCATTTTGAATGCTAGTGCACCAGGGTTTGTCCTTGGTACAGGTGTCTGGAGGTGGATTAGGGTTTTCTAATTCCTTTAGGATATTGAATAATTCTTTGGTGCTGGAGTTTGCCTGGTTCATTCTGAGGTTGAATGTTTCTTTTTTGGTGCAGATTATTTCACTTTTATAGGTGGCTGTGATGTTAGTTAAGTTGATTTTCTTTTCTATAGAAGGGCTTGATTTCCAGAGTGTCTCAAGTTTTCTTTTATCTGAGCGTAAAGTTTTAAGTTCGGGGGTGAACCATGAGTTCAGATGTGCTCTGGGTTTGCCTTTACGCAGTTTAAGCAGGGCAATGGTGTCTATGGCTTTAGTCATGCAATCATTGTAGGTGTCGACTAGTAAGTTCAGGTTGTGAGTGGTGGGTATAGCGTAAATTATCAGAACTACCAAAGGTACTATGGCCTCGGCTGTGATGTAAATTAACAAGGGGGTCCTGGGAGTCCCTCTGCCCGACATTAGTCCTTGTTACGAGAGACTTACCCAGAATCTTTAGCTCACTATCTTTCACAGAGAAGAAATATCCCAAACATATCAGTCTTTGTCCTGCCCTGGGGCAGTCCAGCACCGAAATGCTAGGCAATTCTCCTCTGAACAAGAGTACCAACAGAAACCCCAGACACGTGTTTCGGTCTGGTTGGACCTCATCAGTAGGGTGGATCTGTGCCTCTCTAAGAATAGTGAGCAAGGGGTCCACGTATGGATTCCCCTAGTAACTTAGGGTGAGACCCAAAGTTACTTAAATATGCAAATTAACAAGGGGGGTCCTGGGAGTCCCTCTGCCAGACATTAGTCCTGGCAGAGGGCCCTTCCTGTGCCAGCTCTCGCCTTCTGGTGGGACCGGGGCACAGATCACATTTTAGAATAGCCGCAGGCTCCACGTTGCTCTGAATGAGCGGAGAGACAATAGTGGGCAAAGATGAGTGAAAACAACAATAGGAGGCGTCAGAGGGACGCAGGTCTTCCATCTGAGCACCTAGAATGAGGCAGGTGGAGGGAGCGGAGCTCCGAATTCAGTGAACCTAGTAGTTGCTGGGTGTTCCTCATGGCGGTGCTGGTACAGGCTGGTGTGAGGGGGCTCCAGCCCTCCTCGGTCCCTGGCTGGATGTGGAATGGATGTGGGCGCAGACAGGCAAGCCCCTTTCTCTGCGGCCCCTCCTGTGGTCGCTGGGCCAATCAGGGAGTACACAAAGAGCGGATTTCCTAGCAACCTACTGGCGTTGTTGTGGTGGCCATTTTAGAATTGCGCCAGGCTCCATGTTGCTCCGGAAGTGTGCATGTAGACAGGAACTGGGAACAGGCCATTGCAGGAGTCCAACATGTAACCCACCAGTGCCATGGTGAAAGTGAGGTGCAGGGGGGTGGAGGGGCAAGGAAGCATGCCCATGTGGAGTACCAGCTTGCAGGCTGACCACACATACACGTCAGTCATGTGATGACATAGGCTGAGTGCTGAGTGGAACAACACCACAGGCCACATGCAGAAATGTCAGTGAGCAGGAAAATGGATAGGAGGGGCTGCCAAGTGACTTGCATGTAAGTAGGGTTCATGAGTGGTGAAGAGGACTGCCCCCGTGATCATCACATGTCCTGCATGCAGCATGCATCAGAACAGGCACGTGTCAGTCCAGCATTGCATGAGTCACACATGCCAATCATGTGTAGATAGCATATACTGGCAGTCAAGCACAACACATGATACAAGCAAAACACACATGGGCAGGACAAACACGCATTAACACTCACCGGACGATGCATCATAATCCATCATCACTCCCACTCCATGGATTTGTCCTGCCTCGATGAACTCTGCAGCGATCTACTCGTGCCGAGTGAGTTCATCCCCCTCTGGTGGTGGCCCACTGCCAGTCACCTGAGTCAAGGCATAATTGGAGGCACGCTTTTTTTGCACAGCGTTGGAGGTCAGTCCAACGCTTGTAGCAGTCTTGAGCTGTGCGCACCTTAAATCCCATGGCATTCACACCAATATGCTGCCAGTGGACCCAACGCTGGGCAGGCGTAGTATGGCAGTGTGAGCCCACCAGTATATTGCGTTCGTGTTCCGACACGTAGGCCACAAGGAAGTCCAGTTTCTGCTTGTTGAAAGGCTTCTGCCTCGACGTGTTGGAGGCTGGAGCCGTGTCTGAGGTCCCAGCGTCTTGCGCAGAAGCACCCTTCCTCCTCTTGGGCGGTGGTGTGGACCCTGAGTGGCAAATGCCGCCATGATCATTAGGGGCAGTGGCGCTGGTGAACTGGACCAAGGGAGTGGTTGGCGGAACCAGGACGGAAGCCCTGACTTGAGTCAGTGGCTGCTGGGTGCTGTTGCCAGGACCCAGCACCACAACTGCCGCAGTGCCAAGGTCTGTGACCGACACAGTCCTGGCTGGTAGACTCACAGCCGAGGTGGTGTTGGCTGCATCTGGCCATGCAGCTACCACCACTTGGCTGCTTGGGGCAGCAAATGTCACCACTGCCCCAGATACATGTGCCTTGGTCACAGCAGCCCTGGTCACATGTGTCTTGGACTTCCTGACCACCTGGAATACTGCCTGGAAGTCCTCAAGTGCCAATGCATCATGCACTGGCCAACCACGAGCCTGAGTGGTGGTTGCCACAGCTGCACCTGCAGCTTCCACTACCAGTGGGCCCGTGACAGCAGATGTAACTGAACGTCGGGTCATGCAGACACCTGGGTTGGATGCAACAGCTGCATCTCCCAGAGCCGCAGGGTGTGGTAGCATGGCTGCTCCAGCAAGTGGCTGGACATCCTGCCCCTGTGGTGCACCCCTTCCTCTTCCCCCTCTGCGGCCACCCTGGCCACCCTGGACTCCCTGTACTCCCGGGTCACCCCGGCCATGTGACCGACCACGCCCAACACCGGGAGGACGCCCAGCTCTGCCGCCTTTAACCTTTGGTGGCCTCCCAACCATGGCTCAGATGTACTAGTGTCAATGGGAGGTGCAGACAATTGTCCTGGGAAATTGGGTAAAGGGGGCAGGGTATGTGATGTTAAAGGCACCCATGTGCTCCTGCAAGGCTGGATGTGACCCCTGGTGTAAAATGACGGGTCACGCAATGCTCAGGCACCCCAAAAATACAATAAGAACGAGCATGCAACCCCCGGTAGCCCATGGGCATGAAATAAACCTCCTGCAGTATGCCGTGGCACCCAGGGACACAAAAAATGCATACGCATGGAACACGCAGGCTACTCTGACCTCGAAAACGGATACGCGATACACAGGGGCACCCACAGTGTGAAAAATAGCGTGCGCGACTCACTGTCTGCCTTGCGTGGAAAAGAAAAACACACGCGCACAGGCCAAACCCCGCCAAAAGAAGAAGTATAAACTCTATCCGCTGTGAAGTCATCGCGTGTGAAACCACAAGATGAAGAAACAAACGCGTTGGTCTCCACGAAAAGCATGTACAGCGAACTGCTGGCCCGCGCTCACCTATAACCTGTGCCGTGGGAAACACCCGCGCGTGTCACGTCACTTACATGCTTACGTGTCAAGGGCCTTTCCTCGAATAATACGCTTGTGTGCTGTTTTTTCACGTGCTGAATCACTCTGCATTGAGCTGGCCACGTGACAACACACAGAAGACCACGCTCCTGACCAGAAGGCCATTTACCTGCCCTCAGAGCCCCGAGCAGCCTCCTACGAGCCATCTGCTGCTGCCTGCCTGAATGCTGCCAACGTAAGCTGTTATTTGGTGCCTGCACATCAGCCATTGCCAGGGTTCCAGTTGCTGTCACCACCCCCGCTGAAACAGAAGACTCCCGACTGGTGGTCCATCGCTCCACAGCCCAGCCCCAGGACCCAGTTGCCCACCCATACCTGCCTCGGGGGTTGCCATGTCAGGCCAAACTCCATCTGGGACCAGTGGCGACCCCCCGGCAGAGAGGCAGAGGGCTGCCAGCTTCAGTGCAAAAGAAGTTGGCATCCTAGTGGAGCAAGTCCTGGGGCAATATGATGACCTCTTCTCACCATCGTGCACCCACAAGGAAAAACGGAAGAGGATCTGGTCGGACATCGTGGGTGCCATTGTTAGGCAGATTTATATGCAGTACCCTTTGGAACACCACACACAATTAAGACTACAAGTGACAGTACAATTTCACCTTTAGCACAAGCCTGTACTACACAGTTAAAGTGGTAGCAGTAGCAGAGCAGCCATACTTATCTCAAGAGTAAGTGAGCCATATCAAATAGTTACACAAAGGACAGCAATTGCTATGATTCAGGCAAACACTGACTCAAGGTTTTCAAGTAAAAGAATATACATTTATTTCACTCTTCAGTTGTATAACATTACACTATTATAAGCAGTCTAAAAACCACTCTTAATACACCACACCACTTCCCTTAAATTTTATTTTGTGAGTTAAGCTCAGAAAATAAAGTGGGAGCAAAATGGCACTCCAGCAATTTAAAAGGGTGGAAAAGACAGAAGTTAACAGAAATGAATCCACACCAACAGGTAAGTACTCAGGGCAAGCGAACAAGAGAGACTACAATGATAAAATCAGATAGAAAAGGCTTAGGGCCTGTTAGGCAGAAACCTGTGCAGTTCCCTCTGGGACCACTGCAAAAGATGTAAGACTACAGGTGGTTGGCAGTAAATCCAATTGGTAGCAGTCTGTACCACCCATATTTACCTAGTAGCTTTGGCTGAGCAGTCAGACTTCTCTCAAGAAGAGTTAGGCAGTATACAGGGTATACACAATAGGTCAAAATAACACAGTAGTACAAGCAAACACTGACCAGAGCTTGGTGTATAGAGATATAATTATTTATTTAAAAACACATCTATTTAAACACACTGGCACTCTTTTCAAGCAGTTCAAAAACAAAAGTCACTAACGTATATACACTCCCTTCAACGGTTATTAGACAAGTCTTAAGTAAGGCAACACTTATTTCCAGACAGCGGTGAGCGCTTAACGAAGATGGCACTCTAATAACTTGGTTAAAAAGGGAGAGAAAGGCAGAGCAAAGATAGAAACAGATCCCAACACTTTGGAAAGAACACAGTAAGAGAAGAAGGCAGGTTAAAACCGTAAAGTCAAAGTTCCACCGGCTGGACCCACTTTAAGAGGCTCTGGTCAAAAAAATGTGTCCAGGTCACACGGTTGAAAGTGCACAAAAGTCTTGCAAAAGGTTCAGAAAGTGTTGGACCAAAAGAAAGGGACCAGTTAGATGGTCAAGGCGGCCAGCCCAGTCCAGAAGGTTAAGGGGTTATTATTACCTTGTAGAAATCTTTAGAAAGGGAGGCCTGGCGGACACGGTACCTGAATGGAGAAAATGCTCCGGCGGAAGCAGTTGTTCCTGGCAACGGGTGCAAGAGGGTGCTTCGTCTGAGGGAAGAGAAGATCTCGTCATGGAGGAGAGCAGGAGTTCGTTGCACTGCCAGGGAAGAAACCAGCCGCAGAGTTCTCACTTAAAAGGAGCGGCCCTTTTATTCGCATTGCAGGGGTAAGTGGCTATCCGGTTGCTGGGGTGCTTGGCACGGCAATTCGACCACTTGGACGTCCTGGGAGCGAAGAAAGAAAGTAAACTGGTTGTTCCCACCAGTCAAGGGAAGAAGACTCTCCAGCAGGGAGATCTCCTCTGTCGTTGGGAAGTGGTGAGTCGGTTCAGCAGGGCCTCACCGGTGGTGTCATCGTAGCAGGTCGGCTCAGCTTCTCCCTCTTCGGATTTTCAGGTTCTGTGGCGACACCTGAAGTTCCAGTCCCAAAAGCCCTGCTATTATGCAAGGAACCCCCATTCATTCCGCCTAGCTGTCAATCAAACATGCTAAGTGGTGAGCGGGGTGGCTCACCACTTGGGCCAATCACACAAGAGTGCGACCTGAGTTGGCAAGGAAACCTGGTCCAAGGTGCCTAAACCCCCTCCCACACTCCCTGTGGTACCCAGACAGAGTGGCACCACTTTGGAGGGCTTCTGTGTAGAAGCCTGCCAAAAATGGAACAAAGGGCTCGACCTTTGGTTTGGAGTTACAGAGGCGAACACAAATGCCATTTTAAAACCGAGTTCTGGCAAAAACTACCAACTGGAGAATTAATATTAAATAAATAAACCGGCGGTATGTTCGAGGCTATGTTAAAAGGTATTAGCCTCGAACAATGGGAAAAATCCATAGGGATATATTCGTGGTCGAATATAACAAGTATTAATCACTGCTACCAGCCAAAACTCGACGAGGGGGGACAGGACAGCGCCCCCTCGAACAACAGACCCAGGGGCAATTGAATTGCCCCTACCAGTACGTCCACAATATGATGGTTTGTACTGGTTCTGTTAGTAAATTTGGGACTAATAAAGCCAATGGTGACTTTACATGCCCTGGGAGACAGTAGTCAGTCCCAGGGTATGAAGTCTATGGTGGGGGTCCTCTAGGACACCCCTGTGTTACTGCACGGAGGGTGTTGTGTAACACACATAGGAAAAACACATGAGACCCTATGGAGTAAAAGACCCCATAGCCCATAAAACACATTAACATTCAAAGGAACACCACAAATCATGTCCAAGAGTGTGAGGAAAAAGAGTCTCACTCTTGGCAGGAGAAAAAAACAAACTCCAGAAATCCAGCAAAGCTGCTGGGGGACTCACTAGGTTAGAAAATTCAGCCTAAAAAGAGAATTCTCCATAACAGGGCCAAAGTCAATGGTTCAAAAGTCTTTTGCTCAAGATAATACAGTTCAGTGTAGTTTGCGGTAAAGTTCGTGGCACGGTTTCTGGACGAGGTTGGCTGGTAGAAAAGTTAGTTCAAAGTGAAGAGAAGGACAAGCCCTCAGATTGGAGAATTTCAAACACTTTCACCGTGGCTGAACGGAACGAGCAACCGGATTTGCACAGTACCTTAAAACGGAGAGGGAGATGTAGCTGAGGCAGACGTTCCTGTTAGTTCCTGCAGGCTCACCGTTCCTGAAGCGACTGTCGGACTGATCAGAAATAGGAAGACTGGAGGGTCCTGCACTACCCAGGGAAGAAACCAGCAGCAGAGCAAAACAACAAATAAAAGGTGCGCTCCTTAAAACCCAATCAAGGTCCGACCTTCCTGGCTATGCGGCCCACTGTAGCTCTGTACAGCGAATTCGACCAGAGGAGGGGTCCTGGCTTGCAATTTGGGTGAACTTGCTGGTCCCACCAGCTCAGGGGAAGAAGTTTCCTGGAGGATCTTCTCTGTCGTCAGATTCTGGAGATTCGGACCTGCAGCAGGGCTTCACCGGGCAGTTCAGTCATTGTAGGGGTCCTCTTCTGCCAGTTCCTCATTGGTTCTTTCGTTCCAGTGGCGACTCTGCTCTTCCAGTCCCAGAGACCTGCTTTTTATGCAGTTTCCCCCATTCATACAGCCTAGTTGTCAATCACACAGCAGGGTGGCTGTCCTGGCAACAACTGTCCCCTCAGCCAATCAAACAGGAGTGCGACTTGGGTTACCAAGGGAAGCCATGGCAGGGGTCCGAAGATCCCTCCCTCACATCCTGCCTACCTAGACTTTCAGGCGCCTTAAGGAGAGCTTCCGTGCAGAAGCCCGCGAAAAGACAGCGAACAAAGGAGTCATCCCCGGTTTGGCGCACAGAGAAAAACACGAGAAAGACTTTAACAAAAAGAAATGGTGAATAAACCCAGCCGCAGCCAAAATAAAATGTATTTGGTCAAGCGGGTTTATGTGCAAGGCTAATATAATAGCCAAAAACAATACCATGTTTATATAAGATAATCGCGGTAAAAAAGTTAGGGTAGTTACCACTGCCACCAGCCAAGTCTTAATGTAAAGGGAGCGAAACAATGCTCCAAGAGGCACAGACAAAAAAAGGATAAGAGTTAACCCTTTCCAATACTCCATGTAAGATGGGGTGTACTGGGTCTGTGGTTTAAAGTGACTAAAGTACAGTTAATGGCAACTTTACCCTTTTATGGCAGACAGTAGTCAGCCCCTAGAAAATGGAGTCGGTGGGAAGTCTCAAAGACAACCCTGTGTCACTGCACTGAAGGTGCTATGTAACACACATGACAATATGGTGCTGGAGTAGGTGAGGCTCCAGTGCCCAAGATCACACAAAAAGTAGAAATACACATAGCAAAACACATGTTAGAATGGGGAAAAAAGGTTAACACTCTTACCAGGTGAGAAAAATAAATCCTAGAAATACAGCAAAGCTGCTGAGGGACTCAGTAGGTAAGGGAAATCAACCATTTATGAGAATTCTCCCCAACAGCCATCAACGCGGAGGGGGTGGCACCCCACGACCTCAAACACGTCCATAAGCGCTGGGAGGACTACAAGTCCAGGACCCTCAGGAAGGCCCGGCATCTCTTGGCCACAGCAGATGCAGTACCGACCAGATGAGGGTCCTGGAGCGCATTCACCCAGCGCTTCATCACCAGGTGCTCGAGAGGCAGACCCGTCTGGAGTCGAGCAGTGAGTGTCCATGCGTTCCCATTCGACACAGTGCAAGTTGAGGTGTCGCAGGAGTGTGCAACTTGGACATATGTCTGACATGGCCCATGTATGGCTGTGTGTGTGCAGGGACATGACAGTGCTGCATGCGAGTCCACTCTGGCGTGTACCTCATCGATGGTGTATGTGTTGCAATACATGTTGCACACCAGCATGTGTGAATGCACACATGTTTGCATGCCTGTGCCTGTACTCGGCCATGTGTGTGGTGTGAGACATGGATGCACTTTTCACCTTCATGTACCTGCACGGTGTGCATGTGTGTGTGACTGTTTGGTAGTAGTGCAACTGTGAAACGCCATGTATGCATGACACACGGACATCTTGGTAGATTGATGACTGATGCAGCACTGTTGGCAATGAGTGCTCTGTGACAGGAGGTGGTCATGGACAGATGCACGTGTGTCCTGTGGTGTGTGCATGTGATTGGCATGCCCCCTGATGCATTTGACATGCATCCCCCCTCTGATGATTAAACAGTTACATGGACATGGATGCAGATGCCTGTTGCACATGCCATGCTTGTTTGTGCATGTGTGTGAATTCCAATGACCTGAGTGTTGTGGAGAGTGATGCAGTCTGTGATGTTTGACACTGCCACTCATGTGCATTTGCTATGTGTCTAGCAGACTTTTGTACTGTGCCCTGATGCTTGTGTTCTGTCTCTCCCTGTCTGCAGCGTCAAATAAGGAAGAGGGCGGAGATGGTGCTGTGGAGCCCAGCGGCAAGGAGGCCACTATCAGCCGGAGATGCAAGGCACTGACCCCCCCCCCCCTCCCAGGCAATTTCATCTTCCGGGAGTGAGGGGACTGGTGCCGCGTCCATGGGCGCAGCGGCCGAGGGGATGCCCCAGAGGGCAAGGTTGGACGTGGGCTCCTCGGCAGCAGAAGGGGCAGGTGAGCCCCCACAGGGGCATTGAAATGTGGATGACGACAGGGTGTCATCCAGGTTGATGGGGGTGTGGTGGAGGAGGAGGCCGCATCAGACCCACACAATGGGCTTGGAGGGTGTGATTCCACTGGTGCAAGTGGTGCAGTCCAGGTGCAGGGGCAGGAGGCAGCACAGGTCGCCGTGGAGGTGCCTGTGTATAATCCTGTTCCTGATCCTGTGACTGCATTACTCTGCACCAGCAGGGATGCCTCTGTCCAGGTCCGTCCGCAGGAAGGGGATGTGTTCACGACAACTGACATTCCTCTACCTGCGGACGAGGCAATCTGTGACAGGGTTGAGCCTGTCCTAGTCGGTGTCGCGTTGCGCACACAGGGGATTCGGGATGATGTGCGTGGTTCCAGGCAGGACAACGCACATCATTTCAAACACCTGTGTGCCCACGTGGACTGCCTAGGACAGGTCCTTGGCACAGGGTTCCTCCATGTGCTTGTTAGATCTGATATAATATTGTTCTTCCTTTATTATATATGTTGGCCTATGCCTAGCCGCTTTTCTAGGGAATCCGTGTTGCAAGGTCTTGACCTTAGGTTAACCGAGCCGCCATCTTAGGTCAAACCGCCATTTTGGGTTTGTCACCATGAAAGTCACCCTGTAACCTAAAATGGCCAATCTGTGTTCCCATTGTTCCTTGTATTAACCTCCTCGACCTCTGTAGACAGGTTAATGTCCAACTTGCCTGCAGGCTGCATGTTCGGGTCATGTAGACCTTGTCCTTTGATTGACCTAGGATCAGAGGATTACATGCATCCATAATGTCAAACCGCCAGTACAAATGAATAACAACGTCAACCAAAACAGTATATGTGGAAACATGTTGTCTTGTACTATAATGGATAAATGTACTGCATTATGGTTAAGAATAAGGAACGGTGTGGATTTGCAAGCCTTATTGATGAAATGTATTTGGAGCCAGCTACCTGTATAAATTATGTAAATGAAGAGAAACCCAGGCACGGACCCTAGCCCTGGTGGATTATTAACGTGCAGGAGGCTAGACATCGTCTTTGAAACTTGTATAAATACGGCAATGTCCAGCTAGCAAATCCTGCTCACTGCTCGCACTGAACTCACCCGTGTTCTTTGTGATGTACTGGCAGCCAAATAGCTATTTGTATACTTTGTTTTGTAACTGTTCAGTTTTGTAATAAAGATTCTGGGAAATCTTTACAAGCCCGTGTTGGTGTATTTCTCTTTGTCTGGTGTAAAAGCCTCACGATTTTATTTCTGGTTTCACATGCTGGGCGCTCTTGCGACCCCCCTCCTCATCTGCTCCCATTATGCGCCAGTCATCCTCCATGCGGCCTTCCGGCCCAATTGCCACCTGGGCCCCCTGTGGACTTGCTTCATACACCGCGGCCAGGCTGGTGGAGATCCCATCCCTGCCACAGTCGGGAGTCAGAGGTCCAGCAGAGGTTGTCACCCCAGCAACTGGACACCAGCCAATGGAGGATGTGCAGGCATCTTCAAGCAGGGCATGTGCACGACGGCACGGGGGTTACCATCATCCTGGTGGCCGTCGTGGTGGCACAGGCAGATATCATTGAGGCAGCAGCAGGCTCGACGTAGGAGGCGTCAGGACTCAGGCGGACAATATCACGGGGGCTGGCATTGGCCGAAGGGCAGGAGGACCCAGGACAAAGTGTGTCTTCCGTGTGGAAGCGGTTGGTCCAGCGGATAGGTGCAGAGCGGCAGCGGGCATAGAGGGCACGGCTCACAATTGACAGGGCGGAGAACTCCATGCGGCGGGCATTGAGGCGGGCAGAGTTCCTCGTGGAAACTTGCAGGGAGTTGGAGGAGAGCATGGCGAAGTCCCTGCGAGGCCTCGAGGACAGAGCACAGGCCCGCCTCCGGGCCATAGACTCTGAGTTTGAGGATGCCCTGGCCAGTGACATTAACAGCAAAAGTGAGCCATAAGACTAGCCAGCCGCTATTGTAAATAGTTCTTTAGTTGTAGGTTTCCTTTTGTTTTTATTTTCATTTGGAGTAATTGGACATTGCTCCACTTTCTGTAAATAGTTGGATTTTTGTTGGACCTTTTTCCAGGATAAAAATTTTTATTTGGGATCATGGACCCTTGAAGACATCACTTGTACATAGTTGAATATTATGAGGATTTTGTTTTGTTTTTTTACCATGAGGGAATGGTTTTTTATTTTTGTTCATTATGGATGTGCGGATTTTGTGAAGGACGTGGACCATGTTTTTCTTTGACATCTTTTTCATGGATTTCATTTCGCTTTGCATGTTGCATTTCCTTTACCTTTGCATTTTTAGTTTCTTATCATTGATAATTCATTTTCATTTTGTCATAGTTGTTTATTTTAATACATTTCCTTGATGTCCAGTGTATGTGTGGTCTTCATGTGTAACTGCTGTGTGTCTATGTTGTACATGTCTAGGTGTGCATGTACATGTGCTTGTGTGATTCACATGACATGGGGCATGTGCTGGAGAGTGGGGACAATTGGATTACATTTGGGTGGGTATCCGATAGTGGGGTCTGTGTTGCCATCACCGGGGTGGGGGGACATGAGTCGTGGCCTGCTGGCAGGTTGCCGTTACTGGTGGGGGCGGGGGGACATGAGCTGGGGCCTGCTGGCAGGTTTTTCCTAAACTGGTGGGGGTGGAGGGACATGAGTCGGGCCTGTTGGCAGGTTGCCGTCACTGGTGGGGTGGGGAGACATGAGTCGGAGCCTGCTGGCAGTTTGCCGTCACTGGTGGAGGTGGGGGGAACATGAGTCGGGGCATGCCTGCTGGCATGTGCACAGGTGTTGGGGGTGTCCGTTGTGGTGGGGGCTGCCTGCTGGCATGTGTATGGGTGATGGGGGTGTTCGTTGTGGCGTGGGCTGCCTGCTGGCATGTGCACGGGTGATGGGTGTGTTGTCGTTGTGGCTGGGCTGCCTGGTGGCATGTGCACGGGTGATGGGGGATCCGTTGTGGCTTGGGCTGCCTGCTGGCATGTGCACAGGTGATGGGTGTGTTGTCATTGTGGCTGGGCTGCCTGGTGGCATGTGCACGGGTGATGGGGGGATCTGTTGTGGCGTGGGCTGCTTGCGAGGTACATTCGCGGGTGATCCAAGCATGCACAGCCTTTGTCTCGCGATTTGGCTGGCGCAAGCGGGTTACGCGTGTTCCAGGCGGTGCGTGAGGAATTTTACACGTGCTTTGGCTGGCGCGAGCGGGGTACGCGTATTGCGGGGGGTGTGCAAGGATTTTTACATGCGTTTTGGCTGGCGTGAGCAGGGTACGCATATTACAGGGGGTGTGCGAGGATTTTAACACACGCTTTGGCTGGCACGAGTGCTGGTCACGTATTCCGGGGGGTCCGCAAGGATTTTTACATGCGATTTGGCTGGCGTGAGCGGGGTACGCGTATTCCGAGGGGTGCGCAAGGATTTTTACAAGCGCTTTGGCTGGCACGAGCGGGGTATGCATATTCCGGGGGGTGCGTGATGATTTTTACACGTGATTTGGCTGGCGCAAGCGGGGTACGTGTATTCCGAGGGGTGCGTGAGGAGTTTTGCACGTGATTTGGCTGGCGCGAGCGGGGCATGCAAGGATTTTTACACGCGATTTGGCTAACGCAAGCGAACACGCTGATTCCAGGGGTTGCACGAGGTGTTTTACACGCAATTTGGCTGGCGCAAGAGGGGTGAGAGCGCGTTTTTTGCGTGATTACATTGCTGGGGGGCTCTATGCTGGTCCACTGGCCTTTGCGCCATATTGGGGATTTGTGCGACTGTTTTTGGTACAAGGGGCAGAGTTGGGTGCATAACTGGCGCTGCTGGATGGTTGCTGCGCCACGGGTGGATATGGATGGGGAAATCCATGAATACGCGGTGCATGGAAATGGGATTTAGCGCACGCAGGTGGCGCACGCTGGCACACGCTCCCTCACTGCGCCGGCCGTGTGCGCTACTTCTGTGCGGAATTCTATAAATTACCCCGTGTGTCGGTACTCCCTTTTGCCTCTAGTAAAATTGTATTTGTTAAAAGTTGAACCTATGATCGCGCATGGTCTAGATATTACACTTGCTGATCTGGGCCCCCCCTTAAAGTGCTTGCAGGATATTCTATGGAAATTGACCTTACGCTTGGCAAACTCTGCACCAAATGTTGTAATTAGGCCCGAGTTTGGGTTAGTCTCGTTGGCAAGGAGGGCTCTGTGGAGAATGTTGTTTCTACCTCCACCGGGAAACTCGCTTTACCAATCGCTTGGAGAAAACGCTACACAGGTTTCAGCGGTCTCCCTAAATGATTTCAAACAGAGTATGTGTAACAGTCCAAAAAAGGTAGCAGGCGCTCCTCTCCAGAAAAATGTGTAACAGTCTTGAGTTGTTTGGTCCATATAGTGAAGAACTTGCTACCACTTCATGGGTTGTGAAAAAGAAAGTGTTTGTTTTTTGACTGGGCGGAAACAGTAGACCTGTTGGCTAACTACTCACTGTATAGAGAATACGCCAACTTTCCGAGGAAGAGAACTGAAACACTTAAATATGTCTCCGTATTCCCTTGTCCCAAGGTACATGTGGTATACCTACGGTTTTGCTTAAACCAGTTTCTAACTTTGAACGTAAAACCAAATGTGACAAGGTACGCCAACACACACACACAGAAACACTTGTTTACAGGCGCGTTATACATGCCATGCCATGCCATATCATATCATATCATTGCAGGTTTTGTAGGGGGAGTTACGTTAAAGAAACACTGAAGCATTTAAGTTTACATTGTACTGCATTGAAGGAAGCGAGAGTCTTGTACTTAGGTTCGGAACTGCTGAGTGAGATGATGTGGGTTAGGCTGATGTGGGGAAATGGTGTAAGTTTCATTTTATCATTATATACTTTTTTTTAAATTATAATGTATAAACAGGAAAACAGTTACATTTTAGTGAAGTAAATGAAATGGAAGGTGTACACTTTATAAACTAAAACACAATACAAAAATTAAAAAAAGCTTTTGGATCAGGAAATAGTGACACTTCTAAGTTATTTCTGTGTTCCTGTCCTTCAGAGGACTTCTTTGAGGCATGTGTTGGCAGGCGTGGTGCAGGATGCATGTGTGCTCCTCCTTCCAGCCTGTTGGATGGAAGTTGGACTTCAGCAAATCATATAGTGGTTTCACTAATGCTGCATAGCTGGCACATATGATCGCCCAAAGTTTAAAAATGCCAAGTTTGGCCTGCAATTACTTAAGCGTGCGTGGGCTTTGCAAGTGTGCACATTCCTCTAGGAATTGTGGAACATATCCTCTTCCCTCATCAGATAATGAAAACCCCAGAAATATGATTTCCCTATGGGCTATTTTAGAGTTCTTACATTTATGTATCTGTGCTGCACCTAAACCAGCCCATGAAGCTGCATAGGAGCTCACTGTTTCCCCCAACTTCATCTGAAAAAGCTGGTTCAATTACCCCTTCCCCTCTAGGGCTTTCCCTGGCAAATAGCCTGGGCCAAATATGTTCTGTTAAAAGGCCATCTTGTGTTATATGCAAATCAGACCAGACTAGTGCCTCTATTTCCTTCGGATGATCCCCTTGAAGGTGAATTGTAACTATGCACACGTTATTGGCTTCAACCACGTCTCCATACAAACACCCAGATGCCTCCATCCTCCCATCACGACTTATAATAATAACATTTATTTAGTGCTATTTTCGTAGCTCAAAAGAGTTTTATCATAACACTAACAATTAGAATGTATGACAAATTTAGTTACACGTAATCGATAAAAGATAAAATAAAATACAATAATAAAGTACAGTACAATTATACAATTGATCAGCCATGTCAGTAGATGAACATATTCAATACATTATATTTACATGTTCAAATACCAATATTAGTCTAGCACGAAACCCCAAAAGCAAAAGTAGCCACCTTAATGATTGAAGCAATTCAGTAACTGGTATAAAGTGCTAAAATACAATGAAAGTGCATAGTACCGATTTGACAGAGTTTGCGGAATACAGTTTAAGTTTATACACCAAACCACCATCATCATCTTTGCCCAACTTTACGCAGCTTAAGAATGGCCTTCAATATGTTGAAAAGAGCTACATGAATGTGCCCAGAATTCAAACAATACTGCCAAAAAGAATCAGTCTTAATGTTGTTATAATCGGACACAAAAGGACCACGCATCTTAATATATAATGGTCCGTGCTCCCTACATTCAGTCAGAATATGCTGTGCATCTCAAGTGTACCCATTACACGACACAATCGACAGATTCTTTTTTCTTTAAGAATGCCAAGTTCAGGTCCCATGGAGTATAGTACTGGCAATTTGCCAATACGTAACAAAAGAACAAACCTGCGCAGCTCAGGGGAGGGCGACAGTTTAACATATCCTTGGGCAGTCAGGAAGCTATGTGACAAAGAGTTGATAAGAGGGCCATAAGTGTTGAGTGCAGAGAGGTGAATGCAGTTGGTACACCAATCCCATTGGGCCAACTTAACTGATCATTCTTTTGTCAAAGCGTATAAGTTATCATCCCAATGTGGGCTCCAGCCAATAGTATCGAAACTAGCTAGACTCAAGCTTGTCATGGTCAAAGGAGTACTACCAGAAGGTAGTTGTCCCAAAAGATTTAAGAGGGAACAAATTGGAGACTTACGAGCCTTGAGGAATAGCAGGTTTCTTCTTTTATGGGCCATAGATGCCAGAGACATAAGCTCTAATTCTAGTCGAATGATTTCGACCGGTACCTCAGGGCCAAGCCTCAACATTTTCCTCCAGAATCTGCCTTCAAGAATGTTTAACCAGTAAAAGTCCTTCATGCCTATATCATCCAGCCCACACAGCACAGATGGGCAAAAGCATTGTTTGTATAGTGTCAGTACCCCTTGAAACCAGATGATGCCTTCATGCATCTATGGAGCATGTCCATCTTTGGCGTTGCCTTCCTTTCCTGGCTTCAATGAGACCACAATAGTGATGCTTGGTTGTAAATTCAACTCCCAGGTATTTAAAGCTGTTAACTTTTTCTATAACATTCTGATTGATAACCAGAACGGATACCTTCCCCCGATTATGAGAGAAGAACTTGACCTTGGTTTTGTCATATTTCAGAACCAGGTCATGTTCATTAGAAAAACTCAACAATGCCTCCACAGATCTGTTCAATCCCGAGAAGGTATGGTCAAACACAATCAGGTCGTCCGCATGTCGGAGGCAGCTCACCTTATTTCTCGAAATTGTTGGAGGACAATTGGGCACCTTCTCAAGTTTGCGCAACAGTTCAGATATGTATATATTAAAAAGCAAGGGGGCCAAGGCACAACTCTGTTTTACTCCCGTTAGGCAGAATTACGTGCAGTACCCTTTGGGAACACTACACACAATTAAAACTACAGGTGTAAGCACAATTTCACCTTTGGTACAAGCCTGCACTACATAGTTATGTGGTAGCAGTGGCAGAGCAGCCAGACTTATCCCAAGAGGGATGTGAGCAGTACAAGATGTCACACAAAGGACTTGCAATCACAGTAGTTCAAGCAAACACTTACTCAAGGTTTCTTGGTAAAAGAATATACATTTATTTACACATTTAGTTAGAAAACATTCCACTATAGATGTCCCCTGACATTCAGGGTAGGAAATTCCTTTGTGTGATTTTTGTCTTCGGCGGGAGTCCCCTGGACACCCCAACCAAGCTCCAGTCTGTCTTTGAGAGCAGGAAGTGAGGGAGGAGTCCAAATCTCCCCTGTCCTTTGTCTTATAACTTGCTCGAATGGGGACACATCCCAGTGGGGGGGATGGCTGTCCTGATTGGACAACCAGACCGTCTATTCTTGTAAAATGCGCAGAGATAATGCAGAGGTTGTGCTGTAATGCCAGATAAATACTGCAAACCTGGAAGCTGAAGATATGTTGGCCACTGGAACTTAAACCGAAGAGGAAGATGAAGGAAAAGCAGTAGAGATGATTTGCAGCGACCGGAGAGCCTGCTGTGTAACCGGAGCCTGCTGTAGCCCTTCCTTCCAATCAACCTGGGGACTCCAAAAACGACGACCCTGACCCAAAGCCTAGTGAGACCCATTAGACTCAGGAACACCTGCATTTTGAGCCATTCCACGCACTGCTGCAACCTTGCGTTGTTGCTATACCCCAATACCCTGTGACCTCAAGCCATCGTGCGGTGCATGGTCTTCTGAATTCTGAATCTTGCTGAAACATCGTGGGCATCCTGGTGGATCTCCAGAGACACGAATTGAGTCTGAAAAGTCCCCTCACCAGAGTGCTGGACCACCTTTAAAACAACGAGAATTCAACAGCGATTTTCTATCTTCTTCGGTGCTCCTTGAAAAGGCGCCAAATATGCAGAACCGCTTTCAGCCGTGAGGGGAAACCTTGACTAGAGTCTTCTTCATCGATCCCTGCTGCAATGTCCCTTCTGAGGTCTTGTTTTCAGTCATCATGACAAGGAATCCACTGACTGGGCATTTGGATGCAGACCCTGAAGTTCTCCTGCTGCAAAATCTTCTTCAATGCTGAGGTACTGTGGTGGCTTGGGTATATACTTACCTTAAGCCTGTTAGGATTTCTGTGTAGCTGTGTGGCGTTTTCTGTGATGGGGAGGCCTCTCATCCAGTACACCCAGTCCCACTGCTAGAATCCTGCTGGGGTGTCTTCTGTGAAGCCCCTGGACCCTCTTCTAACTCTAAAGTACAGTACTTACCTGTTTACCCAGTTTTCCTAAGGAAACTCTGACTTTTGCTACTAAAGAACCTATTCTGACACTGCCTGTTGGTCACTAGTCCTAGTGACCCTCCTTCTGCCACTGAGAACACTCATGCTCCAAGAATAAGGGGAAGACTTTCAAGGGTTTGGGGCTTCTGCCTTGAAAAGAAAATAAGTGCTTTAAAAGTTATTTACTTGTAAAGAGTTGGTTGGTAACTGTAAGTCTAAGAGTGAACAGTTACAAAAGTTCTTACTGATCTTGAATGTGTGATGCGCTATCCTTAAAAGTATGGTTAACATCTTTTCTTCCTTAGCCACTGTTTTGGCAGTCTAATAGAAAGTAGATGTGAAGGTATTTTACTCTCCTGTGATTAGGGTGTGCCTCTTCCCAATAGTAAAGTGTTGGTATCACCAGATTATTTATTTTTTTATTTTATTGTTTTTGTTTAATCAGATTGCATTTTTATAGACTACATATATAAAATAAGAAGAAAGTACAACATATACTGATAGCTCATTCAATCAATCAATACGCTAAAAACAATACAATTTAAACAGTAGTAGTTCATACATAATAAAAGTATAACTGAAAAGGTTTGTAACAGGACTGAAACCAACAAGCAACTTCAATACATCATAATTTACACATGGTTGTTTAGGATTAAATTAACAGAAAGAACCTTGATTTGGCCACGTAGGTGGAAAAGGGCAAAATAAGCTTTTGCTGCGGCCAAGTTGTGAAACAGGATATACTTATTTATACAGTCACTAGTGCCTCAGACAATTTAACCTCAATAAATGCAAGTAAGTCCATTTGTATTTGTATTTATTTATTTATATTGCGCACCTAACCCCTAGAGGGGTAGCAAGGCGCAGAGGCAACAAGAGGATTGCAAAACTTGGTTACATACAAGGAATGAAGTCCAGCCGTGGTTACAGTGCTGGACGCGTAAAAAGAAACAATGCACGCCAATGCGGCATGGGTTACAGAATATACAATATAAGTAGTTGTCTCATGAAAAGGTATCTACACTGAGCAGTTGACAACCTAAATGTACATATTTACAATCATTAGGGTAGCAAGAGAGCAAGAGGTCGTTATGTGTCGTGAGTCTTGAGCCAATGGATGGTCTTAGCTCTGAATAGGCGGTAGGGGAGGTCCTCCCTGCAAGGTGGTGGAAGGGAGTTCCAGTATTGTGCTGCTTTAACAGGAAAGCTGTTCCCACCCGACATAGAACGTTTGAACCTGGGCACCAGGAGGAGATTGGAGTTGGCCATTCTAGAAGGGCGAGAGGAGGTAGGTCTGGTGAATCTAGTGATAAGGTATTGAGGGGCTGCTTGGCGGAGGCATTTGTGGGTCAGGGAAACCGATTTGAGGAATATTTTGTCTTTGGTAGATAGCCAGTTGACAGACCTTCTAGAATCAGAGATGTGGACTTTCTTTGGGATACTGAGGGCCGCTCTTAGGGCGTTATTTTGGAGGATCTGAATTTTGTTCGTAATATATTTGTTGCATCCTACATAAAGTGCGTTGCAATAGTCCAGCTTGGACAGGATCAGAACCCTGGCTATTGTGATACAGTAGACGGGGAGAGAAAAGGTTTGGCTGCTCTGATGAGTTTGCATGTATAAGATGTGACGGATGCCATAGCATTAATTTGTTTCTTCAAGGTGAGAGTGGAGTCTAGGTAGAAGCCAAGAGTTTTGACCTCCTTGGCTACCGTGATCTTATTGTTGTCAATTACGAAGGAGTAGTAGTTTTGGTCTAGTTTGTTAAGGTTATGTGAGGACCTTAGAATGAGGAGTTCTGTTTTGTCATCATTCAGGCATAGACCGGGTGAGGCCATCCATGCCTGGATGATGAGGTATACTTTGTTGACGAAGGCCAAATCCTTGTCATAATCCCCCGTCAAGGAGATGAGGATCTGGGTATCATCGGCATAGTTGGTGTAGGTGATACCCAGACCATCTAGATCATCAAAAAGGGGCTTCGTGAAGATGTTGTACAGGGTCGGGGAGACGCAAGATCCCTGAGGCACTCCACAGGTGATGGGTGTTGGGTCGGCTGCTGCTAGTAGGGAAAAGACTCTCATCGTGCGGTTATTTAGAAAGGATTGGATCCAGTCAGTTGCCTCTTGAGAGAAGTGGGCGGCTTTTTGAAGGTGGTCGCATAGGATCTTGTGGTCGACCAGGTCGAAGGCAGCCGAGAGATCAAGAAGTAGCAGTAGTGCCACCTTACCCTGATCTCTCAGCTCATCTATCTGTGCCTTAAGATCTATGAGTGCGGTTTCGGTGCCGTGTTGAAGCCTGAAACCCGATTGTCTGACTCCTAAGAGATGGAAGTGCTCAAGGTAATGTTGGATTTGTTGGTACGCTATTTTGTCGAGGATTTTAAGAAGGAATGGTACTGTAGTGATGGGACGGTAATTAGTGGGAGTAGAGGGGGTCTAGATTCGGTTTTTGAGCAGGGGGAGGACCCATGATTGTTTCAGATTGTTAGGTACGCTGCCTGGTGTGAATGACGCATTTATTAGTTTGGTAATAAATGGTGCAAGATCACGAGCCGCATCCTTTATCAATTGTGCGGGGCATAGGTCCCCATGGCAGTTTGACGGTTTGAGGGTGAGAATGACCTTTTCTACCTCTTTGGTGGATACTCTGTGGAAGTTAAATTGGGGAATGTGCACAGGGGGGTGTGTCTGAGTTGGGTGCATCTTTTTAGGGGTGGGGATGCTGGGTTTAGTGGAAGAGAGAAGGGGGTCCTTTTTAATGTTTATCTTTGTTTTGAGAGAGGAGATTTCGTTAGCTAGGGCATTTTGTATACCCGTGCACCAGTTTTTATCCTTGAGGCATGAGTCAGGAGCTTGGATGGGAGATTCAACCTCTTTTAGTATTGTGAAGAGCTCTCTGGTGTTGGATTTGGCTTGTGAGATTCGAGTGCTGTAGGACGTTTGTTTGGCCAGGATGATTTCTTTTTTTATACTGAGAGGCTAGTCTACTCAAGTTGTTCTTGTTTTTTTCTGAGGGAAGTGATCTCCACATTTTTTCACAGCATCGCTTTTCCTGTCTGAGGGCTTTAAGATGAGGAGATAACCAGGCGTTAATGTGTTTGCTTGGTTTGCTCTTTTTTAACCTCAGTGGGGCTATGGCATCAAGAGAAGAGAGCACGAGTCCATCAATTTCAAGGTAAGTCGTTGGCTGTAACCCTCCATACATCGTTTCCACAATGATTCCCTAGCAGTATGGGCTTTATTCAATGAGCTCAAGTCAAAGATTCGATCACAAAGTTCCTCGAAAAAGTAACAATAAAGCCCCAGGTCCTTCAAAGTTTCACTCTCTTCATGCGAAACACAAAAACGGCATATGCCTGAACCCATTGTTCCCTGGCATCTATACCAATATTTA
This sequence comes from Ambystoma mexicanum, assembly GCF_040938575.1. Lineage (NCBI taxonomy): Eukaryota > Metazoa > Chordata > Amphibia > Caudata > Ambystomatidae > Ambystoma > Ambystoma mexicanum. The sequence continues at coordinate 1,387,983,891 of NC_090933.1, read as the reverse complement.
GTTATTGCATAAGTTGGTAATTGGTTTAGCCTAAAACGGAGGTAAGTTTTCCTTGCTGTTGAAGAGGGCAATTGGAATACATATTTTGGTCTTTCACCCCATTTCCTCCGAAAGAGATGGTATTCATAAAAGGGTGAGTAGGTCCCAATCAGGTCTAGCATGATGCACCAGTGATATCTCTGAAATCTTTTCTTTTGGCTCGGCAGACACATACTCATTGACTCTGGAGTTACATTGATCGCATTGAGAATTGACTTGAGTTTTAAAGTGAGTTTATTCATGGAACGAATATTGGGGTCACCAAGAATTTTGTTGAGCTCCACATATAGAGTATTTTTAGGAAAGTCAACTATTTTTAAATGATCTTTTAGGCTTCTCCAATTTCACTTTACTGAAAGAGGAAACAGGTTAATCTCATGGCATATCAATGCATTAGGAATGGATAGTGCTAAACGTAAGACAGTTTTCCAAAATTTGCCCTGTAGGGCATCAAGAAAAGCATCGATCTCAAAGGTACACATATCGAATGGATATAGCAAGATGGGTTCTACTTTGAGTAAGTAGAATTGAATGAGAGGTAGAAAGGAGAACATACAGTGTTTGTGGAGTATAATTTTCATCTGTGAGGTCAAGATTTTGACTTTATGATTTAAGGAGGTCTTCACCAGATTACTCCCTTGAGGATGATTGTATGAGTGTCCCGCAACTGGGTCTTGCTTCCCCTGACTTGCTGCTAGCCTGTCCTAAATAAGTCTGTATTAGGTTGTTGCCTACCTAGAATAACTATTCATTAAAGTGTAACATTGGGGTTTACTTTCCCCCTTCATTGTGAGGTTAAACAAAGTATGTGGGTTTTACTTACCTTGTGTTAGCTGTGTGCCATCCAAAATAAGTTACAAGAGTTACTGCTTACCTCAATCTGGGGTTCCCTGATTTCACAAGCACCTGTAATTGTATATTACATCCTTAGTTTTACTCACCAAGTATAACTGTGTGTTATGACAAAAGTAGTTATAGGTTTTTACTGCACCTAGAATAAGTGTTTCACTATACACCAAAGGTATATTGTCCAGTTGACTGCTTATGTGATTTGTTACTGAGAGTCCTTGTACAACTAGTAGGGTCTACTGCCCTTGCATTAATGAATGTAATTGTAAAAAGTAACCATTGGTTTTTACTCCACAAGAATAGGCTTGACCTATACTAAATGTGTATGAAAAGTTTTGACTTCCCTAGAACTACTGTTAGGTGTTCCAAAAAAGGTCTATACTTGGGTCTGTGTACTTTCTAGTATTGTGTTGTGTTTTTATACTGTGATTTCATATAATGTGTTAGTACTTACCACTAGATTTATCTGGGCCTACCTGTATTTAAATAAATCCTTTATTTTTACAATACATAGGGCCTCATTACGAGTATGGAGGCAGCCATGTTTCTTTGGATCATTTGTATGACAATTTCACTTGTACTGATTCTACAGCCCTCTCTACCTCCTAAAATAAGCCTGGCTGCTCTGCCTACGCTACCATATACTCAGGTGGTACAGCCTTAAACTAAGAGTGGATTCTTGTACCTCAGTTGAATGGTTTTACTAAGCCCTTAGCTGGACTTCAGAAAAACTGTCCTAACAACTCCAAGATGTGTCTTGATAGGTACAGCTACCGTACCCTTGCAATCTAGCCTTACCTGACCTGTTGTATCTGTGTGCAGGCCCATAATTGCCAACAATAAATCTCTCGGGCAGCCTAATTTATACATTTTGTCCCACAGCTTTCCTCTACTTACAGTATCAAAGGCTGCCCGGAAATCGATCATGACAACATATAAACTGGGGTGTCCCTTTGTTTAGCCCTTCTGGTCAGATAATCAAGGAGCCATAGGCAATGGGATGTTACCATACCTTCTCTGAATCCCATTCGGAAATCACTCAATAGGCCAATCGACTGAACCCAATGACTTATTTTGTCAAGTAACAGGGAGGCAAACATTTTACCTGTCGAATCTAACATAGCCAAGAGGCGAAAATTCTTAGGACAAGTTCTAGGTCCTTTCTTATATACTGGGACCAGAATCGAACGGCGCCATGAGGCAGGGATAATCCCTTCCTCCGACACCCTCTTAAATAATAGATGTATAAGGTCACCCCAGAATGACGTATTCTCTTTTAAGATTATGTTAGGAAGTCCATTAGGTCCAGGGGCTCTAGAAGGTTTTAATGCAGATAGTTTTGACATGATCTCAGCATGCGAGAAATTAAGAGCAACCTTCTCCCCGGTCCCAGGTGGTCCTCCCAAGGGGAGACGTGGATCATACAACACCTCGGTCACATGTCCGGTCCATTCCTGCTGCCCAATCACACACATTTCGGGGGTATTGGGATGGGAGTTAAAAGTACTCAATCATTTCCACAATTTCCTAGGATCTCTAGCCTTAGACACCATTACCAGATATTGCCATTGGGCTGTTTTACCAATGGAGACCGGTCACTAACCCATCTACGATACTGCTTTTTGCCCAAATGTTTAGCAACTGTCATGGCCCCTATGGAGCTTCAGTTCTTACTAATCATGTGCAACTCCCTTCTAAGTATCCTTTTAGCATCTTGAATGGTTTTATCGAACCAGTATTTTTTAATGGTCTGATTCAAGGTATTTCGGTGTCCACTTTGAGCCACCAATTGAGAGGTGCAGTCTTTAATCCACCTCTCAATTTCGGCTACAGAAGTACAGTTTCCCGTAAATGGCAAGCTACCTGTTTGTCTAGAGAAAGAGGCGATGGCCTTGTTTATACTCTTCTCAGTCGATCGTATCCTATTGCCTCCCTGTTTAATGTCTAGTTCCCCAACGCATCCCAGATGACACTTCTCAAGTGGACCCTGAATCCTTAAGGTAAGGATGAGCATGGGCACTATAGGAAGTTTCCAAAGTTTCCAACTTCCTTAGAAACAGGACGGCCACCGAGTCACAGAAAAAGTAATCAAGCGTTGAACATTTTAAGCCAGATTTGCAAGTTTTGCCTGGGACATCCCCTATACTCCTTCCATTCAGCAGCAGGCAGTCCCAATCAAGTAGGATATTGACCGAGGCATCTACTTCCAGTCAGCAGCAGGCAGTCCCAATCTAGTAGGATATCGACCGAAGCATCTCCTTCCAGTCAGCAGCAGGCAGTCCCAATCAAGTAGGATATCGACCCAGGCATCTCCTTCCAGTCAGCAGCAGGCAGTCCCAATCAAGTAGGATATCGACCCAGGCCTCTCCTTCCATTCAGCAGCAGGCAGTCCCAATCAAGTAGGATATCGACCCAGGCATCTCTCTTAGGGGAATTCTTTGCTGATATCTGTAAGCAGCCAAACCTCCTGCAACAGGAAGATATCACATTTTGTGATCAAGTCCGCGGATCCACCTGTCTCAGTCATAAGGGAAAATCCATGAGTATTCAAAGAATGATGTGACAAGATCTCAATTTCTACTTTGCAATGTATTGTCATTATTCAGAACCAGCTAAGTCAGAATACCCACAATGTTTGTTTGCAGAGCACAATCAGAGTTATCACCCATCGATTTGATTTTGCCCTTTAACACATTGAAGTCTTCATTTTGTGGAAGAAGAGGAAGACAGCGTTCCTCAACAGCATCAAGTTCATAACCAAGATCAGCAAAACGATGTTTTTGTCGCCTGATCAATTGTGTTGTCTCATTAGTGTTACAGTGGATTCTGCTAAACTGGGACAAATAGTGTCCCTAATCGGTTGAATAAAATCAAAACCTCAGGAATCTAAAATCCTTAATGGTAGGATTTTCTGAGTCAAGGAAACCACCATGCCGCCCAAGCTTCCCGATTCCTCCTCCGTCTCACCGACTCACTTCTTACCTCCTCTCACTGCCCATCACGCTAATCTGCATCACACTAATCTGCAACTCCAGCAACCTAATTCAAATGTACACCAGATAGAGACTATTGGAAGGAAGCAAATCCTCACCATTTTAAACCAACCTGCCCCAAACACTCTGGCCTATATACATCACAGACAACCTAGGCTCTCCGGCAAGCACCCTAACCTCCAGTCCTCAACCTCCATTCCATCAATGCCTTGGAGGAACCTTCATCTGAGTTCCAGATTCCCCCGCTATGCACACACCATAGTCAATAGCCACCCTAGAGGATACAAAACCAGGACTCCCAAACCAGGCAGCTTCAAAGCCTCCCGCAGTCCCCTTGCCGAAGTAAATTCCAGTAAACCACCTACCCCACCCCTACCACAAAACACTGACACCAAGAACCCACCCATTGCCAACAATCATATGAAAGTGCCCACTATCCGTGGTGCACTCATCAATGCCAGATCATTACTAGCCCACGCGCTTGACATCACAGTCTTGATCACAGCCAATGACCTTGACTTCCTAGCAATCACAGAAACGTGGCTCCATGCAGCAGCAGGCCCTGCCCTCTCGCTGGTTATCCCTGAAAACTTCTCCATACACAGGACTGACAGGCCTACAAATAAAGGGGATGGAGTAGCCATTATCGCCAAGAATAGTATCAACATCTGGGAATCACCCAACCCAACTTTCCTAACAGGGGAACTATTGTCAATCAAAATGACCATCTCTCCCACAATCACACTGAATATACATCTGATCTACAGGCCTCCTGGACCAATATCATCCTTTGAGGATGATATATAGCTCAACTCCGGTCTACCAACACTAAGACCAATACGCATAGCCTATTACTAGATGACTTCAACCTGGGCTTCAACGACCCTAAAGACAATCATGCACTGACCTTAGCTAACACCATCTCCTCGCTAGGCTTCTTGCAACGCATATATAACTCCACCCATACTAAAGGCCACACTTTAGACTGGCTAATTGACCTTAACTGTAACATCACCTCCAATTCCCATTGTCCATGGTCAGACCATCACATAATCACTTTCAATGTAGACAAGAATGTAGGAGTTGACCTTACTCCTCCACAGGCTCCCACAACATTTGCCAGAAATTCAGGAAAGATCATAGCCAACAACATCTTTCCGTTGCTCCATCCCATCACACCTCTCCACAACTCATAATCTTACTTCCCCTCTGCCTTAGTTGACCTCTACAACCAAACCTTCCTAACAGCTCTTGACAAGATAGCGCCCATCACTCTACGCAAAGCCAAACCCCTTGCCCACCTCAAAGTGTGGTACACACCCAACTGGAAAGCCCTCTGCAATTTGAAAAGAACAGCTGAATGTACTGGAAAAAATGTCCAACATCACGGAATAAAGGAGCCTTCGCTGTAGCCTCGAAAAACTACAAGTATGCAATCCTGCAAACTAAAAGTACCACCTATAACGAGAGAATCTCAAATGCTAAATCAGAATCCAAAGACCCCTTCTCCATCTTGCGAGAACTTGAGTCCCCAGTTACACCTCAAGAAAGCTGCATCAAAGACGAGAGCTGGTGTTCCAGCATTCAAAAAGCTTTAAGAGACAAAATCACCCTCCTGCAAACCAAAATCGAATTGAAAAAACTATCCTCAATCTGACTCAACTGACTCCCAGCCCCATCATCCACAAAGCTGGCAGACCTTTCGAATGCTCACTGATTTCCGACAATGAAAGCCTTAAACTGTCAAGATGTCAGGGCGATAGCGCATCTGAACCGACCCCGTTTATCACCAGCCTAATTCATGCATTCTTCGAAAGTGCCTCTGTCCCGGTCAATTTCAAAGGTGCCAGGGTCCTCCCACTATTAAAAAAAAACACTCTAGACCCCAATATACCGACCAACTACAGACCTATAACTACATTACCCTTTCTTCTAAAAATACTGGAAAGTGCAGCTTACCTCCAGATTCAGAACTACTTGGAAACCAATAATCTCCTTGGCCCGCATCAATCCGGCTTCCGGCCAAGACACAGGACTGAAACAGCTCTACTTGACCTTAAAATATGGTTTCAGTCAAAAAGACCAAAAAGAAATGACTTACCCAACCAAAAGTCCTAAATAAGGTACTACCAAATGTTATACTTTCTAAAAGTTGGACTTTAAAATGTAGACCATTTGATAGCACCTTATTTTGGACTAAAGGGCTGTGGTGGATGAGGGGGTGTCCCCTCCCTGCCATGCATGTTCACTATACTGTGAGCAGGGGTTGCGGGGTGTCCCCCGCAGCTGTCCCATAGTCCCGAAAAAAATAAAAAGGAAAGGATCCTGCGGCTCCGGTTTACGATCACAGAAGTGAAAGGCAACAGGCGTTGCAGGGACCTGCAAGTCAGAAGCAAGTTAAGTTGGGGGGAGAGTGGGGTGGGTGCGGTTGTGGGCAGGGGTTTGCTCAAGTCAGACATGTTCAGGGGAGAAAAGACAGAAGATTATTTAAAAAAAATGATCTTCAGTCTTTTCTCCCTCGAACATTCCTACATCAGTCATTCAACCCCAAACCTAAAATACAAATGGATGAGCTAAAAGACAATGGCAACCTAGCGCTCCTTCTCCTCTTAGACCTCTCCACAGCGTTCGACCTAGTCAATCACGACATACTTTGCAACCACCTTGCCGTATCAGCACACTTCTCACCAAAAGCAATTCTCTGGATGAAATCCTTCCTCACGGATAGAACCATGAGAGTCGTCTCACCGCTCTCAGCGGCAGCACCAGCCCGGGTCACTTGCGGAGTCCCCTAGGCTCCTGCATCTCCCCTACCCTATACAACATATTCACAAAACCTCTATTTTGACCAACTTGTTGAACTGGGTATCACCTACACTAACTATGCAGATGACAGCCAGATCCTCATACGGATCACTGGCTCTCATGACACAGACTCCGAGTCATTAAACAGAATCTACCAGACAATCCAAGCTTGGATGGCCTTACATGGGCTATGCCTCAATGACGACAATACGGAACTCCTCCTTATAGGTTCCCAACACCACCTCCACAAATTACCTAACTCCTTCAAATCATTTAACAAACGGTAATATCATGAAATGATCTAACGAAGTGAAAACCCTTGGCTTCTACCTGGATTCGTCCTTAACCCTGACGCGACAAGTCAACGTCACTGCATCTGCTACTGCCTATATATCTAAGCTCATCACCGCTTGCAGACCATTCTTATCACCCAACAGCTGCATTACCCTAGCTTGAGCACTTATATTGTCTAGACTAGACTATTGCAATGCCCTTTATGCAGTCAAAAGGATCCAAAATATTAACAAGCTCCAAATGATCCAAAATAATGCTCTTAGAGCAGCATTAAATATACCAAAGAAATCACACATCTCAGCGACTAGAAGAAACACTCACTAGCTCCCCATCTCTGAGCGCATTCAATTCAAAACACTCGCTATGACACACAAATACATACACAAGCTAGCATCTAAATACCTCACAGGTAAATTCACACCTAACCACTCCTCGAGACCTACACGCTCTGCATACACGCACTGCCTCGCCACACCCAGATTCAAGCGCCAGAAGGCCGGTGGTTGCAGCTTCCTGGTGGTGGCTGCTATACAGTGGAACAACCTACCAGTAACACTGAGATCCGCAAGCTGCTACTGAGCTTTCCGCAAACACCTCAAAACTTGGCTCTTCAGCTAGGAGCTTGCTAAATAACTCTCTCACCCTGCTCACCTTAGACCAGCAACCCCACTTAGTAGATTGACCTAGCAGTATAATTTGACTTGTATTGTTCACCCTGTATTGCTATTACTTCTGGTAACATTGTAACCCCACTACCCGTAACTATGTAACTACCCTGTGCTGTTCTGTATGATGACAACAAGGTAATGTCCGCTACCTGCATTGATGTAACCACCTTTGTACTATATAGTATTGTACTGCTCTGCTGACAACACTGTAACTGTGATACCTTGCAACAATGTAACCACTGCAACTCGCTTTGCGTGTTGTCTGTCAAGAAAAGCGCCTAGATGCCTTCAGGCTTTGAACGCGATATAAATTACTAAGTAAATAAATAAGGATAGGAATTCAGTCCGATTTATATGGGGATGGGCCTTAGTTTTACCCGAATTATTATTTTTGATGGTAAACATTAGGAGGGGAGCATGGTTGTGGAGGAGGGCACCTACGATACAGCCTCTAGGGTGTCGTCAGAGACCACATTGAAACCTTGTTCTCTTCCAGAAGACCCATCAAAGGTTACCAGAGGACGATTTGCCTGCCGGTGTGGGACAGGGCTATTGTCAGTGTTAATAATATGCGCTCAGGGTGCCTCACAATTAGCATCATTGGCAATAGGAAGTGGGGGTGTCTGGTGCCTATCGTGTAGGGCCCAGCTAGTTAGAGTACCTTTAACCTTGGTAGCCCTTTTTCTTTTGTCCTTCACTATTTTAGTATTATTACCATTCACCATCTCTTGTGTGTTATGGTCATCGTCTGGGTTATTAGCACCCTTGGTTCCAACGTGTTTAGGCACATTCAGCTTGTTCAGCCTCTTTCTCCTTCTACGTTATTTCCTAGTAAGGAAAACAGTGGAGGTATCGCTAATGGATTCAGCAGTTTCGTCCACCACCAGATCAGCATCAATGATACTATCCTCTACAGGCTCTGCAACAGCATTGTGCTGATCTAAATAATCGGAGGTGAAAGGAACAGCCGCCTCAATGAGCTTATCTAGCTCTTTGTCATCGTCCGATTCAGGGAGATGTTGCTAGAGAGGGTAGATACCTCCCCCAAAATGTTGCCACACATTTTTAATAAAACCTTCATGCAAATTGGAACACTGAAAGTGGTGTTTGGTGATCACAATGCTGTGCCATATCCTCAGAAATAGATTTATCTAATATTGCAACTTCGTCGAGGGGATTCATATTGGGGGATGCAGAAAGCCTGGGGCCAGAATCATTATCTGTATTAGATGTACTAGTTGCCCCAGAAGGGCTTCCAACTTCTTAATTGAGTCTTCCAGATATCATGTAATTTGCAACTTCAAGGGGATCCCCCTGGGCTTGTGTAGTAGGTTCAGGTGCCAAAGAGTCACGCAGCAAATAACATAAGGCCAATAGCGAGTGGTTATTATCCATCCCAGAGAAGGATAGTTCTGAGTGCACCGTGTTATTGCTAGCTTCACTGTGCACAGTATTTCTAACTATACACGTATTAGCCTGGGTAATTACTGGCACAGTGCTGGATGGAACAATAGGATCGGAAGAAAAGTAGGAGTCAATAGTCCCAGTCCTGCAACCTCTAGTGCGGGATCTGCTAGGGGAACTCGTGACACGTGGTTTAGAGGTATTGCCTCGATTACCTTTCTCCCATTCCCTGTTACCAATCATTATCTCTTCTTCCTCCTACTCAGTCTGTGTTTCGTCCACGTTACTCTACAGAAACCGCCTTGACCTCGTACTCTATGCTTAGTATTCAAATCTTGACATGGCCTTGCCCCTGTTTACCTTGCTTCTCTTCTTTCATTCTATTCTCCTTCTCGTCCTCGTCCTCTCCGCTCTGCTGGACTTTTTTTACTCACTGTTCCACATGCCCCTTGTGCACAATCTCGCTTTCGATCTTTTCAACTGCTGGTCCCTCTCCACTAGAACCTTCTTCCACTATCTCTTTGATCCATAACCTCTTACTCTCTTTTTCGCTCCTCCCTAAAATGTCACTTACTTCAGTCTACTGTTTGATTGCTATTGGCTGATCCCGAACACAATTGTTTACGCTGATTTTAATGTACTGTCCACTGTTTCTCTGTGAAACGTTTTGGTAAAAAGCACTATATAGAAATCTATAAAAAACAAATACAAAACTACAAATTGTTTTAGGGCCAGATGTTTACTTACTTATTTTCTGGTTGTTAGACCTCAAGCAGTGTTTCCAAGGCATGATAGGTGATTATTAGCACAGCGTTTTTCTTAATATAGTGTTAACCAGTTTTGCGCTCACAAATCATCAATGTAATTTACACTATAAACACCCTTTCAAATTAAACCAGGGCCAGAATCAGTAAATCAGCATAAACCTGAAGTCAACACTATTGAATTGTAAAATGTAAAATATGTTGTTTCATAAAATTAGGTATATAAATCATTAAAATTGTTGAAAAGGCCTATAAGAGAAATAATATTCAATATAAGCAATAGTAACACTCATGTGCAGAAGGCCACACACCTGGGAATACACAGTCACAAGTCCGGACAAGGACGTACAAATATCGCCCCCCTGCGTGAAACTTTACAGCTCCAAGCAAGGTAGCTTTCCCAACATATATCGCCAATACTGGCAGCCGTGGTTTGTGAATGCCTTCAAAGACGCAGAGTTAGGAAAGATTGAGCAACGGGCTGTGGCAGGCTATGGAAACCCCAAAGAGAACCACATTCCTGCACACACTCCAAGTCACACGGAGCACAAGATAGTCAGAAGGGCGAGCAGTAGGTGATAATAATAGTAGTAATAGTGAGTCACTTTATCTGAAGATGGCGGATAGAATGTACAGCAGAATGAGAAGCCACGTCCAACAGCTGCAGACAAATGCTGAAATCTTTGAAAAAATATAGAAATGTCCGTAGCACGGAAAGCCAGGGCAGGCTGCGGCAGGCTATGGAATCTGCTAGGTGAAACCACACTCCCGCACACACTCCTAGTCCGGGCACGAAATAAATATGCAGCAAATAATCACCGTAGTTGGCTGCCCAAGGAATGTAAACAATAGATCGGGTAGCGGTGATAAAAGAGAGCACTTCAAGTGCGCCAGACAGTATATCACTGAAAAGGAGTGGCCAGCACCTCAAAAAAGACCTTGGCCTCATTACAATCTTGGCGGAATGGGTTAACGGGTGCCGTGAATGGATGCAGACCCGTTAAACCCATTCCGCCTGATTACGAGGTCCCCTCGCGGGACCCGGTAAGGTTGCCTGGTAAAACCAGGCGACATTACCTGGTCCCGCGAGGGGCCGGTCGTAATCGCCCCGTTGTTAGCTCCCTGCACCCATTCCCATTGAGCCCTATGGGGGCTCGAATGGGAACGGGGAAGGTCCGGCCCCGGGTTCCCTGAGGGAGGAATTACCGGGCCCTCCAAACTCGGAATGGCCCGGTAATACCCCATTCAGGGAACCCAGACCCGGACCCGGTTTTGGAGGCAGCCATGCCGCCAATAGCGGCATGGCTACCACCAAAGCCGTAATGAGGCCCCTTGTGTCATTGTGGCTTTGCATTCATAGCGGACCACTGCAGACAACAGCTCACTCGAACTCACTCTGCGCTGCTCTGTGTTTCAATGAGGGAGATATAGAGTCAGCTACTCCTGGAACCCTGGGGCCACATCCAAACAGCAGAAATTAAAAAATTATTTAAATTCACTGCAGACCACATCTCTCTCGACCTCACTCTACTCCCCTCTGCGGTTTAATGAGGGAGATATAGAGTCAGCTACTCCTGGAACCCTGGGGCCGCCTCCAAATAGTAGAAATTAAAAAAAGATTATTAATCACTGCAGACCACAGCTCTATCGACCTCGCTCCGCTCTGCGGTTTAATGAGGGAGCTATAGAGTCAGCTACTCCTGGAACCCTGGGGCCGCATCCAAACAGCAGAAATTAAAAAATGATTTGAATTCACTGCAGACCACATCTCTCTCGACCTCACTCTACTCCCCTCTGCGGTTTAATGAGGGAGATATAGAGTCAGCTACTCCTGGAACCCTGCAGCCACCTTCAAAACAGTAGAAATGAAAACAAGCTCATAAGCCACTGCAGACCACAGCTCACTCCTCAAGATTTATAACCAACAGGGTTCAAAATTAAGATTTAATGAGCAGGAGCTAAAACCAGCTTCTGGGTGTCAGGCATCACCCAGTAAGCAGGAGCTACCACTGGGGAACCAGGAGAAAGTACCCAGTGCGCCAGGAATCTACGTAGCACATGAGATGCACTGTAACTCTTTTGTTCATTGCATAGGTTTCATTATGTTTAAATGTGTACAAGATGTGCCCTAATTCTTCCTTAGTAGCATTGTCAAACAGTCAAAAGTAATTGTAACATATTTGTTCGGCACCAATTGCCAGCTGAGCCAGCAGCTCTGGCCAGCTGTTGGTTTCAAGCTAACCATGTTCTCCTTGATTAGAAGAAGGAGCTAACTAGCTCTCGGCTCCTGGCAATGTTGAACCCTGCCCACGATGGTTCTCCCTCCTGGCCCACAACCAGATACCCCAGCCCACCATTCAGACCCACACGCAGGTGCCCCATAGATGACCGATCCCACCCTCCCAACCCACAGATGCCCCATCCCACCCTCCAGGTAAACACACAGATGCCCCATGCCACCCTCCAGACCCCATCAAGATGCCCCATCCTTCCCTCTAGAACATACCATGATGCCCCCATCCTGCCCTCCAGACCCACCTGAAGATGCCCCCTCCCCCTGATCCAGAACCCGGCAAGATGCCTCATCCCTCCCTCTCAATCCATATTATGAAGCTTTCCTCCCTTCACACATCAAGATGCCCTAATCCTTCCCTCTAGACCATACTAAGATGCCACATCCTGCCCTCCAGACCCACACAAAGATATCCCCCTCTGTCAATTCCAGAGCACCCCAAGATACTCCTCCCTCCATTTCTGAGCACACCAAGGTGCCCCCTCTATTCCAGAGCACATCAAGATGCCCCCTCCCTTTATTCCAGAGCACCCCAAGATGCACCATCCCTCCATTTCAGAGCACACCAAGATACCAAGATACCCTCATCCTAACCTCCAGACCCACACAACGATGTCCCTCTCCATCCATTCCAGAGCACACCAAGATACCCCCCTCCCTCTATTTCAGAGCACACCAATGTGCCCCGTCCTTCCATTCCAGAGCTCACCAAGATGCCCCCCTCCCTTTATTCCAGCACACACCAGGCTACCAAGATACCCTCACCCCAACCTCCAGACCCATACCAAGATGCCCCCCTCCCTTTATTCCAGAGCACACCAGGATGACCCCTCCCTGCCTCCATTCCAGAGCACACTAAGGTGCTTCCATCCTTCCCTACAGACCCACACCAAGAGAAACACTGTCTCACAACGCTTTCTTTCTGGGGTAATATGAAGTGGAAATTGCCAGTGCAGGGTGGAGTCTAAAAGCAGAATCTGAAGGTAAATGAGAAGACACAGAGTCCACCCGAAGTAGCAGAAGGCTCCAAGAGGCAGGTGCTTTCCAATTCATATCATGACCCCACATGGAACCCAGAAACGGGCATTTGTGTTTGCAGTATCACTCTGTTGGAAAGGTTGTTTGTTTGTTATACCCACTTTTTCCTTGCCCTCAGGCCCATTTCAATGGTGTTACTTTTGAACCCAGACATTTCCACCAGGCCCTGCTCCAGCAGGAGTGCCAGGCGGCCAGGCCCCCACAAGGCCAACCCCTGCACCCCCTAGAAAGGAGGCATGGTCAGTGGTGGGGTTTTTCCTTTCTTTTTTTTTCTTGCTTTTTTTCAATGTTTTTTAACTATACGCAATTAAAAAAAAGTAAATCACCACTGGGACTTAGGGTGAGGGGTGGAGACTAGGGGGGTAAAAACAGGCAGGGGGGATTTCGCGATTAGCATTCTGAGGAGCTGTACTGCAGTCGGCCCGATCAGGATTTCTTTGCTTGCCCTGGACAATGATTTATGCCCCACAGCCATGAAAGCAGAAATGACCAGGTATGTGGAGTGCCATGCACACCTCTAAGTGAGGTAGCACACATGCTCAAGCAGGCAGCCTACAGCTGTCTAGCAAGATCCTGTGGTGCTTTTTTAACTGCACTTTTAATCTTACTTACATTTCAAACCTCTCATTTATAAGGTATCTGTTGTTTCAAACTATCACGTTGATTTCTATAATTGAAAGTAGGTTTGTATATGTGGGAATATAACAGTTGTTCCAATAATGCCTAATACGATGGTTAATTGTAGCAAAGAATCAATGGCAGGTGGCGATGCTTGGACACAGATTTCTACACCAGGTGCATAAACAGCTGAGGACCCTGACACATTACATTCACTGGAACACAAGCCAGAGCAAGCATTTTTAGGCCTTGTGGTTCGGCAGTTTGGGCAGGACTGCTCATATTAGTGGCAGGGAGGCCAAGCCTGACCAAAGCAATGCCAGGGGTTATCATTGATTCAGAGACTTATATCCATCAGACTGAGGGCCCCTACAAATTCCATTCAAAGTATATATTCTGCTGCGTGAACTACTTGAGTATAAGTGAAACAATAAGGTTGGTAGTAAGAAAAATGTAATTCTGGGGGGAGAGTGAAGTAAAATCAAAGTGATTTGATGTAAGGCTTTGAATGAGGCTATTAGGTGTGAGCCAGAATGATTGCATTGGACCTCAGATAGGATGGATTGAAACAAAAAAGTTCCCACTTTGGGGAACTTGTGTCCCCTGCACAGTGTGATTGGCTCAATTAATAAGCCCAACTTTTTAGAATGTTTTTAGATCTCAATGTAAGGTTGTTAAACAATGATTTAATCCAAAAGGAAATGTTATTCAAATGTTCAAATAATAATTGTTCTCAAAAGAAGATTTTCCAAAATGTTTTGTTTGAAATTCTGGTCCTTTAATGCCCGACGCGTTTTGAATATATATTTCTCTTCTTCAGGGGCTATTGTTTCTATCTATATAAATACAAATGTAAGTGTTCGTTTGTTCAAAATCTTAAATCTCCGAAAGTTCTCCACTGATTGCTTTGAAATTTTGACACAATGTTGCATTCGAATATGCATGTGTTTTTATATACCTACTATACATAGATGTCACACCTATGACAGGTAAAAACATGCTTTTTCTGAAAAACAGCGCCATCTGTTGGAGGTAAAAGCAACACACACTATACTAAATATTTTACTGAAAAACAGCCCCATCAGTTGGACGTAAAAGCAACACACGCTATACTAAATATTTTACTATTTTAAGATTCCATTTCAATGTTTCCGATCTAGAATGGCTCAAATACGTGCTGAGGAAGCAGCAGAGCGATGTGCAGCCAGACGTCAGGATGCACGGTTGCGAGCACGGTGATCGCATTCTGCAGCTTCTGATCTGCTTCGTTCTCAACAGAATGAATGCGACAGGCTGAGAGTGGCTGAAAGACGTCAACGAGAAACAGCAGATCAGCATCAAACACAACTCCGTGCTCAGCAATCACGCGATTACAATTGCCTTGCATTCCGGTACAACCCAGCTGATGATTATAGTTTGAGCCGGAATGTTCTCATCGGCACTATGACTGTAGTGTGTCCTTATTGCAAGGCTCTGAAATTTCATGGAGAAACGAAAGGAATGTGTTGTGCCGCCGAGAAAATTAAACTGCCTCAACTTGGAGAACCGCCAGAGCCATTAAAAACTTTGCTTGCCGGATATACCACTGAATCAAAGCATTTCCCATCTAACATCAGGAAATACAACTCATGCTTCCAAATGACTTCGTTCGGCGCAGAAATCGTAACAGCTCAATTCATGCCAACTTGCGTTTGCAATCACCATCAACAAAGCTCAAGGCCAATCTTTAGAATTGTGAGATTTAGATCTAGACACGGATTGCTTCTCACATGGACAATTATATGTTGTGGATTCTACAGTCAGCAAACCCGACAATCTCTATATCTGCACAGACAATGGAACAACAAAAAATATTGCATACCAACAAGCATTGTGAAATTAAACATATTAGAAAGGTGCGCTTTCTCTTTTCTTTCTTTTCCATTTAACCAGATTGTGCCACAGCAACGCGTGGCCAGGGACAGCTAGTAAATAATATATTTGAAAAACATAGTCAGTATTTTTCTTACTCTGTACAGATTACAAAAAATTATTAATACCATATTCAAATTATAGTATTTGAACACTAATTCCAATTTCTGATTTTTCAAAAGAAACTCATATACCAGGTCGTGCATTGTGCCAATGGAGAACCATGTGTTCCATCACACTTAACTATGTTATTACTATCCACAAGTTAACCAATTCAGTAATGGAAGTCACCACTTTTCTGTATATTCCCTATTCATCTCAAACACCTTTTCTTTTCTTTGTAATTCACAATCACTTCAGCACTATATCACCCTGCTGACCTGTGCTGTCTTCTCATCCATGTCTATCTAAAGATGGAGGGTCTATGTGTTCTCTTTATCACTGTGATAAAACTCCTGTGTGTTTCCAGTTGTTCCTTATTATTGTCCTCCTAGTCACTTCACGTGTACACTAGATAGATGACATATCATTATGCTTACTGAGATAGTGTTAATGTTTGGGATCATTACTTACACGTGTTATAGTCTTGTGCTTCTAGTACTGGCATATTTATTGCTGCTAGAATCCAATGCCCTAGGCACTGCCACCTTAGCTCATATTGTCATACGATGCCTCTTCCGGCTGTGAAGAAATATATACATGTAAATGTATCTTATCGGTTGAGTATTCCACAATGTATAACAATTATTAATGAGTAATGCTTATTTGGAAAATAATTTTTAGAAGGAGATTACCTGAATCTGAGGACAGGTAAAGGATCAAGAGCTGAATGTGTGAACTGTTTGTCCAGAAATTGAACTCCGTTTCAGAAAGATTTTAACATCCACCGAATTCTGTGAACAAATGTATCATTAGGTTATTCACCCAATGTTAGATGTCTTTCTTGTGTTTTACTCTGCGCGCCAAACCAGATTTGGTTCCTTTGTTCACCGTCTTTTCGCGGGCTTCTACACAGAAGCCCTCCTTAGGTGCCTGTATGTCTGGGGGGGACAGGATGTGAGGGAGGGGTTTAGGACTCCCTGCACAGGCTCTCCTTGGAGACCCATATCGCACTCTGATCCGGAGGGACAGCCACCCTGCTGTGTGATTGACAGCCAGGCTGTGTGAATGGGGGAAAACTGCATAAAAAGCAGGTCTCTGGGTCTGGAAAGGCAGCGTCGCCACTGGAACGAAAGAACCGATGAGTAGCTGACAGAAGAGGACCCCTACAACGACTGAACCACCCGGTGAAGCCCTGCTGCAGGTCCGAATCTTCAGACTCCGACGACAGAGAAGATCTACCAGGAATCTTCTTCCCCATAGCTGGTGGGACCAACCAGTTTACCCAAACTGCAAAGCAGGAGTCCCTCCTCTGGTCGAATTTGCTGTACAGAGCTACAGTGAACCGGATAGCCAGGAAGGTCGGACCCTGCTTGGGTTTTAAGGAGCACAACTTTTATTTGTTGCTTTGCTCTGCTGCTGGTTTCTTCCCTGGGCAGTGCAGGACCCTCCAGTCTTCCTACTTCATGTCAGTCCGACAGCCGCTTCAGGAACCGTGAGCCTGCAGGACCTGCCAGGAACGTCAGCCTCAGCTACAGCTTCTTCTCGATTTAAAGGTACTGTGCAAATCCGGTTGTTCGTTTCGTCCAGCCGCGGTGAAGGTGTGTGAAAACCTTCGCCAATCCGAGGGCTTGTCATTCTCTACTCTTTAAACAAAATTTTCTGCTGACCAACTTTGTCCAGAACTCTTGGCAAAGACTTAACCGCGAACTACCCTGAACCGTGAGATCTTGAGCAAAATACTTTTGTCCTATTGACTTTGGACCTAAGCCTTTTTGATTTGATTCCATCACTGTAGTTCCTCTTTCTAAATTGCCCTGCTTACTTACCTGTTGGTGTTATTCAATCTTAGTCTAATTTTGGTCTTTCCCTCCCTTTTAAATTGCTGGAGTGCCATTTTGCTCACACTTCCTTTTGAGCCTAACTTGTCCAGAATCTGTTGGGTTTTGTGTAGTGTATTAAGAGTCTGATTTTTCAACTGCTTTACTTTAGTGAATTGTTTTACAACTGATGTGTAAATAAATGTATATTCTTTTACTCAGAAACCTTGAGTCAGTGTTTGTTTGAATCATAGTAATTGCTGTCCTTTGTGTAACTATTGATACTGCTCACTTACTCTTGAGATAAGTCTGGCTGCTCAGCCATCACTACCACTTTACTGTGTAGTACAGGCTTGTACCAAAGGTGAATTTGTACTGTCACTTGTAGTCCTAATTGTGTGTGGTGTTCCCAAAGGGTACTGCATATAATTCTGCCTAACAGTTAGCAAAGAAAAAGAAACTAAATAAATGGAAAAAGAAAAGTAAAGCGAAAAATCGAATACAGAAACTTACAATAATAAACACCATTTCATTTTCATGGCTTACTATCATTGGTAGAAAAGTATGCAATTCATAACAATAAAACAGGTTTTCCTATAAATCATCCCTATCACTTAAAGGGCACAAAACATAGAATCTGTGCGCGGTGCTTGCACTCCTCCTGCGCTAGAGAGGGAGCCTGCACCACGCGTGTGCCAGCCAGGACGCAAAGCAGCATCTGCGCGCCACGAGTATTCATGGATTTCCCGAGCCATTACCAGCTGTGGCGCAGTGAACATCCAGCAATGCCAGTTACGCCCCCAACATCGCCCCTTGTGCCAGCCAAATCATGTGAAAAGTGCCTAGCGTAACCCTGTGAAATCACATAACCTGCTTGCGACAGGCAATTTGTGTGAAAAGGGCCTCGCGTACCCCCGTGATCTAACGAACCCGCCAGCCAAATCGCGTGAAAAGTGCCTAGCGTAAACCCCGCAAAATCGCGTACCCCGATTGCGCCAGCCAAATTGAGTGAAAAAGGGCTTGCGTACCCCCGTGAACTTGCGTACACCGCTCGTGCAAGCCAAATTGCGTGAAAAGGGCCACGTGTGCTGCCACCAGCTGTGAACACACCCCGCAGTCAGCTCACACCACAAGGGACCCCCCCAACACGCGTGACCATTCCCCGCAGTCAGTCCACACCACAAGGGACCACCCCAACACCCGTGACCATACCCCGAAGCCAGCCCACACCACAAGGGACCCCCATCACCCATAACCATACCCCGCAGGCAGCCCACACCACAAGGAACCCCCACCAACACCTGTACCATACCCCGCAGGCAGCCCACATGGTACCATACCCCGCATGCAGCCCACACCACAAGGGCACCACCATCACCCGTAACCATACCCCACAGGCAGCCCATACCACAAGGGAACCCTCCCAACACCTGTGACCATACCTCGCAGCCTGCCCACACCAGAAGGGACCCCCCCATCACCCATAACCATACCCCGTAGGCAGTCCACAGCACAAGGGATCCCCCAACACCTGTGACCATACCCTGCAGGCAGCCCACATGGTACCATACCCCTCATGCAGCCCACACCACAAGGGGACCCCCATCACCCGTAACCATACCCTGCAGGCAGCCCACACCACAAGGGACCCCCCAACACCCGTGACCATACCCTGCAGTCAGCCCACATGGTACCATACCCCGCAGGCAGCCCACACCACAAGGCACGCCCCATTGCCCGTAACCATACCCCGCAGGCAGCACTCATGGTACCATACCCCGCAGGAGGCCACACCACAAGAGACACCCCATCACCCATAACCATACCCTGCAGGCAGCCCACATCGCAAGGGACCCCTCCAACACCCGGGACCATAACCCGCAGGCAGCCCACATGGTACCAAACCCCGCATGCAGTCCACACCACAAGGGAACCCCAACACCCGTGACCATACCCCGCAGGCAGCCCACATGGTACCACACCCCGCAGCCAGCCCACACCACAAGGCACCCCCCCAACACCCGTGACCATACCCCACAGGCAGCCCACATGGTACCATACACCACAGGCAGGCCCCGACTCATGTCCCCCCCAACCCTGACTCATGTCCCCCACCCCCATCATTGACAGAAACCTGCAGGCAGGCCCTGACTCATGTCCCCCCAACCCCGCAGTGACAGCAACCTGCAGGCAGGCCCCAACTCATGTCCCCCCACACCCAGCATTGACGGCAACCTGCAGGCAGGCCCCAAATCATGTCTCCCCAGCAGTGATGGCAACCTGCAGGCAGGCCTCGACTCATACCCCCCACCCTGACTCATGTCCCCCCATCCCCAGCAGTGACGGCAACCAGCAGGCAGGCCCTGACTCATGTTCCCCCACCCCCAGTATTGACGGCAACCTGCAGACAGGCCCTGTGTTAGGCATAATCCTGTGCAGTTCCCTTAGGAAGCACTGCAAGAAGATTAATACTACAGGTGCTGGCAGTAAACCCACTTGGTAGCAGTCTGTACCACCCAGATTTACCTGGTAGCTGTGACTGAGCAGTCAGACTTCCCTCAAGAAGAGTTAGGCAGTATATAGAGTATACACAATAGGGCAAACAGTACAGCAGAACAAGCAAACACTGACCAGAGCTTTGGTATTAAAAGTATAGAATTATTTATTTAAAAACACACTTGGTAAAATACACTGGCACTAATGTGTCAAGCAAGTTAAAAACACAGTCACTAGAAGTATATAAACCTCCCTAATTAAATTATTCGACAAGTCTAAGTTGAAACACCACTTATTTGTAAAACAGAGGTGAGCGCGTAACATTAGATGGCACTCCAATAATTCAGTTAAAAAGGGAGAGAAAAGGCAGGGGTTGGAAATATCACAATACCAACACTTTTAAGTAACCACAGCAAGTCAAGAAAGGCAAGGTCTACTGTAGAGCAAAAAGTTCATAGGCCAGGCCCCCTCTTGGAGAGAGCAAGGTGGAATGTGCCCAAGATCACACAGTGGAAATACACTCAAAGTCTTTGCAGAAAAGTCAAAAAGGGTTGAGAAAGCTTAGAAAGATAAAGCTTAGCAGGTCTGGGGCCAACCCAATATAGAGGTCAAAGATTTACGGGACACTTTGAGCACTCTGTAGAAAGGGAGGCCAGGCGGACACAGTAACTTAAACGGGAAGGAAGCTCCAGCGGGGGCATTTATTCCTGGCAGTGGTTGCAGTTCATTGTTCCATCCAGGGGAAGAGAAGATCTCGACGTGGAGGAAGTTTGGAGTCGTTGCACTGCCCAGGGATGAAACCAGCCGCAGAGTTCCCGATTAAAAGGAGCGGTCCTGTTCTTCGCGGTAAAAAGTGGAAAGCTTGGCTATCTGGCCGCCGGGGTGCTTGGCACGGGTGATTCGACCAAGGATCACTTCAGGAAGTGAAAAGAGGTGAGCTGGATGGTCCTACCAGCTCCAAGGGAGAAGACTCTTCAGCAGAAGATCTTCCCAGTTGTTGGAGAAGTGGAGAATTCGTTGCAGCAGGGCTTCACCGGCTGTGTCGTCGGGTTGCAGGTGGCTCAGCTTCGTCCTCGTCGGGTTCTTAGGTCCAGTGGCGACTTCCGAAGATCCAGTCCCAAAAGCCCTGCTTTTATGCAGTAAACCTCCATTCAAACAGCCTAGCTGCCAATCACTTATGCTAAGTGGTGAGCCGGCCGGCTCACCACTGGGCCAATCAGAGAAGAGTGCGACTTGGGTTGCCTAGGCAACGCAGCCCAGGGTGCCTATTCCCCCCTCCACCCCTCCTATGGAACCCAGACAGAGTGGCACCACTTGGAGGGCTTCTGTGGAGAAGCCCGCCAAAATAGTGGAACAAAGGGCTCGACTTGGGTCCAAGTCACAGAGACGAACACAAACGCCATTTTAGAACCGAGTTCTGGCAAAAAATCCTACTCAGTGAATTTATATTAAATAAATAAACTGCCGGTATCTTTAACATTGCACCAAAAAGTGGTGTGTTTAAAATCAATGGGAAAATTCCATAGAGAAATATTCAGGTGGAATATTTCGCATGGTAACCACTGCCACCAGCCAGAAACTCGTCAAGGGTGGACAGGACAGTGCCCCCCTTGGAATCAGACCCAGAGGCAATCAAATTACCCCTACCAGTACTTCCACAATATGATGGTTTGTACTGGTTCTGTTCACAATTTTGCATTAGTAAAGCCAATGGTGACTTTACATGCCCTGGGAGACTGTAGTCAGTCCCAGGGTATGTAGTCTATGTTTGGGGGTTACTATGACACCCCTGTGTTACTGCACGTAGGGTGCTGTGTAACACACACAAAAACCAATGATAGCCTATGGAGAAAAATACCCCATAGCCCATAAGCACACAAAAAGTCAAAGGATATCCTCAAATCATGTCTAAGAGTGGGAGGAAAAGAGTCTCACTCTTAGCAGGAGAAAAAAACAAACCCTAAAAATCCAGCAAAGCTGCTGGGGGACTCACTAGGTTGGGGAAATTAGCCTTAACAGAGAATTCTCCCTAACACTCGCCCCCCCCCACAACCCCCAGACTAAGGCACAGGAGGATTGAATCCACTCCTGGATGAATCTCATACCTCTAGTCGGTTATAAACATCCTAGAGAGACCATCAGCATTTTGGTGGTGACATCCTGACCTGTGTTCAATGGAAAAGTCCAAGGTTTTCCTTTGTAAGCTATATGACCTACAAACCCTTTGAGGAACATCTTCCTTGTTAAATTTATAGGGGATCTGGTTGACCAGTCCCTCAGAAGTTGGTACAACTTCTGAACCTGTTTTAGGCTTTTTCAAGGGGTCAGTGTAAAGGATTCCCTTAGATCTAGAGGGGCCTCCAGAGTTCCTCACCACCTCTCTGTTGGGAGAAGGTTGGGTTTTAGGCCTCTTGGCTGGAGGGGATGGAGATAAGCAAGGTACATGCTTCTCCTTCCTCTTAGATCTACCCTTACCTACTTTAGGAGTTTCCCTCCCAATACTAGGATTTGAGTTGGAGTCTTCAGTAGAAGGTCCAACAGTCGGAAGGTTTTTGGCCTTAGACTTCTCTTTTCTGGTTTTCCACCAGCACTGAGAACTACCAGTTCTCTTAGGCCTAGGTAGGGGTCCAGTTGGTCTATCCACCTCTTCCTCAGAAGCAGGGGGAGTCAAAGACTCTAAAACTGGGGGAACAATGATGGAGCTTGGTTTAGGCTCCCATTTCCCTAACATACTAGCCTGAAATGTGCCTGGGTCAGAGGTCAACTTACTAACACCAGGGCTTGTTGTGGGGTTCTCAGTAGAGGTTCCCACAGGCTTAGAGTGGTCCCTTAAGGTGGCCTCTCTAGCCAATTTGGTTAGGTTCTGTGTCTCCACACTGGGAGGCCTGGGGGTACTGGATACTACTCCTAGAGTTTTTAGATCATTCCCCAACAGGACTCTCCCAGGCACCTCAGTCTGAACACTGACAGGAATCATCACGGTCATGTTGTTACACTGTATGAGGGCTGGTAGAATAGGAACCGGTTTATAGTGATAATACCGAAAACCAAAATCTCGAAAACAAAAATCTCGAATCCAAAATCTCGAGAAAAAAAAATCTCAAATTTTTTTTAATACGTTTTTATTTCGAAATGGGGGGGTTCCCCCCAACCCCCCTTTTTTCTTTTTTTTTCATTTTACCCTTTTTTTATACTTACCTGAACCCACAAATACATATAAATAAATAAATAAATAATTCAAGATTTTTTTTTTCAAGATTTTGGATTCGAGATTTTTGCAGTTCGAGATTTTATTTTCGGTATTTTGACCGACCACCATAGGAACCATTTGGACAGGGCCTCCAGACATCTTAGTGGGACCTTTGGGTGCCTTAGCAACATCCTAAGGTCTGAAAAAGCTTTCATCCAATACTGTTCTGCTGGCCCCAGAGTCTCGCCTGGCAGGAGCATCCTGGCCATTGACAAGAACACTGTCCATGTAATAAACTTTAGAGTTTTCTGGTATGGAGTCATACACACTCCTATTCTGATTACTAACCAGACCCATGGACCCTAATGATACACTTGCTTGAAGACCCAAGGGTTCTTCACCAAAGACTTCAAAGTGAGCACTAGCCATGTGTACTTCCTCCTCAGGAGTGAAGGCTAAGGAGACTGTGCTGATCCCTGCAGGTTTACCCTTGCACCTGGGATCTCCTTTGATATGGTCAGTGGCCCCACATACATAGCATGTTCCAAATGCTCTCTGGAAGGGTGGCTTGTTCTGACCTCCTTCTGGTTTGGGCCCAGAAGATACAATAGCTTGATGGGGTTTCCCTGGTGGCTTACCCTGGTTATTTTGTTGTTTGTGGCCCTCTTTGGTATGGGAGGTATTAGAATTCTCTGGATTCACTTTTGGTGGCTGCCTTCCCTCATCCTTGTTCTGAGTGACCCCAGAATCCTTGTGAGTAGCCCTGTTGGCAACCCACAAGTCAGCAGCCTTAGCTAGCTTCCTGGAATCTAATTCCTTTGAATCAGCTAAGTGCTGTCTGAGCTCAGGAGAGCAGGCATCATAAATTGACTCCAACATAAAAAGATTTCTCATTCCCTCATAAGTGTTCACCCTGGAACCCTTAATCCATCCCTCTAAGTTTTTCAAACACTCATTCACCCAGGTAGCCCAAGGGGTACCATCATTCTTTTTGAGGGTCCTAAACCTCTTAAGGTACTGGGAAGGGGTCTTCCCAAATCTAGCTATCAGAGCTAGTTTCACACATTCATAGTCCATCCTATCCACCTCCCCCAATTCCATTACCACATCAGATGCAACAGAGGGGAGCCTAGAGAACAACCAAGGAAGCAACTGATTCCCTGTGATGTCCTGGAGCCCATGATTATACTCAAACATAGCAAGCCAATCCAATACATCCAACTTAGGTTCATACATGCCCACAATCTCTTTAGGCATCCAGGGTCTTTTGGGACTGGAACTCCTAGAGGATTCAGGGAGAGAAGTAGTTTCAACAGACAATTTCTTCATCTCTAGCTCATGTTTGAGCTCCATTTCTCTGAGCCTTAGTTCTTGGTGTCTTTGTTCTGTTTGAGCATTTCGTTTTTTAAACTCTAATTCAAGCTTCATTTTTTCTAGTTCTAGACATTGAGGACTTAGTGTGGGACCTGGCAAAGGTCGAGTAGGTACAGCAGGTAGAGCAGACAGAGGCCCTGGGAGCAGTGGCGTAACACAAAATGTGGGGGCCCCCCTGCGAGCCATGCTGAGGGGGCCCCCAACTCGGCAACAAATCACAGGTCGCGCCACACTCTGGGCCGGCCTAGATTGTCACGCTTGCGCAATACGCATGACCGTGCTGCTGAAGGGGTATGCCGCACAATGCACTAGGAAAAAGATATAAATATGTGTTTTAATGCAATATACAGCACACTTTCTGAGATAAATTGGCTATAAAGCCAGAGTGTTTGCAATTGTTTTGTAGGGTAACACAATCCAATACATGCAAGTCACCAACAGTGCACAGGAACATTAATGCTTTGCTATTAAGAATGCCATGCCACAATGAAAACATGTCCAACTGGCTGCACAATATAGACCAGTGTAAACACGTAATAACATTATAGTAAAGCATGCCAGGCCACATTTAGACATACCTAGACTGGTTACAGCAAAATGCCAGTCAAAGCAATAACACTCATCAAGAAGAGAGCACACATTAAAGCATGTGTCTCCGCGGCCTCGAACAACACGGCCAAACTCTTTAAAATCTGCAAGGAACTGGTCAATCCTGTTGTGGTCTATACCTTTCCTGTTCCCTCCCAGGCCCTCTGTACAGCTCTGGCCTCTCATTTCTCTGCTAAATCTCAGGACATCCTGTCCTCTATGTCCTCTTCCTCTCTCGGCCACTTTTGGCCATCTCTACCTCTCCTCCTCCTTTTTCCTCTTTCGCTCTGACAACACCTGACGAGGTTTCTAGACAAGTCCGATCTATGAAAGTGTCATCCAAACAGGTGCTCCGCTGCTCCTCCAGAACCATCAAAGCCCATATTGACACCCTCGCTCCAGCCTTGGACGATTTCTGCAATCACTCTTTCGCCACTGCAACGTTCCCCTCTCCCTTTAAGCACTCCCTTGTGCACCCACTCCTCAAGAAGCCGTCTGCTGATCCTACCTGCCCGGAAAACTATCGCTCAATCTCCATCACCCCTTTCCTGAGCAAACTCTTGGAAAATCTTGCCATCTCCCAGCTTACTCTCCACACTGAATCTGTTGGTTGTCTCCATGACCATCAGTCTGGCTTCAGAGCTGCCAGAGGCATGGAAACAGCTCTCCTTAACAACCGTGCTGCTCTCTAACCTTGATTCCAGCATTCCTTCTGTTCTCATCCTTCATCTTTCCTCTGCTTTCGACAGGGTCAACGTCACCATCCTGAACAATCGACTCTGTGAGAACCTGGGCATCACGGATCAGACCCTAGAGTGACCGACCTCGTTCCACTTGGACCGCCACTCTGCTCCCAGGTCCATCATGGTCCCATTCTCTCTGCCACCTCTCTCTACCTGTGGCATTCCCCAGGGCTCTATCCTCTCACCTTGGTTTTTAAACCTCTACTTGGCCATTTTGGCCTCCCTGATCTCTACCTTCTCCTCTGACTTTCAGTGTTATGCGAATGACTCAGCTTTCCTTCAGGCTCCTCTCAGCCTCCTCTGCTCTCTTGCTCATTCCTGACTGTCTACCACAATTCAGGATTGGTGCGCCTCCAACGATCTCTGCCTTAATGCCAGTAAGACAGAGATCCTTCTCATTGGGACCCTTGCCTCTGTGTTTCCTCTCTCACTATAGCAGACCACTTTGGGCCCTCTTCCTTTGCCTTCCTGCGAGGCAAAAAACCTTGGTGTCATCTTAAACGTCACATTCTCTTTCTCTCCTCACATCCAGAGCCCACACTAAATCCAATGCTCTCTTCCAAAATACCTTCTTTCGCTAGCCCTTCACTCAGCTACCTCTGGAATGGCCTCCCTGCCCCTCTCAAACTTGAGCCGGACAACCTGAAATTTCGGAAGCAGCTCAAAACTTTCCTCTTCTCCGCTGCTTTCGCTCTCTCTCCCCCCTGCTGACCTATCTGACCTACCTATCTGCTGTACCCACTGGCTGCTTAGCTACCCTCAGAGTCCCTCTGAGTCCAGGCTCTTTCTTGATTGGTCACCCTTGCACTGCCTCCGGGCCTACCATGCACTTAGGGGCTGTAACTGTAACCCTGCAGTCCCTTGTTCTACTTGCACAACCAATAGCCGCTCTGCCCTGGCTGCACTTACTCAGAGCATTGCTGCCCTGTTTTCCCCTCCCCTCTCACATGCACTCCCCCCTCCCTTTCCCCTTGCACTTCTCGTTCTCGCAATGACACAAGGCCTAGTGAGATTGTTTGTCTTGTCCTCCCTCTATCATCCCTCCCTTGTGTACACTTGTGTACAGGCGCGTTATAAATGACTTGTATCGTATCATATCATATCATTTTATCACAGATGCCCAGAAATATATACAATGCCACAGTAAGAAATGGCTAGGCTGGCAGCACCCAAATGCCAATCTAGCCAGGTAATTAAAGTTAGCAGGACTGCTTTATCAGAAATGTCCAGTTAAAAGAAAGTCATACCAAACTCAGGAATGACTAGACTGGCTGCACCAAAATACCTCTCTAGCCACTAATACCCCATATCATGCCTGCTTAGCCTGGACATGGACAACCATTATGATTTATCACACAATCCCGCCTCCCACTCATCCCCTCTCCCTCCCTCCCACCCACCCACTACCCCAACCTCCACAATCAGCTCCTTGGCCCAGAATTACCTCTGCGTCCCTCTTCCTTGTCCCAGAGCTTACGTATGAGGCTCCTTGTCTGGGATGAGGAACAGTGGGACTAGGAGTGATGAAGATTACAGGTAGCTAAATCAGGCATTACCTCCATGTACCTCTACCTCTTCCCAGTACTTGTGTATGAGGCAGAGTGCCTCACACACATGTACTGCCTCATACATAAGTACTGGGACGAGGAAGAATAGGGCTAGGAGTAAGCAAGGCATTAAACACAAGTAGTAGCGCAAAACCATTGAGTTGACTGGGCTTCAGCACTACTCCCCTGACATTTTGGGCTATATTGACTCAACCTGGCTAACCTTTAGAGCAGTTGCCGGACCGAACAGGAGACAGATGTTAAACGGCCCCTGGTTTTTGCTGTTAACAAGAACCCAGCAATTACCAACATAAAGCCTTTCACTGTTAGTACCTGGATTCAAATGCCACATTGTTTAGGCAATTGAAATCGTGATGTGGGTTTAGTACGTGCATGCCAGGGGAGTGATTGGAAGGGTAGAGAGGGAACAGGAGACTTAAAAGAGAGAGTTAACTGCTTATAACATTGAATCTGCACTAGAATAGTCTCATTAAAATGCGTAAATAATTTGGATGCGCCCACACAAATAAGTTTCCCACTCCCCACTGCATGTGAAGTTAGCGCCTCTCCCAACATTTGAAGGGTTAGCCCCCCCGAAATTAAGGTTTTGTTGTGCCCCTGTACACAAGCACACACACCATTCACCATATACACACCCAGTCATCCATACATTTAAGTGTGCGCCCTTTCACCATACACTCACAGAGGCAGCCACCTATACATTTAAGTGTGCACCCTTTCACCATACACACAAAGGCAGCCAGCTATACATTTGAGTGTGCACCCTTTCACCATAGACTCACACATGCACACGTCATGGCGTTGAGGGGAGGCCTATTACTTCAAAAAGAAATTGGGGCTCATTACGGGTCCATCGGTAACCGTGCTGGTGCTACCGGCGGGTTGCCACCGGACCCGTAAAAAATGACTAGCGTCTGACTTCCCGGTGCCACCATGCTATTTCAAATCCGGCAGCTGGGAAATCAGGTGCCAGTAAATTCGTTAATCCCCAGACTCCACGGGAATGGGGACACGGAAGCACCTGCACCATTGTTAACGGTGCTGGTGCTTCCGTGACAGGTCTGCCTACCGTGGCTGCTGTGCCTGGCAGGGTCAGACCTGTCAGGCACGGCAGCCCCACCAGGCAGACCTGTAATATGCCGGTCCGGAAACAACAGTGCCTGTAAGCTTACCAGCACCGTTGTTTCCGGACCTGCATGGTCAGAATGAACCCCATTGTTTCTTTTTTAAGTCACTATAACTTCATTAAGAAATTATTTCAGTTAAGGACCGATCCATAACCAAAATAATTTCTTTATGATGGCTGAGTGACTTCAAAAACAAACCATTTCTTTTTGAAGGCATAGGGCTCCCCCCCCCCCCCACCCAATGACATGGAGATCTCCAGCCTAGGGTCTTCCATGTCATGGGGTAGGGGGGCCCTCAGACTTCAAAAAGAAAGTTTCTTTTTGTAGTCGCTCTGCCTTCATAAAGAAATGATTTCTGTTACAGAAATGTTCTTTATGAATGCAGAGTGAATTTCAAAAGAAACTTTTTTTTGTTAGAAAAAAATATTTTAATTTTTAATTATTTTTTTTAACTGGGGCCCCCTCCCAGGACATGTGCTAGCGGGGCCCCCCACACCGCGGGGGCCCTTGTTACGCCAGTGCCTGGGAGGACAGTCACAGCAGCCTCACCCTCCTCTTCTGGCTCTTCCTCAAGATCATCAATACTTTGATCAATATCAATATCATTACTGTTTTCTACATTTGCTGGGCCAGTAGGTCCCTCTGAACCACTACCCAGGCTTTGGTTTGCTAACAGTCTTTCTATCAGCTCCATTTTCTTGCCTTTAGTTAGGAGACCTTGATGCTTACAGAGAACTCTTAAACAATCAGCAGTTTTTGTAGCAAGGGACTCCTGGCTATAACTTTCCATAGTTGACAGGTTTAGAAAAAAAACTTTTTAGTGCTAAGCTTTGTGGTTAGTTGCTCTAAGATACTTATAGGCACACTAAAATGTATACTCAATACAGATCCCACAGCTGTACCCCAGTGTTAGGCAGAATCCTGTGCAGTTCCCTCTGGGACCACTGCAAGAAGATTAAGACTACAGGTGCTGGCAGTAAACCCACTTGGTAGCAGTCTGTACCACCCAGATTTACCTGGTAGCTGTGGCTGAGCAGTCAGACATCCCTCAAGAAGAGTTAGGCAGTATATAGAGTATACACAATAGGGCAAACAGTACAGCAGAACAAGCAAACACTGACCAGAGCTTTGGTATTAAAAGTATAGAATTATTTATTTAAAAACACACTTGGTAAAATACACTGGCACTAACATGTCACGCAAGTTAAAAACACAGTCACTATAAGTATATAAACCTCCATAATTAAATTATTCGACAAGTCTAAGTTGAAACACCACTTATTTGTAAAACAGAGGTGAGCGTGTAACATTAGATGGCACTCCAATAATTCAGTTAAAAAGGGAGAGAAAAGGCAGGTGTTGGAAATATCACAATACCAACACTTTTAAGTAACCACAGCAAGTCAAGAAAGGCAGGGTCTACTGTAGAGCAAAACGTTCATAGGCCAGGCCCCCTCTTTGAAAGAGCAAGGCGGAATGTGCCCAAGATCACACAGTGGAAAAGCACTCAAAGTCTTTGCAGAAAAGTCAAAAAGGGTTGAGAAAGCTTAGAAAGATAAAGCTTAGCAGGTCTGGGGCCAACCCAATATAGAGGTCAAAGATTTACGGGACACTTTGAGCACTCTGTAGAAAGGGAGGCCAGGCGGACACAGTACCTTAAACGGGAAAGAAGCTCCAGCGGGGGCAGTTATTCCTGGCAGTGGTTGCAGTTCATTGTTCCATCCAGGGGAAGAGAAGATCTCGACGTGGAGGAAGTTTGGAGTCGTTGCACTGCCCAGGGATGAAACCAGCCGCAGAGTTCCCGATTAAAAGGAGCGGTCCTGTTCTTCACGGTAAAAAGTGGAAAGCTTGGCTATCCGGCCGCCAGGGTGCTTGGCATGGGTGATTCGACCAAGGATCACTTCAGGAAGTGAAAAGAGGTGAGCTGGATGGTCCTACCAGCTCAAAGGGAGAAGACTCTTCAGCAGAAGATCTTCCCAGTCGTTGGAGAAGTGGAGAGTTCGTTGCAGCAGGGCTTCACCGGTGGTGTCATCGGGTTGCAGGTGGCTCAGCTTCATCCTCATTGGGTTCTTAGGTCCAATGGCGACTTCTGAAGATCCAGTCCCAAAAGCCCTGCTTTTATGCCGAAAACCCCCATTCAAACAGCCTAGCTGTCAATCACTCATGCTAAGTGGTGAGCCGGCCGGCTCACCACTGGGCCAATCAGAGAAGAGTGCGACTTGGGTTGCCAAGGCAACGCAGCCCAGGGTGCCTATTCCCCCCCTCCACCCCTCCTATGGAACCCAGACAGAGTGGCACCACTTGGAGGGCTTCTGTGGAGAAGCCTGCCAAAATAGTGGAACAAAGGGCTCGACTTGGGTCCAAGTCACAGAGATGAACACAAACGCCATTTTAGAACCAAGTTCTGGCAAAAAATCCCACTCGGTGAATTTATATTAAATAAATAAACCAGCGGTATCTTTAACATTGCACCAAAAAGTGGTGCGTTTAAAATCAATGGGAAAATCCCATAGAGAAATATTCCGGTGGAATATTTCGCGTGGTAACCACTGCCACCAGCCAGAAACTCGTCAAGGTGGGACAGGACAGTGCCCCCCTTGGAAACAGACCCAGAGGCAATCAAATTACCCCTACCAGTACTTCCACAATATGATGGTTTGTACTGGTTCTGTTCACAATTTTGGACTAGTAAAGCCAATGGTGACTTTACATGCCCTGGGAGACAGTAGTCAGTCCCAGGGTATGGAGTCTATGTTTGGGGGTCACTATGACACCCTTGTGTTACTGCACGGAGGGTGCTGTGTAACACACACACAAAAACCAATGATAGCCTATGGAGAAAAATACCCCATAGCCCATAAGCACACAAAAAGTCAAAGGATATCCTCAAATCATGTCTAAGAGTGGGAGGAAAAGAGGCTCACTCTTAGCAGGAGAAAAAAAACAAACCCCAAAAATCCAGCAAAGCTGCTGGGGGACTCACTAGGTTGGGGAAATTAGCCTTAACAGAGAATTCTCCCTAACACCCTGAATCATGTCCCCCCACCCCAACTCATGTCTCCCCACCCCCAGCATTGACGGCAACCTTCAGGCAGGCCCTGACTCATGTCCCCCAACCCAAAAATAATGGGATGATAAAAAAGTGTAAACACAAAAAAGTGGTCCATATCCAAGGAATGTTGTCCAATAGCAACCAGAAATTTTTAAAAACATGGTGAAAAAAATGTAGAAAAAAAAACAAATGTCTTAAACTATGTACAATGTTCCAAGGGTCCATGATCCCAAAAAAGACATACACACTAAAAAACCCTAAGAATAAATAACAATTTACAAAATGTGGAGCAAAGTCCATGGACTCAAAATCATAAAAAAAGAAAGGAAACCTACCACTAAATAACTATTTACAAAGGCAGCGGGCTAGTCCTATGACTCACCATTTCCCCACGGAGTTCCGGCCTGGGCATCATCGAACTCTGCATCAATATCCCGGAGGTGGGCCTGTTCTCCCTCCTCGAGGGCCAGCAGGGACTCCCTAGTGCTCCTCACAAACTCCCTGCGAGTCTCCTCGACGTACTCTGCCCACCTCTCTGCCCAATGCAGGGTGTTCTCTGCCCTGGCCATGGTGAGTCATGCCCCCTGTGCCCGCTGCCGCTCTGCACCTATCTGGAGGCCCATTCGCTGCAATACGGAAGACATCCTTGTGCCATGGTCCATGTCTCCCTCCTGCCCGATGGCCGATACCTGCCCCTCTGATGTTGATGGCCCGAGTCCTGTTGCCTCCTACATAGAGCCTGCTGCTGCCAATAAGCCCTGTGCCTGCGTC
The DNA here is from genome assembly GCF_040938575.1 of Ambystoma mexicanum. Classification (NCBI taxonomy): domain Eukaryota; kingdom Metazoa; phylum Chordata; class Amphibia; order Caudata; family Ambystomatidae; genus Ambystoma; species Ambystoma mexicanum. The sequence goes on along the minus strand of NC_090933.1, from coordinate 1,387,951,387 downwards.
TCGAGGACTGCCTCTGGGATAATGACAACCCCCGGGGAAGTCATGCACGTGCCCTGCTGCAAGGTGCCTGCACTACCTCCCTTGCCACTGGTCCGGTTGCTGGGGTGACCACCTCTGCAGATCCTCTGACTCCCGACTGTGGCAGGGATGTGGTCTCCACCAGACTGGCTGCCGTGTTTGGGACAGGTCCAAAAGGGTGCCCTGGTGGTATCAGGGCCGGAAGACGGCAGGGAGGACGACTGGCGCATAGTGGAGGAAGCGGAGGAGGGGGTCGTAGCAGTGGCCAGGACACATAGCAAAATTGCAACAATGAGCTGAGCCAGCAATTTCATGAGGGCCCAGACCTCTTTGTGATGATGTGCAAGCACCCGACAGGAAGCCTGCACATCATCACGAATGTCACCTGTGTGCCTCGCGAGACCGGGTAGCATGGTTCCACCCTGTCATGGATTCCCTCGTCCGCAGGTAGTGGAAGGTCAGTTGAAGTGGACACACCCGCTACCTGCGGATGGGTCAGGCCTGAGGCATGCCCGCCGGTGCAAACTGATGCAGACACAGGATCAGGGACAGGACTAGGCACAGGTCCCTCCACGGTGACCTGCACTGCCTCCTGCCCCGACCCTGGACTGCAACAGTTGCACCTACCTCATCACCCCCGCCAGGCCCCATGTGCTGGGCTGATGCGGCCTCTGCCTCGTTCACCACCAACCTGGATGACTCTGAACTGTCTTCCGCATCGAATTGCTCATGTGGGGGCTCACCTGTCCCTCCTGCTGCAGAGGAGCCCATGGTAGGCAGAATACTCTGCAGTACCCTTAGGGTGTAAGTGACTTCAATGCAGCACTCCAACTAAGGCAATGCCTAGTCTGGGATGCCCAATGGAAGCCCTTATTGATATATTTATATGTCACAGTTCTTTAAATCTGGATGATAAAACTTATATAACGCCCCTCTCTTTCAATCCCCCTGACCTCACTGAGCCAAGAAGTAGGTTTGTTTTGCAAATTAAAAGGTTTATGTGAAGAATTAAACAATATATATATCACACTTTTATGAACAAAATAATATCTGATAGCACACTTATGAATATAATAGTGATCAACAATGGGTAATATTACAATAGCACACTCTTTAATCACTTAGGAGTTGGTATAGAAAGGATAAGGTAGAAGAGAATATGTTGTATGGTTTCAAGGAAATGCAAGATGGGAAAGAATGCAACACAGAAATAAACTTGATATGATTTTAATCTAAAGATAATATAATCACTTTTTCCCCTGTGACTACTCAACCCCCCCCTCCATGCAATATGAAGGGATGGAAATGAGGGCACACAGGTTTCAGGAAGGCAATCAGTGCTGCAGTTCAATTCCAGTTCCCTCCAGCAAGCTTAGAGAAAACAGGTATGATTTTAAACAGGCAGGAATGCTTTTGAATGTGATTGCAGGGAATGTGAAAAATATGCTAAAATGATTTTAATTCACTAGTGGAAAGCAAGCGACAGCTATTTTGACAGAAAATGAAATTGAGCTAAATTGCAATTTGCAGCAATTTTTCTGCGTGCGTAAATCGCGATTACGGAGAAACTATAATGGAATGTCGTTGTGGGTTTGTTGGAAAGCTTAGAATCTTAGCTTTAAAATGTGGAGGTAGATTTTCAGAAATAAAGTCAAGATTACGCTTTACAGATTTGAAATCAACAGGATGGAGACCAGATTCTATAATGCAGTTCTGGACAGGTTGAAATGGATGGGATAAGATTACTTTAAACTAAGAGATTGGTTCTGCACAGTTCTAGACTAGATACTCACTCCTAGTTTTGGAATAGAATGGAATGGGCCCGTCAAAGATCTGGTCAAGGATTTGACTTCACTCGCCACCGGACAGGTCTCAGGCACTCCGGTCTATGTTCAGCACTGCACGGCGGTCTGCAGCCTCTTGGACGGGATCTGATGGGTTCCGGATATGGCTCTGCTTTCTCTGGATCTTGGTTCTAGCACAGGGTTCTTGGCCAGAAGCAAACAGCACAGCCCGGCTGCTGAGAATCAGGTTTGCAAAAGATTCTGAAGCCTGCTGAAAAGGCCTCTCTCTGCTTCAAAGTTCTAGAGTTTGGATTCTAAGTTCTGGTCTCTGGATCTAAATCTGGAGTCCGGAATCTCTGTCTGGATATTGTCTGGATCTGGTCTGACACAGTGCATCACAGGAACCGGTTGAAGAGTGGAAAGAGTGTGTCCTTGCCTGTCCTAAGCAGTCTCTTTTTATGTGTTTCCAAAGTGAGTGTGGAGGCTGATTCTACATGCCCAACCCCCTAAGGATTTGATAGGTTAGAGACTTTCCTGTCCCATGACTGGAGAAAAGAGTAGTGTGTCATCCTGTGTCATCAGGTGTCATGTTAGTGGCTTAAGGAAAGAACACGCCCCTTTGCTTTTACTTAGAAAATCAATTTTTCCCAAAAAACATATTTCCCAGATACACAAGTTGTTGAGAATACAGATACACGTCACAGATTAATCAAGGCATGTCTCTGTTCAAGTCTCATGTTCCTACATGCTTGGGTTCAGAAATGACAACTTATTTGCGCTTTTGGTGGGTTTGCCAAGATTGGTTCTGCACCAAATTTTACACAGACATACACACCCTCTCTGAGCATATTACTTTAAGTTTTTATGTTTCTAGCATAAACGCTGTATCTACAATATTAATAAATCCCGGGGTTTGGTTTCAGAACATCGCACAGCGTCCAGCTTAGTCTTGAACTGTGAGTGCATTTGTCATTTTAAGAATCTCAAAGTTTGACATTTCTGTCAGCTTGGTAAAATTTGTTATAAGCAATTTCATAAAACATACATTTGCTTTCAATTCAATACACACAATGGTTTGTCTCTGCCCCCAGAAGCTTGGCTCTGACTGTCAAGGATGGCACTCTATTAAGAGTGGCACAGGACACCCAGAAAGGGTTTGGGTGGTTGTGCCAAATAAAGTGGACAGATAAGAACACACACAGCGGAAAGGAAAGAGAACGAAGAGTAGGCAAGAGTAGCAAGGGAAAAGATACAGAATGAATACCCTCTTGGGGTGTATGCAGATATAGGAAAAGAGCATTCCACGAACCTTGGAAATACTCTAGCCTTCTGCACAGTGTAGGGGAGGGAAGGTCTAAAGGACCCCCCTTGCCTACATCCCACCTCAGGTGAGGGCCATGGCTCATTGGGCGTCCCCCCATACCGCCAGGGCCCAGGCGGAGGGGGCTCACCTACTGAAGACATTGCCCACACGTTGAATTCAGAAAGGCCTCAGAAACGAATTTTGTCTAGCAAAGATGGTGTGAGCTCTGCGCACTGCAGCGCAGCCCCCACCCTTGAAAAGTTTCAACTATCCCTGTTGCTGCAACACCCTGGTAGAACCGCTGTGAGCCTGTTCCCACGAACAAGGCGGACATGAGCTAGCACAAGATACTAACACTGTAACATTTCACCCTCCACAGCGTATCACTGCTCCCAGCTTGACCCGGCCTGTAGGCCTGAGTGATGAGAAAAAACTGTAAAACGATCATCAGGTGGCTGAAAGTCCCCAATATATTAATGTCAGGACCACTTGTAAAAATGTGCGCTTCTCCACAAACCCTCTGTTATTACGAAACCCTGCAAACTGCATAACCATGATATAATACATACCTCCATGGTCCTAAGCAATATAAGAGCCCACACCACTGCGGTAGGGTGCAAACAATGAAAGAGTGGTCAAGGGTTGTTTGCTATGTGTATCACTAAAAAACCGACACTCCATGGTCCTGTGCCATAACCAGACTAATGCTGCTAGAGTACAAGAGAAGATGAATGTAACAATACAAAGGGCTCGTGCGAGAATGCACGTGTCATGTGTGTATGTTTAAGACCCTTGTGTACCACTAATGTCACGTACAGTGGCGAGTAATTTTCTATGTACTCCACCCAACTCACGGCTACCTCACCGACTGTAATTGTATATACATATAACCAAATGCTGTAGTTGTTAAAACGTAGCGTATGAATAAGTTGCTCAGACTGGGTGTATTCAAAACACATGTAGTAAAAGTGAAATGTATGTTATCAAGCGATTTAAATAAGTGTTATAGAATGTTCAAACGTTTGTAGTATTTTCGCCTGTAAAGTCGGCAACACACGAGGAAAATACCTCTGAGACTATGTGCAAGGTCATTCCCCCTCCCACCCTACGAAGGCTACCCAGCAAGAAAGCAGAGGCCCGCGCCGCACTCCTCCACCTCCCCCGACCAGACTGGAGCCACTTCAAAGATTTGTAGCCCCCTCTGTAACTCCCAAGGCCACTGCCCGCCACCTGCGTTATTTACAACACGGCAGTAAACCTCTGCTTGAATACACAGATCCACCAGCGCCCCCTCGTAAACCCCACAGTCCCCCCGGATCATCTTAAGACTTATGACTCGGTGTAATCAAGACACCCAACACTGTGGTAATATACAGCGGCCCATTCAAAATAACTTCTAACAAGACAGAAAGACATGTACCGCCCGTCCCATGCCCCAAGACCCAGCCCCTCGACCTATGATACCGGTCAACAGGACACAGGTAATCATGCCCTGACAAACGACCACCAGACCCCTCACAAGGTGCATTCCTCCTGTGTTGCATTAACCTGTAGAATAACCTATTGAAAGATTTACTAAAGAGAATAATATTGCAATGACTGAATGACTGCGGTGTGCATGGCCTAGGGCAAACAAGTCAAGAAAGGCATTCATCTCTGCCACAGGCCACAGTGCCACAACAACACAGCCCGGATGAACTCAAGCCGACCTGCCAGGCCCAGCCCAACCCACGAGGCTGACCAGTGACGTCTTCCAGCCAAGACCAACCACACCGCAGCAGCACCTATAGTTAGTCGTCGCCACCCAATCCCATTGAACTTGTGCCCCCTATAGTATGTAGGTTTTGATGACGTTTTTTGTAAATATATACGCCTGTCTTTGCTATTGTCAGACAGAGCGCTCTCGGAGTTTGCAGAGTCCTTTGCATGCCCTATTTGATTGATAAACTCCCACTTAAGCTCACCCGCACTCTGTCTTGGCTTTATTCCCAACTTGGGAGAGTCTGTTACTTTCTCTCATTACGGGGAGGATCATGCTGATTGGGGACGCTTGCCTTCAGTGGTGACCCCGATAGCGTGATTTTTATTTCTTCCTAATCTATCATCACCGTCCCCTTTTGGCACGAGAATCTCCGGTCGAAAAGGGATACGCACGGTGCGCCGGCTCCGGGAGGCGGCCCGCCAACGGCGACCGGTACACTTAGAAGTGCGCACTCAACAGAGAGAGGGTACGGGATCCCGGTTGAAAAATCCCCTTTGAGTACCGCTCGCCGGAGCCGGGGCTGACTGTTGAGCAAACGGCAACACTGCCTGGACGGACCCAGTTTCGGAGACTATCGGTTCAAGACGGGCACGTGAGTACTGAGTGCGAGCGATCATAAAGGGAGTGGGAGAGGAAATTTTGGACAGAGAACGAGGACGGGTAGAAAGGGGGAGCACGGGGGTCTACTAAAGACCATTTTAAACTTTCTTTGCTTTTCTTTGCATATGGCCATTAGGATCAAAAGGTGTATAAGAGATAGAAGTGACGGGAACCTAGCTCCGCGAGGGGGTAGAAGGCGGCGCCGCATAGTGCTATATTGACTAGTGCTGGGAATATATGAAGAAGTGAATAATGAGATAAAGGTGTCTGGCAAAGGGAGACACTGAGAATATATTAGTGATTGCTATCTTTTCTATTCTTTTCTTTAGGGTTGGGGAAAAATAAGAGCAACAACAGTGCAAAGCTATAAGAGACAGAGTGGGGCACAAAGGAAGTTCTATTGTAAAGGCACAGATCATACTTAGATACGTTTATATGCGTATAGATATAACTGAATAAGACAGCTAGGGACAGCCGGCCAGGGAGGAAAGGGAGGGTGAATTGAATATCGGATAACGTATTGCATAAAAGTATGTGCGCATCATATGTGTTAAAAGATGTTGTGATGTCATGAGTGTGTAAGTGTGGTCATAAATATATAGCCCCTGAAGGGTCATGGTAAGTGTGGTCGATTAGAGCTCCATGAAGACAAAGATAGTATGGTAATGTGAGTGTGCTCCTTTTTTAGTTTCGGGATTGATGTTGTCAAAATCACAGACGATTTGCTCTTGTGTGTGCCCCCTAGCAAAGAGAAGAAGGCAAGAGAGGGCGCAGGGTTGCTTTTTATGGTACACAGAGAAGGGTAGAAGTATAAAAGTGGTCAGTACTACCTGAGAATTAGAAGACACATACCTGTATGGTGACGCGTCTTACAGTGTCATTTTTGTGAATACACACAGATACACAAATACTAGGAGGCACGGAACATGGGGGCAGAAACACCCCTATCGCATATTTGTAAAAATCTCCCTGGGTACGCGGAGCGGATTAAGAAATACCATGACCAATGGGTCACAGAGTTAAAGGGAGAGGGGTTGCCCCAGATATGGCCCGAGGGGGGCTCGTTTGACAAAAGCGTCCTGGATATGGTAGTCACGTGCATTTGTCTGAAATATAAGGGGAAACAATTGCATAATAGGAGGGAAATACTAGACCTCTGGAGGTTATTTGAAGAAATACCACCGCCCAAAGCCCCAGCATTGAACCCCGACCTACCATCCACCACTGACAATCCACTAATGATACCAAGAGATGGTAAGGTACCGCCAAATGCGGAGCCACAGGTGGAGGTAATAAGTTTGTACCCGATATTAAATAAACCTGTGCCCGCAGAAGGGTACAGCGACCCCACTTATGTGCCTCCCCCGACAGCGACTACGCCCCAACGACCAACGGCACCCCCGCCGTATGAGAACACAAGAGAGCGAGCCCAAACAAGTACACAAAGAGTGGATATAGAGAAATTGACAGATGATTTAGAATCAAGGCTCTCAATAGCCAAAGATGAGCTTTCAAGAATAAAAGACATATGCGAACGTACAGCACTTAATACAGCAAGATCAGGGCGCACGTCTAGAGCGCTGAGTGAGGGTAGAACAGTTGAAGACGGTTGGAAGAAAGGTGAAATACTGTTTAGGATTGAGGAAGAACCGACACGGATAATAGAAGTAGGAACACTAGAAGGGTGTGCTGGTGATGAAGAAAGGCCTACAGAGAACAGAGAAGAACTACTATGTGATATAAGGGGTGATCTGGAGGAGAGCGACAGGTTGAGTATGGCGATAGGAGGGGAAAGTGAAGGGTTAGATGGTGCATGTTCACTGGGAACAATGGACGATGAATGGACCGGACGGCTAAGAAATAGGGTGTGGAAGATGGCGTCATTGGGATCAGCAGCGGCCAAATTGGGTGCAGACACAACGATGAAAGGAAGGTTACAACTCCCATTGATACATAGAGGAGGGGGGAGGCCAAATTATATCCCATGGGCCCAGATGGATAAGGCAAATTTGTTAAAGCTATTGCCCCCGTTATCGGGAGGGGCAAGTAAGTGGATATATACGCCTTTGAGAAACACACTGCTGGGGTAGCCCTAGCAATAGGTGATGTGAAGAGCTTGCTTGTATCAGCAGTGGGGGACCAGGCCGATAGAGTGTGGGTAAAAGCCGGTTTTCCAGGAGTAACATTGGACTGTGACCGCCATGATGGGGCGTCCTTTAACACAGTACGTGCAAGGGTGTGGGATGCTCTGCGGGAAACGTTCCCAGATACGCCAGACCTACAGTCAGTAATGCAATGTACCATGAATGACGGGGAAGATGCTATGGATTACATTTTCCGTGTTCAAGAGATGTGGAGAGCGGAAACGGGCACGCCCTGGTATCAATCAACATCATTATTTTACTTCATTATTAAAAGAGGGCTCCCAAAAGAGGTGCAAAAGGCGCACGATAAGATAGCAGGCATTGAAGCGAAGGGGTGGCCGGAGATCCAGAGCATAATAGTGCACCACTGTAAGAGGATAAAAGAAAGGGAGAAGGAGGTGGCGCAGAAAAGATTGGCAGATGAAGCGAAACTAGTGCAGACAAAGTTGGTGAAGGTCGCGGCAGCAGTAGCAGCGCTCCCACACGGCAGGGAGGGGGATGAGGAGGAGGAGGGGCAGATCGCGATACAAGGAAGGATGGCAGCTAATTGGGCTGGAGCAGGGCAGCGACAGTGGAACGAGCAGGAGCAGAGTGGAGGTCCGATGTGGCAAGAGTGGGCCCCACGAGGGGGACGAGGTGGGTACAGGGGCCGAAGGGGTGGACAAGGGTACGGGGGAATGGGAGGAAATGGATGGCAGGGTCCCAGAGGTCCACAAGGGAGTTGCTGGAACTGTGGAAGATGGGGACATTACTCTAGGGAGTGCAGAAACAGACAAAACAACGGGTTCCAAGAGGCAGAACATTATGGTCATCCCCACCCAGGGAGCCCATATGGTCTCCCAATGGGACAACAACAACAGAGAAGCGCAGGTCAAGGGCACAATGAGCAACTGCAGGGGCATCAGTATAGAACACAGAACCACCCACAAAACAATGACACTATGCAGTACACGCCAGGTAACCCTTTCGCGACAACAGCAAACGGGGCCCCCGCACCAGCACCCTATAGTGGCGTGTCAGTGGTTCCAGGGAGCGTCTTCAATCAAGGGGGGGCAATGAGACATCCCGCATAGGACAGCCCACAGAGAACACTTGCGTGTCCAGTACTATCTACCACCTACAATGCATCAGAGGAACCATTGGTAGGAGCGCAGATAGGAGACAAGCAATTTATATTCATGGTGGATTCGGGAGCGGAGAAATCATGTATTAAAGAGGGCCGGTTCCCGTTATCTAACCGGAAGTTAGAGACGCAGGGGTTCTCTGGGGCTGTAATTGAAGTTCCTTACACAGAAGCATTGGATGTAACAGTGGGGGGTAAAACAGTAAAAACACCCCTACTGTATTATGAACACTCACCAATAAATCTGCTAGGGAGGGATCTCCTGAGTAAATTGAACATGACCATATCGTTCACAGAGAGAGGCATAGTGTGTTCAACACCCGGAATATGCCCATTGCGTGCAATGCTGGTAGTACAGGCCCACACAATCACACAGGAAATACGAGGTTTGCCAGAGAATGAGGAAATGTTCATTGAAGGGCTAAAGACATTGGCCCTCATAATCCCAGAGCTGAGGAGAATGGACTGGAGGATTCCAGCGGAGTTCCTCTTCCGCCCCATAGTGTGCCCTGACACAGCACCAGGGTCAGTGGTATCGTTAGACTTGCACGCTGTGCAGGTATCAGCAAAAAGAATTTCTGTGATTGGAATAGACATGGAAGGATGTGAGTGGCGTACAGTATTGTGTACAAATGCCAATATCGCCCTAAGAGAGTTATCAGATGAGGGTCTCTTCTCAGATGCAGAGGGGGATGGTGAAATTGTAATGGAAATAGCAATGCCCTGTGACATCATGATTCAAGCAAGGGAAATCCCCGTTCAACTAATGGCAGTGGTGGGAGCACCACCATCATTCTCGGATGATGACATGAGGCTGGTCCCAAATAATTTGTGGACAACTGGCCCCCATGACGTAGGGCTATTGCATGGAGTACAACCTGTAATAATAAAACTTAAACAAGGAGCAATTCTACCCTGAGTGAAACAATATCCGCTGTCCCGTGAAGCTGAAGAAGGGATAAAAGAGACAATAAATGCACTACTAGCACAAGGAATAATAGTGCCTTCAAACTCCCCATGTAACACATGTATTTACCCAATCAAAAAAGCAAAGGGAGGGTCTTGGAGAATGATACAGGATTTACGCCCCCTCAATGATGTAATTCAGAAAGAGTTCCCTTTGGTCCCGAACCCTGCATCCATATTATGCAGCATCCCAAAAACAGCATCACACTTCACAGTAGTTGACCTGAAAAATGCATTTTTCTCAATACCCCTGGCCGAAGAGAGTAGATACTTGACAGCATTTACACTAGGGGGAAAGAGATATGAACATTGCAGGTTACCACAAGGGTACTGTGAGAGCCCGAGCATATTCAACAGAATACTACATGAAGACTTGGGAAACTTAGCAGTTGAGAGTATAATAATTCAGTACGTGGACGATTTACTCGTCTGTGCACAGGACGAAGAGACATGCCGAAAAGATTCAATAACACTCCTGACTCTACTGGCCAATAAAGGTTACAAGGTAGACAAGGGGAAGCTGCAGTACTGTCTGACAGAGGTCTTATACTTGGGACAGCTAATATCAAAAGATGGAAAAAGAATAATACCCGACAGGGTAGAAGCAATAAGATCAGTAGGAGAACCCACAACAGTGAAAGACATGCAGAAATTCCTGGGAATGTGCAACTACTGCCGAGCATGGATATTAGATTACGCGGCATACACAAGGCCCTTACTACAAGCGCTCAAGGAAGCACAACAGGAGAACAAAAAAATAGAATGGTCAGAAGAAATGAGCGCCTCCTTTAATTCATTGAAAGAGTTAATATCAAGCGCCCCAGTACTCGCAAATCCAGATTATGAACGTGAGTTCTACCTGTTCTCACACTGTAAGGGAACACTCATGACAGCCGTACTGACACAGAAGACGTCCCTAGGACACAAGCCTTTGGCTTACTATAGTGGCACTTTGGATGCTGTGATGCAGGGACATTTCGCGTGCGAGCAATCACTCGCTGCAGCCGCATTCGCAATTGAAAAAAGTGCAACAATAGTAATGGGATGCCCTGTAACATTGTTTGTGGAACATTCATTATTTGCAATGCTTGAAAGGTCAAAGAGTACACTAACAACACAGCGGGCCACAGCCTATGAAATAATATTGTCCAGTGCCAATATACATGTGGTGAGATGTAAGACAGTGAACCCAGCGACATTTATCACAGAAGCATGCACGATAGAGGACATGCAGGAACACGACTGTGCAACGTACACAGGTGAAAGAGGGGAAGACCCAGTGGTGTGTGAGGATGCTCTGAGCGAAGGGGAAGTGTACTTCGTAGACGGGTCAGCATCAATCGACATGGACACAGGAGAGAAACATGTGGGTATGGCAGTGGTGAGGTTAGAAGACGGTGAGTATGAGACATTAGTACAATACCGCCTCCCATCACATTACTCCGCACAAGCAGCAGAATTGGTTGCACTTATAGAAGCACTACATGCAGCCAAGGGTTGTGCAGTGACAATATACACGGACTCAGCCTACATGACAACAACAGTACATGGGGGCCTAGCAAGATGGGGGAGGAGGGGGTTTCGACGAGCAGATGGAACACCAGTCCAACATGCAGAGTTGTTAAAAGAGCTAATAGAGGCCCTACAGGATCCCACAGCGGTAGCAATAGTGAAGTGCCAAGCACATACATCCAACACAGATGTTGTGTCTTTGGGAAACGCGGCAGCAGACGCCGCAGCCAAGGAAGCTTCCTACTTTCAGAAGTATGAAGCAGGCGAGTACGTGCTGCAGCACAAAACAAATGAAGAGCTCCCAGAAGGATACAATATGATGCCTATATCGCAAATACTAGACTTACAAGAGGGAGCTAGTGCAGATGAAAAATTGATGTGGGCAAAAAGAGGGTGCAGCAAGTCGGCGACAGATTTACTATGGCGACAAAATAACTCAGGAAAAGTGGTAATGCCAGTAAAGTTATTGGAAATCGCGTTTCAACAACTACACTTCCCTGCACACAATACGAAGCAGCACATTGCAGCAGAAATACAGGAAGAATGGTTCGTGCCCTGTCTCCAGGAGCACTTATCACGACTGACACTAGAATGCACAACATGTCAGATATACAATTCAGGAATGACACTACGTACGCTCAGGGGAACAATTCCAAAACCCATTGGGCCATTCAGAGAGCTCCATATTGATTACGCGGACATGGGGGAAAGGTGTAATGGGGCACGTTACATGATCGTGGTTGTATGCCCATTCTCAAGGTGGGTAGAAGCAGGCCCATGTGCGCGTCCCGATGCTAAAAGCGCTGCAAAGTTCCTAGTTAGGGAAGTGTTCCCGCGCTGGGGAATTTGTGACGTGATTCGCTCAGATAACGGCACTCACTTTGTCAATGAACTCTTCAAGGAAGTGACTACACTATTGGGCATAAAACATAAGTTGTGCTCGATTTATCATCCTCAAAGTAATGGCGTAGTGGAAAAGATGAACGGACTGTTAAAAGGCAGGTTATCAAAACTATGCTTTTCACTAAAAAAGAACTGGATCTACTGTTTACCCCTTGCACTTTTTGAGCTGAGAAATCAGCCGAGCAAAGACCATCATTTGTCCCCGCACGAGATCGTGACTGGGAGACGAATGCATACAGCACACTCCCCACTACGGGAACACTCAGATGCACACAGGAGCGCCGCGATACTGGGTGAGGAGTTCACAGACTATTTAAAGAAATTAACAAGGGCAGCGCGCGCGATATCAAAGCAGCTTTCTCCACCCTTCACAAGAGAGGAGGGAAACACAACAGAGCCTGTTACACAGCCTGAACCACAACCACAGCTGATGCCAGGCGAATTCATATATGTCAGGAGTTTTGTGCGTCGGTGGAATGCACCACGGTTCCATGGCCCATACGAGGTAGTATTTTGCACACCTACAGCAGTAAAGGTGAAGGGCCTAAAGTATTGGGTGCATTTAACTGACGTACGAAGAGCGTATAGCACTGTACAGGCGGAGGTAGAGGAGGAGGCACAAGCAACAGCAAACAATGATGAAGAGAAGAATGTCTGAATATGAGCGTGTGCGTGTGACAGTAATGAGCTTGGATGGAACAATAGCTAAACAAGTATACTTGGATTAAGAAGATGGTACCAACAAAAAAAAAAAAAACAAAAAAAAAACACTAGTTAACATATAAAGCTTATATGTAAATATTGATGTAATGAAAGGTACGAACTGGTTACTCCCTTGTCTGTGAATTCCCATCCCTAAAAACCCTACCCGCCCCCATTCCCGTTCTATATACAGTGGCACTAATAGTGCCAACAAAATGTTTACTTCAATGCACCTAAGGCACTTTTATATCTCAAACAGGAACTACCATGGCATCTAACGGGCAGCCTGCAACGGATAGATTTAGTAGATTGAGAGAACTATTAAACGAGAGATGGCGATATTCGTATGAGTGTGGAATATCTATATGCATCACGTTGTTTTTTACAATGATATTTGGCTTGGTTACATATTGGTTTATAGCGTTCATCTCTATCGAGATGAACGAGGGGGGAGGGAATAACACAACTACTGGGACCAATACAACTGCAAGTGTCAATACCAGGGAGGGTGATTTTTTGGTATGGGACGGAACTAAACTTGTATGGGGCTATTATACCACACCATCCAATGCTGTAATCACAAAAGACAAAACGCTGCAGGATGAAATGCATAATGATACAGTGTCCCTCCCAGAAATGTCTAACTTCAATGCTCGCAGCCTGAACGATCGAAACTTATCTGCTATATCATGGTTGTATAGCGCCCCCACTAGCCAACCTACCCCCGTAGAGAAAAACAATCTGCCATTTATTGAAAAAGACGGAAAGGGGAAAATGCTAGCAGCACACAAGAAATTATATGATGATATGGCAAAGGGGGGCGGGAATGAGGAAGGGGGGCCTATTTTGTCTCTTGCTCAGGAGGCTGGGAAGCACATAAGGAACAAGAATAACAGACGGAGAAGGGAGGCAGGCAGGAGGAAGTATGATGAGTACTATGGGTTGGGACTAGATAAGATGGAAGACCCACGACACCCCCACCAAACAAATAAGTGGTATGCAGACATGAGTGCAACAGCCAAACAAACAACAAATGAGAGCTGCTATGTCTGCTCCCTCATCCCCCATGCTTCAGGCACACCTAAAGTGTTGTTACCCAAAGAGTTGCCTATTGTGGACGCCCAATGTCTCCTTCATCTCACACTGTGCAGAATTAAGAACACCTTCCAGGCACATGAAGTTACTTTTAGGATGCTGCAGAATGAGAAAACCTGTTACCCAAAGGCAGCAGGAGTGGTATGTCTCAAAGAACCATTTTTTGTAATACAAGGGACACTTTTTTCTGATAACAAGTGGAAGGATGAAGAAGTAATGTGTAAAGCTGAAGCACTGAGGGGTGTGGCACCGGAGAAATTGCAATGGATAGAAGAAACGTGCACACCAGTATGAAAAGAACACATTTCTAAATTAACATGGGTAACAGCCATTGAAAAGCCCTTCAAGCTGCAGAGTGAAATAGACTATGAACTGTGTTTCAAAGGAGAGGGGAAAACGTCCATGGGGACAAACAAGAATTGCAACAAAACCCTCACCATCCCAGATATGAGAAAAGGGACAGCGGCGCTGATGGACACATACTGGGTATGCGGTAACCAGGCCTACCTGCACCTTCCCCAGTCATGGAGTGGCAGCTGCTCAATGGCCACACTGCACTCGGCCCTAATGGTCATCCCAGAAAGCCACATTGACGGAAACAAAAGAACACAAGGAAGCGTCCAACAGAGTGCGGCCCAGCCTACTGCAAAGTCACATATCTATGTCCTGTCTTCCGGGGACAAGGAGGAAGTACTAACCCGAAACAGACGAGCATCAAACTACATATCAAAGGCATCATCTGAATTGTTGGCACAAATCCCTGACAGGTATCGGCTATTCAGCTCCGCAGAAACATTCTTTGCCTCACTCATCTCAAGTGTCCAAGCAAGAGCAAACGCAAAATGGCTCCAGATAACGTGCTGGGAACTGATTCAGCTAGCAAATGACACTGAAGAAGGGTTCAATGTTATCAAAGTAGAACTAAGAGCTCTACGGCTGATGACCATGCAAAATAGGTATGTCCTGGACCTATTGACGGCAATGGATGGAGGTGTTTGCCGAAAAATCGGAAGTGCCTGCTGCACTTTCGTACCTTCTGAAGACGCAGAAAATGGCTCCCTGTCCCATGTGATCGAAGCAGTGCACAACCTAGGCGAAAGAATGAATGTGGAAGGTGGAGCAGAAGACAGTACGTGGTTTGACAATATTTTTTCCTGGGTCGCCTCATGGCTTGAAATGACTGTGAAATTTTTGGTGCCAGCCGTGGTGTTCCTCCTCATCATTTTTTGCCTGTGCCAGGTGGGTCTTCGATGTTGTGCTAACGCAGTACCAAACGGTGCAATGATGATGGTGAAAATGGGCAACTCCCACGGTACAAAGAGAACAACGCAAGAAGCACATGTACAAACAGGAATAGATAACACACCCAGATACCAGCTAGTGCCTATATATCACGATAAGGATATTGTAGACAAATTGTGGCACACCACCATCAAAGAGCCCCGTATACTAGAATGGTACGAGGAGGTCTGGGTAGACTTGGCAGGAGATGGTGGATGCATATACTTAACTTGTACCCCAGATGAGTATGCCAGGAGAGGTGAGAGCTTGGGGGGGGGGGTGTGTAGAGCGTGGATGCCTATAAAAGGAACACCCGCATGGGATGAGGCAGAGATGGACGAGGCAGAATGTAGGAGGATAGAAGATTTGAAGTATTCGTTACTTAAGTAACGAAAGGGGGGAAATGTAGGGGAGGGAAGGTCTAAAGGACCCCCCTTGCCTACATCCCTCCTCAGGTGAGGGCCATGGCTCATTGGGCGTCCCCCCATACCGCCAGGGCCCAGGAGGGGGCTCACTTACTGAAGACATTGCCCACACGTTGAATTCAGAAAGGCCTCAGAAACGAATTTTGTCTAGCAAAGATGGTGTGAGCTCTGCGCACTGCAGCGCGGCCCCCACCCTTGAAAAGTTTCAACTATCCCTGTTGCTGCAACACCCTGGTAGATCCGCTGTGAGCCTGTTCCCACGAACAAGGCGGACATGAGCTAGCACAAGATACTAACACTGTGACATTTCATCCTCCACAGCGTATCACTGCTCCCAGCTTGACCCGGCCTGTAGGCCTGAGTGATGAGAAAAAACTGTAAAACGATCATCAAGTGGCTGAAAGTCCCCAAAATATTATGTCAGGACCACTTGTAAAAATGTTCGCTTCTCCACAAACCCTCTGTTATTACGAAACCCTGCAAACTGCATAACCATGATATAATACATACCTCCATGGTCCTAAGCAATATAAGAGCCCACACCACTGCGGTAGGGTGCAAACAATGAAAGAGTGGTCAAGGGTTGTTTGCTATGTGTATCACTAAAAAACCGACACTCCATGGTCCTGTGCCATAACCAGACCAATGCTGCTAGAGTACAAGAGAAGATGAATGTAACAATACAGAGGGCTCGTGCGAGAATGCACGTGTCATGTGTGTACGTTTAAGCCCCTTGTGTGCCACTACTGTCACGTACAGTGGCGAGTAATTTTCTATGTACTCCACCCACCTCACGGCTACCTCACCGACTGTAATTGTATATACATATAACCAAATGCTGTAGTTGTTAAAACGTAGCGTATGAATAAGTTGCTCAGACTGGGTGTATTCAAAACACATGTAGTAAAAGTGAAATGTATGTTATCAAGCGATTTAAATAAGTGTTATAGAATGTTCAAACGTTTGTAGTATTTTCGCCTGTAAAGTCGGCAACACACGAGGAAAATACCTCTGAGACTATGTGCAAGGTCATTCCCCCTCCCACCCTACGAAGGCTGCCCAGCAAGAAAGCAGAGGCCCGCGCCGCACTCCTCCACCTTCCCCGA
Source organism: Ambystoma mexicanum (assembly GCF_040938575.1). Lineage (NCBI taxonomy): Eukaryota > Metazoa > Chordata > Amphibia > Caudata > Ambystomatidae > Ambystoma > Ambystoma mexicanum. The sequence goes on along the minus strand of NC_090933.1, from coordinate 1,387,934,663 downwards.
CCAGACTGGAGCCGCTTCAAAGATTTGTAGCCCCCTCTGTAACTCCCAAGGCCACTGCCCGCCACCTGCGTTATTTACAACACGGCAGTAAACCTCTGCTTGAATACACAGATCCACCAGCGCCCCCTCGTAAACCCCACAGTCCCCCCGGATCATCTTAAGACTTATGACTCGGTGTAATCAAGACACCCAACACTGTGGTAATATACAGCGGCCCATTCATAATAACTTCTAACAAGACAGAAAGACATGTACCGCCCGTCCCATGCCCCAAGACCCAGCCCCTCGACCTATGATACCGGTCAACAGGACACAGGTAATCATGCCCTGACAAACGACCACCAGACCCCTCACAAGGTGCATTCCTCCTGTGTTGCATTAACCTGTAGAATAACCTATTGAAAGATTTACTAAAGAGAATAATATTGCAATGACTGAATGACTGCGGTGTGCATGGCCTAGGGCAAACAAGTCAAGAAAGGCATTGATCTCTGCCACAGGCCACAGTGCCACAACAACACCACCCGGATGAACTCAAGCCGACCTGCCAGGCCCCGCCCAACCCACGAGGCTGACCAGTGACGTCTTCCAGCCAAGACCAACCACACCGCAGCAGCACCTATAGTTAGTCGTCGCCACCCAATCCCATTGAACTTGTGCCCCCTATAGTATGTAGGTTTTGATGACGTTTTTTGTAAATATATACGCCTGTCTTTGCTATTGTCAGACAGAGCGCTCTCGGAGTTTGCAGAGTCCTTTGCATGCCCTATTTGATTGATAAACTCCCACTTAAGCTCACCCGCACTCTGTCTTGGCTTTATTCCCAACTTGGGAGAGTCCGTTACTTTCTCTCATTACGGGGAGGATCGTGCTGGTTGGGGACGCTTGCCTTCAACAGTTTGCTATAACAGAGGCCCACGCTATTTGCTCATGACTTGGAACAGCAGCTATGGGTGTCTGTAATGTAGAAACGAGACAAGGGAAGGGGCAGAGGTTGACTGATGGGAACCAACAGACAAGCTCTGTACAAAAGGGTCTACAAACAGTACAAGAGAAGATACTACAGACAAATCCAGGAAAGGAGGTGATAGCAAACTAGCAGAAGGATATGAAGGGAAAGTCGACTAACAGGATAGGATAGCAGAGGACAGTAAGGTACAAGGTTGAGAGTTCAGAGGAGCAGGAAAGCAGTGAGTAAGCCCACAGGAGTAGGACTGTAAGGTAGAAAGCCCAGAGGAAAAGGGCTTAGGGCAGCAGAGTAAAGCAGACTGCACGGCAAGGATCCCAGAAGGGCCGGCAGTAAGGAGTGAACCCTGAGGGGCAGGGTCGCTGAACGAAGAAGGTAGCAGAGGACTGTAGAGGGCTACTAGGCCGAGAACCCAGCAGAAAAGGTAGGTAGTAGCCAGCGGAGCGTGATAAGCTGCAAAGTAGGAAGGCCCAGAGGACAAGGGCTAAGGCAGCCAGAGTGAGGTAGGCTGCAGAGCAGGGAGCCCAGAGTACAAGGGCTAAGGCAGCCGGAGTGAGGCAGGCTGTAGAGCAGGGAGCCCAGAGGACAAGGGCTAAGGCAGCCGGAGTGAGGCAGGCTGCAGAGCAGGGAGCCCAGAGGACAAGGGCTGATGCTGGAAAGCAGCAGAGCGTGATCAGCGGCAATGTAGAGAGCCCGCAGGGCAAGGGCGGAGACTGGAAGGCAGCAGAGCGTGATCAGCTGCAATGTGGAGAGCCCGGCAAGGCAAGGGCGGAGGCTGGAAGGCAGCAGAGCGTGATCGGCTGCAATGTGGAGAGCCCGGCAAGGCAAGGGCGGAGGCTGGAAGGCAGCAGAGCGTGATCGGCTGCAATGTGGAGAGCCCGGCAGGGCGAGGGCGGAGGCTGAAAGGCAGCAGAGCGTGATCGGCTGCAATGTGGAGAGCCCGGAGGAGCAGGGCTGTGAGGAAGGGAGCCTGGAAGGCTATGGCTGGAGGCAGCAGGGTGGAGCAAGCAACAAGGCAGGGAGCCCAGAGGAGCTGGACTGAGGCAGGGAGCCCAAAAGGCTAGGGCTGTAGACAGCAGGGTGTAGCAAGCTGCAAGGCAGGGTCCAAGCAGGAGTGATAGTAAACAGCATACAAGGATCCGTAGACAGACGCGAAAGGTGGAGGAAGGACTCTCAATGCAAGAGGCCGAGCTACTGCAGGCAGCAGCCTTTTATACTGCCTAGCCCAGCACAGAGGCAGGCTAATTGGTTGCACCTGGCTAAGCACACCTGCAGGCAATCGGCCACCTCCCTTTCTGTTCCTAGGCTGGTGGAAGCAGCGCAAGTCCCTAGGGCTTCTGGGGGGTGTAGTTCCTTTGATGACAAATAGGAACAGCCAGTAATCGATGTTTGTAGCCAGGTGCATTGTGGTATACATAGTTTGTTGGAGTCTGTTGTAAATAAATGATAAACAAATAGTCCATATTGAGCGTAAATGGATGCGCCCATGGCGCAAGCATGACACTGACTCAGAGGTCACATGTCTTGTTTCCTGCCAGGAGTTGTTGGCCACTCACACCCAAATTTAGCATATTCCATTCAGTCAAGGAATCTATTGTCTCTTTTTCCTGCAAGCAGGGGAAATCTCCTCTCACAACAGTTCTAATTAACATGTCCATGCGATCTCCTCTCCTGTTGATAGGAAGGCCAAGGTGTGAAGGGTTCTCACGGAAGCAAGCCTTTTGGAGTTTTAATGAAATCAGATTGCCTTCTGGTCAATTTCAACAGAGTTCCTTGTGAAAGAAAATGCATTTTATAAACCTAAAATATACAATATATCTTTAAATCAAGTCTTTTTCAACATGAAATCACTTCGTAGCACTCTATATGGCATTTTGATGGAATTTCCTGCTTTGGCATATTTAGCTTCTGCAACACAGCTCTCCTGTCAGAATTTAGAGATCGCAGCACCTGTCGGAGGCGAGCAACGGTACTGCACCCATTTTTGACAGCTGTCTTCCAGCAAGCATCTTTAAAAGTGGATTTTGCTTGATAGCATATGATTCTTGCTGATATGGTATTTGTGTGGCTTCTTGCAGTAAATGATGTGGAACACCCAACAAAGAGGTTGGATCTTTTAGGTGATTTTGTGAGCCATGATTTTAGCAATTTTTGACAATCAAGAAAACGGATTCCCAAACAGCTCGGTATTTCTTTTTCAATCAGTATTGCTATTTCCAAGTGGTTTCAGGCTGCTTTGTGGGTAGCCCAATGGTGGTTTTAGGCAGTGATCTCCTGTGCTCACTAATATAGGCAAAAGTAGATGGCAGCCTATTTTTCATGTTTTCACTGCGCATTTTCTGGTGATTTTGAGCGAGCAGCATGCTTTCCAGTGGCCATTCTGATGTTTCTGCTGACAGCAATGCACAGTGATGTTGTAGGGCTTGCATGAGTGGGTTAATACATCCCACAAGGGAACACTACAGACAATTAACAGGCCGATTCATGGAATAATTAGCGCAGCGCAAGTGGGCAAAAACGTGCGAATCGCAGTGGAATTGCGAAAATCGCAGTGCAAGTGCGAAAATCGCACGAAAAGCAGCGCACATAGATTCATGGAAGGGCGTGTGCGAAAAAACCATCTGATGTGCACTAAAAAAGCGCGGGGCGCACGTTGGCGCACGGGCCATCTAACGGCGTGCGCCAGGTCACAGCGAAAATCGCACAGGCCACAGCGAAAATCGCACATAGCGCAGCGCACACAACAAAAGTAGGCGGGACACGGGGCGTAACACTCGGAATGGGGAACAACTTGCCAAAATGTGGGTGTCACGGGGGAGTACAGGGTGCAAGTGCGCGGAACGCCCACACGCTCGCCTACAACACGTATTCATGGAATCGAATAGGGCAAAACAGCGCACGGTCAAACCAGCGCACAGGCACAAACACGACCGCCACAAGAAAGCAGGTGGTAGCGTCCCTGCGCCTGTAAAAATTGTGCGCCAAAAGGTGCGCCAACAAATAGCACCTATATAAAGCTATGATGAATGTCCTATACTGTGGCCCTCCAGGACAAATGAGGTGCAAAGGGGTACCCACAAACACGGACACCCGCTGACTGAAAAATAACGTGTGCGTGTATTTCGGGGTGCGTGGGAAGTTTCACACGCGAATTGGCTGGGTATGTGGATTCCTGGGGTGCGCGGGAAGTTTCACACGCGATTTGGCTGGGTACGTGGATTTCAGGGGTGCGCGGGAAGTTCCACACACAATTTGTCCGGGTACGTGGATTTCAGGGCTGCGCGGGAAGTTCAACACGCGATTTGGCCGGGTACGTGGATTTCAGGGGTGCGCGGGAAGTTCCACACGCGATTTGGCCGGGTACGTGGATTTCAGGGGTGTGCGGGAAGTTCAACACGCGATTTGGCTGGGTACATGGATTTCAGGGGTGCGTGGGAAGTTCCACACGCGATTTGGCCGGGTACGTGGATTTCAGGGGTGCGGGGGAACACTACACGTGATTTGGACATGTGTGTCCCCCCAGGTGTTCCCTCTACACCCTCCACGGCCCCTGCAGGCAGCCCACACCACAGGGTACTACCCTGCACCCCTGCTCATGTCCCACAGGCAACCCATCCACCATGGCCATGCCCACCAGCCAACCCACATGTCACCTTGCACCACTGTTCACCAACACATGTCTCCCACCACCCCCACCCCCCAGCCACCAGGGGCAGCCTCCACCAGGCCCCCACTCATGTCTCCCACCGCCCCCACCCCCCAGCCACCAGGGGCAGCCTCCACCAGGCCCCCACCCATATCTCCCACCACCCCCACCCCCCAGCCACCAGGGGCAGCCTCCACCAGGCCCCCACTCATGTCCCCTATTACCCCCACCCCCGCAGTGCAGGGGCAGCCTCCACCAGGCCCCCACTCATGTCTCCCACCACCCCCACCCCCCAGCAGTGCAGGGGCAGCCTCCACCAGGCCCCCACTCATGTCACCCACCACCCCCACACCCCAGCCACCAGGGGCAGCCTCCACCAGGCCCCCACTCATGTCTCCCACCACCCCCACCCCCAGCAGTGCAGGGGCAGCCTCCACCAGGCCCCCACTCATGTCAAACACCACCCCCACCCCCCAGCCACCAGGGGCAGCCTCCACCAGGCCCCCACTCATGTCTCCCACCACCCCCACCCCCAGCCACCAGGGGCACCCTCCACCAGGCCCCCACCCATATCTCCCACCACCCCCACCCCCATCCACCAGGGGCAGCCTCCACCAGGCCCCCACTCATGTCTCCCACCACCCCCACCCCCCAGCCACCAGGGGCAGCCTCCACCAGGCCCCCACTCATGTCTCCCACCGCCCCCACCCCCCAGCCACCAGGGGAAGCCTCCACCAGGCCCCCACTCATGTCCCCTATTACTCCCACCCCCCATCCACCAGGGGCAGCCTCCACCAGGCCCCAACTCATGTCATCCACCACCCCCACCCCCCAGCCACCAGGGGCAGCCTCCACCAGGCCCCCACTCATGTCTGCCACCACCCCCACCCCCTAGCCACAGGGGCACCCTCCATCAGGCCCCCACCCATGTCTCCCACCACCCCCATCCACCAGGGGCAGCCTCCACCAGGTCCCCACTCATGTCCCCTATTACCCCCACCCGCCCGCAGTGCAGGGGCAGCCTCCACCAGGCCCCCACTCATGTCTCCCACCACCCCCACCCCCCAGCAGTGCAGGGTCAGCCTGCACCAGGCCCCCACTCATGTCACCCACCACCCCCACCCCCCAGCCACCAGGGGCAGCCTCCACCAGGCCCCCATTCATGTCTCCCACCACCCCCACCCCACAGCAGTGCAGGGGCAGCCTCCACCAGGCCCCCACTCATGTCACCACCACCCCCACCCCCCAGCCACAAGGGGCAGCCTCCACCAGGCCCCCACCACCCCCACCCCCCAGCCACCAGGGGCACCCTCCACCAGGCCCCCACCCATGTCTCCCACCACCCCCACCCCCCATCCACCAGGGGCAGCCTCCATAGGCCCCCACTCATGTCTCCCACCACCCCCACCCCCCAGCCACCATGGGCAGCCTCCACCAGGCCCCCACTCATGTCTCCCACCACCCCCACCCCCCAGCCACCAGGGGCAGCCTCCACCAGGCCCCCACTCATGTCCCCTATTACCCCCACCCCCCCGCAGTGCAGGGGCAGCCTCCACCAGGCCCCCACTCATGTACCCTATTACCCCCCTCCCCGCAGTGCAGGGGCAGCCTCCACCAGGCCCCCACTCATGTCTCCCACCACCCCCATCCCCCAGCAGTGCAGGGGCAGCCTCCACCAGGCCCCCACTCATGTCCCCTATTACCCCCACGCCCCGGCAGTGCAGGGGCAGCCTCCACCAGGCCCCCACTCATGTCTCCCACCACCCCCACCCCCCAGCCACCAGGGGCAGCCTCCACCAGGCCCCCACTCATGTCTGCCACCACCCCCACCCCCTAGCCACCAGGGGCACCCTCCACCAGGCCCCCACCCATGTCTCCCACCACCCCCATCCACCAGGGGCAGCCTCCACCAGGTCCCCACTCATGTCCCCTATTACCCCCACCCCCCCGCAGTGCAGGGGCAGCCTCCACCAGGCCCCCACTCATGTCTCCCACCACCCCCACCCCCCACCAGTGCAGGGGCAGCCTGCACCAGGCCCCCACTCATGTCACCCACCACCCCCACCCCTCAGCCACCAGGGGCAGCCTCCACCAGACCCCCACTCATGTCTCCCACCACCCCCACCCCACAGCAGTGCAGGGGCAGCCTCCACCAGGCCCCCACTCATGTCACCCACCACCCCCACCCCCCAGCCACCAGGGGCAGCCTCCACCAGGCCCCCACCACCCCCAACCCCCAGCCACCAGGGGCACCCTACACCAGGCCCCCACCCATGTCTCCCACCACCCCCACCCCCCATCCACCAGGGGCAGCCTCCACCAGGCCCCCACTCATGTCTCCCACCACCCCCACCCCCCAGCCACCATGGGCAGCCTCCACCAGGCCCCCACTCATGTCTCCCACCACCCCCACCCCCCAGCCACCAGGGGCAGCCTCCACCAGGCCCCCACTCATGTCCCCTATTACCCCCACCCCCCCGCAGTGCAGGGGCAGCCTCCACCAGGCCCCCACTCATGTCTCCCACCACCCCCACCCCCCAGCCACCAGGGGCAGCCTCCACCAGGCCCCCACTCATGTACCCTATTACCCCCCTCCCCGCAGTGCAGGGGCAGCCTCCACCAGGCCCCCACTCATGTCTCCCACCACCCCATCCCCCAGCAGTGCAGGGGCAGCCTCCACCAGGCCCCCACTCATGTCCCCTATTACCCCCATGCCCCTGCAGTGCAGGGGCAGCCTCCACCAGGCCCCCACTCATGTCTCCCACCACCCCCACCCCCCAGCAGTGCAGGGGCAGCCTCCACCAGGCCCCCATTCATGTCACCCACCACCCCCACCTCCCAGCCACCAGGGGCAGCCTCCACCAGGCCCCCCACTCATGTCTCCCACCACCCCCACCCCCCAGTAGTGCAGGGGCAGCCTCCACCAGGCCCCCACTCATGTCACCCACCCCCCCACCCCCCAGCCACCAGGGGCAGCCTCCACCAGGCCCCCACTCATGTCTCCCACCACCCCCACCACCCCCACCCCCCAGCCACCAGGGGCACCCTCCACCAGGCCCCCACCCATGTCTCCCACCACCCCCACCCTCCAGCCACCAGGGGCAGCCTCCACCAGGCCCCCACTCATGTCTCCTACCACCCCCAACCCCCAGCCACCAGGGGCAGCCTCCACCAGGCCCCCACTCATGTCTCCCACCACCCCCACCCCCCCAGCCACCAGGGGCACCCTCCACCAGGCCCCCACCCATGTCTCCCACCACCCCCACCCCCCATCCCCCATCCACCAGGGGCAGCCTCCACCAGGCCCCCACTCATGTCTCCCACCACCCCCCAGCCACCAGGGGCAGCCTCCACCAGGCCCCCACTCATGTCTCCCACCACCCCCACCCCCCAGCCACCAGGGGCAGCCTCCACCAGGCCCCCACTCATGTCTCTCACCACCCCCACCCCCCAGCCACCAGGGGCAGCCTCCACCAGGCCCCCACTCATGTCCCCTATTACCCCCCCCCCGCAGTGCAGGGGCAGCCTCCAACAGGCCCCCACTCATGTCTCACACCACCCCCACCCCCCAGCAGTGCAGGGGCAGCCTCCACCAGGCCCCCACTCATGTCACCCACCACCCCCACCCCCCAGCCACCAGGGGCAGCCTCCACCAGGCCCCCACTCATGTCACCCACCACCCCCACCCCCCAGCCACCAGGGGCACCCTCCACCAGGCCCCCACCCATGTCTCCCACCACCCCCACCCCCCATCCACCAGGGGCAGCTTCCACCAGGCCCCCACTCATGTCCCCTATTACCCCCACCCCCCCACAGTGCAGGGGCAGCCTCCACCAGGCCCCCACTCATGTCTCCCACCCCCCCCACCCCCCAGCAGTGCAGGGGCAGCCTCCACCAGGCCTTCACTCATGACACCCACCACCCCCACCCCCCAGCCACCAGGGGCACCCTCCACCAGACCCCCACCCATGTCTCCCACCACCCCCACCCCCCATCCAACAGGGGCAGCCTCCACCAGGCCCCCACTCATGTCTCCCACCACCCCCATCCCCCAACCACCAGGGGCAGCCTCCACCAGGCCCCCACTCATGTCTCCCACCACCCCTACCCCCCAGCCACCAGGGGCAGCCTCCACCAGGCCCCCACTCATGTCCCCTATTATCCCCACCCCCCCGCAGTGCAGGGGCAGCCTCCACCAGGCCCCCACTTATGTGACCCACCCCCCGACCCCCCCGCAGTGCATGGGCAGCCTCCACCAGGCCCCCACTCAAGTCTCCCACCACCCCCACCCCCCGGCAGTGCAGGGGCAGCCTCCACCAGGCCCCCACTCATGTCTCACACCACCCCCACCCCCCAGCAGTGCAGGGGCAGCCTCCACCAGGCCCCCACTCATGTCACCCACCACCCTCACCCCCCAGCCACCAGGGGCAGCCTCCACCAGGCCCCCACTCATGTCACCCACCACCCCCACCCCCCAGCCACCAGGGGCACCCTCCACCAGGCCCCCACCCATGTCTCCCACCACCCCCACCCCCCATCCACCAGGGGCAGCTTCCACCAGGCCCCCACTCATGTCCCCTATTACCCCCACCCCCCCACAGTGCAGGGGCAGCCTCCACCAGGCCCCCACTCATGTCTCCCACCCCCCCCACCCCCCAGCAGTGCAGGGGCAGCCTCCACCAGGCCCTCACTCATGTCACCCACCACCCCCAGCCACCAGGGGCACCCTCCACCAGACCCCCACCCATGTCTCCCACCACCCCCACCCCCCATCCAACAGGGGCAGCCTCCACCAGGCCCCCACTCATGTCTCCCACCACCCCCATCCCCCAACCACCAGGGGCAGCCTCCACCAGGCCCCCACTCATGTCTCCCACCACCCCTACCCCCCAGCCACCAGGGGCAGCCTCCACCAGGCCCCCACTCATGTCCCCTATTATCCCCACCCCCCCGCAGTGCAGGGGCAGCCTCCACCAGGCCCCCACTCATGTCTCCCACCACCCCCACCCCCCAGCCACCAGGGGCAGCCTCCACCAGGCCCCCGCCTATGTCTCCCACCACCCCCACCCCCCATCCACCAGGGGCAGCCTCCACCAGGCCCCCACTCATGTCCCCTATTACCCCCACCCCCCCGCAGTGCAGGGGCAGCCTCCACCAGGCCCCCACTTATGTGACCCACCCCCCCCACCCCCCCGCAGTGCATGGGCAGCCTCCACCAGGCCCCCACTCAAGTCTCCCACCACCCCCACCCCCCGGCAGTGCAGGGGCAGCCTCCACCAGGCCCCCACCCATGTCTACCACCACCCCCACCCCCCAGCCGTGCAATTTGCCTGGGTACATGTACTTCGGGGTGCACGTGAAGTTCCACAAGCGATTGTACGTGTACTTCGGGGTGCGCGTGAACTTCCACACGCGATTTGCATGGGTACGTGTACTTCGGGGTGCGCGTGAACTTCCACACGCGATTGGGCCTGTGAGAGTGGGTCACATGTATTCCAGGGGTGGCCGGGAATATTCACCCGCGACTGTGCCTGTGAGAGCATGCTACGTGTATTCCTGGTGTGGGCGGGAAGATTCACATGTTCGCCTACGACGTGCCGAAAAAGGGTCCAATCCTGACACACGTAGGCCAGCATGAAGCAGGCGTACGTCGACCCGCGCAGCATAAAAGTGCGCGCAAACCACAAACAAGCTCATACGCCAGGATGAATATACCATTCCTAGCAGCAGTGGCCGTGGGTTACCAAAGGAGGAGGAGGAGGATAGTGAGGGCCTGAATTTTCACTCCCAGAACCAGCCTTTTTGGGATGCCTGATGACCAGGTGTATGGGAGGTACAGGTTTCCCCCACACATAATACTGGACCTGGTCAGTGAGTGGGAGGATGACCTCACATCACCCACCCTGTGCTCCCAAGCACTCAGCCCCCTGGAGAAGGTCCTCAATGTACTGCACTTCTTGGCCACAGGATCATTTCAGCTGACAAGTGCCATAGTGGGTGGGGTGTCAAAGGCCACGCAGTCACGCTGCCTACACCAGGTCTTGAACATCATCACTGCACGCCCATCAGTCCGTAGGCACATATACCTGCCCAGGACACCTGCAGAAAGGCAGGCTGCCACCCTCAATTTCTACGGTGTGGCACAATTTCCAAAAGTGCTAGGTGCCATTGACTGCACCCATGTGGCACTACGTCCCCCCAGGGCATCTGAGCACATCTATAGGAACCGCAAGCACTGGCATTCCATCAACGTGCAGGTAGTATGTAATGCTAAAGGAATCATCTTCTCAGTATATGCCAACTATCCAGGGTCCACCCACGACAGCTTCATTTACCGAATGTCTACCCTAAGCCGGGACCTAGAAGCTGGGCGGCATGGTGATACATGGCTGCTTGGTGAGTATGGATGCCACTGCACATGCATGCATGTCAGATGCAGAGTTATGTCACTACCCCACTAATGATACCCATCACCTCCTCACCAGGGGACAGTGCCTACCCTCTGAGCACCCACATGATGACGCCAATTCGGAACCCCATCACGCCTCCAGAGGTAAGATACAACACAGCCCATATTGCAACCCGGGGCATTGTGGAGCGCACATTCGGAGTGCTCAAGTCACGCTTTCGCTCCCTTGACCGGTCTGGCGGGCAGCTGTTATATGCACCCCCAGTAGTGTGCAGGATTATAGTGGCAACATGTGTCCTGCACAATGTTGCAACACGCCGGGGCCTGGCCGTGGACATGTTGGTGCCCCCACATCCCCAACCACATGCACGCCCGCTGCGCATGGGAGGGGAGAGGGGACGGGGTGAGGCAGCCCGTACGCAGCTGGTGGCTACTTACTTCACATAGAAATCACACCCCAGTGGAGTGCACACAGGCCTGGCACATACCATCTGATAAGCAATGATGACTCGACCTGACAATTAAGACGAACAAAGGGACTGTCAACTGTAAGAATCATAGCAGCCTGAGATTGTTCATGTGGAAGTGTCACAATGTGTGCATCCCTACCTACACAAACACCACCAATGCAGTGTCATGAAAATACACTTCCATGCTGCAGAAATGAATACCCACTTGCAAGATACTACATGAAAACAGTGCCATGTCACCCACCCCCTCTACGGCACGGCCACACAACACACCATGGCATGTCATGCAATGTGAGAGGAAAGAAATGAATCCCCACAACATGCCCCAAGTGTCAGCAGCTACAGTGTCCCTAATGGAAACCTGTCCACACATGAAATGCTCACAGTAATGCAGGACCTACAGCCCACATTACCAAATACTTACCAAGAATACCAATCACCTACACAACCTCCAACCTACCTTAAACATGACATTACAGACTTAAAAATTAGCTAGCCTCACCACCTGATGATGACAGCCTTCCGAACACTTGCAAGTATACAGTGTTAGCGCCACGCAAGAGTGTAGGTGCACTGCTTACAACATGGACTCCAGTTCCAAGGTGGACCGCATTGTGAAGACATGAGGAATGGACCTGCGGTCATGTGCGGACACATACTCTACAAGTGCATTCAGTTCGGCCTCATTGAAGCTGGGCTTCCTTGACGGGCCGGACTGTGTAGCCGTGTCTGGGGCATTAGCCTCTACTGGACGAGCACTCTTCCTCTTCCGCTTGGAAGGTGGTGGGGATCCGGAGTGTCCTGCGCCGCTCTGGACACTAGGGGCAGGAGCATGGGATTGCACACTCAGCATGGGAGTTGGTGCAGGCATTTTCTCAAGTGTGATGGTATCAGGGGGAATGTCAGCATGATGGACTTGGACCGACACTGTCCTGGCTGGGTGTGTGAGAGGTGGGGTGGATGGAGCCGCAGCTGCCCCTGCAGCCTCCCCAGCCTACCTACGTGGGGCAGCAGATGACCTAGCTGCCCCTGATCCACGTGGCCTGATGACACCAACGTTCACCGGTGCACGTGGCCTAGACCTGCTGACCTGGAAGTCAGCCATGGAGTCACCCTGTGCCAGGTCTGGTTCCACAGTGGGCTGGTCCAACAAGGGTTGAGCATGGATGGTGTCAGCCACGGTAACCTCAACCAGGGGGGGGACATGGGTGTCCCTGACTGCTCCTCCACATATGGGGGCTAGGGGCACCCTGCAAGTCACGGCCACGTCCCCTACCGGATCCACCACGGCCACCACTTGGGGCTCAGCCACCTTTGCCACCCTTACGGCTTGTTCGCCTCCCAGCCATGGCACTGATGTTATTGTGCGTATGGGAGTCGATGTGAACTATTGTCCTGGGCAATTGGGGGTCAAAGGGCTTGGGTACCAGATGGTAATCGTACCCTAGTGCTCTAGCAAGGCTGTATGTCACCCCTGGGGAAAGATGACGGGTCACGCAAAGCACAGGCACCCCAAAAAAGGGAAGTAAGGTGCACGCAACCCCTCCTAGACCACGTGCGTGGAAAAAAAAACCTGCACTACGCTGTGGCACCCAGGAACACAAGAATGAATGTATGCGTGTCACACGCAGCCTAGAATGACCTCTGAAGGGGTACGCGACACACGGGGCAAGCACAGATGTTAGATACGTGCGCGACTCACCGTCTGCCAGGAACAAAAGCGTGAAAAATATGCGCGTGTGCGCGTTGGCAACACCCCCGCCAAAAGAAGAATTGTACGCTGTCTGAGGAGACAGGACAACAGTAGTAGAGAAGCTGTTTGAGGAAACAGGCCCAGGAAAAAGAGGAAAAGAGAAAAAACTGTCAGAGGTAACAGGGAGTACGAACTGGAAACGCTGTGAAGTAAATCGCGTGTGAACCGACAAGAAGTACAGATTTCACCCACTCGCTCTCCACGAAAAGCACGTACAAGGAAATGGCGTTCTACACGTACCTTTTATACACACGTCACAGACGCGCATACGCAATGAGGCCATTTCCACCAATTACGTGCTTTGACACTCGGACGTGTATCTCTTCATTTTTACACCCGCCATTCTCTACGGCCATGCACGTGACGTCACAGCTGCGCATGGTGGCCTTTGGGCCAATGAAATCGCAAATGCAAGCACACGTGGTAAAACTGCACGTCCGAGGGAAGTGAGCGTACACACGATTGGCCTGGGTACGTGTATTACTGGGGGTGCGCAGGAAGTTCCACACACGATTGGTGGAAATCCATGTGTGCTCTGTCATCACGTATAATGAGGGAAACACCCGCGCGCCTCACGTCACAGATGCGCTCACGCGCTAAGGGCCTTTGGTCCAATGAAATCGCATATGCGTGCTGACGTGCATACGCGCTTAGGGCCTTTCCTCGATTTACACGCAGACGTGCAGGATTTTCACGTGCCAAATCACTCCATATCAAGCTGGCCACGCGTAAGCACACGGAAGACCACGCTCCTGCCCAGAAGGCCGAACTACTGCCCCTCAGATCCCCGAGCATGCTCCCACCTGCCATCTCCCGCTGCCTGACTGCCTGCTGCCCACGTGCCCTGCCATTTGCTGCCTGCACATCAGCCAGGGGTGCTGTTGCTGTGACCACCCCTGCTGGAACCGAAGACTCCCGACTGGGATTCCATCACTCCACAGCCTAGCCCCAGGACCCAGTTGCCCACCCACTCCTGCCTCTGGGGTTGTCATGTCGGGGCAAACACCATCTGAGACCACTGACAACCCCCGGCCAGAGAGGCAGAGGGGCACCAGCTTCAGTGCCACCGAAGTTGGTGTCCTGGTGGAGCAAGTCCTGGGGCAGTATAATGCCCTCTTTGGAAGTTCCCGTGCCGACAAGGAAGGACGGACTCGGATCTGGACTGACATCGTGACTGCCATCAACGCGGAGGGGGTGGCAGCCCGCGACTTCCAACATGTCAAGAAGCGCTGGGAGGACTTCAGGTCCAGGACCCTGAACAAGGCCCGGCGCCTCTTGAAGACAGCGGATGCCAAGGGGCGCCGGGGCCACTTGTCGGAAGAACAGATGAGGGTCCTGGAACGCATATCCCCAGCGCTCCACGTCCAGGTCCTTGAGAGGCTGACCCGTCTGGAGTCGAGCGGTAAGTGTACATGCATCCTGATTGTGAGCTGTGCGTGTGGTGATTTTTCAGTAGTGTGCAGGTTCCACATCTGTTTGTATGGGGTCGAGTATGGGTGGGGGTGTACAGGGCCGTGGGGCTAACACATGTGAGGGCTGGAATGTGTGAGACATGGATGGTGCTTGTGTGTGTAGGCTTGCATGCCAAATGCAGTTGTGTGGGCACACATGTTTGGATAAATGTGTATGTAAGTAGACATGTCCGTGATGTCACGCATGTATGTTGTTTTCAGCTGCATGTATCAGCACTGTGTACATGTGCATGTGTGTGTATTTGACAAGGGTGCAAGAGTGATGCAACATGGATGCATGTGACAGCGGTATGTGGAAGCCTGATGGGCAGATGTGACATGGATGCCCATCTGAACACTGCGAAACTTGGCAGAGGTGTACACATGCATGCAAGTGTGGTGGTGTGTGTACATGTGTGGTGCACTTCCTGTGTTGCATGTGATGTCTGGCTCACCTTTGCCTGCTCATGCTGTTGTATGTGTATGGATGGTGCTGGCAGTTGCGATATGGCTGTGGTATGGCTCATGTGTGCAAGTTGAAATGACATGTGTGTTGGGGATTGTGATGACATGTCTGAGGTTTGACAATGCCACTCATGTACAACTGTCATGTGTGTATGTGTCCATTGTACAGTACCCTGATGCCTGTGTTTTATTTCTCCCTGTCTGCAACGTCAACTGATGAAGAGGGCGGAGAAGGTGCTGTGGAGCACAGCGGCGGGGATCCTACCGCCAGCCGGAGACGCAAGGCCCGGCTCCCCTCCCATGTTGTCATCTCGTCGGGGAGTGAGGAGTCCGGTGCCGCGTCCCAGGCCGCAGCTGCCGGGGGGAGGTACAAGAGGCGGAGGTTGGAGTTGGACTCCTCGGCAGAAGAAGGGGCAGCTGGGACCCCACAGGGCCCAACGGGGGAAGATGGCACAGAGTCATCCAGGTTGGTGGGGGGTTTGGTGGAGGAGGAGGCCGTGCAAGCAACAGAGATGGGGTCTGGAGGTGGGGATCCCACTGGTGCTAGTGGTGCAGTGCAGGACCAGGGACAGGAGGCAGCACAGGCCGCCGCGGAGGTGCCTGTGTGCAATCCTGTCCCTGATCCTGTCCCTGCATCATCTTGCACCAGCAGGGATGCCTACGTTCAGACCCGTTTTCAGGCAGGGGATGAGCTCACGACAACTGGCCTTCCTCTGCCTGCGGACGTGGCTATCCGGGTCCGGGTTGAGCCTGTTCTGAGTGGTGTGGCGTTGCGTCAACGGGCCATACGAGGTGACCTGCAGTCTTTTCATGAGGAGACTGCACGTCATCTCGAATGGCTCGTTGACCACGTCAAACTGACCACAAAAGTGATGGGTGGAAGGTTTCGAATTAATCTAAACCACTGGCAATTGCTCTGGGCAACCTTCCACTCCACCGTTTTTTAGCCCGTCTGCGCCATTGCAAAAGGGGACCAGCCATGTGCAAATCAGTCAGCAGCTGCCGCCACCGAAGGTAGCCGCCCAGCCCGAACTGCTAGGCCAGGTCCCCTCTGCACAGAAAACCAAGCAACCCCAGACATGTTTCGGCCTTGTTGGACCTCCTCAGTGAGGTGCAGCCTGGTTCGCTGTGGCGCAGCGAGCAAGGGACCCACGTCTGGGCATACCCTCTCTCACAAGGAGAAACAAACTGACCACAAAAGTGATGGGTGGAAGGTTTCGAATTAATCTAAACCACTGGCAATTGCTCTGGGCAACCTTCCACTCCACCGTTGTTTAGCCCGTCTGCGCCATTGCAAAAGGGGACCAGCCATGTGCAAATCAGTCAGCAGCTGCCGCCACCGAAGGTAGCAGCCCAGCCCGAACTGCTAGGCCAGGTCCCCTCTGCACAGAAAACCAAGCAACCCCAGACATGTTTCGGCCTTGTTGGACCTCCTCAGTGAGTTGCAGCCTGGTTCCCTGTGGCGCAGCGAGCAAGGGACCCACGTCTGGGCATACCCTCTCTCACAAGGAGAAACAAACTGACCACAAAAGTGATGGGTGGAAGGTTTCGAATTAATCTAAACCACTGGCAATTGCTCTGGGCAACCTTCCACTCCACCGTTTTTTAGCCCGTCTGCGCCATTGCAAAAGGGGACCAGCCATGTGCAAATCAGTCAGCAGCTGCCGCCACTGAAGGTTAAGATTCAGTCTAAACCTTCCAGCCATCACCTCTTTGTTTTTGCTTGGTCACCCCGAGTGGGACGGGTATGCCCAGACGTGGGTCCCGTGCCTGCTGGGCCTAGAGACCCAAGCTACTCCTCACTGATGAGCCCCAACAAGGGTGAAACATGTTTGGGGATGCTTGTGGTCTCGTGCAGAAGGGATGTGACCTAGCAGTTCGGGCTGGACTTCCCCTTTTGGGGTGGGGCCAAGCCTGATTTGCATATGGTCTTTCCCCTTCTGTAATGGCTTAGCAGGCGAAGAACGATGGTCTGGAGGGTTGCCCCGAGCAATGCCAGTGGTTAAGATTCAGTCTAAACCTTCCAGCCATCACCTCTTTGTTTTTGCTTAGTCACCCCGAGTGGGACGGGTATGCCCAGACGTGGGTCCCGTGCCTGCTGGGCTGCTGGGCCTAGAGACCCAAGCTACTCCTCACTGATGAGCCCCAACAAGGGTGAAACATGTTTGGGGATGCTTGTGGTCTCGTGCAGAAGGGATGTGACCTAGCAGTTCGGGCTGGACTTCCCCTTTTGGGGTGGGGCCAAGCCTGATTTGCATATGGTCTTTCCCCTTCTGTAATGGCTTGGCAGGCGAAGAACAATGGTCTGGAGGGTTGCCCCAAGCAATGCCAGTGGTTAAGATTCAGTCTAAACCTTCCAGCCATCACCTCTTTGTTTTTGCTTAGTCACCCCGAGTGGGACGGGTATGCCCAGACGTGGGTCCCGTGCCTGCTGGGCCTAGAGACCCAAGCTACTCCTCACTGATGAGCCCCAACAAGGGTGAAACATGTTTGGGGATGCTTGTGGTCTCGTGCAGAAGGGATGTGACCTAGCAGTTCGGGCTGGACTTCCCCTTTTGGGGTGGGGCCAAGCCTGATTTGCATATGGTCTTTCCCCTTCTGTAATGGCTTGGCAGGCGAAGAACGATGGTCTGGAGGGTTGCCCCGAGCAATGCCAGTGGTTAAGATTCAGTCTAAACCTTCCAGCCATCACCTCTTTGTTTTTGCTTAGTCACCCCGAGTGGGACGGGTATGCCCAGACGTGGGTCCCGTTCCTGCTGGGCCTAGAGACCCAAGCTACTCCTCACTGATGAGCCCCATAAAGGGTGAAACATGTTTGGGGATGCTTGTGGTCTCATGCAGAAGGGATGTGACCTAGCAGTTCGGGCTGGACTTCCCCTTTTGGGGTGGGGCCAAGCCTGATTTGCATATGGTCTTTCCCCTTCTGTAATGGCTTGGCAGGCGAAGAACGATGGTCTGGAGGGTTGCCCCGAGCAATGCCAGTGGTTAAGATTCAGTCTAAACCTTCCAGCCATCACCTCTTTGTTTTTGCTTCGTTGACCACGTCAGCCTGCTGGGACAGGTCACCGAGGCCGGATTCCTCCGTATGATGGGGCTTGCTACGACCCCCTCCTCAACTGAACCCCCTACGCGCCAGTCGTCCTCCGTGCCATCTTCCCACCCATCAGTCACCTGGGTGCCCTGTGGAGCTGCCTCTGACGGTGCGGCCAGGCTGGTGGAGGAGGCATCCCTGCCACAGTAGGGAGTCAGACGTCCAGCAGGGGTGGCCACGTCAACGACTGCACCCCAGCCGGCGGAGGATGTGCAGGCAGCAGGCGGCAGTGCACGGGCAGAGGCACAGCAGCAGCAGCAACGTGGTGGGAGCCATGAAGGCTCGGGGCCTTCAACATCGGAGGGGCAGGCATCAACCGGAGGGCAGGAGGACCCAGGACAGAGTGTCTTCCGTGTGGCAGCGGTTGGGCCACGCCATAGATGCGGAGCGGGCGGAAGAGGCACGGCTCACAATGGTCAGGGCGGAGAACTCCATGCGGAGGGCCCTGAGGCGGGCCGAGTGGCTCGAGGCAATCCGCAGGGGTTTGGAGGTGGACACATCGATGGCTCTGCGGACCCTCGGGGCCATGGAGGAGGACTGCCTCCGGGACATTGAGCAGGAGTTCGATGATGCCCTGGCCCGGGACATCCACAAGTGAGCCGTCGAACTAGCCCACTGCCCTTGTACAGAGTTATGTAGGTAGTGTTAGGTTTCCTTTTTTTTTGGATTTATTTTGGACCTTTCGGACATTGGCCTCATTTTTGTATATAGTTTATTTTATTAGTCAGTGTAGTTAGATAGGTTTCCTTTCTTTTGTTGGGATAATGGACCCTGGCTTGTTCGTATGTACATAGTTCACTGTTGGATTGTATTTTTCTTTCACATTTTAACCATGGAGCAATGGCTTTCTTTTTTATTTCCCATTGGATTTTGTTTTCTGGACAGTGACTTTGGATACCATTACTTTTGATTTTGATTTTTGGTTTTGCTTTTTTTCACGGACATGCTTCTTTTCATTTTTGTACATTGCCATTTCTGTTTCTTTATTTTTGATTCTATTTATGTTTCCTTCAATACATATTTTTTTTTATCACACTTCAATGTGTAGTATCATCTCATTGGTTTAATGCATATCATGATATGGCTTTTGAGATTCACTGACACCCATTGGGTGTATGCGAGGGAAATGTGTTTGTTTCGGAACTTGCATTTGGTGTTCTGTCATGTAGTTGCCAATTTTGAGTGGGTGGATGCAATACTCGGGTGGGTGTTTTGCATTTGGAGGCTGACCATAGGGACCAGGGATATAGATTGTGATGACATGTTGGCTGGGGAACATGAGTTGGACATGAATGGGGGCCTGCTGGCAGGTGCCCCACAGTGCTGGGGGTGGGGGTGCAGGAGTACATGAGTTGGACATGAGTGATGGCCTGCTGGCAGGTGCCCCACAGTGCTGGGGGGTGGGGGTGCAGGGGTACATGAGTTGGACATGAGTGGGGGCCTGCTGGCAGGTGCCCCACAGTGCTGGGGGGTGGGGCTGCAGGGGTACATGAGTTGGACATGAGTGGGGGCCTGCTGGCAGGTGCCCCACAGTGCTGGGGGGTGGGGGTGCAGGGGTACATGAGTTGGACATGAGTGGGGGCCTGCTGGCAGGTGCCCCACAGTGCTGGGGGGTGGGGGTGCAGGGGTACATGAGTTGGACATGGTGGGGGCCTGCTGGCAGGTGCCCCACAGTGCTGGGGGGTGGGGGTGCAGGGGTACATGAGTTGGACATGAGTGGGGGCCTGCTGGCAGGTGCCCCACAGTGCTGGGGGGTGGGGGTGCAGGGGTACATGAGTTGGACATGGTGGGGGCCTGCTGGCAGGTGCCCCACAGTGCTGGGGGGTGGTGGGAGACATGGGTGGGGGCCTGGTGGAGGGTGCCCCTGGTGGCTGGGTGGTGGGGGTAATAGGGGACATGATTGGGGGCCTGGTGGAGGGTGCCCCTGGTGGCTGTGGGATGGGGGTGGTGGGAGACATGAGTGGGGGCCTGGTGGAGGCTGCCCGTGCACTGCTGGGGGGTGGGGGTGAAGGGGGACATGAGTGGGGGCCTGGTGGAGGCTGCCCCTGACTGCTGGGGGGTGGGGGTGGTGGGAGACATGGGTGGGGGCCTGGTGGAGGGTGCCCCTGACTGCTGGGGGGTAGGGGGTGGTGGGAGACATGAGTGGGGGCCTGGTGGAGGGTGCCCCTGCACTGCGGGGGGGTGGGGGTAATAGGGGACATGAGTGGGGGCTTGGTGGAGGCTGCCCCTGGTGGCTGTGGGATGGGGGTGGTGGGAGACATGGGTGGGGGCCTGGTGGAGGCTGCCCCTGCACTGCCGGGGGGTGGGGGTAATAGAGGACATGAGTGGGGGCTTGGTGGAGGCTGCCCCTGGTGGCTGGGGGGGTGGGGGTGCAGGGGGACATGGGTGGGGGCCTGGTGGAGGCTGCCCCTGGTGGCTGGGGGTGTGGGGGTGCAGGGGGACATGGGTGGGGGCCTGGTGGAGGGTGCCCCTGCACTGCTGGGGGGTGGGGGTGCAGGGGGACATGAGTGGGTGCCTGGTGGAGGCTGCCCCTGACTGCTGTGGGGTAGGGGGTGGTGGGAGACATGGGTGGGGGCCTGGTGGAGGGTGCCCCGGTGGCTGGGGGGTGGGGGTGGTGGGAGACATGAGTGGGGGCCTGGTGGAGGGTGCCCCTGCACTGCTGGGGGGTGGGGGTGCAGGGCGACATGAGTGGAGGCCTGGTGGAGGCTGCCCCTGACTGCTGTGGGGTAGGGGGTGGTGGGAGACATGGGTGGGGGCCTGGTGGAGGGTGCCCCTGGTGGCTGTGGGATGGGGTGGTGGGAGACATGGGTGGGGGACTGGTGGAGGCTGCCCATGCACTGCGGGGGGTGGGGGTAATAGGGGACATGAGTGGGGGCCTGGTGGAGGCTGCCCCTGGTGGCTGGGGGGGTTGGGGTGCAGGGGGACATGGGTGGGGGCCTGGTGGAGGCTGCCCCTGGTGGCTGGGGGGTGGGGGTGCAGGGGTACATGAGTTGGACATGAGTTGGACATGAGTGGGGGCCTGCTGGCAGGTGCCCCACTGTGCTGGGGGGTGGGGGTGCAGGGGTACATGAGTTGGACATGAGTGGGGGCCTGCTGGCAGGTGCCCCACAGTGCTGGGGGGTGGGGGTGCAGGGGTACATGAGTTGGACATGAGTGGGGGCCTGCTGACAGGTGCCCCACAGTGCTGGGGGGGTGGGGGTGCAGGGGTACATGAGTTAGACATGGTGGGGGCCTGCTGGCAGGTGCCCCACAGTGCTGGGGGGTGGGGGTGCAGGGGTACATGAGTTGGGCATGGTGGGGGCCTGCTGGCAGTTGCCCCACAGTGCTAGGGGGTGGGGGTGCAGGGGTACATGAGTTGGACATGGTGGGGGCCTGCTGGCAGGTGCCCCACGGTGCTGGGGGGTGGGGGTGCAGGGGTACATGAGTTGGACATGAGTGGGGGCCTGCTGGCAGGTGCCCCACAGTGCTGGGGGGTGGGGTTGGTGGGAGACATGAGTGGGGGCCTGGTGGAGGCTGCCCCTGACTGCTTTGGGGTAGGGGGTGGTGGGAGACATCGGTGGGGGCCTGGTGGAGGGTGCCCCTGGTGGCTGGGTGGTGGGGGTAATAGGGGACATGAGTGGAGGCCTGGTGGAGGCTGCCCCTGACTGCTGTGGGGTAGGGGGTGGTGGGAGACATGGGTGGCGGCCTGGTGGAGGGTGCCCCTGGTGGCTGGGGGGTGGGGGTGGTGGGAGACATGAGTGGGGGCCTGGTGGAGGCTGCCCCTGCACTGCTGGGGGGTGGGGGTGGTGGGAGACATGCATTGTTGATCAGTGGTGCAAGGTGACATGTGGGTTGGCTGGGGGGCATGCCCATGGTGGATGGGCTGCCTGCGGGACATGGGCAGGGGTGCTGGGTAGTCCCCCGTGGTGTGGGCTGCCTGCAGGGGCCGTGGAGGTTGTAGAGCGAACACCTAGGGGGACCCACACGGCCAATTCACGTGTAGTACTCCCCAGAACCCCTGAAATACACGTACCCTGCTGAAATCGCATGTGGAACTTCCCGCGCACCCCTGCAATACACGTACCCTGCTGAAATCACGTGTGGAACTTCCCGCGCACCCCTGCAATACACGTACCCTGCTCGCACGGGGCCAATCGCGTGTGGAACTTCCCGCGCACCCCTGAAATACACGTACCCTGATGATATCGTGTGTGGAACTTCCCGCGCACCCCTGGAATACACGTACCCTGCTCGCACGGGGCCAATCACATGTGGAACTTCCCGCGCACCCCTGAAATACACGTACCCAGCTGAATTTGCGTGTGATACTTCCCGCGCACCCCTGATGCACACGTACACAGGACAATCGCGTCTGGAACTTCCCGCGAACCACTGAAATACACGGTCCCCGCTTGGCGTTTGCTGTTTGCCAGCCCTGTGAACTGGTCCAGGGTTAGCGCAGCCCTTTGCGATTATTTGGGGATTTTGAGGGCTTTTCCTTGCGCGAGGGCGTTCTTGGGGGCGTAACTGGCGCTGCTGCAGGGTCGCTGCGCCACGCTGCGCCACGGCTGGTTTTGGATGTGAAAATCCATGAATACGCTGTGCGCGGAAATCGATTTTAGCGCATGCGGCTGGCGCAGACATTCACACGGGCATGCTGTGCGCCAGTCGCGTGCGCCATTTTTGTGCGATTTTCTATGAATTACCCTGTAAGTTTACAAGTGGCAGTACATTTTCACCTTTGGTACAAGCCTGTACTACACAGTTATAATGGTAGCAGTAGCGGAGCAGGCAGACTTATCTCAAGAGCAAATGAGCAGTAATAGGGATTACACAAAGGACTACAATTACTGTGACTTAAACAAACACTGACTCAAGGTTTCTGGTTAAAAAATATAAGTACATTTATTTTTAATCCATCTGTTCATAAAACTCTTCACTTTTATTAAACAAAACCACACTCTAAATATAATACACACAACCAATTCCTTTGGTTTTGGTCAATTCAAGGTAAGTACATTAGGATTTGACAGACCGGTGTTGTGAAACAAAAGACGCTACCGGGGGTTAAGAAGCACTCACTTTTTGACAGTAATGACAGTTCGGTCTAACGAAAGAAAAGCGTACCCACGGGAAGAAATGTAACCGTAGTCAAACACACTCAGCACATTGAATTAAAACCAGGGAATAGGGGATAAAAATCATAGGCAATACTTTGTCAAGGCACTAGAATCAGATGACGTGTTCTAAAATACAGATAAAGTCAATAGGACTGTGCCAGTTGTCAAATAGAGCAGGGCTCTGTTGTCGAGGATCACACGATTTTAGAACAGTTTGCGATTAAGGTTGCCAGGAGTACTTGGATATTGTCAAAGGGAGGCAAAAGTTATAAGAGCCAAGGAAGAAAGGACAAGCCTTCGGAAAGGAAAAGGGTTCATGCCGATTCCTCAAGGTTGGATGTAGAGAACGACCAAATGGACACATTACCTTATTCAAATGAAGAAAGCTGGTGCTACGGCAGTTATTCCTGGTAGTTCCTGCAGACTCACGGTTCCTGGAGCTTCAGTCGTCCTTCCTTTTATGCTTTTATGCCAAAATCCCCCATTCACACAGCCTGGCTGTCAATCACTCAGCAGGGGGGTTGTCCAGCCCAGACCACCACCTCAGCCAATGGACACAAAGTGCGACTTGGGTCACCAAGGAGACCCTGTGCAGGGGGTTACTAAACCCCTCCCTCACATTCAGCCCACCTAGACACCCAGACGCCAAAGGAGGGCTTCTTCGCAGAAGCCCGCCAAAGCACGGCGAACAAAGTAGGCAAACCTGGTTTGGCGTGAAAATTAAAACTCAAGAAGGATGTTAACAAAAAGAAATGGTGATTAAACCCGACCGGAGCCAAAAAAAAATGTATTTGGTCAAGCGGGTTTATGTTCGAGGCTAATACAATAGCCTAAAACAGTACCACGTTTATATAATATAATCGTGGTAGAAAAGTTAGGGTAGATACCACTGCCACCAGCCAAGTCTTAACGTTAAGGGAGCGAAACAAGGCTCCAGGAGGTACAGACAAAAAGGGAACAGAGTTAACCCTTTCCAATACTCCATGTAAGATGGGGTGTACTGGGTCTGTAGGTTAAATGACTACATAAAGTAAATGGCAACTTTACCTGTTTCTGGGGGACAGTAGTCAGGCCCTGAAAAATGGAGTGAGTGGGAATTCTTAGAGACAACCCTGTGTTACTGCACTGAAGGTGCTGTGTAACACACACAAGAAGTTTGGGCTCATGGAGTGGTGTGGCTCCAGAGCCCAAGATCACACAAAAAGTAGAAATACACATGGCAAAACACATGTAAGAGTGGGAAACAGGTTCACACTCTTACCAGGTGGAAAGAATAAACCCCAGAAATCCAGCAAAGCCGCTGAGGGACTCACTAGTTAAGGGAAATTAGCCATAAATGAGAATTCTCCCTAACAGCCCACGTCCAACTTCACCTTCTTGGGCCTCCCCTCATCAGCTGCGGGCGTTGTTGCAGACGCCGCACCATTCTCCTCGCTCCCGGAAGATGTTGTAACCTGGGAAGATGACTGGTCCTTGCATCTCTGCTTGACGGAGGCATCCCCGCCGCGGTGCTCCACAGCGCCGTCTCCGCCCTCTTCCTCCATCGCCACTGTGGATAGAGCGACATTGAACACAAGCATCAGTGTACCGAACAAATGTCTGCTTGACACAAAGCAAATGCACATGAGTGGCACTGTCAAACATCACAACCATCATCACCCTCCACAACACACAGGTCACTGCAAGCAACACACATGCACAAACATGCATGCCATGTGCAACAAACATTCACATCCATGTACAAGGCACTGCAGGCACATCAGTAGAGGGTCTGAACCTCACATGCATCATGGTACATGCACATCACATACACACACATCACCTGACAGTCATGCATCAGGCCATGTAGACCTTCCGTTACAGTGCACTTGTGGAAAACTGGGCCGCATCAGTCAATCACGCATTGAGATGCTCATGTGTCATGCATCCATGGGGTTGGCCAGTCACACACTTACTTCTCAGACACACGCACATGTACAACATGCATGTCCATGATGGTGCCATAAGCATCCATGTCTCACACCTCTCACATGGCCAAGTCCAGACACAGGTATGCAAACATGTGTGCGTTGTCACATGCTTGTGCACATCCCGCATTGCAGCACAGACCCCATTAATGTGGAACACGCTTGATTGGACTCACATGCAGCACTGTCATGGACATGCACACACATCTGTATATGAGGCATGACAGATATAAGGCCAGGGTGAACACTCCAGCCACACCTCAACATGCACTACGCTGGACTAGAACACATGGACACTTACCACTCGACTCCGGACTGAGCTCTAACTTCATGACCTGGGCGTGAAGCGCTGTGTGGAAGCGCTCCAGGACCCTCATTTCAATGGTGGTCAACTGGCCCCAGCACCTCACTCCACCATCAACAGAACTCACGAGGTGTCGGGCCTTGTTGAGTGTCCTGGACCTGAAGTCTTCCCAGAATTTACAGACATGTTTGTATTCGCGGGGTGCCACCCTCTCCGCGTTGATGGCACGCACCATGTCCACCCAGATTTTACTCCATCCATCCATCATTGTCGAGTCGCGATGGCCCAGTGAAGAGGGCATCATAATGCCCCAGGGCTTGTTCCACCAGGATGCAAACTTCGTTGGGATTGAAGCTGGCAGCCCTCTGACTCTCTGCCGGGGGGTTGCCACTTTCCCCAGATGGTGTTTGGTCCGACATGGCAACCACCGAGGCAGGTGTGGGTGGGTGACTGGTTCCTGGGGCTGGGCTGGGCTGTGGAGCGATGGAATGGCAGTCGGGAGTCTTCTGGGTCAGCAGAGGTGGTCTCAGCAACAGGCTCTCTGGCAATGGCTGATGTGCAGGCACCTTGCAGGGCACGTAGGCAGCAGGCACACAGAGTGGGCTGGCAGCAGCAGATGGCTCGTAGGAAGCAGCTCAGGGCATTGGAGGCAGGTAAATGGCCTTGTGGGCAGGAGCGTGGGTCTTCCGTGTGCTTTTGCATGGCCAGCCGGATGCAGAGTGACTCTGCACGTGCCGAAACAGCGCATTAGCGTAGAATCAGAGGAACGGCCCTTAGCGTGTAAGTTACGTGATGCACGCGGGACGTTGGGCGTTGACGTTCTGTATGGGTTAAAGGTCTGCGTAGGACACCAGTGCACTGTACGTTCTTTTCGTGGGGACCGCCGTGTGAGATTCTTCTTTTTGTGGGTTCACACGCAATTTCTTCACTACTGTGGCAGTGCGTACTTCTTGTTTTGGTGGGGCGTTGTCTATGCGCTTCTGCTGCCATCCCCAGTGCCCGTCAGACCCAACAAGCAGTGCCATCTGCTGTCATGAGCAGGCAGGGTGTGGAAGCTGCAGGGGCAGCGCAGCTGGCACCACCCCACCTCAGGGTCAGCTAGCCTGGCCCGGATTGGTCACAGAACAGGCACAGGATGACTCACAGGCCGACTTCCGTGTCAGGAAGTCCAAGCCACGTATGGTGAAAGTTGCTGTCACCAGGTCACGTGGATCTGGGGCAGCCGTGTCATCTGCTGCCCTGAGCAGCCAGGGTGTTGAAGCTGCAGGGGCAGCTGCAGCTGACACCACCCCGGCTCTGAGTCACCCAGCCAGGACTGTGTTGGTCCTGGCCCTTGGCACTGAGGCAGTTGTGGCGCTGGGTCCTGGTGACAGCACCCAGCAGCCAATGCCTGCAGTCAGACCTTTGGTCGTCTTGCCATTGCCTGCTTCCATTGGCCAGTCCACCTGTGCTTCAGCCCCTACTGACCAGAGCAGCAGAAGCCACTCAGGTTCCGCACAACCTCCCAAGTGGAAGAAGCGTGCTCCAGCAGAACAGGCTGGGACCTCAGACACGGCTCAGGCCTCCGGCACGTCAAGAAAGCAGAGTTTCAATGATGTGGAACTCGACGTACTTGTGGGCTACGTGCTGGTACACGGCCGCGACATGCTGGTGACGGCAGGGTGCAAAACTATACCTGCTCAGTGTAGGGCCCACTGGCAGTGCATCGCGGACCATATTTGAGCCTTGGGATAAGAGAAGCGCACAGCAGATGATTGCATGAAGCGTTGGAATGACCTCCTGTTAGGGAGAATTCTCTGTTTAGGCTGAATTTCCTTACCTAGTGAGTCCCCCAGCAGCTTTGCTGGATTTCTGGAGTTTGTTTTTCCATCCTGCCAAGAATGAGACTCTTTTTCTCCCACTCTTGGACATGTATGTGTGTGTAATTCCTTTGAAATGTCAATGTGTTCGATGAGCTATGGGGTCTTTTACTCCATAGGGTCTCATATGTTTTTCTATGTGTGTTACACCGCACCCTACGTGTCGTAAAACGGGGGCGCCCTAGCGGGTCCCCCACCATAGACTCCATACCCGGGGACTGACTACTGTCTCCCCGGGCATGTAAAGTCACCATTGGCTTTACTAGACCTAAATTTACTAACAGAACTAGTACCAACCATCTTATTGTGGACGTACTAGTAGGGGTAATTCGATTACTCCTGGATCTGTTACTCGAGGGGGCACTGTCCCGTCCCCCCTCGTCGAGTTTTGGCTGGTGGCAGTGGAAACTAGTTGTTATGTTCGATCCCGAACATAACCCTATGGGATTCGTCCCATTGTTGGAGATTGATACTTTTTCTCATTAATCTCTGACGTACCACCAATCTACTTATCTTAAATAAGTTTATCGAGTGGTATTTTCTGCCAGAACTCGGTTTTAAAATGGCGTCTGTGTTCGTCTCTGTGACTCCTAAACCAAAGGTTGAGCCCTTTGTTCCACTTTTGGCGGGCCTCTGTACAGAGACCCTCCAAAGTGGTGCCATTCTGTCTGGGTTACCTCAGGGGTGTGGGAGGGGGTTTAGGCACCCTGGACCGAGTTGCCTTGCCAACTCATGTCGCACTCTGGAGTGATTGGCCCAAGTGGTGAGCGTTCCCGCGCACCACTTAGCATGTGTTGATTGACAGCTAGGCTGAATGAATGGGGGTTTTCTGCATAAAAGCAGGGCTTTTGGGACTGGATCTTCAGAAGTCGCCACAGGACCTAAGAATCCGACGAGGGTAACGCTGAGCCGACCTGCACGACGACACCTCCGGTGGAGCCCTGTGGAACCGACTCACCACTTCCCAACGACAGAGGAGATCTCCCTGCCGGAGAGTCTCTTCCCCTGACTGGTGGGAACAACCAGTCCCCTTTGCTTTTTTATTCGCCTCAGGACTCAGTGGTCGAATTGCCCGTGCAGAGCACCTCGGCAACCGGATAGCCACTACCCCTGTACCGCGACCAAAAGGTGGTGCCTTGTGACGAAGCACTCCGCGGCTGGTCTCTTACCTGGTGGTGCACCGGACTTTACTTTCCTTTGACGATGAGATCATCTCTACTCTTGGCAAAGACCCAACGTGCATCCACCAGCAGGAACAACTGCCCCCGCCGGAGCTGCCCTCCACAACAAGGTACCGTGTCCGCCTAGCTTCCCTTTCGTTCGGTTCGAGTGAGGTGTCTTAATCCTCTCCGTTCCGCTGGGTCGCCTCCAAGCTTTGCTCATTCTTTCTTCTGAACTGGTTCAATCTGCCGATAACAATTTGCTATAAAGACTTGAATGCATCTCCACTAGAGACTTTTTTGGGACATCGCGCCTTGCCTCTCTCTGAGTGGGCCTGGCCTCTGAACTTCATGATCTATTGTGATTCTTGCCTTCCTGCCTTGCATTTTATCCGCGTAGGATTGAACTGTGTTGACTTCATAACCTGCCTATCTTTTTCTCTCCCCTACTAACTAATATTCGAGTGTCATCTAGGTTGAGGTATACACCTCTGTCTGAAAATAAGTGGTACCGGTAGAACCTAGAGTTGTCGATATTTTGCTAGGGGGATTGATCGTTTTCTATTTCGTAGAGTAATTGTGTTTGATTTGTTTGCCGTGATTTGCTTTAGTGTTTTTCATAGACATTTTGTTATAAATAAATACCTTGATATCTTTACACTAAGCCTCGTTGCGTGTTTGCTTGTCTTGCTGTGAAGAATTGCCCTATTTTGTATACTCCACATACTGACCAACTTTTCTTGAGAGAAGTCTGACTGCTCAGCCACAGCTACCAAGTGAATCTGTGTGGTACAGACTGCTACCAAGTGGGTTCACCGCCAAACGCCTGTAGTCCTAAATCTTTTGCAGTGGTCCCAGATGGAACTGCACAGGTTTCCGCCTAACAACTCCGACGCTGAGCAAAAAACAAGCTGGTTTCAAGATACGTCTCTACTCTGGTGAGTGGCAGTGGGTCACCACCAGAGGACGATGAACTAACTGAACATGAGGAGATCACTGGAGGGTTCATTGCAGAGGGTCAGATCCAAGGCGTGGGAGACCTGCCTGATTATGAGACAATGTCCGGTGAGTGTTCATGCGTGTGTGTCCAGGCCATGTGTATTTTGCTTGGGTGATGTGTTGAGTTTGACTGCCAGTTCCGGTTATGTGGTCATGACTGCCATGTGTGACCCATGCGATGCTTGACTGATATGTGCTTGTTGTAATGCAGACTGCATACAGACCATGTTCTGCACATGGAGGCAACCCTCATCAACACACCTGCACCCTCCTTCCATGTCAATCACTGTCCAGCCTCTCTTGTCCATATTCTTGCTCAGAACCATGTTTGCTGATAGCCTGTGATGACCTTCCACTCAACACTTGCCCCCTATGGTCACATGACTGATGTCTCTATGAGCTCACCCTGCAAGCTGATCCTACTCAGTGGCATTCTTCCTTGCCTCTCTATCCCCCAGCAGCTCACTGTCTCCATGGGACTGGTGATTCCCATGGCGGACTATTGCAATGGCCTGTTCCCGAATTTCTGTGCATTTACACTCTTCCCTCTGCAACTCTGCCAGACCAGGACTGTGTGGTACATCCTTTGGCCTTGATGCAGGGTGTCTCACTCGGACTGTGCTGATGGCACAGGCTCACAGTGGCCATGAGTGTTCATTCATGGACCATGTGCATTCCCAGCAAGCCCCTATGGGTCCGGGGCAAGCTACTCCTTCGACTCCATCTCTGGCATTTCCTCCTTCTTCTCATGGAATTTGATCATCCCTTTCCTGCTCACTCAGGGTGAGTTGCACCACATGGCAATTAGTTAGTGGTTCTCATCTGTGTCGAGTGGATGCCTCCCTCTGGGACAGCCTCCCTGCCTCCATGCAACTGCTGTTGTAGCTTCTCCGGGTCTGCGGGCACTTCTGATGCTTCCTCATGTGTTGTGCTTTCTGTCCTCCTCTCCCCTGCTGTTGTCCCAGATGACTGTGAGAATGCAATTGACACCTGCTCACACTGTCTGCTACAACATGGTACTCTGAGTAACCATTTTGACACATGCACTGCCTCCAAGCCATCACCCGCCCTTGGGGTTGGGGTTCACTGTATCCCTGCAATCTACTGCCAACACTTTCCACAGGTTGACCGCACTTGCCATTGCACTGCCATCAGTCCACTACGTTTACATTATGGCCTCTGTGTTCTCAGTAATGGTTGAGGCCAGACACATGTAGTGCACTGCATCCACACACTTCTGAACCATTTTCTCCTCTTCAACATGCATATTCACTTGCGTGATCTCGAAATTACCTTGCATTCATGAGTCCATGTGGCTTCCTTCACTGTATTTCAATACTCTAGCGTTGTTGCAGCCTGTGACACATGTGTTTTTCATCATAGTGATTTACATGTGCTGTCTGATGACATGCATTTTTACATGGATTATGGACAGTAGTATTTGACTTCCATCTGGGGCTGGATGACAGTTCTGCCATGGCTATGCTACGTGCCATCTGTGTGGTGGCAGCTGTCATTTTTGTGTAAGGTCTATGCCAGTCACAAGTTTGTGTGATGCGGGTGCTATGCACCATCTAGTACATGTGTTGGCTTGCCATTTGACACATGTCCATGTCTACTTTCAGGGTCACCTTCCATTTAATTGGCACTTCGTGCATGCCTGAGTTTGTGTCATGTGTGACATGGCTGCTTCATGTGTTGGCTGTCAACATTGTGATACCTATGTGTGTGGTATATGCCGCTAACATGTGTGCTCATGTCTTCGTTTCATTTTGTGCAGGTGGAAGCTGAGGAGGAGGAGGAGATGGCAGAGGGGGTGGAGTGTTCAGAGCCCCTACCTGGCCCCAGTGGAGGACATGGTGTGGTAGCCCATGAACATCCATTGGTGCTCCAGACCATCCTGGCCAGGGGTGTCTGAGTACACCTCTGAGGATCTCTATGCCTCTGGTGCAGAATCAGATATTGATCCATCAATGCTGTCACAGGTGAGTGGATGCTGTTCTGTCCGACACACATTGAGTAATGGTACTTTAATTCTACATGTATAGAATGAGTAATCAGGGTAACCACTATTTACACCCTGATCTGTTCCCCTTTCCAGATACGCAGTCTCCTTGCTGTGGTGCATCAAACAGACTACGGACCAGTTATAGGACCCTAAAGTTTGGACTCCACACTTGCTTGAACTTTTTAAATATTGATGCATAGGAACATTGCCTTGCCTCAAAATGTCGTGTTGAATATTGCTAATTGTGCATAACATCAGAGGAATTATACCTCGATAAGAAGCTATCTTTGGTGTCAGTAGATTCGGTAGACGGCAGACTACCCCTGATGAATTTCTGTTTACACTGTTAACACACATAATCAGAAAGAAACATGTTGGGAATGTATGAGAGAATGAGTATGTTTGAATTGAAATTGCAATGAATGTGGTGTATAAATAAGTTTATTTTTGTGGTATTTGTACAACACCGCTTTAGAGAAATCCTATATTTGGATTACTCTTGGTTTACACACAACTATCTACTTCTTGGTGTTCACTCTGCCAGTTTACCTTAAAATCTTGATGGGTGGTATATATTTTTTTGCACTTGCACTTTCTCCAGAGATTTGGTTGTCTTAAAAACATTTTTTTAAAATATTTGTTGACGTTGAAAACACATTTTTAGTATTGTTGAATGAAAATTAAATAAATGACATCTTTTTTGTAAATCCGTTTGGAGCCTGATTTGCTCCACACTAATTGCTCCTGTTCCTGGGGCAGCAGATCAAAGGAGGAATGCAGTCCTGCAGCCACAGGCAGAGCCAGCACAGCAAGGATCAGGTCTCCTTGGGCCCGGCGGGTGTGGTGTCCGGCAACGCGGTTACCATGAGCCACTGGGTAATACTGTGTGGGAGAATTCCAAGTATGCCATTGCACAGCAACAAGGTGCATCATGTGAGATGATGGCTCAGGGCGTGGAAAGGGTGGCCAATTCTATTCTCCCCCCGATAGGCAGGTTGAGCTCCAGCAGCAGGCATCGCAGTCCACGTGCCGCTCACACAGGCAGGACACGTTGGCCACCAACAGAGACTGACAGGCTGAACTGGGGGCTCTGTGCACAGCCATAGCTGCAGAGGCAAAGGCCCACGGAGATGCCCTGAGGGAAGAGAACACCTCCCTCAGATCTACTCTGGCCGCATTTGAGATGGGCCGCAGTAGACGGGCAGAATAGCAGATGGGGTAGCTGACACACAACATCTCTGCTGAACTCTGTGCAACATGTGAGGAGATCTGTGTGTCACTTGAGGCCGTGCAGGCGGAACTCCATGCAACATGTGAGGTGCTGCATGGGGACCTCCGGACCCCCCATGGAGGAGCATTCCAGGGCTATGCATGGTCAGCCTACAGTACCACGCACACCTTCTAATGTTGCACCAGAGGGTGATGACAGCAACAACAGTACTCCCACTGTAGGCTAGCCGTGCATGCCGTTAGCTCATGGAGTTTATTTTTTTTATTCTCAACATCCACGCATGTGGGTGTCGAGGTGCACCCTGCACCTCCTCCCTCCCCAGTGGTTCCCCCCTCCCTCTGGTCAACCATGGCCATTTTTATTTCTTGTCTACTGTGCATTCATCTAACAGTGTGTTGCTTTGTGTGGCATCCAAAGGCCTCCACTGTGTGTTCCGGCTGGGCCCATACAGGCTTGTCTCGTGTTTGTGTTTGAGACTTGGGGTCCAGACACATATGCCACTCCTGCTTCCCCTTTCCATGTGCTTGCAAGGAGGGCAGAGTGTGACAGTAACTTACACAGAGGCATTGGGCTTTCATCATTTTGGTGGCCAGTATGAAGTCCAACCTGTGTATACACCCCTATTGGGGATTCATGATTGTTTGTCCACTGCATGGTTGGCATGCATTTTTGTTTGGATATTGGTAAATGTGCATATTTACATGTTACATCTGCATGTATTACCTTGCATGTCTCCATTGTTAATGCACTTCATGCTGTATGCGGTACCCTGCCACATTTAGCTAGCAGCGACACACTCAGGATGGGAGTGGTCCATGTGGTGGCTTTGTCATATTGAGACACTTGTGCTATTGTGATTGGTCACTGTCTGACATTGTCACTGTTGGGTCCTGTGTTTATGATATGTTATGCTGGTGAATATATGTTCCTATGTACGGTTTGATTTTGATGTGTCAGAGGGAATTGTCACTGGCCTGTTTCCATTTGTCACAGTGCGCTTTGTGACAGTTGTGTCATGTGTTGTGAATGTATTTTGGAGTTTTCACAGTTCATGCATGGTGTGTCGGGCGGGTGACATGGGGTTTAGGAGGGTTCAGGTGACATACCAGTACTTGGATGTGCTGTTTTGCATGGGGGTAGTGGATTAAACATTTTGAATGTGTGCCTTTTGGTCACACGGGATTCTGTTTGTTCAAGTAGCTAGGGATGCACACAATGTAGCTCTTCCAAGGACACATTCTCAGGGTAAGGTTGTGACAGTTGACTGTCCCTTTGTCATCATCAATTGTCACCTGGAATGTGCTAGACCTGTGTGCACTGTGCAGGGGTGGGACTTTAGGTGCAGAGTTAAGCCACAAACTGTGTATGGGCTGCCTCACCACGTGCCCTTTCCCCTCCCATGCACAGTGGGCGTGCATGTGGTTGGGGATGTGGGGGCACCACCATGTCCACTGGTAGGCCATGCCGTGTGGCAACATTGTGCAGGACACATGCTGCCACAATGATCCTGCACACTACTGGGGTGCATATAGTAGCTGTCCACCAGAGCGGTCAAGGGAGGGGAAACGTGACTTCAGCACTCCGAATGTGCACTCCACTATGGCCCTGGTTGCAATATGGGCTGCGTTGTATCTTACCTGGTGTGGTGTGATGGGGTTCCGTATTGGCGTCATCATGTAGGTGCTTAGAGGGTAGGCACTGTCCCCTGGGGAGGTGATAATGGTTGTCATTAGTTGGTTTTGTCTATCTGTCTGTGTGTGACATTCATGCATGTGCACAGGCATTTTTACTCACCAATGAGCCATGTGTTGCCATGCCTCCCAGCTTCCAGGTCCCGGTTTAGGGGTGACATTCTGAATATGAAACTATCATAGGTGGACCCTGGATAGTTTGCATAGACAGAGGTGATGATTCCCTTGGCATCGCATACAACCTGCACGTTGATGGAATGCCAGTGCTTGCGGTTGCGATAGATGTGTTCAGTGGCCCTAGGTGAACATAGGGCAACATGGGTGCAATCAATGACACCAAGCACTTTGTGGAAGTGTGCCACCCCGTAAAAGTCCTGGACCACGGCCTGCCTTTCTGCAGGTGTTCTGGGCATGTATATGTGCCTGCGGACTGAGGGGCGTGCAGTCATGATTGCCAACACCTGGTGTAGGCAGCGTGACTGCGTGGGCTGTGAGACGCCCCCAACTATGGCAGTTGTCCACTGAAATGACCCAGTGGCCAAAAAATGCAGGACTTTGAGCACCTTTGCCAAGGGGCTCAGTGCTTGGGAGGGTGGGTGATGTGAGTTCATCCTCCCACTCAGTGACCAGGTCTAGGATGATATGAGGTGGAAATCTATACCTGCCATAGACCTGGTCATCAGGCATCCCACAAAGGCTGGTCTTGGGTAAAACAATGCAGGGCCTGGCTATCCTCCTCCTCCTCCTGCGGTGTCCCACGATCACTTCTGCAAGGAATGGTACATTTAATCGTAGCTCTATACACGCGTTTGTTTTTTGCAAGCACTTTTATGCTGTTCAGGGGTACTTACGCCAGCTTTCGCGTGGCGTACGTGTTTCTGGGCTTGCGTGTCTTTTGCCGCGTGCCGGTTTGCCCTGTTCGATTCCATGAATACGTGTTGTTAGCACGTGTGTGGGCGTTGCAGGGATTTGGCTGCGGTACTTCCCCTGTAACGCCGACATTTTCACGTGTTGTTCCCCATTCCACGTGTTCCGCCCCCTGTGCGCTGGACGGTGTGCGCCTTCTCTGGGCGTCTTGCGCAAAGGGTTCCTGATGTGGCAATGACATGTGAGACCCGCGCGGATTCGGCGCAGGTCGCGGGTAAGCCACGCGCCATGTGTTCCATGAATAGGAAAACGGGCGCTTGCGCGCCTTTTGTACGCGTGTGTCGCGTTTTACACGCATGCGCCCCGTTTTCGGCACACATTTATTCCATGAATTACCCTAAAAGTGTGTTTTATATACAAAGTAGCAGCTATGGTAAGCAGGCTATAGGTACCATTTCAAATTCTGTACAAAAAGTGACTTGTGTGCAAACACTCAGAATTGCAATATTTAAGGTATTTAAAAGATAAAAAGAAAACTTACCAGAAAGCTAGAGCTGCAATCAAGACTAATCCAACATTGAAGTGGGGTGAAAAGCAGAACTGTATTAAAAACCGAGCCACTAAATACAATAATTGGCGAAAGCAACATAAGTACGTAACCAAACATTCAAACTGGCATCTCTTGTTTGGTGGGTTGAAATCATACGATAGCCATACATTTTAGTCCAACTTTAACAAGTACAAGAAGGGACTATTGCCCAGTGAGTTAAACCCTCATCCCAGAAAGAAAATGGTTGGCCTACATAGAAGAGTTATATTAAGACCGGGAATGCCATACTTGTAACCATACCGGACGAAACTAAAGCTAGTATGGCAAGTCTGGATGTGGAAGAGGAGTCTGTATTTAATATCATAAAGGTCTTATCGCAAAGTCAAGTCTATCATAGCAGTGCATGTAGTCGGCTGGGGTTCCACCTTTACTATTGCGTCTTTCAATTCTCCCAGTAACCCATGATAGAATAACACCATCTGGCTTCTGGCCAATTGTTTTCAATGACCAATCGATTAAACTGCGTGACATAGGACATGAAAGTCACGTGTCCCTTGATCTAAAGCCAGTAATTCCTAATCCTGAGTTGGGGATACTTCCCACCTGTCAAACAACCTCCCAAATTCTGCCAAAAAAGAGTTCCAATTATACAACAGAGGGTCATCCTTTTGAACTAATGGTATGACCCAGGTTGCGGGGTCTCCCGTCAAGTATGAAATGACAAAGGCTGTCCGAGCCTATGTACTCTCAAAAGCTGCAGGTTTACATAGAAAATGCAACCAACACTGTGGGCCTCGTTACGAGGTGGGCGGTAAGGGGTTAACGGTGCTGGTAAAGGTGCCGGAGCCGTTAATCCCTTACCACCCTATTACGAGGTCTGCTTGCGGGACCAGCTAAGGACGCCTGGTTTTACCAGGCGTCCTTAGCGGGTCCCGCAAGCAGCCCAGCATGCTAACAACGGGCCCGTCATTAACGGGCCCATTGTTAGCATGCTCCCCATTCCCATTGAGCCCTATGGGGGCTCAAATGGGAATGGGGATGGTCCGGGTCTGGGTTCCCTGAATGGGGAAATACTGGGCCCTCCAAGGTCGGAATGGCCCGGTATTTCCCCATTCAGGGAACCCGAACCAGAGTTTGGAGGCAGCCTTATTAAGGGCATGGCTACCTCCAAACTCGTAAACTCGTAATGAGGCCCTGTGTCAAAAATGTCAAATAGTTCTGGGGTTTCCTTGTAAATCTCTCATGAGAGGCTAACGGGACATTACCTGGTTGTTGCACTATGACCGTAGAAGATTGTCCTGTTGTTCCTGACAGAGCGTCTGCACCTGTTATCTGCAATGGACTCCCCTGTGCCACTAATCCATGTACTTGAGCCTTCAAAGCCATAGTTTCCTGCCTAGCATGTGCCAATTCCATCTGAATCTCTTTTAAGGCCTTCAATACCTCCGCTAAAGGGGGAGTAGTCGCATCCATTTGGCTTAGGTGGTGATATATATTCCGTATGCCTGGGGTGTATTATTATGTCACTACCAAAGGAGAGAGAGCATCGACACCATCTTCCGAACCACAGGAGACAAATCGGATCGACCCTCCCACCGTGGTTGACACAGGTTCCAGATGTTGGAGGTACAGGATAAGAAGGGGGAGTTATGGTAACTGGTAAGAGGTTTAGGGTAGCAAAGTGGATGGGTAGGGGGACAATGGAGAAAGCTCCTGAAATACCATATTAATAACTGCTCTAGTGACTAGTGCCCAAGTGGTACAGACCACGGCCATGAGCGGATCTTTTCATTACACATATTAATAACTGATCTAGTGACTAGTGCCCACGTGATACAGACCACAGCCTTAAGCGGATATTTTCATTACACATATTAATAACTGATCTAGTGACTAGTGCCCACGTGATACAGACCACGGCCTTGAGTGGATATTTTCATTACACATATTAATAACTGATCTAGTGACTAGTGCCCACGTGATACAGACCACGGCCTTAAGCGGATATTTTCATTACACATATTAATAACTGATCTAGTGACTAGTGCCCACGTGATGCAGACCACGGCCTTGAGCGGATCTTTTCATCACACGTATTAATAACTGCTATAGTGACTAGTGCCCACGTGGTACAGACCACGGCCTTGAGCGGATCTTGTAATTACACATATTAATAACTGCTCTAGTAACTAGTGCCCACGTGGTACAGACCACGGCCTTGAGCGGATCTTGTAATTACACATATTAATAACTGATCTAGTGACTAGTGCCCACGTGATGCAGACCACGGCCTTGAGCGGATCTTTTCATCACACGTATTAATAACTGCTCTAGTGACTAGTGCCCACGTGATACAGACCACGGCCTTGAGTGGATATTTTCATTACACATATTAATAACTGCTCTAGTAACTAGTGCCCACGTGGTACAGACCACGGCCTTGAGCGGATCTTTTCATCACACGTATTAATAACTGCTCTAGTGACTAGTGCCCACGTGATACAGACCACGGCCTTGAGCGGATCTTTTCATTACACATATTAATAACTGATCTAGTGACTAGTGCCCACGTGGTACAGACCACGGCCTTGAGCGGATATTTTCATTACACATATTAATAACTGATCTAGTGACTAGTGCCCACATGGTACAGACCACGGCCTTGAGCGGATCTTGTAATTACACATATTAATAACTGATCTAGTGACTATTGCCCACGTGATACAGACCACGGCCATGAGCGGATCTTGTAATTTCACATATTAATAACTGATCTAGTGACTAGTGCCCACGTGGCTACTGCTCTGGTTCCCAAGTGGTGAAACATGCCTTTATTGGTAACATTTTATACATCGCTGGCAGTATCTATGCCCAGGGTAGAGACACACACCATGCATGCATGTCCCTAATGGCATCGATGTGCTTGCAAACCAATCAGACTTTTCACTGTCTCACCTCCCCCAACATGGCTGCAGTCTCTGCACCATCTCCCCAGCCATGGCTACGACTTCCCCCTGCTCATGGGTCATGTAAGTCCAGGGACTCTCGGAAATAAAATATTGTGGCTTTGACACTTGTAAAGTTATGTTGTGCTCCTACACTTGTTACTGAACTTGGGCATCCAAGTTGGGATTCCTGGGGTGCCTTGTACAGTGGAACACTGCTACTGCAGGAAGAACAGTCCACTCAGGGCACTGTGTTTTCCTCCTGGCACCCATCTCCCCAGCTTCCATCTATCTCCACTGCCCCAGAGTCACAGCCAGCACTGCCTGGAAATCTCCACTGCTCTCATCTATCTCCACTGCCCCAGAGGCACGGCCAGCACTGCCTGGGAATCTCCCCTGTTCTCATCTATCTCCACTGCCCCAGACTCACAGGTAGACCTGCCTGGGAATCTCCCCTGCTCTCATCTATCGCCACTGTCCCAGAGGCACGGCCAGCACTGTCTGGGACTCTCCCTTGCTCTCGATTATCTCCCCAGCCACAGAGTCACTGCCCGCACTGCTCAGGAATTTCACGATCACATCAATCTCCCCAGCCCCAGAGTCACTGCCAACACTGCCTGGGAATTTCCCCTGGTCACATCAATCTCCACTGCCCCAGAGTCACTGCAAACCTGCCTTAGAATCTCCCCTGCTCTTATTAATCTCCACTGCCAGCACTTCCCGGGAATCTCCAGCAGCAAGTCTAAACAGGAAATGAAGATATGGTGAAATGGAAACAAAAAAGATCCCAGGCACACCAGACCTGGAAACGTGCCTCACGTAATGGTGCACAGGCTCATGCACTGCATCCACGTTCTAGACTCCCTGAAGGTTCACTGCAAGGCGAAGGCTCGTTCCTCCATCTGGACGCATGTTAGACATAGGTGAAGGCACAGCTGCACAGGCTCATGCACTGCATCCGCTCTCTAGACTCCCTGAAGGCTCACTGCAAGGCGAAGGCTCGTTCCTCCATCTGGATGCATGTTAGACATAGGTGAAGGCACAGCTGCACAGGCTCATGCACTGCATCCACGTTCTAGACTCCCTGAAGGCTTACTGCAAGGCGAAGGCTCGTTCCTCCATCTGGACGCATGTTAGACATAGGTGAAGGCACAGCTGCACAGGTTCATGCACTGCATCCACGTTCTAGACTCCCTGAAGGCTCACTGCAAGGTGAAGGCTCGTTCCTCCATCTGAACACAGGTTAGACATAGGTGAAGGCACAGCTGCACAGGCTCATGCACTGCATCCACTCTCTAGCCTCCCTGAAGGCTCACTGCAAGGCGAAGGCTCGTTCCTCCATCTGGACGCATGTTATACATAGGTGAAGGCACAGCTGCACAGGCTCATGCACTGCATCCACTCTCTAGACTCCCTGAATGCTCACTGCAAGGCGAAGGCTCGTTCCTCCATCTGGACGCATGGTAGACATAGGTGAAGGCACAGCTGCACAGGCTCATGTACTGCATCGACTCTCTAGACTCCCTGAAGGCTCACTGCAAGGCGAAGGCTCGTTCCTCCATATGGACGCATGTTAGACATGGTGAAGGCACAGCTACACAGGCTCATGCACTGCATCCACTCTCTAGACTCCCTGAAGGCTCACTGCAAGGCGAAGGCTCGTTCCTCCATCTGGACGCATGTTAGACATAGGTGAAGGCACAGCTGCACAGGCTCATGCACTGCATCCACTCTCTAGACTCCCTGAAGGCTCACTGCAAGGCAAAGGCTCGTTCCTCCATCTGGACGCATGTTAGACATAGGTGAAGGCACAGCTGCACAGGCTCATGCACTGCATCCACTCTCTAGACTCCCTGAAGGCTCACTGCAAGGCGAAGGCTCGTTCCTCCATCTGGACGCATGTTAGACATAGGTGAAGGCACAGCTGCACAGGCTCATGCACTGCATCCACATTCTAGACTCCCTGAAGGCACAGCTGCACATGCCATGCCCGGCATCCACTCTCTAGACTCCTTGAAGGCTCACTGCAAGGCGAAGACTCGTTCCTCCATCTGGACGCATGTTAGATATAGGTGAAGGCACAGCTGCACAGGCTCATGCACTGCATCGACTCTCTAGACTCCCTGAAGGCTCACTGCAAGGCGAAGGCTCGTTCCTCCATCTGGACGCATTTAAGACATAGGTGAAGGCACAGCTGCACAGGCTCATGCACTGCAACCACTCGCTAGACTTCCCAAAGGCTCATTGCAAGGCAAAGGCTCGTTCCTCCATCTGGACTCATGTTAGACATAGGTGAAGGCACAGCTGCACAGGCTCATGCACTGCATCCACATTCTAGACTCCCTGAAGGCACAGCTGCACATGCCATGCCCGGCATCCACTCTCTAGACTCCCTGAAGGCTCACTGCAAGGCGAAGTTTCGTTCCTCCATCTGGACGCATGGTAGACATAGGTGAAGGCACAGCTGCACAGGCTCATGCACTGCATCCACTCTCTAGACTTCCTGAAGGCTCACTGAAAGGCGAAAGCTTGTTCCTCCATCTGGACGCATGTTAGACATAGGTGAAGGTACAGCTGCACAGGCTCATGCACTGCATCCACTCTCTAGACTCCTTGAAGGCACACTGCAAGGCGAAGGCTCGTTCCTCCATCTGGACGCATTTTAGACATAGGTGAAGGCACAGCTGCACAGGCTCATGCACTGCATCCACTCTCTAGACTCCCTGAAGGCTCACTGCAAGGCGAAGGCTCGTTCCTCCATCTGGACGCATGGTAGACATAGGTGAAGGCACAGCTGCACAGGCTCATGCACTGCACCCACTCTCTAGACTCCCTGAAGGCTCACTGCAAGGCGAAGGCTCGTTCCTCCATCTGGACGCATGTTAGACATAGGTGAAGGCAAAGCTGCTCTGGCTCATGCACTGCATCCACGTTCTAGACTCCCTGAAGGCTCACTGCAAGGTGAAGGCTCATTCCTCCATCTGGACGCATTTAAGACATAGGTGAAGGCACAGCTGCACAGGCTCATGCACTGCATCCACTCGCTAGACTTCCCGAAGGCTCACTGCAAGGCAAAGGCTCGTTCCTCCAACTAGACTCATGTTAGACATAGGTGAAGGCACAGCTGCACAGGCTCATGCACTGCATCCACATTCTAGACTCCGTGAAGGCACAGCTGCACATGCCATGCCCGGCATCCACTCTCTAGACTCCCTGAAGGCTCACTGCAAGGCGAAGTTTCGTTCCTCCATCTGGACGCATGTTAGACATAGGTGAAGGCACAGCTGCACAGGCTCATGCACTGCATCCACTCTCTAGACTTCCTGAAGGCTCACTGAAAGGCGAAAGCTTGTCCCTCCATCTGGACGCATGTTAGACATAGGTGAAGGTACAGCTGCACAGGCTCATGCACTGCATCCACTCTCTAGACTCCTTGAAGGCACACTGCAAGGCGAAGGCTCGTTCCTCCATCTGGACGCATTTTAGACATAGGTGAAGGCACAGCTGCACAGGCTCATGCACTGCATCCACTCTCTAGACTCCCTGAAGGCTCACTGCAAGGCGAAGGCACGTTCCTCCTTCTGTACGCATGGTAGACATAGGTGAAGGCACAGCTGCACAGGCTCATGCACTGCACCCACTCTCTAGACTCCCTGAAGGCTCACTGCAAGGCGAAGGCTCGTTCCTCCATCTGGACGCATGTTAGACATAGGTGAAGGCACAGCTGCACAGGCTCATGCACTGCATCCAATCTCTAGACTCCCTGAAGGCTCACTGCAAGGCGAAGGCTCGTTCCTCCATCTGGACGCATGTTAGACATAGGTGAAGGCACAGCTGCACAGGCTCATGCACTGCATCCACTCTCTAGACTCCCTGAAGGCTCACTGCAAGGCGAAGGCTCGTTCCTCCATCTGGACGCATGTTAGACTTAGGAGAAGGCACAGCTGCACAGGCTCATTCACTGCATCCACGTTCAAGACTCCCTGAAGGCTGACTGCAAGGCGAAGGCTCATTCCTCCATCTGGACGCATGGTAGACATAGGTGAAGGCACAGCTGCTCAGGCTCATGCACTGCATCCACTCTCTAGACTCCCTGAAGGCTCACTGCAAGGCGAAGGCTCGTCCCTCCATCTGGACGCATGTTAGACATAGGTGAAGGCACAGCTGCACAGGCTCATGCACTGCATCGACTCTCTAGACTCCCTGAAGGCTCACTGCAAGGCGAAGGCTGTTCCTCCATCTGGACGCATGTTAGACATAGGTGAAGGCACAGCTGCACAGGCTCATGCACTGCATCCACGTTCTAGACTCCCTGAAGGCTCACTGCAAGGCGAAGGCCCGTTCCTCCATCTGGACTCATGTTAGACATAGGTGAAGGCACAGCTGCACAGGCTCATGCACTGCATCCACATTCTAGACTCCGTGAAGGCACAGCTGCACATGCCATGCCCGGCATCCACTCTCTAGACTCCCTGAAGGCTCACTGCTAGGCGAAGTTTCGTTCCTCCATCTGGACGCATGTTAGACATAGGTGAAGGCACAGCTGCACAGGCTCATGCACTGCATCCACTCTCTAGACTTCCTGAAGGCTCACTGAAAGGCGAAAGCTTGTCCCTCCATCTGGACGCATGTTAGACATAGGTGAAGGTACAGCTGCACAGGCTCATGCACTGCATCCACTCTCTAG
Organism: Ambystoma mexicanum; assembly: GCF_040938575.1. NCBI lineage: Eukaryota > Metazoa > Chordata > Amphibia > Caudata > Ambystomatidae > Ambystoma > Ambystoma mexicanum. The sequence continues at coordinate 1,387,891,044 of NC_090933.1, read as the reverse complement.
ACTCCTTGAAGGCACACTGCAAGGCGAAGGCTCGTTCCTCCATCTGGACGCATTTTAGACATAGGTGAAGGCACAGCTGCACAGGCTCATGCACTGCATCCACTCTCTAGACTCCCTGAAGGCTCACTGCAAGGCGAAGGCACGTTCCTCCTTCTGTACGCATGGTAGACATAGGTGAAGGCACAGCTGCACAGGCTCATGCACTGCACCCACTCTCTAGACTCCCTGAAGGCTCACTGCAAGGCGAAGGCTCGTTCCTCCATCTGGACGCATGTTAGACATAGGTGAAGGCACAGCTGCACAGGCTCATGCACTGCATCCAATCTCTAGACTCCCTGAAGGCTCACTGCAAGGCGAAGGCTCGTTCCTCCATCTGGACGCATGTTAGACATAGGTGAAGGCACAGCTGCACAGGCTCATGCACTGCATCCACTCTCTAGACTCCCTGAAGGCTCACTGCAAGGCGAAGGCTCGTTCCTCCATCTGGACGCATGTTAGACTTAGGAGAAGGCACAGCTGCACAGGCTCATTCACTGCATCCACGTTCAAGACTCCCTGAAGGCTGACTGCAAGGCGAAGGCTCATTCCTCCATCTGGACGCATGGTAGACATAGGTGAAGGCACAGCTGCTCAGGCTCATGCACTGCATCCACTCTCTAGACTCCCTGAAGGCTCACTGCAAGGCGAAGGCTCGTCCCTCCATCTGGACGCATGTTAGACATAGGTGAAGGCACAGCTGCACAGGCTCATGCACTGCATCGACTCTCTAGACTCCCTGAAGGCTCACTGCAAGGCGAAGGCTGTTCCTCCATCTGGACGCATGTTAGACATAGGTGAAGGCACAGCTGCACAGGCTCATGCACTGCATCCACGTTCTAGACTCCCTGAAGGCTCACTGCAAGGCGAAGGCCCGTTCCTCCATCTGGACGCATGTTAGACATAGGTGAAGGCACAGCTGCACAGGCTCATGCACTGCATACACTCTCTAGACTCCCTGAAGGCTCACTGCAAGGCAAGGTTCGTTCCTCCATCTGGATGCATGTTAGACATAGGTGAAGGCACAGCTGCACAGGCTCATGCACTGCATCCACGTTCTAGACTCGCTGAAGGCACAGCTGCACAGGCTCATGCACTGCATCCACTCTCTAGACTCCCTGAAGGCTCACTGCAAGGCGAAGGCTCGTTCCTCCATCTGGACGCATGTTAGACATAGGTGAAGGCACAGCTGCACAGGCTCATGCACTGCATCCACTCTCTAGACTCCCTGAAGGCTCACTGCAAGGCGAAGGCTCGTTCCTCCATCTGGACGCATGTTAGACATAGGTGAAGGCACAGCTGCACAGGCTCATGCACTGCATCCACTCTCTAGACTTCCTGAAGGCTCACTGCAAGGCGAAGGCTCGTTCCTCCATCTGGACGCATGTTAGACATAGGTGAAGGCACAGCTGCACAGGCTCATGCACTGCATCCACGTTCTAGACTCCCTGAAGGCTCACTGCAAGGCGAAGGCTCGTTCTTCCATCTGGACGCATGTTAGACATAGGTGAAGGCACAGCTGCACAGGCTCATGCACTGCATCCACTCTCTAGACTCCCTGAAGGCTCACTGCAAGGTGAAGGCTCGTTCCTCCATCTGGATGCATGTTAGACATAGGTGAAGGAACAGCTGCACAGGCTCATGCACTGCATCCACTGTCTAGACTCCCTGAAGGCTCACTGCAAGGCAAAGGCTCGTTCCTCCATCTGGACGCATGTTAGACATAGGTGAAGGCACAGCTGCACAGGCTCATGCACTGCATCCACTCTCTAGACTCCCTGAAGGCACACTGCAAGGCGAAGGCTCGATCCTCCATCTGGACGCATGTTAGACATAGGTGAAGGCACAGCTGCACAGGCTCATGCACTGCATCCACTCTCTAGACTCCCTGAAGGCTCACTGCAAGACGAAGGCTCGTTCCTCCATCTGGACGCATGTTAGACATAGGTGAAGGCACAGCTGCACAGGCTCATGCACTGCATCCACGTTCTAGACTTTCTGAAGGCTCACTGCAAGGTGAAGGCTCGTTCCTCCATCTGGACTCATGTTAGACATAGGTGAAGGCACAGCTGCACAGGCTCATGCACTGCATCCACTCTCTAGACTCCCTGAAGGCTCACTGCAAGGCGACGGCTCGTTCCTCCATCTGGACGCATGTTAGACATAGGTGAAGGCACAGCTGCACAGGCTCATGCACTGCATCCACTCTCTAGATTCCCTGAAGGCTCACTGCAAGGGGAAGGCTCATTCCTCCATCTGGACGCATGTTAGACATAGGTGAAGGCACAGCTGCACAGGCTCATGCACTGCATCGACTCTCTAGACTCCCTGAAGGCTCACTGCAAGGCGAAGGCTCGTTCCTTCATCTGGACGCATGTTAGACATAGGTGATGGCACAGCTGCACAGGCTCATGCACTGCATCGACTCTCTAGACTCCCTGAAGGCTCACTGCAAGGCGAAGACTCGTTCCTCCACCTGGACGCATGTTAGACATAGGTGAAGGCACAGCTGCACAGGCTCATGCTCTGCATACACTCTCTAGACTCCCTGAAGGCTCACTGCAAGGCGAAGGTTTGTTCCTCAATCTGGATGCATGTTAGACATAGGTGAAGGCACAGCTGCACAGGCTCATGCACTGCATCCATGTTCTAGACTCCCTGAAGGCACAGCTGCACAGGCTCATGCACTGCATCCACTCTCTAGACTCCTTGAAGGCTCACTGCAAGGCGAAGGCTCATTCCTCCATCTGGACGCATGTTAGACATAGGTGAAGGCACAACTGCACAGGCTCATGCACTGCATCCACTCTCTCGACTCCCTGAAGGCTCACTGCAAGGCGAAGGCTCAATCCTCCATCTGGACGCATGTTAGACATAGGTGAAGGCACAGCTGCACAGGCTCATGCACTGCATCCACGTTCGAGACTCCCTGAAGGTTCACTGCAAGGCGAAGGCTCGTTCCTCCATCTGGACGCATGGTAGACATAGGTGAAGGCACAGCTGCACAGGCTCATGCACTGCATCCACTCTCTAGACGCCCTGAAGGCTCACTGCAAGGCAAAGGCTCGTTCCTCCATCTGGATGCATGTTAGACATAGGTGAAGGGACACCTGCTCAGGCTCATGCACTGCATCAACGTTCAAGACTCCTTGAAGGCTCACTGCAAGGCAAAGGCTCGTTCCACCATCTGGACCATGTTAGACATAGGTGAAGGCACAGCTGCACAGGCTCATGCACTGCATCCACTCTCTAGACTCCCTGAAGGCTCACTGCAAGGCGAAGGCTCGTTCCTCCATCTGGACGCACGTTAGACATAGGTGAAGGCACAGCTGCACAGGCTCATGCACTGCATCCACTCTCTAGACTCCCTGAAGGCTCACTGCAAGGCGAAGGCTCGTTCCTCCATCTGGACGCATTTAAGACATAGGTGAAGGCACAGCTGCACAGGCTCATGCACTGCATCCACATTCTAGATTCCCTGAAGGCACAGCTGCACATGCCATGCCCGGCATCCACTCTCTAGACTCCCTGAAGGCTCACTGCAAGGCGAAGGTTCGTTCCTCCATCTGGACGCATGTTAGACATAGGTGAAGGCACAGCTGCACAGGCTCATGCACTGCATCCACTAGCTAGACTTCCTGAAGGCTCACAGAAAGACGAAAGCTTGTTCCTCCATCTGGACGCATGTTAGACATAGGTGAAGGTACAGCTGCACAGGCTCATGCACTGCATCCACTCTCTAGACTCCTTGAAGGCACACTGCAAGGCGAAGGCTCGTTCCTCCATCTGGACGCATGTTAGACATAGGTGAAGGCACAGCTGCACAGGCTCATGCACTGCATCCACTCTCTAGACTCCCTGAAGGCTCACTGAAAGGCAAAGGCTCGTTCCTCCATCTGGACGCATGTTAGACATAGGTGAAGGCACAGCTGCACAGGCTCATGCACTGCATCCACTCTCTAGACTCCCTGAAGGCTCACTGCAAGGCGAAGTCTTGTTCCTCCAGCTGGACGCATGTTAGACATAGGAGAAGGCACAGCTGCACAGGCTCATGCACTGCATCGACTCTCTAGACTCCCTGAAGGCTCACTGCAAGGCGAAGGCTCGTTCCTCCATCTGGACGCATGTTAGACATAGGTGAAGGCACAGCTGCACAGGCTCATGCATTGCATCGACTCTCTAGACTCACTGAAGGCTCACTGCAAGGCGAAGGCTCGTTCCTCCACCTGGACGCATGTTAGACATAGGTGAAGGCACAGCTGCACAGGCTCATGCACTGCATCCATGTTCTAGACTCCCTGAAGGCTCACTGCAAGGCGAAGGCCCGTTCCTCCATCTGGACGCATGTTAGAAATAGGTAAAGGCACAGCTGCACAGGATCATGCACTGCATACACTCTCTAGACTCCCTGAAGGCTCACTGCAAGGCGAAGGTTCGTTCCTCCATCTGGATGCATGTAAGACATAGGTGAAGGCACAGCTGCACAGGCTCATGCACTGCATCCACGTTCTAGACTCGCTGAAGGCACAGCTGCACAGGCTCATGCACTGCATCCACTCTCTAGACTCCTTGAAGGCTCACTGCAAGGCGAAGGCTCGTTCCTCCATCTGGACGCATGTTAGACATAGGTGAAGGCACAGCTGCACAGGCTCATGCACTGCATCCACTCTCTAACTCCCTGAAGGCTCACTGCAAGGCGAAGGCTCATTCCTCCATCTGGACGCATGGTAGACATAGGTGAAGGCACAGCTGCACAGGCTCATGCACTGCATCCACTCTCTAGACTCCCTGAAGGCTCACTGCAAGGCGAAGGCTCGTTCCTCCATCTGGACGCATGTTAGACATAGGTGAAGGCACAGCTGCACAGGCTCATGCACTGCATCCACTCTCTAGACTTCCTGGAGGCTCACTGCAAGGCGAAAGCTCGTTCCTCCATCTGGACGCATGTTAGACATAGGTGAAGGCACAGCTGCACAGGCTCATGCACTGCATCCACGTTCTAGACTCCCTGAAGGCTCACTGCAAGGCAAAGGCTCGTTCCTCCATCTGGACGCATGTTAGACATAGGTGAAGGCACAGCTGCTCAGGCTCATGCACTGGCTCCACGTTCTAGACTCCCTGAAGGCTCACTGCAAGGCGAAGGCTCGTTCCACCATCTGGACCATGTTAGACATAGGCGAAGGGACAGCTGCTCAGGCTCATGCACTGCATCCACTCTCTAGACTCCCTGAAGGCTCACTGCAAGGCGAAGGCTCGTTCCTCCATCTGGACGCATGTTAGACATAGGTGAAGGGACAGCTGCTCAGGCTCATGCACTGCATCAACGTTCAAGACTCCTTGAAGGCTCACTGCAAGGCAAAGGCTCGTTCCACCATCTGGACCATGTTAGACATAGGTGAAGGCACAGCTGCACAGGCTCATGCACTGCATCCACTCTCTAGACTCCCTGAAGGCTCACTGCAAGGAGAAGGCTCGTTCCTCCATCTGGACGCATGTTAGACATAGGTGAAGGCACAGCTGCACAGGCTCATGCACTGCATCCACTCTCTAGACTCCCTGAAGGCTCACTGAAAGGCGAAGGCTTGTTCCTCCATCTGGACGCATTTAAGACATAGGTGAAGGCACAGCTGCACAGGCTCATGCACTGCATACACTCTCTAGACTCCCTGAAGGCTCACTGCAAGGCGAAGGTTTGTTCCTCAATCTGGATGCATGTTAGACATAGGTGAAGGCACAGCTGCACAGGCTCATGCACTGCATCCATGTTCTAGACTCCCTGAAGGCACAGCTGCACAGGCTCATGCACTGCATCCACTCTCTAGACTCCTTGAAGGCTCACTGCAAGGCGAAGGCTCATTCCTCCATCTGGACGCATGTTAGACATAGGTGAAGGCACAGCTGCACAGGCTCATGCACTGCATCCACTCTCTCGACTCCCTGAAGGCTCACTGCAAGGCGAAGGCTCAATCCTCCATCTGGACGCATGTTAGACATAGGTGAAGGCACAGCTGCACAGGCTCATTCACTGCATCCACGTTCGAGACTCCCTGAAGGTTCACTGCAAGGCGAAGGTTCGTTCCTCCATCTGGACGCATGGTAGACATAGGTGAAGGCACAGCTGCACAGGCTCATGCACTGCATCCACTCTCTAGACGCCCTGAAGGCTCACTGCAAGGCAAAGGCTCGTTCCTCCATCTGGATGCATGTTAGACATAGGTGAAGGGACACCTGCTCAGGCTCATGCACTGCATCAACGTTCAAGACTCCTTGAAGGCTCACTGCAAGGCAAAGGCTCGTTCCACCATCTGGACCATGTTAGACATAGGTGAAGGCACAGCTGCACAGGCTCATGCACTGCATCCACTCTCTAGACTCCCTGAAGGCTCACTGCAAGGCGAAGGCTCGTTCCTCCATCTGGACGCACATTAGACATAGGTGAAGGCACAGCTGCACAGGCTCATGCACTGCATCCACTCTCTAGACTCCCTGAAGGCTCACTGCAAGGCGAAGGCTCGTTCCTCCATCTGGACGCATTTAAGACATAGGTGAAGGCACAGCTGCACAGGCTCATGCACTGCATCCACATTCTAGATTCCCTGAAGGCACAGCTGCACATGCCATGCCCGGCATCCACTCTCTAGACTCCCTGAAGGCTCACTGCAAGGCGAAGGTTCGTTCCTCCATCTGGACGCATGTTAGACATAGGTGAAGGCACAGCTGCACAGGCTCATGCACTGCATCCACTCTCTAGACTTCCTGAAGGCTCACAGAAAGACGAAAGCTTGTTCCTCCATCTGGACGCATGTTAGACATAGGTGAAGGTACAGCTGCACAGGCTCATGCACTGCATCCACTCTCTAGACTCCCTGAAGGCTCACTGCAAGGCGAAGGCACGTTCCTCCTTCTGTACGCATGGTAGACATAGGTGAAGGCACAGCTGCACAGGCTCATGCACTGCACCCACTCTCTAGACTCCCTGAAGGCTCACTGCAAGGCGAAGGCTCGTTCCTCCATCTGGACGCATGTTAGACATAGGTGAAGGCACAGCTGCACAGGCTCATGCACTGCATCCAATCTCTAGACTCCCTGAAGGCTCACTGCAAGGCGAAGGCTCGTTCCTCCATCTGGACGCATGTTAGACATAGGTGAAGGCACAGCTGCACAGGCTCATGCACTGCATCCACTCTCTAGACTCCCTGAAGGCTCACTGCAAGGCGAAGGCTCGTTCCTCCATCTGGACGCATGTTAGACTTAGGAGAAGGCACAGCTGCACAGGCTCATTCACTGCATCCACGTTCAAGACTCCCTGAAGGCTGACTGCAAGGCGAAGGCTCATTCCTCCATCTGGACGCATGGTAGACATAGGTGAAGGCACAGCTGCTCAGGCTCATGCACTGCATCCACTCTCTAGACTCCCTGAAGGCTCACTGCAAGGCGAAGGCTCGTCCCTCCATCTGGACGCATGTTAGACATAGGTGAAGGCACAGCTGCACAGGCTCATGCACTGCATCGACTCTCTAGACTCCCTGAAGGCTCACTGCAAGGCGAAGGCTGTTCCTCCATCTGGACGCATGTTAGACATAGGTGAAGGCACAGCTGCACAGGCTCATGCACTGCATCCACGTTCTAGACTCCCTGAAGGCTCACTGCAAGGCGAAGGCCCGTTCCTCCATCTGGACTCATGTTAGACATAGGTGAAGGCACAGCTGCACAGGCTCATGCACTGCATCCACATTCTAGACTCCGTGAAGGCACAGCTGCACATGCCATGCCCGGCATCCACTCTCTAGACTCCCTGAAGGCTCACTGCAAGGCGAAGTTTCGTTCCTCCATCTGGACGCATGTTAGACATAGGTGAAGGCACAGCTGCACAGGCTCATGCACTGCATCCACTCTCTAGACTTCCTGAAGGCTCACTGAAAGGCGAAAGCTTGTCCCTCCATCTGGACGCATGTTAGACATAGGTGAAGGTACAGCTGCACAGGCTCATGCACTGCATCCACTCTCTAGACTCCTTGAAGGCACACTGCAAGGCGAAGGCTCGTTCCTCCATCTGGACGCATTTTAGACATAGGTGAAGGCACAGCTGCACAGGCTCATGCACTGCATCCACTCTCTAGACTCCCTGAAGGCTCACTGCAAGGCGAAGGCACGTTCCTCCTTCTGTACGCATGGTAGACATAGGTGAAGGCACAGCTGCACAGGCTCATGCACTGCACCCACTCTCTAGACTCCCTGAAGGCTCACTGCAAGGCGAAGGCTCGTTCCTCCATCTGGACGCATGTTAGACATAGGTGAAGGCACAGCTGCACAGGCTCATGCACTGCATCCAATCTCTAGACTCCCTGAAGGCTCACTGCAAGGCGAAGGCTCGTTCCTCCATCTGGACGCATGTTAGACATAGGTGAAGGCACAGCTGCACAGGCTCATGCACTGCATCCACTCTCTAGACTCCCTGAAGGCTCACTGCAAGGCGAAGGCTCGTTCCTCCATCTGGACGCATGTTAGACTTAGGAGAAGGCACAGCTGCACAGGCTCATTCACTGCATCCACGTTCAAGACTCCCTGAAGGCTGACTGCAAGGCGAAGGCTCATTCCTCCATCTGGACGCATGGTAGACATAGGTGAAGGCACAGCTGCTCAGGCTCATGCACTGCATCCACTCTCTAGACTCCCTGAAGGCTCACTGCAAGGCGAAGGCTCGTCCCTCCATCTGGACGCATGTTAGACATAGGTGAAGGCACAGCTGCACAGGCTCATGCACTGCATCGACTCTCTAGACTCCCTGAAGGCTCACTGCAAGGCGAAGGCTGTTCCTCCATCTGGACGCATGTTAGACATAGGTGAAGGCACAGCTGCACAGGCTCATGCACTGCATCCACGTTCTAGACTCCCTGAAGGCTCACTGCAAGGCGAAGGCCCGTTCCTCCATCTGGACGCATGTTAGACATAGGTGAAGGCACAGCTGCACAGGCTCATGCACTGCATACACTCTCTAGACTCCCTGAAGGCTCACTGCAAGGCAAGGTTCGTTCCTCCATCTGGATGCATGTTAGACATAGGTGAAGGCACAGCTGCACAGGCTCATGCACTGCATCCACGTTCTAGACTCGCTGAAGGCACAGCTGCACAGGCTCATGCACTGCATCCACTCTCTAGACTCCCTGAAGGCTCACTGCAAGGCGAAGGCTCGTTCCTCCATCTGGACGCATGTTAGACATAGGTGAAGGCACAGCTGCACAGGCTCATGCACTGCATCCACTCTCTAGACTCCCTGAAGGCTCACTGCAAGGCGAAGGCTCGTTCCTCCATCTGGACGCATGTTAGACATAGGTGAAGGCACAGCTGCACAGGCTCATGCACTGCATCCACTCTCTAGACTTCCTGAAGGCTCACTGCAAGGCGAAGGCTCGTTCCTCCATCTGGACGCATGTTAGACATAGGTGAAGGCACAGCTGCACAGGCTCATGCACTGCATCCACGTTCTAGACTCCCTGAAGGCTCACTGCAAGGCGAAGGCTCGTTCTTCCATCTGGACGCATGTTAGACATAGGTGAAGGCACAGCTGCACAGGCTCATGCACTGCATCCACTCTCTAGACTCCCTGAAGGCTCACTGCAAGGTGAAGGCTCGTTCCTCCATCTGGATGCATGTTAGACATAGGTGAAGGAACAGCTGCACAGGCTCATGCACTGCATCCACTGTCTAGACTCCCTGAAGGCTCACTGCAAGGCAAAGGCTTGTTCCTCCATCTGGACGCATGTTAGACATAGGTGAAGGCACAGCTGCACAGGCTCATGCACTGCATCCACTCTCTAGACTCCCTGAAGGCACACTGCAAGGCGAAGGCTCGATCCTCCATCTGGACGCATGTTAGACATAGGTGAAGGCACAGCTGCACAGGCTCATGCACTGCATCCACTCTCTAGACTCCCTGAAGGCTCACTGCAAGACGAAGGCTCGTTCCTCCATCTGGACGCATGTTAGACATAGGTGAAGGCACAGCTGCACAGGCTCATGCACTGCATCCACGTTCTAGACTTTCTGAAGGCTCACTGCAAGGCGAAGGCTCGTTCCTCCATCTGGACGCATTTAAGACATAGGTGAAGGCACAGCTGCACAGGCTCATGCACTACATCCACTCTCTAGACTTCCCGAAGGCTCACTGCAAGGCAAAGGCTCGTTCCTCCATCTGGACTCATGTTAGACATAGGTGAAGGCACAGCTGCACAGGCTCATGCACTGCATCCACTCTCTAGACTCCCTGAAGGCTCACTGCAAGGCGACGGCTCGTTCCTCCATCTGGACGCATGTTAGACATAGGTGAAGGCACAGCTGCACAGGCTCATGCACTGCATCCACTCTCTAGATTCCCTGAAGGCTCACTGCAAGGGGAAGGCTCATTCCTCCATCTGGACGCATGTTAGACATAGGTGAAGGCACAGCTGCACAGGCTCATGCACTGCATCGACTCTCTAGACTCCCTGAAGGCTCACTGCAAGGCGAAGGCTCGTTCCTTCATCTGGACGCATGTTAGACATAGGTGATGGCACAGCTGCACAGGCTCATGCACTGCATCGACTCTCTAGACTCCCTGAAGGCTCACTGCAAGGCGAAGACTCGTTCCTCCACCTGGACGCATGTTAGACATAGGTGAAGGCACAGCTGCACAGGCTCATGCTCTGCATACACTCTCTAGACTCCCTGAAGGCTCACTGCAAGGCGAAGGTTTGTTCCTCAATCTGGATGCATGTTAGACATAGGTGAAGGCACAGCTGCACAGGCTCATGCACTGCATCCATGTTCTAGACTCCCTGAAGGCACAGCTGCACAGGCTCATGCACTGCATCCACTCTCTAGACTCCTTGAAGGCTCACTGCAAGGCGAAGGCTCATTCCTCCATCTGGACGCATGTTAGACATAGGTGAAGGCACAGCTGCACAGGCTCATGCACTGCATCCACTCTCTCGACTCCCTGAAGGCTCACTGCAAGGCGAAGGCTCAATCCTCCATCTGGACGCATGTTAGACATAGGTGAAGGCACAGCTGCACAGGCTCATGCACTGCATCCACGTTCGAGACTCCCTGAAGGTTCACTGCAAGGCGAAGGCTCGTTCCTCCATCTGGACGCATGGTAGACATAGGTGAAGGCACAGCTGCACAGGCTCATGCACTGCATCCACTCTCTAGACGCCCTGAAGGCTCACTGCAAGGCAAAGGCTCGTTCCTCCATCTGGATGCATGTTAGACATAGGTGAAGGGACACCTGCTCAGGCTCATGCACTGCATCAACGTTCAAGACTCCTTGAAGGCTCACTGCAAGGCAAAGGCTCGTTCCACCATCTGGACCATGTTAGACATAGGTGAAGGCACAGCTGCACAGGCTCATGCACTGCATCCACTCTCTAGACTCCCTGAAGGCTCACTGCAAGGCGAAGGCTCGTTCCTCCATCTGGACGCACGTTAGACATAGGTGAAGGCACAGCTGCACAGGCTCATGCACTGCATCCACTCTCTAGACTCCCTGAAGGCTCACTGCAAGGCGAAGGCTCGTTCCTCCATCTGGACGCATTTAAGACATAGGTGAAGGCACAGCTGCACAGGCTCATGCACTGCATCCACATTCTAGATTCCCTGAAGGCACAGCTGCACATGCCATGCCCGGCATCCACTCTCTAGACTCCCTGAAGGCTCACTGCAAGGCGAAGGTTCGTTCCTCCATCTGGACGCATGTTAGACATAGGTGAAGGCACAGCTGCACAGGCTCATGCACTGCATCCACTAGCTAGACTTCCTGAAGGCTCACAGAAAGACGAAAGCTTGTTCCTCCATCTGGACGCATGTTAGACATAGGTGAAGGTACAGCTGCACAGGCTCATGCACTGCATCCACTCTCTAGACTCCTTGAAGGCACACTGCAAGGCGAAGGCTCGTTCCTCCATCTGGACGCATGTTAGACATAGGTGAAGGCACAGCTGCACAGGCTCATGCACTGCATCCACTCTCTAGACTCCCTGAAGGCTCACTGAAAGGCAAAGGCTCGTTCCTCCATCTGGACGCATGTTAGACATAGGTGAAGGCACAGCTGCACAGGCTCATGCACTGCATCCACTCTCTAGACTCCCTGAAGGCTCACTGCAAGGCGAAGTCTTGTTCCTCCAGCTGGACGCATGTTAGACATAGGAGAAGGCACAGCTGCACAGGCTCATGCACTGCATCGACTCTCTAGACTCCCTGAAGGCTCACTGCAAGGCGAAGGCTCGTTCCTCCATCTGGACGCATGTTAGACATAGGTGAAGGCACAGCTGCACAGGCTCATGCATTGCATCGACTCTCTAGACTCACTGAAGGCTCACTGCAAGGCGAAGGCTCGTTCCTCCACCTGGACGCATGTTAGACATAGGTGAAGGCACAGCTGCACAGGCTCATGCACTGCATCCATGTTCTAGACTCCCTGAAGGCTCACTGCAAGGCGAAGGCCCGTTCCTCCATCTGGACGCATGTTAGACATAGGTAAAGGCACAGCTGCACAGGATCATGCACTGCATACACTCTCTAGACTCCCTGAAGGCTCACTGCAAGGCGAAGGTTCGTTCCTCCATCTGGATGCATGTAAGACATAGGTGAAGGCACAGCTGCACAGGCTCATGCACTGCATCCACGTTCTAGACTCGCTGAAGGCACAGCTGCACAGGCTCATGCACTGCATCCACTCTCTAGACTCCTTGAAGGCTCACTGCAAGGCGAAGGCTCGTTCCTCCATCTGGACGCATGTTAGACATAGGTGAAGGCACAGCTGCACAGGCTCATGCACTGCATCCACTCTCTAACTCCCTGAAGGCTCACTGCAAGGCGAAGGCTCATTCCTCCATCTGGACGCATGGTAGACATAGGTGAAGGCACAGCTGCACAGGCTCATGCACTGCATCCACTCTCTAGACTCCCTGAAGGCTCACTGCAAGGCGAAGGCTCGTTCCTCCATCTGGACGCATGTTAGACATAGGTGAAGGCACAGCTGCACAGGCTCATGCACTGCATCCACTCTCTAGACTTCCTGGAGGCTCACTGCAAGGCGAAAGCTCGTTCCTCCATCTGGACGCATGTTAGACATAGGTGAAGGCACAGCTGCACAGGCTCATGCACTGCATCCACGTTCTAGACTCCCTGAAGGCTCACTGCAAGGCAAAGGCTCGTTCCTCCATCTGGACGCATGTTAGACATAGGTGAAGGCACAGCTGCTCAGGCTCATGCACTGGCTCCACGTTCTAGACTCCCTGAAGGCTCACTGCAAGGCGAAGGCTCGTTCCACCATCTGGACCATGTTAGACATAGGCGAAGGGACAGCTGCTCAGGCTCATGCACTGCATCCACTCTCTAGACTCCCTGAAGGCTCACTGCAAGGCGAAGGCTCGTTCCTCCATCTGGACGCATGTTAGACATAGGTGAAGGGACAGCTGCTCAGGCTCATGCACTGCATCAACGTTCAAGACTCCTTGAAGGCTCACTGCAAGGCAAAGGCTCGTTCCACCATCTGGACCATGTTAGACATAGGTGAAGGCACAGCTGCACAGGCTCATGCACTGCATCCACTCTCTAGACTCCCTGAAGGCTCACTGCAAGGAGAAGGCTCGTTCCTCCATCTGGACGCATGTTAGACATAGGTGAAGGCACAGCTGCACAGGCTCATGCACTGCATCCACTCTCTAGACTCCCTGAAGGCTCACTGAAAGGCGAAGGCTTGTTCCTCCATCTGGACGCATTTAAGACATAGGTGAAGGCACAGCTGCACAGGCTCATGCACTGCATACACTCTCTAGACTCCCTGAAGGCTCACTGCAAGGCGAAGGTTTGTTCCTCAATCTGGATGCATGTTAGACATAGGTGAAGGCACAGCTGCACAGGCTCATGCACTGCATCCATGTTCTAGACTCCCTGAAGGCACAGCTGCACAGGCTCATGCACTGCATCCACTCTCTAGACTCCTTGAAGGCTCACTGCAAGGCGAAGGCTCATTCCTCCATCTGGACGCATGTTAGATATAGGTGAAGGCACAGCTGCACAGGCTCATGCACTGCATCCACTCTCTCGACTCCCTGAAGGCTCACTGCAAGGCGAAGGCTCAATCCTCCATCTGGACGCATGTTAGACATAGGTGAAGGCACAGCTGCACAGGCTCATGCACTGCATCCACGTTCGAGACTCCCTGAAGGTTCACTGCAAGGCGAAGGTTCGTTCCTCCATCTGGACGCATGGTAGACATAGGTGAAGGCACAGCTGCACAGGCTCATGCACTGCATCCACTCTCTAGACGCCCTGAAGGCTCACTGCAAGGCAAAGGCTCGTTCCTCCATCTGGATGCATGTTAGACATAGGTGAAGGGACACCTGCTCAGGCTCATGCACTGCATCAACGTTCAAGACTCCTTGAAGGCTCACTGCAAGGCAAAGGCTCGTTCCACCATCTGGACCATGTTAGACATAGGTGAAGGCACAGCTGCACAGGCTCATGCACTGCATCCACTCTCTAGACTCCCTGAAGGCTCACTGCAAGGCGAAGGCTCGTTCCTCCATCTGGACGCACGTTAGACATAGGTGAAGGCACAGCTGCACAGGCTCATGCACTGCATCCACTCTCTAGACTCCCTGAAGGCTCACTGCAAGGCGAAGGCTCGTTCCTCCATCTGGACGCATTTAAGACATAGGTGAAGGCACAGCTGCACAGGCTCATGCACTGCATCCACATTCTAGATTCCCTGAAGGCACAGCTGTACATGCCATGCCCGGCATCCACTCTCTAGACTCCCTGAAGGCTCACTGCAAGGCGAAGGTTCGTTCCTCCATCTGGACGCATGTTAGACATAGGTGAAGGCACAGCTGCACAGGCTCATGCACTGCATCCACTCTCTAGACTTCCTGAAGGCTCACAGAAAGACGAAAGCTTGTTCCTCCATCTGGACGCATGTTAGACATAGGTGAAGGTACAGCTGCACAGGCTCATGCACTGCATCCACTCTCTAGACTCCTTGAAGGCACACTGCAAGGCGAAGGCTCGTTCCTCCATCTGGACGCATGTTAGACATAGGTGAAGGCACAGCTGCACAGGCTCATGCACTGCATCCACTCTCTAGACTCCCTGAAGGCTCACTGAAAGGCAAAGGCTCGTTCCTCCATCTGGACGCATGTTAGACATAGGTGAAGGCACAGCTGCACAGGCTCATGCACTGCATCCACTCTCTAGACTCCCTGAAGGCTCACTGCAAGGCGAAGTCTTGTTCCTCCAGCTGGACGCATGTTAGACATAGGAGAAGGCACAGCTGCACAGGCTCATGCACTGCATCGACTCTCTAGACTCCCTGAAGGCTCACTGCAAGGCGAAGGCTCGTTCCTCCATCTGGACGCATGTTAGACATAGGTGAAGGCACAGCTGCACAGGCTCATGCATTGCATCGACTCTCTAGACTCACTGAAGGCTCACTGCAAGGCGAAGGCTCGTTCCTCCACCTGGACGCATGTTAGACATAGGTGAAGGCACAGCTGCACAGGCTCATGCACTGCATCCATGTTCTAGACTCCCTGAAGGCTCACTGCAAGGCGAAGGCCCGTTCCTCCATCTGGACGCATGTTAGACATAGGTAAAGGCACAGCTGCACAGGATCATGCACTGCATACACTCTCTAGACTCCCTGAAGGCTCACTGCAAGGCGAAGGTTCGTTCCTCCATCTGGATGCATGTAAGACATAGGTGAAGGCACAGCTGCACAGGCTCATGCACTGCATCCACGTTCTAGACTCGCTGAAGGCACAGCTGCACAGGCTCATGCACTGCATCCACTCTCTAGACTCCTTGAAGGCTCACTGCAAGGCGAAGGCTCGTTCCTCCATCTGGACGCATGTTAGACATAGGTGAAGGCACAGCTGCACAGGCTCATGCACTGCATCCACTCTCTAGACTCCCTGAAGGCTCACTGCAAGGCGAAGGCTCATTCCTCCATCTGGACGCATGGTAGACATAGGTGAAGGCACAGCTGCACAGGCTCATGCACTGCATCCACTCTCTAGACTCCCTGAAGGCTCACTGCAAGGCGAAGGCTCGTTCCTTCATCTGGACGCATGTTAGACATAGGTGAAGGCACAGCTGCACAGGCTCATGCACTGCATCCACTCTCTAGACTTCCTGGAGGCTCACTGCAAGGCGAAAGCTCGTTCCTCCATCTGGACGCATGTTAGACATAGGTGAAGGCACAGCTGCACAGGCTCATGCACTGCATCCACGTTCTAGACTCCCTGAAGGCTCACTGCAAGGCAAAGGCTCGTTCCTCCATCTGGACGCATGTTAGACATAGGTGAAGGCACAGCTGCTCAGGCTCATGCACTGGCTCCACGTTCTAGACTCCCTGAAGGCTCACTGCAAGGCGAAGGCTCGTTCCACCATCTGGACCATGTTAGACATAGGCGAAGGGACAGCTGCTCAGGCTCATGCACTGCATCCACTCTCTAGACTCCCTGAAGGCTCACTGCAAGGCGAAGGCTCGTTCCTCCATCTGGACGCATGTTAGACATAGGTGAAGGGACAGCTGCTCAGGCTCATGCACTGCATCAACGTTCAAGACTCCTTGAAGGCTCACTGCAAGGCAAAGGCTCGTTCCACCATCTGGACCATGTTAGACATAGGTGAAGGCACAGCTGCACAGGCTCATGCACTGCATCCACATTCTAGATTCCCTGAAGGCACAGCTGCACATGCCATGCCCGGCATCCACTCTCTAGACTCCCTGAAGGCTCACTGCAAGGCGAAGGTTCGTTCCTCCATCTGGACGCATGTTAGACATAGGTGAAGGCACAGCTGCACAGGCTCATGAACTGCATCCACTCTCTAGACTTCCTGAAGGCTCACTGAAAGGGGAAAGCTTCTTCCTCCATCTGGACGCATGTTAGATATAGGTGAAGGTACAGCTGCACAGGCTCATGCACTGCATCCACTCTCTAGACTCCTTGAAGGCACACTGCAAGGCGAAGGCTCGTTCCTCCATCTGGACGCATGTTAGACATAGGTGAAGGCACAGCTGCACAGGCTCATGCACTGCATCCACTCTCTAGACTCCCTGAAGGCTCACTGCAAGGCGAAGGCTCGTTCCTCCATCTGGACGCATGGTAGACATAGGTGAAGGCACAGCTGCACAGGCTCATGCACTGCACCCACTCTCTAGACTCCCTGAAGGCTCACTGCAAGGCGAATGCTCGTTCCTCCATCTGGACGCATGTTAGACATAGGTGAAGGCACAGCTGCACAGGCTCATGCACTGCATCCACTCTCTAGACTCCCTGAAGGCTCACTGCAAGGTGAAGGCTCGTTCCTCCGTCTGGACGCATGTTAGACATAGTTGAAGGCACAGCTGCACAGGCTCATGCACTGCATCCACTCTCTAGACTCCCTGAAGGCTCACTGCAAGGCGAAGGCTTGTTCCTCCATCTGGACGCATGTTAGACATAGGAGAAGGCACAGCTGCACAGGCTCATGCACTGCATCGACTCTCTAGACTCCCTGAAGGCTCACTGCAAGGCGAAGGCTCGTTCCTCCATCTGGACGCATGTTAGACATAGGTGAAGGCACAGCTGCACAGGCTCATGCATTGCATCGACTCTCTAGACTCACTGAAGGCTCACTGCAAGGCGAAGGCTCGTTCCTCCACCTGGACGCATGTTAGACATAGGTGAAGGCACAGCTGCACAGGCTCATGCACTGCATCCACGTTCTAGACTCCCTGAAGGCTCACTGCAAGGCGAAGGCCCGTTCCTCCATCTGGACGCATGTTAGACATAGGTAAAGGCACAGCTGCACAGGCTCATGCACTGCATACACTCTCTAGACTCCCTGAAGGCTCACTGCAAGGCGAAGGTTCGTTCCTCCATCTGGATGCATGTTAGACATAGGTGAAGGCACAGCTGCACAGGCTCATGCACTGCATCCACGTTCTAGACTCGCTGAAGGCACAGCTGCACAGGCTCATGCACTGCATCCACTCTCTAGACTCCCTGAAGGCTCACTGCAAGGCGAAGGCTCGTTCCTCCATCTGGACGCATGTTAGACATAGGTGAAGGCACAGCTGCACAGGCTCATGCACTGCATCCACTCTCTAGACTCCCTGAAGGCTCACTGCAAGGCGAAGGCTCGTTCCTCCATCTGGACGCATGGTAGACATAGGTGAAGGCACAGCTGCACAGGCTCATGCACTGCATCCACTCTCTAGACTCCCTGAAGGCTCACTGCAAGGCGAAGGCTCGTTCCTCCATCTGGACGCATGTTAGACATAGGTGAAGGCACAGCTGCACAGGCTCATGCACTGCATCCACTCTCTAGACTTCCTGAAGGCTCACTGCAAGGCGAAGGCTCGTTCCTCCATCTGGACGCATGTTAGACATAGGTGAAGGCACAGCTGCACAGGCTCATGCACTGCATCCACGTTCTAGACTCCCTGAAGGCTCACTGCAAGGCAAAGGCTCGTTCCTCCATCTGGACGCATGTTAGACATAGGTGAAGGCACAGCTGTTCAGGCTCATGCACTGGCTCCACGTTCTAGACTCCCTGAAGGCTCACTGCAAGGCGAAGGCTCGTTCCACCATCTGGACCATGTTAGACATAGGTGAAGGCACAGCTGCACAGGCTCATGCACTGCATCCACTCTCTAGACTCCCTGAAGGCTCACTGCAAGGCGAAGGCTCGTTCCTCCATCTGGACGCATGTTAGACATAGGTGAAGGCACAGCTGCACAGGCTCATGCACTGCATCCACGTTCTAGACTTCCTGAAGGCTCACTGCAAGGCGAAGGCTCGTTCCTCCATCTGGACGCATTTAAGACATAGGTGAAGGCACAGCTGCACAGGCTCATGCACTACATCCACTCTCTAGACTTCCCGAAGGCTCACTGCAAGGCAAAGGCTCGTTCCTCCATCTGGACTCATGTTAGACATAGGTGAAGGCACAGCTGCACAGGCTCATGAACTGCATCCACTCTCTAGACTCCCTGAAGGCTCACTGCAAGGCAAAGGCTCGTTCCTCCATCTGGACGCATGGTAGACATAGGTGAAGGCACAGCTGCACAGGCTCATGCATTGCACCCACTCTCTAGACTCCCTGAAGGGTCACTGCAAGGCGAAGGCTCGTTCCTCCATCTGGACGCATGTTAGACATAGGTGAAGGCACAGCTGCACAGGCTCATGCACTGCATCCAATCTCTAGACTCCCTGAAGGCTCACTGCAAGGCGAAGGCTCGTTCCTCCATCTGGACGCATGTTAGACATAGGTGAAGGCACAGCTGCACAGGCTCATGCACTGCATCCACTCTCTAGACTCCCTGAAGGTTCACTGCAAGGCGAAGGCTCGTTCCTCCATCTGGACGCATGTTAGACATAGGAGAAGGCACAGCTGCACAGGCTCATTCACTGCATCCACGTTCTAGACTCCCTGAAGGCTCACTGCAAGGCGAAGGCTCGTTCCTCCATCTGGACGCCTGGTAGACATAGGTGAAGGCACAGCTGCACAGGCTCATTCACTGCATCCACGTTCTAGACTCCCTGAAGGCTCACTGCAAGGCGAAGCCTCGTCCCTCCATCTGGACACATGTTAGACATAGGTGAAGGCACAGCTGCACAGGCTCATGCACTGCATCGACTCTCT
This sequence comes from Ambystoma mexicanum, assembly GCF_040938575.1. Lineage (NCBI taxonomy): Eukaryota > Metazoa > Chordata > Amphibia > Caudata > Ambystomatidae > Ambystoma > Ambystoma mexicanum. The sequence continues at coordinate 1,387,871,334 of NC_090933.1, read as the reverse complement.
AGACTCCCTGAAGGCTCACTGCAAGGCGAAGGCTCGTTCCTCCATCTGGACGCATGTTATACATAGGTGAAGGCACAGCTGCACAGGCTCATGCACTGCATCCACTCTCTAGATTCCCTGAAGGCTCACTGCAAGGGGAAGGCTCGTTCCTCCATCTGGACGCATGTTAGACATAGGTGAAGGCACAGCTGCACAGGCTCAGGCACTGCATCGACTCTCTAGACTCCCTGAAGGCTCACTGCAAGGCGAAGGCTCGTTCCTTCATCTGGACGCATGTTAGACATAGGTGAAGGCACAGCTGCACAGGCTCATGCACTGCATCGACTCTCTAGACTCCCTGAAGGCTCACTGCAAGGCGAAGGCTCGTTCCTCCACCTGGACGCATGTTAGACATAGGTGAAGGCACAGCTGCACAGGCTCATGCACTGCATACACTCTCTAGACTCCCTGAAGGCTCACTGCAAGGCGAAGGTTCGTTCCTCCATCTGGATGCATGTTAGACATAGGTGAAGGTACAGCTGCACAGGCTCATGCACTGCATCCACGTTCTAGACTCCCTGAAGGCACAGCTGCACAGGCTCATGCACTGCATCCACTCTCTAGACTCCTTGAAGGCTCACTGCAAGGCGAAGGCTCATTCCTCCATCTGGACGCATGTTAGACATAGGTGAAGGCACAGCTGCACAGGCTCATGCACTGCATTCACTCTCTAGACTCCCTGAAGGCTCACTGCAAGGCGAAGGTACGTTCCTCCATCTGGACGCATGTTAGACATAGGTGAAGGCACAGCTGCACAGGCTCATACACTGCATCCACTCTCTAGACTCCCTGAAGGCTCACTGCAAGGCGAAGGCTCGTTCCTCCATCTGGACGCATGTTAGACATAGGTGAAGGCACAGCTGCACAGGCTCATGCACTGAATCCACATTCTAGATTCCCTGAAGGCACAGCTGCACATGCCATGCCCGGCATCCACTCTCTAGACTCCCTGAAGGCTCACTGCAAGGCGAAGGTTCGTTCCTCCATCTGGACGCATGTTAGACATAGGTGAAGGCACAGCTGCACAGGCTCATGCACTGCATCCACTCTCTAGACTCCCTGAAGGCTCACTGCAAGGCGAAGGCTCGTTCCTCCATCTGGACGCATGTTAGACATAGGTGAAGGGACAGCTGCTCATGCTCATGCACTGCATCAACGTTCAAGACTCCTTGAAGGCTCACTGCAAGACAAAGGCTCGTTCCACCATCTGGACCATGTTAGACATAGGTGAAGGCACAGCTGCACAGGCTCATGCACTGCATCTACTCTCTAGACTCCCTGAAGGCTCACTGCAAGGCGAAGGCTCGTTCCTCCATCTGGACGCATGTTAGACAAGGGTGAAGGCACAGCTGCACAGGCTCATGCACTGCATCCACTCTCTAGACTCCCTGAAGGCTCACTGAAAGGCGAAGGCTTGTTCCTCCATCTGGACGCATTTAAGACATAGGTGAAGGCACAGCTGCACAGGCTCATGCACTGCATCCACATTCTAGATTCCCTGAAGGCACAGCTGCACGTGCCATGCCCGGCATCCACTCTCTAGACTCCCTGAAGGCTCACTGCAAGGCGAAGGTTCGTTCCTCCATCTGGACGCATGTTAGACATAGGTGAAGGCACAGCTGCACAGGCTCATGCACTGCATCCACTCTCTAGACTTCCTGAAGGCTCACTGAAAGGCGAAAGCTTGTTCCTCCATCTGGACGCATGTTAGATATAGGTGAAGGTACAGCTGCACAGGCTCATGCACTGCATCCACTCTCTAGACTCCTTGAAGGCACACTGCAAGGCGAAGGCTCGTTCCTCCATCTGGACGCATGTTAGACATAGGTGAAGGCACAGCTGCACAGGCTCATGCACTGCATCCACTCTCTAGACTCCCTGAAGGCTCACTGCAAGGCGAAGGCTCGTTCCTCCATCTGGACGCATGGTAGACATAGGTGAAGGCACAGCTGCACAGGCTCATGCACTGCACCCACTCTCTAGACTCCCTGAAGGCTCACTGCAAGGCGAATGCTCGGTCCTCCATCTGGACGCATGTTAGACATAGGTGAAGGCACAGCTGCACAGGCTCATGCACTGCATCCACTCTCTAGACTCCCTGAAGGCTCACTGCAAGGCGAAGGCTCGTACCTCCATCTGGACGCATGTTAGACATAGGTGAAGGCACAGCTGCACAGGCTCATGCACTGCATCCACTCTCTAGACTCCCTGAAGGCTCACTGCAAGGCGAAGGCTTGTTCCTCCATCTGGACGCATGTTAGACATAGGAGAAGGCACAGCTGCACAGGCTCATGCACTGCATCGACTCTCTAGACTCCCTGAAGGCTCACTGCAAGGCGAAGGCTCGTTCCTCCATCTGGACGCATGTTAGACATAGGTGAAGGCACAGCTGCACAGGCTCATGCATTGCATCGACTCTCTAGACTCACTGAAGGCTCACTGCAAGGCGAAGGCTCATTCCTCCACCTGGACGCATGTTAGACATAGGTGAAGGCACAGCTGCACAGGCTCATGCACTGCATCCACGTTCTAGACTCCCTGGAGGCTCACTGCAAGGCGAAGGCCCGTTCCTCCATCTGGACGCATGTTAGACATAGGTAAAGGCACAGCTGCACATGCTCATGCACTGCATACACTCTCTAGACTCCCTGATTGCTCACTGCAAGGCGAAGGTTCGTTCCTCCATCTGGATGCATGTTAGACATAGGTGAAGGCACAGCTGCACAGGCTCATGCACTGCATCCACGTTCTAGACTCGCTGAAGGCACAGCTGCACAGGCTCATGCACTGCATCCACTCTCTAGATTCCCTGAAGGCTCACTGCAAGGCGAAGGCTCGTTCCTCCATCTGGACGCATGTTAGACATAGGTGAAGGCACAGCTGCACAGGCTCATGCACTGCATCCACTCTCTAGACTCCCTGAAGGCTCACTGCAAGGCGAAGGCTCGTTCCTCCATCTGGACGCATGGTAGACATAGGTGAAGGCACAGCTGCACAGGCTCATGCACTGCATCCACTCTCTAGACTCCCTGAAGGCTCACTGCAAGGCGAAGGCTCGTTCCTCCATCTGGACACATGTTAGACATAGGTGAAGGCACAGCTGCACAGGCTCATGCACTGCATCCACTCTCTAGACTTCCTGAAGGCTCACTGCAAGGCGAAGGCTCGTTCCTCCATCTGGACGCATGTTAGATATAGGTGAAGGCACAGCTGCACAGGCTCATGCACTGCATCCACGTTCTAGACTCCCTGAAGGCTCACTGCAAGGCAAAGGCTCGTTCCTCCATCTGGACGCATGTTAGACATAGGTGAAGGCACAGCTGCTCAGGCTCATGCACTGGCTCCACGTTCTAGACTCCCTGAAGGCTCGCTGCAAGGCGAAGGCTCGTTCCACCATCTGGACCATGTTAGACATAGGTGAAGGCACAGCTGCACAGGCTCATGCACTGCATCCACTCTCTAGACTCCCTGAAGGCTCACTGCAAGTCGAAGGCTCTTTCCTCCATCTGGACGCATGTTAGACATAGGTGAAGGCACAGCTGCACAGGCTCATGCACTGCATCCACTCTCTAGACTACCTGAAGGCTCACTGCAAGGCGAAGGCTCGTTCCTCCATCTGGACGCATGTTAGACATAGGTGAAGGGACAGCTGCACAGGCTCATGCACTGCATCCACGTTCTAGACTTCCTGAAGGCTCACTGCAAGGCGAAGGCTCGTTCCTCCATCTGGACGCATTTAAGACATAGGTGAAGGCACAGCTGCACAGGCTCATGCACTACATCCACTCTCTAGACTTCCCAAAGGCTCACTGCAAGGCAAAGGCTCGTTCCTCCATCTGGACTCATGTTAGACATAGGTGAAGGCACAGCTGCACAGGCTCATGCACTGCATCCACTCTCTAGACTCCCTGAAGGCTCACTGCAAGGCAAAGGCTCGTTCCTCCATCTGGACGCATGGTAGACATAGGTGAAGGCACAGCTGCACAGGCTCATGCACTGCACCCACTCTCTAGACTCCCTGAAGGCTCACTGCAAGGCGAAGGCTCGTTCCTCCATCTGGACGCATGTTAGACATAGGTGAAGGCACAGCTGCACAGGCTCATGCACTGCATCCAATCTCTAGACTCCCTGAAGGCTCACTGCAAGGCGAAGGCTCGTTCCTCCATCTGGACGCATGTTAGACATAGGTGAAGGCACAGCTGCACAGGCTCATGCACTGCATCCACTCTCTAGACTCCCTGAAGGCTCACTGCAAGGCGAAGGCTCGTTCCTCCATCTGGACGCATGTTAGACATAGGAGAAGGCACAGCTGCACAGGCTCATTCACTGCATCCACGTTCTAGACTCCCTGAAGGCTCACTGCAAGGCGAAGGCTCGTTCCTCCATCTGGACGCCTGGTAGACATAGGTGAAGGCACAGCTGCACAGGCTCATTCACTGCATCCACGTTCTAGACTCCCTGAAGGCTCACTGCAAGGCGAAGCCTCGTCCCTCCATCTGGACGCATGTTAGACATAGGTGAAGGCACAGCTGCACAGGCTCATGCACTGCATCCACTCTCTAGACTCCCTGAAGGCTCACTGCAAGGCGAAGGCTCGTTCCTCCATCTGGACGCATGTTATACATAGGTGAAGGCACAGCTGCACAGGCTCATGCACTGCATCCACTCTCTAGATTCCCTGAAGGCTCACTGCAAGGGGAAGGCTCGTTCCTCCATCTGGACGCATGTTAGACATAGGTGAAGGCACAGCTGCACAGGCTCATGCACTGCATCGACTCTCTAGACTCCCTGAAGGCTCACTGCAAGGCGAAGGCTCGTTCCTTCATCTGGACGCATGTTAGACATAGGTGAAGGCACAGCTGCACAGGCTCATGCACTGCATCGACTCTCTAGACTCCCTGAAGGCTCACTGCAAGGCGAAGGCTCGTTCCTCCACCTGGACAGATGTTAGACATAGGTGAAGGCACAGCTGCACAGGCTCATGCACTGCATACACTCTCTAGACTCCCTGAAGGCTCACTGCAAGGCGAAGGTTCGTTCCTCCATCTGGACGCATGTTAGACATAGGTGAAGGTACAGCTGCACAGGCTCATGCACTGCATCCACGTTCTAGACTCCCTGAAGGCACAGCTGCACAGGCTCATGCACTGCATCCACTCTCTAGACTCCTTGAAGGCTCACTGCAAGGCGAAGGCTCATTCCTCCATCTGGACGCATGTTAGACATAGGTGAAGGCACAGCTGCACAGGCTCATGCACTGCATTCACTCTCTAGACTCCCTGAAGGCTCACTGCAAGGCGAAGGTTCGTTCCTCCATCTGGACGCATGTTAGACATAGGTGAAGGCACAGCTGCACAGGCTCATACACTGCATCCACTCTCTAGACTCCCTGAAGGCTCACTGCAAGGCGAAGGCTCGTTCCTCCATCTGGACGCATGTTAGACATAGGTGAAGGCACAGCTGCACAGGCTCATGCACTGCATCCACATTCTAGATTCCCTGAAGGCACAGCTGCACATGCCATGCCCGGCATCCACTCTCTAGACCCCCTGAAGGCTCACTGCAAGGCGAAGGTTCGTTCCTCCATCTGGACGCATGTTAGACATAGGTGAAGGCACAGCTGCACAGGCTCATGCACTGCATCCACTCTCTAGACTTCCTGAAGGCTCACTGAAAGGCGAAAGCTTGTTCCTCCATCTGGACGCATGTTAGATATAGGTGAAGGTACAGCTGCACAGGCTCATGCACTGCATCCACTCTCTAGACTCCTTGAAGGCACACTGCAAGGCGAAGGCTCGTTCCTCCATCTGGACGCATGTTAGACATAGGTGAAGGCACAGCTGCACAGGCTCATGCACTGCATCCACTCTCTAGACTCCCTGAAGGCTCACTGCAAGGCGAAGGCTCGTTCCTCCATCTGGACGCATGGTAGACATAGGTGAAGGCACAGATGCATAGGCTCATGCACTGCACCCACTCTCTAGACTCCCTGAAGGCTCACTGCAAGGCGAATGCTCGGTCCTCCATCTGGACGCATGTTAGACATAGGTGAAGGCACAGCTGCACAGGCTCATGCACTGCATCCACTCTCTAGACTCCCTGAAGGCTCACTGCAAGGCGAAGGCTCGTTCCTCCATCTGGACGCATGTTAGACATAGGTGAAGGCACAGCTGCACAGGCTCATGCACTGCATCCACTCTCTAGACTCCCTGAAGGCTCACTGCAAGGCGAAGGCTTGTTCCTCCATCTGGACGCATGTTAGACATAGGAGAAGGCACAGCTGCACAGGCTCATGCACTGCATCGACTCTCTAGACTCCCTGAAGGCTCACTGCAAGGCGAAGGCTCGTTCCTCCATCTGGACGCATGTTAGACATAGGTGAAGGCACAGCTGCACAGGCTCATGCATTGCATCGACTCTCTAGACTCACTGAAGGCTCACTGCAAGGCGAAGGCTCGTTCCTCCACCTGGACGCATGTTAGACATAGGTGAAGGCACAGCTGCACAGGCTCATGCACTGCATTCACGTTCTAGACTCCCTGAAGGCTCACTGCAAGGCGAAGGCCCGTTCCTCCATCTGGACGCATGTTAGACATAGGTAAAGGCACAGCTGCACAGGCTCATGCACTGCATACACTCTCTAGACTCCCTGATTGCTCACTGCAAGGCGAAGGTTCGTTCCTCCATCTGGATGCATGTTAGACATAGGTGAAGGCACAGCTGCACAGGCTCATGCACTGCATCCACGTTCTAGACCCTCTGAAGGAACAGCTGCACAGGCTCATGCACTGCATCCACTCTCTAGACTCCCTGAAGGCTCACTGCAAGGCGAAGGCTCGTTCCTCCATCTGGACGCATGTTAGACATAGGTGAAGGCACAGCTGCACAGGCTCATGCACTGCATCCACTCTCTAGACTCCCTGAAGGCTCACTGCAAGGCGAAGGCTCGTTCCTCCATCTGGACGCATGGTAGACATAGGTGAAGGCACAGCTGCACAGGCTCATGCACTGCATCCACTCTCTAGACTCCCTGAAGGCTCACTGCAAGGCGAAGGCTCGTTCCTCCATCTGGACGCATGTTAGACATAGGTGAAGGCACAGCTGCACAGGCTCATGCACTGCATCCACTCTCTAGACTTCCTGAAGGCTCACTGCAAGGCGAAGGCTCGTTCCTCCATCTGGACGCATGTTAGACATAGGTGAAGGCACAGCTGCACAGGCTCATGCACTGCATCCACGTTCTAGACTCCCTGAAGGCTCACTGCAAGGCAAAGGCTCGTTCCTCCATCTGGACACATGTTAGACATAGGTGAAGGCACAGCTGCTCAGGCTCATGCACTGGCTCCACGTTCTAGACTCCCTGAAGGCTCGCTGCAAGGCGAAGGCTCGTTCCACCATCTGGACCATGTTAGACATAGGTGAAGGCACAGCTGCACAGGCTCATGCACTGCATCCACTCTCTAGACTCCCTGAAGGCTCACTGCAAGTCGAAGGCTCTTTCCTCCATCTGGACGCATGTTAGACATAGGTGAAGGCACAGCTGCACAGGCTCATGCACTGCATCCACTCTCTAGACTACCTGAAGGCTCACTGCAAGGCGAAGGCTCGTTCCTCCATCTGGACGCATGTTAGACATAGGTGAAGGGACAGCTGCACAGGCTCATGCACTGCATCCACGTTCTAGACTTCCTGAAGGCTCACTGCATGGCGAAGGCTCGTTCCTCCATCTGGACGCATTTAAGACATAGGTGAAGGCACAGCTGCACAGGCTCATGCACTACATCCACTCTCTAGACTTCCCAAAGGCTCACTGCAAGGCAAAGGCTCGTTCCTCCATCTGGACTCATGTTAGACATAGGTGAAGGCACAGCTGCACAGGCTCATGCACTGCATCCACTCTCTAGACTCCCTGAAGGCTCACTGCAAGGCAAAGGCTCGTTCCTCCATCTGGACGCATGGTAGACATAGGTGAAGGCACAGCTGCACAGGCTCATGCACTGCACCCACTCTCTAGACTCCCTGAAGGCTCACTGCAAGGCGAAGGCTCGTTCCTCCATCTGGACGCATGTTAGACATAGGTGAAGGCACAGCTGCACAGGCTCATGCACTGCATCCAATCTCTAGACTCCCTGAAGGCTCACTGCAAGGCGAAGGCTCGTTCCTCCATCTGGACGCATGTTAGACATAGGTGAAGGCACAGCTGCACAGGCTCATGCACTGCATCCACTCTCTAGACTCCCTGAAGGCTCACTGCAAGGCGAAGGCTCGTTCCTCCATCTGGACGCATGTTAGACATAGGAGAAGGCACAGCTGCACAGGCTCATTCACTGCATCCATGTTCTAGACTCCCTGAAGGCTCACTGCAAGGCGAAGGCTCGTTCCTCCATCTGGACGCCTGGTAGACATAGGTGAAGGCACAGCTGCACAGTCTCATTCACTGCATTAACGTTCTAGACTCCCTGAAGGCTCACTGCAAGGCGAAGCCTCGTCCCTCCATCTGGACACATGTTAGACATAGGTGAAGGCACAGCTGCACAGGCTCATGCACTGCATCGACTCTCTAGACTCCCTGAAGGCTCACTGCAAGGCGAAGGCTCGTTCCTTCATCTGGACGCATGTTAGACATAGGTGAAGGCACAGCTGCACAGGCTCATGCACTGCATCGACTCTCTAGACTCCCTGAAGGCTCACTGCAAGGCGAAGGCTCGTTCCTCCACCTGGACGCATGTTAGACATAGGTGAAGGCACAGCTGCACAGGCTCATGCACTGCATACACTCTCTAGACTCCCTGAAGGCTCACTGCAAGGCGAAGGTTCGTTCCTCCATCTGGATGCATGTTAGACATAGGTGAAGGTACAGCTGCACAGGCTCATGCACTGCATCCACGTTCTAGACTCCCTGAAGGCACAGCTGCACAGGCTCATGCACTGCATCCACTCTCTAGACTCCTTGAAGGCTCACTGCAAGGCGAAGGCTCATTCCTCCATCTGGACGCATGTTAGACATCGGTGAAGGCACAGCTGCACAGGCTCATGCACTGCATTCACTCTCTAGACTCCCTGAAGGCTCACTGCAAGGCGAAGGTTCGTTCCTCCATCTGGACGCATGTTAGACATAGGTGAAGGCACAGCTGCACAGGCTCATACACTGCATCCACTCTCTAGACTCCCTGAAGGCTCACTGCAAGGCGAAGGCTCGTTCCTCCATCCGGACGCATGTTAGACATAGGTGAAGGCACAGCTGCACAGGCTCATGCACTGCATCCACTCTCTAGACTTCCTGAAGGCTCACTGCAAGGCGAAGGCTCGTTCCTCCATCTGGACGCATGTTAGACATAGGTGAAGGGACAGCTGCTCAGGCTCATGCACTGCATCAACGTTCAAGACTCCTTGAAGGCTCACTGCAAGGCAAAGGCTCGTTCCACCATCTGGACCATGTTAGACATAGGTGAAGGCACAGCTGCACAGGCTCATGCACTGCATCCACTCTCTAGACTCCCTGAAGTCTCACTGCAAGGCGAAGGCTCGTTCCTCCATCTGGACGCATGTTAGACATAGGTGAAGGCACAGCTGCACAGGCTCATGCACTGCATCCACTCTCTAGACTCCCTGAAGGCTCACTGCAAGGCGAAGGCTCGTTCCTCCATCTGGACGCATTTAAGACATAGGTGAAGGCACAGCTGCATAGGCTCATGCACTGCATCCACTCTCTAGACTTCCCGAAGGCTCACTGCAAGGCAAAGGCTTGTTCCTCCATCTGGACTCATGTTAGACATAGGTGAAGGCACAGCTGCACAGGCTCATGCACTGCATCCACTCTCTAGACTCCCTGAAGGCTCACTGCAAGGCGAAGGCTTGTTCCTCCATCTGGAATCATGGTAGACATAGGTGAAGCCACAGCTGCACAGACTCATGCACTGCACCCACTCTCTAGACTCCCTGAAGGCTTACTGCAAGGCGAAGGCTCGTTCCTCCATCTGGACGCATGTTAGACATAGGTGAAGGCACAGCTGCACAGGCACTTGCACTGCATCCAATCTCTAGACTCCCTGAAGGCTCCCTGCAAGGCGAAGGCTCGTTCCTCCATCTGGACGCATGTTAGACATAGGTGAAGGCACAGCTGCACAGGCTCATGCACTGCATCCACGTTCTAGACTCCCTGAAGGCTCACTGCAAGGCGAAGGTTCGTTCCTCCATCTGGACGCATGTTAGACATAGGTGAAGGCACAGCTGCACAGGCTCATGCACTGCATCCACTCTCTAGACTCCCTGAAGGCTCACTGCAAGGCGAAGGCTCGTTCCTCCATCTGGACGCATGTTAGACATAGGTGAAGGCACAGCTGCACAGGCTCATGCACAGCATCCACTCTCTAGACTCCCTGAAGGCTCACTGAAAGGTGAAGGCTTGTTCCTCCATCTGGACGCATTTAAGACATAGGTGAAGGCACAGCTGCACAGGCTCATGCACTGCATCCACATTCTAGATTCCCTGAAGGCACAGCTGCACATGCCATGCCCGGCATCCACTCTCTAGACTCCCTGAAGGCTCACTGCAAGGCGAAGGTTCGTTCCTCCATCTGGACGCATGTTAGACATAGGTGAAGGCACAGCTGCACAGGCTCATGCACTGCATCCACTCTCTAGACTTCCTGAAGGCTCACTGAAAGGCGAAAGCTTGTTCCTCCATCTGGACGCATGTTAGATATAGGTGAAGGTACAGCTGCACAGGCTCATGCACTGCATCCACTCTCTAGACTCCTTGAAGGCACACTGCAAGGCGAAGGCTCGTTCCTCCATCTGGACGCATGTTAGACATAGGTGAAGGCACAGCTGCACAGGCTCATGCACTGCATCCACTCTCTAGACTCCCTGAAGGCTCACTGCAAGGCGAAGGCTCGTTCCTCCATCTGGACGCATGGTAGACATAGGTGAAGGCACAGCTGCACAGGCTCATGCACTGCACCCACTCTCTAGACTCCCTGAAGGCTCACTGCAAGGCGAATGCTCGGTCCTCCATCTGGACGCATGTTAGACATAGGTGAAGGCACAGCTGCACAGGCTCATGCACTGCATCCACTCTCTAGACTCCCTGAAGGCTCACTGCAAGGCGAAGGCTCGTTCCTCCATCTGGACGCATGTTAGACATAGGTGAAGGCACAGCTGCACCGGCTCATGCACTGCATCCACTCTCTAGACTCCCTGAAGGCTCACTGCAAGGCGAAGGCTTGTTCCTCCATCTGGACGCATGTTAGACATAGGAGAAGGCACAGCTGCACAGGCTCATGCACTGCATCGACTCTCTAGACTCCCGGAAGGCTCACTGCAAGGCGAAGTCTCGTTCCTCCATCTGGACGCATGTTAGACATAGGTGAAGGCACAGCTGCACAGGCTCATGCATTGCATCGACTCTCTAGACTCACTGAAGGCTCACTGCAAGGCGAAGGCTCGTTCCTCCACCTGGACGCATGTTAGACATAGGTGAAGGCACAGCTGCACAGGCTCATGCACTGCATCCACGTTCTAGACTCCCTGAAGGCTCACTGCAAGGCGAAGGCCCGTTCCTCCATCTGGACGCATGTTAGACATAGGTAAAGGCACAGCTGCACAGGCTCATGCACTGCATACACTCTCTAGACTCCCTGATTGCTCACTGCAAGGCGAAGGTTCGTTCCTCCATCTGAATGCATGTTAGACATAGGTGAAGGCACAGCTGCACAGGCTCATGCACTGCATCCACGTTCTAGACTCGCTGAAGGCACAGCTGCACAGGCTCATGCACTGCATCCACTCTCTAGACTCCCTGAAGGCTCACTGCAAGGCGAAGGCTCGTTCCTCCATCTGGACGCATGTTAGACATAGGTGAAGGCACAGCTGCACAGGCTCATGCACTGCATCCACTCTCTAGACTCCCTGAAGGCTCACTGCAAGGCGAAGGCTCGTTCCTCCATCTGGATGCATGGTAGACATAGGTGAAGGCACAGCTGCACAGGCTCATGCACTGCATCCACTCTCTAGACTCCCTGAAGGCTCACTGCAAGGCGAAGGCTCGTTCCTCCATCTGGACGCATGTTAGACATAGGTGAAGGCACAGCTGCACAGGCTCATGCACTGCATCCACTCTCTAGACTTCCTGAAGGCTCACTGCAAGGCGAAGGCTCGTTCCTCCATCTGGACGCATGTTAGACATAGGTGAAGGCACAGCTGCACAGGCTCATGCACTGCATCCACGTTCTAAACTCCCTGAAGGCTCACTGCAAGGCAAAGGCTCGTTCCTCCATCTGGACGCATGTTAGACATAGGTGAAGGCACAGCTGCTCAGGCTCATGCACTGGCTCCACGTTCTAGACTCCCTGAAGGCTCGCTGCAAGGCGAAGGCTCGTTCCACCATCTGGACCATGTTAGACATAGGTGAAAGCACAGCTGCACAGGCTCATGCACTGCATCCACTCTCTAGACTCCCTGAAGGCTCACTGCAAGTCGAAGGCTCTTTCCTCCATCTGGACGCATGTTAGACATAGGTGAAGGCACAGCTGCACAGGCTCATGCACTGCATCCACTCTCTAGACTCCCTGAAGGCTCACTGCAAGGCGAAGGCTCGTTCCTCCATCTGGACGCATGTTAGACATAGGTGAAGGGACAGCTGCACAGGCTCATGCACTGCATCCACGTTCTAGACTTCCTGAAGGCTCACTGCAAGGCGAAGGCTCGTTCCTCCATCTGGACGCATTTAAGACATAGGTGAAGGCACAGCTGCACAGGCTCATGCACTACATCCACTCTCTAGACTTCCCAAAGGCTCACTGCAAGGCAAAGGCTCGTTCCTCCATCTGGACTCATGTTAGACATAGGTGAAGGCACAGCTGCACAGGCTCATGCACTGCATCCACTCTCTAGACTCCCTGAAGGCTCACTGCAAGGCAAAGGCTCGTTCCTCCATCTGGACGCATGGTAGACATAGGTGAAGGCACAGCTGCACAGGCTCATGCTCTGCACCCACTCTCTAGACTCCCTGAAGGCTCACTGCAAGGCGAAGGCTCGTTCCTCCATCTGGACGCATGTTAGACATAGGTGAAGGCACAGCTGCACAGGCTCATGCACTGCATCCAATCTCTAGACTCCCTGAAGGCTCACTGCAAGGCGAAGGCTCGTTCCTCCATCTGGACGCATGTTAGACATAGGTGAAGGCACAGCTGCACAGGCTCATGCACTGCATCCACTCTCTAGACTCCCTGAAGGCTCACTGCAAGGCGAAGGCTCGTTCCTCCATCTGGACGCATGTTAGACATAGGAGAAGGCACAGCTGCACAGGCTCATTCACTGCATCCACGTTCTAGACTCCCTGAAGGCTCACTGCAAGGCGAAGGCTCGTTCCTCCATCTGGACGCCTGGTAGACATAGGTGAAGGCACAGCTGCACAGGCTCATTCACTGCATCCACGTTCTAGACTCCCTGAAGGCTCACTGCAAGGCGAAGCCTCGTCCCTCCATCTGGACACATGTTAGACATAGGTGAAGGCACAGCTGCACAGGCTCATGCACTGCATCCACTCTCTAGACTCCCTGAAGGCTCACTGCAAGGCGAAGGCTCGTTCCTCCATCTGGACGCATGTTATACATAGGTGAAGGCACAGCTGCACAGGCTCATGCACTGCATCCACTCTCTAGATTCCCTGAAGGCTCACTGCAAGGGGAAGGCTCGTTCCTCCATCTGGACGCATGTTAGACATAGGTGAAGGCACAGCTGCACAGGCTCATGCACTGCATCGACTCTCTAGAATCCCTGAAGGCTCACTGCAAGGCGAAGGCTCGTTCCTTCATCTGGACGCATGTTAGACATAGGTGAAGGCACAGCTGCACAGGCTCATGCACTGCATCGACTCTCTAGACTCCCTGAAGGCTCACTGCAAGGCGAAGGCTCGTTCCTCCACCTGGATGCATGTTAGACATAGGTGAAGGCACAGCTGCACAGGCTCATGCACTGCATACACTCTCTAGACTCCCTGAAGGCTCACTGCAAGGCGAAGGTTCGTTCCTCCATCTGGATGCATGTTAGACATAGGTGAAGGTACAGCTGCACAGGCTCATGCACTGCATCCACGTTCTAGACTCCCTGAAGGCACATCTGCACAGGCTCATGCACTGCATCCACTCTCTAGACTCCTTGAAGGCTCACTGCAAGGCAAAGGCTCATTCCTCCATCTGGACGCATGTTAGACATAGGTGAAGGCACAGCTGCACAGGCTCATGCACTGCATTCACTCTCTAGACTCCCTGAAGGCTCACTGCAAGGCGAAGGTTCGTTCCTCCATCTGGACGCATGTTAGACATAGGTGAAGGCACAGCTGCACAGGCTCATACACTGCATCCACTCTCTAGACTCCCTGAAGGCTCACTGCAAGGCGAAGGCTCATTCCTCCATCTGGACGCATGTTAGACATAGGTGAAGGCACAGCTGCACAGGCTCATGCACTACATCCACTCTCTAGACTTCCTGAAGGCTCACTGCAAGGCGAAGGCTCGTTCCTCCATCTGGACGCATGTTAGACATAGGTGAAGGGACAGCTGCTCAGGCTCATGCACTGCATCAACGTTCAAGACTCCTTGAAGGCTCACTGCAAGGCAAAGGCTCGTTCCACCATCTGGACCATGTTAGACATAGGTGAAGGCACAGCTGCACAGGCTCATGCACTGCATCCACTCTCTAGACTCCCTGAAGGCTCACTGCAAGGCGAAGGCTCGTTCCTCCATCTGGACGCATGTTAGACATAGGTGAAGGCACAGCTGCACAGGCTCATGCACTGCATCCACTCTCTAGACTCCCTGAAGGCTCACTGCAAGGCGAAGGCTCGTTCCTCCATCTGGACGCATTTAAGACATAGGTGAAGGCACAGCTGCATAGGCTCATGCACTGCATCCACTCTCTAGACTTCCCGAAGGCTCACTGCAAGGCAAAGGCTTGTTCCTCCATCTGGACTCATGTTAGACATAGGTGAAGGCACAGCTGCACAGGCTCATGCACTGCATCCACTCTCTAGACTCCCTGAAGGCTCACTGCAAGGCGAAGGCTCGTTCCTCCATCTGGAATCATGGTAGACATAGGTGAAGGCACAGCTGCACAGACTCATGCACTGCACCCACTCTCTAGACTCCCTGAAGGCTTACTGCAAGGCGAAGGCTCGTTCCTCCATCTGGACGCATGTTAGACATAGGTGAAGGCACAGCTGCACAGGCACTTGCACTGCATCCAATTTCTAGACTCCCTGAAGGCTCCCTGCAAGGCGAAGGCTCGTTCCTCCATCTGGACGCATGTTAGACATAGGTGAAGGCACAGCTGCACAGGCTCATGCACTGCATCCACGTTCTAGACTCCCTGAAGGCTCACTGCAAGGCGAAGGCTCGTTCCTCCATCTGGACGCATGGTAGACATAGGTGAAGGCACAGCTGCTCAGGCTCATGCACTGCATCCACTCTCTAGACTCCCTGAAGGCTCACTGCAAGGCGAAGGCTCGTCCCTCCATCTGGACGCATGTTAGACATAGGTGAAGGCACAGCTGCACAGGCTCATGCACTGCATCCACTCTCTAGACACCCTGAAGGCTCACTGCAAGGGGAAGGCTCGTTCCTCCATCTGGACGCATGTTAGACATAGGTGAAGGCACAGCTGCACAGGCTCATGCACTGCATCGACTCTCTAGACTCCCTGAAGGCTCACTGCAAGGCGAAGGCTCGTTCCTCCATCTGGACGCATGTTAGACATAGGTGAAGGCACAGCTGCACAGGCTCATGCACTGCATCGACTCTCTAGACTCCCTGAAGGCTCACTGCAAGGCGAAGGCTCGTTCCTCCACCTGGACTGGACGCATGTTAGACATAGGTGAAGGCACAGCTGCACAGGCTAATGCACTGCAATCAAGTTCTAGACTCCCTGAAGGCTCACTGCAAGGCGAAGGCCCGTTCCTCCATCTGGACGCATGTTAGACATAGGTGAAGGCACAGCTGCACAGGCTCATGCACTGCATACACTCTCTAGATTCCCTGAAGGCTCCCTGCAAGGCAAAGGTTCGTTCCTCCATCTGGATGCATGTTAGACATAGGTGAAGGCACAGCTGCACAGGCTCATGCACTGCATCCACGTTCTAGACTTCCTGAAGGCACAGCTGCACAGGCTCATGCACTGCATCCACTCTCTAGACTCCCTGAAGGCTCACTGCAAGGCAAAGGCTCGTTCCTCCATCTGGACGCATGTTAGACATAGGTGAAGGCACAGCTGCACAGGCTCATGCACTGCATCCACTCTCTAGACTCCCTGAAGGCTCACTGCAAGGCGAAGGCTCGTTCCTCCATCTGGACGCATGGTAGACATAGGTGAAGGCACAGCTGCTCAGGCTCATGCACTGCATCCACTCTCTAGACTCCCTGAAGGCTCACTGCAAGGCGAAGGCTCGTCCCTCCATCTGGACGCATGTTAGACATAGGTGAAGGCACAGCTGCACAGGCTCATGCACTGCATCCACTCTCTAGACACCCTGAAGGCTCACTGCAAGGGGAAGGCTCGTTCCTCCATCTGGACGCATGTTAGACATAGGTGAAGGCACAGCTGCACAGGCTCATGCACTGCATCGACTCTCTAGACTCCCTGAAGGCTCACTGCAAGGCGAAGGCTCGTTCCTCCATCTGGACGCATGTTAGACATAGGTGAAGGCACAGCTGCACAGGCTCATGCACTGCATCGACTCTCTAGACTCCCTGAAGGCTCACTGCAAGGCGAAGGCTCGTTCCTCCACCTGGACTGGACGCATGTTAGACATAGGTGAAGGCACAGCTGCACAGGCTAATGCACTGCAATCAAGTTCTAGACTCCCTGAAGGCTCACTGCAAGGCGAAGGCCCGTTCCTCCATCTGGACGCATGTTAGACATAGGTGAAGGCACAGCTGCACAGGCTCATGCACTGCATACACTCTCTAGATTCCCTGAAGGCTCCCTGCAAGGCAAAGGTTCGTTCCTCCATCTGGATGCATGTTAGACATAGGTGAAGGCACAGCTGCACAGGCTCATGCACTGCATCCACGTTCTAGACTTCCTGAAGGCACAGCTGCACAGGCTCATGCACTGCATCCACTCTCTAGACTCCCTGAAGGCTCACTGCAAGGCAAAGGCTCGTTCCTCCATCTGGACGCATGTTAGACATAGGTGAAGGCACAGCTGCACAGGCTCATGCACTGCATCCACTCTCTAGACTCCCTGAAGGCTCACTGCAAGGCGAAGGCTCGTTTCTCTATCTGGACACATGTTAGACATAGGTGAAGGCACAGCTGCACAGGCTCATGCACTGCATCCACTCTCTAGACTCCCTGAAGGCTCACTGCAAGGCGAAGGCTCATTCCTCCATCTGGACGCATGTTAGACATAGGTGAAGGCACAGCTGCACAGGCTCATACACTGCATCCACTCTCTAGACTCCCTGAAGGCTCACTGCAAGGCAAAGGCTCGTTCCTCCATCTGGATGCATGTTAGACATAGGTGAAGGCACAGCTGCACATGCTCATGCACTGCATCCACTCTCTAGACTTACTGAAGGCTCACTGCAAGGCGAAGGCTCGTTCCTCCATCTGGACGCATGTTAGACATAGGTGAAGGGACAGCTGCTCAGGCTCATGCACTGCATCAACGTTCAAGACTCCTTGAAGGCTCACTGCAAGGCAAAGGCTCGTTCCACCATCTGGACCATGTTAGACATAGGTGAAGGCACAGCTGCACAGGCTCATGCACTGCATCCACTCTCTAGACTCCCTGAAGGCTCACTGCAAGGCGACGGCTCGTTCCTCCATCTGGACGCATGTTAGACATAGGTGAAGGCACAGCTGCACAGGCTCATGCACTGCATCCACTCTCTAGACTCCCTGAAGGCTCACTGCAAGGCGAAGGCTCGTTCCTCCATCTGGATGCATTTAAGACATAGGTGAAGGCACAGCTGCACAGGCTCATGCACTGCATCCACTCTCTAGACTTCCCGAAGGCTCACTGCAAGGCAAAGGCTCGTTCCTCCATCTGGACTCTTGTTAGACATAGGTGAAGGCACAGCTGCACAGGCTCATGCACTGCATCCACTCTCTAGACTCCCTGAAGGCTCACTGCAAGGCGAAGGCTCGTTCCTCCATCTGGACGCATGGTAGACATAGGTGAAGGCACAGCTGCGCAGACTCATGCACTGCACCCACTCTCTAGACTCCCTGAAGGCTCACTGCAAGGCGAAGGCTCGTTCCTCCATCTGGACGCATGTTAGACATAGGTGAAGGCACAGCTGCACAGGCTCATGCACTGCATTGAATCTCTAGACTCTATGAAGGCTCACTGCAAGGCGAAGGCTCGTTCCTCCATCTGGACGCATGTTAGACATAGGTGAAGGCACAGCTGCACAGGCTCATGCACTGCATCCACGTTCTAGACTCCCTGAAGGCTCACTGCAAGGCAAAGGCTCGTTCCTCCATCTGGACGCATGGTAGACATAGGTGAAGGCACAGCTGCTCAGGCTCATGCACTGCATCCACTCTCTAGACTCCCTGAAGGCTCACTGCAAGGTGAAGGCTCGTCCCTCCATCTGGACGCATGTTAGACATAGGTGAAGGCACAGCTGCACAGGCTCATGCACTGCATCCACTCTCTAGACACCCTGAAGGCTCACTGCAAGGGGAAGGCTCGTTCCTCCATCTGGACGCATGTTAGACATAGGTGAAGGCACAGCTGCACAGGCTCATGCACTGCATCGACTCTCTAGACTCCCTGAAGGCTCACTGCAAGGCGAAGGCTCGTTCCTCCATCTGGACGCATGTTAGACATAGGTGAAGGCACAGCTGCACAGGCTCATGCACTGCATCGACTCTCTAGACTCCCTGAAGGCTCACTGCAAGGCGAAGGCTCGTTCCTCCACCTGGACTGGACGCATGTTAGACATAGGTGAAGGCACAGCTGCACAGGCTCATGCACTGCAATCAAGTTCTAGACTCCCTGAAGGCTCACTGCAAGGCGAAGGCCCGTTCCTCCATCTGGACGCATGTTAGACATAGGTGAAGGCACAGCTGCACAGGCTCATGCACTGCATACACTCTATAGATTCCCTGAAGGCTCCCTGCAAGGCGAAGGTTCGTTCCTCCATCTGGATGCATGTTAGACATAGGTGAAGGAACAGCTGCACAGGCTCATGCACTGCATCCACGTTCTAGACTTCCTGAAGGCACAGCTGCACAGGCTCATGCACTGCATCCACTCTCTAGACTCCCTGAAGGCTCACTGCAAGGCGAAGGCTCGTTCCTCCATCTGGACGCATGTTAGACATAGGTGAAGGCACAGCTGCACAGGCTCATGCACTGCATCCACTCTCTAGACTCCCTGAAGGCTCACTGCAAGGCGAAGGCTCGTTTCTCCATCTGGACGCATGTTAGACATAGGTGAAGGCACAGCTGCACAGGCTCATGCACTGCATCCACTCTCTAGACTCCCTGAAGGCTCACTGCAAGGCGAAGGCTCGTTCCTGCATCTGGACGCATGTTAGACATAGGTGAAGGCACAGCTGCTCAGGCTCATGCACTGCATCCACTCTCTAGACTCCCTGAAGGCTCACTGCAAGGCGAAGGCTCGTTCCTCCATCTGGACGCATGTTAGACATAGGTGAAGGCACAGCTGCACAGGCTCATGCACTGCATCCACTCTCTAGACTCCCTGAAGGCTCACTGCAAGGCGAAGGCTCGTTCCTCCATCTGGACGCATGGTAGACATAGGTGAAGGCACAGCTGCACAGGCTCATGCACTGCATCCACTCTCTAGACTCCCTGAAGGCTCACTGCAAGGCGAAGGCTCGTTCCTCCATCTGGACGCATGTTAGACATAGGTGAAGGCACAGCTGCACAGGCTCATGCACTGCATCCACTCTCTAGACTTCCTGAAGGCTCACTGCAAGGCGAAGGCTCGTTCCTCCATCTGGACGCATGTTAGACATAGGTGAAGGCACAGCTGCACAGGCTCATGCACTGCATCCACGTTCTAGACACCCTGAAGGCTCACTGCAAGGCAAAGGCTTGTTCCTCCATCTGGACGCATGTTAGACATAGGTGAAGGCACAGCTGCTCAGGCTCATGCACTGGCTCCACGTTCTAGACTCCCTGAAGGCTCACTGCAAGGCGAAGGCTCGTTCCACCATCTGGACCATGTTAGACATAGGTGAAGGCACAGCTGCACAGGCTCATGCACTGCATCCACTCTCTAGACTCCCTGAAGGCTCACTGCAAGTCGAAGGCTCTTTCCTCCATCTGGACGCATGTTAGACATAGGTGAAGGCACAGCTGCACAGGCTCATGCACTGCATCCACTCTCTAGACTCCCTGAAGGCTCACTGCAAGGTGAAGGCTCGTTCCTCCATCTGGACGCATGTTAGACATAGGTGAAGGCACAGCTGCACAGGCTCATGCACTGCATCCACGTTCTAGACTTCCTGAAGGCTCACTGCAAGGCGAAGGCTCGTTCCTCCATCTGGACGCATTTAAGACATAGGTGAAGGCACAGCTGCACAGGCTCATGCACTACATCCACTCTCTAGACTTCCCGAAGGCTCACTGCAAGGCAAAGGCTCGTTCCTCCATCTGGACTCATGTTAGACATAGGTGAAGGCACAGCTGCACAGGCTCATGCACTGCATCCACTCTCTAGACTCCCTGAAGGCTCACTGCAAGGCAAAGGCTCGTTCCTCCATCTGGACGCATGGTAGACATAGGTGAAGGCACAGCTGCACAGGCTCATGCACTGCACCCACTCTCTAGACTCCCTGAAGGATCACTGCAAGGCGAAGGCTCGTTCCTCCATCTGGACGCATGTTAGACATAGGTGAAGGCACAGCTGCACAGGCTCATGCACTGCATCCAATCTCTAGACTCCCTGAAGGCTCACTGCAAGGCGAAGGCTCGTTCCTCCATCTGGACGCATGTTAGACATAGGTGAAGGCACAGCTGCACAGGCTCATGCACTGCGTCCACTCTCTAGACTCCCTGAAGGCTCACTGCAAGGCGAAGGCTCGTTCCTCCATCTGGACGCATGTTAGACATAGGAGAAGGCACAGCTGCACAGGCTCATTCACTGCATCCACGTTCTAGACTCCCTGAAGGCTCACTGCAAGGCGAAGGCTCGTTCCTCCATCTGGACGCCTGGTAGACATAGGTGAAGGCACAGCTGCACAGGCTCATTCACTGCATCCACGTTCTAGACTCCCTGAAGGCTCACTGCAAGGCGAAGCCTCGTCCCTCCATCTGGACACATGTTAGACATAGGTGAAGGCACAGCTGCATAGGCTCATGCACTGCATCCACTCTCTAGACTCCCTGAAGGCTCACTGCAAGGCGAAGGCTCGTTCCTCCATCTGGACGCATGTTATACATAGGTGAAGGCACAGCTGCACAGGCTCATGCACTGCATCCACTCTCTAGATTCCCTGAAGGCTCACTGCAAGGGGAAGGCTCATTCCTCCATCTGGACGCATGTTAGACATAGGTGAAGGCACAGCGGCACAGGCTCATGCACTGCATCGACTCTCTAGACTCCCTGAAGGCTCACTGCAAGGCGAAGGCTCGTTCCTTCATCTGGACGCATGTTAGACATAGGTGAAGGCACAGCTGCACAGGCTCATGCACTGCATCGACTCTCTAGACTCCCTGAAGGCTCACTGCAAGGCGAAGGCTCGTTCCTCCACCTGGACGCATGTTAGACATAGGTGAAGGCACAGCTGCACAGGCTCATGCACTGCATACACTCTCTAGACTCCCTGAAGGCTCACTGCAAGGCGAAGGTTCGTTCCTCCATCTGGATGCATGTTAGACATAGGTGAAGGTACAGCTGCACAGGCTCATGCACTGCATCCACGTTCTAGACTCCCTGAAGGCACAGCTGCACAGGCTCATGCACTGCATCCACTCTCTAGACTCCTTGAAGGCTCACTGCAAGGCAAAGGCTCATTCCTCCATCTAGACGCATGTTAGACATAGGTGAAGGCACAGCTGCACAGGCTCATGCACTGCATTCACTCTCTAGACTCCCTGAAGGCTCACTGCAAGGCGAAGGCTCGTTCCTCCATCTGGACGCATGTTAGACATAGGTGAAGGCACAGCTGCACAGGCTCATGCACTGCATCCACTCTCTAGACTTCCTGAAGGCTCACTGCAAGGCGAAGGCTCGTTCCTCCATCTGGACGCATGTTAGACATAGGTGAAGGGACAGCTGCTCAGGCTCATGCACTGCATCAACGTTCAAGACTCCTTGAAGGCTCACTGCAACGCAAAGGCTCGTTCCACCATCTGGACCATGTTAGACATAGGTGAAGGCACAGCTGCACAGGCTCATGCACTGCATCCACTCTCTAGACTCCCTGAAGGCTCACTGCAAGGCGAAGGCTCGTTCCTCCATCTGGACGCATGTTAGACATAGGTGAAGGCACAGCTGCACAGGCTCATGCACTGCATCCACTCTCTAGACTCCCTGAAGGCTCACTGCAAGGCGAAGGCTCGTTCCTCCATCTGGACGCATTTAAGACATAGGTGAAGGCACAGCTGCATAGGCTCATGCACTGCATCCACTCTCTAGACTTCCCGAAGGCTCACTGCAAGGCAAAGGCTTGTTCCTCCATCTGGACTCATGTTAGACATAGGTGAAGGCACAGCTGCACAGGCTCATGCACTGCATCCACTCTCTAGACTCCCTGAAGGCTCACTGCAAGGCGAAGGCTTGTTCCTCCATCTGGACGCATGGTAGACATAGGTGAAGGCACAGCTGCACAGACTCATGCACTGCACCCACTCTCTAGACTCCCTGAAGGCTTACTGCAAGGCGAAGGCTCGTTCCTCCATCTGGACGCATGTTAGACATAGGTGAAGGCACAGCTGCACAGGCTCATGCACTGCATTGAATCTCTAGACTCCCTGAAGGCTCACTGCAAGGCGAAGGCTTGTTCCTCCATCTGGACGCATGTTAGACATAGGTGAAGGCACAGCTGCACAGGCTCATGCACTGCATCCACGTTCTAGACTCCCTGAAGGCTCACTGCAAGGCGAAGGCTCGTTCCTCCATCTGGACGCATGGTAGACATAGGTGAAGGCACAGCTGCTCAGGCTCATGCACTGCATCCACTCTCTAGACTCCCTGAAGGCTCACTGCAAGGCGAAGGCTCATTCCTCCATCGGACGCATGTTAGACATAGGTGAAGGCACAGCTGCACAGGCTCATACACTGCATCCACTCTCTAGACTCCTTGAAGGCTCACTGCAAGGCGAAGGCTTGTTCCTCCATCTGGAATCATGGTAGACATAGGTGAAGGCACAACTGCACAGACTCATGCACTGCACCCACTCTCTAGACTCCCTGAAGGCTTACTGCAAGGCGAAGGCTCGTTCCTCCATCTGGACGCATGTTAGACATAGGTGAAGGCACAGCTGCACAGGCACTTGCACTGCATCCAATCTCTAGACTCCCTGAAGGCTCCCTGCAAGGCGAAGGCTCGTTCCTCCATCTGGACGCATGTTAGACATAGGTGAAGGCACAGCTGCACAGGCTCATGCACTGCATCCACGTTCTAGACTCCCTGAAGGCTCACTGCAAGGCGAAGGTTCGTTCCTCCATCTGGACGCATGTTAGACATAGGTGAAGGCACAGCTGCACAGGCTCATGCACTACATCCACTCTCTAGACTTCCCAAAGGCTCACTGCAAGGCAAAGGCTCGTTCCTCCATCTGGACTCATGTTAGACATAGGTGAAGGCACAGCTGCACAGGCTCATGCACTGCATCCACTCTCTAGACTCCCTGAAGGCTCACTGCAAGGCAAAGGCTCGTTCCTCCATCTGGACGCATGGTAGACATAGGTGAAGGCACAGCTGCACAGGCTCATGCTCTGCACCCACTCTCTAGACTCCCTGAAGGCTCACTGCAAGGCGAAGGCTCGTTCCTCCATCTGGACGCATGTTAGACATAGGTGAAGGCACAGCTGCACAGGCTCATGCACTGCATCCAATCTCTAGACTCCCTGAAGGCTCACTGCAAGGCGAAGGCTCGTTCCTCCATCTGGACGCATGTTAGACATAGGTGAAGGCACAGCTGCACAGGCTCATGCACTGCATCCACTCTCTAGACTCCCTGAAGGCTCACTGCAAGGCGAAGGCTCGTTCCTCCATCTGGACGCATGTTAGACATAGGAGAAGGCACAGCTGCACAGGCTCATTCACTGCATCCACGTTCTAGACTCCCTGAAGGCTCACTGCAAGGCGAAGGCTCGTTCCTCCATCTGGACGCCTGGTAGACATAGGTGAAGGCACAGCTGCACAGGCTCATTCACTGCATCCACGTTCTAGACTCCCTGAAGGCTCACTGCAAGGCGAAGCCTCGTCCCTCCATCTGGACACATGTTAGACATAGGTGAAGGCACAGCTGCACAGGCTCATGCACTGCATCCACTCTCTAGACTCCCTGAAGGCTCACTGCAAGGCGAAGGCTCGTTCCTCCATCTGGACGCATGTTATACATAGGTGAAGGCACAGCTGCACAGGCTCATGCACTGCATCCACTCTCTAGATTCCCTGAAGGCTCACTGCAAGGGGAAGGCTCGTTCCTCCATCTGGACGCATGTTAGACATAGGTGAAGGCACAGCTGCACAGGCTCATGCACTGCATCGACTCTCTAGAATCCCTGAAGGCTCACTGCAAGGCGAAGGCTCGTTCCTTCATCTGGACGCATGTTAGACATAGGTGAAGGCACAGCTGCACAGGCTCATGCACTGCATCGACTCTCTAGACTCCCTGAAGGCTCACTGCAAGGCGAAGGCTCGTTCCTCCACCTGGATGCATGTTAGACATAGGTGAAGGCACAGCTGCACAGGCTCATGCACTGCATACACTCTCTAGACTCCCTGAAGGCTCACTGCAAGGCGAAGGTTCGTTCCTCCATCTGGATGCATGTTAGACATAGGTGAAGGTACAGCTGCACAGGCTCATGCACTGCATCCACGTTCTAGACTCCCTGAAGGCACATCTGCACAGGCTCATGCACTGCATCCACTCTCTAGACTCCTTGAAGGCTCACTGCAAGGCAAAGGCTCATTCCTCCATCTGGACGCATGTTAGACATAGGTGAAGGCACAGCTGCACAGGCTCATGCACTGCATTCACTCTCTAGACTCCCTGAAGGCTCACTGCAAGGCGAAGGTTCGTTCCTCCATCTGGACGCATGTTAGACATAGGTGAAGGCACAGCTGCACAGGCTCATACACTGCATCCACTCTCTAGACTCCCTGAAGGCTCACTGCAAGGCGAAGGCTCATTCCTCCATCTGGACGCATGTTAGACATAGGTGAAGGCACAGCTGCACAGGCTCATGCACTACATCCACTCTCTAGACTTCCTGAAGGCTCACTGCAAGGCGAAGGCTCGTTCCTCCATCTGGACGCATGTTAGACATAGGTGAAGGGACAGCTGCTCAGGCTCATGCACTGCATCAACGTTCAAGACTCCTTGAAGGCTCACTGCAAGGCAAAGGCTCGTTCCACCATCTGGACCATGTTAGACATAGGTGAAGGCACAGCTGCACAGGCTCATGCACTGCATCCACTCTCTAGACTCCCTGAAGGCTCACTGCAAGGCGAAGGCTCGTTCCTCCATCTGGACGCATGTTAGACATAGGTGAAGGCACAGCTGCACAGGCTCATGCACTGCATCCACTCTCTAGACTCCCTGAAGGCTCACTGCAAGGCGAAGGCTCGTTCCTCCATCTGGACGCATTTAAGACATAGGTGAAGGCACAGCTGCATAGGCTCATGCACTGCATCCACTCTCTAGACTTCCCGAAGGCTCACTGCAAGGCAAAGGCTTGTTCCTCCATCTGGACTCATGTTAGACATAGGTGAAGGCACAGCTGCACAGGCTCATGCACTGCATCCACTCTCTAGACTCCCTGAAGGCTCACTGCAAGGCGAAGGCTCGTTCCTCCATCTGGAATCATGGTAGACATAGGTGAAGGCACAGCTGCACAGACTCATGCACTGCACCCACTCTCTAGACTCCCTGAAGGCTTACTGCAAGGCGAAGGCTCGTTCCTCCATCTGGACGCATGTTAGACATAGGTGAAGGCACAGCTGCACAGGCACTTGCACTGCATCCAATTTCTAGACTCCCTGAAGGCTCCCTGCAAGGCGAAGGCTCGTTCCTCCATCTGGACGCATGTTAGACATAGGTGAAGGCACAGCTGCACAGGCTCATGCACTGCATCCACGTTCTAGACTCCCTGAAGGCTCACTGCAAGGCGAAGGCTCGTTCCTCCATCTGGACGCATGGTAGACATAGGTGAAGGCACAGCTGCTCAGGCTCATGCACTGCATCCACTCTCTAGACTCCCTGAAGGCTCACTGCAAGGCGAAGGCTCGTCCCTCCATCTGGACGCATGTTAGACATAGGTGAAGGCACAGCTGCACAGGCTCATGCACTGCATCCACTCTCTAGACACCCTGAAGGCTCACTGCAAGGGGAAGGCTCGTTCCTCCATCTGGACGCATGTTAGACATAGGTGAAGGCACAGCTGCACAGGCTCATGCACTGCATCGACTCTCTAGACTCCCTGAAGGCTCACTGCAAGGCGAAGGCTCGTTCCTCCATCTGGACGCATGTTAGACATAGGTGAAGGCACAGCTGCACAGGCTCATGCACTGCATCGACTCTCTAGACTCCCTGAAGGCTCACTGCAAGGCGAAGGCTCGTTCCTCCACCTGGACTGGACGCATGTTAGACATAGGTGAAGGCACAGCTGCACAGGCTAATGCACTGCAATCAAGTTCTAGACTCCCTGAAGGCTCACTGCAAGGCGAAGGCCCGTTCCTCCATCTGGACGCATGTTAGACATAGGTGAAGGCACAGCTGCACAGGCTCATGCACTGCATACACTCTCTAGATTCCCTGAAGGCTCCCTGCAAGGCAAAGGTTCGTTCCTCCATCTGGATGCATGTTAGACATAGGTGAAGGCACAGCTGCACAGGCTCATGCACTGCATCCACGTTCTAGACTTCCTGAAGGCACAGCTGCACAGGCTCATGCACTGCATCCACTCTCTAGACTCCCTGAAGGCTCACTGCAAGGCAAAGGCTCGTTCCTCCATCTGGACGCATGTTAGACATAGGTGAAGGCACAGCTGCACAGGCTCATGCACTGCATCCACTCTCTAGACTCCCTGAAGGCTCACTGCAAGGCGAAGGCTCGTTCCTCCATCTGGACGCATGGTAGACATAGGTGAAGGCACAGCTGCTCAGGCTCATGCACTGCATCCACTCTCTAGACTCCCTGAAGGCTCACTGCAAGGCGAAGGCTCGTCCCTCCATCTGGACGCATGTTAGACATAGGTGAAGGCACAGCTGCACAGGCTCATGCACTGCATCCACTCTCTAGACACCCTGAAGGCTCACTGCAAGGGGAAGGCTCGTTCCTCCATCTGGACGCATGTTAGACATAGGTGAAGGCACAGCTGCACAGGCTCATGCACTGCATCGACTCTCTAGACTCCCTGAAGGCTCACTGCAAGGCGAAGGCTCGTTCCTCCATCTGGACGCATGTTAGACATAGGTGAAGGCACAGCTGCACAGGCTCATGCACTGCATCGACTCTCTAGACTCCCTGAAGGCTCACTGCAAGGCGAAGGCTCGTTCCTCCACCTGGACTGGACGCATGTTAGACATAGGTGAAGGCACAGCTGCACAGGCTAATGCACTGCAATCAAGTTCTAGACTCCCTGAAGGCTCACTGCAAGGCGAAGGCCCGTTCCTCCATCTGGACGCATGTTAGACATAGGTGAAGGCACAGCTGCACAGGCTCATGCACTGCATACACTCTCTAGATTCCCTGAAGGCTCCCTGCAAGGCAAAGGTTCGTTCCTCCATCTGGATGCATGTTAGACATAGGTGAAGGCACAGCTGCACAGGCTCATGCACTGCATCCACGTTCTAGACTTCCTGAAGGCACAGCTGCACAGGCTCATGCACTGCATCCACTCTCTAGACTCCCTGAAGGCTCACTGCAAGGCAAAGGCTCGTTCCTCCATCTGGACGCATGTTAGACATAGGTGAAGGCACAGCTGCACAGGCTCATGCACTGCATCCACTCTCTAGACTCCCTGAAGGCTCACTGCAAGGCGAAGGCTCGTTTCTCTATCTGGACACATGTTAGACATAGGTGAAGGCACAGCTGCACAGGCTCATGCACTGCATCCACTCTCTAGACTCCCTGAAGGCTCACTGCAAGGCGAAGGCTCATTCCTCCATCTGGACGCATGTTAGACATAGGTGAAGGCACAGCTGCACAGGCTCATACACTGCATCCACTCTCTAGACTCCCTGAAGGCTCACTGCAAGGCAAAGGCTCGCTCCTCCATCTGGATGCATGTTAGACATAGGTGAAGGCACAGCTGCACATGCTCATGCACTGCATCCACTCTCTAGACTTACTGAAGGCTCACTGCAAGGCGAAGGCTCGTTCCTCCATCTGGACGCATGTTAGACATAGGTGAAGGGACAGCTGCTCAGGCTCATGCACTGCATCAACGTTCAAGACTCCTTGAAGGCTCACTGCAAGGCAAAGGCTCGTTCCACCATCTGGACCATGTTAGACATAGGTGAAGGCACAGCTGCACAGGCTCATGCACTGCATCCACTCTCTAGACTCCCTGAAGGCTCACTGCAAGGCGACGGCTCGTTCCTCCATCTGGACGCATGTTAGACATAGGTGAAGGCACAGCTGCACAGGCTCATGCACTGCATCCACTCTCTAGACTCCCTGAAGGCTCACTGCAAGGCGAAGGCTCGTTCCTCCATCTGGATGCATTTAAGACATAGGTGAAGGCACAGCTGCACAGGCTCATGCACTGCATCCACTCTCTAGACTTCCCGAAGGCTCACTGCAAGGCAAAGGCTCGTTCCTCCATCTGGACTCTTGTTAGACATAGGTGAAGGCACAGCTGCACAGGCTCATGCACTGCATCCACTCTCTAGACTCCCTGAAGGCTCACTGCAAGGCGAAGGCTCGTTCCTCCATCTGGACGCATGGTAGACATAGGTGAAGGCACAGCTGCGCAGACTCATGCACTGCACCCACTCTCTAGACTCCCTGAAGGCTCACTGCAAGGCGAAGGCTCGTTCCTCCATCTGGACGCATGTTAGACATAGGTGAAGGCACAGCTGCACAGGCTCATGCACTGCATTGAATCTCTAGACTCTATGAAGGCTCACTGCAAGGCGAAGGCTCGTTCCTCCATCTGGACGCATGTTAGACATAGGTGAAGGCACAGCTGCACAGGCTCATGCACTGCATCCACGTTCTAGACTCCCTGAAGGCTCACTGCAAGGCAAAGGCTCGTTCCTCCATCTGGACGCATGGTAGACATAGGTGAAGGCACAGCTGCTCAGGCTCATGCACTGCATCCACTCTCTAGACTCCCTGAAGGCTCACTGCAAGGTGAAGGCTCGTCCCTCCATCTGGACGCATGTTAGACATAGGTGAAGGCACAGCTGCACAGGCTCATGCACTGCATCCACTCTCTAGACACCCTGAAGGCTCACTGCAAGGGGAAGGCTCGTTCCTCCATCTGGACGCATGTTAGACATAGGTGAAGGCACAGCTGCACAGGCTCATGCACTGCATCGACTCTCTAGACTCCCTGAAGGCTCACTGCAAGGCGAAGGCTCGTTCCTCCATCTGGACGCATGTTAGACATAGGTGAAGGCACAGCTGCACAGGCTCATGCACTGCATCGACTCTCTAGACTCCCTGAAGGCTCACTGCAAGGCGAAGGCTCGTTCCTCCACCTGGACTGGACGCATGTTAGACATAGGTGAAGGCACAGCTGCACAGGCTCATGCACTGCAATCAAGTTCTAGACTCCCTGAAGGCTCACTGCAAGGCGAAGGCCCGTTCCTCCATCTGGACGCATGTTAGACATAGGTGAAGGCACAGCTGCACAGGCTCATGCACTGCATACACTCTATAGATTCCCTGAAGGCTCCCTGCAAGGCGAAGGTTCGTTCCTCCATCTGGATGCATGTTAGACATAGGTGAAGGAACAGCTGCACAGGCTCATGCACTGCATCCACGTTCTAGACTTCCTGAAGGCACAGCTGCACAGGCTCATGCACTGCATCCACTCTCTAGACTCCCTGAAGGCGCACTGCAAGGCGAAGGCTCGTTCCTCCATCTGGACGCATGTTAGACATAGGTGAAGGCACAGCTGCACAGGCTCATGCACTGCATCCACTCTCTAGACTCCCTGAAGGCTCACTGCAAGGCGAAGGCTCGTTTCTCCATCTGGACGCATGTTAGACATAGGTGAAGGCACAGCTGCACAGGCTCATGCACTGCATCCACTCTCTAGACTCCCTGAAGGCTCACTGCAAGGCGAAGGCTCGTTCCTGCATCTGGACGCATGTTAGACATAGGTGAAGGCACAGCTGCTCAGGCTCATGCACTGCATCCACTCTCTAGACTCCCTGAAGGCTCACTGCAAGGCGAAGGCTCGTTCCTCCATCTGGACGCATGTTAGACATAGGTGAAGGCACAGCTGCACAGGCTCATGCACTGCATCCACTCTCTAGACTCCCTGAAGGCTCACTGCAAGGCGAAGGCTCGTTCCTCCATCTGGACGCATGGTAGACATAGGTGAAGGCACAGCTGCACAGGCTCATGCACTGCATCCACTCTCTAGACTCCCTGAAGGCTCACTGCAAGGCGAAGGCTCGTTCCTCCATCTGGACGCATGTTAGACATAGGTGAAGGCACAGCTGCACAGGCTCATGCACTGCATCCACTCTCTAGACTTCCTGAAGGCTCACTGCAAGGCGAAGGCTCGTTCCTCCATCTGGACGCATGTTAGACATAGGTGAAGGCACAGCTGCACAGGCTCATGCACTGCATCCACGTTCTAGACACCCTGAAGGCTCACTGCAAGGCAAAGGCTTGTTCCTCCATCTGGACGCATGTTAGACATAGGTGAAGGCACAGCTGCTCAGGCTCATGCACTGGCTCCACGTTCTAGACTCCCTGAAGGCTCACTGCAAGGCGAAGGCTCGTTCCACCATCTGGACCATGTTAGACATAGGTGAAGGCACAGCTGCACAGGCTCATGCACTGCATCCACTCTCTAGACTCCCTGAAGGCTCACTGCAAGTCGAAGGCTCTTTCCTCCATCTGGACGCATGTTAGACATAGGTGAAGGCACAGCTGCACAGGCTCATGCACTGCATCCACTCTCTAGACTCCCTGAAGGCTCACTGCAAGGTGAAGGCTCGTTCCTCCATCTGGACGCATGTTAGACATAGGTGAAGGCACAGCTGCACAGGCTCATGCACTGCATCCACGTTCTAGACTTCCTGAAGGCTCACTGCAAGGCGAAGGCTCGTTCCTCCATCTGGACGCATTTAAGACATAGGTGAAGGCACAGCTGCACAGGCTCATGCACTACATCCACTCTCTAGACTTCCCAAAGGCTCACTGCAAGGCAAAGGCTCGTTCCTCCATCTGGACTCATGTTAGACATAGGTGAAGGCACAGCTGCACAGGCTCATGCACTGCATCCACTCTCTAGACTCCCTGAAGGCTCACTGCAAGGCAAAGGCTCGTTCCTCCATCTGGACGCATGGTAGACATAGGTGAAGGCACAGCTGCACAGGCTCATGCACTGCACCCACTCTCTAGACTCCCTGAAGGATCACTGCAAGGCGAAGGCTCGTTCCTCCATCTGGACGCATGTTAGACATAGGTGAAGGCACAGCTGCACAGGCTCATGCACTGCATCCAATCTCTAGACTCCCTGAAGGCTCACTGCAAGGCGAAGGCTCGTTCCTCCATCTGGACGCATGTTAGACATAGGTGAAGGCACAGCTGCACAGGCTCATGCACTGCGTCCACTCTCTAGACTCCCTGAAGGCTCACTGCAAGGCGAAGGCTCGTTCCTCCATCTGGACGCATGTTAGACATAGGAGAAGGCACAGCTGCACAGGCTCATTCACTGCATCCACGTTCTAGACTCCCTGAAGGCTCACTGCAAGGCGAAGGCTCGTTCCTCCATCTGGACGCCTGGTAGACATAGGTGAAGGCACAGCTGCACAGGCTCATTCACTGCATCCACGTTCTAGACTCCCTGAAGGCTCACTGCAAGGCGAAGCCTCGTCCCTCCATCTGGACACATGTTAGACATAGGTGAAGGCACAGCTGCATAGGCTCATGCACTGCATCCACTCTCTAGACTCCCTGAAGGCTCACTGCAAGGCGAAGGCTCGTTCCTCCATCTGGACGCATGTTATACATAGGTGAAGGCACAGCTGCACAGGCTCATGCACTGCATCCACTCTCTAGATTCCCTGAAGGCTCACTGCAAGGGGAAGGCTCATTCCTCCATCTGGACGCATGTTAGACATAGGTGAAGGCACAGCGGCACAGGCTCATGCACTGCATCGACTCTCTAGACTCCCTGAAGGCTCACTGCAAGGCGAAGGCTCGTTCCTTCATCTGGACGCATGTTAGACATAGGTGAAGGCACAGCTGCACAGGCTCATGCACTGCATCGACTCTCTAGACTCCCTGAAGGCTCACTGCAAGGCGAAGGCTCGTTCCTCCACCTGGACGCATGTTAGACATAGGTGAAGGCACAGCTGCACAGGCTCATGCACTGCATACACTCTCTAGACTCCCTGAAGGCTCACTGCAAGGCGAAGGTTCGTTCCTCCATCTGGATGCATGTTAGACATAGGTGAAGGTACAGCTGCACAGGCTCATGCACTGCATCCACGTTCTAGACTCCCTGAAGGCACAGCTGCACAGGCTCATGCACTGCATCCACTCTCTAGACTCCTTGAAGGCTCACTGCAAGGCAAAGGCTCATTCCTCCATCTAGACGCATGTTAGACATAGGTGAAGGCACAGCTGCACAGGCTCATGCACTGCATTCACTCTCTAGACTCCCTGAAGGCTCACTGCAAGGCGAAGGCTCGTTCCTCCATCTGGACGCATGTTAGACATAGGTGAAGGCACAGCTGCACAGGCTCATGCACTGCATCCACTCTCTAGACTTCCTGAAGGCTCACTGCAAGGCGAAGGCTCGTTCCTCCATCTGGACGCATGTTAGACATAGGTGAAGGGACAGCTGCTCAGGCTCATGCACTGCATCAACGTTCAAGACTCCTTGAAGGCTCACTGCAACGCAAAGGCTCGTTCCACCATCTGGACCATGTTAGACATAGGTGAAGGCACAGCTGCACAGGCTCATGCACTGCATCCACTCTCTAGACTCCCTGAAGGCTCACTGCAAGGCGAAGGCTCGTTCCTCCATCTGGACGCATGTTAGACATAGGTGAAGGCACAGCTGCACAGGCTCATGCACTGCATCCACTCTCTAGACTCCCTGAAGGCTCACTGCAAGGCGAAGGCTCGTTCCTCCATCTGGACGCATTTAAGACATAGGTGAAGGCACAGCTGCATAGGCTCATGCACTGCATCCACTCTCTAGACTTCCCGAAGGCTCACTGCAAGGCAAAGGCTTGTTCCTCCATCTGGACTCATGTTAGACATAGGTGAAGGCACAGCTGCACAGGCTCATGCACTGCATCCACTCTCTAGACTCCCTGAAGGCTCACTGCAAGGCGAAGGCTTGTTCCTCCATCTGGACGCATGGTAGACATAGGTGAAGGCACAGCTGCACAGACTCATGCACTGCACCCACTCTCTAGACTCCCTGAAGGCTTACTGCAAGGCGAAGGCTCGTTCCTCCATCTGGACGCATGTTAGACATAGGTGAAGGCACAGCTGCACAGGCTCATGCACTGCATTGAATCTCTAGACTCCCTGAAGGCTCACTGCAAGGCGAAGGCTTGTTCCTCCATCTGGACGCATGTTAGACATAGGTGAAGGCACAGCTGCACAGGCTCATGCACTGCATCCACGTTCTAGACTCCCTGAAGGCTCACTGCAAGGCGAAGGCTCGTTCCTCCATCTGGACGCATGGTAGACATAGGTGAAGGCACAGCTGCTCAGGCTCATGCACTGCATCCACTCTCTAGACTCCCTGAAGGCTCACTGCAAGGCGAAGGCTCATTCCTCCATCGGACGCATGTTAGACATAGGTGAAGGCACAGCTGCACAGGCTCATACACTGCATCCACTCTCTAGACTCCTTGAAGGCTCACTGCAAGGCGAAGGCTTGTTCCTCCATCTGGAATCATGGTAGACATAGGTGAAGGCACAACTGCACAGACTCATGCACTGCACCCACTCTCTAGACTCCCTGAAGGCTTACTGCAAGGCGAAGGCTCGTTCCTCCATCTGGACGCATGTTAGACATAGGTGAAGGCACAGCTGCACAGGCACTTGCACTGCATCCAATCTCTAGACTCCCTGAAGGCTCCCTGCAAGGCGAAGGCTCGTTCCTCCATCTGGACGCATGTTAGACATAGGTGAAGGCACAGCTGCACAGGCTCATGCACTGCATCCACGTTCTAGACTCCCTGAAGGCTCACTGCAAGGCGAAGGTTCGTTCCTCCATCTGGACGCATGTTAGACATAGGTGAAGGCACAGCTGCACAGGCTCATGCACTGCATCCACTCTCTAGACTCCCTGAAGGCTCACTGCAAGGCGAAGGCTCGTTCCTCCATCTGGACGCATGTTAGACATAGGTGAAGGGACAGCTGCTCGGGCTCATGCACTGCATCAACGTTCAAGACTCCTGGAAGGCTCACTGCAAGGCAAAGGCTCGTTCCACCATCTGGACCATGTTAGACATAGGTGAAGGCACAGCTGCACAGGCTCATGCACTGCATCCACTCTCTAGACTCCCTGAAGGCTCACTGCAAGGCGAAGGCTCGTTCCTCCATCTGGACGCATGTTAGACATAGGTGAAGGCACAGCTGCACAGGCTCATGCACTGCATCCACTCTCCAGACTCCCTGAAGGCTCACTGAAAGGCGAAGGCTTGTTCCTCCATCTGGACGCATTTAAGACATAGGTGAAGGCACAGCTGCACAGGCTCATGCACTGCATCCACATTCTAGATTCCCTGAAGGCACAGCTGCACATGCCATGCCCGGCATCCACTCTCTAGACTCCCTGAAGGCTCACTGCAAGGCGAAGGTTCGTTCCTCCATCTGGACGCATGTTAGACATAGGTGAAGGCACAGCTGCACAGGCTCATGCACTGCATCCACTCTCTAGACTTCCTGAAGGCTCATTGAAAGGCGAAAGCTTGTTCCTCCATCTGGACGCATGTTAGATATAGGTGAAGGTACAGCTGCACAGGCTCATGCACTGCATCCACTCTCTAGACTCCTTGAAGGCACACTGCAAGGCGAAGGCTCGTTCCTCCATCTGGACGCATGTTAGACATAGGTGAAGGCACAGCTGCACAGGCTCATGCACTGCATCCACTCTCTAGACTCCCTGAAGGCTCACTGCAAGGCGAAGGCTCGTTCCTCCATCTAGACGCATGGTAGACATAGGTGAAGGCACAGCTGCACAGGCTCATGCACTGCACCCACTCTCTAGACTCCCTGAAGGCTCACTGCAAGGCGAATGCTCGGTCTTCCATCTGGACGCATGTTAGACATAGGTGAAGGCACAGCTGCACAGGCTCATGCACTGCATCCACTCTCTAGACTCCCTGAAGGCTCACTGCAAGGCGAAGGCTCGTTCCTCCATCTGGACGCATGTTAGACATAGGTGAAGGCACAGCTGCACAGGCTCATGCACTGCATCCACTCTCTAGACTCCCTGAAGGCTCACTGCAAGGCGAAGGCTTGTTCCTCCATCTGGACGCATGTTAGACATAGGAGAAGGCACAGCTGCACAGGCTCATGCACTGCATCGACTCTCTAGACTCCCTGAAGGCTCACTGCAAGGCGAAGGCTCGTTCCTCCATCTGGACGCATGTTAGACATAGGTGAAGGCACAGCTGCACAGGCTCATGCATTGCATCGACTCTCTAGACTCACTGAAGGCTCACTGCAAGGCGAAGGCTCGTTCCTCCACCTGGACGCATGTTAGACATAGGTGAAGGCACAGCTGCACAGGCTCATGCACTGCATCCACGTTCTAGACTCCCTGAAGGCTCACTGCAAGGCGAAGGCCCGTTCCTCCATCTGGACGCATGTTAGACATAGGTAAAGGCACAGCTGCACAGGCTCATGCACTGCATACACTCTCTAGACTCCCTGATTGCTCACTGCAAGGCGAAGGCTCGTTCCTCCATCTGGACGCATGTTAGACATAGGTGAAGGCACAGCTGCACAGGCTCATGCACTGCATCCACTCTCTAGACTCCCTGAAGGCTCACTGCAAGGCGAAGGCTCGTTCCTCCATCTAGACGCATGGTAGACATAGGTGAAGGCACAGCTGCACAGGCTCATGCACTGCACCCACTCTCTAGACTCCCTGAAGGCTCACTGCAAGGCGAATGCTCGGTCTTCCATCTGGACGCATGTTAGACATAGGTGAAGGCACAGCTGCACAGGCTCATGCACTGCATCCACTCTCTAGACTCCCTGAAGGCTCACTGCAAGGCGAAGGCTCGTTCCTCCATCTGGACGCATGTTAGACATAGGTGAAGGCACAGCTGCACAGGCTCATGCACTGCATCCACTCTCTAGACTCCCTGAAGGCTCACTGCAAGGCGAAGGCTTGTTCCTCCATCTGGACGCATGTTAGACATAGGAGAAGGCACAGCTGCACAGGCTCATGCACTGCATCGACTCTCTAGACTCCCTGAAGGCTCACTGCAAGGCGAAGGCTCGTTCCTCCATCTGGACGCATGTTAGACATAGGTGAAGGCACAGCTGCACAGGCTCATGCATTGCATCGACTCTCTAGACTCACTGAAGGCTCACTGCAAGGCGAAGGCTCGTTCCTCCACCTGGACGCATGTTAGACATAGGTGAAGGCACAGCTGCACAGGCTCATGCACTGCATCCACGTTCTAGACTCCCTGAAGGCTCACTGCAAGGCGAAGGCCCGTTCCTCCATCTGGACGCATGTTAGACATAGGTAAAGGCACAGCTGCACAGGCTCATGCACTGCATACACTCTCTAGACTCCCTGATTGCTCACTGCAAGGCGAAGGTTCGTTCCTCCATCTGGATGCATGTTAGACATAGGTGAAGGCACAGCTGCACAGGCTCATGCACTGCATCCACGTTCTAGACTCGCTGAAGGCACAGCTGCACAGGCTCATGCACTGCATCCACTCTCTAGACTCCCTGAAGGCTCACTGCAAGGCGAAGGCTCGTTCCTCCATCTGGACGCATGTTAGACATAGGTGAAGGCACAGCTGCACAGGCTCATGCACGGCATCCACTCTCTAGACTCCCTGAAGGCTCACTGCAAGGCGAAGGCTCGTTCCTCCATCTGGACGCATGGTAGACATAGGTGAAGGCACAGCTGCACAGGCTCATGCACTGCATCCACTCTCTAGACTCCCTGAAGGCTCACTGCAAGGCGAAGGCTCGTTCCTCCATCTGGACACATGTTAGACATAGGTGAAGGCACAGCTGCACAGGCTCATGCACTGCATCCACTCTCTAGACTTCCTGAAGGCTCACTGCAAGGCGAAGGCTCGTTCCTCCATCTGGACGCATGTTAGATATAGGTGAAGGCACAGCTGCACAGGCTCATGCACTGCATCCACGTTCTAGACTCCCTGAAGGCTCACTGCAAGGCAAAGGCTCGTTCCTCCGTCTGGACGCATGTTAGACATAGGTGAAGGCACAGCTGCTCAGGCTCATGCACTGGCTCCACGTTCTAGACTCCCTGAAGGCTCGCTGCAAGGCGAAGGCTCGTTCCACCATCTGGACCATGTTAGACATAGGTGAAGGCACAGCTGCACAGGCTCATGCACTGCATCCACTCTCTAGACTCCCTGAAGGCTCACTGCAAGTCGAAGGCTCTTTCCTCCATCTGAACGCATGTTAGACATAGGTGAAGGCACAGCTGCACAGGCTCATGCACTGCATCCACTCTCTAGACTCCCTGAAGGCTCACTGCAAGGCGAAGGCTCGTTCCTCCATCTGGACGCATGTTAGACATAGGTGAAGGGACAGCTGCACAGGCTCATGCACTGCATCCACGTTCTAGACTTCCTGAAGGCTCACTGCAAGGCGAAGGCTCGTTCCTCCATCTGGACGCATTTAAGACATAGGTGAAGGCACAGCTGCACAGGCTCATGCACTACATCCACTCTCTAGACTTCCCAAAGGCTCACTGCAAGGCAAAGGCTCGTTCCTCCATCTGGACTCATGTTAGACATAGGTGAAGGCACAGCTGCACAGGCTCATGCACTGCATCCACTCTCTAGACTCCCTGAAGGCTCACTGCAAGGCAAAGGCTCGTTCCTCCATCTGGACGCATGGTAGACATAGGTGAAGGCACAGCTGCACAGGCTCATGCACTGCATCCACTCTCCAGACTCCCTGAAGGCTCATTGCAAGGCGAAGGCTTGTTCCTCCATCTGGACGCATGGTAGACATAGGTGAAGGCACAGCTGCACAGACTCATGCACTGCACCCACTCTCTAGACTCCCTGAAGGCTTACTGCAAGGCGAAGGCTCGTTCCTCCATCTGGACGCATGTTAGACATAGGTGAAGGCACAGCTGCACAGGCTCATGCACTGCATTGAATCTCTAGACTCCCTGAAGGCTCACTGCAAGGCGAAGGCTTGTTCCTCCATCTGGACGCATGTTAGACATAGGTGAAGGCACAGCTGCACAGGCTCATGCACTGCATCCACGTTCTAGACTCCCTGAAGGCTCACTGCAAGGCGAAGGCTCGTTCCTCCATCTGGACGCATGGTAGACATAGGTGAAGGCACAGCTGCTCAGGCTCATGCACTGCATCCACTTTCTAGACTCCCTGAAGGCTCACTGCAAGGCGAAGGCTCATTCCTCCATCTGGACGCATGTTAGACATAGGTGAAGGCACAGCTGCACAGGCTCATACACTGCATCCACTCTCTAGACTCCCTGAAGGCTCACTGCAAGGCAAAGGCTCGTTCCTCCATCTGGATGCATGTTAGACATAGGTGAAGGCACAGCTGCACAGGCTCATGCACTGCATCCACGTTCTAGACTCCCTGAAGGCTCACTGCAAGGCGAAGGCTCGTTCCTCCAT
Organism: Ambystoma mexicanum; assembly: GCF_040938575.1. Classification (NCBI taxonomy): domain Eukaryota; kingdom Metazoa; phylum Chordata; class Amphibia; order Caudata; family Ambystomatidae; genus Ambystoma; species Ambystoma mexicanum. The sequence continues at coordinate 1,387,832,099 of NC_090933.1, read as the reverse complement.
CTGGACGCCTGGTAGACATAGGTGAAGGCACAGCTGCACAGGCTCATTCACTGCATTAACGTTCTAGACTCCCTGAAGGCTCACTGCAAGGCGAAGCCTCGTCCCTCCATCTGGACGCATGTTATACATAGGTGAAGGCACAGCTGCACAGGCTCATGCACTGCATCCACTCTCTAGATTCCCTGAAGGCTCACTGCAAGGGGAAGGCTCGTTCCTCCATCTGGACGCATGTTAGACATAGGTGAAGGCACAGCTGCACAGGCTCATGCACTGCATCGACTCTCTAGACTCCCTGAAGGCTCACTGCAAGGCGAAGGCTCGTTCCTTCATCTGGACGCATGTTAGACATAGGTGAAGGCACAGCTGCACAGGCTCATGCACTGCATCGACTCTCTAGACTCCCTGAAGGCTCACTGCAAGGCGAAGGCTCGTTCCTCCACCTGGACGCATGTTAGACATAGGTGAAGGCACAGCTGGACAGGCTCATGCACTGCATACACTCTCTAGACTCCCTGAAGGCTCACTGCAAGGCGAAGGTTCGTTCCTCCATCTGGATGCATGTTAGACATAGGTGAAGGTACAGCTGCACAGGCTCATGCACTGCATCCACGTTCTAGACTCCCTGAAGGCTCACTGCAAGGCGAAGGCTCGTTCCTCCATCTGGACGCATGTTATACATAGGTGAAGGCACAGCTGCACAGGCTCATGCACTGCATCCACTCTCTAGATTCCCTGAAGGCTCACTGCAAGGGGAAGGCTCGTTCCTCCATCTGGACGCATGTTAGACATAGGTGAAGGCACAGCTGCACAGGCTCATGCACTGCATCGACTCTCTAGACTCCCTGAAGGCTCACTGCAAGGCGAAGGCTCGTTCCTTCATCTGGACGCATGTTAGACATAGGTGAAGGCACAGCTGCACAGGCTCATGCACTGCATCGACTCTCTAGACTCCCTGAAGGCTCACTGCAAGGCGAAGGCTCGTTCCTCCACCTGGACGCATGTTAGACATAGGTGAAGGCACAGCTGGACAGGCTCATGCACTGCATACACTCTCTAGACTCCCTGAAGGCTCACTGCAAGGCGAAGGTTCGTTCCTCCATCTGGATGCATGTTAGACATAGGTGAAGGTACAGCTGCACAGGCTCATGCACTGCATCCACGTTCTAGACTCCCTGAAGGCACAGCTGCACAGGCTCATGCACTGCATCCACTCTCTAGACTCCTTGAAGGCTCACTGCAAGGCGAAGGCTCATTCCTCCATCTGGACGCATGTTAGACATAGGTGAAGGCACAGCTGCACAGGCTCATGCACTGCATCCACTCTCTAGACTCCCTGAAGGCTCACTGCAAGTCGAAGGCTCTTTCCTCCATCTGGACGCATGTTAGACATAGGTGACGGCACAGCTGCACAGGCTCATGCACTGCATCCACTCTCTAGACTCCCTGAAGGCTCACTGCAAGGCGAAGGCTCGTTCCTCCATCTGGACGCATGTTAGACATAGGTGAAGGCACAGCTGCACAGGCTCATGCACTGCATCCACGTTCTAGACTTCCTGAAGGCTCACTGCAAGGCGAAGGCTCGTTCCTCCATCTGGACGCATTTAAGACATAGGTGAAGGCACAGCTGCACAGGCTCATGCACTACATCCACTCTCTAGACTTCCCGAAGGCTCACTGCAAGGCAAAGGCTCGTTCCTCCATCTGGACTCATGTTAGACATAGGTGAAGGCACAGCTGCACAGGCTCATGCACTGCATCCACTCTCTAGACTCCCTGAAGGCTCACTGCAAGGCAAAGGCTCGTTCCTCCATCTGGACGCATGGTAGACATAGGTGAAGGCACAGCTGCACAGGCTCATGCACTGCACCCACTCTCTAGACTCCCTGAAGGATCACTGCAAGGCGAAGGCTCGTTCCTCCATCTGGACGCATGTTAGACATAGGTGAAGGCACAGCTGCACAGGCTCATGCACTGCATCCAATCTCTAGACTCCCTGAAGGCTCACTGCAAGGCAAAGGCTCGTTCCTCCATCTGGACGCATGGTAGACATAGGTGAAGGCACAGCTGCACAGGCTCATGCACTGCATCCACTCTCCAGACTCCCTGAAGGCTCATTGCAAGGCGAAGGCTTGTTCCTCCATCTGGACGCATGGTAGACATAGGTGAAGGCACAGCTGCACAGACTCATGCACTGCACCCACTCTCTAGACTCCCTGAAGGCTTACTGCAAGGCGAAGGCTCGTTCCTCCATCTGGACGCATGTTAGACATAGGTGAAGGCACAGCTGCACAGGCTCATGCACTGCATTGAATCTCTAGACTCCCTGAAGGCTCACTGCAAGGCGAAGGCTTGTTCCTCCATCTGGACGCATGTTAGACATAGGTGAAGGCACAGCTGCACAGGCTCATGCACTGCATCCACGTTCTAGACTCCCTGAAGGCTCACTGCAAGGCGAAGGCTCGTTCCTCCATCTGGACGCATGGTAGACATAGGTGAAGGCACAGCTGCTCAGGCTCATGCACTGCATCCACTTTCTAGACTCCCTGAAGGCTCACTGCAAGGCGAAGGCTCATTCCTCCATCTGGACGCATGTTAGACATAGGTGAAGGCACAGCTGCACAGGCTCATACACTGCATCCACTCTCTAGACTCCCTGAAGGCTCACTGCAAGGCAAAGGCTCGTTCCTCCATCTGGATGCATGTTAGACATAGGTGAAGGCACAGCTGCACAGGCTCATGCACTGCATCCACGTTCTAGACTCCCTGAAGGCTCACTGCAAGGCGAAGGCTCGTTCCTCCATCTGGACGCCTGGTAGACATAGGTGAAGGCACAGCTGCACAGGCTCATTCACTGCATTAACGTTCTAGACTCCCTGAAGGCTCACTGCAAGGCGAAGCCTCGTCCCTCCATCTGGACGCATGTTATACATAGGTGAAGGCACAGCTGCACAGGCTCATGCACTGCATCCACTCTCTAGATTCCCTGAAGGCTCACTGCAAGGGGAAGGCTCGTTCCTCCATCTGGACGCATGTTAGACATAGGTGAAGGCACAGCTGCACAGGCTCATGCACTGCATCGACTCTCTAGACTCCCTGAAGGCTCACTGCAAGGCGAAGGCTCGTTCCTTCATCTGGACGCATGTTAGACATAGGTGAAGGCACAGCTGCACAGGCTCATGCACTGCATCGACTCTCTAGACTCCCTGAAGGCTCACTGCAAGGCGAAGGCTCGTTCCTCCACCTGGACGCATGTTAGACATAGGTGAAGGCACAGCTGGACAGGCTCATGCACTGCATACACTCTCTAGACTCCCTGAAGGCTCACTGCAAGGCGAAGGTTCGTTCCTCCATCTGGATGCATGTTAGACATAGGTGAAGGTACAGCTGCACAGGCTCATGCACTGCATCCACGTTCTAGACTCCCTGAAGGCTCACTGCAAGGCGAAGGCTCGTTCCTCCATCTGGACGCATGTTATACATAGGTGAAGGCACAGCTGCACAGGCTCATGCACTGCATCCACTCTCTAGATTCCCTGAAGGCTCACTGCAAGGGGAAGGCTCGTTCCTCCATCTGGACGCATGTTAGACATAGGTGAAGGCACAGCTGCACAGGCTCATGCACTGCATCGACTCTCTAGACTCCCTGAAGGCTCACTGCAAGGCGAAGGCTCGTTCCTTCATCTGGACGCATGTTAGACATAGGTGAAGGCACAGCTGCACAGGCTCATGCACTGCATCGACTCTCTAGACTCCCTGAAGGCTCACTGCAAGGCGAAGGCTCGTTCCTCCACCTGGACGCATGTTAGACATAGGTGAAGGCACAGCTGGACAGGCTCATGCACTGCATACACTCTCTAGACTCCCTGAAGGCTCACTGCAAGGCGAAGGTTCGTTCCTCCATCTGGATGCATGTTAGACATAGGTGAAGGTACAGCTGCACAGGCTCATGCACTGCATCCACGTTCTAGACTCCCTGAAGGCACAGCTGCACAGGCTCATGCACTGCATCCACTCTCTAGACTCCTTGAAGGCTCACTGCAAGGCGAAGGCTCATTCCTCCATCTGGACGCATGTTAGACATAGGTGAAGGCACAGCTGCACAGGCTCATGCACTGCATCCACTCTCTAGACTCCCTGAAGGCTCACTGCAAGTCGAAGGCTCTTTCCTCCATCTGGACGCATGTTAGACATAGGTGAAGGCACAGCTGCACAGGCTCATGCACTGCATCCACTCTCTAGACTCCCTGAAGGCTCACTGCAAGGCGAAGGCTCGTTCCTCCATCTGGACGCATGTTAGACATAGGTGAAGGGACAGCTGCACAGGCTCATGCACTGCATCCACGTTCTAGACTTCCTGAAGGCTCACTGCAAGGCGAAGGCTCGTTCCTCCATCTGGACGCATTTAAGACATAGGTGAAGGCACAGCTGCACAGGCTCATGCACTACATCCACTCTCTAGACTTCCCGAAGGCTCACTGCAAGGCAAAGGCTCGTTCCTCCATCTGGACTCATGTTAGACATAGGTGAAGGCACAGCTGCACAGGCTCATGCACTGCATCCACTCTCTAGACTCCCTGAAGGCTCACTGCAAGGCAAAGGCTCGTTCCTCCATCTGGACGCATGGTAGACATAGGTGAAGGCACAGCTGCACAGGCTCATGCACTGCACCCACTCTCTAGACTCCCTGAAGGATCACTGCAAGGCGAAGGCTCGTTCCTCCATCTGGACGCATGTTAGACATAGGTGAAGGCACAGCTGCACAGGCTCATGCACTGCATCCAATCTCTAGACTCCCTGAAGGCTCACTGCAAGGCGAAGGCTCGTTCCTCCATCTGGACGCATGTTAGACATAGGTGAAGGCACAGCTGCACAGGCTCATGCACTGCGTCCACTCTCTAGACTCCCTGAAGGCTCACTGCAAGGCGAAGGCTCGTTCCTCCATCTGGACGCATGTTAGACATAGGAGAAGGCACAGCTGCACAGGCTCATTCACTGCATCCACGTTCTAGACTCCCTGAAGGCTCACTGCAAGGCGAAGGCTCGTTCCTCCATCTGGACGCCTGGTAGACATAGGTGAAGGCACAGCTGCACAGGCTCATTCACTGCATCCACGTTCTAGACTCCCTGAAGGCTCACTGCAAGGCGAAGCCTCGTCCCTCCATCTGGAAACATGTTAGACATAGGTGAAGGCACAGCTGCACAGGCTCATGCACTGCATCCACTCTCTAGACTCCCTGAAGGCTCACTGCAAGGCGAAGGCTCGTTCCTCCATCTGGACGCATGTTATACATAGGTGAAGGCACAGCTGCACAGGCTCATGCACTGCATCCACTCTCTAGATTCCCTGAAGGCTCACTGCAAGGGGAAGGCTCGTTCCTCCATCTGGACGCATGTTAGACATAGGTGAAGGCACAGCTGCACAGGCTCATGCACTGCATCGACTCTCTAGACTCCCTGAAGGCTCACTGCAAGGCGAAGGCTCGTTCCTTCATCTGGACGCATGTTAGACATAGGTGAAGGCACAGCTGCACAGGCTCATGCACTGCATCGACTCTCTAGACTCCCTGAAGGCTCACTGCAAGGCGAAGGCTCGTTCCTCCACCTGGACGCATGTTAGACATAGGTGAAGGCACAGCTGCACAGGCTCATGCACTGCATACACTCTCTAGACTCCCTGAAGGCTCACTGCAAGGCGAAGGTTCGTTCCTCCATCTGGATGCATGTTAGACATAGGTGAAGGTACAGCTGCACAGGCTCATGCACTGCATCCACGTTCTAGACTCCCTGAAGGCACAGCTGCACAGGCTCATGCACTGCATCCACTCTCTAGACTCCTTGAAGGCTCACTGCAAGGCAAAGGCTCATTCCTCCATCTGGACGCATGTTAGACATAGGTGAAGGCACAGCTGCACAGGCTCATGCACTGCATTGAATCTCTAGACTCCCTGAAGGCTCACTGCAAGGCGAAGGCTTGTTCCTCCATCTGGACGCATGTTAGACATAGGTGAAGGCACAGCTGCACAGGCTCATGCACTGCATCCACGTTCTAGACTCCCTGAAGGCTCACTGCAAGGCGAAGGCTCGTTCCTCCATCTGGACGCATGGTAGACATAGGTGAAGGCACAGCTGCTCAGGCTCATGCACTGCATCCACTTTCTAGACTCCCTGAAGGCTCACTGCAAGGCGAAGGCTCATTCCTCCATCTGGACGCATGTTAGACATAGGTGAAGGCCCAGCTGCACAGGCTCATACACTGCATCCACTCTCTAGACTCCCTGAAGGCTCACTGCAAGGCAAAGGCTCGTTCCTCCATCTGGATGCATGTTAGACATAGGTGAAGGCACAGCTGCACAGGCTCATGCACTGCATCCACGTTCTAGACTCCCTGAAGGCTCACTGCAAGGCGAAGGCTCGTTCCTCCATCTGGACGCCTGGTAGACATAGGTGAAGGCACAGCTGCACAGGCTCATTCACTGCATTAACGTTCTAGACTCCCTGAAGGCTCACTGCAAGGCGAAGCCTCGTCCCTCCATCTGGACACATGTTAGACATAGGTGAAGGCACAGCTGCACAGGCTCATGCACTGCACCCACTCTCTAGACTCCCTGAAGGCTTACTGCAAGGCGAAGGCTCGTTCCTCCATCTGGACGCATGTTAGACATAGGTGAAGGCACAGCTGCACAGGCTCATGCACTGCATTGAATCTCTAGACTCCCTGAAGGCTCACTGCAAGGCGAAGGCTTGTTCCTCCATCTGGACGCATGTTAGACATAGGTGAAGGCACAGCTGCACAGGCTCATGCACTGCATCCACGTTCTAGACTCCCTGAAGGCTCACTGCAAGGCGAAGGCTCGTTCCTCCATCTGGACGCATGGTAGACATAGGTGAAGGCACAGCTGCTCAGGCTCATGCGCTGCATCCACTCTCTAGACTCCCTGAAGGCTCACTGCAAGGCGAAGGCTCATTCCTCCATCTGGACGCATGTTAGACATAGGTGAAGGCACAGCTGCACAGGCTCATACACTGCATCCACTCTCTAGACTCCTTGAAGGCTCACTGCAAGGCGAAGGCTCGTTCCTCCATCTGGAATCATGGTAGACATAGGTGAAGGCACAGCTGCACAGACTCATGCACTGCACCCACTCTCTAGACTCCCTGAAGGCTTACTGCAAGGCGAAGGCTCGTTCCTCCATCTGGACGCATGTTAGACATAGGTGAAGGCACAGCTGCACAGGCACTTGCACTGCATCCAATCTCTAGACTCCCTGAAGGCTCCCTGCAAGGCGAAGGCTCGTTCCTCCATCTGGACGCATGTTAGACATAGGTGAAGGCACAGCTGCACAGGCTCATGCACTGCATCCACGTTCTAGACTCCCTGAAGGCTCACTGCAAGGCGAAGGTTCGTTCCTCCATCTGGACGCATGTTAGACATAGGTGAAGGCACAGCTGCACAGGCTCATGCACTGCATCCACTCTCTAGACTCCCTGAAGGCTCACTGCAAGGCGAAGGCTCGTTCCTCCATCTGGACGCATGTTAGACATAGGTGAAGGGACAGCTGCTCGGGCTCATGCACTGCATCAACGTTCAAGACTCCTTGAAGGCTCACTGCAAGGCAAAGGCTCGTTCCACCATCTGGACCATGTTAGACATAGGTGAAGGCACAGCTGCACAGGCTCATGCACTGCATCCACTCTCTAGACTCCCTGAAGGCTCACTGCAAGGCGAAGGCTCGTTCCTCCATCTGGACGCATGTTAGACATAGGTGAAGGCACAGCTGCACAGGCTCATGCACTGCATCCACTCTCTAGACTCCCTGAAGGCTCACTGAAAGGCGAAGGCTTGTTCCTCCATCTGGACGCATTTAAGACATAGGTGAAGGCACAGCTGCACAGGCTCATGCACTGCATCCACATTCTAGATTCCCTGAAGGCACAGCTGCACATGCCATGCCCGGCATCCACTCTCTAGACTCCCTGAAGGCTCACTGCAAGGAGAAGGTTCGTTCCTCCATCTGGACGCATGTTAGACATAGGTGAAGGCACAGCTGCACAGGCTCATGCACTGCATCCACTCTCTAGACTTCCTGAAGGCTCACTGAAAGGCGAAAGCTTGTTCCTCCATCTGGACGCATGTTAGATATAGGTGAAGGTACAGCTGCACAGGCTCATGCACTGCATCCACTCTCTAGACTCCTTGAAGGCACACTGCAAGGCGAAGGCTCGTTCCTCCATCTGGACGCATGTTAGACATAGGTGAAGGCACAGCTGCACAGGCTCATGCACTGCATCCACTCTCTAGACTCCCTGAAGGCTCACTGCAAGGCGAAGGCTCGTTCCTCCATCTGGACGCATGGTAGACATAGGTGAAGGCACAGCTGCACAGGCTCATGCACTGCACCCACTCTCTAGACTCCCTGAAGGCTCACTGCAAGGCGAATGCTCGGTCCTCCATCTGGACGCATGTTAGACATAGGTGAAGGCACAGCTGCACAGGCTCATGCACTGCATCCACTCTCTAGACTCCCTGAAGGCTCACTGCAAGGCGAAGGCTCGTTCCTCCATCTGGACGCATGTTAGACATAGGTGAAGGCACAGCTGCACAGGCTCATGCACTGCATCCACTCTCTAGACTCCCTGAAGGCTCACTGCAAGGCGAAGGCTTGTTCCTCCATCTGGACGCATGTTAGACATAGGAGAAGGCACAGCTGCACAGGCTCATGCACTGCATCGACTCTCTAGACTCCCTGAAGGCTCACTGCAAGGCGAAGGCTCGTTCCTCCATCTGGACGCATGTTAGACATAGGTGAAGGCACAGCTGCACAGGCTCATGCATTGCATCGACTCTCTAGACTCACTGAAGGCTCACTGCAAGGCGAAGGCTCGTTCCTCCACCTGGACGCATGTTAGACATAGGTGAAGGCACAGCTGCACAGGCTCATGCACTGCATCCACGTTCTAGACTCCCTGAAGGCTCACTGCAAGGCGAAGGCCCGTTCCTCCATCTGGATGCATGTTAGACATAGGTAAAGGCACAGCTGCACAGGCTCATGCACTGCATACACTCTCTAGACTCCCTGAAGGCTCACTGCAAGGCGAAGGCTCGTTCCTCCATCTGGACGCATGTTAGACATAGGTGAAGGCACAGCTGCACAGGCTCATGCACTGCATCCACTCTCTAGACTCCCTGAAGGCTCACTGCAAGGCGAAGGCTCGTTCCTCCATCTGGACACATGTTAGACATAGGTGAAGGCACAGCTGCACAGGCTCATGCACTGCATCCACTCTCTAGACTTCCTGAAGGCTCACTGCAAGGCGAAGGCTCGTTCCTCCATCTGGACGCATGTTAGATATAGGTGAAGGCACAGCTGCACAGGCTCATGCACTGCATCCACGTTCTAGACTCCCTGAAGGCTCACTGCAAGGCAAAGGCTCGTTCCTCCATCTGGACGCATGTTACACATAGGTGAAGGCACAGTTGCTCAGGCTCATGCACTGGCTCCACGTTCTAGACTCCCTGAAGGCTCGCTGCAAGGCGAAGGCTCGTTCCACCATCTGGACCATGTTAGACATAGGTGAAGGCACAGCTGCACAGGCTCATGCACTGCATCCACTCTCTAGACTCCCTGAAGGCTCACTGCAAGTCGAAGGCTCTTTCCTCCATCTGGACGCATGTTAGACATAGGTGAAGGCACAGCTGCACAGGCTCATGCACTGCATCCACTCTCTAGACTCCCTGAAGGCTCACTGCAAGGCGAAGGCTCGTTCCTCCATCTGGACGCATGTTAGACATAGGTGAAGGGACAGCTGCACAGGCTCATGCACTGCATCCACGTTCTAGACTTCCTGAAGGCTCACTGCAAGGCGAAGGCTCGTTCCTCCATCTGGACGCATTTAAGACATAGGTGAAGGCACAGCTGCACAGGCTCATGCACTACATCCACTCTCTAGACTTCCCAAAGGCTCACTGCAAGGCAAAGGCTCGTTCCTCCATCTGGACTCATGTTAGACATAGGTGAAGGCACAGCTGCACAGGCTCATGCACTGCATCCACTCTCTAGACTCCCTGAAGGCTCACTGCAAGGCAAAGGCTCGTTCCTCCATCTGGACGCATGGTAGACATAGGTGAAGGCACAGCTGCACAGGCTCATGCACTGCATCCACTCTCTAGACTCCCTGAAGGCTCACTGCAAGGCGAAGGCTTGTTCCTCCATCTGGACGCATGGTAGACATAGGTGAAGGCACAGCTGCACAGACTCATGCACTGCACCCACTCTCTAGACTCCCTGAAGGCTTACTGCAAGGCGAAGGCTCGTTCCTCCATCTGGACGCATGTCAGACATAGGTGAAGGCACAGCTGCACAGGCTCATGCACTGCATTGAATCTCTAGACTCCCTGAAGGCTCACTGCAAGGCGAAGGCTTGTTCCTCCATCTGGACGCATGTTAGACATAGGTGAAGGCACAGCTGCACAGGCTCATGCACTGCATCCACTCTCTAGACTCCCTGAAGGCTCACTGCAAGGCGAAGGCTCGTTCCTCCATCTGGACGCATGGTAGACATAGGTGAAGGCACAGCTGCACAGGCTCATGCACTGCACCCACTCTCTAGACTCCCTGAAGGCTCACTGCAAGGCGAATGCTCGGTCCTCCATCTGGACGCATGTTAGACATAGGTGAAGGCACAGCTGCACAGGCTCATGCACTGCATCCACTCTCTAGACTCCCTGAAGGCTCACTGCAAGGCGAAGGCTCGTTCCTCCATCTGGACGCATGTTAGACATAGGTGAAGGCACAGCTGCACAGGCTCATGCACTGCATCCACTCTCTAGACTCCCTGAAGGCTCACTGCAAGGCGAAGGCTTGTTCGTCCATCTGGACGCATGTTAGACATAGGAGAAGGCACAGCTGCACAGGCTCATGCACTGCATCGACTCTCTAGACTCCCTGAAGGCTCACTGCAAGGCGAAGGCTCGTTCCTCCATCTGGACGCATGTTAGACATAGGTGAAGGCACAGCTGCACAGGCTCATGCATTGCATCGACTCTCTAGACTCACTGAAGGCTCACTGCAAGGCGAAGGCTCGTTCCTCCACCTGGACGCATGTTAGACATAGGTGAAGGCACAGCTGCACAGGCTCATGCACTGCATCCACGTTCTAGACTCCCTGAAGGCTCACTGCAAGACGAAGGCCCGTTCCTCCATCTGGACGCATGTTAGACATAGGTGAAGGCACAGCTGCACAGGCTCATGCATTGCATTGACTCTCTAGACTCCCTGAAGGCTCACTGCAAGGCGAAGGCTCGTTCCTCCATCTGGACGCATGTTAGACATAGGTGAAGGCACAGCTGCACAGGCTCATGCATTGCATCGACTCTCTAGACTCACTGAAGGCTCACTGCAAGGCGAAGGCTCGTTCCTCCACCTGGACGCATGTTAGACATAGGTGAAGGCACAGCTGCACAGGCTCATGCACTGCATCCACGTTCTAGACTCCCTGAAGGCTCACTGCAAGGCGAAGGCCCGTTCCTCCATCTGGACGCATGTTAGACATAGGTAAAGGCACAGCTGCACAGGCTCATGCACTGCATACACTCTCTAGACTCCCTGAAGGCTCACTGCAAGGCGAAGGTTCGTTCCTCCATCTGAATGCATGTTAGACATAGGTGAAGGCACAGCTGCACAGGCTCATGCACTGCATCCACGTTCTAGACTCGCTGAAGGCACAGCTGCACAGGCTCATGCACTGCATCCACTCTCTAGACTCCCTGAAGGCTCACTGCAAGGCGAAGGCTCGTTCCTCCATCTGGACGCATGTTAGACATAGGTGAAGGCACAGCTGCACAGGCTCATGCACTGCATCCACTCTCTAGACTCCCTGAAGGCTCACTGCAAGGCGAAGGCTCGTTCCTCCATCTGGACGCATGGTAGACATAGGTGAAGGCACAGCTGCACAGGCTCATGCACTGCATCCACTCTCTAGACTCCCTGAAGGCTCACTGCAAGGCGAAGGCTCGTTCCTCCATCTGGACGCATGTTAGACATAGGTGAAGGCACAGCTGCACAGGCTCATGCACTGCATCCACTCTCTAGACTTCCTGAAGGCTCACTGCAAGGCGAAGGCTCGTTCCTCTATCTGGACGCATGTTAGACATAGGTGAAGGCACAGCTGCACAGGCTCATGCACTGCATCCACGTTCTAGACTCCCTGAAGGCTCACTGCAAGGCAAAGGCTCGTTCCTCCATCTGGACGCATTTTAGACATAGGTGAAGGCACAGCTGCTCAGGCTCATGCACTGGCTCCACGTTCTAGACTCCCTGAAGGCTCACTGCAAGGCGAAGGCTCGTTCCACCATCTGGACCATGTTAGACATAGGTGAAGGCACAGCTGCACAGGCTCATGCACTGCATCCACTCTCTAGACTCCCTGAAGGCTCACTGCAAGTCGAAGGCTCTTTCCTCCATCTGGATGCATGTTAGACATAGGTGAAGGCACAGCTGCACAGGCTCATGCACTGCATCCACTCTCTAGACTCCCTGAAGGCTCACTGCAAGGCGAAGGCTCGTTCCTCCATCTGGACGCATGTTAGACATAGGTGAAGGCACAGCTGCACAGGCTCATGCACTGCATCCACGTTCTAGACTTCCTGAAGGCTCACTGCAAGGCAAAGGCTCGTTCCTCCATCTGGACGCATTTAAGACATAGGTGAAGGCACAGCTGCACAGGCTCATGCACTACATCCACTCTCTAGACTTCCCGAAGGCTCACTGCAAAGCAAAGGCTCGTTCCTCCATCTGGACTCATGTTAGACATAGGTGAAGGCACAGCTGCACAGGCTCATGCACTGCATCCACTCTCTAGACTCCCTGAAGGCTCACTGCAAGGCGAAGGCTCGTTCCTCCATCTGGACGCATGGTAGACATAGGTGAAGGCACAGCTGCACAGGCTCATGCACTGCACCCACTCTCTAGACTCCCTGAAGGCTCACTGCAAGGCGAAGGCTCGTTCCTCCATCTGGACGCATGTTAGACATAGGTGAAGGCACAGCTGCACAGGCTCATGCACTGCATCCAATCTCTAGACTCCCTGAAGGCTCACTGCAAGGCGAAGGCTCGTTCCTCCATCTGGACGCATGTTAGACATAGGTGAAGGCACAGCTGCACAGGCTCATGCACTGCATCCACTCTCTAGACTCCCTGAAGGCTCACTGCAAGGCGAAGGCTCGTTCCTCCATCTGGACGCATGTTAGACATAGGAGAAGGCACAGCTGCACAGGCTCATTCACTGCATCCACGTTCTAGACTCCCTGAAGGCTCACTGCAAGGCGAAGGCTCGTTCCTCCATCTGGACGCCTGGTAGACATAGGTGAAGGCACAGCTGCACAGGCTCATTCACTGCATCCACGTTCTAGACTCCCTGAAGGCTCACTGCAAGGCGAAGGCTCGTTCCTCCATCTGGACGCATGTTATACATAGGTGAAGGCACAGCTGCACAGGCTCATGCACTGCATCCACTCTCTAGATTCCCTGTAGGCTCACTGCAAGGGGAAGGCTCGTTCCTCCATCTGGACGCATGTTAGACATAGGTGAAGGCACAGCTGCACAGGCTCATGCACTGCATCGACTCTCTAGACTCCCTGAAGGCTCACTGCAAGGCGAAGGCTCGTTCCTTCATCTGGACGCATGTTAGACATAGGTGAAGGCACAGCTGCACAGGCTCATGCACTGCATCGACTCTCTAGACTCCCTGAAGGCTCACTGCAAGGCGAAGGCTCGTTCCTCCACCTGGACGCATGTTAGACATAGGTGAAGGCACAGCTGCACAGGCTCATGCACTGCATACACTCTCTAGACTCCCTGAAGGCTCACTGCAAGGCAAAGGTTCGTTCCTCCATCTGGATGCATGTTAGACATAGGTGAAGGTACAGCTGCACAGGCTCATGCACTGCATCCACGTTCTAGACTCCCTGAAGGCACAGCTGCACAGGCTCATGCACTGCATCCACTCTCTAGACTCCTTGAAGGCTCACTGCAAGGCGAAGGCTCATTCCTCCATCTGGACGCATGTTAGACATAGGTGAAGGCACAGCTGCACAGGCTCATGCACTGCATTCACTCTCTAGACTCCCTGAAGGCTCACTGAAAGGCGAAGGTTCGTTCCTCTATCTGGACGCATGTTAGACATAGGTGAAGGCACAGCTGCACAGGCTCATACACTGCATCCACTCTCTAGACTCCCTGAAGGCTCACTGCAAGGCGAAGGCTCGTTCCTCCATCTGGACGCATGTTAGACATAGGTGAAGGCACAGCTGCACAGGCTCATGCACTGCATCCACTCTCTAGACTTCCTGAAGGCTCACTGCAAGGCGAAGGCTCGTTCCTCCATCTGGACGCATGTTAGACATAGGTGAAGGGACAGCTGCTCAGGCTCATGCACTGCATCAACGTTCAAGACTCCTTGAAGGCTCACTGCAAGGCAAAGGCTCGTTCCACCATCTGGACCATGTTAGACATAGGTGAAGGCACAGCTGCACAGGCTCATGCACTGCATCCACTCTCTAGACTCCCTGAAGGCTCACTGCAAGGCGAAGGCTCGTTCCTCCATCTGGACGCATGTTAGACATAGGTGAAGGCACAGCTGCACAGGCTCATGCACTGCATCCACTCTCTAGACTCCCTGAAGGCTCACTGCAAGGCGAAGGCTCGTTCTTCCATCTGGACGCATTTAAGACATAGGTGAAGGCACAGCTGCATAGGCTCATGCACTGCATCCACTCTCTAGACTTCCCGAAGGCTCACTGCAAGGCAAAGGCTTGTTCCTCCATCTGGACTCATGTTAGACATAGGTGAAGGCACAGCTGCACAGGCTCATGCACTGCATCCACTCTCTAGACTCCCTGAAGGCTCACTGCAAGGCGAAGGCTCGTTCCTCCATCTGGACGCATGGTAGACATAGGTGAAGGCACAGCTGCACAGACTCATGCACTGCACCCACTCTCTAGACTCCCTGAAGGCTTACTGCAAGGCGAAGGCTCGTTCCTCCATCTGGACGCATGTTAGACATAGGTGAAGGCACAGCTGCACAGGCACTTGCACTGCATCCAATCTCTAGACTCCCTGAAGGCTCACTGCAAGGGGAAGGCTCGTTCCTCCATCTGGACGCATGTTAGACATAGGTGAAGGCACAGCTGCACAGGCTCATGCACTGCATCCACGTTCTAGACTCCCTGAAGGCTCACTGCAAGGCGAAGGCTCGTTCCTCCATCTGGACGCATGGTAGACATAGGTGAAGGCACAGCTGCTCAGGCTCATGCACTGCATCCACTCTCTAGACTCCCTGAAGGCTCACTGCAAGGTGAAGGCTCGTCCCTCCATCTGGACGCATGTTAGACATAGGTGAAGGCACAGCTGCACAGGCTCATGCACTGCATCCACTCTCTAGACACCCTGAAGGCTCACTGCAAGGGGAAGGCTCGTTCCTCCATCTGGACGCATGTTAGACATAGGTGAAGGCACAGCTGCAGAGGCTCATGCACTGCATCGACTCTCTAGACTCCCTGAACGCTCACTGCAAGGCGAAGGCTCGTTCCTCCATCTGGACGCATGTTAGACATAGGTGAAGGCACAGCTGCACAGGCTCATGCACTGCATCGACTCTCTAAACTCCCTGAAGGCTCACTGCAAGGTGAAGGCTCGTTCCTCCACCTGGACTGGACGCATGTTAGACATAGGTGAAGGCACAGCTGCACAGGCTAATGCACTGCAATCAAGTTCTAGACTCCCTGAAGGCTCACTGCAAGGCAAAGGCCCGTTCCTCCATCTGGACGCATGTTAGACATAGGTGAAGGCACAGCTGCACAGGCTCATGCACTGCATACACTCTCTAGATTCCCTGAAGGCTCCCTGCAAGGCGAAGGTTCGTTCCTCCATCTGGATGCATGTTAGACATAGGTGAAGGCACAGCTGCACAGGCTCATGCACTGCATCCACGTTCTAGACTTCCTGAAGGCACAGCTGCACAGGCTCATGCACTGCATCCACTCTCTAGACTCCCTGAAGGCTCACTGCAAGGCGAAGGCTCGTTCCTCCATCTGGACGCATGTTAGACTTAGGTGAAGGCACAGCTGCACAGGCTCATGCACTGCATCCACTCTCTAGACTCCCTGAAGGCTCACTGCAAGGCGAAGGCTCGTTTCTCCATCTGGACGCATGTTAGACATAGGTGAAGGCACAGCTGCACAGGCTCATGCACTGCATCCACTCTCTAGACTCCCTGAAGGCTCACTGCAAGGCGAAGGCTCATTCCTCCATCTGGACGCATGTTAGACATAGGTGAAGGCACAGCTGCACAGGCTCATGCACTGGATCCCCTCTCTAGACTTCCAGAAGGCTCACTGCAAGGCGAAGGCTCATTCCTCCATCTGGACGCATGTTAGACATAGGTGAAGGGACAGCTGCACAGGCTCATGCACTGCATCCACTCTCTAGACTTACTGAAGGCTCACTGCAAGGCGAAGGCTCGTTCCTCCATCTGGACGCATGTTACACATAGGTGAAGGGACAGCTGCTCAGACTCATGCACTGCATCAACGTTCAAGACTCCTTGAAGGCTCACTGCAAGGCAAAGGCTCGTTCCACCATCTGGACCATGTTAGACATAGGTGAAGGCACAGCTGCACAGGCTCATGCACTGCATCCACTCTCTAGACTTCCCGAAGGCTCACTGCAAGGCAAAGGCTCGTTCCTCCATCTGGACTCATGTTAGACATAGGTGAAGGCACAGCTGCACAGGCTCATGCACTGCATCCACTCTCTAGACTCCCTGAAGGCTCACTGCAAGGCAAAGGCTCGTTCCTCCATCTGGACGCATGGTAGACATAGGTGAAGGCACAGCTGCGCAGACTCATGCACTGCACCCACTCTCTAGACTCCCTGAAGGCTCACTGCAAGGCGAAGGCTCGTTCCTCCATCTGGACGCATGTTAGACATAGGTGAAGGCACAGCTGCACAGGCTCATGCACTGCATTGAATCTCTAGACTCCCTGAAGGCTCACTGCAAGGCGAAGGCTCGTTCCTCCATCTGGACGCATGTTAGACATAAGTGAAGGCACAGCTGCACAGGCTCATGCACTGCATCCACGTTCTAGACTCCCTGAAGGCTCACTGCAAGGCGAAGGCTCGTTCCTCCATCTGGACGCATGGTAGACATAGGTGAAGGCACAGCTGCTCAGGCTCATGCATTGCATCCACTCTCTAGACTCCCTGAAGGCTCACTGCAAGGTGAATGCTCTTCCCTCCATCTGGACGCATGTTAGACATAGGTGAAGGCACAGCTGCACAGGCTCATGCACTGCATCCACTCTCTAGACACCCTGAAGGCTCACTGCAAGGGGAAGGCTCGTTCCTCCATCTGGACGCATGTTAGACATAGGTGAAGGCACAGCTGCACAGGCTCATGCACTGCATCCACTCTCTAGACTCCCTGAAGGCTCACTGCAAGGCGAAGGCTCGTTCCTCCATCTGGACGCATGTTAGACATAGGTGAAGGCACAGCTGCACAGGCTCATGCACTGCATCGACTCTCTAGACTCCCTGAAGGCTCACTGCAAGGCGAAGGCTCGTTCCTCCACCTGGACTGGACGCATGTTAGACATAGGTGAAGGCACAGCTGCACAGGCTCATGCACTGCAATCAAGTTCTAGACTCCCTGAAGGCTCACTGCAAGGCGAAGGCCCGTTCCTCCATCTGGACGCATGTTAGACATAGGTGAAGGCACAGCTGCACAGGCTCATGCACTGCATACACTCTCTAGATTCCCTGAAGGCTCCCTGCAAGGCGAAGGTTCGTTCCTCCATCTGGATGCATG
Source organism: Ambystoma mexicanum (assembly GCF_040938575.1). Classification (NCBI taxonomy): domain Eukaryota; kingdom Metazoa; phylum Chordata; class Amphibia; order Caudata; family Ambystomatidae; genus Ambystoma; species Ambystoma mexicanum. Next base: position 1,387,814,237 of record NC_090933.1, on the reverse strand, counting down.
TTAGACATAGGTGAAGGCACAGCTGCACAGGCTCATGCACTGCATCCACGTTCTAGACTTCCTGAAGGCACAGCTGCACAGGCTCATGCACTGCATCCACTCTCTAGACTCCCTGAAGGCTCACTGCAAGGCGAAGGCTCGTTCCTCCATCTGGATGCATGTTAGACATAGGTGAAGGCACAGCTGCACAGGCTCATGCACTGCATCCACTCTCTAGACTCCCTGAAGGCTCACTGCAAGGCGAAGGCTCGTTTCTCCATCTGGACGCATGTTAGACATAGGTGAAGGCACAGCTGCACAGGCTCATGCACTGCATCCACTCTCTAGACTCCCTGAAGGCTCACTGCAAGGCGAAGGCTCGTTCCTGCATCTGGACGCATGTTAGACATAGGTGAAGGCACAGCTGCTCATGCTCATGCACTGCATCCACTCTCTAGACTCCCTGAAGGCTCACTGCAAGGTGAAGACTCGTTCCTCCATCTGGACGCATGTTAGACATAGGTGAAGGCACAGCTGCACAGGCTCATGCACTGCATCCACGTTCTAGACTCCCTGAAGGCTCACTGCAAGGCGAAGGCTCGTTCCTGCATCTGGACGCATGTTAGACATAGGTGAAGGCACAGCTGCTCAGGCTCATGCACTGCATCCACGTTCTAGACTCCCTGAAGGCTCACTGCAAGGCGAAGGCCCGTTCCTCCATCTGGACGCATGTTAGACATAGGTGAAGGCACAGCTGCACAGGCTCATGCACTGCATCCACTCTCTAGACTCCCTGAAGGCTCACTGCAAGGCAAAGGCTTGTTCCTCCATCTGGACGCATGTTAGACATAAGTGAAGGCACAGCTGTACTGGCTCATGCACTGCACCCACTCTCTAGACTCCCTGAAGGCTCACTGCAAGGCGAAGGCTCGTTCCTCCATCTGGACGCATGTTAGACATAGGTGAAGGCACAGCTGCTCAGGCTCATGCACTGCATTCACTCTCTAGACTCCCTGAAGGCTCACTGCAAGGTAAAGGCTCGTTCCTCCATCTGGACGCATGTTAGACATAGGTGAAGGCACAGCTGCACAGGCTCATGCACTGCATCCATGTTCTAGACTCCCTGAAGGTTCACTGCAAGGCGAAGGCCCGTTCCTCCATCTGGACGCATGTTAGACATAGGTGAAGGCACAGCTGCACAGGCTCATGCACTGCACCCACTCTCTAGACTCCCTGAAGGCTCACTGCAAGGCGAAGGCTTGTTCTTCCATCTGGACGCATGTTAGACATAGGTGAAGGCACAGCTGCACAGGCTCATGCACTGCACCCACTCTCTAGACTCCCTGAAGGCTCACTGCAAGGCAAAGGCTCGTTCTTCCATCTGGATGCATGTTAGATATAGGTGAAGGCACAGCTGCACAGGCTCATGCACTGCATCCACTCTCTAGACTCCCTGAAGGCTCACTGCAAGGCAAAGGCTCGTTCCTCCATCTGGACGCATGTTAGACATAGGTGAAGGCACAGCTGCACAGGCTCATGCACTGCATCCACTCTCTAGACTTCCTGAAGGTTCACTGCAAGGCGAAGGCTCGTTCCTCCATCTGGACGCATGTTAGACATAGGTGAAGGCACAGCTGCACAGGCTCATGCACTGCATCCACTCTCTAGACTCCCTGAAGGCTCACTGCAAGGCGAAGGCTCGTTCCTCCATCTGGATGCATGTTAGACATAGGTGAAGGCACAGCTGCACAGGCTCATGCACTGCATCCACTCTCTAGACTCCCTGAAGGCTCACTGCAAGGCGAAGGCTCGTTCCTCCATCTGGATGCATGTTAGACATAGGTGAAGGCACAGCTGCACAGGCTCATGCACTGCATCCACTCTCTAGACTTCTTGAAGACTCACTGCAAGGCGAAGGCTCGTTCCTCCATCTGGACGCATGTTAGACATAGGTGAAGGCACAGCTGCACAGGCTCATGCACTGCATCCACTCTCTAGACTCCCTGAAGGCTCACTGCAAGGCGAAGGCTCGTTCCTCCATCTGGACGCATGTTAGACATAGGTGAAGGCACAGCTGCACAGGCTCATGCACTGCATCCACGTTCTAGACTTCCTGAAGGCTCACTGCAAGGCGAAGGCTCGTTCCTCCATCTGGACGCATTTAAGACATAGGTAAAGGCACAGCTGCAAAGGCTCATGCACTACATCCACTCTCTAGACTTCCCGAAGGCTCATTGCAAGGCAAAGGCTCGTTCCTCCATCTGGACTCATGTTAGACATAGGTGAAGGCACAGCTGCACAGGCTCATGCACTGCATCCACTCTCTAGACTCCCTGAAGGCTCACTGCAAGGCAAAGGCTCGTTCCTCCATCTGGACGCATGGTAGACATAGGTGAAGGCACAGCTGCACAGGCTCATGCACTGCACCCACTCTCTAGACTCCCTGAAGGCTCACTGCAAGGCGAAGGCTCGTTCCTCCATCTGGACGCATGTTAGACATAGGTGAAGGCACAGCTACACAGGCTCATGCACTGCATCCAATCTCTAGACTCCCTGAAGGCTCACTGCAAGGCGAAGGCTCGTTCCTCCATCTGGACGCATGTTAGACATAGGTGAAGGCACAGCTGCACAGGCTCATGCACTGCATCCACTCTTTAGACTCCCTGAAGGCTCACTGCAAGGCGAAGGCTCGTTCCTCCATCTGGATGCATGTTAGACATAGGAGAAGGCACAGCTGCACAGGCTCATTCACTGCATCCACGTTCTAGACTCCCTGAAGGCTCACTGCAAGGCGAAGGCTCGTTCCTCCATCTGGACGCCTGGTAGACATAGGTGAAGGCACAGCTGCACAGGCTCATTCACTGCATCCACGTTCTAGACTCCCTGAAGGCTCACTGCAAGGCGAAGCCTCGTCCCTCCATCTGGACACATGTTAGACATAGGTGAAGGCACAGCTGCACAGGCTCATGCACTGCATCCACTCTCTAGACTCCCTGAAGGCTCACTGCAAGGCGAAGGCTCGTTCCTCCATCTGGACGCATGTTATACATAGGTGAAGGCACAGCTGCACAGGCTCATGCACTGCATCCACTCTCTAGATTCCCTGAAGGCTCACTGCAAGGGGAAGGCTCGTTCCTCCATCTGGACGCATGTTAGACATAGGTGAAGGCACAGCTGCACAGGCTCATGCACTGCATCGACTCTCTAGACTCCCTGAAGGCTCACTGCAAGGCGAAGGCTCGTTCCTTCATCTGGACGCATGTTAGACATAGGTGAAGGCACAGCTGCACAGGCTCATGCACTGCATACACTCTCTAGACTCCCTGAAGGCTCACTGCAAGGCGAAGGTTCGTTCCTCCATCTGGATGCATGTTAGACATAGGTGAAGGTACAGCTGCACAGGCTCATGCACTGCATCCACGTTCTAGACTCCCTGAAGGCACAGCTGCACAGGCTCATGCACTGCATCCACTCTCTAGACTCCTTGAAGGCTCACTGCAAGGCGAAGGCTCATTCCTCCATCTGGACGCATGTTAGACATAGGTGAAGGCACAGCTGCACAGGCTCATGCACTGCATTCACTCTCTAGACTCCCTGAAGGCTCACTGCAAGGCGAAGGTTCGTTCCTCCATCTGGACGCATGTTAGACATAGGTGAAGGCACAGCTGCACAGGCTCATACACTGCATCCACTCTCTAGACTCCCTGAAGGCTCACTGCAAGGCGAAGGCTCGTTCTTCCATCTGGACGCATGTTAGACATAGGTGAAGGCACAGCTGCACAGGCTCATGCACTGCATCCACTCTCTAGACTTCCTGAAGGCTCACTGCAAGGCGAAGGCTCGTTCCTCCATCTGGACGCATGTTAGACATAGGTGAAGGGACAGCTGCTCAGGCTCATGCACTGCATCAATGTTCAAGACACCTTGAAGGCTCACTGCAAGGCAAAGGCTCGTTCCACCATCTGGACCATGTTAGACATAGGTGAAGGCACAGCTGCACAGGCTCATGCACTGCATCCACTCTCTAGACTCCCTGAAGGCTCACTGCAAGGCGAAGGCTCGTTCCTCCATCTGGACGCATGTTAGACATAGGTGAAGGCACAGCTGCACAGGCTCATGCACTGCATCCACTCTCTAGACTCCCTGAAGGCTCACTGCAAGGCGAAGGCTCGTTCCTCCATCTGGACGCATTTAAGACATAGGTGAAGGCAGAGCTGCATAGGCTCATGCACTGCATCCACTCTCTAGACTTCCCGAAGGCTCACTGCAAGGCAAAGGCTTGTTCCTCCATCTGGACTCATGTTAGACATAGGTGAAGGCACAGCTGCACAGGCTCATGCACTGCATTCACTCTCTAGACTCCCTGAAGGCTTACTGCAAGGCGAAGGCTCGTTCCTCCATCTGGACGCATGTTAGACATAGGTGAAGGCACAGCTGCACAGGCACTTGCACTGCATCCAATCTCTAGACTCCCTGAAGGCTCACTGCAAGGGGAAGGCTCGTTCCTCCATCTGGACGCATGTTAGACATAGGTGAAGGCACAGCTGCACAGGCTCATGCACTGCATCCACGTTCTAGACTCCCTGAAGGCTCACTGCAAGGTGAAGGCTCGTCCCTCCATCTGGACGCATGTTAGACATAGGTGAAGGCACAGCTGCACAGGCTCATGCACTGCATCCACTCTCTAGACACCCTGAAGGCTCACTGCAAGGGGAAGGCTCGTTCCTCCATCTGGACTCATGTTAGACATAGGTGAAGGCACAGCTGCACAGGCTCATGCACTGCATTCACTCTCTAGACTCCCTGAAGGCTTACTGCAAGGCGAAGGCTCGTTCCTCCATCTGGACGCATGTTAGACATAGGTGAAGGCACAGCTGCACAGGCACTTGCACTGCATCCAATCTCTAGACTCCCTGAAGGCTCACTGCAAGGGGAAGGCTCGTTCCTCCATCTGGACGCATGTTAGACATAGGTGAAGGCACAGCTGCACAGGCTCATGCACTGCATCCACGTTCTAGACTCCCTGAAGGCTCACTGCAAGGTGAAGGCTCGTCCCTCCATCTGGACGCATGTTAGACATAGGTGAAGGCACAGCTGCACAGGCTCATGCACTGCATCCACTCTCTAGACACCCTGAAGGCTCACTGCAAGGGGAAGGCTCGTTCCTCCATCTGGACGCATGTTAGACATAGGTGAAGGCACAGCTGCACAGGCTCATGCACTGCATCGACTCTCTAGACTCCCTGAAGGCTCACTGCAAGGCGAAGGCTCGTTCCTCCATCTGGACGCATGTTAGACATAGGTGAAGGCACAGCTGCACAGGCTCATGCACTGCATCGACTCTCTAGACTCCCTGAAGGCTCACTGCAAGGCGAAGGCTCGTTCCTCCACCTGGACTGGACGCATGTTAGAAATAGGTGAAGGCACAGCTGCACAGGCTAATGCACTGCAATCAAGTTCTAGACTCCCTGAAGGCTCACTGCAAGGAGAAGGCCCGTTCCTCCATCTGGACGCATGTTAGACATAGGTGAAGGCACAGCTGCACAGGCTCATGCACTGCATACACTCTCTAGATTCCCTGAAGGCTCCCTGCAAGGCGAAGGTTCGTTCCTCCATCTGGATGCATGTTAGACATAGGTGAAGGCACAGCTGCACAGGCTCATGCACTGCATCCACGTTCTAGACTTCCTGAAGGCACAGCTGCACAGGCTCATGCACTGCATCCACTCTCTAGACTCCCTGAAGGCTCACTGCAAGGCGAAGGCTCGTTTCTCCATCTGGACGCATGTTAGACAAAGGTGAAGGCACAGCTGCACAGGCTCATGCACTGCATCCACTCTCTAGACTCCCTGAAGGCTCACTGCAAGGCGAAGGCTCATTCCTCCATCTGGACGCATGTTAGACATAGGTGAAGGCACAGCTGCACAGGCTCATACACTGCATCCACTCTCTAGACTCCCTGAAGGCTCACTGCAAGGCAAAGGCTCGTTCCTCCATCTGGATGCATGTTAGACATAGGTGAAGGCACAGCTGCACAGGCTCATGCACTGCATCCACTCTCTAGACTTACTGAAGGCTCACTGCAAGGCGAAGGCTCGTTCCTCCATCTGGACGCATGTTAGACATAGGTGAAGGGACAGCTGCTCAGGCTCATGCACTGCATCAACGTTCAAGACTCCTTGAAGGCTCACTGCAAGGCAAAGGCTCGTTCCACCATCTGGACCATGTTAGACATAGGTGAAGGCACAGCTGCACAGGCTCATGCACTGCATCCACTCTCTAGACTCCCTGAAGGCTCACTGCAAGGCGACGGCTCGTTCCTCCATCTGGACGCATGTTAGACATAGGTGAAGGCACAGCTGCACAGGCTCATGCACTGCATCCACTCTCTAGACTCCCTGAAGGCTCACTGCAAGGCGAAGGCTCGTTCCTCCATCTGGATGCATTTAAGACATAGGTGAAGGCACAGCTGCACAGGCGCATGCACTGCATCCACTCTCTAGACTTCCCGAAGGCTCACTGCAAGGCAAAGGCTCGTTCCTCCATCTGGACTCATGTTAGACATAGGTGAAGGCACAGCTGCACAGGCTCATGCACTGCATCCACTCTCTAGACTCCCTGAAGGCTCACTGCAAGGTGAAGGCTCGTTCCTCCATCTGGACGCATGGTAGACATAGGTGAAGGCACAGCTGCTCAGGCTCATGCACTGCATCCACTCTCTAGACTCCCTGAAGGCTCACTGCAAGGTGAAGGCTCGTCCCTCCATCTGGACGCATGTTAGACATAGGTGAAGGCACAGCTGCACAGGCTCATGCACTGCATCGACTCTCTAGACTCCCTGAAGGCTCACTGCAAGGCGAAGGCTCGTTCCTCCATCTGGACGCATGTTAGACATAGGTGAAGGCACAGCTGCACAGGCTCATGCACTGCATCGACTCTCTAGACTCCCTGAAGGCTCACTGCAAGGCGAAGGCTCGTTCCTCCACCTGGACTGGACGCATGTTAGACATAGGTGAAGGCACAGCTGCACAGGCTCATGCACTGCAATCAAGTTCTAGACTCCCTGAAGGCTCACTGCAAGGCGAAGGCCCGTTCCTCCATCTGGACGCATGTTAGACATAGGTGAAGGCACAGCTGCACAGGCTCATGCACTGCATCCACGTTCTAGACTTCCTGAATGCACAGCTGCACAGGCTCATGCACTGCATCCACTCTCTAGACTCCCTGAAGGCTCACTGCAAGGCGAAGGCTCGTTCCTCCATCTGGACGCATGTTAGACATAGGTGAAGGCACAGCTGCACAGGCTCATGCACTGCATCCACTCTCTAGACTCCCTGAAGGCTCACTGCAAGGCGAAGGCTCGTTTCTCCATCTGGACGCATGTTAAACATAGGTGAAGGCACAGCTGCACAGGCTCATGCACTGCATCCACTCTCTAGACTCCCTGAAGGCTCACTGCAAGGCGAAGGCTCATTCCTCCATCTGGACGCATGTTAGACATAGGTGAAGGCACAGCTGCACAGGCTCATGCACTGCATCCACTCTCTAGACTTCCTGAAGGCTCACTGCAAGGCGAAGACTCGTTCCTCCATCTGGACGCATGTTAGACATAGGTGAAGGCACAGCTGCACAGGCTCATGCACTGCATCCACGCTCTAGACTCCCTGAAGGCTCACTGCAAGGTGAAGGCTCGTTCCTCCATCTGGACGCATGTTAGACATAGGTGAAGGCACAGATGCACAGGCTCATGCACTGCATCCACGTTCTAGACTCCCTGAAGGCTCACTGCAAGGCGAAGGCTCGTTCCTGCATCTGGACGCATGTTAGACATAGGTGAAGGCACAGCTGCTCAGGCTCATGCACTGCATCCACTCTCTAGACTCCCTGAAGGCTCACTGCAAGGCGAAGACTCGTTCCTCCATCTGGACGCATGTTAGACATAGGTGAAGGCACAGCTGCACAGGCTCATGCACTGCATCCACTCTCTAGACTCCCTGAAGGCTCACTGCAAGGTGAAGGGTCGTTCCTCCATCTGGACGCATGTTAGACATAGGTGAAGGCACAGCTGCACAGGCTCAAGCACTGCATCCACGTTCTAGACTCCCTGAAGGCTCACTGCAAGGCGAAGGCTCGTTCCTGCATCTGGACGCATGTTAGACATAGGTGAAGGCACAGCTGCTCAGGCTCATGCACTGCATCCACGTTCTAGACTCCCTGAAGGCTCACTGCAAGGCGAAAGCCCGTTCCTCCATCTGGACGCATGTTAGACATAGGTGAAGGCAGAGCTGCACAGGCTCATGCACTGCATCCACTCTCTAGACTCCCTGAAGGCTCACTGCAAGGCAAAGGCTTGTTCCTCCATCTGGACGCATGTTAGACATAAGTGAAGGCACAGCTGCACTGGCTCATGCACTGCACCCACTCTCTAGACTCCCTGAAGGCTCACTGCAAGGCGAAGGCTCGTTCCTCCATCTGGACGCATGTTAGACATAGGTGAAGGCACAGCTGCTCAGGCTCATGCACTGCATTCACTCTCTAGACTCCCTGAAGGCTCACTGCAAGGTAAAGGCTCGTTCCTCCATCTGGACGCATGTTAGACATAGGTGAAGGCACAGCTGCACAGGCTCATGCACTGCATCCACGTTCTAGACTCCCTGAAGGTTCACTGCAAGGCGAAGGCCAGTTCCTCCATCTGGACGCATGTTAGACATAGGTGAAGGCACAGCTGCACAGCTGCACAGGCTCATGCACTGCATCCACGTTCTAGACTCCCTGAAGGCTCACTGCAAGGCGAAGGCTCGTTCCTCCATCTGGACGCATGTTAGACATAGGTGAAGGCACAGCTGCACAGGCTCATGCACTGCACCCACTCTCTAGACTCCCTGAAGGCTCACTGCAAGGCGAAGGCTCGTTCTTCCATCTGGATGCATGTTAGATATAGGTGAAGGCACAGCTGCACAGGCTCATGCACTGCATCCACTCTCTAGACTCCCTGAAGGCTCACTGCAAGGCAAAGGCTTGTTCCTCCATCTGGACGCATGTTAGACATAGGTGAAGGCACAGCTGCACAGGCTCATGCACTGCATCCACTCTCTAGACTTCCTGAAGGTTCACTGCAAGGCGAAGGCTCGTTCCTCCATCTGGACGCATGTTAGACATAGGTGAAGGCACAGCTGCACAGGCTCATGCACTGCATCCACTCTCTAGACTCCCTGAAGGCTCACTGCAAGGCGAAGGCTCGTTCCTCCATCTGGATGCATGTTAGACGTAGGTGAAGGCACAGCTGCACAGGCTCATGCACTGCATCCACTCTCTAGACTTCTTGAAGACTCACTGCAAGGCGAAGGCTCGTTCCTCCATCTGGACGCATGTTAGACGTAGGTGAAGGCACAGCTGCACAGGCTCATGCACTGCATCCACTCTCTAGAGTCCCTGAAGGCTCACTGCAAGGCGAAGGCTCGTTCCTCCATCTGGACGCATGTTAGACATAGGTGAAGGCACAGCTGCACAGGCTCATGCAATGCATCCACGTACTAGACTCCCTGTAGGCTCACTGCAAGGCGAAGGCTCGTTCCTCCATCTGGACGCATGTTAGACATAGGTGAAGGCACAGCTGCACAGGCTCATGCACTGCATCCACTCTCTAGACTCCCTGAAGGCTCACTGCAAGGCGAAGGCTCGTTCCTCCATCTGGACGCATGTTAGACATAGGTGAAGGCACAGCTGCACAGGCTCATGCACTGCATCCACTCTCTAGACTCCCTGAAGGCTCACTGCAAGGCGAAGGCCCGTTCCTCCATATGGACGCATGTTAGACATAGGTGAAGGTACAGCTGCACAGGCTCATGCACTGCATCCACGTTCTAGACTTCCTGAAGGCTCACTGCAAGGCAAAGGCTCGTTCCTCCATCTGTACGCATTTAAGACATAGGTGAAGGCACAGCTGCACAGGCTCATGCACTACATCCACTCTCTAGACTTCCCGAAGGCTCACTGCAAGGCAAAGGCTCGTTCCTCCATCTGGACTCATGTTAGACATAGGTGAAGGCACAGCTGCACAGGCTCATGCACTGCATCCACTCTCTAGACTCCCTGAAGGCTCACTGCAAGGCAAAGGCTCGTTCCTCCATCTGGACGCATGGTAGACATAGGTGAAGGCACAGCTGCACAGGCTCATGCACTGCACCCACTCTCTAGACTCCCTGAAGGCTCACTGCAAGGCGAAGGCTCGTTCCTCCATCTGGACGCATGTTAGACATAGGTGAAGGCACAGCTGCACAGGCTCATGCACTGCATCCAATCTCTAGACTCCCTGAAGGCTCACTGCAAGGCGAAGGCTCGTTCCTCCATCTGGACGCATGTTAGACATAGGTGAAGGCACAGCTGCACAGGCTCATGCACTGCATCCACTCTCTAGACTCCCTGAAGGCTCACTGCAAGGCGAAGGCTCGTTCCTCCATCTGGACGCATGTTAGACATAGGAGAAGGCACAGCTGCACAGGCTCATTCACTGCATCCACGTTCTAGACTCCCTGAAGGCTCACTGCAAGGCGAAGGCTCGTTCCTCCTTCTGGACGCCTGGTAGACATAGGTGAAGGCACAGCTGCACAGGCTCATTCACTGCATCCACGTTCTAGACTCCCTGAAGGCTCACTGCAAGGTGAAGGGTCGTTCCTCCATCTGGACGCATGTTAGACATAGGTGAAGGCACAGCTGCACAGGCTCAAGCACTGCATCCACGTTCTAGACTCCCTGAAGGCTCACTGCAAGGCGAAGGCTCGTTCCTGCATCTGGACGCATGTTAGACATAGGTGAAGGCACAGCTGCTCAGGCTCATGCACTGCATCCACGTTCTAGACTCCCTGAAGGCTCACTGCAAGGCGAAAGCCCGTTCCTCCATCTGGACGCATGTTAGACATAGGTGAAGGCAGAGCTGCACAGGCTCATGCACTGCATCCACTCTCTAGACTCCCTGAAGGCTCACTGCAAGGCAAAGGCTTGTTCCTCCATCTGGACGCATGTTAGACATAAGTGAAGGCACAGCTGCACTGGCTCATGCACTGCACCCACTCTCTAGACTCCCTGAAGGCTCACTGCAAGGCGAAGGCTCGTTCCTCCATCTGGACGCATGTTAGACATAGGTGAAGGCACAGCTGCTCAGGCTCATGCACTGCATTCACTCTCTAGACTCCCTGAAGGCTCACTGCAAGGTAAAGGCTCGTTCCTCCATCTGGACGCATGTTAGACATAGGTGAAGGCACAGCTGCACAGGCTCATGCACTGCATCCACGTTCTAGACTCCCTGAAGGTTCACTGCAAGGCGAAGGCCCGTTCCTCCATCTGGACGCATGTTAGACATAGGTGAAGGCACAGCTGCACAGCTGCACAGGCTCATGCACTGCATCCACGTTCTAGACTCCCTGAAGGCTCACTGCAAGGCGAAGGCTCGTTCCTCCATCTGGACGCATGTTAGACATAGGTGAAGGCACAGCTGCACAGGCTCATGCACTGCACCCACTCTCTAGACTCCCTGAAGGCTCACTGCAAGGCGAAGGCTCGTTCTTCCATCTGGATGCATGTTAGATATAGGTGAAGGCACAGCTGCACAGGCTCATGCACTGCATCCACTCTCTAGACTCCCTGAAGGCTCACTGCAAGGCAAAGGCTTGTTCCTCCATCTGGACGCATGTTAGACATAGGTGAAGGCACAGCTGCACAGGCTCATGCACTGCATCCACTCTCTAGACTTCCTGAAGGTTCACTGCAAGGCGAAGGCTCGTTCCTCCATCTGGACGCATGTTAGACATAGGTGAAGGCACAGCTGCACAGGCTCATGCACTGCATCCACTCTCTAGACTCCCTGAAGGCTCACTGCAAGGCGAAGGCTCGTTCCTCCATCTGGATGCATGTTAGACGTAGGTGAAGGCACAGCTGCACAGGCTCATGCACTGCATCCACTCTCTAGACTTCTTGAAGACTCACTGCAAGGCGAAGGCTCGTTCCTCCATCTGGACGCATGTTAGACGTAGGTGAAGGCACAGCTGCACAGGCTCATGCACTGCATCCACTCTCTAGAGTCCCTGAAGGCTCACTGCAAGGCGAAGGCTCGTTCCTCCATCTGGACGCATGTTAGACATAGGTGAAGGCACAGCTGCACAGGCTCATGCAATGCATCCACGTACTAGACTCCCTGTAGGCTCACTGCAAGGCGAAGGCTCGTTCCTCCATCTGGACGCATGTTAGACATAGGTGAAGGCACAGCTGCACAGGCTCATGCACTGCATCCACTCTCTAGACTCCCTGAAGGCTCACTGCAAGGCGAAGGCTCGTTCCTCCATCTGGACGCATGTTAGACATAGGTGAAGGCACAGCTGCACAGGCTCATGCACTGCATCCACTCTCTAGACTCCCTGAAGGCTCACTGCAAGGCGAAGGCCCGTTCCTCCATATGGACGCATGTTAGACATAGGTGAAGGTACAGCTGCACAGGCTCATGCACTGCATCCACGTTCTAGACTTCCTGAAGGCTCACTGCAAGGCAAAGGCTCGTTCCTCCATCTGGACGCATTTAAGACATAGGTGAAGGCACAGCTGCACAGGCTCATGCACTACATCCACTCTCTAGACTTCCCGAAGGCTCACTGCAAGGCAAAGGCTCGTTCCTCCATCTGGACTCATGTTAGACATAGGTGAAGGCACAGCTGCACAGGCTCATGCACTGCATCCACTCTCTAGACTCCCTGAAGGCTCACTGCAAGGCAAAGGCTCGTTCCTCCATCTGGACGCATGGTAGACATAGGTGAAGGCACAGCTGCACAGGCTCATGCACTGCACCCACTCTCTAGACTCCCTGAAGGCTCACTGCAAGGCGAAGGCTCGTTCCTCCATCTGGACGCATGTTAGACATAGGTGAAGGCACAGCTGCACAGGCTCATGCACTGCATCCAATCTCTAGACTCCCTGAAGGCTCACTGCAAGGCGAAGGCTCGTTCCTCCATCTGGACGCATGTTAGACATAGGTGAAGGCACAGCTGCACAGGCTCATGCACTGCATCCACTCTCTAGACTCCCTGAAGGCTCACTGCAAGGCGAAGGCTCGTTCCTCCATCTGGACGCATGTTAGACATAGGAGAAGGCACAGCTGCACAGGCTCATTCACTGCATCCACGTTCTAGACTCCCTGAAGGCTCACTGCAAGGCGAAGGCTCGTTCCTCCTTCTGGACGCCTGGTAGACATAGGTGAAGGCACAGCTGCACAGGCTCATTCACTGCATCCACGTTCTAGACTCCCTGAAGGCTCACTGCAAGGCGAAGGCTCGTTCCTCCATCTGGACGCATGTTATACATAGGTGAAGGCACAGCTGCACAGGCTCATGCACTGCATTCACTCTCTAGACTCCCTGAAGGCTCACTGCAAGGCGAAGGTTCGTTCCTCTATCTGGACGCATGTTAGACATAGGTGAAGGCACAGCTGCACAGGCTCATACACTGCATCCACTCTCTAGACTCCCTGAAGGCTCACTGCAAGGCGAAGGCTCGTTCCTCCATCTGGACGCATGCTAGACATAGGTGAAGGCACAGCTGCACAGGCTCATGCACTGCATCCACTCTCTAGACTTCCTGAAGGCTCACTGCAAGGCGAAGGCTCGTTCCTCCATCTGGACTCATGTTAGACATAGGTGAAGGGACAGCTGCTCAGGCTCATGCACTGCATCAACGTTCAAGACTCCTTGAAGGCTCACTGCAAGGCAAAGGCTCGTTCCACCATCTGGACCATGTTAGACATAGGTGAAGGCACAGCTGCACAGGCTCATGCACTGCATCCACTCTCTAGACTCCCTGAAGGCTCACTGCAAGGCGAAGGCTCGTTCCTCCATCTGGACGCATGTTAGACATAGGTGAAGGCACAGCTGCACAGGCTCATGCACTGCATCCACTCTCTAGACTCCCTGAAGGCTCACTGCAAGGCGAAGGCTCGTTCCTCCATCTGGACGCATTTAAGACATAGGTGAAGGCACAGCTGCATAGGCTCATGCACTGCATCCACTCTCTAGACTTCCCGAAGGCTCACTGCAAGGCAAAGGCTTGTTCCTCCATCTGGACTCATGTTAGACATAGGTGAAGGCACAGCTGCACAGGCTCATGCACTGCATCCACTCTCTAGACTCCCTGAAGGCTCACTGCAAGGCGAAGGCTCGTTCCTCCATCTGGACGCATGGTAGACATAGGTGAAGGCACAGCTGCACAGACTCATGCACTGCACCCACTCTCTAGACTCCCTGAAGGCTTACTGCAAGGCGAAGGCTCGTTCCTCCATCTGGACGCATGTTAGACATAGGTGAAGGCACAGCTGCACAGGCACTTGCACTGCATCCAATCTCTAGACTCCCTGAAGGCTCACTGCAAGGGGAAGGCTCGTTCCTCCATCTGGACGCATGTTAGACATAGGTGAAGGCACAGCTGCACAGGCTCATGCACTGCATCCACGTTCTAGACTCCCTGAAGGCTCACTGCAAGGCGAAGGCTCGTTCCTCCATCTGGACGCATGGTAGACATAGGTGAAGGCACAGCTGCTCAGGCTCATGCACTGCATCCACTCTCTAGACTCCCTGAAGGCTCACTGCAAGGTGAAGGCTCGTCCCTCCATCTGGATGCATGTTAGACATAGGTGAAGGCACAGCTGCACAGGCTCATGCACTGCATCCACTCTCTAGACACCCTGAAGGCTCACTGCAAGGGGAAGGCTCGTTCCTCCATCTGGACGCATGTTAGACATAGGTGAAGGCACAGCTGCAGAGGCTCATGCACTGCATCGACTCTCTAGACTCCCTGAAGGCTCACTGCAAGGCGAAGGCTCGTTCCTCCATCTGGACGCATGTTAGACATAGGTGAAGGCACAGCTGCACAGGCTCATGCACTGCATCGACTCTCTAGACTCCCTGAAGGCTCACTGCAAGGTGAAGGCTCGTTCCTCCACCTGGACTGGACGCATGTTAGACATAGGTGAAGGCACAGCTGCACAGGCTAATGCACTGCAATCAAGTTCTAGACTCCCTGAAGGCTCACTGCAAGGCGAAGGCCCGTTCCTCCATCTGGACGCATGTTAGACATAGGTGAAGGCACAGCTGCACAGGCTCATGCACTGCATACACTCTCTAGATTCCCTGAAGGCTCCCTGCAAGGCGAAGGTTCGTTCCTCCATCTGGATACATGTTAGACATAGGTGAAGGCACAGCTGCACAGGCTCATGCACTGCATCCACGTTCTAGACTTCCTGAAGGCACAGCTGCACAGGCTCATGCACTGCATCCACTCTCTAGACTCCCTGAAGGCTCACTGCAAGGCGAAGGCTCGTTCCTCCATCTGGACGCATGTTAGACATAGGTGAAGGCACAGCTGCACAGGCTCATGCACTGCATCCACTCTCTAGACTCCCTGAAGGCTCACTGCAAGGCGAAGGCTCGTTTCTCCATCTGGACGCATGTTAGACATAGGTGAAGGCACAGCTGCACAGGCTCATGCACTGCATCCACTCTCTAGACTCCCTGAAGGCTCACTGCAAGGCGAAGGCTCATTCCTCCATCTGGACGCATGTTAGACATAGGTGAAGGCACAGCTGCACAGGCTCATGCACTGGATCCCCTCTCTAGACTTCCAGAAGGCTCACTGCAAGGCGAAGGCTCATTCCTCCATCTGGACGCATGTTAGACATAGGTGAAGGGACAGCTGCACAGGCTCATGCACTGCATCCACTCTCTAGACTTACTGAAGGCTCACTGCAAGGCGAAGGCTCGTTCCTCCATCTGGACGCATGTTAGACATAGGTGAAGGGACAGCTGCTCAGGCTCATGCACTGCATCAACGTTCAAGACTCCTTGAAGGCTCACTGCAAGGCAAAGGCTCGTTCCACCATCTGGACCATGTTAGACATAGGTGAAGGCACAGCTGCACAGGCTCATGCACTGCATCCACTCTCTAGACTTCCCGAAGGCTCACTGCAAGGCAAAGGCTCGTTCCTCCATCTGGACTCATGTTAGACATAGGTGAAGGCACAGCTGCACAGGCTCATGCACTGCATCCACTCTCTAGACTCCCTGAAGGCTCACTGCAAGGCAAAGGCTCGTTCCTCCATCTGGACGCATGGTAGACATAGGTGAAGGCACAGCTGCGCAGACTCATGCACTGCACCCACTCTCTAGACTCCCTGAAGGCTCACTGCAAGGCGAAGGCTCGTTCCTCCATCTGGACGCATGTTAGACATAGGTGAAGGCACAGCTGCACAGGCTCATGCACTGCATTGAATCTCTAGACTCCCTGAAGGCTCACTGCAAGGCGAAGGCTCGTTCCTCCATCTGGACGCATGTTAGACATAGGTGAAGGCACAGCTGCACAGGCTCATGCACTGCATCCACGTTCTAGACTCCCTGAAGGCTCACTGCAAGGCGAAGGCTCGTTCCTCCATCTGGACGCATGGTAGACATAGGTGAAGGCACAGCTGCTCAGGCTCATGCATTGCATCCACTCTCTAGACTCCCTGAAGGCTCACTGCAAGGTGAATGCTCTTCCCTCCATCTGGACGAATGTTAGACATAGGTGAAGGCACAGCTGCACAGGCTCATGCACTGCATCCACTCTCTAGACACCCTGAAGGCTCACTGCAAGGGGAAGGCTCGTTCCTCCATCTGGACGCATGTTAGACATAGGTGAAGGCACAGCTGCACAGGCTCATGCACTGCATCCACTCTCTAGACTCCCTGAAGGCTCACTGCAAGGCGAAGGCTCGTTCCTCCATCTGGACGCATGTTAGACATAGGTGAAGGCACAGCTGCACAGGCTCATGCACTGCATCGACTCTCTAGACTCCCTGAAGGCTCACTGCAAGGCGAAGGCTCGTTCCTCCACCTGGACTGGACGCATGTTAGACATAGGTGAAGGCACAGCTGCACAGGCTCATGCACTGCAATCAAGTTCTAGACTCCCTGAAGGCTCACTGCAAGGCGAAGGCCCGTTCCTCCATCTGGACGCATGTTAGACATAGGTGAAGGCACAGCTGCACAGGCTCATGCACTGCATACACTCTCTAGATTCCCTGAAGGCTCCCTGCAAGGCGAAGGTTCGTTCCTCCATCTGGATGCATGTTAGACATAGGTGAAGGCACAGCTGCACAGGCTCATGCACTGCATCTACGTTCTAGACTTCCTGAAGGCACAGCTGCACAGGCTCATGCACTGCATCCACTCTCTAGACTCCCTGAAGGCTCACTGCAAGGCGAAGGCTCGTTCCTCCATCTGGATGCATGTTAGACATAGGTGAAGGCACAGCTGCACAGGCTCATGCACTGCATCCACTCTCTAGACTCCCTGAAGGCTCACTGCAAGGCGAAGGCTCGTTTCTCCATCTGGACGCATGTTAGACATAGGTGAAGGCACAGCTGCACAGGCTCATGCACTGCATCCACTCTCTAGACTCCCTGAAGGCTCACTGCAAGGCGAAGGCTCGTTCCTGCATCTGGACGCATGTTAGACATAGGTGAAGGCACAGCTGCTCATGCTCATGCACTGCATCCACTCTCTAGACTCCCTGAAGGCTCACTGCAAGGTGAAGACTCGTTCCTCCATCTGGACGCATGTTAGACATAGGTGAAGGCACAGCTGCACAGGCTCATGCACTGCATCCACGTTCTAGACTCCCTGAAGGCTCACTGCAAGGCGAAGGCTCGTTCCTGCATCTGGACGCATGTTAGACATAGGTGAAGGCACAGCTGCTCAGGCTCATGCACTGCATCCACGTTCTAGACTCCCTGAAGGCTCACTGCAAGGCGAAGGCCCGTTCCTCCATCTGGACACATGTTAGACATAGGTGAAGGCACAGCTGCACAGGCTCATGCACTGCATCCACTCTCTAGACTCCCTGAAGGCTCACTGCAAGGCAAAGGCTTGTTCCTCCATCTGGACGCATGTTAGACATAAGTGAAGGCACAGCTGTACTGGCTCATGCACTGCACCCACTCTCTAGACTCCCTGAAGGCTCACTGCAAGGCGAAGGCTCGTTCCTCCATCTGGACGCATGTTAGACATAGGTGAAGGCACAGCTGCTCAGGCTCATGCACTGCATTCACTCTCTAGACTCCCTGAAGGCTCACTGCAAGGTAAAGGCTCGTTCCTCCATCTGGACGCATGTTAGACATAGGTGAAGGCACAGCTGCACAGGCTCATGCACTGCATCCATGTTCTAGACTCCCTGAAGGTTCACTGCAAGGCGAAGGCCCGTTCCTCCATCTGGACGCATGTTAGACATAGGTGAAGGCACAGCTGCACAGGCTCATGCACTGCACCCACTCTCTAGACTCCCTGAAGGCTCACTGCAAGGCGAAGGCTTGTTCTTCCATCTGGACGCATGTTAGACATAGGTGAAGGCACAGCTGCACAGGCTCATGCACTGCACCCACTCTCTAGACTCCCTGAAGGCTCACTGCAAGGCGAAGGCTCGTTCTTCCATCTGGATGCATGTTAGATATAGGTGAAGGCACAGCTGCACAGGCTCATGCACTGCATCCACTCTCTAGACTCCCTGAAGGCTCACTGCAAGGCAAAGGCTCGTTCCTCCATCTGGACGCATGTTAGACATAGGTGAAGGCACAGCTGCACAGGCTCATGCACTGCATCCACTCTCTAGACTTCCTGAAGGTTCACTGCAAGGCGAAGGCTCGTTCCTCCATCTGGACGCATGTTAGACATAGGTGAAGGCACAGCTGCACAGGCTCATGCACTGCATCCACTCTCTAGACTCCCTGAAGGCTCACTGCAAGGCGAATGCTCGTTCCTCCATCTGGATGCATGTTAGACATAGGTGAAGGCACAGCTGCACAGGCTCATGCACTGCATCCACTCTCTAGACTTCTTGAAGACTCACTGCAAGGCGAAGGCTCGTTCCTCCATCTGGACGCATGTTAGACATAGGTGAAGGCACAGCTGCACAGGCTCATGCACTGCATCCACTCTCTAGACTCCCTGAAGGCTCACTGCAAGGCGAAGGCTCGTTCCTCCATCTGGACGCATGTTAGACATAGGTGAAGGCACAGCTGCACAGGCTCATGCACTGCATCCACGTTCTAGACTTCCTGAAGGCTCACTGCAAGGCGAAGGCTCGTTCCTCCATCTGGACGCATTTAAGACATAGGTAAAGGCACAGCTGCAAAGGCTCATGCACTACATCCACTCTCTAGACTTCCCGAAGGCTCACTGCAAGGCAAAGGCTCGTTCCTCCATCTGGACTCATGTTAGACATAGGTGAAGGCACAGCTGCACAGGCTCATGCACTGCATCCACTCTCTAGACTCCCTGAAGGCTCACTGCAAGGCAAAGGCTCGTTCCTCCATCTGGACGCATGGTAGACATAGGTGAAGGCACAGCTGCACAGGCTCATGCACTGCACCCACTCTCTAGACTCCCTGAAGGCTCACTGCAAGGCGAAGGCTCGTTCCTCCATCTGGACGCATGTTAGACATAGGTGAAGGCACAGCTGCACAGGCTCATGCACTGCATCCAATCTCTAGACTCCCTGAAGGCTCACTGCAAGGCGAAGGCTCGTTCCTCCATCTGGACGCATGTTAGACATAGGTGAAGGCACAGCTGCACAGGCTCATGCACTGCATCCACTCTTTAGACTCCCTGAAGGCTCACTGCAAGGCGAAGGCTCGTTCCTCCATCTGGATGCATGTTAGACATAGGAGAAGGCACAGCTGCACAGGCTCATTCACTGCATCCACGTTCTAGACTCCCTGAAGGCTCACTGCAAGGCGAAGGCTCGTTCCTCCATCTGGACGCCTGGTAGACATAGGTGAAGGCACAGCTGCACAGGCTCATTCACTGCATCCACGTTCTAGACTCCCTGAAGGCTCACTGCAAGGCGAAGCCTCGTCCCTCCATCTGGACACATGTTAGACATAGGTGAAGGCACAGCTGCACAGGCTCATGCACTGCATCCACTCTCTAGACTCCCTGAAGGCTCACTGCAAGGCGAAGGCTCGTTCCTCCATCTGGACGCATGTTATACATAGGTGAAGGCACAGCTGCACAGGCTCATGCACTGCATCCACTCTCTAGATTCCCTGAAGGCTCACTGCAAGGGGAAGGCTCGTTCCTCCATCTGGACGCATGTTAGACATAGGTGAAGGCACAGCTGCACAGGCTCATGCACTGCATCGACTCTCTAGACTCCCTGAAGGCTCACTGCAAGGCGAAGGCTCGTTCCTTCATCTGGACGCATGTTAGACATAGGTGAAGGCACAGCTGCACAGGCTCATGCACTGCATACACTCTCTAGACTCCCTGAAGGCTCACTGCAAGGCGAAGGTTCGTTCCTCCATCTGGATGCATGTTAGACATAGGTGAAGGTACAGCTGCACAGGCTCATGCACTGCATCCACGTTCTAGACTCCCTGAAGGCACAGCTGCACAGGCTCATGCACTGCATCCACTCTCTAGACTCCTTGAAGGCTCACTGCAAGGCGAAGGCTCATTCCTCCATCTGGACGCATGTTAGACATAGGTGAAGGCACAGCTGCACAGGCTCATGCACTGCATTCACTCTCTAGACTCCCTGAAGGCTCACTGCAAGGCGAAGGTTCGTTCCTCCATCTGGACGCATGTTAGACATAGGTGAAGGCACAGCTGCACAGGCTCATACACTGCATCCACTCTCTAGACTCCCTGAAGGCTCACTGCAAGGCGAAGGCTCGTTCTTCCATCTGGACGCATGTTAGACATAGGTGAAGGCACAGCTGCACAGGCTCATGCACTGCATCCACTCTCTAGACTTCCTGAAGGCTCACTGCAAGGCGAAGGCTCGTTCCTCCATCTGGACGCATGTTAGACATAGGTGAAGGGACAGCTGCTCAGGCTCATGCACTGCATCAATGTTCAAGACACCTTGAAGGCTCACTGCAAGGCAAAGGCTCGTTCCACCATCTGGACCATGTTAGACATAGGTGAAGGCACAGCTGCACAGGCTCATGCACTGCATCCACTCTCTAGACTCCCTGAAGGCTCACTGCAAGGCGAAGGCTCGTTCCTCCATCTGGACGCATGTTAGACATAGGTGAAGGCACAGCTGCACAGGCTCATGCACTGCATCCACTCTCTAGACTCCCTGAAGGCTCACTGCAAGGCGAAGGCTCGTTCCTCCATCTGGACGCATTTAAGACATAGGTGAAGGCACAGCTGCATAGGCTCATGCACTGCATCCACTCTCTAGACTTCCCGAAGGCTCACTGCAAGGCAAAGGCTTGTTCCTCCATCTGGACTCATGTTAGACATAGGTGAAGGCACAGCTGCACAGGCTCATGCACTGCATTCACTCTCTAGACTCCCTGAAGGCTTACTGCAAGGCGAAGGCTCGTTCCTCCATCTGGACGCATGTTAGACATAGGTGAAGGCACAGCTGCACAGGCACTTGCACTGCATCCAATCTCTAGACTCCCTGAAGGCTCACTGCAAGGGGAAGGCTCGTTCCTCCATCTGGACGCATGTTAGACATAGGTGAAGGCACAGCTGCACAGGCTCATGCACTGCATCCACGTTCTAGACTCCCTGAAGGCTCACTGCAAGGTGAAGGCTCGTCCCTCCATCTGGACGCATGTTAGACATAGGTGAAGGCACAGCTGCACAGGCTCATGCACTGCATCCACTCTCTAGACACCCTGAAGGCTCACTGCAAGGGGAAGGCTCGTTCCTCCATCTGGACGCATGTTAGACATAGGTGAAGGCACAGCTGCACAGGCTCATGCACTGCATCGACTCTCTAGACTCCCTGAAGGCTCACTGCAAGGCGAAGGCTCGTTCCTCCATCTGGACGCATGTTAGACATAGGTGAAGGCACAGCTGCACAGGCTCATGCACTGCATCGACTCTCTAGACTCCCTGAAGGCTCACTGCAAGGCGAAGGCTCGTTCCTCCACCTGGACTGGACGCATGTTAGAAATAGGTGAAGGCACAGCTGCACAGGCTAATGCACTGCAATCAAGTTCTAGACTCCCTGAAGGCTCACTGCAAGGCGAAGGCCCGTTCCTCCATCTGGACGCATGTTAGACATAGGTGAAGGCACAGCTGCACAGGCTCATGCACTGCATACACTCTCTAGATTCCCTGAAGGCTCCCTGCAAGGCGAAGGTTCGTTCCTCCATCTGGATGCATGTTAGACATAGGTGAAGGCACAGCTGCACAGGCTCATGCACTGCATCCACGTTCTAGACTTCCTGAAGGCACAGCTGCACAGGCTCATGCACTGCATCCACTCTCTAGACTCCCTGAATGCTCACTGCAAGGCGAAGGCTCGTTTCTCCATCTGGACGCATGTTAGACAAAGGTGAAGGCACAGCTGCACAGGCTCATGCACTGCATCCACTCTCTAGACTCCCTGAAGGCTCACTGCAAGGCGAAGGCTCATTCCTCCATCTGGACGCATGTTAGACATAGGTGAAGGCACAGCTGCACAGGCTCATACACTGCATCCACTCTCTAGACTCCCTGAAGGCTCACTGCAAGGCAAAGGCTCGTTCCTCCATCTGGATGCATGTTAGACATAGGTGAAGGCACAGCTGCACAGGCTCATGCACTGCATCCACTCTCTAGACTTACTGAAGGCTCACTGCAAGGCGAAGGTTCGTTCCTCCATCTGGACGCATGTTAGACATAGGTGAAGGGGCAGCTGCTCAGGCTCATGCACTGCATCAACGTTCAAGACTCCTTGAAGGCTCACTGCAAGGGAAAGGCTCGTTCCACCATCTGGACCATGTTAGACATAGGTGAAGGCACAGCTGCACAGGCTCATGCACTGCATCCACTCTCTAGACTCCCTGAAGGCTCACTGCAAGGCGACGGCTCGTTCCTCCATCTGGACGCATGTTAGACATAGGTGAAGGCACAGCTGCACAGGCTCATGCACTGCATCCACTCTCTAGACTCCCTGAAGGCTCACTGCAAGGCGAAGGCTCGTTCCTCCATCTGAATGCATTTAAGACATAGGTGAAGGCACAGCTGCACAGGCGCATGCACTGCATCCACTCTCTAGACTTCCCGAAGGCTCACTGCAAGGCAAAGGCTCGTTCCTCCATCTGGACTCATGTTAGACATAGGTGAAGGCACAGCTGCACAGGCTTATGCACTGCATCCACTCTCTAGACTCCCTGAAGGCTCACTGCAAGGCGAAGGCTCGTTCCTCCATCTGGACGCATGGTAGACATAGGTGAAGGCACAGCTGCGCAGACTCATGCACTGCACCCACTCTCTAGACTCCCTGAAGGCTCACTGCAAGGCGAAGGCTCGTTCCTCCATCTGGACGCATGTTAGACATAGGTGAAGGCACAGCTGCACAGGCTCATGCACTGCATCCAATCTCTAGACTCCCTGAAGGCTCACTGCAAGGCGAAGGCTCGTTCCTCCATCTGGACGCATGTTAGACATAGGTGAAGGCACAGCTGCACAGGCTCATGCACTGCATCCACGTTCTAGACTCCCTGAAGGCTCACTGCAAGGCGAAGGCTCGTTCCTCCATCTGGACGCATGGTAGACATAGGTGAAGGCACAGCTGCTCAGGCTCATGCACTGCATCCACTCTCTAGACTCCCTGAAGGCTCACTGCAAGGTGAAGGCTCGTCCCTCCATCTGGACGCATGTTAGACATAGGTGAAGGCACAGCTGCACAGGCTCATGCACTGCATCGACTCTCTAGACTCCCTGAAGGCTCACTGCAAGGCGAAGGCTCGTTCCTCCATCTGGACGCATGTTAGACATAGGTGAAGGCACAGCTGCACAGGCTCATGCACTGCATCGACTCTCTAGACTCCTTGAAGGCTCACTGCAAGGCGAAGGCTCGTTCCTCCACCTGGACTGGACGCATGTTAGACATAGGTGAAGGCACAGCTGCACAGGCTCATGCACTGCAATCAAGTTCTAGACTCCCTGAAGGCTCACTGCAAGGCGAAGGCCCGTTCCTCCATCTGGACGCATGTTAGACATAGGTGAAGGCACAGCTGCACAGGCTCATGCACTGCATCCACGTTCTAGACTTCCTGAATGCACAGCTGCACAGGCTCATGCACTGCATCCACTCTCTAGACTCCCTGAAGGCTCACTGCAAGGCGAAGGCTCGTTCCTCCATCTGGACGCATGTTAGACATAGGTGAAGGCACAGCTGCACAGGCTCATGCACTGCATCCACTCTCTAGACTCCCTGAAGGCTCACTGCAAGGCGAAGGCTCGTTTCTCCATCTGGACGCATGTTAAACATAGGTGAAGGCACAGCTGCACAGGCTCATGCACTGCATCCACTCTCTAGACTCCCTGAAGGCTCACTGCAAGGCGAAGGCTCATTCCTCCATCTGGACGCATGTTAGACATAGGTGAAGGCACAGCTGCACAGGCTCATGCACTGCATCCACTCTCTAGACTTCCTGAAGGCTCACTGCAAGGCGAAGACTCGTTCCTCCATCTGGACGCATGTTAGACATAGGTGAAGGCACAGCTGCACAGGCTCATGCACTGCATCCACGCTCTAGACTCCCTGAAGGCTCACTGCAAGGTGAAGGCTCGTTCCTCCATCTGGACGCATGTTAGACATAGGTGAAGGCACAGATGCACAGGCTCATGCACTGCATCCACGTTCTAGACTCCCTGAAGGCTCACTGCAAGGCGAAGGCTCGTTCCTGCATCTGGACGCATGTTAGACATAGGTGAAGGCACAGCTGCTCAGGCTCATGCACTGCATCCACTCTCTAGACTCCCTGAAGGCTCACTGCAAGGCGAAGACTCGTTCCTCCATCTGGACGCATGTTAGACATAGGTGAAGGCACAGCTGCACAGGCTCATGCACTGCATCCACTCTCTAGACTCCCTGAAGGCTCACTGCAAGGTGAAGGGTCGTTCCTCCATCTGGACGCATGTTAGACATAGGTGAAGGCACAGCTGCACAGGCTCAAGCACTGCATCCACGTTCTAGACTCCCTGAAGGCTCACTGCAAGGCGAAGGCTCGTTCCTGCATCTTGACGCATGTTAGACATAGGTGAAGGCACAGCTGCTCAGGCTCATGCACTGCATCCACGTTCTAGACTCCCTGAAGGCTCACTGCAAGGCGAAAGCCCGTTCCTCCATCTGGACGCATGTTAGACATAGGTGAAGGCAGAGCTGCACAGGCTCATGCACTGCATCCACTCTCTAGACTCCCTGAAGGCTCACTGCAAGGCAAAGGCTTGTTCCTCCATCTGGACGCATGTTAGACATAAGTGAAGGCACAGCTGCACTGGCTCATGCACTGCACCCACTCTCTAGACTCCCTGAAGGCTCACTGCAAGGCGAAGGCTCGTTCCTCCATCTGGACGCATGTTAGACATAGGTGAAGGCACAGCTGCTCAGGCTCATGCACTGCATTCACTCTCTAGACTCCCTGAAGGCTCACTGCAAGGTAAAGGCTCGTTCCTCCATCTGGACGCATGTTAGACATAGGTGAAGGCACAGCTGCACAGGCTCATGCACTGCATCCACGTTCTAGACTCCCTGAAGGTTCACTGCAAGGCGAAGGCCCGTTCCTCCATCTGGACGCATGTTAGACATAGGTGAAGGCACAGCTGCACAGCTGCACAGGCTCATGCACTGCATCCACGTTCTAGACTCCCTGAAGGCTCACTGCAAGGCGAAGGCTCGTTCCTCCATCTGGACGCATGTTAGACATAGGTGAAGGCACAGCTGCACAGGCTCATGCACTGCACCCACTCTCTAGACTCCCTGAAGGCTCACTGCAAGGCGAAGGCTCGTTCTTCCATCTGGATGCATGTTAGATATAGGTGAAGGCACAGCTGCACAGGCTCATGCACTGCATCCACTCTCTAGACT
Organism: Ambystoma mexicanum; assembly: GCF_040938575.1. Classification (NCBI taxonomy): domain Eukaryota; kingdom Metazoa; phylum Chordata; class Amphibia; order Caudata; family Ambystomatidae; genus Ambystoma; species Ambystoma mexicanum. The sequence goes on along the minus strand of NC_090933.1, from coordinate 1,387,788,371 downwards.
CCCTGAAGGCTCACTGCAAGGCAAAGGCTCGTTCCTCCATCTGGACGCATGTTAGACATAGGTGAAGGCACAGCTGCACAGGCTCATGCACTGCATCCACTCTCTAGACTTCCTGAAGGTTCACTGCAAGGCGAAGGCTCGTTCCTCCATCTGGACGCATGTTAGACATAGGTGAAGGCACAGCTGCACAGGCTCATGCACTGCATCCACTCTCTAGACTCCCTGAAGGCTCACTGCAAGGCGAAGGCTCGTTCCTCCATCTGGATGCATGTTAGACGTAGGTGAAGGCACAGCTGCACAGGCTCATGCACTGCATCCACTCTCTAGACTTCTTGAAGACTCACTGCAAGGCGAAGGCTCGTTCCTCCATCTGGACGCATGTTAGACGTAGGTGAAGGCACAGCTGCACAGGCTCATGCACTGCATCCACTCTCTAGAGTCCCTGAAGGCTCACTGCAAGGCGAAGGCTCGTTCCTCCATCTGGACGCATGTTAGACATAGGTGAAGGCACAGCTGCACAGGCTCATGCAATGCATCCACGTACTAGACTCCCTGTAGGCTCACTGCAAGGCGAAGGCTCGTTCCTCCATCTGGACGCATGTTAGACATAGGTGAAGGCACAGCTGCACAGGCTCATGCACTGCATCCACTCTCTAGACTCCCTGAAGGCTCACTGCAAGGCGAAGGCTCGTTCCTCCATCTGGACGCATGTTAGACATAGGTGAAGGCACAGCTGCACAGGCTCATGCACTGCATCCACTCTCTAGACTCCCTGAAGGCTCACTGCAAGGCGAAGGCCCGTTCCTCCATATGGACGCATGTTAGACATAGGTGAAGGTACAGCTGCACAGGCTCATGCACTGCATCCAATCTCTAGACTCCCTGAAGGCTCACTGCAAGGCGAAGGCCCGTTCCTCCATCTGGACGCATGTTAGACATAGGTGAAGGCACAGCTGCACAGGCTCATGCACTGCATCCACTCTCTAGACTCCCTGAAGGCTCACTGCAAGGCGAAGGCTCGTTCCTCCATCTGGACGCATGTTAGACATAGGTGAAGACACAGCTGCACAGGCTCATGCACTGCATCCACTCTCTAGACTCCCTGAAGGCTCACTACAAGGCGAAGGCTCGTTCCTCCATCTGGACGCATGTTAGACATAGGTGAAGGCACAGCTGCACAGGCTCATGCACTGCATCCACGTTCTAGACTCCCTGAAGGCTCACTGCAAGGCGAAGGCTCGTTCCTCCATCTGGACGCATGTTAGACATAGGTGAAGGCACAGCTGCACAGGCTCATGCACTGCATCCACGTTCTAGACTCCCTGAAGGCTCACTGCATGGCGAAGGCCCGTTCCTCCATCTGGACGCATGTTAGACATAGGTGAAGGTACAGCTGTACAGGCTCATGCACTGCATCCACTCTCTAGACTCCCTGAAGGCTCACTGCAAGGCGAAGGCTCGTTCCTCCATCTGGACGCATGTTAGACATAGGTGAAGGCAGAGCTGCACAGGCTCATGCACTGCATCCACTCTCTAGACTCCCTGAAGGCTCACTGCAAGGCGAAGGCTCGTTCCTCCATCTGGACGCATGTTAGACATAGGTGAAGGCACAGCTGCACAGGCTCATGCACTGCATCCACTCTCTAGACTCCCTGAAGGCTCACTGCAAGGCGAAGGCTCGTTCCTCCATCTGGACGCATGTTAGACATAGGTGAAGGCACAGCTGCACAGGCTCATGCACTGCATCCACTCTCTAGACTCCCTGAAGGCTCACTGCAAGGCGAAGGCTCGTTCCTCCATCTGGACGCATGTTAGACATAAGTGAAGGCACAGCTGCACAGGCTCATGCACTGCATCGATGCTCTAGACTCCCTGAAGGCTCACTGCAAGGCGAAGGCTCGTTCCTCCATCTGGACACATGTTAGACGTAGGTGAAGGCACAGCTGCACAGGCTCATGCACTGCATCCACTCTCTAGACTTCTTGAAGACTCACTGCAAGGCGAAGGCTCGTTCCTCCATCTGGATGCATGTTAGACGTAGGTGAAGGCACAGCTGCACAGGCTCATGCACTGCATCCACTCTCTAGAGTCCCTGAAGGCTCACTGCAAGGCGAAGGCTCGTTCCTCCATCTGGACGCATGTTAGACATAGGTGAAGGCACAGCTGCACAGGCTCATGCAATGCATCCACGTACTAGACTCCCTGTAGGCTCACTGCAAGGCGAAGGCTCGTTCCTCCATCTGGACGCATGTTAGACATAGGTGAAGGCACAGCTGCACAGGCTCATGCACTGCATCCACTCTCTAGACTCCCTGAAGGCTCACTGCAAGGCGAAGGCTCGTTCCTCCATCTGGACGCATGTTAGACATAGGTGAAGGCACAGCTGCACAGGCTCATGCACTGCATCCACTCTCTAGACTCCCTGAAGGCTCACTGCAAGGCGAAGGCCCGTTCCTCCGTATGGACGCATGTTAGACATAGGTGAAGGTACAGCTGCACAGGCTCATGCACTGCATCCAATCTCTAGACTCCCTGAAGGCTCACTGCAAGGCGAAGGCCCGTTCCTCCATCTGGACGCATGTTAGACATAGGTGAAGGCACAGCTGCACAGGCTCATGCACTGCATCCACTCTCTAGACTCCCTGAAGGCTCACTGCAAGGCGAAGGCTCGTTCCTCCATCTGGACGCATGTTAGACATAGGTGAAGGCACAGCTGCACAGGCTCATGCACTGCATCCACTCTCTAGACTCCCTGAAGGCTCACTGCAAGGCGAAGGCTCGTTCCTCCATCTGGACGCATGTTAGACATAGGTGAAGGCACAGCTGCACAGGCTCATGCACTGCATCCACTCTCTAGACTCCCTGAAGGCTCACTGCAAGGCGAAGGCCCGTTCCTCCATATGGACGCATGTTAGACATAGGTGAAGGTACAGCTGCACAGGCTCATGCACTGCATCCAATCTCTAGACTCCCTGAAGGCTCACTGCAAGGCGAAGGCCCGTTCCTCCATCTGGACGCATGTTAGACATAGGTGAAGGCACAGCTGCACAGGCTCATGCACTGCATCCACTCTCTAGACTCCCTGAAGGCTCACTGCAAGGCGAAGGCTCGTTCCTCCATCTGGACGCATGTTAGACATAGGTGAAGACACAGCTGCACAGGCTCATGCACTGCATCCACTCTCTAGACTCCCTGAAGGCTCACTACAAGGCGAAGGCTCGTTCCTCCATCTGGACGCATGTTAGACATAGGTGAAGGCACAGCTGCACAGGCTCATGCACTGCATCCACGTTCTAGACTCCCTGAAGGCTCACTGCAAGGCGAAGGCTCGTTCCTCCATCTGGACGCATGTTAGACATAGGTGAAGGCACAGCTGCACAGGCTCATGCACTGCATCCACGTTCTAGACTCCCTGAAGGCTCACTGCATGGCGAAGGCCCGTTCCTCCATCTGGACGCATGTTAGACATAGGTGAAGGTACAGCTGTACAGGCTCATGCACTGCATCCACTCTCTAGACTCCCTGAAGGCTCACTGCAAGGCGAAGGCTCGTTCCTCCATCTGGACGCATGTTAGACATAGGTGAAGGCAGAGCTGCACAGGCTCATGCACTGCATCCACTCTCTAGACTCCCTGAAGGCTCACTGCAAGGCGAAGGCTCGTTCCTCCATCTGGACGCATGTTAGACATAGGTGAAGGCACAGCTGCACAGGCTCATGCACTGCATCCACTCTCTAGACTCCCTGAAGGCTCACTGCAAGGCGAAGGCTCGTTCCTCCATCTGGACGCATGTTAGACATAGGTGAAGGCACAGCTGCACAGGCTCATGCACTGCATCCACTCTCTAGACTCCCTGAAGGCTCACTGCAAGGCGAAGGCTCGTTCCTCCATCTGGACGCATGTTAGACATAAGTGAAGGCACAGCTGCACAGGCTCATGCACTGCATCGATGCTCTAGACTCCCTGAAGGCTCACTGCAAGGCGAAGGCTCGTTCCTCCATCTGGACACATGTTAGACGTAGGTGAAGGCACAGCTGCACAGGCTCATGCACTGCATCCACTCTCTAGACTTCTTGAAGACTCACTGCAAGGCGAAGGCTCGTTCCTCCATCTGGATGCATGTTAGACGTAGGTGAAGGCACAGCTGCACAGGCTCATGCACTGCATCCACTCTCTAGAGTCCCTGAAGGCTCACTGCAAGGCGAAGGCTCGTTCCTCCATCTGGACGCATGTTAGACATAGGTGAAGGCACAGCTGCACAGGCTCATGCAATGCATCCACGTACTAGACTCCCTGTAGGCTCACTGCAAGGCGAAGGCTCGTTCCTCCATCTGGACGCATGTTAGACATAGGTGAAGGCACAGCTGCACAGGCTCATGCACTGCATCCACTCTCTAGACTCCCTGAAGGCTCACTGCAAGGCGAAGGCTCGTTCCTCCATCTGGACGCATGTTAGACATAGGTGAAGGCACAGCTGCACAGGCTCATGCACTGCATCCACTCTCTAGACTCCCTGAAGGCTCACTGCAAGGCGAAGGCCCGTTCCTCCATATGGACGCATGTTAGACATAGGTGAAGGTACAGCTGCACAGGCTCATGCACTGCATCCAATCTCTAGACTCCCTGAAGGCTCACTGCAAGGCGAAGGCCCGTTCCTCCATCTGGACGCATGTTAGACATAGGTGAAGGCACAGCTGCACAGGCTCATGCACTGCATCCACTCTCTAGACTCCCTGAAGGCTCACTGCAAGGCGAAGGCTCGTTCCTCCATCTGGACGCATGTTAGACATAGGTGAAGGCACAGCTGCACAGGCTCATGCACTGCATCCACTCTCTAGACTCCCTGAAGGCTCACTACAAGGCGAAGGCTCGTTCCTCCATCTGGACGCATGTTAGACATAGGTGAAGGCACAGCTGCACAGGCTCATGCACTGCATCCACGTTCTAGACTCCCTGAAGGCTCACTGCAAGGCGAAGGCTCGTTCCTCCATCTGGACGCATGTTAGACATAGGTGAAGGCACAGCTGCACAGGCTCATGCACTGCATCCACGTTCTAGACTCCCTGAAGGCTCACTGCATGGCGAAGGCCCGTTCCTCCATCTGGACGCATGTTAGACATAGGTGAAGGTACAGCTGTACAGGCTCATGCACTGCATCCACTCTCTAGACTCCCTGAAGGCTCACTGCAAGGCGAAGGCTCGTTCCTCCATCTGGACGCATGTTAGACATAGGTGAAGGCAGAGCTGCACAGGCTCATGCACTGCATCCACTCTCTAGACTCCCTGAAGGCTCACTGCAAGGCGAAGGCTCGTTCCTCCATCTGGACGCATGTTAGACATAGGTGAAGGCACAGCTGCACAGGCTCATGCACTGCATCCACTCTCTAGACTCCCTGAAGGCTCACTGCAAGGCGAAGGCTCGTTCCTCCATCTGGACGCATGTTAGACATAGGTGAAGGCACAGCTGCACAGGCTCATGCACTGCATCCACTCTCTAGACTCCCTGAAGGCTCACTGCAAGGCGAAGGCTCGTTCCTCCATCTGGACGCATGTTAGACATAAGTGAAGGCACAGCTGCACAGGCTCATGCACTGCATCGATGCTCTAGACTCCCTGAAGGCTCACTGCAAGGCGAAGGCTCGTTCCTCCATCTGGACACATGTTAGACATAAGTGAAGGCACAGCTGCACAGGCTCATGCACTGCATCCACTCTCTAGACTCCCTGAAGGCTCACTGCAAGGCGAAGGCTCGTTCCTCCATCTGGACGCATGTTAGACATAGGTGAAGGCACAGCTATACAGGCTCATGCACTGCATCCACTCTCTAGACTCCCTGAAGGCTCACTGCAAGGCGAAGGCTCGTTCCTCCATCTGGACGCATGTTAGACATAGGTGAAGGCACAGCTGCACAGGCTCATGCACTGCATCCACGTTCTAGACTTCCTGAAGGCACAGCTGCACAGGCTCATGCACTGCATCCACTCTCTAGACTCCCTGAAGGCTCACTGCAAGGCGAAGGCTCATTCCTCCATCTGGACGCATGTTAGACATAGGTGAAGGCACAGCTGCACAGGCTCATGCACTGCATCCACTCTCTAGAGTTCCTGAATGCTCACTGCAAGGCGAAGACTCGTTCCTCCATCTGGACGCATGTTAGACATAGGTGAAGGCACAGCTGCACAGGCTCATGCACTGCATCCACTCTCTAGACTCCCTGAAGGCTCACTGCAAGGTGAAGGCTCGTTCCTCCATCTGGACGCATGTTAGACATAGGTGAAGGCACAGCTGCACAGGCTCATGCACTGCATCCACGTTCTAGACTCCCTGAAGGCTCACTGCAAGGCGAAGGCTCGTTCCTGCATCTGGACGCATGTTAGACATAGGTGAAGGCACAGCTGCTCAGGCTCATGCACTGCATCCACTCTCTGGACTCCCTGAAGGCTCACTGCAAGGCGAAGACTCGTTCCTCCATCTGGACGCATGTTAGACATAGGTGAAGGCACAGCTGCACAGGCTCATGCACTGCATACACTCTCTAGACTCCCTGAAGGCTCACTGCAAGGTGAAGGCTCGTTCCTCCATCTGGACGCATGTTAGACATAGGTGAAGGCACAGCTGCACAGGCTCATGCACTGCATCCACGTTCTAGACTCCCTGAAGGCTCACTGCAAGGCGAAGGCTCGTTCCTGCATCTGAACGCATGTTAGACATAGGTGAAGGCACAGCTGCTCAGGCTCATGCACTGCATCCACGTTCTAGACTCCCTGAAGGCTCACTGCAAGGCGAAGGCCCATTCCTCCATCTGGACGCATGTTAGACATAGGTGAAGGCACAGCTGCACAGGCTCATGCACTGCATCCACTCTCTTGACTCCCTGAAGGCTCACTGCAAGGCAAAGGCTTGTTCCTCCATCTGGACGCATGTTAGACATAAGTGAAGGCACAGCTGCACTGGCTCATGCACTGCACCCACTCTCTAGACTCCCTGAAGGCTCACTGCAAGGCAAAGGCTCGTTCCTCCATCTGGACGCATGTTAGACATAGGTGAAGGCACAGCTGCTCAGGCTCATGCACTGCATCCACTCTCTAGACTCCCTGAAGGCTCACTGCAAGGTAAAGGCTCGTTCCTCCATCTGGACGCATGTTAGACATAGGTGAAGGCACAGCTGCACAGGCTCATGCACTGCATCCACGTTCTAGACTCCCTGAAGGCTCACTGCAAGGCGAAGGCTCGTTCCTCCATCTGGACGCATGTTAGACATAGGTGAAGGCACAGCTGCACAGGCTCATGCACTGCATCCACTCTCTAGACTCCCTGAAGGCTCACTGCAAGGCGAAGGCTCGTTCCTCCATCTGGACGCATGTTAGACATAGGTGAAGGCACAGCTGCACAGGCTCATGCACTGCATCCACTCTCTAGACTCCCTGAAGGCTCACTGCAAGGCGAAGGCCCGTTCCTCCATATGGACGCATGTTAGACATAGGTGAAGGCACAGCTGCACAGGCTCATGCACTGCATCCAATCTCTAGACTCCCTGAAGGCTCACTGCAAGGCGAAGGCCCGTTCCTCCATCTGGACGCTTGTTAGACAAAGGTGAAGGCACAGCTGCACAGGCTCATGCACTGCATCCACTCTCTAGACTCCCTGAAGGCTCACTGCAAGGCGAAGGCTCGTTCCTCCATCTGGACGCATGTTAGACATAGGTGAAGGCACAGCTGCACAGGCTCATGCACTGCATCCACTCTCTAGACTCCCTGAAGGCTCACTACAAGGCGAAGGCTCGTTCCTCCATCTGGACGCATGTTAGACATAGGTGAAGGCACAGCTGCACAGGCTCATGCACTGCATCCACGTTCTAGACTCCCTGAAGGCTCACTGCAAGGCGAGGCTCGTTCCTCCATCTGGACGCATGTTAGACATAGGTGAAGGCACAGCTGCACAGGCTCATGCACTGCATCCACGTTCTAGACTCCCTGAAGGCTCACTGCAAGGCGAAGGCCCGTTCCTCCATCTGGACACATGTTAGACATAGGTGAAGGTACAGCTGTACAGGCTCATGCACTGCATCCACTCTCTAGACTCCCTGAAGGCTCACTGCAAGGCGAAGGCTCGTTCCTCCATCTGGACACATGTTAGACATAGGTGAAGGCAGAGCTGCACAGGCTCATGCACTGCATCCACTCTCTAGACTCCCTGAAGGCTCACTGCAAGGCGAAGGCTCGTTCCTCCATCTGGACGCATGTTAGACATAGGTGAAGGCACAGCTGCACAGGCTCATGCACTGCATCCACTCTCTAGACTCCCTGAAGGCTCACTGCAAGGCGAAGGCTCGTTCCTCCATCTGGACGCATGTTAGAGATAGGTGAAGGCACAGCTGCACAGGCTCATGCACTGCATCCACTCTCTAGACTCCCTGAAGGCTCACTGCAAGGCGAAGTCTCGTTCCTCCATCTGGACGCATGTTAGACATAAGTGAAGGCACAGCTGCACAGGCTCATGCACTGCATCGACGCTCTAGACTCCCTGAAGGCTCACTGCAAGGCGAAGGCTCGTTCCTCCATCTGGACACATGTTAGACATAAGTGAAGGCACAGCTGCACAGGCTCATGCACTGCATCCACTCTCTAGACTCCCTGAAGGCTCACTGCAAGGCGAAGGCTCGTTCCTCCATCTGGACGCATGTTAGACATAGGTGAAGGCACAGCTGCACAGGCTCATACACTGCATCCACTCTCTAGACTCCCTGAAGGCTCACTGCAAGGCAAAGGCTCGTTCCTCCATCTGGACGCATGTTAGACATAGGTGAAGGCACAGCTGCACAGGCTCATGCACTGCATCCACGTTCTAGACTCCCTGAAGGTTCACTGCAAGGCGAAGGCTTGTTCCTCCATCTGGACGCATGTTAGACATAGGGTGACCAGAAATCAGGCAGAATGGAAACTAACGTTACTAGTGTGGAAAATGATCGGTTAATTCTTTTCTCAGGAATGGTAGGGCAGTGATAATGGAATATGATTTATCACAATAAGCACTTTCCTTAGCTAATAGGGAAACTAGAGAAAACAGAGGACCAGCGAGAGGGGATTTCTATGTTGGGGTCTTTGTTAGCAAGCAGACAATAATGTTCCGTCACTGCTGCAGTCTCTAAACTGGGGCTCCTAAAAATACTCCATTGGCATAGTCAAGTGAGATTTAATAAATTCACTCAGAGGCTGGACCTAAAATGCCCAGGTAACGGAAAGAAGAATGCCATGTAGGTTATAATAAAAGTGTGTATGTGGTCTGTACTGTTGGAAAGGCTTTGTCTCTGTGTTATAACTTCAATAATGTATTTGATCATGTGTTTATCCCTCACCAACTAAGACATTTTTTAAAATTTGTATTAAGCAGAAAAGATGATCCAACTCGTAGACCAATGTATCAGTTATTACAAACAAGTCATGATTCATGAGGTTTTGGGAGGATAGCTCAGGGGCAACGTGCTCGCCTTGGAAGCAAGACAACACGTAGGTGTGATCCTCGTGTCCATGCTTAGAAACCTCTGAGTATTAAGCTTGTTATAAATAACCAATTATTATAATGATATGATTCGTGATAGACTAAAGCAGAAGCAAGCCGACATGTACACATGTTTTGCACCCCCAGTGCTTCTCATGGGGTAAATGTATGACATTGAGCAAAAGGCAAATGATTATCCTACTAATGACAAGACGTTTCTAAATAAAACAATAGGAACTGGGCCCAAAAATACATTGCTAAGTGACTGTAGAGCGATCCAAGAATCATTTCTCCTCGGACTGTGAAATTGCCTTATCTATGATTACATTTCTATGGCCATCACATTTCTTAGCAAATGATGAATATTTAAAGTCCATATCCAATAACTATGAAGACAACAGAAAATAACATTTCGAAATAAGAGTCTGTAAGTAGCAAACAGAAAAAATTATGAACGTTTTGTGCAACCATAATGTTCCTTTAATACAGTTTTTTTATTGCATTTCATAGGTTTTTATTAGTGCAACTCAACCATAATGTCACGTTAACAAACCTTATTCCGTGATTACATATATAGTCCAAAGAAATATTGAACTTGCACCATCTATACCACACAAATACCTTACAACAGGGCAAACCAAATAATAACAGACACATAAATCACACTTCTCGGTGTGCCTGTCTGATAAGGAGGTTTAGTAACTTTAGTCTCACAAGAATAGCAGAGCCCAGTGCTGGATACCTTCTATGCTGCAGATGCTTTGGGCATCCGATTGGACCATGCCAAAATCTTTTATGAATTCCCACATGTCACCATAGGTCATGGATTTGCTTGAAAGTGCTCTGGCATTTCAAACATGTGTATGGCCTCACCTCTGTGTAATGGTTTTGTGATGTAGTAGTAGGTCACGCCTGTGCTTGAAAGCCCTATCACATTCAGGACTTACATACGACTTCCCCCCAGTGTGATTCCTCTGATGTATCAATAGATGACTTTTGACCTTGAAAGACTTATTACATTCAGAACAAATCTATAATTTCTCATATCACAGGTTGATTATCTTGCTTGAAAGCCTTATCACATTGAGGACATGTATATGTTTTCTCCCCCACTGTGATTTCTCTCATGCTTTAAAAGATGACAGATGTGTAGAGAACCGTGTTCAATCTGTGCTATTTCCTTGATTACATGTGCTCCATACACCAAGCGGTTGTGTAATTCGAGCAAAGGCAGTTGATTGTTGTGTGAGCAGCTTCACTGAACATGCATCAGTGCTTAGGTGTGTCCGTCAATGAGTGATTGTCTGTTCTTTTATGAACATCTTTGCTCACAATGGAGACACTGGAACACCAATAACGTTTCAAAATACTGACTAGCGTATTGCAGTTTGAGATTTCTCAGCTCAAATGTTTTTAGTGAAGGAAGAAAACACCTGACATGTTCAGGAGCATGACTATATAACGAAAACCATCTCATTAGGGGGAACTGAAAACGGACTCCACCTAACCTACAAGCATTTGTCGTAGTCCTGATGAAGGTCATTGTCAACAACCATATGAAGGGATACATGGGATATAGGTGCACCCAGTAATTACAGGCCGAAACACAAAGTGGCGACATTTTTTGAAAAATCCCCTTAAATTATATTTTATTTATTTTATTGGCATTAATAAGGCACTTATGCAACAAAAACAATGTTTCAAAGTGCCACAGGGCAGGAGGGAAAGGGAACAAGTGAACAAGCAAAACAATAACATTGACAAGACTAAATCATAAAAATAACAGCGGTCCTCCTAGGCCTTGCGACATTCGGATCGAGCAAGTTGAGAGAGAGAAAGAGAGAGAGAGAGAGAGAGATAGATAGAGAGAAGTGGTAGGGGCGGGGATAAGTGCAGAAGGGTCCAACCAGGGTGGAAGTGCCAATTGTGCCTGTTGAAGAGGCAGCAGGTAAGTGAAAGGTCAGAGGAAACCAGTGAGGGGGAGGCCAACCGTTGACCAGTGCAAGCCTGAGACAAGAACCCAACAGGCAGGTGTGGGCCCAAAGGCAAGTGCAGGGGGGCCGATGTTGGTGGCGATTGGGCAGATGGTCAGTAGCCTGTTGGACTATAAAGGGACCTGGCCGCCAATCCTAGCGACTGTGGGATGGTTAGCACAGGAGAGGGAAGGAGGAAGAGAAGAGGAAAGTCTTGAGGAGTTTGCGGAACTTGAGAAGATCCAGTTCAAGACGGAGAGAGGGAGAGTGTTCCAAAGGAGGGAGCCAGCTGAGAAGAGAGATCGGCTGAGATTTTAGGGCTGGAGAGAAACGGTCCCTGGTATTGAGGCCATAGATAAGTCTCACAGCCCTGTTCTGGATTAGCTGGAGAGGGCGGAGGGAAGAGAGTGGCAGATTAAGGAAGAGGCTATTACAGTAGTCCAGTCTGGAGAGGAGCAGTGCTCTAGATACATTGGGCCTCATTACAACCCTGCCAGTCCGGTAACAACAGTGCCGGTAAGCCTACCGGCACTGTTGTTACCGGAACGGCAGAGTACAAGATTGCAGGGTGGGTGCCTTTCCGCCCGTCAGGTCTGACGTGGCGGGCGGAAAGGCACCCGCTTGCAGACTTACATGGAAACACCGGCACTGTTGTTAACAGTGCCAGTGATTCCATCATCCCCATTACCATTGAGTCCTATGGGACTGGAATGGGAACTCACTATTTCCGGTGCCTGGCCGGACAGACCGCCGGGGCTGTAATGCCCCGGTAATTCCCCATGGCCAGGTGCCAGAAAAAATGCACAACTCCGGCGGCAGCCTGACCGTTTTACCGGCACGGCTACCGCCGGAGTTGTAAAGAGGCCCATTGAGCGTCTGGGGGAAGGTGAAGAAAGGCAGAATGTCTCTAGAAGGTCAAGTTGAAAGTGGGCCTTTGTGGCAAGGTCCACGATTTGAGGAATGAAGGAGAGCGAGAGTCGAAGATGATCCTAAGGTTTCTGGCTTCAGTGGAAGGAGAAGGCGATCCCATAGAGGGTGGCCAGAGTGCAGGGGTGGGGAAGAGGCATTAAGACAGAAATTGTTAGAAGTGCACCAGGAATGGATAGCGGACAGGCAGTCAGGGATGGTAGAGGAGGAGAAAAGAGAGGAGGAGGGGAGCTTGAAGAACGGCTGTGTGTCATCTGCGTAACACTAAGTGGGGAGAGAAAGCGGAGATCAGGTGAGCAAGAGGATAGAACCTTGGGAAACACCACAAGTGGAGAGGGAGGTGGAGGAGGAGAAAGAGCCCAGGATAACCTGGGAGGGGTGGTCAGAGAAAGGAAGTCACCCAATCCAGTGCCCAGTCTGCGATACCTATGGTATATTGGAGCCGCCTTATGAGGATAGAGTTGTTGACCGTGTCAAAGGCTGAGAAGAGGTCAAAGAGAAAGAGAACAGCAGGAGAGTTAGAGTCAAGATTTGTGAGCAGTTCTGCACGGGTGTTCAGGAGCGCAGCTTCCGTACCTCTGGATGCTCAGAATCCAGATTGATAGTCATGTAAACAACCAAAATGCTCGGTATGTTGTGTCAGTTGGGGGAAGACCAACTTCTGCGGGAGTTTCCCCAAGGAAGGGTGTAATAGAGATAGGGCGGTAGTTGGCCAGACACGAGGAGTCAGCGGAGGGCTTTCTTAGAAGGGGATGCACAAGGGAGTGCTTGAGAGAAGAAGGGAAAGAGCCAGTGGCTAGAGAGTGGTTGCAGAAATCAGCGAGAGCCGGAGCAAGGGAGGAGATGTTGTCCTTCATATTTCTAGAAGAACAGGGAGATACCTGTTTGGATGAGACTTTCATAGAGCGGGCTACTCGAGTGACCCAGTCGGTGTGATAGGAGAGAGGAAGAGAGAGGGGGTGGGGCTAGGGGAGAGGCCAAGGGAGATAGGGGATCAGGGGGAGGATTGAGGGTAGTGGAGGAGAGAGAGGACAGGATGTCCTGGGTTTTGGAGGTAAAGTAGTTGGCCAGAGAAGTGCAGAGGGCCTGAGAGGGGAGAGGCGAGGAAGAGACTGCAGATGGATTGGATAGTTCCTTGCAGATTTTGAAGAGTTTAGCCATGTTGTTAGTGGCTCCAGACATGCAGGCCTGGATGTGGGCACTCTTTTTGGAGTGGATGGAGAGGCTGTATTGCCTTCGGAGTAGACGACGGGCTAGTTTATCAGAGGATGAACTCGAGGTTTGCCACTTCCATTCTGCGCTTGCGTATAAGAGCTGCTAGATCAGAGTCGTACCAACAGTTACACTTGGAGGCAGGTTTCAGGCAGATCCTCATGACAGGGGCAAGAATGTCGAGAGTGTTAGTGATAGCAATATGGAGATTGTCAAGGACAGAGTCAGTGGGAACGTTAGCAGGAGTAGGAGGGAGGATGAAGGGAGAAGCAAACGCAGCAATTGACACTCATTTCATTAGTCGGATCACCACAAAGGAGGCTGGCACAGCATCAGAGGGCTTGGTCAAGTGGGAGGAGAGGAGGAAGTGGCCAGACCAGGAGAGAGGGTTGGAGAACGTAAGATCAGTGTGAATGAAGGCATCAAGTGTGTGTCCGGCAGAGTGGGTAGGGCCAGAAGGGAGAACAGTGAGGCAGAGAGAGGTACAGAGATCTAGGAAGAGTGTGGAGGCAGAGACAGAAGAGTCAAGGTGGATGTTGAAGTCTCCAAGGAGGTGTGAGTCTAGAAATTACCCTTCCATAGCATAAGCAATATATTTTGTTGGCCGAAAACCAACCACATTATATGTTCAGCACTTGTCTGGAAAGACTCATCACCATGACCAGAGAGGGTCCATTTTGTAGGAATAGAATCCGCCATTTTGACTAATTTTCGCTTTTTGCTTTCTGTTTAAACTGCTCTGCTGTAAGTGAATTCTATTCCGTTATTGTTCATGCATAGAGCAAGGCCACAAGTTACATGTTGAAACACAGCCCAGGCAACCCAGACAGCAATCCCCGGTCTCCTACCTCACAAGTCCTTGGAAGTAAGCAACAAGGCATTTAATCACTACGCAGGTGCCAGCTAGTCTCGCTGGTGCGGTAGAAACAAACATTAAATGGCTTGAATTATGCTCTCTTTTACGGCCCCCCTTCCCTGAGCCCCTGTAGATCGAGTTGACCTCTAGCACACGAATAGAAACTAGAAGATAGTGAGGCCTGGAATGTGTCTCTCCCCTGCACGCAGCTTGCTTGTAAGAAAAGGAGCATTATGTTCCCAAAAACAAAGAATCATGTCTGCCACTTCGCAAATTGCAAACTGATGCTGAATAAATGTCTGAGGGTGTCCTATTCGTCATAATTGTCAATCATCGAAACCATTTTCAAAGGAAATGCATTATGGGCGGTATCGAATATGTCACTACTGATAATATGATGATCGTTTTGTATATAGGTAACTGTTGTGAGATGCTCGCTCTCTTGCGTCCCTCGGGGTCTGGAGACACATGTTGCGGGACGTGAGACCCAGTCGGCCGACTGAGACTATTTGCTTTGCATTGCAATAAACCCTAGATTTTGGGAATTGAATCGTGTGTGGCGTATCAGTTTGTGTGGTGATTGTGCCTTGTTTCCATACGCGAGGGTCCCCTAGGGGCCACATCAAAATGGCACCTGAATAGGGAACCTCCCCCACTTGTTCCATCGTATACATTGTAATATAAGAAGGCAAGAGGAGAAAAAGGAACGAGGACGAGATAGTCGAGCCGGGATAAAGAGGTGTTCGGGGCGCCCCTGCGAAAGTGATGAGACTCCTTTACAGATCTGTACACAACTGATCCCTGATCGTCATGTCCGGCCAGAGAACAAGGAGGCGAGGGTCCCAAAAAGGGGCAGAGTGAGCCAAGATACGCAGACACGACGATCCTTGGTTGCGTCAGTATACGGATGAATTGCGTCTTGAAATACTAATTGGTTGATCAGGTGAGTCATGCCCCGATTCTAAATAACCCTGATATTGGTTGAGAGTTGCTCTTGCAAGATCAAAACGCCCAGGGTAAGGTTAATTATAATATACATGTGGTACGATGCAGGACAGTAAATCCGGCAACATTCATCACAGAACCATGCACACTGGAGGACATGCAGGAACACAATTGTGCGACTTACACAGGGGAAACAGGGGAGGACACCGTGGTGTGCGAGAATGCCCTGAGTGAGGGGGAGGTGTACTTTGTGGATGGGTCAGCATCGATTGACATGGACACGGGAGAGAAACATGTGGGATTTGCAGTGGTGAGGTTAGAAGAAGGTGAGTATGAGACACTAGTGCAGTATCGCCTTCCATCACATTTCTCAGCACAAGCAGCAGAACTTATTGCCCTAATAGAAGCATTACATGCAGCTAAAGGTTGTGCAGTAACAATATATACAGATTCAGCTTACATGACGACAACAGTACATGGAGATCTAGCAAGATGGGGGCGGAGAGGGTTTCGAAGAGCCGATGGGACCCCAGTGCAACATGCAGAACTACTGAAGGAATTGATCGAGGCCCTGAAAGATCCAACAGTGGTAGCAATAGTGAAGTGCCAAGCACATACGTCTAACACAGACGTTGTGTCTTTGGGGAACGCAGCAGCGGACGCTGCTGCCAAGGAAGCCTCGTACTTTGAAAAACATGAAACAGGTGAGTACATGTTACAGCACAAGACAAGTGAAGAGCTCCCAGAAGGATACAATGCCATGCCCATATCACAAATACTAGAGCTGCAGGAAGGAGCAAGTGGTGATGAAAAGATGATGTGGGAAAAACGAGGGTGCAGCCAATCGGCAACAGACTTACTATGGCGACAAAATAACTCAGGGAAAGTAGTAATGCCGGTCAAACTATTAGAGATAGCATTTCAGCAAT
This sequence comes from Ambystoma mexicanum, assembly GCF_040938575.1. NCBI lineage: Eukaryota > Metazoa > Chordata > Amphibia > Caudata > Ambystomatidae > Ambystoma > Ambystoma mexicanum. Next base: position 1,387,772,032 of record NC_090933.1, on the reverse strand, counting down.
TACACTTTCCAGCACACAACACCAAACAACACATTGTCTCCAGGAGCACATATCAAGATTGACAATGGAGTGCACCACGTGCCAGATATATAACTCTGGAATGACGTTACGTACACTCAGGGGAACAATTCCAAAACCAATAGGGCCCTTCAGAGAACTGCACATAGACTACGCGGATATGGGGGAGAGGTGTAATGGGGCACGCTACATGATTGTGGTTGTGTGTCCATTTTCGAGGTGGGTGGAAGCAGGCCCATGTGCACGACCTGATGCTAAAAGCGCTGCAAAGTTCCTAGTAAGGGAAGTGTTCCCGCGTTGGGGAATTTGCGACGTAATTCGCTCAGACAACGGCACTCACTTTGTGAACGAGCTCTTCAAAGAAGTGACGACATTATTGGGAATAAAACATAAATTGTGCTCGATTTATCATCCTCAAAGTAATGGCGTGGTAGAAAAGATGAACGGACTGTTAAAAGGGAGATTGTCCAAATTGTGTTTTTCCTTAAAGAAAAACTGGATCTACTGTCTGCCCCTTGCGCTGTTTGAGCTGAGGAATCAGCCAAGCAAGGACCACCATTTGTCCCCGCACGAAATCGTGACAGGGAGACGGATGCACACTGCACATTCCCCACTTCGCCAACAATCAGACGCACACAGAAGCGCTGCGATATTGGGAGATGAGTTCACAGAATACCTGAAGAAGCTAACTAGGGCAGTGCACGCAATCTCAAAGCAGCTCTCTCCACCATTCACAAGGGAAGAAGGAAACACAACAGGATCCCATGTAGAACATGAAGTACAGGGACAATTAATGCCAGGAGATTTCATTTATGTCAGGAGCTTTGTGCGCCGGTGGAATGCCCCACGGTTCCACGGACCATATGAAGTGGTATTTTGTACCCCTACAGCTGTAAAAGTTAAGGGGCTCAAATACTGGATACATTTAACAGATGTGCGAAAGGCATATAATAGTATGCAGGGAGAGATGGATGAGGAGGCACAGACAACAGCAAACAATACTAATGAAAATGATGAGTGAACGTGAACATGTGAGTGGAAGAAGTGTACCTGACAGATAAAATTGTTAACGAGAAAGATTATATTACAGGTTATCGACAAATAGAAAAGATAAAAAAAAAAAAAAACGATTTATGTCTAAATAATAATGTGAAGAATATGTATATTGTCTGCTCCCTTCTCTGTACACCCCAACCCCCCTCCCCTACCCAAACCCACCCCCCTTCCATGACCTCTTGGCACTGGTAGTGCCAACAAAAATGTTTACATGCATGCACTTAATGCACTTTTATATCTCAAACAGGAAATACCATGGCAACTAACGGGCAGCCTGCAACGGATAGATTTGTTAGATATAGAGATTTTTTAGCTGAGAGATATATTCGTATGAGTGTGGATTGTCTGTATGCATTACATTATTTTTCACAATACTGTTTGGCCTGGTTACGTATTGGTTTATAGCGTTCATCTCTATCGAGATGAACGAGGGGGGAGGTTATAACGGGACTAATGTGACAAATGAAACAGCAATTGTAAACACTAAAGAAGGTGATTTTTTGGTATGGGATGGAACTAAACTGGTATGGGGTATTACACGACACCATCTAATGTTGCTATCTCGCGAAATGAAGGGGTGCAGGATAAAATGCAAAGCAGCACAACTTCCCTGCCAAAAGTATCTAATTACAATGCCCGTAGTCTAAATGATCGTAACCCCTCTGCTATATCCTGGTTATATAACACCCCCACCAGCCGGCCCGCTACCGTAACAAAAAAAACACTGCTAGATAGCATGAAGAAAGAGAATGAAAAAATGACAGCGAGATATGAAGTATTATATGATGATTGGGCAAAGGGGGGCGAGAGGGAGAAAGGGGGGGCCTACACTGTCCATCGCCCATGAAGCTGGGAAATACCTTAGAAAAAGAAATAACAGACGGAAAAGGGAGGCGGGGAGGAGGAAATATGATGAATATTATGGGTTGGGATTAGACAAAATGGAAGACCCACAGCACCCCCACCAGACAAATAAATGGTATGCAGACATGAGTGCAACGGCTAAGCAAACCACAAATGAGAGCTGTTATGTCTGCTCCCTCATTCTCCATGCTTCAGGTACACCCAAAGTATTGTTACCCAAAGAGTTGCCTATTGTCAATGCCCAATGTCTCCTTCATCTCACGTTGTGCAGGATTAAGAACACCTTCCAGGCACACGACGTGACTTTTAAAATGCTGCAGAATGAGAAGACCTGTTATCCGAAGGCGGTAGGAGTGGTATGCATGGAGGAGCCATTTTTTATAATACAAGGGACACTTTTTTCAGAAAATAAGTGGAAAGACGAAGAGATAATGTGTAAGGCTGAAGCACTGCGAGGTGTGGCACCAGAGAAACTGCAATGGATCGAAGAGACGTGCACACCAGTATGGAAGGAACACATCTCAAAATTGACTTGGGTAACGGCCATTGAAAAACCCTTCAAGCTGCAGAAAGAAATAAACTATGAACTGTGTTTCAAGGGAGACGGGAAAACCATCATGGAAGTAAACAAAAATTGTAACAAGACCCTCACCATCCCAGATATGAGAAAGGGGACAGCGGCTCTAATGGACACTTATTGGGTATGTGGCAACCAGGCATACCTACACATCCCAGAATCCTGGGGTGGCAGCTGCTCATTGGCCACCCTACACTCAGCACTAATGGTAATCCCGGAAAGCCACATTGATGGGAGCAAGAAAATGCAAGAACAACATCAGCAGAATGAGGCCCAGCCAACTGCAGAGTCACAAGTATATGTCCTGTCTTCCGGGAACAAGGAGAAGGTGCTGTCCCGAAACAGACGATCATCAAACTACATATCAAAAGCATCATCAGAACTGCTGGCACAGATCCCGGATAGATATCGATTATTCAGCTCTGCAGAAACTTTCTTTGCCTCACTCATCCCAAGCATCCAGGCACGAGAAAATGCAAAGTGGCTTCAAATCACACGCTGGGAGCTGATCCAGCTGGCAAATGACACTGAAGAAGGGTTTAATGTCATAAAAATGGAACTGCGAGCACTGCGGCTAATGACCATGCAAAATAGGTAGGTCTTGGACCTGTTGACAGCAATGGACGGAGGTGTTTGCCGAAAAATTGGAAGTGCCTGCTGCACTTTCGTACCGTCCGAAGATGCAGATAACGGTTCCCTGTCCCATGTGATCGAAGCAGTACATAACCTAGGAGAAAGAATGAAAATGGAAGGTGGAGCAGAAGAAAGCACATGGTTCGACAACATCTTCTCTTGGGTCCCATCGTGGCTGGGAATGACTTAAATTTTTGATGCCGGCTGTAGTGTTCCTCCTTTTTATTGTTTGCCTGTGCCAGGTGGGTCTTCGATGTTGCGCTAACGAAGTGCTGAATGGTGCAATGATGATGGTGACAATGGGCAACGCCCGCGGTACAATACAAACCATGCAGGAGGTACAGGTACAAACAGGGTCAGATGAGACGTCAAGATACCAGATGGTGCCCAGGTACCACGACAAGGATATAGGAGATAGATTATGGCACACTACAATTAAAGAGCCCCGTATACTTGAATGGTACGAGGAGGTGTGGGTGGACTTGGAAGGGGAGAGCGGTTGTATATACCTGACCTGCACCCCAGATGAATATGCTAGGAGAGGAGAGAGCTTGCAAGGGGTGTGCAGGGCATGGATGCCCATAAAAGGCACCCCTGCATGGGATGACGCTATAATTGACGAGGAATAGTGCAGGAGATTGGAGGATTTAAAGTATTTGTTACTTAAGTAACGAAAGGGGGGAAATGTATGGGAGGATTGGTCCAAGAGACCCCCCTCCCCTGCATCCTCTCCCCCGGTGAAGTCCATGGCTCGTCAGGGGTCCCCCCTGCCACCAGGGCCCAGGTGGTGGGTGGGGCCGCTGGCTAAAGACATTGACCAAACCTGCTCAATTTAGCTAGGCCCTGGAAACCATTTTGTGAAATAAAGATGGTTTTGAGCCCTGTGCACCGCAGAGCGACCCCCACCCTTGGAGAGTTTCAATTATCCCTGTGGCCGCAGCTCTCTGGCAGATCCGCTAAGAGCCCGTTCCCAAGAAACAGACGGACATGAGCTAGTGTTAGATAACAACACTGTAACATTTCACCTTCTGCAGTGTATCGCTGTTTCCAGCATGACCCGGCCAGCAGGGCCTGGGTGGAAAAGAACTGTAAAATGGTCCCCTGACAAAAGCAGAGTCCCCAAATACTAATGAGCAAACCACCTGTGATGAAACTTTCCTCTTCACAACCTCTCTGATTAAAAACCTGTAACCTCTATACAAATGGCAGAATGTGTGCTTATATGCATTAGGGATGAAGCACCCACATCCCTGTAGCTACACGCAAATAGTAAAAGTGTCCCGAGGGTTTTTGTGTTATGTGCTCCATCGCGAAGACTGCACCCCACGGTCCCGCGCTATAACTGAACTAATGCTGCTAGAGTGCAAAGGAAGACAAATGCAACCATATTGAGAGCTCATGTAAGGGGTGCATGAAAAGGCACCATATGTAGGTCCAAGCTCACTATGTGTCACTGCCGTCAGCCTTGTTGACGGTTTTGTTCCTGCGTGCTCCACCAACCTTACTACTTACCGCACATGTACAGAAATGTAACAGAATGTTGTGGGTGTTAAATACTTAGTGTATAGACAACATGTGTTAAATGGCCATGTGAAAGGCACTAATAATGTCAAAACATAAGCTTTGAAAAGACTCAATGAGTATTGTTTATTATGTGAATGTTTATGTCTCTTCCACCTAAATCTGCAACACACGAGGAAAATACCTTTGTGAGCACATGCAAGGCCATTCCCCCTTCCTCCCAGTGAAGATTGCCAGTTGAAAAAGCAGAGGCCTGTGCTGCTCTGCTCCACCTCCCCCAATTCGGCTGGAACCGCTTCAAACATTCACATTCCCCCGCAGCACCCAAGGCCACGGCCTGCCACCTGAATTATTTACAACCCAGCAGTAAACCCCGGCCTTAAAACACAGATCCAAAGGCGCCCTTTCTTAGGCTCCACGACCCACCGGCTCACCTTAGGTTAATGGCCCCTGTAAAATTAGGACACCCAATATTATGGCAACACCACAGGAACACATCCATAATGACTTCTAACGAGACATGATAACGCGGATCGCCTGTCCCATGCCCTGACACCCAACCTCGCGACCTATGATGCCCGGTCAACAGGACGATGGTAACCATGTATTGATGTATCGCCAACAGACCCCACTCTAGGTGCATTCCTCCTGTGTTGCATTAACCTGTAGAATAACCTATTGGAAGATTTACCAGGGAAGATAATATTGCAATGTTGAATGACTGTGGTGTGCGTGGCCCTAGGGCAAAAAAGCCAGGAAAGACATTCATCACTGACACTGGCTGGCACAACAACACTGTCCGGATGAGCCCAGCTGACCTGCCAGGCCCAGCCCAACCCACAAGGGTAACCAGTGACGTCCTCCAAACACGGCAAACCACATCGCAGCAGTACCTATAGTTAGTCGTCGCCACCCAATCCCCACGAACTTGTGCCCCCTATAGCATGTAGGTTCTTATGATGCTTTTTGTAAATATATACGCCTGTCTTTGCTATTGTCAGACAGAGCGCTCTCGGAGTTTGCAGAGTTCTTTGCATGCCCTATTCTGATTGATAAACTCCCATTTAAGCTCACCCGTACTTTGTCCTGGCCTTATTCCCATCCTGGGAGAGTCCATAATTGTCTCTCATTGTGGGGAGGATCATGCTATCTGGGGGACGCTCGCCTTCAACAGTAAAAGAATTTATGTCAATTAATATTGATGACAATGATGATGATTATAGTAGTATGCAAAGTTCGGAATCAGATACCTGGTCAGAAGAAGATGCAATCTTTGGATGATGTGCTTTACTTACGGCCAAGAGGAGGGTTTGTGAGTCTAGAAATTACCCTTCCATAGCATAAGCGATATATTTTGTTGGCTGAAAACCAACCACATCATATGTTCAGCACTTGTCTGGACAGACTCATCACCATGACCAGAGAGCGTCCATTTTGTAGGAATAGAATCCGCCATTTTTACTAATTTTCGCTTTTTGCTTTCTGTTTAAACTGCCTTGCTGTAAGTGAATTCTATTCCGTTATTGCTCATGCATAGAGCAAGGCCACAAGTACATGTTGAAACACAGCCAAGGCAACCCAGACAGCAATGCCCGGTCTCCTCCCTCACAAATCCTTCGAAGTAAGCAACAAGGCATTTAATCACTACGCAGGTGCCAGCTAGTCTCGCTGGTGCAGTAGAAACGAACATTAAATGGCTTGAATTATGCTCTCTTTTATGGCCCCCCCTTCCCCGAACCCCTGCAGATAGAGTTGACCTCTAGCACACGAATAGAAACTAGAAGATAGTGAGGCCTGGAATGTGTCTCTGCCCTGCACGCAGTTTGCTTGTAAGAACAGGAGCATTATGTTCCCAAAAACAAAGAATCATGTCTGCCACTTCACAAATTGCAAACTGTTGCTGAATAAATGTCTGAGGGTGTCATATTCGTCATAATTGTCAATCATCGAAACCATTTTCAAAGGAAATGCATTATGGGCGGTATCGAATATGTCACTACTGATAATATGATGATCGTTTTGTATATATGTAACTGTTGTAAGATGCTCGCTCTCTGTCGTCCCTCGGGGTCTGGAGACACACGTTGTGGGACGTGAGACCCAGTCGGCCGATTGAGACTATTTGCTTTGCATTGCAATAAACCCTAGATTTTGGGAATTGAACCTCGTGTCTGGCGTATCAGTTCATGTGTGGTGATTGTGCCTTGTTTCCATATGCGAGGGTCCCCTAGAGGCCACATCAGAGGAAGTCAGGTAATAGGAGAAGGAATTGGCCCATTCCGGTAAGAACAGAGAGACAGATCCAGGGGGCCTATAGCTCTCTTTCAGACTCCCCTCAGCCACCTCTGCTTCTTCCCTCATACCAGACTGTCTGGCTGCAATTTAGGAATGGTGTGCCACCAACAATCTCTGCCTTAATGCCAGTAAGACTGAGGTCCATCTCATTGGGACACCCGCTCCCTCCTTTCCTTTCTCTCTCTGGCCGCCCACTCTGGGCCCTCTTCCTGTGAGGCTAAGAACCTTGGTGTCATCTTCGATTTCACCCTCTCCTTCTCTCCTCACATCTCTGACGTCTCTAAGAAGTCAAACTATCAGCTGCACCTCCTCAGAGGTATTCTTTTTCTCACTTTCCCCAGAAGCTCACTGTCTCAAGAGCTCTGGTCCTCTCTAGGCTGGACTATTGCAACAGCCTTTTCTAAATCTTCCTGCCTCAACTCTTCAACCTTTACAACTTATCCAGAATAGGACTGCGAGACTTGTCCTTGGCCTCAAGTCCAGGTACTATATATCTCTCCAGCCCTGAAATCTATTCACTGGCTCCCCATGGATGCAAGGATCAACTTCAAGACCCTCTGCATTGTCCACAAGGCTTTCTGGGGCCTGGGACCCCTCTACCTCCAACTTTCTCTTCCAAAATATCTTCCTTTTCGAGCTCTCCGCTCATCCACCTCCAACTCTCTGAGGGTCAGACGCTTCTCCAAGCAGAGAGTTGGGGGCAGATCCATCTCCTCTACTGGGGCCTCCCTTTGGAACAGCCTCCCTGCCTCTCTCAAACCTGAGCAGAACCACCTCCAGTTCCGGAAGCAACTCAAGACATTACTTTTCGCTTCTGCTTTCTCTCTTCATCTCCCCTGCTGATGCACCTGACTGCTCAGCACACTGGTCACCTGGTCACCCTCTGAACTCGGGCCCAGGCACCTGCATCGCTAGTTGCCCTTGCACTGCCACCAGGCTCCCCAGCACTTAAGGGTCTGTATCTGCAACCCTACAGTCCATTCTCTCTACACTTATGAGCCACCCGCTGGCTGCTCTTGTGAGTTAACTGCACTTCCCCCTCCCGCACCCCCCTGGCACCTCTCTCCTTCCCTCTTCCCTGCACTTGTGCGACCTGAATGACACAAGGCCTAGTAAGATCATTTTGTCCTCCCTTGTCTTGTCATGCCTAGAAATACTTGGGTACGACGTGTTATAAATGCCATATCATATAGATAGTGGCAAGGGTGAGAGAGTAGGAGAGATGCCAAACTTGCAGACAAGGCTTTCAAAAGAGGAGTAAGGATGGCTTTTTTCTTCCACACTTCCAGAGGGGGCGGGGGAGGAATGGACAGTGTAAAAAATAAAACAATCGCATTTAGGTGTGCCTTCATCCATCTTTGTATTGGCTGTTTAGCTTAAAAATCACATTTAGGTGTGCCTTCATGCAGCAGAGTATTGTATGTTTAGTGATAAATTGCATTTAGGTTGTGCCTTCATGGAGCAGGGTCTGTTTAGTGATAAATCGCATTTAGGTGTACCTTCATGCAGCAGGGTATTGTCTGTTTAGTGATAAATTGCATTTAGGTTGTGCCTTCATGCAGCAGGGTATTGTCTGTTTAGTGATAAATTGCATTTAGGTCGTGCCTTCATGCAGCAGGGTATTGTCTGTTTAGTGATAAATTGCATTTAGGTTGTGCCTTCATCCAGCAGGGTATTGTCTGTTTAGTGATAAATTGCATTTAGGTTGTGTCTTCATGCAGCAGGGTATTGTCTGTTTTGTGATGAATTGCATTTAGGTTGTGCCTTCATGCAGCAGGGTATTGTCTGTTTAGTGTAATAAAATCGCATTTAGGTTGTACCTTCATGCAGCAGGGTATTGTCTGTTTAGTGATAAATCGCATTTAGGTGTACCTTCATGCAGCAGGGTATTGTCTGTTTAGTGATAAATCGCATTTAGGTGTACCTTCATGCAGCAGGGTATTGTCTGTTTAGTGATAAATCGCATTTAGGTTGTGCCTTCATGCAGCAGGGTATTGTCTGTTTAGTGATAAATCGCATTTAGGTTGTGCCTTCATGCAGCAGGGTATTGTCTGTTTAGTGATAAATCGCATTTAGGTTGTGCCTTCATGCAGCAGGGTATTGTCTGTTTAGTGATAAATCGCATTTAGGTTGTGCCTTCATGCAGCAGGGTATTGTCTGTTTAGTGATAAATAGCATTTAGGTTGTGCCTTCATGCAGCAGGGTATTGTCTGTTTAGTGATAAATTGCATTTAGGTTGTGCCTTCATGCAGCAGGGTATTGTCTGTTTAGTGATAAATGTCATTTAGGTTGTGCCTTCATGCAGCAGGGTATTGTCTGTTTAGTGATAAATCGCATTTAGGTTGTGCCTTCATGCAGCAGGGTATTGTCTGTTTAGTGATACATTGCATTTAGGTGTACCTTCATGCAGCAGGGTATTGTCTGTTTAGTGATAAATCGCATTTAGGTTGTGCCTTCATGCAGCAGGGTATTGTCTGTTTAGTGATAAATCGCATTTAGATTGTGCCTTCATGCAGCAGGGTATTGTCCGTTTAGTGATAAATTGCATTTAGGTTGTGCCTTCATGCAGCAGGGTATTGTCTGTTTAGTGATACATTGCATTTAGGTTGTACCTTCATGCAGCAGGGTATTGTCTGTTTAGTGATACATTGCATTTAGGTTGTGCCTTCATGCAGCAGGGTATTGTCTGTTTAGTGATAAATTGCATTTAGGTTGTGCCTTCATGCAGCAGGGTATTGTCTGTTTAGTGATAAATTGCATTTAGGTTGTGCCTTCATGCAGCAGGGTATTGTCTGTTTAGTGATAAATCGCATTTAGGTTGTGCCTTCATGCAGCAGGGTATTGTCTGTTTAGTGATAAATCGCATTTAGGTGTACCTTCATGCAGCAGGGTATTGTCTGTTTAGTGATAAATCGCATTTAGGTTGTGCCTTCATGCAGCAGGGTATTGTCTGTTTAGTGATAAATCGCATTTAGGTTGTGCCTTCATGCAGCAGGGTATTGTCCGTTTAGTGATAAATCGCATTTAGGTTGTGCCTTCATGCAGCAGGGTATTGTCCGTTTAGTGATAAATTGCATTTAGGTTGTGCCTTCACGCAGCAGGGTATTGTCTGTTTAGTGATAAATTGCATTTAGGTGTACCTTCACGCAGCAGGGTATTGTCTGTTTAGTGATAAATTGCATTTAGGTTGTGCCTTCACGCAGCAGGGTATTGTCCGTTTAGTGATAAATTGCATTTAGGTGTACCTTCACGCAGCAGGGTATTATCTGTTTAGTGATAAATTGCATTTAGGTTGTGCCTTCACGCAGCAGGGTATTGTCTGTTTAGTGATACATTGCATTTAGGTGTACCTTCATGCAGCAGGGTATTGTCTGTTTAGTGATAAATTGCATTTAGGTTGTGCCTTCATGCAGCAGGGTATTGTCTGTTTAGTGATAAATCGAATTTAGGTTGTGCCTTCATGCAGCAGGGTATTGTCTGTTTAGTGATAAATTGCATTTAGGTTGTACCTTCATGCAGCAGGGTATTGTCTGTTTAGTGATAAATTGCATTTAGGTGTATCTTCATGCAGCAGGGTATTGTCCGTTTAGTGATAAATTGCATTTAGGTTGTGCCTTCATGCAGCAGGGTATTGTCTGTTTAGTAATAAATTGCATTTAGGTTGTGCCTTCATGCAGCAGGGTATTGTCTGTTTAGTGATAAATTGCATTTAGGTGTACCTTCATGCATCAGGGTATTGTCTGTTTAGTGATAAATTGCATTTAGGTGTATCTTCATGCAGCAGGGTATTGTCCGTTTAGTGATAAATTGCATTTAGGTGTACCTTCACGCAGCAGGGTATTATCTGTTTAGTGATAAATTGCATTTAGGTTGTGCCTTCACGCAGCAGGGTATTGTCTGTTTAGTGATACATTGCATTTAGGTGTACCTTCATGCAGCAGGGTATTGTCTGTTTAGTGATAAATTGCATTTAGGTTGTGCCTTCATGCAGCAGGGTATTGTCTGTTTAGTGATAAATCGAATTTAGGTTGTGCCTTCATGCAGCAGGGTATTGTCTGTTTAGTGATAAATCGCATTTAGGTTGTGCCTTCATGCAGCAGGGTATTGTCTGTTTAGTGATACATTGCATTTAGGTGTACCTTCATGCAGCAGGGTATTGTCTGTTTAGTGATAAATCGCATTTAGGTTGTGCCTTCATGCAGCAGGGTATTGTCTGTTTAGTGATAAATCGCATTTAGGTTGTGCCTTCATGCAGCAGGGTATTGTCCGTTTAGTGATAAATTGCATTTAGGTTGTGCCTTCATGCAGCAGGGTATTGTCTGTTTAGTGATACATTGCATTTAGGTTGTACCTTCATGCAGCAGGGTATTGTCTGTTTAGTGATACATTGCATTTAGGTTGTGCCTTCATGCAGCAGGGTATTGTCTGTTTAGTGATAAATTGCATTTAGGTTGTGCCTTCATGCAGCAGGGTATTGTCTGTTTAGTGATAAATTGCATTTAGGTTGTGCCTTCATGCAGCAGGGTATTGTCTGTTTAGTGATAAATTGCATTTAGGTTGTGCCTTCATGCAGCAGGGTATTGTCTGTTTAGTGATAAATCGCATTTAGGTTGTGCCTTCATGCAGCAGGGTATTGTCTGTTTAGTGATAAATCGCATTTAGGTGTACCTTCATGCAGCAGGGTATTGTCTGTTTAGTGATAAATCGCATTAAGGTTGTGCCTTCATGCAGCAGGGTATTGTCTGTTTAGTGATAAATCGCATTTAGGTTGTGCCTTCATGCAGCAGGGTATTGTCCGTTTAGTGATAAATCGCATTTAGGTTGTGCCTTCATGCAGCAGGGTATTGTCCGTTTAGTGATAAATTGCATTTAGGTTGTGCCTTCACGCAGCAGGGTATTGTCTGTTTAGTGATAAATTGCATTTAGGTGTACCTTCACGCAGCAGGGTATTGTCTGTTTAGTGATAAATTGCATTTAGGTTGTGCCTTCACGCAGCAGGGTATTGTCCGTTTAGTGATAAATTGCATTTAGGTGTACCTTCACGCAGCAGGGTATTATCTGTTTAGTGATAAATTGCATTTAGGTTGTGCCTTCACGCAGCAGGGTATTGTCTGTTTAGTGATACATTGCATTTAGGTGTACCTTCATGCAGCAGGGTATTGTCTGTTTAGTGATAAATTGCATTTAGGTTGTGCCTTCATGCAGCAGGGTATTGTCTGTTTAGTGATAAATCGAATTTAGGTTGTGCCTTCATGCAGCAGGGTATTGTCTGTTTAGTGATAAATTGCATTTAGGTTGTACCTTCATGCAGCAGGGTATTGTCTGTTTAGTGATAAATTGCATTTAGGTGTATCTTCATGCAGCAGGGTATTGTCCGTTTAGTGATAAATTGCATTTAGGTTGTGCCTTCATGCAGCAGGGTATTGTCTGTTTAGTGATAAATTGCATTTAGGTTGTGCCTTCATGCAGCAGGGTATTGTCTGTTTAGTGATAAATTGCATTTAGGTTGTACCTTCATGCAGCAGGGTATTGTCTGTTTAGTGATAAATTGCATTTAGGTGTACCTTCATGCATCAGGGTATTGTCTATTTAGTGATAAATTGCATTTAGGTGTACCTTCATGCAGCAGGGTATTGTCTGTTTAGTGATACATCGCATTTAGATTGTGCTTTCATGCAGCAGGGTATTGTCTGTTTAGTGATAAATCGAACTTTGTTGTGCCTTCATCCACCATTGTATTTGTCTGTATTCTTAAACTTCCACTCAACCAACTGTGTTCTGGTTCAGAACTGTGCATTGCAACACTCACATACTCACCCCTCCTCCCTGGTCTGTCCTCTCTCTTCTCCTCTCGATCAGATATGGCACTCTCCATCTCTCCAATCTTCTCTTACTGCTACACTATCACCTATCCTCCCTCTCTCACACAATCTGGATGGAAAAAGCATGAAAAGACATCCTTGCTGCCAACCCTGGCCTCCCAATTGCAGACACCTATGTCAGTGCTTCCTCAAAAGAAATCTCCACTGACATCCTCTTCTCTAGCCCATCTCCTGACCTATGGACCTCTCACCTCACTGCCACGCTCTCACCTTACTCTTCCACATCCATTCATGGCAGTACACAGTGGGAAGTCCTCCTTGAGGGTTTCTTCTCATCCCGCTGCTGCATCAATGTCTACCGCACAGGCACCATCCTGTTTCAAGGCCCTCAGGCCAACCTCCTTCTCTTTGACCGGATTCTGCAATCTCTCATCAATTTCCTTCCTTCCCTGCCCCCCCTTCACACCCTCTGCCCCATCTCTCCGGACAGAAGCCTCTCACCCTCACATTCCACCTCAAAATGTTTTCAAAGGCAGCAAGCTTCTCCACCTGGCAACCCTCAACTCTCGTTCTGCCATCAAACACTCTGCTGTCATCTGCCTTCTCCTTGAAGACACCGATCTGTACATACTTGAACTTGTTGGTGGTCTACACTGAAACCTGGTTCAATGCCAGTTCAGTTACCTCTTTTGACTCCCTTCTACTCGAAGGCTTTAAGATCACCTCAAGGCCTCAACCCCACCATGCTGGCGGCAATGTTGCCTTAATCCTCCCCGAGTGGATTCCTTCTTCCACCCTACCCACTCAGCCTTATTCATCCTTTGAGAGCGTAGTATGCAAATTGGTCATCTCTCCTTCCACAACCTTGACTATTGCTACCATCTACCAGCCACAGGGCAATTCTTCTCTCTTCCTCTCAGAGTGGGCGGACTTCTGTTCCTCCCTACCCTCTACCAATTCCAACTTGCTAATACTAGGTGACTTCAACTTCCACCTAGACTCCCCTTGCACAGCAACAACCCTCTTCACTGACCTGTTCCTCTCTATCCCTCTCTCCTCTCTATCCCTCTCCTTAATCCCCTCTGGCCCTACCCATTCTGCTGGACACATGCTAGACACCATCTGCACTCCAACATCATTCTCTCTACTCCCGTGGTCACCCCCTTCTCGTGGTCTGATCACTCTCTCCTCTCTACTCATCATGTTCGATATGGCTTTGTGACAACTCCTCATAAAGCTCTGCCAATCTCATTCACGAGCAACCGCCCGATGAAATGAGTGTCAGCCGCTGCATTCTCTTCCACTTTCATTCCCCCACGCTCACCCAATACAGACTCTACCACTGATTCTGCCCTCAACAACCTCTGTCTGTCCATTACCAACACCCTTGACATCATTGCCCCAGTCATGAAGATCCGCCTGAAACCGGCCTCCATGAATAACACCTGGTACGACTCCGTACTTGCAGACCAAAAACGTATGTGCAGGGCTGCAGAAAGGAAGTGGCATACCTCAGGTGCACCCTCTGACAAACTGGTCTGCCGCTTGTTCCAGAGATACTACAGACTCTCCATCCGTGCCAGAAAAAGAACCCATATTCAGGCATGAGTGTGCAATGCTTCCAACAACATGGCTGAACTATTCAAAATCTGTAGGGAACTTGCCAACCCGTCCGCAGTATCTTCTGTCCCTACTCCTTCACAGGCCCTATGCAATTGCCTCACCTCTCACTTCATTTCCAAAACCAAGACATACTCAACAACCTTGTCACACACTCTTCCATCTCAACCCTCTCCCCTCTATCCCCCTTTCCACCCATACTCCTCCTTTTCCTCCTTCGCTCCTGTCTCCCCTGAAGAAGTCACCAGAGTTGTCAACTCCATGAATGTGTCTTCCAAATAGGTTGCCCCATGTTCTTCCAGAACCATGAAGGACATTCCCACTCTCACACCTGCTCTTGCTGATCTCTGCAACCACTCCTTTGCTACTGGTTCCTTTCTATCCTCCCTCAAGCACTCCCTTGTGCATCCCCTCCTTAAAGAACCCTCTGCAGACCCTTCATGCCCAGTCAACTACCAACCCATTTCCATCACCACCTTCCTGGGGAAATTGCTCGAGATGTTGGCCCTCCCTCAACTCTCACACCGAACTACTTGGCGGTCTACACGACCACCAGTCTGGATTCTAATATGATATGGCATTTATAACACACCTATACACAAGTGTTTCAAGGCGCGATGAGGCAAGGGAGGGGGAACAAGGGGAGGACAGACAATGATCATACAAGCCAGGTGTCATTCAGATCGCCCAAGTGCATGGGATGGGGGAAAGAGAAAAGTGGGGGCAGGGAGGAAGGGACAGTGCAGTACATGGGAACAGAATAATAACAATAAGTAAAAGTAACGGCCAACAGAGGGCAAGTGCAGAGGTAAGTGCAGACATCAGGTGGCACGGAAACTGCTCTTCTAAACACCTGTGAAGAACTGCTCACAACCCTTGACTCCAACTCCCCTGCTGTCCTCATCCTCCTTGATCTCTTTTCATTATTTGACAGTGAACCATTACATCCTCATAAAAAGTCTCCATGATACCCTTGGTATCTCAGATCGGGCACTGGACTGGCTCACCTCCTTCCTTACTGACCGTTCCTCCAACAACATTAGGCCCCTTCTCCTCCCCTACTTCCTCCTCCACCTGTGGTTCCCCCAGGGCTCTATTCTCTTGCCCTGGCTCTTTAACATATACCTTTCTCTGCTGGCATGCCTCATTTCCTCCTTCTCCCTCAACTTCCAGTGCTACGCTGATGACACACAACTCTTCTTCAAACCACACGCCCTTGCACCTTCCTTAATCCCCGACTGCCTCTCTGCCATCCAGGCCTGCTGCACTGCTAATGACCTCGGCTTCAATGCCAGCAAAACAGATATTCTCCCTGTTGGGTCCCCTGCACCCCCTTCAATCTGGCCTTCCTCCATGGGCTCCCCACCTGCCCCCTCCTCTGTAGCCAGGAACCTCGGATTCATCTTCGATCCCTCCCTTTCGTTCAGGACATTCAAGAAGTCCCACTTTCAGCTTTTCCTTCTCAAAGGAACTCTACCCTTCCTCACCTTCCCCCAGAGACTCAATGTTACCCATGCTCTGGTTCTCTCCAGGCTTGACTATTGCAACAGCCACCTCCTTAATCTTTCTTCATCCACCCTGCAACCCCTTCAGCTAACCTAGAATACGGCTGCAAGACTTATTCTTGCCCACAAGCCCAGGGACCACATCTCTCCTGCCCTACAAAGCCTTCACTGGCTCCCGGTTAAATTCAAAACCCTTTGCATCATCCACAAGGCTATCTGGGGCCAGGGACCACTCTATCTTCAACGCTTCCTGACTAAATACTCCCCTTCTAGAGTCCTGTGTTCCTCTGGCACCAACTCCCTGCGTGTGAAGCGGTTTTCTAAACAGAGAGCTGGTGGTCAATCACTTTCTTCAGCAGGCTCCCTCCTTTGGAACAGACTCCCTCTTCCTGTGTCTTGAGCAGGACCTTCTTAAATTCCAGAAAAGTCTCCTCAAGACCTTTCTCTTTACCTTTTCCTTCTCCTCCTCTCTTCCCTGCTAATCATACAGTAGCGTGACTGATGTGCAGGGCCCGTATGTATCCTCGGGACCCTTACCCCCTCCCACATCTCTCATCCCAGCCACTGTCTATTTACTGCACTTCCTTGGCTCACCCGCTCTTACATTCTTCTATTCTTAGCACGTCTCCAAAAGCACCACATCACCTAGCCCCTCCCACCTGCACTTGCACGTTCTGAACACTCACAAGGCATAGTAGGTTTATCTCCCCTCCCTGTTAGTCTCACTAGTTGTTTGTACTATTAATTCAATTATTTATCTTAGTTTTAATTCATTGTCTACCTCCCCTGCCCCCACCCTGTCGCCCTGTGGGTGCTTTGAAACAGTTTTGCTAATTGTATAAGCGCCTAACAAATGACCAATAAATAAATAAGGATAGGTGGTAGAATAGCAGTCACAGTAGATGGGGGAGATGGAAAGTGCCATGGAGGAGGAGGAAGGACAGACGGATAGATGGAGAAGCTGCACAGGCTCGACACAAACTCACCAGGTGGCCCAGTAGCTGAAGGTTGGTGGGTGGAAGTCCAGCAGGAGAGTCTTGGGCAGGAGCAAGGTAGTTCAAATTGGTGTCTTCAATGAGGCACAGACAAGGAGGGGAGTAGGGTGCACATTGGATGTCTGAGAGATTACAATACATACCATGGGACAACACAATAAGGCTTGTTGGTGTGCTATGCTGACATACGAGTTAGAAATTAATCTGTAATGTATTAGCAGTATTTTCTTTTGGACTGATGTTAAAAAAAGGATTGTACAAAGTGTTGTTCACTATTTTTTTAATTCTGAAATCTCATGAGAGGGTGACCCACTGAAAATATAGTCAAAAGATGACTCTATACCTTCAAAGACGTATCACATTCAGAACATGTCTATGGTTTCTCCCAAGTATCCTTTATCTGATGTATCACACATCGATTATTTTTGCTTGAAAGTCATTTTTCATTAAGGACATGATTATGGCTTCCCACGGTGCGATTTCTCTTATGTATGAATAGTTCAGTTTTGCTTGACAGCCTTAACACATTAAGAACATGCCTATGACTTCCCCCACAGTGTGATTCTTCTGATCAATAGACTTCACATCGAAAAATGTATTACATTCATAATATATATAGTCTCAAACGTGTGATTTCTCTGAGGTAACATTAAACTATGCTTTTCCTTGAAAGACTTATATCGAGGACATGCATATGGGTTCCCACCAGTGTTTTCACTGATGTCACATTTGATCTCTCTTTTGCTTGAAAGCCTTACACATTCATGCATGCGTGTACATAGTTCCCTCAGTGTGATTCCTCTTCTGTATCAATAGAGAACTGATCAGCATAAAAGACTTATCACATTCAGAACATGCATATGGTATCACCCGGTGTGATTCCTTTGATGTATCACAAGTTGATCAATTCACTTGAAAGTCTTATCACATTGAGGACATGCACATGGTTTCTCCCCAGTGTTACTCCTCTGATCTATCAATAGATGGCCCTTCTCCGTGAAAGACTTAGCACATTCAGAACATGAATATGGTTTCCCCCCAGTATGACTTCACTGACATAGCAATAAATATTTCTACTCCTTGAAAGACACATCACATCAATAACATGAATATGGTTTCCCCCCAGTGTGATTCCTCTGGTGTATCACTAGGTGACCCTTTGGCTTGAAAGCCTCATCACATTGAGGACATGCATATGGTTTCTCAACAGCGTGACTGGACTGATGCATCAATAGATGACTCTTCACATTGAAAGCCATATCAAATTGAGGACATGTATATGGTCTTCCCCAGTAAAATTTCTCTGATGTTTGACTAGTTCAAACTTACGCTTGAAAGACTTATCGCATTCAGAGCATCCATATGGTTTCACCCCAGTGTGACACATCCTACGTAGCAATAGATGCCTCTTCTCCTTAAAATACCTATCCCCCACAGAGATGGGGAGCAGGTGCAAGTGGATCTAGGTCACATGACTAAGCACCACCACCTTCTTAGCCCTGCCTCTTCCTTCCTGCTCTTCGCTCTTAGATCAAGGGCGTCTCTCGCCCAGGCATCCAAAGCGAAGGGCAGTCGAAGAAAAGGGCAATATCAGTTTGGACCAGGAGGTCCCAGGGCCCGACCCCCTGCTCAGAGAGCAGGTAAGCATGCACCAACATGTGTTTACACCCTCTATCCCAACAGGCCATCCCCACCACCTCTGGTCCACTGTGATGTTCCGTTGTGCCCCCCTCCCTTCTCGCACACAGGTGTTGCCTGTTTTGCTTGATTCTTCTACCCTGCTCCCGCTCCCCACCCTCCAGCCTACTTCTGCAGGAGTCTGCCCTGAAACATTCTGGTTTCACCATCACCGTCTTGTGGCCAATGCTGGATTTGACTTTTATGGACTTTGTTGATTCACGGTGCGTCACCCTTTCTCCACGGTCATGCTGGACTTCTTTTGCATCTTGTAGTCATGGTGGCCCTGAATCATGCTGATGCGATCTTCTTGTATCCTGGCTTGCAACATTATGTGTTACTACTGACTTCTGCAATTGTATACGTTTCCCCCTCTTGCTTCTCCACTCTTTCTGACTGCTCACCCTCTGTTATCTCCTCCCCACCTTTTCTCCCTTATCTTATCTCCTCCCCTCCTGCCCTTACTTTCTTCTATGCACTTACTCTATCAGAATTGTCCCTGGACCTAGTATGATAGCAACCTCGTCAGTCTCCTCCCCCCACCCCTTACTTGTCCCCCCTCCTCCAGCACTATCTGAAATGTCATCAGGCCTAGTACGATAGCCGCTTGTTTTGTTCCTCCCCTCCCTTTCTGCACCCTTCTCCCTCACCCAAGTTCGATAGTTAATTTCACATTCTTACTTTTCGTTGCCTGTAAGAATGTCATTGTATTTTCCCTTGTTCCCTCCCTTGTCGTGAAGCACTTTAAAAACACATTGTGCATAAGCGCTATATAAATAAACTATCATATCATATCTTCAGAGCATGCATATGGTTTCCCCCCAGTGTGACTCCTCTGATGTATCAATAACTGATGCTTCATCTTGAACGGCTTATCACATTCAGAACATGCATATGGTTTCAACCCAGTGTGATTTCTCTGGTGTACCAATAGCTCACCCTTTGTCTTGAAAGCCTTATCACATTCAGAACATGCATATGGTCTCTCCCCGGTGTGATTCATATGATGTTTCACAAGTTGATCATGTCGCTTGAAAGCCTTATCACATTCAGAACATGCATATGGTTTCTCCCCAGTGTGACTCATCCTATGTAGCAATAGATGCCTGTTCTCCTTGAAAGCCTTATCACATTCAGAACATGCATATGGTTTCACCCCAGTGTGATTTCTCTGGTGTACCAATAGCCTATCCTTTCTCTTGAAAGACTTAGCACACTCAGAACATGGATATGGTTTCTCTCCAGAGTGATTTATCTGATGTTGCAATAGCTCACCCTTTGTCTTGAAAGCCTTATCACATTCAGAACATGCATATGGTCTCTCCCCGGTGTGATTCATATGATGTTTCACAAGTTGATCATGTCGCTTGAAAGCCTTATCACATTCAGAACATGCATATGGTTTCACCCCAGTGTGATTTCTCTGATGTACGACTAGTTCACACTTTTGCTTGAAAGCCTTATCACATTCAGAACATGCATATGGTTTCACCCCAGTGTGATTTATCTGATGTCCCATTAGCTCATCCTTTGTCTTGAAAGCCTTATCACATTCAGAACATGCATATGGTCTCTCCCCGGTGTGATTCATATGATGTTTCACAAGTTGATCATGTCGCTTGAAAGCCTTATCACATTCAGAACATGCATATGGTTTCACCCCAGTGTGATTTTTCTGGTGTACCAATAGCTCAGCCTTTGTCTTGAAAGCCTTATCACATTCAGAACATGAATATGGTTTCATCCCAGTGTGATTTCTCTGGTGTACCAATAGCGTGCCCTTTTGAATGAAAGCCTTATCACATTCAGAACATGAATATGGTTTCATCCCAGTGTGATTTCTCTGGTGTACCAATAGCTCAGCCTTTGTCTTGAAAGCCTTATCACATTCAGAACATGAATATGGTTTCATCCCAGTGTGATTTCTCTGGTGTACCAATAGCGCGCCCTTTTGAATGAAAGCCTTATCACATTCAGAACATGAATATGGTTTCATCCCAGTGTGATTTCTCTGGTGTACCAATAGCGCGCCCTTTTGAATGAAAGCCTTATCACATTCAGAACATGAATATGGTTTTTCTCCAGAGTGACTCATCTGATGTTGCAATAGTTGGTCCTTTCTCTTGAAAGACTTATCACATTCCGAACATGCATATGGTTTCACTCCAGTGTGATTTCTCTGGTGTACCAATAGCTCACGCTTTGTCTTGAAAGCCTTATCACATTCAGGACATGCATATGGTTTCACCCCAGTGTGACTCATCCTATGTAGCAATAGCTGCCTCGTCTCCTTGAAAGCCTTATCACATTCAGTACATGCATATGGTTTCACCCCAGTGTGATTTCTCTGGTGTACCAATAGCTCACCCTTTCTCTTGAAAGCCTTATCACATTCAGTACATGCATATGGTTTCTCCCCAGTGTGATTTCTCTGATGCACCAATAGCAGGCCCTTTCTCTTGAAAGACGTATCACATTCAGAACATGCATATGGTTTCACCCCAGTGTGATTTCTCTGATGTACCAAAAGCACATCCTTTGTCTTGAAAGCCTTATCACATTCAGAACATGCATATGGTTTCTCCCCAGTGTGACTCATCCTATGTAGCAATAGATGCCTCTTCACCTTGAAAGCCTTATCACATTCAGAACATGCATATGGTTTCACCCCAGTGTGATTTCTCTGATGTACCAATAGCTCACCCTTTGTCTTGAAAGCCTTATCACATTCAGAACATGCATATGGTTTCACCCCAGTGTGACTCATCCTATGTAGCAATAGCTGCCTCTTCTCCTTGAAAGCCTTATCACATTCAGTACATGCATATGGTTTCTCCCCAGTGTGATTTCTCTGGTGTACCAATAGCTCACCCTTTGTCTTGAAAGCCTTATCACATTCAGAACATGAATATGGTTTTTCTCCAGAGTGACTCATCTGATGTTGCAATAGTTGACCCTTTGTCTTGAAAGACTTATCACATTCAGGACATGCATATGGTTTCACCCCGGTGTGACTCATCCTATGTAGCAATAGCTGCCTCTTCTCCTTGAAAGCCTTATCACATTCAGTACATGCATATGGTTTCTCCCCAGTGTGATTTCTCTGGTGTACCAATAGCTCACCCTTTGTCTTGAAAGCCTTATCACATTCAGAACATGAATATGGTTTCATCCCAGTGTGATTTCTCTGGTGTACCAATAGCGTGCCCTTTTGAATGAAAGCCTTATCACATTCAGAACAGGAATATGGTTTTTCTCCAGAGTGACTCATCCTATGTAGCAATAGCTGCCTCTTCTCCTTGAAAGCCTTATCACATTCAGAACATGCATATGGTTTCACCCCAGTGTGATGTCTCTGATGCACCAATAGGTTACTCTTATGATTGAAAGCCTTATCACATTCAGAACATGCATATGGTTTCACTCCAGTGTGAATTCTCTGATGAATTATTAGATCACTTGTTTCTTTAAAAGTCTTGTCACACTCTTTCTCTTCAGTGTGTAATCTCTGATGGTGCCATATACGGCATGTTTCACTAAAAGTAGCTTCACATTCAGAAAATTCAAAATGTACCTCCATTCTGAGGACGCTATTTTGAGATAGTGATTTCTTTGTAAAGAGCTCCTTGTCAAATTCAACCTGAATCCCTCAGTTGCTCTCACCAGGTCAGGTGCAATTTTACAGACTTGAGTGTCAAGAAAGAGCCACTATCCTCGGCCAGAGCAGGCAGGTCTGCGATTAGAACTGTTCTACGTCCAGAGCATGGTTTCTTGCCTTGTGTTCATGCTTTTTAGTCTTTAATAAATGTCAGCTGCCACTGGAACATCAACAACTATTGACCAGCACCACAGCAGCGGTGCTATTGATTCTGAAGCATAAAGTCCAAAGTTGGTGTTCAGCATCTTTTTCATACTGAATGTGGCACACCAGTGCATTTACACAATAATTGGTAAGGAGGTTCTACACAATGCCTGAAAATGCTCTGCCTCTACTTTAAAGTGGCAGCCATGGTCCTCTCCTCTGTTCAGTATAGATTCAGTGGTCTACCATTAGATTATGTCCTGAACGACTTGTCGCAGCCAGTGAACCATTTCTTCCACGGTCAGAGGCTCCAGGTTGGGAGTGACTGTCATGAGAAAGAAGCAGATGAGGTTGCTATCATACTAGACCCAGCTATCAGAGGAAAGCTTTCTTTAAACATTTCAGTTTTCCAATCCCTGCTTGAAGGAAAAGGAAAAACAGGATTAGTGATCCATAAGCGACAAATACATATTTCTTATTTTAAAAATCATATGTGAAAAGCAAAAAGGCATGTTTCAACTTTATAATACTGGTTTCATGAAATCCTGGAATTTGTATGCAGGACACTGAGTTAAATGAATAGTGTAACTTGTCCCCAATTCCATGAACAGGATTAACACATAAATCTCTAAACATGTGGCCCATTGACCATTCATCCTTTGTCACAGAAATGAATAAAGGTGTGACCAAACTAGCCAACAGCCAGGATGAACACAATGCAGTGACGTGCAGCCACTGAAGTCTGAGAAATGGCCAACCCGTCAGTCGAGTCATTGCTGGTTGTGGTCAATTAACTAGCTCTACGGTGCACAGAAAAGATGGTGGAACAGGAACAAAGAGGAAAGGAAAGGTTGACTGCATTGAGATTAAAATAATGGGAGGCATGGCCATTTTGTCGAGTTACTATCTCAATACCTGCAGTGGAACCACAACTTACTGGAGTTTTACAGACGCAGATTTTGCGAGAGGAGGAAATAAGTACATCTTAGATGTAGTAATTCACATATTCCGCCTACACCCGATGGAAGTCACGCTGTAGGGTGAGAAGAAGGAGTGGAGACAAAAAACTTCTCAGACACAGAGCCTATAGCTGAGGAGGGGGAGACGGTGGGTTGCAGAGAAATGGGGAGACACTCCGAAAGTACACTGAGACAGAGGGCCTCATTACGACTTCGGTGGTAGCCATGCCGCTATTGGCGGCATGGCTGCCACCGAAATCGTCTCCGGTTCCGGGTTCCCTAAATGGGGAAGTAACGGGCCATTCTGAGTTTGGAGGGCCCGGTACATCCTCCTTCAGGGAACCCGGGCCCTGTCCTTCCCCATTCCCATTTGAGCCCTAATGGGGAGGGAGCTAACAACGGGCTTGCGCCTTGCAAGCCCGTTGTTAGCTCCCTGCTCCCCTCGCGGGACCCGCTCGGTACGTCTGGTTAAACCAGACGTGCAGAGCGGGTCCCGCGAGGGGACCTCGTAATCAGGCGGTACGGGGTTGGTCGGTATGGCGCCGTTAACCCCTTTCCGCCTGACTTGTAATGAGGCCCAGAGTACTTTCAGAGCATGAGCAGAACAGAGAGGAATTGCAAGTGAAGAAGCACATTATGGGAGTTGTGGTGCAGACACAAAGAACAAAAGGCAAAGAAAATGCACAGGAAGGGAAATTAATCAGAACTGCTGAAAAACTGATAGGAAGTCAAACAGGTGCATGCTAGGGGAGGAGTCCAGACATTCCACAAAGGAGTGCGAGATGCACAGGGAGGGAGATTAATCAGAACTGCTGAAAAACTGATAGGAAGTCAAACAGGTGCATGCTAGGGGAGAAGTCCAGACATTCCACAAAGGAGTGTGAGATGCACAGGGAGGGAGATTAATCAGAACTGCTGAAAAACTGATAGGAAGTCAAACAGGTGCATGCTAGGAGGAGAAGTCCAGACATCCCCCAAAGGAGTGTGAGATGCACAGGGAGGGAGATTAATCAGAACTGCTGAAAAACTGATAGGAAGTCAAACAGGTGCATGCTAGGGCGAGAAGTCCAGACATTCCCCAAAGGAGTATGAGATGCACAGGGAGGGAGATTAATCAGAACTGCTGAAAAACTGATAGGAAGTCAAACAGGTGCATGCTAAGGGGAGAAGTCCAGACATCCCCCAAAGGAGTGTGAGATGCACAGGGAGGGAGATTAATCAGAACTGCTGAAAAACTGATAGGAAGTCAAACAGGTGCATGCTAGGGCGAGAAGTCCAGACATTCCCCAAAGGAGTATGAGATGCACAGGGAGGGAGATTAATCAGAACTGCTGAAAAACTGATAGGAAGTCAAACAGGTGCATGCTAGGGGAGGAGTCCAGACATTCCCCAAAGGAGTGTGAGATGCACAGGGAGGGAGATTAATCAGAACTGCTGAAAATCTGATAGGAAGTCAAACAGGTGCATGCTAGGGGGAGAAGTCCAGACATCCCCCAAAGGAGTGTGAGATGCACAGGGAGGGAGATTAATCAGAACTGCTGAAAAACTGATAGGAAGTCAAACAGGTGCATGCTAGGGGGAGAAGTCCAGACATCCCCCAAAGGAGTGTGAGATGCACAGGGAGGGAGATTAATCAGAACTGCTGAAAAACTGATAGGAAGTCAAACAGGTGCATGCTAGGAGGAGAAGTCCAGACATTCCCCAAAGGAGTGTGAGATGCACAGGGAGGGAGATTAATCAGAACTGCTGAAAAACTGATAGGAAGTCAAACAGGTGCATGCTAGGGGGAGAAGTCCAGACATTCCCCAAAGGAGTGTGAGATGCACAGGGAGGGAGATTAATCAGAACTGCTGAAAAACTGATAGGAAGTCAAACAGGTGCATGCTAGGGGGAGAAGTCCAGACATCCCCCAAAGGAGTGTGAGATGCACAGGGAGGGAGATTAATCAGAACTGCTGAAAAACTGATAGGAAGTCAAACAGGTGCATGCTAGGGGGAGAAGTCCAGACATCCCCCAAAGGAGTGTGAGATGCACAGGGAGGGAGATTAATCAGAACTGCTGAAAAACTGATAGGAAGTCAAACAGGTGCATGCTAGGAGGAGAAGTCCAGACATTCCCCAAAGGAGTGTGAGATGCACAGGGAGGGAGATTAATCAGAACTGCTGAAAAACTGATAGGAAGTCAAACAGGTGCATGCTAGGAGGAGAAGTCCAGACATTCCCCAAAGAAGTGTGAGATGCACAGGGAGGGAGATTAATCAGAACTGCTGATAAACTGATAGGAAGTCAAACAGGTGCATGCTAGGGGGGAGAAGTCCAGACATCCCCCAAAGGAGTGTGAGATGCACAGGGAGGGAGATTAATCAGAACTGCTGAAACACTAAAGGAATTCAAACAGATCCCCTGTTCTGTATTAGGAAAGGGTTTACATATCCGCATAAAATATATTTATGGGATAACACTGCACAATAAGGGTGATAGTGTAACTCACCAGCCGAAACTCACCAAGGTTCTGAGCATGCCTACACACAGATACTGGGATTCACAATGAGGGTGATAGTCAAAATGTTGCTTTTCCCCTGTTGGTTTTCCTGCAGATTTGTCTTTATTTTTGTGATCAGAGGGACTTCTTGTAAAGTCCCCCTGTCAATGCATCTCTTTCCACATATTGTCCCTCTGTAGCCCATATGGCTCCTGGAACAGGGGTGTGTTTTAGAAATATCATTTTTGGTGTAGGGTGATGCTAAAACCCTACAGGTGTGAAGAGACGTAGGCTGGTGGCAACTGTATTTCAGTATTGTCTTCACCAAGAGTGCTGCTGGGTTTACCGCATCATTAGCCCAGTGGACTAATGTGCTTTTTCAGTCTTAATCCCAGCAATTCTGTTTTGGGCAAACCCTTTTACATTTGGGACCAGCAGGCTGTTGTGCTGATGTGGGCATACCATGATCCCAGTCCTGTACACTCTATAGTGGTTTAACCTGCCGTAGACAGGTTTACTGCCCACGACATGCCCAGTCTACTTCCTGTGTGGGTGGCCACCAAATCGTCATCCTCTGCTGTTGAATGTGGCTGGTCATAAACCTGGACAAGAGGCTTCTTTTGCATTTCCTCCACCTGTTTCATTCGGATCAAGGGCTCAAGGCCCTGTGTATCACAACCTGTTCAGCAAAATAAGTCCTATCTTTACCAGATTCATGGGCTGTTTCTGAGCCAAATCCTGAGTGATTGGTGCTTTGGAGTACTTGTCTCCGGATCCTGACATTCTGTGGTTCTGATATCGTCATAATCTGCTTTAGGGGTCACCAAACCCCAGAGTAGTGCGGGTGTTACCGGCCCACTCTATGACAGATCACCATTGGCTTCCACTGCCCCTAATTCTGCTCAGCTTCATTTCTTCCTTGGCTGGCTCAATATAGGTCCTGGAACTGAAGCTCTAAACAGGTGTCTACTGTGGCACTCTCTAGGGTTGGGTGCTTGTTTTTTCACACCTGTGGGGTTGAACAAGTACTGACCTGACTTTAACCCAAAGCCATGACTTACCTAAGGACTTTATCCCATTTATCACTATGGGGAATGGTCTACAAACATTTAAAACAAAATATTTTTTAGGGTCACCAAAATGCCAGGGGTAGGGAACTTGACAACACAACCAAGATGGCATCACAGGTGATGTCACACAACCTTTGACCTTGATGACGTGAAATGAAATGACATGGCATTAGACCTTCATATCATCTGAAGTGACTGACGGAGGATAAGAAATGTACATAAGTTTACATTGAATACAATACCAAATCGGTACTGTTGGGGTGGTCAGGAAAGGTCCTGATAAGGAAGAGGGGTACACATTTGGCGCACCATATTTGTGACTGGGGTTGCGTTAAAGTTGGCATGATGTGGCAATTTATATGTATCCAGTGTAGTTAATGTGAATGGGATGTGCTACTTTTAGTGTTATTTTGTGTCTAAGTTGATACATTTAAGATTGCATGCACAGCAAGATGAATGTCAAAATACAATCTGTATATGGTGTGCTACGAAGTGCCTAGAAGCTGGGCAATGAATAGCTTCATAATGCGCATTCGAGGAAGGGGATTTGTCATGAACAACCCACTGTTAAGAAGACACAATAGTTATGAAACAATATATGCTCTGAAATACATACATGGGGAATTTACAAATCTATATGCATGTGTTCTTTTTATAAATTGGTCAAGCTCTGCAGTCAGGGTTTGCATGGTGAATTCTGGGTGACCAGGGGACACTGGTTATGCAGGGTTTCAGATGCCAGAGGAAAGGTAATGAGTAACTACGGCCTCAGCAGGTGGTCAGCCAACAAGCCGGCCTGGGTGTTAGGCAGAAACCTGTGCAGTTCCCTTGGGGAACACTGCAAAAGATTTAAGACTACAGGTATAGCAGTAAACCCACTTGGTAGCAGTCTGTACCACCCAGATTTACCTGGTAGCTGTGGCTGAGCAGTCAGACTTCCCTCAAGAAGAGTTAGGCAGTATGCAAAGTATACACAATAGGTACCAAAACACAATAGCACAAGCAAACACTGACCAGAGCTTGGTTTCAAAAGTATATAGTTATTTATTTTAAGAACACATAAGTTGAAAACACTCTAGCAATATATAGTAAAACACTCTGAACAAAGTTATATGAAAAACAGTCCCAATCCTTATTCCTAACTAGACAACTCTTGGTTAACACCACATAATTCAAACAGAGGTGAGTGCTTAACGTTAGATGACACTCTAGTAGGTTCAAGGAAGGGGGGAGAGAAAGCAGAAATAGGCTAAACACCCCACTCAAAGGTCAAGAACACTTTCAATAGGCTCAAAGAAGCACAAAGTCACAGGTGAGTAAAAGTCACTAGGCAGGGCCCACTCTTAGAGCAGACAGAGCGAAAATGTGCCCAAGATCACACCGTTATTAGGGATTCAGAGTCTTGCAAAAAGAGTTCAGAAAGAGTTTAGAGAGGCTTAGAAAGTTTAGCCAGGGTGTCCCAGGCACTCCCAGGTTCGAAAGCCGGGGGCTAAAACTACCCCGTACAGTCGGTGGCAAGGGAAGCCAGGCGGAACACGGTACCTTAAGCGGAAAGGATCCTCCAGCGGTGGCAGTTGTTCCAGGCAGTGGCAGCAAGGCTCGACGTCGGTCAGGGAAGAAGAAGATCTCGCTGAAGAGCAGAAGAAGAAGGTCGTTGCACTGCCCCGGAAGAAACCAGCCGCGGAGTCCTCCGGTTAAAGGGTTTTACCGACTTTCGCGGTTGTGGTAAAAGTGTGGTATTCCGGTTGCCGGGGTGCTTGGCACGGGCAAGGCGGCCACGAGATACCTCGAAGAAGCGGAAAGAAGGTGGAAACTGGTTGTCCCCACCAGTCAAGGGAAGGAGCCACCCCGTTAAGAGTTCTCCTCGGTCGTTGGGAAAAGTGGTGAGACGGTTCAGCAGGGCTCCACCGGGTGGTGTAGTCGTAGTAGGTCGGCTCAGCTCTTCCCTCGTCGGATTCTTGGTCCTGTGGCGACTTCTAAAGTTCCAGTCCCCAAAGCCCTGCTTTTATGCAGCAAACCCCCATTCACCCAGCCTAGCTGTCACTCAAACATGCTAAGTGGTGAGCCGGCTGGCTCACCACTTGGGCCAATCAGGACGGAGTGCGACTTGAGTTACCACGGTAACTCAGTCCAGGGTGCCTAAATCCCCCTCCACCCCTCCTAAGTACCCCAGACAGAGTGGCACCACTTTGGAGGGCTTCTGTGGAGAAGCCCGCCAAAAGTGGAACAAAGGGCTCCACTTTGGGTCAGAGTTACAGAGGCGAACGCCAACGCCATTTTAGAATCAAGTTTTGGCAAAAAATCCCCACCGGAGTTATAATAATAAATATATAAACCGGCGGTATGTTTGAGGCTACCGTAAATAAATAATTAAATGTGTTAGCCTAAAACAATGGGAAATCCCATAGGAAAATATTCGCGGTTGAATATAAAACGTAGTTTCCACTGCCACCAGCCAAAACTCGATCAGGGGGGACGGAGACGTGCCCCCTCGACTAACAGACCCTGGGGCAATCGAATTGCCCCAGCCAGTACGTCCACAATATGATGGTTTGTACTGGTTCTGTTCAGGATTTAAGACTAGTAAAGTCTTTGGTGACTTTACATGCCCTGGGAGACAGTAGTCAGTCCCAGGGTATGGAGTCTATGTTGGGGAGTCCCTAGGACACCCCTGGGTTACTGCACGGAGGGTGCTGTGTAACCCACATCACAAAAATACATGAGGCCCTATGGAGTAAAAGACCCCATAGCCCATTCAACACAAGGCTAACCAAGGAAACACACTTCAAACATGCCCAAGAGTGAGGGTAAAAGTGTCTCACTCTTGGCAGGAGAAAAAAAAAGAAACCCCAGAAATCCAGCAAAGCTGCTGGGGGACTCACTAGGTAGGGAAATTCAGCCTAAACAGAGAATTCTCCCTAACACTGGGGTTTTATGGCTTGGCAGAATTGTGGAAGGAAGATGCAATCTTTTTAAGTGCATGGGAGCTTGTTATTGTTATGGGAGATTCACCCATTTGTTTTACAACAACAATAAACTTGGGGTGAAGGGACGCTCGACGCCAGAGTGACCGATACTTCATGAGTTTCGATTGTTTTCACAGGATGTGACCAGAGGTCATGCATATTGTATTGGTAATCATTTAGATTAGAATGTTCCAATGACGCCAGCAAGTCGGGGTGGGTGAGATGGCTATTGCTAGTTCAAAGAGAACCTGCTTATTCATCCCCACCTCATACTTTTTGAAGTACTCTTGCAAACCATGTGCAATTACGTCTGGGGTTTGGCGGTCTCAGGACAGATGGGACTGGTAATGAAGTATGTTTGCATGTGAATGTATAACTGTATGATGATGTCATGGACGACCACAGACAAATCCTAAAAGAGGGTGTGCTGTACACATGAGCTGAAGATGGTAGTTAAGATAACTCCAACCAATGAAAATGGACGAATTGGAGAAAGACTGGATTTTTTTGTATAGTTTTTGACCAATCACATGTGGGGGGTGGATTGTAATAAATGGATGGGAGTGTTTTAACTGTTGCAATGGGACTTATTACGAGTATGACGGTCCGGTAACAAACTACGGGCATCGTTGCTACCGGACCGGCATACTCCGAGATCTGCAGGCGGGTGCCCTCCCGCCCGCAGACCTTGACGGTAGCATCGGCACCATTATGAATGGTGCCGGTGCTACCATCCTCCCTATTCCCATTGAGTCCTATGGGACTCAATGGGAATGGGGATTAATTTTTACCGGCACCCAGCATTGGAGAATTACCGGGACCACCGGGTGCCATTAAAAAAGTGACTTCGGCGGCAGCCGTGCCGTTTTTTAATGGCACGGCTGCCGCCGAACTCAGGTGTCAACTTGTGTGGTTCTGAAAAACACGGGTTAGTTTGACGCTACAGCATCATCTAGGCCCTCCCCGGATGACTGTACAATAAACTTGCTAATTCTAGTGGACAGTTAAGAATGTGGCTCCACTGCTGAAAACCTATATGCTTACAACAAAATTATGATGAATGGGTAGCCCCAAAAACCGAATAAAAAAAAAAAACACGATCCAAGGAAGCAATAATAGAGTGTACGATTGGCAATGAAAAAAAGTTTATTACATGCAAGTTACAGCCAGGAATGTCAGTCAGCTCTGCAAAACTGGAAACAAGCTCAATACACCACATTGGATTACAGTATATACAGGCAAAAACAAATTTGAATACAAACAAGTTACAAAATACATGCACATCTACAATATCTACTGTCTCTCGCCATTACACACCTAAATAAATGCTATACATTAGTCTGCCCTATGGACGAACAACTTACCTGTGACCAACTAAGTACAACCCCTGCTAATGACCTGATTGCGTGGTCAGCATAAAATGGTCAATTCTGATTGTTACAGTTATAAAGATGATGTTAGCCAAACAGTTATCTATGTGGATTGGTCAACATAAAATCTTGTACATTTGCTCTGCATGCCACCGAAAGGACCCAACCATGAAGCGAGTGTGAACATTGAAGGCATGTGACTTGCCAACTTGGCACCCCCTGTAAGGAAGGCATGGTATCAAAGTAAGACGGACACAAGCGATCACAGTTCAAGGGTGTGTATTGAACTTTATCAAGGGGGTGGAAAATGCCTATTTAAACCTAAATCTAAGATGGGAGCAAGCTACAACCATCAAATAATAATAATACAGTCCTAGTGGAGTCTAGTCAAATAAAAAAGGGCCTATACTCAAAATAACTATTGCCAATCCTTACTGCTATGCTACAAATAGGGTGGGATAATGGTTCATGAAAAAGAAAGAAGAGTTCACAAAATGATAAGTAAGGCTGTTCAGGCCGTTGCCCTCCCTTCCCCACATTTTTAGCACAGGACAAAGCGGTCACTCGAGAACAGCACTCTCCTGGGCTTCTTCAGCACGAGGTCACAGTTCCTTTTACCAACATCAGGGCCTTCTGTGCCCAAGTCTCTTACGTTCAAAGTCTCTTGATTCAGAGGGTGGATGTATCAAACAACAAAAAAGTTCCTTTCAAAATATTCAAGTCAGGCGATTCACTCTTCACCCTGGATCCCCCTCAGCCAGGCTCAGATCCTTTTTATACAATTAGTCCCCCTCAGCCGGGCTCAGACCAATTTAAATTCACAGGCATCCCTCAGTTGGGTTCACACTTGCCACATCAATATCTTCTCTGGTGGTTTGTGGTTCACCCTGTATCCCCCTCTACCGGTCTCAGATCCCCTTTTATACAATTAGTCCCCCTGAGCTGGGCACAGACCAATTTCAGTTCACAGGCAATCAAAGACTTTCGAATGTGCACGGGATTCAACTTAACCCACTGCAGGACCATTTCGATTTCACAGTTCAATAATTCTCACACGCTCAGTTGGATACCAAACAGAGACCTTCAAGTGAGCACCCATGTGGCGCCGGACCACTCTGTATCTGGTACCTATTTCGGTTTCATAAAGTTCCATCGCATATGAGTTTTCTTTCTTCATACAATGTTGCTGCTTGCAACCTGGAGTGTAACTGTGATGCTGGAAATGCATTGGAGGGACAGAGCTTCCATGTCATTGTCCTGTATTCCCTTATCATGTGTGTTCTGTGTTGCTTTCTGCCCAGGAGTCCAGTTGGGACCCCTGGCAGTGCAGCCCTTCCTCTTTTCAGTTGTGGTGAACAGAGACCATTGGGATACCCTTATAGCACCCAAGGGTGGGGGTACAACCCTGTACCCCTAGTGTATGTTTTCTTGGGTACCTGTGTGTTGCCCACAGAGCACGGTATGGGCTGGTGGCATCTTTATGCTGATGTGACAGGAGCTCTGGGTATCCTCGATGTTGGGATACTCAGTCCCTGCCACAGGAATCAGTGAATTCCTGATAGAAGGCAAGATGGCCCCTGGGGCCTCTTGATTTTCATTGCCTGTTACCTTGTTTTCCCAAGGTCCTGGGAAGCCCTGATTCTGTCCCTTCCCCTGACTGGCTGTTGGGTGGAAGAACCAAATATGGTATTGTGGGAAAGTCCAGGCCAGACTGGCCAGACCCTTCCCAGTGAATGTATGTTTTGGGTACACCCTTGGGGTAGGACCTGGGTGAATGGAGCGTGTGACCAATATGCAATCTATGTTATGGTGGGGTCAAGGAGATACCTGCCCGGCCCCTATCATTAAGGAAGGCGCCAAAGAGCTGTCCCTGTTCATTGCCACAGTGATAAACTCTTCCTTCAACTCTATCTTAGTCCCCAACAACCACAAGGAAGCCTGGGTTATGCCACTCTTAAAAAAACAAACTTAGACCCTAACACACCAACGAATTATAGGCCAATCACAACCATCGCTTTCCTCCTAAAAATACTGGACAGAGTTGCATACCTGCAAATCCAGAAACATTTGGAGGACAACAATCTACATGGCCTCTGTCAATCTTCTGCTGGGCGCCTCTTCCTCACCTGTCGGAGTCTTCATTCACGCAGAAGTCTTCTTCTCGTCAGGCATCCTATCGGTTCTTCCATCTCGAAGCCACGAACAGCTGCCGGATAGCCGCTCTCCATCTCCCGATGCCAGGCCGTCCCTGCAAGAAATAAAGACAGCACAAGGTTAGAAACCACATAAACATTTAACGCTTGGCTGCGCAACATATAAACCTTGCGTTTCATTTAGAAACCCTACTTACTCTCTAGTGGGGGTCCGCTCCATCCCTTTCGGACACTGCGTGGGTCCACTGTCAGCAACGCGACGCAGCGGAGCCATCTTCATCACCTATTGGGGAAAAGAAAAGACATTATTAAGAATACGGACAATAATCATTGGGAAAGACTTTAAAGAAGCATACGGACAATAATCATTGTTATCAACACTTACCTCCCATGAGGATTGGTCGCAGCCGGTCTGGGTCATTACGCATGCGGATCAGTGAAGCAACTGGGTCTGTCTATAGCGCCCCTGCTGAAGAGAAGGACGGAGAGCTCATCTTTGCAAAATAACAGGTGAGAGCCTAGGGGAAAACGCTTGCGCGTCTCATTCTGGCACGAGGGGTTCGAGGCGGCTCGCAGTTCAGTCGCAGCATTCTCACTGCCTCTTACCTTTACCCAAGGGCATTGCCAGCAACCTGACCAGACCAAATCGCTGCAGCTGGGGTTAAAGCAGGATATACCACTTAAGCTTATTTTTTATATATAGAACTGTTTTAGCACATAACATAGTGGGCCTCATCAAAAGTTGGGCGGTATACCGGTGGTATAGCGTTACCACCAACCGGTCTGGGGCTATTAGCACCGGATCAAGGGTTGGGCGGTAATGGGTATTCCCCATTCCCCATTGGGTACGTTGCACGCAATGGGGCTTTTTTGGTGCAATTAGCGCATGCTAATAGCGCTGCGCTAATTACGCCCGAAAATGGGCATTAAGTCGGCGCATTTACCCCCAGCTTAGAGCTGCGTGTAAATGCTGCCAGACGCGTGATTGGGCGGACCCTTACATGCGGCATAATAGCAATACCGCACAACTTGCGATGAGGCCAAGTGTGTGGACATTCCTTTGTGGGGGCTTGGGGACTCACTGTACTTAAGAACCAGCTTGCATCACCTCCTGAGAGCTTAAGCCTTGGTTGCTCGTCCATAGCTTCCATATAGAGAACCTTGGCTGGGCTGTTCTGTACCTCTGCCATATAGAGGGCAGAAGTACAGATACTCCGCTCCAGTGTTTACAGTATCACAGTCCGGTTTGCTATCAGTTTTCTCCAACTCACTGGCTTTGCTTAACTCACTGGCGTTGCTTAGTATTGGAGTTAAGAGCTGTACCACAGTGGCAATCGCTTCTCCCCGCCTTGGCTATCAATACCGGAGGGCCCTGAGTACTTTTGACACACACTGCACTGTTCATCAGCTGCAATTCCCGGTCTTATGTTTCTCTTCCTCGAGGCCTCTTGAAAGTCGCGGTCCTTCTCCTAAAAGGGCAAGGGTAATTCCCCCTCTGTCGTCCTCTCTGATCTCGCTGCCTTCCTTCTTGGTTTAAACTGCCATCTCGTAGCGTTTTGCCTTGCTCAGAGTGTTCATCGGTGCTCCGCCTTTTATACGTGTGGGGAAGTAGGGTGGAAGTCAGTTGTGTGTAATTATCAGAAATTGCCTGACCCTTGTGTTGGGACTTGTGTTGGGACATGTCATGTATACAGCTCTGGTGTTAGTCTGTTGTCGCTCATGATGAACTGTCCATGAGACAGTGTTCCGTGTCAGAAAAGGGGGAGGGGGAGGGGGATTTGAGCTTCCAGGTATCCTAGGTTGGGGAAAAGATGGTATAAGGAAGGGGATAGCGCATCTCGCCTTTCGGTGTCCCACTTCCACTCCCTCATGCAAGTGATCCTCCCGCACTGCTCCACCCCCAGGAACTGCATCCAATAGCGATGCCTGTGTCCTGGCCACCTGGATGACAGATTCCCAGGGACTTGCGGTGTGAGTCACCTTCAGGTGACTCACACCCCTGATGGTTCTCAGACCTTGCAGCTGCATTTTCAGCACATCGCTTGCGACTCCCGTCCTGAAACATTTTGCTTTCCTAGCACACATTCTTCCATATTCTTGGGAAACAGTTGGCTTTATAAAACAAAACACAGCCAATATATTGCTCTTGAGGACTAATTTCTCAGATGTATTTTTGCTCTGTTCAATCCATATGCTGCAGTTCCAATTGTCCTGCCACTCCTCGATGGGGGCAGTATAACCACAACCTAATTCAGTACCTTGGCAACATCCCAACCCTAGGTCGCATTCACATCAAATGTGTCCTTCACTTCTATTGTATTTATCCAACTGTAACATATCCTTACCCTATTTCCTGTCTGGAGCACCTTGGAACAGCAAACTCTTGCTAAAATAACTAACAATCATGCAGCCCCTCGCACTTCATCCAAGAACCTTGACAGCCTGAACGCTTGGAGGGGTAAACAGGAATAGAATCTAATTTACCAACATGCCAGGAGCTTGAAACTGTGGCCTAGTGCATCACCAGTCAAGTCTGCTACTTCAACTAGGCCCTAATTCTAACATGGCAACCCTCTGGTCAGTGGTGTGAGAGGCCCTAAACATCAGTGCCTTTCCCTACTTACTCTTTATACCACCAGGTTGCTCCACAGCATACTCAACAACATCTTGGAGTCTCAGGGCCCTAAAAACTCTACATATAGTGCACAATGGGCCTCATTACAAGGTTGGAGGTAGCCTTGCCGTTTTTACCGGCAAGGCTAGTCCCAAATTTGCATCCGGCTCCGGCACCCGCAAAAGGGTAATCACCGGGCCATTCCGACCTCAGCGGACCCGGTAATTCCCCTTGCACGGGTGCCGGAGCCGGTATGTCCCCATTCCCATTTGAGCCCCCATAGGGCTCAATGGGAATGGGGAGGATGGTAGCAGAGGTACCGTTCATAACGGTACCGTTGCTACCATCATGTTCAGCTTGCAGGTGCCGGTACGGCCACCTGGTCAGACCAGGTTGCTGCTAGGGCACCCGCGAGCAGAACTCATAGTATGGGGGTACGGTAGCAACGGTGCCGGTAGCGATACAGGCGCTGTTGTTGCCTTACCGCCATACTCCTAATGAGGCCCAATGTCTTTTGCAGCCCTCCATCCCACCATGTACCTGGTAACCTAATGCTCTCTAGAATGGGGGGCAAACCTAAATCCTAATTCACATGTGAGCAGAAATGCTGAAACAAATAACACATGCACCAGCACTGAAATGAAATGACAACTCCATGCTACCATAGTCTGTACCTTACTTCACATGGGGGACACTGTGCCTGCATTACAACATTCCCCCCTTTAGTTGGTTTATTAACTACTCTACTCACCTCCTTCTGCTTATCAAATTCAGTGTTTGATACACAATACTTACTAACATTACGCAAATCTCCACCTTGCTGTACATATTCTTCTGGGCTACATGTCAAAAAACTAAAATACCCGTCTCCTGTGGGGTTAACGTACGCCTGCCAATAAATAATTCTCTGGGTCTGATGGAGAGTCAAAACATGTGCCTAGGGGACCATTTGGAGTTCAATCTCACCATTCCACTAATCAGTCTGTGTGTCCACATGTTTTAAGAGGGGAGTGGCCTCCCCTGCTTTTGGTGTGAGTGATATCAACCATGTTCTTCTGGACAGCGTTTTTGTGAAGCACCCTACGATCAGTTGACAGGAACACAAAATTACAAGCACCAGGACAAGGACAGGAAACATTATTTTACAAACAGTACTCAACCATGATGGAATCCTTTCAAATATTGATGACCACCAATCTTGCTCCACCACCCCAACTTCCGTTTCCATCACAGTATGTAGATTGTGTAGGGCAACAACTGCGTGGGCCAGAGACCTGTTATCTGAATCGTGGGGTGGAATGAATCTACAACATGAAGGGCCTACTTTGGCACAGATCCCGCCCTCCATGGCCATGAATAAATCAAGCACATAGCGATTATGAAATGTCATTAATCTGATTGCCCTTTGTTCCTCTCTAACCGCCTTCAAGCTGTGCTCAGTGTCAATTTCCAGCTGTACCATTTTCGAGCGGGTGATTTGAAGACACTTTAGAGTAAGCTGCTACCTTGATTCCTAGAGCGAGCAGAGAGGGGAAGAAAGTTTCAGTCTTGGTGAACAGCCGGTACTTCTCGGGAATGCCATTGAGTTTCTCATTTGGATCTTGGGACAAATAGTTTGAGCACCTTTGATGGTGCAAGCTCAGTGATCAGCGGACCCGCTGATGCATATGGTTCATGGATTTGGACAGGCGGTGCTGATTGATTACAGTAAGGTCAGCATGGGGGATAATTAAGGCAGGGGAATGCAACGTGGCTAGGGAACAGACACCACTCTGAAATGGTGTAAGATGTATGTATGCAAGGCTCCAACATACCCAAAAGAAATCCATGAGACCTGCAGTTCCCCCATTTAGGTCTGGAATATGAAGTGTTCTGTTACAGTGTCCATTGGTGACAACAGGCACGATGCCATCGTCCCTGAAAAACAAGGAGAGCTGTGTACGCTTCAGCACTTTAGTGGGTTGCTCACGTTGCTTCATCCATGTCAGTTATTTAACATATCTTTCCCACACAGCATAACATGTATTGATATGCATCACTACTTCCTCTGAAAACCCCACCAGTCCTCTTGATTTGCACCTCATTAGTCCTTGGACCCACTTATTGTGAAAAATAGCACCCCCATTTCTAACTGAGGTCTTATTTTGCAATGAAACTGCTCCTGCCTGTTATACCAGACACTCACTGTTTTCTATCAATGTTGCCTGAACCCTGTGTCCCTGAAACAACCCACACACCCTACAGAGGGCAAGGTGCACCAAGCACTGTGCTATTAGAGATAGCATTTCTTGAAGTGTAACCAGTCTGGGTTTGCCAGTTGCATGGGGTATCAAAGAACAAATACAGCAGGAATAGTTGTACTCCTCTCTTCCCACATCCCTCATGTGGTTGTACCATAGATTGATTGTTTCGGGGGGGATGCATATCTGTAAAACTATTTAAATGGTCATCAGGATTCACAATGTCCCTCTTGCTTCTGGTCACGGGCACACTATTTGTGAATACATATGCTACTTCAATATCATTAGCCCCTACACTCCTAATAAAAAAACCTATAAATGCTATCATGAAAAAGAGAAAAACAGGAAAATGATGCAAAACATAATTCTTCTGACATTGTCCGCTGTTTCTGGAGGCTGTGAAAAAAGTTTAATGTGGACTCGTCCAAAGGACCACAGTGATTTCAGAAATGTCAATGAGATAGGAAAAACACTCAGCTCTCCCCGCTTTGTTTATCCTGCTCTTGGGGATGGGTGCTGGTGCCGTTGTCATTTTGAATGTCCGTTAGGTGGATCCACACCTTCCAACCTGCAACTTTAACAGTGGTGTGAGTATCGTAGATGACCTTGCAGGGCCCTTGGAATCTTCTTTCATTCCATTTCCTCACATAACTAATACAAACCTTGTCGCCGATGAAGAACTGTGGTTGCCATAAAGATGCTGGAATGTCTGTCACCATTGCAGCCAGCGGTCTTGGGTGCGGCACGATCTGTTGCAATATAACTTTAATACATTTGGTTATGTCCCCAAGGTACCCCTGAAACCCATCCTGCAAAATGTCAGCTGCCTTATGGGCATCTGAGGCTGTGTGTGAAGGTGTGAGGGAACTGTGCAGACTCCCGTTTGTTACAATCACATGGGGTGTGAGATGTGCTCCACCCCTGGCTGGTTTCTGAGTGGGAACAAGGCAATAGGGAGATAATAAAGCCAATTAGGTTTCAGAGATTTACATATTTTTGCTAAACGTTGTTTTAAAAGGCCATTAAGGCGCTCCAATATTCTGTTGGCTTGCAGGTGGTAAACTGAGCATAATTTGTGATTTATGCCCAAAAGGGAGGTAATTTCTTTAAATAGGTCATTTACATAATGAGGCCCGTTTTCAGATCTCAGGACCTCACATACACCTCACAGGGGAAAAGCTTCTTGCGCTAAGAATTTTGCTGCTGTTTTGGCATCGGGGGGGGGAAACACAGGGGCCAGCTTCAAGCAAACAATAATATGCGCACCTGAATCTCATCTTCCAACTATGGTACACCCAATTAGAACACAATCCGGCATAGGTTCTATTTCAACTTTCGATTCCATTCTAGGTTCTTCACCATCGGAGGTACCAGGTTGTGCAGAAGTCAAATCATGCAATACAGAAGGAGTAGTCATTTTCTTAGATGAAACTAGAAAGCCTTCACTATAAGAAACTTTGGAATTTAAAGTATTTAACAAACATTTGTGGCAAGCAAATTTGAATTAATGTTCTCGTACAAATGAACAAATGAATTCAAAACAAAGTTTAAAGCTGATATAGCTCTAGCTCCCAAAGGTGATGTCATATTGTGAGGATTCTGACCTTAAAGGAGAAAAGATCGATGGTGCAGATGAAGATGAACCATTCTTCAAAGTGCTAGATATTAGCTCAGAGGAATGTTCCTAAGAGCCGAGGAGAGTATCAGGGGAATGCAAGTGATTTATGGATTTTGGCAGTCGGCTGGCAGCAAGACATTAATTCAGCATCCAAGATATAATCCAGAAGTGAAGGAGGCTCAACCGAAGACCTCCCATGTAGCTCTCCATGGACCAGGCTCAATCCACTAAGGTCATTCCTCAGAAAAGAAGCCGCTACGTTGGCGTAGGAGGTTGACTGATGCAGGCATAAAGCACTAGGCGGCCCTAAAGGAGATGGACCCTGTCATGACGAATTCCACAAGTCACCGGCTATAATAGGTTTGTTACGTTTCAGCCTCCCTTTGAGTCCATTAGCAGGGACACCCACAGATTTACTGCGAAGAGCAGAATTAGAAATCATAGTACAAAAGTGAAGGACTCACCCATGTGGTTATCAATAGAAAAGTAAACTCGGAAAGTGACGACGAGATTCCAGCAGAGATTCTGCACCAGAGATGACCACACAAAGCACAGGGCCACTTGCATCTACACAGCCTACTGACTGCAAATGAACTTGAGGCACTTGTGATGCACGCATTACATGCTGTGTTGGAGAAGATGCCCTCCCCATTTCCTCCACAGGGTAACATTGGGTGCAAAGTCCCTTGTGGCTAGCTCCCTCTGCACTTACATTTGATCGTCAAACCTGGGACATGCATTCTACCCCTGGGCTAGCCTTCGGACTGAGATAGAGAGGAGCAGGGCTTCACAGGACCAATCATTGGAGAGGATGCTGGTCAGATTCAAAAGTCATCCTTGGGTCATCAGTGAACTGCTCTTCTTCATAGCAATCCTGGCTCCAACGTAGATCTGAAGAATGGCTTCAGGAGTCTGCCTCTTATCCAAAGCTGGAGTGGGATGCAGGTTCAAGTCCACCAATGGTAAGGATCTTTCAAACAGCCAGTAGTTTTCCAATCGGGGCAACTACTGGTTCCACAACTGCACCTTTCTGGAACCAGGGATGTGATTGTAGCCCCCTCCTCTCGGCTTACACACTCAAAGGCTCACAAGCTAGTGACAACAGCAGGTTTCCAGATGAAGTGCATGACCTTATAAGGGAACCAGGGATGTGATTGTAGCCCCCTCCTCTCGGCTTACACACACAAAGGCTCACAAGCTAGTGACAACAGCAGGTTTCCAGATGAAGTGCATGACCTTATAAGGGAACCAGGGATGTGATTGTAGCCCCCTCCTCTCGTCTTACACACACAAAGGCTCACAAGCTAGTGACAACAGCAGGTTTCCAGATGAAGTGCATGACCTTATAAGGGAACCAGGGATGTGATTGTAGCCCCCTCCTCTCGGCTTACACACACAAAGGCTCACCAGCTAGTGACAACAGCAGGTTTCCAGATGAAGTGCATGACCATATAAGGGAACCAGGGATGTGATTGTAGCCCCCTCCTCTCGGCTTACACACACAAAGGCTCACAAGCTAGTGACAACAGCAGGTTTCCAGATGAAGTGCATGACCTTATAAGGGATTTCCTGACCCAAGAATGCAGCAGAAAGGCCAAACTACAATATGGCCACATAACAAGCGAAAAACCGCTATCTTTGGGATCTAGCCACCTTTAGTAGCCATTTCAGTAAGCGCAAAAGTGCACAAGTAAAAGGATACAAAAACTGTAAAAATATCATTACTGCCACCAGTTGTCTTAGGCACATACAACAAGTAACCAAAAACTCAAAATATCAAAAGCTATGGGGATACAAAGTATCCCCATTGCAATGCACAGTAAGGTGCTGTGTACAGTTAACAAAATACAGAAATTCCAGAAGAGAGACTGACGACAACATGTGAATTCTGAATTCTGCTTCTGACACGCTGAGAGAATTTGAGAATCCTTGCCCTAAAGAGTCAACAGTGATTGTTAAGAACAGCTCATTGTGAACTTCAATACAGGAATCTATGTTTGTGAAACTGTGCTGCATGAGGGAGAATGATGATGGCAAAAAGACATTGGCAGGGGTGGATGTCTCATGTAATGTTATGCAAACTCCTGAGTTCAGACCAATCATTGCGGCTGAAAGGCTGAAGATTGTCAGGCAGGTTAAGTCAAGTAGCTGTAAGGGAGATGTCTGACCAGCAGTAGTGGTAAAGGACTGCTTGCCATCGTTCATATTATCTATAACAACATTTGTGAATCAGTCACTTGTGGAGTGCCATGGTTCCTGACTGCATTAAGCAGTCTTTGAAATCTCCATTGATAAAAAGAAAAACTGCATTCATTAGTGATGACTTACTATATATAGACCAACTACTAACATTCCTTTCCTTCTTTCCTAAAATCTCGGAGAGGGTCGCATATTTGCAGGTGCAGGATCACCTTATTGCCAATAACATCCTGGGAAAAAGGCAATCTGGGTTTCGTTCAGCTCATGGCAGCGAGTTGGCTTTACTGGACTTAAAATCGCATCATGGATAAGGGTCAGGGCCATTCTTCTAATGCTATTGGAGCTCTCTGCAGAATTTGATCTCGTTGACCACGCACTGTTCGCGGAGAGGCTCTCGCAGGTAGCTGGCTTTTCTTCATCTGCTGCAGGTTGTGTTAATTTCTCTCTTGATAATAGATCTGCTAGTCTTCTGCGGGGACGGAGGTGCTGAGCCGGTGAAGATCCAATATGGCATCCCTCAAGGATCTTGCCTTACACCTACACTATATACCTTTCCTTTATTCCAGCCATTAGATGACAGAGGCATTAGTTATACCAACTACACGGATGACACTCAGTGCCTAATCCCTCTGTCTGGTGTTCATGAAAAAGATCTTGAGGTGATAAACTCGGCATACCCAAATTCAAAAATTGGTGATTTCCAACGGCCGGTCACTGAGTGATGCTAACACTGAGTTGATGGTCTTAGGCACGGCATGCAAGCTCAAGAAGCTTGAATCTGATTATCAGTCCTTTGTTATTACAGGATGTAAATTGGATACTGTATCTAAAGTTACAATCCTGGGTTGTCTTCCTTGATCAGCACCTGGACCTCAGATCTCATGTCAACTTTCTTATATCCTCCTGGGTGTATTACATCAAGCTACTGACACAAATTCGCCTTTTATTACCAAGCAGAATTGCACCACGGTTGCTAGGGCCATTATTGGCACTAAGCTGGATTATTGTGGTAGGCTCCATGTACTCAGGAACAGTGCGGTGCGGGTGGTAGCTGGACTGAGGAGAAGAGATCGTGTTTCACAGTCCAGCAGAGAATTTCATTGGCTCCCAGTAGCAAATAGAATCTCTTTTCGGCTCCAGACAATAATGCACAATTGCTTGGTGGCAGGAGTCCGACATCCTTATCTGAATGTCTGAATTGGCTTCTGAATCGCAGGACACTGCGTTCTAATAACAGTAACCTTTTGGTGGTTCCTAGGAAAAAGTTGATCCTTGTAACTAAATGTGCCTTTGTTGCTGCGGCTCCTAAACTCTGGAATGCTTTACCCCCAACTTAAGAGGCATTTCCTCACTGGATCTTTTCAAACGGTCTCTGAAA
Organism: Ambystoma mexicanum; assembly: GCF_040938575.1. Classification (NCBI taxonomy): domain Eukaryota; kingdom Metazoa; phylum Chordata; class Amphibia; order Caudata; family Ambystomatidae; genus Ambystoma; species Ambystoma mexicanum. The sequence goes on along the minus strand of NC_090933.1, from coordinate 1,387,728,599 downwards.
CCCCACATTTTTGCATGAGGTGTTCTCCTTCCTGTGCTGCACCTGACCTGTGGTGCTTTGCTTAATTTTGTTTTAAGTTCTGCGCCCTTATGCCTATAGGCCTACTTTTTGGCGCTATATAAATAATATAATGGGGTCTCATTATGAGTTTGGCAGTATTTCAATGGTAAATATGTCAAAATACCATCAAAATCAGTTACTGTTACCACCATTTGGTCCCGTTGACTTACCGCAGGATTACAAATGGTGGTTGTGATGCTGGAAATGTATCGGAGGGACAGGGCCTCCGTATCCTTGTCTTTTATTACTTTTTATCGTGTGTTCGGTCGTGTTTTCTGTGCAGGAGTTCATGTGGTACTCCTGGCGGTGCAGCGCTCTCTTTTGGTTTGGTGAACAGACCCTTGGGATACCCTTATGGCACCATTGGGTGGGAGTACAACCCTGTACTCCTAGTGTATGTTTTTGGGCACCTGTGTGAGGTCCACAGAGCAGGGTACGGGCTGGTGGCAGCTCCGTTCTAAATTGACAGGTGTCCTGAGCATCCTCCATTTTGGGAGGCCCAGGCCCTGTCATTGGAATCTGTTGATTCCTGATGGGGACAAGATTGTCCCTGTGGCTTCTTGGTTTCCATTGCCTGTTACCTCATTTCCCGAAGTCCCGGGAAGCCCTGTCTCTGTCACTTCCCCCTGACTGGCTGTTGGGTGGAAGTTCCATATATGGTAGTGTGGGGAAGTCCAGGACAGACCGGCTTGCGCCTTCCCAATGATTTTATGTTGTGGGTACGCCCGTGGGTTGGGACCTGGGTGAATGGAGTGTGTGATGAATACGCATTCTCTGTTATGGGTGTCTAGTATCTGTTGTGTGACACAATGACTGAGACAGTCCTGCCTGAAAATGGTATGAATGCAGAGTAGAGTGTTGAATGGCTGGGTACTTGTCCCAATACACATTACTTGTTGCGAGTGTCTGGAGAGAAGTGAATGGCCTGAATGCACTGTGCGCCCGATTCGCTGCCTGCCTGCCTGAATGCCCTTCTGAGTGATTGGTTGCCCGAGTGTGACCCAGCAGAATGAATGAGAGACCAAATAGTATATCTGGGGACCTCTCACTGCTAGAAATCGTTCAGAAGCTGAAGTAGAAACTGACATTGAATATGACGCTGTAACTAATGCTTAACTTTGAAGCCCACTGGAAGAAGAAGAACTGCTGCTGCTGTCCGTCGCTAATCTGAAAGCTGCTGTGCCTTCAAGGAACTGATCCAGGAGAGGACCTGGCTAGGCGACCTCTCCCCGAGCTACGAGGGACCATTGTGCACCAGTTGATCTTTGCCAAAGCTCCCTGGTAGACCTATGAAAGGCTGCCGACCGGAGACGGGGACCACAGCGGAATCACGAAGAGAACTGCCTAGACATTGAAGTCCATCACTGTCGACGACAACCGTCACCAACTGGAGCCGCAGTGCTCCCTTTGCCTAAGAACATTTGATCAAAGGACGCTCTCGCCTGCACCGTCGACCGCTATGTCCCGCCGGAGAAAGTCAAGGACGCAGATGCGCCAAGAAACTTCCACCAGTGGGTTTCCTGCCAACTGAAGACCGCAGAGACACAGACGAAGCTACTGAAGCCATGCCGTGGTCGCGTCCTGTTCGCAGACGCTGACGACCCAACGCCAATGCTGGGCCAAAGTTCTTCATTGACTCTTTACGGCAACAAACACTCGTCGTCGAAGTGCACTGCACGCCTCAGCTTGCAGGATGTTTTGAACCGATCGTCAACAAGCAACACAAGAACCGAAGCTGCTGCCGCAACAACAGTATTCACCCTTTTTCCTTGTGGGATCTCGACAATCCATGGCTCCTCGACAATCCAGCCTAGAGAGAACCAGGGCTCTGGAGACAGTGAGCTTCTGGTGGAAAGTGAGAAAGGGAAGACTCCCTTTGAGGGGGAGCAGCTGGTAGTGGGACTTCTTGACGATGTCCGAGATGTGAGGAGAGAAAGAGAGTGTGGCGTTGAAGATGACACCAAGGTTTTTTGCCTCGCAGGAAGGCAAAGGAAGAGGGCCCAAGGCGGTCGGCTATAGTGAGAGAGGAAATGCAGAGGCAAGGGTCCCAATGAGAAGGATCTCCGTCTTACTGGCATTAAGGCAGAGATTGTTGGAGGCGCACCAATCCTGAATCGTGGATAGACAGTCAGGAATGAGCAAGAGAGCAGAGGAGGCTGAGAGGAGCCTGAAGGAAAACTGAGTCATCCGCATAACACTGAAAGTTAGAGGAGAAGGTAGAGATCAGGGAGGCCAAAATGGCCAAGTAGAGGTTTAAAAACCAAGGTTAGAGGATAGAGCCCTGGGGAAAGCCACAGGTAGAGAGATGTGGTGGAGAGAATGGGACCAAGATGGACCTGGCAGCGGAGGGCCGGTCCAAGTGGAAGGAGGTCAGTCACTCTAGGGTCTGATCCGTGATGCCCAGGTTCTCACAGAGTCAATTGATCAGAATGGTGACGTTGGCCCTGTTGAAAGCAGAGGAAAGATGAAGGATGAGAACAGAAGGAATGCTGGAATCAAGGTTAGAGAGCAGATCTTCATGGGTGTTAAGGAGAGCAGTTTCCATGCCTCTGGCAGCTCTGAGGCCAGACTGATGGTCATGGAGACAACCAACAGATTCAGTGTGGAGAGTAAGCTGGGAGATGGCAAGCTTTTCCAAGAGTTTGCACAGGAAAGGGGTGATGGAGATTGAGCGATAGTTTGCTGGGCAGGTAGGATCAGCAGACGGCTTCTTGAGGAGTGGGTGCACAAGGGAGTGCTTAAAGGGAGAGGGGAACGTTGCAGTGGCGAAAGAGTGATTACAGAAATCGGCCAAGGCTGGAGCGAGGGTGTCAATATGGTCTTTGATAGTTCTGGAGGAGCAGCGGAGCACCTGTTTGGACGACACTTTCATAGATCGGACTTGTCTAGAAACCTCGTCAGGTGTTGTCAGAGAGAAAGAGGAAAAAGGAGGAGGAGAGGTAGAGATGGCCAAAGGGGGCCGAGAGAGGAAGAGGAGATAGAGGACAGAATGTCCTGAGATTTAGCAGAGAAGTGAGAGGCCAGAGCTGTACAGAGGGCCTGGGAGGGAACAGGAGAGGTATAGACCACGACAGGATTGACCAGCTCCTTGCAGATTTTAAAGAGTATGGCCGTGTTGTTAGAGGCCGCGGAGACACACGCTTTAATGTGTGCTCTCTTCTTGATGAGTGTTATTGCTTCGACTGGCATTTTGGTGCAACCAGTCTAGGTATGTCTAAATGTGGCCTGGCATGCTTTACTGTAATGTTATTACGTGTTTACACTGGTCTACATTGTGCAGCCAGTTGGACATGTTTTCATTGTGGCATGGCATTTTTAATAGCAAAGCATTAATGTTCCTGTGCACTGTTGGTGACTTGCATGTATTGGATTGTGTTACCCTACAAAACAATTACAAACACTCTGGCTTTATAGCCAATTTATCTCAGAAAGTGTGCTGTATATTACATTAAAAAACATATTTATATCTTTCTCCTAGTGCATTGTGCGGCATACCCTTTCAGCAGCACGTTCATGCGTATTGCGCAAGCGTGACAATCTAGGCCGGCCCAGAGTGTGGCGCGACCCGTGATTTGTTTGCTGAGTTGTGTTACGCCACTGGATAAGCGGGAGAACATGGTGGAGTGAGGTGGACCCTTGCATGGAGCAGCCAATAAAGGGGATTCTGACAGCTCCTCCTCTCACCTTTGCCAGTGGATAGTGGATTAGCAGGGGTGCCACAGACTGGACTCTGAAATGTGTTCATCACCCAACCCCACAGAGAAATGATAATTGTTAACCTGAAGAGCATCCCCCAACTGACTGGTTGGCTGGTGAAAGGAAATAAAAAACAGGCAAAGCTCTCCTTCTCACAACAGGCATGAATAGTGGTGGTGAAGGCGTTATGGTGGCAGAGGGTGGCCTGGTTGTCAATGAGGAGGGAGGCAGGTCCCACAATCAGAGCACGCCCATGGACACTATTCTATCCCAGATGAAGTCTGGGTTTGATTCTGTAAATAACAAATTAGACAACCTGTGTTTAATATGGATTGTATGCAACACCGGATCAAAAAGGAGAGCGGTAGGATCTCTGAGGCAGAGCAGCGTATTGGGGCATTGGAGGACTTTTCAGAGGTGGCAGGTCGGCCCCTGTGCACTCTACAACAAGAGGTGAAGACTGTGTAGATGAAGACCTGGAAGCGAGGTCCCACCGTAATAACGTTTGGCTTGTTGGGATTCCAGAGTCGTTCTCACAGGGGAACATGGAGGTCTTCATGGAACGCTTCATTAAAGAAGTGTTGGTGGATCAACCACTTTCTCCACAGTGTTTGATTGAGCGAGCACACTGGGTGTCTCCAGTAGCTCCTAAACCTGCCCGGAGACCACACCCAGTGATTGCTCGTCTCCTGAACTATCAGGATAGAAACATTATACTTTGCAAGGTCCGTGAACTGGGGGTTGGCAATATCAGTGTCTCCTTCTATTCAGATTGTACCCCCACAGTATAGAAAGCATGAATATCATTTGCAGCTGTGAAACGCCAACTTCGGGACAGAGGTCTTCAATATGCAATGCTATATCCGTCCAGGCTAAGAGTGATTGCGTGATGACAAAACCCACTTCTTTATTGACCCGGCAGCGGTGAATGCATTTCTTGAAACCTTGCCCAAGCGATGACGCTGGATTCGTGACATTTGAGTATGGGTGCTTTAAGCCTTTTGGTTCTTTCGGACTGGAGCCCTCAGCTGCTCTTTAACTGTCAAGTACTGAATTTCATTTGTGATTTTTAGCCTTTGCTTCACAGGTATGATTTGAGTCTCCACAGTATGTATGCTCTCAGGGTTAAAGTTTTGTTGCGTTCAAGTATGTAATGAATTGGTCCAGTTTGGTCTTGGTAATGTATAAGGTCCGGGTGCACCCCCCACTCCTGGTTGCATGGGTGGTGGGGCAGTGCACTTGGCATTTCTGGGTTGTTACCCGCTTTCATTGTTTTGGGTTAGTTATTGTTGGGATGATTGGGTTTTCATTGCCGGGTTGGGTGGGCGGTGGGGGTGGGGTAAGAGGGGGACGGAGTACTGGGAGTTTAGTGTTAAAATGGCTCTCCCTTCACTGGGATGCTTGCAGCAGAGTAGTCCTTATTGTCATTCAGAGTTGTATTCTGATTTGGGTTGTATAGAACGTGACAATGGTGCGTGAAAACTGTTCACCCGAATTATGGGTTCTATGCCATTTTCCCGCTTTCTGAAGGTTGCAGATAAAAATGACAGATTTTCTTCAGTCGATTTTGTGCGGCCCTCGGAAAACAGGAAAATGATATGCCTGTGTTTTATTTTTTAATTTGTGGGGTTTTACCTGTCGAGCCCCCCTTTGCTCACCCCGCCCCAACCCTCCCCCACAGGATTACCATGAAATTGGGGCTTTTGTACCCTAAAGCCCCGTCCTTCAGCCCCCACCCCCTTCCTCCCTACCCAAGACTCCCCCAAACCAAATAAAACACAGACACAGACAACACACCAACACACATACCTGTTCTCCTCATACTCTGCTTCTGGGTCCTGGTGAGCCTGTCAGCCCCTGCGCGCCGTTGTGTGCAGCAGGGATGTGACAGTTCGATTTAGAACGACCACTCAGTGCGGTCACAGAGCGGTCTTTCTAAATCAATGTTTTTTCAAGTCAGTAAAAATAAAAAGGTAATTTGACCTAGAACGGAATCATGTACTCTCCTCAGTTGAAATGTCTGAGGTTTGAATAACCACGCTACGATGTGTAGGGTTCTAGCGCTTTGTGAGTGGCATGGAGCTAAGATTCTCTTCCTCCAGGAGACACAGTTGATGGGTAGAATGAATTAGGTTCTTGCTACATCATGGGGGGGCGATGTATTATACGTCCTTTACATCCTATTCCTGGGGTGTTTTGATCCGAGTTCATAGGTAATTGGGCTTCTGTCTGCTGCATCATGAATGTGGCATGGAGGGTTGCTATGCCATAGCGTCAGAGTTGATGGCCCGTAAATTGGTCACATTTGTTCATGTATATGGACTGAATGTGGATGATCCAGAATTTTACCAATCCCTTTGGGCCAAGTTTTTGGCGTAGTCTCATAGGCAGCTAATAGAGGCAGGTGATTTTAACACTATTTTGCATGTAAGATTTGATAGATCCACAGCTTGCTCAAGGCCACTATCCTTGGCTGCTAAAAAGATTCTACGTGGGATGGAGGATCAGGGATTGCTGGATCTATGGAGGACAATACACCAGGAGAGAGTTCTCTTTTTATGCCGCAGTTCACAATATACGTTCTCATATTGATTTCATTTCAGTCCGGTCAGAGCAGGCCCATGCCACGAAGAGTTCCTCGATGTTACTGAGAACATTGCCGATCATTCCCCGATTCTTTGGTTGTGCCAAATGGAGAACTTGATATGATATGAGTCATTTATAACGCGCCTGTACACAAGTGTTTCTAGGCGCGACAAGACAGTTGAGGGAGGACAAAACAAACCATCTTACTAGGCCTTGTGTCATTCAGATCGTGCAAGTGCGATAATGCAAAATGCATGCAGGAGAGAGAAGGGGGACGTGCCAGAGAGATGGATGGGGAAGTGCAATCAGGGTAGCATTGCTCTGGGTACGTGCAGCCAGGGCAGCACGGCTCTGAGTAAGTTCAGGGAGGCTGGGGCATGTAGGGTTACAGTTACAGGCCCTAAGTGCATGGTAGGCCTAGGGGCAGTACAGGGGCGACTGGTCATGGAGGAGACGGATAACTAGGGAGACTTTGAGGGTAGCCAGGCAACCAATCAGTGCAGCAGACAGGTAGGTCAGCAGGGGAGAAAAAGAGAAAGCAGAGACAAGAAGGAAGGTCTTGAGCTGCTTCCAGAACATCAGGTAGTCCGGCTCAAGTTTTAAAGGGGCAGGAAGGCCATTCTAGAAGGAGGCACCTACAAAGGAGAGAGATCTACCCCCCACTCTCTGCCAGGAGAAGCGTCTGACCCACAGAGAGTTTCAGGTGGCTGAGGGAAGGGCTTGAGAAGGAAGGTGTTTTGGACGAGAGAGTTGGATGTGGAGCAGTTCCGGCCCCAGAAAGCCTTGTGGATGATGCAGAGGGTCTTGAACTTGATCCTTGCAGCCACCGGGAGCCAGTGGAGAGATTTCAGGGCAGGAGAAATTTGGTCGCTGGGCTTTAGGCCAAGGACAAGTCTTGCATTCCTGTTCTGGATTAGTTGCAGAGGGCAGAGGTAGAGGAAGGCAGTTTGAGAAAGTGGCTGTTGCAGTAGTCCAGCCTAGAGAGAACAGGGCTCTGGAGACAGTGAGCTTCTGGGGGAAACTGAGAAAAGGAAGAATACCTCTGAGGAGGTGCAGCTGGTAGTGGAATGTCATGGACAGGTCCTTGATGTGTGGAGAGAAGGAGAGAGTGGAGTCAAAGATGACACCAAGGTTTTTTGCCTACAGGAAGGCGAAGGCAGAGGGCCCAGGGAGTGGGGCCAGAGTAAGAGAGGGAAAGCGGGAGCAGGGGTCCCAATGAGAAGGATCTCAGTCTTTGTGGCATTAAGGCAGAGATCGTTGGAGGCACACTAATGCTGAATTGCGGATAGACAGGAATGAGTGTGAGAGGAGAGGAGGCTGAGGGGAGCCTTAAAGAGAGCAGAGTGTCATTCGCATAACTCTGAAAGTTATAGGAGAAGGTAGAGATCAGGTGGGTCAAAGGGACCAAGTAGACATTGACAAGCTAGAGTGAGAGGTTAGAGCCATGGGGAACACTGTGGAGAGAGAGGTGGAGAGAGAGATGGTGGAGAGAAATGACCCAAGTTGGACCTGGGAGGGCCGGTACAGGAGGAAGGAGGTCAACCACTTCAGAGCCTGACCCATGATGCCCAAGTTCTCACAAAGTCGATTGATCAGGATGGCATGATTGACCGTGTCAAAAGCAGAAGAAAGGTCAAGGAGGATAAGGACAGAAGGAAGGCTCATTGCCTTAGGGCGTGGTTCACCCTACCTAGCCCACTAAAACATTGTGCATTGTTTATATACTACCCTTTGTCTCTGAGTGCACCATTTAGCCTATTGTGACATTGTGGCTCCAAGTCCTACATCCCACTATCTCTGAGAGTCCTACGTAGCCTACTGTGACACTGTGCACTGTGTATTTATGTCTCACTGCCTACTGTCACTGAGAGTTCTACTTAGCCCACATTGACACGGTGTATTGTGCATTCATGCCCCACCGCCTACTGTCACGGAGAGTTCTACTTAGCCCACATTGACACGGTGTATTGTGCATTCATGCCCCACCGCCTACTGTCACGGAGAGTTCTACTTAGCCCACATTGACACGGTGTATTGTGCATTCATGCCCCACCGCCTACTGTCACGGAGAGTTCTACTTAGCCCACATTGACACGGTGTATTGTGCATTCATGCCCCACCGCCTACTGTCACGGAGAGACCTATCTAGCCTAACGCGACATTGCGTAGTTATGTCCGACTGCCCACTGTCTTGAGTGATCTACTTGGGCCACTGCAATATTGTGCATTGCATTCTCATTACCTACTGCCTGCTATTGATTTACCTTACCTGGGCCCGCCACACATGTACTCTTTATAGGTCTCGCCCATTGCTTTGTAGCACCGTTGAGCGCCTGATCTAGCCTCCTTGACAATCTACTCCCCATTTATAATGTTGAACCCTCGGTGACCAGCAGAGCCCTGTGCCCCCTACCATTCGTAGTCCATTGTCACCTAGATGCATCTAGAACCTGTGACCCATACCAGCGCACCCTGATCCTCTCTAACAATGTATGCCACCCTTATCGTCTTCATTAGTATACCTCAGAGCATGCTACTCGCCCTGCCACTATCAGGCGACAGAGCCAACCCATCCTTGTCCCAAACTTCACGGCCCAAGATACCTACATCATCAGGCAGATACTCTGAGACTATGGGCCTCATTACGAGTCCGGCGGTAACCGAGGCCGTAAAACCGCCTGGTTACCGCCGGACTCGTATTTCCATTCAGCCTCCGTGATTCCTGGAATTACCGGGGCATTACAACCCCGGTTTTCCGGGAATCACGGAGGCGGAATAGTGTAAATCCCCATTCCCATTGAGTCCTATGGGACTCAATGGAAATGGGGATCATGGAAACACCGGCAGCATCTCGTAATGCTGCCGGTGTTTCCTCGACCGCCTGCATGCGGGAGGTGTTAAACCTGCCAGGAACATCACCTCCCGCCTGCAGGGGTCGGACTCAGGCGGTCCAGAAACAACGGTGGCGGCGGGTTTACCGCCACCGTTATTTCCGGACCGCCTGGGTCATAATGAGGCCCTATGTCTACCTATGTCATCCCTGCAAACAGGACCAAGCCCACCAGATTTCTGGCACCCATGATCCTCCCATATAAGATCAAGCCAACACCATTCCTACCTCCACTGAACCTTCTGACCTGCAATGCCAAAAACTCCAATAAACCCTATAACGGCCGTTTAGGTGTTATCATCAACGAACCAAATGTCCCCCTAACATCTTTAGATGACCTAGCCAGAATAACGCCTAACCTCCCATGTCCTTTAGCATGCAGAAACGTCAGACTTGGATCTAGACTAGCTAAGTCCTACTTCTTACCACCCAGACCCCCACCTTCAACCAATCATAACTTCAGCCAACCTCAAAAGCATACTAAAACACACAAATCCCATACCAAATCTAGACGGACAACGGCCGTACTGGATACCACTGTCCTAAGCAATAGCCCCACTGCTATCAGTAGCGCACTGATCAATGCCAGATCCCTGGTGGCACATGCAGTAGAAATAGCAGACCGAATTACCACTAAAGAACTGGATTTCCTTGAAATAACGGAGACCTGGCTACATGCAGCTGCAAACCCCTCCCTTCTTATTGCCACCCCCGACAACTATACAGTCTTAGGATCTGACAGAGAGTCAGTCAGAGGCGGTGGAATTGCCTTTATCATCATATCCTCCTTGGGTCTCAGAATAGTCCCACAGCCTCCAATCAAGTCTTGCGAACTAATGTCAGTCAAACTTCCACTCACTAACTCACGGACCATAACAATGCATCTGATCTATAGACCCCCTGGTCCTATTGGCTCCTTCGAAGAAGATCTCATGACCCTTCTTACCTCTAACACCAAACCCTTTAACGTGGGGCTCAACGACCCTAAGTACCAACCTGCCATAACAATGGCTAACTCATTGTCCGACCCAGGCCTTACTCAAAGAGTACTCCACCCCACTCATGATAAAGGATGATCCTAGATTGGATAGCAGACCTTAATTGTGAAACTACCATATCGTCTATCGAATCACTCCCTTGGACTGACCACTCCCTGCTTTCATTTACTATCCAAAACTGCAAACTTCCAATTAAACAAAACTCCATCGCTCCTTCGATGCCAACCAGAAATAAAAGGAACATCACAGTGGAAAATCTCAAGTCATTTCTCCAACCTCTGTGCCCTTGTTCCTGCCTAACAATGTGTGCAATCTCGTCACTGGCAAAATGCTGGAAAGAAGTCACGAGGGCCACTGTAAGCAAAGACAAGACCAAATTAGGCGCCAAGAAAAAAAAATGGGGTTAAGCGACTTACCCACTTGTACAGCCTGTAGCTGGGAGAGGCACGTCCCAATCCAAGTCACAGGCTGTTAAGATGGATTTCTGAACTCTGTCCTGGAGGGGCAGAGGTTCAGAAGGCCAGCCTAGTTTCTTGGAACAGGGTAACCTCTGGACAAGCCAGACCAATCAGGGTAGCGATGGGGGCGGTCAAGACTAGGTCTCAACAGGGGTGAGGGTGACTGAAAGTCCGCAATGAGCACACAAAGCAAGGACATGTACAAATTACTCCAAACAGGTGTTATATAAAAAAATATAGACACATTTATTACAAGGCCTTTGTAATATTGACCATAGTAAAGAATCGCAGTAAAGCTCAAGTAAACCAACACATCACAATCAAAATACAGTTTATATACAATACCAAAGGGTCTAAAGAGTTAGACGCATGAAATATGCAGACCACCTAGATGGGGAGGAAAACAGGCAGTGCGAATAATAGTTAGACCCAGTCCACCTTCAGAGGCACCTAACTAGAAGGAAGTCCGAGCCCTACGAAGAGGGGAGCCTTATGCTCAAAAGTACCTGCACACGCTGGTGCCAACGGGCAAAAGGGTGTCTCTTCGAGGAAATCAGGCAGTTCAGATCGGTGAACAAATGAAGACGAACAGATCTCCGCGACTCAAGCGCAACCTCCACTTGGGGGCAGAAGCAGAGCGCGAGTACGGAAAGCCGTGCTGTTTGACACAGTGGGGAAAAGCTACAGGCTACTGCAGGAGGGCGACCGGTTCCTAGCGTTACTACTCACCGGTCCCCGATGCAGGCAGACCCAAGCTTCTCCGCGTCAGTTTCAGTGCTGGCAGGTTCAGATACGAGCAGGGGACGTCTCGGCGTTGTGTAGATTCCGCGGCAGCAGAAGTTAGAGTTGAGGATGTCCCAAACGTAGTGAACCCGCACAGATTGTTACCACAGCAGGGCAACGAAGCGGCTGTGTGCATTTCAGCACAATGTACACTACTCACTTCAGACCTGGTAACGCCAAGTGTACGAATCGTGTGAGAGTGTCAAGGACTCAGAATACAGCAGCAACCTGACGGCGGTTACAGAGCAAGACTCCTGGGTAGGCTGGTCAGTCCACTGGATGGCCCAGAGACACTTCGGAAGGCTTACATGCAGGAGATGGTGAAGATGCCGAGAATAGTTGTTCCCACTATTCCAAAGGGTCGAAGTACCAGTACAGGCCTTCTCGTTCGATCAGAGGTAGAAAGGGTTTCCCAAAAAGACAGCAGTGCAGAGGAGCAGTCCTTCAGCGGGTCACCAGCGATTCCTCGGTCCAGCCTCTTGGTTACAGGATACTTGGCTCCTTATCCTTCATTCGTGAGAACACAGGAGATCGACATGGTAGTGGTGTTTCCAGCCTCCTCTTATCCAGGTTTCCCTTCACGCCAAAACGGAGGGGACCCAATAGGAGATCTGTTAACAAAACACTCACACCATACGTGGACCTATCACGGACCACGGTGGTCCCTGGCACCCAGGATGTGTATTGGGACCAGACATCCCAGCCCGCATCCTGGAGGCTCACACCAAGCCTGTAGAAGCCCGCAAAAGCGTCCGTGTTTCGCGGGAAAGTACATGCCCAAATAAGGAAGGCCCCAGGTCGGCTCGACCTGGGGAAGGTGAAGGGGGCAAGACGGTCAGCGAACAGGACAAAGAGCCTCGTGGTCTGGCAATCTTGGGAGCCAGGCCACCCTTTTGGGCTAAGCGCGAGACACGCACTTAAACAGCCAAAAGGAGCTCAAAAACACAAAGAAACGATCGCTGCCACCAGTCCCGTCCGTGATTCACTTGCACCGTTTGTTAACAATCCACGAGAGTATCTAGGGCCCAAAAAATTACTAGAGACCCAAGAGAGCAGTAACTTAGCTTACAGTGCTCTCTTGTGCCATGTTGCGCGAAAGCTGCAACATGAGCGAAAGAACTACGGAAAACAACGTTTCCCGGTACTGACTGTTTTAAGGGCATGTCAGTATCCCCGTAAGAATGGAGCGAAAGCCCAGAGGAGTGCGGCAGGAAGCCGTGCTTCTCTGGCAAAGTCTAGATCAGGGTGTAAAACAACAGCAAAAAGTTTAGGGGTTGCCACATGGAAGGAAGAATTACCTACAATTAAGAAATCTTTCCTAACACAGGCCGTCAGCCACCGTCAGCCACCAGCCACCAAACATTATCTGGAGACGAATACGGCGAGGGACGATGGGACTTGGAGGCAGGGGATCTGGGGGGCTAAGCCTAGGGCTGAAGACAGGAAGCTGCAGGAAAGTCGAGGGCAGATGTGGCTACGGTCCTCGTTGCCTTGCTGCCGAGCATGCTCGGTCTGCTCTCTGTTCCACTGCCTCGAAGGTTTCGAGAAAGGAACCCTAACTGGGCAAGCCATGTCAGGCTGCACCGCCTAGCACGGCCGTCTCTGACAAGGCCCCCGATCACCTCTGGGCCTGTTCGGCCTGGGCTCGGAGAGGATCTTGTAGACCTCAGGGAGAAGTGTGTCAAAACTCGTGACAAAGCTGGCCTTAAACCATGTCTCGGTAAGGGCGAGAACATCTAGATCCAACAGTTTAAGGAGGTGGCAGATGTCAGAGCGAAAGTTAAGAGCAGCAGTGTGGAGCAGGTTGTCACTTTTTAAAGACTTCTGGGGCGGGGTACAGTGGACCCAACCAGATGTGGCAGAGGAGCCTGGGAGGTAAATGGAGGAAGAGGCAGAGGAACCAAGGAAGAAGTTGATGGCAGTGGGGCTAGAGAGGTGGAGTTCAAGGGAGGCGAGGTAGCCAAGAGAGAGACGCATCAGGTAAGGTAGTCAGGGGAGCAGTGGGGACGAGGGAGGCAAGGGAGCCAGGAGAGCCAAAGCTGGCAAGGGAGCCAGAGTAGAGGAGGGACGGGGTGGCAAGGGAGCCATGGAGGTGGGTGGCGAGGGAGCAAGTTTATAAGAACCATCATTGCCAAAGCCAAACAAGAGCAATATTAAAAGAGGTTAACAGCAACCAACATTGCCGAAGCCAAGAGAGGCAAATACTAAAGCAAATTGACAAGAACCATCATTGCCAAAGTCAAGAGAGGGTAATTCAGAAGCAAGCTAATTGTAACCCTTATTGCCAAAGAGAGAAAAAGGCAATGGTTGGAAAAGACCCAAACAAGCATTGTCTAAGCCGAATAGAGGCAAGTGTGATAGACACCCATTATCAGCATTTGTTGATGTAAGAGTGGTAAAACAAGAGTAGCAGGAGAGCAGCATTGCATGTGGCAGTCACAAGTGTGGAACACACAGCACCAGTGTGTCTCATGTCTTCCCAGAAGAAGTAGTCAATACTGATGTTGATGAAAGTCTTTGCCAAGTTGTTTGAAGCAAACTTTTCCAAATAAGTACTTTTAGTAGTGTTGGAAGCTTTTAGTCCGGCAGGCGAGTATACCAGGACGGAGACCTTGAAGTAGTAGTCATGGCAGGTTAGTGGACCAGGAAGAAGTCATTTAAGTACTGCCGGTGCATCCAAAGTGCTGTGCTCGAGGGTGCTGGTCAGCCCGCCAGGAAAAACCTGGCAGGCTGTCAGGCACCCGCGAGCACAGCCCGTAGTATGGCGGTCTGGTAACTACGGTACCGGCATGCTTACTGGCACCGTAGTTCCCAGACCGCCGTGCTCGGAATGAGGCCCAGTAACACATTAGAAAAACCTAAGAAAAAACAAAGAAAAACACGTTGATATGATCAATATTAGCTGTCTACACACAAATGTATAAAGGTGATCGCTACTCAGTTCCATGCTTTGTGCACCCCATGCAAGTATGTCATAGTTTCACTACTTCATGAGCCCTTGGTTGTGATCAATTCAGCTTGTTGTGAATAAGTGCGCTCAATGTGTTATATTCTGCCATTTTTAAGCATGTGCTTCTCATGCAGTGCCTGTAAATGTTTGTTTATGTTCATATGTTTGTATACGTTTGCTCACCATTGTGAGAGTTCATATATATTTATAAGATTGCCCATTTTAACCTATACAACGTGTCAGCTTCACTGACCTGTGTGCAGGGAAATGTCCTGCTCAGAAGTACGTGGTTCGCGGCGCTAGTAAACGTCCTTCTGAAATGAAACGATATCAATATGTTTACGTTATCCATCAATGTCAAGATTGCGTTTGTGTATTTCCCATAAGTTCTGTTCTTACCTTATCTGAGGTATCGCTATGCATACAGCCGCTCCCGCCGCGTACAATGCAGCCGCGGCAATTGTGTTCCTGTTAATGTTTTTCCGTTGGCATGGCAACATTGTGTTACAAGATGGTCGATCGCAACTAGTTGCGTCGGCCATCTTGGGAGGGGCAACTCATTAGGAATTATGTGTGTAACATATAATCAGTGTTGTGCTTCAATGGAATTGTCAATGTTGGGTTTTCTACCTGAAATGGGACAATCCTGCATTAAACCTCTCTTCCGCATTGGTAGAGTTTTTACCTCAAATGCGCACTATGTTGATATTCCACATCTAATAACTCGATGCAGTCTAAATCAGTTCAATACATTCTACTCTTGAATAAATATCAATAGTTATATATGGGAACTACATATCATTTTGTAGAACCACGAGCTTTAGTGGTAATATATGTTCCGATGAACTAATAGTTGAACAATTGAAAGTACAATACAAATAGTGCAAACATTGGTTGAAAATATTACATGTGCATTCATCTTCATGTGTATCCAAGTTTGTACCGATACCTCCTTTTAGCATTTAATCGAGTTAGTATAAACTCACCACAAGGGCAAAATCAGATTATGCAAATATATATAGTTGAGAATACTCCAACACATTCAAGCCATAAGAAATATTGATTCTAACTATCCGATGGCTCTGCATTTTCAGTCCCAACATGGCAGCAGATTGGAGGGTTGCTCCTTTTTTGGTATTCGGACTGTGCCTAAATCACCCAGAGGCGGCAATAGGGAGTTACTGTTGAGACAACTGGAGACCAAGTCCATTTTGGACCTCGAGACCAAGAAACCTAGGGGTCATAATCTTGATGAAGAGCTATACACGTTTTTAGGCACCGAATAGTATATATTTGTTTTTTTATCTTTGATGAACTACTTTTATATTTCAGGTACCTTAAATGTTTTTGTATGACCTCTTGAATGTCTATTAATGTCCAACAGTGCCTTCTTTAGATTTTAGCCACCATGTACATTCCCTTTAGTTCTGACGTATCTTTCAGGTTGTTTCTTTCATGATATTGTGCAGTTTAACTTGCACAATTTTGTTTTTAACAAGATCAGTAGTAGGGTTTTGTTTTTAATATTGATCACTGTGATGCATACTTTTACACAGAATGTCTTTTGGATTCCTTATGCTTTCTTACTCTCCCCCTTATCTTGTCTCGACCCCTTTTGTCTTTTCCTTGGCGGATATTTCACATCCTTTTAGATGTAGATACTTACATCGCAGGGGTTACCCAGTCATGGTATATCCCTTTGTGGGTCCACTATGACTAAATATTCTTTTGGGATGCTCAAGCATATGTGTATCATCTTTTTGCAGTAGAAGGTTTACTAGGAAGCTAGTTTGCCTTAATAATTGGGCATTTTTATGGTTAAATGCACTTTGCACTTTACGGTGGATGAATTTGTTGATTATGCTCCAGTTGTCCATGCATGCACGGTTTTTTGTCATGTATCCTTTTACAGAGAGAAGAGTATTTAATATTTTAGATACTATGTCATTTTAAACATTCAGCGATTTTTAAATTCTTCTCTGATAATTGATTGCATGGTTTATGATTTACATTACCAGCACATTTAGGAATACATCAGTGCATTCATGGACGTAGAGCACTGTGCATATTATTATTACTGTAGAGATTTCAACTCTCATCCCCCCCTTCCTTTTTTCCCCCCTCTCCTTTTTCCTTTCCTTTGCTGCTAGCACTTTGCACTTTCTTTGCTGCTAAAGCACTTTGCACTTTATACTGCATTTTTGAGCTTGATATGTCCCATCTGCATTTCTGTATTCATACGATGATGACCATGCGTTTATGTATTCTTGAGACTTAAGATAATTACGGGGCATATTTACACGTTAGTCAGTAAATGGTATGTACGATATTCAGACTGCGGGACAGAGTTGAGGAGATGGCTGAACAACGGCGTGTGTGCAGATTATTTGCACAGATGCAATGTTTACTTACATGGAAGGCATTTACTGACTAGGCTTCTACCTTATTAATATTTTATAATTTGTACTGTTTAGAGGCATGATATAGTCCGTATGGGCCCCGTGCATTGCACTAACAGTGGGAGTGTTTCATTAAAAAAAATTCTTTTGATGACACTCACAGATAGTCGTGATTAACACCATTTTCCATCTTGTTACATTATTGGTGTTTTGAGATATTTGACATATTTTGTCTTTTTCTCCGAGAGGTGTATTCACCGTATTTTTTCCTCCCGTTGCTATTTCCGCGCGTTGCTCGCCGTCTCCTCCTCAGTCCCTGCATTCATGATTTCTAGGACACTGGTTGAAGCATTTTTAATTACATAGTAGTTATCTGGTGTTTTGATGACTATGGGGTGTACTTTATTCATATAGTACAGACCGCAATGTGGTGCTTTTAAATGCTATGACATGGCCGCCAAGTGTTTACTACATTGTACTGACTTGTGCATAGGGACATTCTATGCACTGCTACCATAGAGTTTGCCTAGCTCTTTTAAGGAGTCCTTTTTCTGTGTCATTCCCTACCTACGTGAACAAGCGTTCGGAGTACCGTGAAACGTGTCGTTTGTTATTCAGGTTTCTCCCTTTTTTCATGCGCTTTTATTAATAAAGAATACTTTGTGCTGCCTGGATTTGCTGTCAAGCCTTTTTTCTTGCTGAGATTGGACTTCTTTCTCTCAGCTGCTCTCGGGAGTGCAACCCGTTGGTTTTGCCCTGTCACGGGGCACAATTTTCGTTTGAAAATAAAAACTTTGTTAAAGGGACGGTATGGTTCCAAGTAAAACCGAAAAACCCCTGAAATTCGCCAGTTATGGTAAGCTAAGCAACCATAACTCGCGCCACCACCGTGCACTGCTAAGACTAACACCCAGGACATCAAAGATGACATCACAAATGTCATTGATAGACATCTACCAACATCTGACTTCATAGCGGACCTTCCAGACAGTGCCACATGTCATACGCTGGCGCACGGCATGATGACGTGTCCGGGAACCCGTCCGCACTTCACAATAAGATCTCTGCTTGACGGACAGTTCGGAACTGCATTTTCTACTGATCTAGGAACTTTCAAATTTCCCTTGCACAGCTCCAACACCTATTCCTACTCATTATCCATTAACAATCTAGTACACAGTACATACTTTTGGCAAAACTGCTATTTATCTTAAAATGGCATCAGCTAATGACATCCCTCCTCCCCAAGAGCTCCTTGATTACTGCTGTAATCAAGGAGCATGAGAAACAGTGCCCCCTAACTTAGAAATAACACACACGCAACATTTTCCCTTGTCCACCTACCCCTCCATATTAGTGTTTGGTTCCTCTTCCCTCATTTCCCTCCCCACCTTTCGTTCTCAGCTCTCCTGCCAAAAAAAATACATCCAAAAACAACAAAAAACATATTCCTTTAGGAACCACCTTTCACAGTTAAAAAATAGAACTAAAAAACAAATTTATAGACTCCATCTACTTTATATTTCTCAGTAAAGTACATAGACTAAATAAGATTTTCCAACATTTCCATTTGCATTTTGTGTTATGCTAATGGGAATATTGTGGCGTTCATCCTCCGTTCCAGGGACTGGAACGGTGGATACCGGCCCAGCAGCCCAAGTTATCAGCCCAAGCGAAGCAAGGGTGGATAACGAGGTCTCTGGACCATTATCCCCCCATTCCAGCCCCTGAAATGGGGGATGAAGGCCATTAGCACCCTAGGTTCCCAAAGCGGGAACACGGGTTGCTAAAAAATAGGATTTTTCTTCCAACACCAGGACGAGATGGCCACCATGGAAAGGGAAGGCGAGGGTTCCAAAAAGGGCTCCTCTTCGCTTTCCATAGCAGCCTGCAGAAGGCAAAAAGAGAACCCTATGACCATATTACCGCAAGCACATATTCTTCCCTTTCAAATCTATCCTAATTTCGAATAACTTTACCACAAAGCCAGTCCCAGGTGGACATGGCCACTTTAATCCTATGTTTTGTCCCTTGTGGTCATGGCCAGTAGCCAGATTGTCCGGATCATGACCTTATTCCATGAACCGGACAATCTGGCCACTGTCAATGGCCGCAGACTACCCCTCAGTCAATAAATGTATACCGCTATTTTTTGTAGCTACATTATGACACTTGTCAAATAATAAAACACTGGCACATTTGCAAAACCATGCTTGTAGGTCCTTGCCAATGCTCCTTAAGCAAGTTTGCTGGAAATCCACCCATGTTTTATTTTTTCAAAAGTGTCAAATGTTTGCACATACAATCGTCATATAACCTAGCCCCCACTTGACAAAATACAGTCAGACTTTACAAAAACATCTATATTTAGATCTATAATCTTTTTGCAAACCTTTGTGTAGATTTGTTAAATGGCACCATATTTATAAGCCTTTACAATATTTTGGGACCCCCCTCTAATTTTGCTCCCTCTTGACAGAATCCCACCAAACTTTGCAAACACATGTATATCTAGATCTATTATCAGTTTGCCAAATGAAGTGTAGATTCGTCAAATGGCACCTCATTCATAGCAGCAGCAGGGCCATCATGCCTTACATTGGGAGAGCCACAACCATGGCTTTCCCCCTGCCCCCATCAAGGGGAAGATTTGTGCTATGGAGGGAGTTGTTTCCAGTCACCTGCCAGCAAAATCAAGTGCGAAAAATACAAGTACCAGAATCCTCAGAGCTAATTAACTTGCCACACCTGAAAAAGAAATGCAGACCTGTCTGAAATAACTAAGAAACTCAGCCTCACTGAAGTCATGAAAATGTGCGTTAGGAAGAGAAGCTAAAGACTGGTAACAGAGCGCCTGCCTTTACATCTTTAAACACCTCATTTATAAACCTTTACATTATTTTGGGACCCCCTTCTAATTTTGCCCGCTCATGACAGAATCCCACCAAACTGTGCATACTCACTCAGAATCAGGTCAGAAATATACATTCAAAATTTCATGCAGTTCCATTAAGTGGCGCCAAAGTTATAAGCCATCCAAAAACTGCATTTCACCAACCCTGTAATGCTAAGGTGTTCGCAAACTTTACAGGACTGTTCACGGACATCCGAACTGTTCGCGGACTTTCGCGGAAAAAACCACCCGTTTGTTTTGCTTCTTGCAGCCATATCCCATCCTCATCACCCCTCACCTCCCCAGAGATTATTTGATAAGTTTGACAAGTGGAATGTTGTGTTTTTTAATATGTTTTTACCGTGATGTCCGTGGACATCGGCCGCTGTCCGCGAATCTCTCTTTCTTCGGCTCTTCTTAGAAGTGTTTCAAGATTATTACAGATTTCTTCTGTAGGATCATGATCAATTTTGGCATAAACAGTGTGGTCATCAAGTTGTCTTTTGCATTCCTTTACATAATCATGTGTGTTCTGTAGTACTAACGCTCCACCTTTGTCAGCTGGTCTTATTGTGATCTTGTCATCAGAATACAGATTTTGAATAATTGACATTTCAACTCTGCTGAGGTTTTTGTTTTTCGGTGCACCGAACCGGATTTTTTAAAAATCTGATACTACATTTTTTTCCAAAAATATCAATTGCTGGTACATTGATAGGTGGTAAAATTTACTTTTCGGTTTAAATTCAACTAACTCAGGTTGTTGACGTACTACTGTGTTCTCATTGTCCATTTCTGCAAAGAAAACTTTAAGTTTTAGTTTCCTGGTTAATTTGTGTAATTTCACTTTTGTGTTGAATAAACTAGTTACAAAGGGTAGGTACAAATTTGAGGCCCTTTTGTAGCACAGCATCTTCCTGTTGGCTTAACACCCGATCTGAAATATTCACTACTAAGTTCCTCGTGCTTGAAATCTCGTTGTCATCCAGGGGCCTTTTCCTCTTCCCCCATCCTCGTTCTCTTCCTCTTTGATTGCTGTCTAAAAAAGGTTGTGGTGTGGCTCTACTTGTTCCAGCTAATGTACTGCTTGCTCCACTTTCACCTTCTGCCCCTTGTGGTTGTGGCTGGGGATTGTGATCGTCTCTGTTAGAGTCTGTATCTGAACTACTATTGTCTGAGTTAGGGTTTCTAGGACGTGGTGGTTGATTCTGATACTTATCAGCCCATGTATATACTTCGTCTCGTAGGTAATCTAAAGTATCTCGTCTGAATTTCCTTATTTTCCTGGCCTATAGGTCTGCCTTATATCCTTCTAGTTGTTTGTTGATATCCGTCAAAACATCTTTAAATGTTTCTGCACTAGTGAGTGCTGTGATTTCTGTCAGATCTTGAATTTCTTGTTCCAGATTCAACAAGTTGGCAGAGTTCTTTTATAGTCAGCAATATCAAATCTTGGATATACATGAAGATGAATGCACATGTAATTTTTTCAGCCAATATTTGCACTATTTGTATTGTACTTTCAATTGTTCAACTATTAGTTCATCGGAACATATATTACCACTGAAGCTCGTGGTTCTACAAAATGATATGCAGTTCCCAAATTATATGTAGTTCCCATATATAACTATTGATATTTATTCAAGAGTAGAATGTATTGAAGTGATTTAGACTGCATCGAGTTATTAGATGTGGAATATCAACATAGTGCACATTTGAGGTAATGACTCTACCAATGCAGAAGAGAGGTTTAATGCAGGATTGTCCCATTTCAGGTAGAAAACCCAACATTGACAATTCCATCGCAGCACAACACTGATTAGATGTTACACATGTAATTCCTAATGAGTTGCCCCTCCCAAGATGGCCAACGTAACTAGTTGCGATCGGCCATCTTGTAACACAACGTTGCCATGCCAACGGTAAAACATTAACAGGAACACGATTGCCGCAGCTGCACTGTATGTGGCTGGAGCGGCTGTATGCATAGCGACACCTCAGATAAGGTAAGAACAGAACTTATCGGAAATACACAAACGCAATCTTGACATTGATGGATAACGAAACATATTGATATCGTTTCCTTTCAGAAGGACGTTTACTAACGTCGCAAACCGCGTACTTCTGAGCAGGATATTTCCCTGCACACAGGTCAGTGAAGCTGACACGGTGTATAGGTTAAAATGGGCAATCTTATAAATATATATGAAGTCTCACAATGGTGAGTAAACGTATACAAACATATGAACATAAACAAACATTTACGGGCACTGCATGAGAAGCACACGCTTAAAAATGGCAGAATATAACACATTGAGCGCACTTATTCACAACAAGCTGAATTGATCACAACCAAGGGCTCATGAAGTAATAACACTATGACATACTTGAATGAGGTGCACAAACCATGGAACTGAGTAGCGATCACCGTTATACATTTGTGTGTAGACTAGACAGCTAATATTGATCATATCAACATGTTTTTCTTTGTTTTTTCTTTTGTTTTTCTTATGTGTTACTGTGTCTTTTAATTGTGGGTACCTTGTCTTTTGATGTTATATGATATTGTATGATGCTATGGAAATTGCAATTATGGTATAATATGTACAGTACGTTATTGAGAGAAGACTGGGCTCTGATGAAGGATTTAATCCGAAATGCATTGGCCATACAGTCATTGTTTGCGGCAAATTGGTGATTAATAACCAATAATTTAAAGAATAAAATTATGTTTGTTTAAAACATTATACATAACTTTTCAAGGTATTCTTTGGAAAATTATTTAAAGAAACAACCCCTAGTGGGAAACACGGTTGTGCGGCCCACACCAAAGGCTATTGAGCCTAGGTCTCATTCATTTTTAAGTCATATTTATGTGCCCTGCACGGTGGCACTACATAGTGGGCTGCACCCTACTAAAATATATTCAAGCTTCAAATTCAACAAAACAGCACGCTATAACAGATCAACCTAAAACAAGCGTTGCCCTCTCTACAACCATTGGTCTATCTTCCATGTTGTGCCATATCCAGCATGGAGGACTTCCAGGGAGCTGGTTTTGATTGCTGCGAGTTTAGCCTATCAAGCTATGGGTTATGTCGGAAGTGAACAGGCAACGGGAAGAGAGATCTTTGGTTTGAGTGGAAAGGCAATTTTGTCTGCACAGGGCCACAAAAAAAAAAAAAAAGCTTTAAATATGACTTTGTAATCATTGCATATGGATAATGCCGCCTGCCAATATGAACGGTTCCTGCCTGCCGTCCAAGAATAACAATCTGTATGTCAAAGTACACTCCAACCTAGACCGCGCTACCCCCCCACCTAATTGGTTCCTACCCTCCTCCCAGCCCAACAATGTAACCTCCATAACTGTCCTGCTCCCCGTCCTCCTACCTACTCCCCATCAATTCCATGTCATTTCATCGTGGAATGTTTTTTCGTGGGGGGTTTTACTGCAGATTTTTTAATGAAAAAAACTCATGGACATTTTTTTTGCCCCATCCCATTACATTTTTTACCTATTTTCGAACACCCACACCCCATATATATATTTTTCTAACCCCCCTTCCCCTTAAGATTTGATGAGTTTTTTTTAGGTAAAAAATCCACTGTAAAAACCCGGCGTAAAAAACATCCTGTGATGAAAGGACATCGTACCCTCACCAGCCTCCACACACGATCAGCCCTACGACTCAGGAGCCACAAGAACCCTGAAACACCATCCCGAAAAGCAACACTCATCCTATCCGCCCACTCAACCTCTCGCCCTCATGGCCAGCCCCACGTAACACACCCTGCACCCTTGTGCCCTCAAAACACACTAAGCTTGATACCTCCACAGCTACCAACTACCTCCTTTCTCCCTCTCCCATCACACCCTTAGCTACCCACACAGCCATCAATGCATCCCCCTTCCCTACACAGACACCGTGCAACCGCAGACTAACAATGTCGCACACTACCAACTTACTGCCACTCTTTCCCAAGAGGCACATCCTCAAGAAATCGCCTACTCGCGCTGCGCACCCAAACCTCAGCAGCCCCCCTGCCACCACCACCCCTGGTGTAATCAGCAGCCTCCCTATGCAGCTCACCAAACCACTTGCCTCATTCCAATGTGCCCTCATTAATTCCTGCTCCCTCCCAGCACATGCTCTGGAAATCTGTGACCTGCTCCCCGCACACAAACCTGAACCTCAGTCATCTCTGAAACTTGGCTACATGAAGCCTCTGGCACCGCCTTATCCTTAGCCCTACCCCAAGGCTACAACATCTACCGTCTGGACCGCCTACACACCAAAGGCGGTGGAGTGGCCATCATTGCCAAGGAATCCCTCTTCCTACGACAGGTCACCAACTCATTTGAAGGTAACAGTGACGTTTTGTCCCTCAAACTTACCACCTCCCCTAACTGCACCATCACTATACATATTGTTCCCCCCCCCATCCCCATGGCTGACTTCCATGAGAAACACATACACCTCCTATCTGACAACCTAAAAATCTCCTCTAAGTCCATTCTATTAGGAGACCTGAACCTCGGTTTCAATGACCCTGAGGATTCACATGCCAAATCTCTTGCCAAAGCTCTAGACACCGTGGGGTTCAATCAATCAATCACTAACCCCACCCACTCTAAAGGCTGCATCCTGGACTGGATAGCCAACCACAATTACTCTCTATCCATCTGCTCCAATGCCCCCTGCCCCTGGACAGGCCACTATATCATCCACTTTTACATCCACATGCCTACGATAAAAAACCTCTCACCACTCAACTACCGCATTACCCAGTTCAAGGAAAGTAACCAAATCGAGGCTACTGCCCTATGTAGCAACCCCCACTTTCAAACCTCCTTTCTCCAAGGATCCCATCGTTCTAGCTGATCTATACAACTCTGCACTAAAGAATGCACTCAATGCCATAGCTCCAGTGTCAGCAGGAAAATCAAAACTGCCAGACACGCAAATGCTTGGTTCACCCCAGAGCTACTGGAACTCTTCTCCTTGAAATGCACCACCCTCTCCACTTGGTAAACTAACCCACTTGAATCCACAAAACTAGAATTCAACAAGATAGCCACCCAATACAAAAAGGCAATCATCTCGCCCAAATCCGCCTCCTTCAACACTAGGATTACCAATGCAAAATCTGGAACTAAGACAATCTTTGCCATCTTCAGAGAACTAGAATCACCAGCTCCTACCACGCAGGTCATAACTAAAGACGAATCATGGTGTTCTAACATCAAAACCGCCATGCTAAACAAACGTAACCTTCTGCAGAGCACAATCCCAACCAGAACACATTGCCCTCACCCTCAGCCACACCCACCACTAACCCCTCTGCCCAGGAGGATATCCCCCTCTTCTCCTTCAATGATGTCACAGAACTTAGTCCTCACCCTCCTAAAACACCTCAAACCTTAGAACTGCAAAGGTGATGACTGTCTAGCCACGATCATTAAAGACTGCTATCACACTAGCCCTGTTTCTCACAGCAGTTATCAATGCCTCCTTTCCCTCTGGACTGGTCCCTCCTAGCATTAAGGAAGCCTGGGTACGACCACTTCTAAACAAGCTGTCACTTTACCCGGCCTCCTCTAAACAACTACAGACCCATAACTACTGTCCCTTTCCTTTTAGAAATCGTTGACAAATCACTGGTCCAACACTTCCTCGAAAACAAACCATATCCTGGGCCTACGTCAATCCGGCTTTCGCCCTGGTCACGGCACAGAATCTGCTCTGCTTGACCTTAAAAAGCAACTTGATATAAAGGATGCAGGCATGCCTGCCCTACTCCTCTTCTTGGACTTATCAGCCACATTTTACCTAGTGGACCACAACATTCTTTGTCACCACCTCACTTCCTCAGCACACTTCTCACCTAATGCCGCAGCCTGGATCAGCTCATTCCTGCAAGGAAGAGCCATGAGAGTGTTCTCAGATCAGGCTTGTGGAGCTCCCATCACCATCCACTGCTGAGTCCCTCCGGGATCCTATATCTCTCCCACTCTCTACAACATTTCCACTAAGCCTCTATTTGACATCCTAGATTCCATTGGTATAGCTTACACTAAGTATGCTGATGACACCCAAATCCTACTCCCACTCTCCAGTAACTACGAAACTGACACCAAGGCCCTCAACACTGCCTACTCCACTATTGAGGCCTGGATGTCAGCCAACCGTCTCTGCCTCAACAGTGATAAGACTGAAATCCTCCTAGTAGGCTCACAGGAAACCCTAAACGTACTTACCAACCAATACAGCACTTTCACAATTGATAACATACAGATCCTGGTCTCCCCATCGGTAAAACCTTAGGAGTCTACCTCGATGCCACCCTCTCCATGTCACGTCAAGTCAGCGCCATCGCCTCCTCAGCTACCTACTACACCAAATTGATTAACACAGCCAAACCCCTCTTATCCACTGAGAACTGCCTCTCCATCACCAGAGCCATAATAGGCTCAAGACTGGATTACTGCAACATCCTCTTTGCTGGCACTACAGCAAAAAACCTAATGAAACTCCAAATAATCCAAAACAATGCACTTCGAGCAGCTCTCAAAATTCCCAAAAGAGAACACATATCTGCCGTTAGTGTAGGGCAAAGCGGACGCCCCGGAGGACGTATCTATTAAAGTTTCCTGGCAATAAACTGTGGGATGTACATCTTTGCTTTAAGCTAAATTTGATGTACACCCATGAAAGGACATTGAAATGGGGAAATAAATCTGCAGTAGGTGCTCCTATACGGAGCCGCTTTTGTAATGAATCAGAACAAAAATAAACCCTAAAACATCTTGTAATCTACTGAAAACACTTTGATAACTGGGACCTGGCATGATCGGTACGACGTTGCTAGCCAGGGAATGGTTGTGGATGGCATGTATGTGGGGATATACAACAAAGACCATATTGGCTCTTTCAAAATGTCTTGTGCTGTTAAATGTAGAACTGGAAAAAATGATATCACAAGTATGAAGAATGCCAGTATTTCTGCTTTGAATACACTTAAAAACACTTAATGTTGTTTTGTGTTTTATGTATAACTTTGGTTTATTGTTTGTGAGAAACCAATTTATGTGGCTGGATTTTGTGATAGGTGTTTGCTGGTCATCCGCCTCTGATTATGTGGTTTATACATCACTTTGATGATGTACACTATGAAGGATGAAATTCATTAAGAAGGACTCCACCACAGTAGTTGTCAAGTGAATGTTCTGTTGAGAAGTCTATGTATACTCGCAGTATTATTGTGAGATGCTTGTTTATTCCGCATAGTGGAGATTGAGATCTACACATTCAGGTAGAGCACTGCTCTGTATTGCAGATGAAATTTAACAGGATGTAATCTATGAGAACGGTTGTTGTATGAATGGATCTCTTCCTTCTCTGAGGCTAGTATTTTGTTTTATGTTATGGTTTACCGTGATAAGAAGATTGTGTTTTTAACCTTTGTTTATTACATACTGTTAATGTTGTAAGAGTTTGTTGAGCAAACTAATTAAAAAAAAGATCTGCCGCCAGTCACAAAGCCCAATGGCTCCCCTTCAAAGAACGGGTCCTATTCAAAACTCTTGCCGTCACTCACAAGTGCATCACTCACACAGCCTCCCTTTACCTTGCCTCGAAAGTAATGAGAACAGGCTCTTCCAGACCCACAAGAACACCACCACCACTCCCACCGTCTCATAATCCCCAAGTCGAGTCAAACAAGCCAAAGCAGGTGGCGCTAGCGTCCCTTTAATTGCTGCCAAACAATGGAATTCCCTGCCACTCACCCTTAGAAACGAACCCTCACACCTTGCATTCTGAAAAGCACTCAAAACCTGGCTGTTTAACTACCCTCTGCCTACACTCCCGCTCTGCGCATCACGCCTGCGTACTCATGTTCCCTGTAACCTATTGAACTGGGTACACGTCATATGCTTTGTCATGCACCACTGTAACTAGTTCTTGCACCACTGTAACCAATGCACCTACAGTTGTTAGATCTAATACTCTCTGTATGTACTACTGTAACCAAGTAGCCTACTTACCTCTGTGACAGCGCCACGATGCCTGCGGGCTGTTGTGTGCTACACAAATAAAAAAAACTAATAAATAAATAATGCGCTTTAAAATGCACACTTTTATCCCCATCCAAACTCTCGTTTGAGGGGATGGGTTGCAAGTTGTCCTCCTTTACTCAGTGCAATAGGGGGCATCCCTGGGCATGGGGCCAGAGTAGAGAAAGGGAAGAAGGGGGCATGGAGTGCACTCAGGACAGGAGACAAACTGCTGCAGAAGCAAAGAACACCCTGTGCAGAGAGACATGCATATATCACAGCAGCTATTTACCTTCTGTTGCCTGCGGGACACTGCAACGCACCAATAGTGTATTCAGGTCTGGAGAAAGAAAATATTACCATAGGATTAATTAATCTCCAAGAATGTACACCACATCCAGAGAAAATATATTTAAGAAATATCCAAAGAGGGAGCTGCCTCGCCCCCTAGAAATCACAAACACAGGGGAAAGGCTTCACAGAAGGAGCGTGAAGGAAAAGCAGAGACAAGTCAACATTACCCTAAAAGGACACTTTTCTCACCAGGCCTGTCACTCAGCTGCGGTACATTATGCCATGGGATTGCTTCAGAGCTTGTGCAGCATTTTCCCTTTAACAATAGAGCAAGAGATGGGGGTGGGGGGGCAGGAGGAAGCAGGAACGCAGCCACGGCTCAGAAGACTGAGCTACCTAGCGCCTTGGGCAGCGAGGCTGGGGTGCAGCGCTGGAGGACAGACATGCGCAGTACTGAGTAGACACCAGAGAGCATGCGCAGAAAGGGGGAACGGGAAGTAGGAACTCACAGCTGAAACTAAACCCAAGGAGCATGCGCAGAAAGTAAACATCGGAAGTAGGAACTCACAGCTGAAACTAAACCCAAGGAGCATGCGCAGAAAGGGGGAACGGGAAGCAGCACGGACACGTCCGAAACATCTACCCAGAGAGCATGCGCAGAAAGGGGAAACCGGAAGTAGAGACTCACAGCTGAAACTAAACCCAAGGAGCATGCGCAGAAAGGGGGAACAGGCAGCAGCACGGACACATCCGAAACATCTACCCAAAGAGCATGCGCAGAAAGGAGACACCGGAAGCAGCACGGACACATCCGAAACATCTACCCAAAGAGCATGCGCAGAAAGTATACACCGGAAGCAGCACGCTCACAGCTGAAACATGTACCCAAAGAGCATGCGCAGAAAGAAGACGCGGTCATATGTGCATCTACAGTTCTCAAGAGTGTCCATACAACGTTGCCAAAATAAACATGAGGTCCACTTTCCTAAGCAGATCACATTTCCAAGGACCGAAAGGTTCATACTCGTTTTAATCCAGTTAGCCATTTCTTACCCATGCTTCTGGCCAGTCATTCACATGGACCAGTTCGTAGTGTACTTAGAAACAATGCTATGTGATGCCACTTCCTGTGATGTCACGATGGGGGCGTGGTCAAATTACATCACTTCCTGTGATGTCACACGGGGCGTGGCCAAATAACATAACTTCATGTGATGTCACTCTTGGGGGAGTGACCTAGTGATGTCACTTCCACTACGCCTGGCATTTTGGTGAAATGACATCCCTGCTTCCACCTCTTCCAAGATTCGCCCTCCACGGCTGCTGAGGCTGGGGGTTGTGTCTCCTCAGGGTAGAAGTGGACACTGTGCTCTCCCTGGGGTGGAATGGTTTGGTTTCTAGGCATCCTTGGTCCGGGGTGCTTGTTCAGATCCTTCCGTCGGACGTTACGGGCATGCCCCAAGATGGGGTTGCCCTGGGCATTCCCCAGGTGCTCTGCTGCTGCACTGTTCACAGGGCGTGGAACGGGTTGCCATGTCCCGTTTTGTGGCGACACTCTCTTCCTCGCATCGCCCGCCTGGTGGGGCGGTTTTCGATGTCGGCAGTGAAGGCAGCGGTTCAGGACGCTGTGGATCGCAAGGTTGCCTCTGGGTTACGGAATGCATGCTGTTGCTACCCTGTCCCTCTGTACATCTGTCTGCAAGTCCTCTGCAGCCACTTTACGGGGGTCCTGTGCTGTTTGGTGGCTCCTTGGAGGTGTCGGTTCACTATGTAGGAACGTAGGTTCCCAGCCTATGTTCATGCGGACGAGGTCTGACGACACTCGTCCTCTGCTCTCCCACACACGACTCGCCCTTCGACGCTGGTTTAGAAGTCCGGCTGGTACATTGGGCTGGCGGGCGTTCTTCACGGACCTAGTGGTCTTCCGCTGCCTGGCCTTGTTAGGACTTCTATCAATTCATGGTCGATCTGGCAGCATTGGAGAAAACATCATCCTCACAGGGTTTTTAGCCCTTCAAGATGGCGGTGGCTTGGTTCACTGCTCAGAAGGCAAAACAAACGGGTGATGGCTGGAAGGTTTTGAATTAATCATAACCACGGGCGTAGCCCTGGCCATCCCTCCAGACCATCGTTTTTCAGCCTGCCACACCACTCAAAACCTTCCTCTTCGCCTCCGCTTTCTCTCCCCCTCTCCCCTGCTAAAGTTACTGAAAATGCACTGAATCTGCAACTGGGCCACTCACCTTCTCGGTCCTTGGCCCAGCCACTCTCCCCTGCACTGCCTCCCTGGTACCCCCTGCACTACGGGACTGTGTCTGTATCCCTACAGCCCCTCCTTCCCAGCACGTATCTGCACTTACTCGCACTGCCACTAGCTGGCCCTTGTTACTTTCCTGTATGCTATTAACCCTGTACTGCACTTTCCCCTCTCCCTTTCCCCTTGCACTTCTCCCTTTCCCCTCCTCCCTTGCACTTGCACGATCTGAATGACACCTGGCCTAGTAGGATCATTGTATGTCTCCCCTTGTTCCCCCCCCCTGCCTCGTCGCGCCTTGAAACACTTGTGTATAGGCGCGTTATAAATGCCATATCATATCATATCATTACAGAAGGGGAAAAACCATATGCAAATCAGGTTTGGTCCTACCTCAAAAGGGGCAGTCCAGCCCGAACCTCTAGGTCACATCCCTTCTGCACGAGACCATAAGCATCCCCAGACATGTTTCAGCCTTGTTGGGCGTCATCAGTGAGGAGTAGCTTGGTTCTCTAGGCCCGGCAGACTCAGGACCCACGTCTGGGCATACCCGTCCCACTCAGGGTGACTTTAGCAAAACAAAAAGGTGATGGCTGGAAGGTTTTGAATTAATCATAACCACAGGCGCAGCTCTGGGCAACCCTCCAGAACATAGTTTTTCAGCTTGCCAAGCCATTACAGAAGGGGAAAAAACCATATGCAAATCAGACTTGGTCCTACCCCAAAAGGGACAGTCCAGCCCGAACTGCTAGGTCACATCCCTTCTGCATGAGACCACAAGCATCCCCAGACATGTTTCAGCCTTGTTGGGCATCATCAGTGAGGAGTAGTTTGGGTCTCTCAGAAGATCTGGTAATGTTGCAGTTCTTTACAAGATGGCACCCAGATGTAATCCGTCCCAAGGATCGTTGCCAGAGAGGGAAACAGCATAAGAAGCAGCCCAACGGTGAGCACCTTGCGTCGCTTCATTTTTCCCTACTAAGCATTGATGCTGTTACTCTACCCTGTTTTCTATTCCCTGTTTTTCTCTTAGTCCTTCTGCCTTGCCTTCACCATATGCCTCCTTTGCCCTTCCTGCTTCACTCTGCCTTTGCACTCTGTCTGCCTGCTCTGCGAACCAAGTTCCCCAAAGGAAACAGAGTTCCTATTCCCTGTCCGATTGATTCAGTAGCCCCCTTGGCACCTCAGTGCGTTTCCTTTACATCGGGGCAAGTCACAGATAACATCAGTTCGCCGGAGCTGAAGATCTTCACCAAGATTCTTCACCTCCGACAAGGGGGTTTCCCTGTATGGTTTTTCCCCTTGGGCATCGCCCATAGAGCACACACGGCTGCCCTATTCAAATTGGGCTACGTGAATGCTCTTGTGGCGGTGTCCAATCACATCTCTCTGGATTGAAACACCGGCTGATCGACAACAAGATTATAGGTTAGCCCCGACTGCAAATCCTTACAGGGCTCTCAGCACGGTCAGGATGGTTCTCAGATTGCCTTCGGGTCCCTGCCCGCCACTCTGGTCTGGATTTCTGCTCCATGCTCTCTTCCCACATGCACATGCTTGTGGCCCTTGAGGACTGATTATGGATGGCCACTTTTGTGCCAGTTCATTGGGCACTCCTGAATGGGAACCTACTCAGAGAGCGAATTATTTGGCTGTGTTCCTTCTCATTAGAGAAGCTTCCAGACCTTTGTTTATATGTTTAGGGTCATGGGATTCCTCCCCAAGTTACCCAGAGTAATCAAGACATGGACGCCTTGCTCACTGTGCTTAGAGAGGCACAGCTTGACCTCACTGATGAGACCCGACCAGGCCGAAACACGTGTCTGGGGTTGCTGTTTGTACTCTTGTTCAGAGGAAAATGGCTTTGTATTTTGATGCTGGACTGCCCACGTGGGTAGTACCACATTGATATGCAAATGGGTATTTCTCCTCTGTGAAATGTACAGTGAGCTAAAACGTGGTTATAGACCCTCTGAGTGGGCACCTACCTATAGAACAGGTTATTTGGCCATGTTTGTTCTCGGTAGAGGGGCTCTCAGACCTTTTTGTGCATTTTTAGGAACTTGGGGCTCTGCCGTACGTTGCCCAGGGTAATCCAGACGTGGACCCCCTTGCTCACTGAGCTTAGAGAGACACAGCTTCGTCTCACTGATGAGGCCCGACTATGCTGAAACACATGGCAGAGGTTGCTGTTGGTACTCTTGTTCTGAGGAGAATTGCCTGGCATTTCGGTGCTGAACTGCCCAAGTGGATGGGACCAGACTGATATGCAAATGGTATTTCTCTTCTGTGAAAAGGACAGTGAACTAAAATGTGGTTATAGACCCTCCGAGTGGGAACCTACCCATAGAACATGTTATTTGGCCGTGTTTGTTCTCGCTACAGGGGCTCCCAGATCTGTTTGTGTATTTTTGGGAACTTGTGGTTTCACCCTAATTTACCCAGGGTAATCCAGATGTGGACCCCTTGCTCACGGTGTTTAGAGAGGCAATGCTTCAACTTACTGATGAGGCCCGACTAGGCTGAAACATGTGTCTTGGGTGGCTGTTGGTACTATTGTTCAGAAGAGAATTGCATAGCATTTCGGTGCTGGACTGCCCAAGTGAGAAATACAGTCAGCTAAAATGTGGTTGCAGACACTCCAAGTGGGCACCTACCCAAAGAACAGGTTATTTGGCTGTGTTGGTTCTCATTAGAGGGGCTCACAAACCTTTTTAGTACATACAAGGTAAGTTTCTTGGGAGACATCCACCTGCACCCTCTCTCTCAGTCAGGCCCACTCTAGGAACACTCTGCACATAACATTCTCACAGCACTCAGCATCCCGGCAACCGTAACATTGTAACATATATAGCAACAGGAGGGAAGGCAAATCCAAGCCACAACACTTATCCTTCTGTCTGTCTGGCCTTTTGATTCTGGTGGCCATTCTGACAATATACACATACAGCCCAAGAGGAGCAGAATGGATAACTTTGAAAGTAAGGAGGAGCAGAAAGGAGGAGCAGAAATCAGCCCATTCAGGAACACTGAGGTATGATACGATATATGATATATGTCATTTATAACGCGCCTATACACAAGTGTTTCAAGGCGTGACGAGGCAAGGGAGGGGAACAGAGGGAAGACAGAGACAACGATCTTACTAGGCCAGGTGACATTGAAATCGCACAAGGGCAAGGGAGGATGGGAAGGTGAAAAGTGCGAGAGCGAAGGGGAAGGAGAAGTGCAGTACATAGGATAACAGTAATAAATAGACACAATAAATAGGAACAATACATAAGAAGTGCAGCCAGCTGGTGGCAGTTGCAAGGGTAAGTGCAAACATCAGGTGGCAAGTGCCGGTAGGGGCTGTAGGGATACAGAAACAGCCCCAGAGTACAAGGGTTGCTAGGGGGGCAGTGCAGGTGTGCAACTGGCGGGAAGGGGACCTGATCCCGAGAACAGATGGTAGCCAGGTGACCAGTGCAGTTTCAGCCAGGAGTTCAGCAGGGGAGAGGAGGAGAGAAAGTAGAAGCAAAGAGGAAGGTCTTGAGGTGCTTCTGAAACCGGAGATGGTTCTCCTCAATTTCCAGAGAGGCAGGGAGGCTGTTCCAGAGGGAGGCCCCAGCCGAAGAAAGAGATCTGCCACCAACTCGTTGCTTGGAGAAGCGACTGACCTTGAGGGAGTTGGAAGCGGATGAGTGAAGAACTAGAGAAGGAAGATATTTAGGAAGAGAGAGTTGAAGGTATTGAGGCCCCAGGCCCCAGAAGGCCTTGTGGACAATGCAGAGGATTTTTAATTTAATCCTTGCCGCCACTGGGAGCCAGTGCCGAGATTTCAGTCCTGGAGAGATACGATCCCCAGGCTTGAAGCCAAGGAAAAGTCTTACAGTCCTGTTCTGGATGAGTTGCAGTGGTTGGAGTGTAGAGGCAGGCAGATTTAGAAAGAGGCTGTTGCAGTAGTCCAGCCTAGAGAGAAACAGAGCTCTGGAGACATTGCGCTTCTGGGGGAAGGAGAGGAAAGGAAAAATACCTCTGAGGAGGTGCAGCTGGTAGTGTGACTTCTTAGAGACATCAGAGATGTGAGGAGAGAAGGAGAGTGTGGAGTCGAAGATGACCCCAAGGTTTTTAGCCTCACAGGTGGGAGCAGGATGAGGGCCAAGAGAGGTTGGCCAGAGAGAGACAGGAAAGGGTGGAGCGGGTGTGCAGATGAGGAGAATCTCAGTCTTACTGGTATTAAGGCAGAGATCATTGGCAGCACACCACTCCTGGATAGCAGACAGACAGTCAGAGATGAGGGAAGGAGAAGAGGTGGCTGGAGGGAGCCTGAAGCTGAGTGTCATCCGCATAGCACTGAAATTTGGGGCAGGGAGCGGCAATGCGGTGGGTGAGAAGTGATGTTCATGGAGACAACCAACAGATTCAGTGTGAAGATTAAGCTGGGAGATGCCCAGCTTTTACAGCTTTTACAGGAGTTTGCCCAGGAACGGTGTGATGGAGAGTGGGCGATAGTTAGCCGGGCAGGACGGGTTGGCAGAGGGTTTCTTAAGAAGAGGGTGCACAAGGGAGTGCTAGAACGTTTGCTAGATGGTAGCGCCTGGAGGCTGGCAAATGGTAGCAATGGTCAAGGTGAAGGAGGGAGAGATCACCAACTTGCAAACCAGGCCCACAAAGGAAGAGTAGAGCTGGGTGGGTAAGATGGAAGAAGGAACCCACTCAGGGAGGATTAAGGCAACCCCACCGCCAGCACGGTAAGGTTGAGGCTTGGAAATGATCTTGAAGCTGTCAGGTAGGAGGGAGTCAAAAGAAGTGACTGAGCTGGCATTGAACCATGGCTTGGTAAGAGTGAGAATGTCGAGGTCAGTGTCTTCGAGTCATGAAGCCCAATGTGGATGTTTGGAGAAGGTAGACATTTGGAGGAGGTTGAAGAGAGGGGACAGGAACCGCGGATAGGAGGTTTCAGTAGTGCAAAAATGTGAAACACTCCAAGGTATTTTTTCCTATAAAACCTAGCAAGATAGAGGGGAGATCTACATTGATTCACAGTGATACTCTGTCCAATTTGTTTCTGGCATCGAAATTAAATAAAGCAGACTCATGTTTGATTCTAAATCTAAGTTTGGAGTGATTTCCTTCCACACCCTCATCACAATACATTTCTTGTTTCAAAGTTTTATCCAAGGCATCCGACTGTAAAACTATACAAAATAGTGTTTTTTGATTTGTGGTTACTTTGTGACAGTACACAAAGGTAATATTTGTTTTTGGAAGTTCAAATATCCAATCTGAGGACCAACACTACTTGTTTCACTTTTCAAAACTGATAAATGATTTTAACAAGCAACAATTGGTCCCGGACAGATTAGAGTGGCCTAACACATGCATTTAGTATGTGGAAACTTATGAAGGAGTTAGCACTTTTGCTAACATCCCATGATTTGTAGTTTCAAAGCGAATATTATTTGTTTGTTTTCTGCCGGCATCAGCCCCTCAGATCCCTCTGGGTTATGCTGATTAGAGCCTTACATTTGTTTGGAGCCTCTGTTCACAAATTTCAAGACTGATGATAGATTCCGAAAAAGCAGTGACAGGTCTCACACATACCTGGACAAATGAGTGCACCTCAATTGAGCAGACGTGCTCATGTATGTAGCTTATGTAAATATATGAAGGAGATTTTCTAACCAACCTGACGTGTTCTAAAATAGTAGTATCTTGGCAAAGTTCCATTGATGTGATTTTTACCAACCATCACCATTTATCATGCCAGAGCACATTATAGTTTTGGTGTTTTTTTCAGCATTCATACCCTCCGAATCTACAAGTGTTGTTGATGGAGTTTTAGCGGCCTGAGGACTGGGCATTAAAAGGGGAAGATTTATGGTCATGTTTCTCTGAAAACCAACAGCTTCCAGACTATTCTTACTCCTTGACCCAGGTCTGGAGTATGGAGGCTTGGTGATGTATCTGAGCCAGGGATGACATGGAGCAGGAACCAGGCTGACTCAGGTAACTGTAAAAGGAACAGGCTTTATTCTTCTTAGTTACATAGGTATAGTCAATGAAAGGTAGGAGAGTAAGTCACAAGCCTCTGCCCTGGTTCCCAGTCTATTTCCAAGTCCCAACCGACACTCTGTTGAATCCCCAAGCCTCCCACACTCCAAGCTCCACCTCTCCATTCTATGAGGCCCCTGCATACACAAGCACTAGCTACAATCATACCAGGATACCACACTTGGCATGGATTACGGCAGTTGCCAGTGCCCTACCCCTGGGCTGTCTGGTGTGTGTGCAGGCTGAGACGACCGACTGGCTGAGCCTTTGGGGGAGGGTGCCCCCAGCGATATTTGAGCTCCAGCTGAGAGCAGATGACTCGGACCTCACGGCGGGCCTACGGTCTCAGAAGGTACTTGAATCCTGCATACTATAAGTACTGAGGTGGCAAGAGGAGGCAGACATTGACTACCACACAGTTAAGAAATCCTGGTGCCTAGACTAGATGTTTTAAGAGGGGTAGTTGCCATTTTGACATTGTGAAGTATGGAGCCCCTGAGAAAGTATGTAAAGATGAAGAGTCTTGATGCTTAGGCCACTGGCGATGGGG
Organism: Ambystoma mexicanum; assembly: GCF_040938575.1. Classification (NCBI taxonomy): domain Eukaryota; kingdom Metazoa; phylum Chordata; class Amphibia; order Caudata; family Ambystomatidae; genus Ambystoma; species Ambystoma mexicanum. Next base: position 1,387,691,693 of record NC_090933.1, on the reverse strand, counting down.
TAGCTAACCATATACCCCCTTGGTCATAATATAATCAGGATGGAGGGCTGTAGAGGTAGCTGCAAGGACATAAGGTGCTGTGGCGAAGCCCCCATTGTGAGGCCTCGTAGCTGATGCCCCCCAGTGCAGCCTGTGGGCCTGGCACAATCTGCTGGCTTGGAAGTATGAGGGTGCTGACCTGACCAGTGAGAGACCAATCTGGGGACCAAAAACAACTCAGCCCACTACCAGGTAAATGTCATAAAAAGAGGTGACAGAAGATGGAGTATGCCAAGTGCTAGAGAATCCCAGCTCTTTATTCAGAATACACAACAATCTGGGGGAACACGAGATCCACAGGCATGCCCTCACTCGGGTTTCTTCAAGTGTTCATTGTTCATTGCTTGACACATCTTTAACATTCATTGGTTTGCTCCCCTAATGTACATTCACTTTCCATTGATGTAACAATCAGGATTGGAGGGTGCCTATCTACTGGCCAACCCACTTTTAGATAACACATACACTTACATCACTTTAACATTTGATTGGTTGGCATTAGAAAGGAGTAAGAATGGCTCTCATTGGCTGGCATAGGATGTTCTTAACCTTGTACTGACCAGGTGTGAGGATATATGGAGTTTCTATATTGAGGAGAGATCTGTGTACTTCTATAATTGCCATTTAAAGAACAGCTCTTAATTATTCAAGCCATGTCTATGAAAAGTCCAAGGATATTCTCTGTGAGTCAACCTCTCCCTCTGTCTAGTACAGCACGTGTGTTATGTTAGAGTTGACAGTTCGACTAATTGCCTGCTGATTCACGTGCTCCTCAGCCATGTTTCAGCTTAGAATACCTAGATTTTATTTGCATTTTAACTACTGCTGAACATGCCTCTCGTCCAGATAATTCCTTGAAACATTTATCATTGTGTCGGCAGGATTTTTATCTTGCTTGCTGGTGTGTGCACCTGGACATCAAAGGCTGTCTGCCGTGCACTGAAGCTAATTAAATGTAATTGTTGACCACTTTACCAGCCTGCGAATAACTTCCCTGTGTTCAACTGTGGTTATCTCCAAGGCTCCCTTTCTACCTGGCATTCACATTCAGTGTGATGAGCACTGAGCAGCTCTTCCCGGCTGCTGAGAGTGATTGTACCATGGCCCAGTTGAGGCCTAGCCAGATTTGTAAAGCCTGTTTGCTTTTCATTTGCAATGTTTAAAAGATGGCAATGACTGTTACATTTATTTTTCATGCGGACACATTTTGACTGCACTGGGTTTTGATGAATTTTCGGCCATATGTTGATTTCCCTGTTGGTGTATTCTGCCACTATCCCTGCATGCATTTAAAAGCTATCCCTTTACCAGTGTAATGAGTCCCTTTTATCTATTGTATGCTGGCACAAAACTCCTACATGGGTGTCAGCACTCTGTGTGCTCTGGCATTATCTAATTGTAGCTCTGTAGATTCTGCTTTAGCGCATGTGCAAAGTGTTATTTTTAGATTTCTGGAATGGAGTAAGGCTGTCTTAGCTTGTATCTTTTCTACCTGCTCAGTACTGGTGAGTACTGGGGGCAAAAGAGGTGAAAGCTGCTACTTGCATATTCATTGGTAACCTTACAAAAGGTGAACGGATAAGCGGGGGAACATGGTGGGGTGAGGTGGACCCTTGCGTGGAGCTGCCAATAAAGGGGATTCTGACAGCTCCTCCTCTCACCTTTGCAAGTGGATAGTGGATTAGCAGGGGTGCCACAGACTGGACTCTGAAATGTGTTCATCACCCACCCCCACAGAGAAATGATGATTGTTAACCTGAAGAGCATCCCCCGACTGACTGGTTGGCTGGTGAAAGGAAATAAAAAAAGGCAAAGCTCTCCTTCTCACAACAGGCACTAATAGTGGTGGTGAAGGCGGTATGGTGGCAGAGGGTGGCCTGGTCGTCAATGAGGAGGGAGGCAGGTCCCACAATCAGAGCACGGCCATGGACACTATTCTATCCCAGATGAAGGCTGGGTTTGATTCTGTAAATAACAAATTAGACAACCTGTGTTTAATATGGATTGTATGCAACACCGGATCAAAAAGGAGAGCGGTAGGATCTCTGAGGCAAAGCAGAGTATTGGGGCATTGGAGGACTTTTCAGAGGTGGCAGGTCGGCCCCTGTGCACTCTACAACAAGAGGTGAAGACTGTGTAGATGAAGACCTGGAAGCGAGGTCCCACCGTAATAACGTTTGGCTTGTTGGGATTCCAGAGCCGTTCTCACAGGGGAACAAGGAGGTCTTCATGGAACGCTTCATTAAAAAAGTGTTGGTGGATCAACCACTTTCTCCACAGTGTTTGATTGAGCGAGCACACTGGGTGTCTCCAGTAGCTCCTAAACCTGCCCAGAGGCCACACCCAGTGATTGCTCGTCTCCTGAACTATCAGGATAGAAACATTATACTTTGCAAGGTCCGTGAACTGGGGGTTTGCAATATCAGTATCTCCTTCTATTCAGATTGTACCCCCACAGTACAGAAAGCCTGAATATCATTTGCAGCTGTGAAACGCCAACTTCGGGACAGAGGTCTTCAATATGCAATGTTATATCCGTCCAGGCTAAGAGTGATGCGTGATGACAAAACCCACTTCTTTATGGACCCGGCAGCAGTGAATGCATTTCTTGAAACCTTGCCCAAGCGATGATGCTGGATTCGTGACATTTGAGTATGGGTGCTTTAAGCCTTTTGGTTCTTTCGGACTGGAGCCCTTAGCTGCTCTTTAACTGTCAAGTACTGAATTTCATTTGTGATTTTTAGCCTTTGCTTCACAGGTATGATTTGAGTCTCCACAGTATGTATGCTCTCAGGGTAAAAGGTTTGTTGCGTTCAAGTATGTAATGAATTGATCCAGTTTGGTCTTAGTAATGTATAAGGTCCGGGTGCACCCCCCACTCCTGGTTGCATGGGTGGTGGGGCAGTGCACTTGGCATTTCTGGGTTGTTACCCGCTTTCATTGTTTTGGGTTAGTTATTGTTGGGATGATTGGGTTTTCACTGCCGGGTTGGGTGGACGGTGGGGGAGGGGTAAGAGGGGGACGGAGTACTGGGAGTTTAGTGTTAAAATGGCTCTCCCTTCACTGGGATGCTTGCAGCAGAGTAGTCCTTATTGTCATTCAGAGTTGTATTCTGATTTGGGTTGTATAGAACGTGACAATGGTGCGTGAAAACTGTTCACACGAATTATGGGTTCTATGCCATTTTCCTGCTTTCTGAAGGTTGCAGATAAAAATGACAGATTTTCTTCAGTCGATTTTGTGCGGCCCTCGGAAAACAGGAAAATGACATGCCTGTGTTTTATTTTTAAATTTGTGGGGTTTTACCTGTCGAGCCCCCCTTTGCTGACCCCCTCCCCAACCCTCCCCCACAGGATTACCATGAAATTGGGGCTTTTGTACCCTAAAGCCCCGTCCTTCAGCCCCCGCCCCCTTCCTCCCTACCCAAGACTCCCCCAAACCAAATAAAACACAGACACAGACAACACACTTACCTGTTCTCCTCATACTCTGCTTCTGGGTCCTGGTGAGCCTGTCAGCCCCTGCGCGCCGTCGTGTGCAGCAGGGGTGTGACAGTTCGATTTAGAAAGACCACTCTGTGCGGTCACAGAGCGGTCTTTCTAAATCAATGTTTTTTCAAGTCAGTAAAAATAAAAAGGTAATTTGACCTAGAACGGAATCATGTACTCTCCTCAGTTGAAATGTCTGAGGTTTGAATAACCACGCTACGATGTGTAGGGTTCTAGCGCTTTGTGAGTGGCATGGAGCTAAGATTCTCTTCCTCCAGGAGACACAGTCGATGGGTAGAATGAATTAGGTTCTTGCTACATCATGGGGGGGCGATGTATTATACGTCCTTTTCATCCTATTCCTGGGGTGTTTTGATCCGAATTCATAGGTAATTGGGCTTCTGTCTGCTGCATCATGAATGTGACATGGAGGGTTGCTATGCCATAGCGTCAGAGTTGATGGCCCGTAAGTTGGGCACATTTGTTCATGTATATGGACTGAATGTGGATGATCCAGAATTTTACCAATCCCTTTGGGCCAAGTTTTTGGCGTAGTCTCATAGGCAGCTAATAGTGGCAGGTGATTTTAACACTATTTTGCATGTAAGGTTTGATAGATCCACAGCTTGCTCAAGGCCACTATCCTTGGCTGCTAAAAAGATTCTACGTGGGATGGAGGATCAGGGATTGCTGGATCTATGGAGGACAATACACCTGGAGAGAGTTCTCTTTTTGTTCCGCAGTTCACAATATACGTTCTCATATTGATTTCATTTCAGTCCGGTCAGAGCAGGCCCATGCCACGAAGAGTTCCTCGATGTTACTCAGAACATTGCCGGATCATTCCCCGATTCTTTGGTTGTGCTAAATGGAGAACTTGATATGATATGAGTCATTTATAACGCGCCTGTACACAAGTGTTTCTAGGCGCGACAAGACAGTTGAGGGAAGACAGAGGGAAGACAAAACAAACGATCTTACTAGGCCTTGTGTCATTCAGATCGTGCAAGTGCGATAATGCAAAGTGCATGGAGGAGAGAGAAGGGGGACGTGCCAGAGAGATGGATGGGGAAGTGCAATCAGGGCAGCACGGCTCTGAGTAAGTTCAGGGAGGCTGGGGCATGTAGGGTTACAGTTACAGGCCCTAAGTACATGGTATGCCTGGGGGCAGTACAGGGGCGACTGGTCATGGAGGAGACTGATAACCAGGGAGACTTTGAGGGTAGCCAGGCAACCAATCAGTGCAGCAGACAGGTAGGTCAGCAGGGGAGAAAAAGAGAAAGCAGAGACAAGAAGGAAGGTCTTGAGCTGCTTCCAGAACATCAGGTAGTCCGGCTCAAGTTTTAAAGGGGCAGGAAGGCCATTCTAGAAGGAGGCACCTACAAAGGAGAGAGATCTACCCCCCACTCTCTGCCAGGAGAAGCGTCTGACCCACAGAGAGTTTCAGGTGGCTGAGGGAAGGGCTTGAGAAGGAAGGTGTTTTGGACGAGAGAGTTGGATGTGGAGCAGTTCCGGCCCCAGAAAGCCTTGTGGATGATGCAGAGGGTCTTGAACTTGATCCTTGCAGCCACCGGGAGCCAGTGGAGAGATTTCAGGGCAGGAGAAATTTGGTCGCTGGGCTTTAGGCCAAGGACAAGTCTTGCATTCCTGTTCTGGATTAGTTGCAGAGGGCAGAGGTAGAGGAAGGCAGTTTGAGAAAGTGGCTGTTGCAGTAGTCCAGCCTAGAGAGAACAGGGCTCTGGAGACAGTGAGCTTCTGGGGGAAACTGAGAAAAGGAAGAATACCTCTGAGGAGGTGCAGCTGGTAGTGGAATGTCATGGACAGGTCCTTGATGTGTGGAGAGAAGGAGAGAGTGGAGTCAAAGATGACACCAAGGTTTTTTGCCTACAGGAAGGCGAAGGCAGAGGGCCCAGGGAGTGGGGCCAGAGTAAGAGAGGGAAAGCGGGAGCAGGGGTCCCAATGAGAAGGATCTCAGTCTTTGTGGCATTAAGGCAGAGATCGTTGGAGGCACACTAATGCTGAATTGCGGATAGACAGGAATGAGTGTGAGAGGAGAGGAGGCTGAGGGGAGCCTTAAAGAGAGCAGAGTGTCATTCGCATAACTCTGAAAGTTATAGGAGAAGGTAGAGATCAGGTGGGTCAAAGGGACCAAGTAGACATTGACAAGCTAGAGTGAGAGGTTAGAGCCATGGGGAACACTGTGGAGAGAGAGGTGGAGAGAGAGATGGTGGAGAGAAATGACCCAAGTTGGACCTGGGAGGGCCGGTACAGGAGGAAGGAGGTCAACCACTTCAGAGCCTGACCCATGATGCCCAAGTTCTCACAAAGTCGATTGATCAGGATGGCATGATTGACCGTGTCAAAAGCAGAAGAAAGGTCAAGGAGGATAAGGACAGAAGGAAGGCTCATTGCCTTAGGGCGTGGTTCACCCTACCTAGCCCACTAAAACATTGTGCATTGTTTATATACTACCCTTTGTCTCTGAGTGCACCATTTAGCCTATTGTGACATTGTGGCTCCAAGTCCTACATCCCACTATCTCTGAGAGTCCTACGTAGCCTACTGTGACACTGTGCACTGTGTATTTATGTCTCACTGCCTACTGTCACTGAGAGTTCTACTTAGCCCACATTGACACGGTGTATTGTGCATTCATGCCCCACCGCCTACTGTCACGGAGAGTTCTACTTAGCCCACATTGACACGGTGTATTGTGCATTCATGCCCCACCGCCTACTGTCACGGAGAGTTCTACTTAGCCCACATTGACACGGTGTATTGTGCATTCATGCCCCACCGCCTACTGTCACGGAGAGTTCTACTTAGCCCACATTGACACGGTGTATTGTGCATTCATGCCCCACCGCCTACTGTCACGGAGAGACCTATCTAGCCTAACGCGACATTGCGTAGTTATGTCCGACTGCCCACTGTCTTGAGTGATCTACTTGGGCCACTGCAATATTGTGCATTGCATTCTCATTACCTACTGCCTGCTATTGATTTACCTTACCTGGGCCCGCCACACATGTACTCTTTATAGGTCTCGCCCATTGCTTTGTAGCACCGTTGAGCGCCTGATCTAGCCTCCTTGACAATCTACTCCCCATTTATAATGTTGAACCCTCGGTGACCAGCAGAGCCCTGTGCCCCCTACCATTCGTAGTCCATTGTCACCTAGATGCATCTAGAACCTGTGACCCATACCAGCGCACCCTGATCCTCTCTAACAATGTATGCCACCCTTATCGTCTTCATTAGTATACCTCAGAGCATGCTACTCGCCCTGCCACTATCAGGCGACAGAGCCAACCCATCCTTGTCCCAAACTTCACGGCCCAAGATACCTACATCATCAGGCAGATACTCTGAGACTATGGGCCTCATTACGAGTCCGGCGGTAACCGAGGCCGTAAAACCGCCTGGTTACCGCCGGACTCGTATTTCCATTCAGCCTCCGTGATTCCCGGAATTACCGGGGCATTACAACCCCGGTTTTCCGGGAATCACGGAGGCGGAATAGTGTAAATCCCCATTCCCATTGAGTCCTATGGGACTCAATGGAAATGGGGATCATGGAAACACCGGCAGCATCTCGTAATGCTGCCGGTGTTTCCTCGACCGCCTGCATGCGGGAGGTGTTAAACCTGCCAGGAACATCACCTCCCGCCTGCAGGGGTCGGACTCAGGCGGTCCAGAAACAACGGTGGCGGCGGGTTTACCGCCACCGTTATTTCCGGACCGCCTGGGTCATAATGAGGCCCTATGTCTACCTATGTCATCCCTGCAAACAGGACCAAGCCCACCAGATTTCTGGCACCCATGATCCTCCCATATAAGATCAAGCCAACACCATTCCTACCTCCACTGAACCTTCTGACCTGCAATGCCAAAAACTCCAATAAACCCTATAACGGCCGTTTAGGTGTTATCATCAACGAACCAAATGTCCCCCTAACATCTTTAGATGACCTAGCCAGAATAACGCCTAACCTCCCATGTCCTTTAGCATGCAGAAACGTCAGACTTGGATCTAGACTAGCTAAGTCCTACTTCTTACCACCCAGACCCCCACCTTCAACCAATCATAACTTCAGCCAACCTCAAAAGCATACTAAAACACACAAATCCCATACCAAATCTAGACGGACAACGGCCGTACTGGATACCACTGTCCTAAGCAATAGCCCCACTGCTATCAGTAGCGCACTGATCAATGCCAGATCCCTGGTGGCACATGCAGTAGAAATAGCAGACCGAATTACCACTAAAGAACTGGATTTCCTTGAAATAACGGAGACCTGGCTACATGCAGCTGCAAACCCCTCCCTTCTTATTGCCACCCCCGACAACTATACAGTCTTAGGATCTGACAGAGAGTCAGTCAGAGGCGGTGGAATTGCCTTTATCATCATATCCTCCTTGGGTCTCAGAATAGTCCCACAGCCTCCAATCAAGTCTTGCGAACTAATGTCAGTCAAACTTCCACTCACTAACTCACGGACCATAACAATGCATCTGATCTATAGACCCCCTGGTCCTATTGGCTCCTTCGAAGAAGATCTCATGACCCTTCTTACCTCTAACACCAAACCCTTTAACGTGGGGCTCAACGACCCTAAGTACCAACCTGCCATAACAATGGCTAACTCATTGTCCGACCCAGGCCTTACTCAAAGAGTACTCCACCCCACTCATGATAAAGGATGATCCTAGATTGGATAGCAGACCTTAATTGTGAAACTACCATATCGTCTATCGAATCACTCCCTTGGACTGACCACTCCCTGCTTTCATTTACTATCCAAAACTGCAAACTTCCAATTAAACAAAACTCCATCGCTCCTTCGATGCCAACCAGAAATAAAAGGAAAATCACAGTGGAAAATCTCAAGTCATTTCTCCAACCTCTGTGCCCTTGTTCCTGCCTAACAATGTGTGCAATCTCGTCACTGGCAAAATGCTGGAAAGAAGTCACGAGGGCCACTGTAAGCAAAGACAAGACCAAATTAGGCGCCAAGAAAAAAAAATGGGGTTAAGCGACTTACCCACTTGTACAGCCTGTAGCTGGGAGAGGCACGTCCCAATCCAAGTCACAGGCTGTTAAGATGGATTTCTGAACTCTGTCCTGGAGGGGCAGAGGTTCAGAAGGCCAGCCTAGTTTCTTGGAACAGGGTAACCTCTGGACAAGCCAGACCAATCAGGGTAGCGATGGGGGCGGTCAAGACTAGGTCTCAACAGGGGTGAGGGTGACTGAAAGTCCGCAATGAGCACACAAAGCAAGGACATGTACAAATTACTCCAAACAGGTGTTATATAAAAAAATATAGACACATTTATTACAAGGCCTTTGTAATATTGACCATAGTAAAGAATCGCAGTAAAGCTCAAGTAAACCAACACATCACAATCAAAATACAGTTTATATACAATACCAAAGGGTCTAAAGAGTTAGACGCATGAAATATGCAGACCACCTAGATGGGGAGGAAAACAGGCAGTGCGAATAATAGTTAGACCCAGTCCACCTTCAGAGGCACCTAACTAGAAGGAAGTCCGAGCCCTACGAAGAGGGGAGCCTTATGCTCAAAAGTACCTGCACACGCTGGTGCCAACGGGCAAAAGGGTGTCTCTTCGAGGAAATCAGGCAGTTCAGATCGGTGAACAAATGAAGACGAACAGATCTCCGCGACTCAAGCGCAACCTCCACTTGGGGGCAGAAGCAGAGCGCGAGTACGGAAAGCCGTGCTGTTTGACACAGTGGGGAAAAGCTACAGGCTACTGCAGGAGGGCGACCGGTTCCTAGCGTTACTACTCACCGGTCCCCGATGCAGGCAGACCCAGGCTTCTCCGCGTCAGTTTCAGTGCTGGCAGGTTCAGATACGAGCAGGGGACGTCTCGGCGTTGTGTAGATTCCGCGGCAGCAGAAGTTAGAGTTGAGGATGTCCCAAACGTAGTGAACCCGCACAGATTGTTACCACAGCAGGGCAACGAAGCGGCTGTGTGCATTTCAGCACAATGTACACTACTCACTTCAGACCTGGTAACGCCAAGTGTACGAATCGTGTGAGAGTGTCAAGGACTCAGAATACAGCAGCAACCTGACGGCGGTTACAGAGCAAGACTCCTGGGTAGGCTGGTCAGTCCACTGGATGGCCCAGAGACACTTCGGAAGGCTTACATGCAGGAGATGGTGAAGATGCCGAGAATAGTTGTTCCCACTATTCCAAAGGGTCGAAGTACCAGTACAGGCCTTCTCGTTCGATCAGAGGTAGAAAGGGTTTCCCAAAAAGACAGCAGTGCAGAGGAGCAGTCCTTCAGCGGGTCACCAGCGATTCCTCGGTCCAGCCTCTTGGTTACAGGATACTTGGCTCCTTATCCTTCATTCGTGAGAACACAGGAGATCGACATGGTAGTGGTGTTTCCAGCCTCCTCTTATCCAGGTTTCCCTTCACGCCAAAACGGAGGGGACCCAATAGGAGATCTGTTAACAAAACACTCACACCATACGCGGACCTATCACGGACCACGGTGGTCCCTGGCACCCAGGATGTGTATTGGGACCAGACATCCCAGCCCGCATCCTGGAGGCTCACACCAAGCCTGTAGAAGCCCGCAAAAGCGTCCGTGTTTCGCGGGAAAGTACATGCCCAAATAAGGAAGGCCCCAGGTCGGCTCGACCTGGGGAAGGTGAAGGGGGCAAGACGGTCAGCGAACAGGACAAAGAGCCTCGTGGTCTGGCAATCTTGGGAGCCAGGCCACCCTTTTGGGCTAAGCGCGAGACACGCACTTAAACAGCCAAAAGGAGCTCAAAAACACAAAGAAACGATCGCTGCCACCAGTCCCGTCCGTGATTCACTTGCACCGTTTGTTAACAATCCACGAGAGTATCTAGGGCCCAAAAAATTACTAGAGACCCAAGAGAGCAGTAACTTAGCTTACAGTGCTCTCTTGTGCCATGTTGCGCGAAAGCTGCAACATGAGCGAAAGAACTACGGAAAACAACGTTTCCCGGTACTGACTGTTTTAAGGGCATGTCAGTATCCCCGTAAGAATGGAGCGAAAGCCCAGAGGAGTGCGGCAGGAAGCCGTGCTTCTCTGGCAAAGTCTAGATCAGGGTGTAAAACAACAGCAAAAAGTTTAGGGGTTGCCACATGGAAGGAAGAATTACCTACAATTAAGAAATCTTTCCTAACACAGGCCGTCAGCCACCGTCAGCCACCAGCCACCAAACATTATCTGGAGACGAATACGGCGAGGGACGATGGGACTTGGAGGCAGGGGATCTGGGGGGCTAAGCCTAGGGCTGAAGACAGGAAGCTGCAGGAAAGTCGAGGGCAGATGTGGCTACGGTCCTCGTTGCCTTGCTGCCGAGCATGCTCGGTCTGCTCTCTGTTCCACTGCCTCGAAGGTTTCGAGAAAGGAACCCTAACTGGGCAAGCCATGTCAGGCTGCACCGCCTAGCACGGCCGTCTCTGACAAGGCCCCCGATCACCTCTGGGCCTGTTCGGCCTGGGCTCGGAGAGGATCTTGTAGACCTCAGGGAGAAGTGTGTCAAAACTCGTGACAAAGCTGGCCTTAAACCATGTCTCGGTAAGGGCGAGAACATCTAGATCCAACAGTTTAAGGAGGTGGCAGATGTCAGAGCGAAAGTTAAGAGCAGCAGTGTGGAGCAGGTTGTCACTTTTTAAAGACTTCTGGGGCGGGGTACAGTGGACCCAACCAGATGTGGCAGAGGAGCCTGGGAGGTAAATGGAGGAAGAGGCAGAGGAACCAAGGAAGAAGTTGATGGCAGTGGGGCTAGAGAGGTGGAGTTCAAGGGAGGCGAGGTAGCCAAGAGAGAGACGCATCAGGTAAGGTAGTCAGGGGAGCAGTGGGGACGAGGGAGGCAAGGGAGCCAGGAGAGCCAAAGCTGGCAAGGGAGCCAGAGTAGAGGAGGGACGGGGTGGCAAGGGAGCCATGGAGGTGGGTGGCGAGGGAGCAAGTTTATAAGAACCATCATTGCCAAAGCCAAACAAGAGCAATATTAAAAGAGGTTAACAGCAACCAACATTGCCGAAGCCAAGAGAGGCAAATACTAAAGCAAATTGACAAGAACCATCATTGCCAAAGTCAAGAGAGGGTAATTCAGAAGCAAGCTAATTGTAACCCTTATTGCCAAAGAGAGAAAAAGGCAATGGTTGGAAAAGACCCAAACAAGCATTGTCTAAGCCGAATAGAGGCAAGTGTGATAGACACCCATTATCAGCATTTGTTGATGTAAGAGTGGTAAAACAAGAGTAGCAGGAGAGCAGCATTGCATGTGGCAGTCACAAGTGTGGAACACACAGCACCAGTGTGTCTCATGTCTTCCCAGAAGAAGTAGTCAATACTGATGTTGATGAAAGTCTTTGCCAAGTTGTTTGAAGCAAACTTTTCCAAATAAGTACTTTTAGTAGTGTTGGAAGCTTTTAGTCCGGCAGGCGAGTATACCAGGACGGAGACCTTGAAGTAGTAGTCATGGCAGGTTAGTGGACCAGGAAGAAGTCATTTAAGTACTGCCGGTGCATCCAACGTGCTGTGCTCGAGGGTGCTGGTCAGCCCGCCAGGAAAAACCTGGCAGGCTGTCAGGCACCCGCGAGCACAGCCCGTAGTATGGCGGTCTGGTAACTACGGTACCGGCATGCTTACTGGCACCGTAGTTCCCAGACCGCCGTGCTCGGAATGAGGCCCAGTAACACATTAGAAAAACCTAAGAAAAAACAAAGAAAAACACGTTGATATGATCAATATTAGCTGTCTACACACAAATGTATAAAGGTGATCGCTACTCAGTTCCATGCTTTGTGCACCCCATGCAAGTATGTCATAGTTTCACTACTTCATGAGCCCTTGGTTGTGATCAATTCAGCTTGTTGTGAATAAGTGCGCTCAATGTGTTATATTCTGCCATTTTTAAGCATGTGCTTCTCATGCAGTGCCTGTAAATGTTTGTTTATGTTCATATGTTTGTATACGTTTGCTCACCATTGTGAGAGTTCATATATATTTATAAGATTGCCCATTTTAACCTATACAACGTGTCAGCTTCACTGACCTGTGTGCAGGGAAATGTCCTGCTCAGAAGTACGTGGTTCGCGGCGCTAGTAAACGTCCTTCTGAAATGAAACGATATCAATATGTTTACGTTATCCATCAATGTCAAGATTGCGTTTGTGTATTTCCCATAAGTTCTGTTCTTACCTTATCTGAGGTATCGCTATGCATACAGCCGCTCCCGCCGCGTACAATGCAGCCGCGGCAATTGTGTTCCTGTTAATGTTTTTCCGTTGGCATGGCAACATTGTGTTACAAGATGGTCGATCGCAACTAGTTGCGTCGGCCATCTTGGGAGGGGCAACTCATTAGGAATTATGTGTGTAACATATAATCAGTGTTGTGCTTCGATGGAATTGTCAATGTTGGGTTTTCTACCTGAAATGGGACAATCCTGCATTAAACCTCTCTTCCGCATTGGTAGAGTTTTTACCTCAAATGCGCACTATGTTGATATTCCACATCTAATAACTCGATGCCGTCTAAATCACTTCAATACATTCTACTCTTGAATAAATATCAATAGTTATATATGGGAACTACATATCATTTTGTAGAACCACGAGCTTTAGTGGTAATATATGTTCCGATGAACTAATAGTTGAACAATTGAAAGTACAATACAAATAGTGCAAACATTGGTTGAAAATATGACATGTGCATTCATCTTCATATGTATCCAAGTTTGTACCAATACCTCCTTTTAGCATTTAATCGAGTTAGTATAAACTCACCACAAGGGCAAAATCAGATTATGCAAATATATATAGTTGAGAATACTCCAACACATTCAAGCCATAAGAAATATTGATTCTAACTATCCGATGGCTCTGCATTTTCAGTCCCAACATGGCAGCAGATTGGAGGGTTGCTCCTTTTTTGGTATTCGGACTGTGCCTAAATCACCCAGAGGCGGCAATAGGGAGTTACTGTTGAGACAACTGGAGACCAAGTCCATTTTGGACCTCGAGACCAAGAAACCTAGGGGTCATAATCTTGATGAAGAGCTATACACGTTTTTAGGCACCGAATAGTATATATTTGTTTTTTTATCTTTGATGAACTACTTTTATATTTCAGGTACCTTAAATGTTTTTGTATGACCTCTTGAATGTCTATTAATGTCCAACAGTGCCTTCTTTAGATTTTAGCCACCATGTACATTCCCTTTAGTTCTGACGTATCTTTCAGGTTGTTTCTTTCATGATATTGTGCAGTTTAACTTGCACAATTTTGTTTTTAACAAGATCAGTAGTAGGGTTTTGTTTTTAATATTGATCACTGTGATGCATACTTTTACACAGAATGTCTTTTGGATTCCTTATGCTTTCTTACTCTCCCCCTTATCTTGTCTCGACCCCTTTTGTCTTTTCCTTGGCGGATATTTCACATCCTTTTAGATGTAGATACTTACATCGCAGGGGTTACCCAGTCATGGTATATCCCTTTGTGGGTCCACTATGACTAAATATTCTTTTGGGATGCTCAAGCATATGTGTATCATCTTTTTGCAGTAGAAGGTTTACTAGGAAGCTAGTTTGCCTTAATAATTGGGCATTTTTATGGTTAAATGCACTTTGCACTTTACGGTGGATGAATTTGTTGATTATGCTCCAGTTGTCCATGCATGCACGGTTTTTTGTCATGTATCCTTTTACAGAGAGAAGAGTATTTAATATTTTAGATACTATGTCATTTTAAACATTCAGCGATTTTTAAATTCTTCTCTGATAATTGATTGCATGGTTTATGATTTACATTACCAGCACATTTAGGAATACATCAGTGCATTCATGGACGTAGAGCACTGTGCATATTATTATTACTGTAGAGATTTCAACTCTCATCCCCCCCTTCCTTTTTTCCCCCCTCTCCTTTTTCCTTTCCTTTGCTGCTAGCACTTTGCACTTTCTTTGCTGCTAAAGCACTTTGCACTTTATACTGCATTTTTGAGCTTGATATGTCCCATCTGCATTTCTGTATTCATACGATGATGACCATGCGTTTATGTATTCTTGAGACTTAAGATAATTACGGGGCATATTTACACGTTAGTCAGTAAATGGTATGTACGATATTCAGACTGCGGGACAGAGTTGAGGAGATGGCTGAACAACGGCGTGTGTGCAGATTATTTGCACAGATGCAATGTTTACTTACATGGAAGGCATTTACTGACTAGGCTTCTACCTTATTAATATTTTATAATTTGTACTGTTTAGAGGCATGATATAGTCCGTATGGGCCCCGTGCATTGCACTAACAGTGGGAGTGTTTCATTAAAAAAAATTCTTTTGATGACACTCACAGATAGTCGTGATTAACACCATTTTCCATCTTGTTACATTATTGGTGTTTTGAGATATTTGACATATTTTGTCTTTTTCTCCGAGAGGTGTATTCACCGTATTTTTTCCTCCCGTTGCTATTTCCGCGCGTTGCTCGCCGTCTCCTCCTCAGTCCCTGCATTCATGATTTCTAGGACACTGGTTGAAGCATTTTTAATTACATAGTAGTTATCTGGTGTTTTGATGACTATGGGGTGTACTTTATTCATATAGTACAGACCGCAATGTGGTGCTTTTAAATGCTATGACATGGCCGCCAAGTGTTTACTACATTGTACTGACTTGTGCATAGGGACATTCTATGCACTGCTACCATAGAGTTTGCCTAGCTCTTTTAAGGAGTCCTTTTTCTGTGTCATTCCCTACCTACGTGAACAAGCGTTCGGAGTACCGTGAAACGTGTCGTTTGTTATTCAGGTTTCTCCCTTTTTTCATGCGCTTTTATTAATAAAGAATACTTTGTGCTGCCTGGATTTGCTGTCAAGCCTTTTTTCTTGCTGAGATTGGACTTCTTTCTCTCAGCTGCTCTCGGGAGTGCAACCCGTTGGTTTTGCCCTGTCACGGGGCACAATTTTCGTTTGAAAATAAAAACTTTGTTAAAGGGACGGTATGGTTCCAAGTAAAACCGAAAAACCCCTGAAATTCGCCAGTTATGGTAAGCTAAGCAACCATAACTCGCGCCACCACCGTGCACTGCTAAGACTAACACCCAGGACATCAAAGATGACATCACAAATGTCATTGATAGACATCTACCAACATCTGACTTCATAGCGGACCTTCCAGACAGTGCCACATGTCATACGCTGGCGCACGGCATGATGACGTGTCCGGGAACCCGTCCGCACTTCACAATAAGATCTCTGCTTGACGGACAGTTCGGAACTGCATTTTCTACTGATCTAGGAACTTTCAAATTTCCCTTGCACAGCTCCAACACCTATTCCTACTCATTATCCATTAACAATCTAGTACACAGTACATACTTTTGGCAAAACTGCTATTTATCTTAAAATGGCATCAGCTAATGACATCCCTCCTCCCCAAGAGCTCCTTGATTACTGCTGTAATCAAGGAGCATGAGAAACAGTGCCCCCTAACTTAGAAATAACACACACGCAACATTTTCCCTTGTCCACCTACCCCTCCATATTAGTGTTTGGTCCCTCTTCCCTCATTTCCCTCCCCACCTTTCGTTCTCAGCTCTCCTGCCAAAAAAAATACATCCAAAAACAACAAAAAACATATTCCTTTAGGAACCACCTTTCACAGTTAAAAAATAGAACTAAAAAACAAATTTATAGACTCCATCTACTTTATATTTCTCAGTAAAGTACATAGACTAAATAAGATTTTCCAACATTTCCATTTTCATTTTGTGTTATGCTAATGGTAATATTGTGGCGTTCATCCTCCGTTCCAGGGACTGGAACGGTGGATACCGGCCCAGCAGCCCAAGTTATCAGCCCAAGCGAAGCAAGGGTGGATAACGAGGTCTCTGGACCATTATCCCCCCATTCCAGCCCCTGAAATGGGGGATGAAGGCCATTAGCACCCTAGGTTCCCAAAGCGGGAACACGGGTTGCTAAAAAATAGGATTTTTCTTCCAACACCAGGACGAGATGGCCACCATGGAAAGGGAAGGCGAGGGTTCCAAAAAGGGCTCCTCTTCGCTTTCCATAGCAGCCTGCAGAAGGCAAAAAGAGAACCCTATGACCATATTACCGCAAGCACATATTCTTCCCTTTCAAATCTATCCTAATTTCGAATAACTTTACCACAAAGCCAGTCCCAGGTGGACATGGCCACTTTAATCCTATGTTTTGTCCCTTGTGGTCATGGCCAGTAGCCAGATTGTCCGGATCATGACCTTATTCCATGACCCGGACAATCTGGCCACTGTCAATGGCCGCAGACTACCCCTCAGTCAATAAATGTATACCGCTATTTTTTGTAGCTACATTATGACACTTGTCAAATAATAAAACACTGGCACATTTGCAAAACCATGCTTGTAGGTCCTTGCCAATGCTCCTTAAGCAAGTTTGCTGGAAATCCACCCATGTTTTATTTTTTCAAAAGTGTCAAATGTTTGCACATACAATCGTCATATAACCTAGCCCCCACTTGACAAAATACAGTCAGACTTTACAAAAACATCTATATTTAGATCTATAATCTTTTTGCAAACCTTTGTGTAGATTTGTTAAATGGCACCATATTTATAAGCCTTTACAATATTTTGGGACCCCCCTCTAATTTTGCTCCCTCTTGACAGAATCCCACCAAACTTTGCAAACACATGTATATCTAGATCTATTATCAGTTTGCCAAATGAAGTGTAGATTCGTCAAATGGCACCTCATTCATAGCAGCAGCAGGGCCATCATGCCTTACATTGGGAGAGCCACAACCATGGCTTTCCCCCTGCCCCCATCAAGGGGAAGATTTGTGCTATGGAGGGAGTTGTTTCCAGTCACCTGCCAGCAAAATCAAGTGCGAAAAATACAAGTACCAGAATCCTCAGAGCTAATTAACTTGCCACACCTGAAAAAGAAATGCAGACCTGTCTGAAATAACTAAGAAACTCAGCCTCACTGAAGTCATGAAAATGTGCGTTAGGAAGAGAAGCTAAAGACTGGTAACAGAGCGCCTGCCTTTACATCTTTAAACACCTCATTTATAAACCTTTACATTATTTTGGGACCCCCTTCTAATTTTGCCCGCTCATGACAGAATCCCACCAAACTGTGCATACTCACTCAGAATCAGGTCAGAAATATACATTCAAAATTTCATGCAGTTCCATTAAGTGGCGCCAAAGTTATAAGCCATCCAAAAACTGCATTTCACCAACCCTGTAATGCTAAGGTGTTCGCAAACTTTACAGGACTGTTCACGGACATCCGAACTGTTCGCGGACTTTCGCGGAAAAAACCACCCGTTTGTTTTGCTTCTTGCAGCCATATCCCATCCTCATCACCCCTCACCTCCCCAGAGATTATTTGATAAGTTTGACAAGTGGAATGTTGTGTTTTTTAATATGTTTTTACCGTGATGTCCGTGGACATCGGCCGCTGTCCGCGAATCTCTCTTTCTTCGGCTCTTCTTAGAAGTGTTTCAAGATTATTACAGATTTCTTCTGTAGGATCATGATCAATTTTGGCATAAACAGTGTGGTCATCAAGTTGTCTTTTGCATTCCTTTACATAATCATGTGTGTTCTGTAGTACTAACGCTCCACCTTTGTCAGCTGGTCTTATTGTGATCTTGTCATCAGAATACAGATTTTGAATAATTGACATTTCAACTCTGCTGAGGTTTTTGTTTTTCGGTGCACCGAACCGGATTTTTTAAAAATCTGATACTACATTTTTTTCCAAAAATATCAATTGCTGGTACATTGATAGGTGGTAAAATTTACTTTTCGGTTTAAATTCAACTAACTCAGGTTGTTGACGTACTACTGTGTTCTCATTGTCCATTTCTGCAAAGAAAACTTTAAGTTTTAGTTTCCTGGTTAATTTGTGTAATTTCACTTTTGTGTTGAATAAACTAGTTACAAAGGGTAGGTACAAATTTGAGGCCCTTTTGTAGCACAGCATCTTCCTGTTGGCTTAACACCCGATCTGAAATATTCACTACTAAGTTCCTCGTGCTTGAAATCTCGTTGTCATCCAGGGGCCTTTTCCTCTTCCCCCATCCTCGTTCTCTTCCTCTTTGATTGCTGTCTAAAAAAGGTTGTGGTGTGGCTCTACTTGTTCCAGCTAATGTACTGCTTGCTCCACTTTCACCTTCTGCCCCTTGTGGTTGTGGCTGGGGATTGTGATCGTCTCTGTTAGAGTCTGTATCTGAACTACTATTGTCTGAGTTAGGGTTTCTAGGACGTGGTGGTTGATTCTGATACTTATCAGCCCATGTATATACTTCGTCTCGTAGGTAATCTAAAGTATCTCGTCTGAATTTCCTTATTTTCCTGGCCTATAGGTCTGCCTTATATCCTTCTAGTTGTTTGTTGATATCCGTCAAAACATCTTTAAATGTTTCTGCACTAGTGAGTGCTGTGATTTCTGTCAGATCTTGAATTTCTTGTTCCAGATTCAACAAGTTGGCAGAGTTCTTTTATAGTCAGCAATATCAAATCTTGGATATACATGAAGATGAATGCACATGTAATTTTTTCAGCCAATATTTGCACTATTTGTATTGTACTTTCAATTGTTCAACTATTAGTTCATCGGAACATATATTACCACTGAAGCTCGTGGTTCTACAAAATGATATGCAGTTCCCAAATTATATGTAGTTCCCATATATAACTATTGATATTTATTCAAGAGTAGAATGTATTGAAGTGATTTAGACTGCATCGAGTTATTAGATGTGGAATATCAACATAGTGCACATTTGAGGTAATGACTCTACCAATGCAGAAGAGAGGTTTAATGCAGGATTGTCCCATTTCAGGTAGAAAACCCAACATTGACAATTCCATCGCAGCACAACACTGATTAGATGTTACACATGTAATTCCTAATGAGTTGCCCCTCCCAAGATGGCCAACGTAACTAGTTGCGATCGGCCATCTTGTAACACAACGTTGCCATGCCAACGGTAAAACATTAACAGGAACACGATTGCCGCAGCTGCACTGTATGTGGCTGGAGCGGCTGTATGCATAGCGACACCTCAGATAAGGTAAGAACAGAACTTATCGGAAATACACAAACGCAATCTTGACATTGATGGATAACGAAACATATTGATATCGTTTCCTTTCAGAAGGACGTTTACTAACGTCGCAAACCGCGTACTTCTGAGCAGGATATTTCCCTGCACACAGGTCAGTGAAGCTGACACGGTGTATAGGTTAAAATGGGCAATCTTATAAATATATATGAAGTCTCACAATGGTGAGTAAACGTATACAAACATATGAACATAAACAAACATTTACGGGCACTGCATGAGAAGCACACGCTTAAAAATGGCAGAATATAACACATTGAGCGCACTTATTCACAGCAAGCTGAATTGATCACAACCAAGGGCTCATGAAGTAATAACACTATGACATACTTGAATGGGGTGCACAAAGCATGGAACTGAGTAGCGATCACCGTTATACATTTGTGTGTAGACAGCTATTATTGATCATATCAACATGTTTTTCTTTGTTTTTCTTATGTGTTACTGTGTCTTTTAATTGTGGATACCCTGTCTTTTGATGTTATATGATATTGTATGATGTTATGGAAATTGCAATTATGGTATAATATGTACAGTACGTTATTGAGAGAAGACTGGGCTCTGATGAAGGATTTAATCCGAAATGCATTGGCCATACAGTCATTGTTTGCGGCAAATTGGTGATTAATAACCAATAATTTAAAGAATAAAATTATGTTTGTTTAAAACATTATACATAACTTTTCAAGGTATTCTTTGGAAAATTATTTAAAGAAACAACCCCTAGTGGGAAACACGGTTGTGCGGCCCACACCAAAGGCTATTGAGCCTAGGTCTCATTCATTTTTAAGTCATATTTATGTGCCCTGCACGGTGGCACTACATAGTGGGCTGCACCCTACTAAAATATATTCAAGCTTCAAATTCAACAAAACAGCACGCTATAACAGATCAACCTAAAACAAGCGTTGCCCTCTCTACAACCATTGGTCTATCTTCCATGTTGTGCCATATCCAGCATGGAGGACTTCCAGGGAGCTGGTTTTGATTGCTGCGAGTTTAGCCTATCAAGCTATGGGTTATGTCGGAAGTGAACAGGCAACGGGAAGAGAGATCTTTGGTTTGAGTGGAAAGGCAATTTTGTCTGCACAGGGCCACAAAAAAAAAAAAAAACTTTAAATATGACTTTGTAATCATTGCATATGGATAATGCCGCCTGCCAATATGAACGGTTCCTGCCTGCCGTCCAAGAATAACAATCTGTATGTCAAAGTACACTCCAACCTAGACCGCGCTACCCCCCCACCTAATTGGTTCCTACCCTCCTCCCAGCCCAACAATGTAACCTCCATAACTGTCCTGCTCCCTGTCCTCCTACCTACTCCCCATCAATTCCATGTCATTTCATCGTGGAATGTTTTTTCGTGGGGGGTTTTACTGCAGATTTTTTAATGAAAAAAACTCATGGACATTTTTTTTGCCCCATCCCATTACATTTTTTACCTATTTTCGAACACCCACACCCCATATATATATTTTTCTAACCCCCCTTCCCCTTAAGATTTGATGAGTTTTTTTTAGGTAAAAAATCCACTGTAAAAACCCGGCGTAAAAAACATCCTGTGATGAAAGGACATCGTACCCTCACCAGCCTCCACACACGATCAGCCCTACGACTCAGGAGCCACAAGAACCCTGAAACACCATCCCGAAAAGCAACACTCATCCTATCCGCCCACTCAACCTCTCGCCCTCATGGCCAGCCCCACGTAACACACCCTGCACCCTTGTGCCCTCAAAACACACTAAGCTTGATACCTCCACAGCTACCAACTACCTCCTTTCTCCCTCTCCCATCACACCCTTAGCTACCCACACAGCCATCAATGCATCCCCCTTCCCTACACAGACACCGTGCAACCGCAGACTAACAATGTCGCACACTACCAACTTACTGCCACTCTTTCCCAAGAGGCACATCCTCAAGAAATCGCCTACTCGCGCTGCGCACCCAAACCTCAGCAGCCCCCCTGCCACCACCACCCCTGGTGTAATCAGCAGCCTCCCTATGCAGCTCACCAAACCACTTGCCTCATTCCAATGTGCCCTCATTAATTCCTGCTCCCTCCCAGCACATGCTCTGGAAATCTGTGACCTGCTCCCCGCACACAAACCTGAACCTCAGTCATCTCTGAAACTTGGCTACATGAAGCCTCTGGCACCGCCTTATCCTTAGCCCTACCCCAAGGCTACAACATCTACCGTCTGGACCGCCTACACACCAAAGGCGGTGGAGTGGCCATCATTGCCAAGGAATCCCTCTTCCTACGACAGGTCACCAACTCATTTGAAGGTAACAGTGACGTTTTGTCCCTCAAACTTACCACCTCCCCTAACTGCACCATCACTATACATATTGTTCCCCCCCCCCATCCCCATGGCTGACTTCCATGAGAAACACATACACCTCCTATCTGACAACCTAAAAATCTCCTCTAAGTCCATTCTATTAGGAGACCTGAACCTCGGATTCAATGACCCTGAGGATTCACATGCCAAATCTCTTGCCAAAGCTCTAGACACCGTGGGGTTCAATCAATCAATCACTAACCCCACCCACTCTAAAGGCTGCATCCTGGACTGGATAGCCAACCACAATTACTCTCTATCCATCTGCTCCAATGCCCCCTGCCCCTGGACAGGCCACTATATCATCCACTTTTACATCCACATGCCTACGATAAAAAACCTCTCACCACTCAACTACCGCATTACCCAGTTCAAGGAAAGTAACCAAATCGAGGCTACTGCCCTATGTAGCAACCCCCACTTTCAAACCTCCTTTCTCCAAGGATCCCATCGTTCTAGCTGATCTATACAACTCTGCACTAAAGAATGCACTCAATGCCATAGCTCCAGTGTCAGCAGGAAAATCAAAACTGCCAGACACGCAAATGCTTGGTTCACCCCAGAGCTACTGGAACTCTTCTCCTTGAAATGCACCACCCTCTCCACTTGGTAAACTAACCCACTTGAATCCACAAAACTAGAATTCAACAAGATAGCCACCCAATACAAAAAGGCAATCATCTCGCCCAAATCCGCCTCCTTCAACACTAGGATTACCAATGCAAAATCTGGAACTAAGACAATCTTTGCCATCTTCAGAGAACTAGAATCACCAGCTCCTACCACGCAGGTCATAACTAAAGACGAATCATGGTGTTCTAACATCAAAACCGCCATGCTAAACAAACGTAACCTTCTGCAGAGCACAATCCCAACCAGAACACATTGCCCTCACCCTCAGCCACACCCACCACTAACCCCTCTGCCCAGGAGGATATCCCCCTCTTCTCCTTCAATGATGTCACAGAACTTAGTCCTCACCCTCCTAAAACACCTCAAACCTTAGAACTGCAAAGGTGATGACTGTCTAGCCACGATCATTAAAGACTGCTATCACACTAGCCCTGTTTCTCACAGCAGTTATCAATGCCTCCTTTCCCTCTGGACTGGTCCCTCCTAGCATTAAGGAAGCCTGGGTACGACCACTTCTAAACAAGCTGTCACTTTACCCGGCCTCCTCTAAACAACTACAGACCCATAACTACTGTCCCTTTCCTTTTAGAAATCGTTGACAAATCACTGGTCCAACACTTCCTCGAAAACAAACCATATCCTGGGCCTACGTCAATCCGGCTTTCGCCCTGGTCACGGCACAGAATCTGCTCTGCTTGACCTTAAAAAGCAACTTGATATAAAGGATGCAGGCATGCCTGCCCTACTCCTCTTCTTGGACTTATCAGCCACATTTTACCTAGTGGACCACAACATTCTTTGTCACCACCTCACTTCCTCAGCACACTTCTCACCTAATGCCGCAGCCTGGATCAGCTCATTCCTGCAAGGAAGAGCCATGAGAGTGTTCTCAGATCAGGCTTGTGGAGCTCCCATCACCATCCACTGCTGAGTCCCTCCGGGATCCTATATCTCTCCCACTCTCTACAACATTTCCACTAAGCCTCTATTTGACATCCTAGATTCCATTGGTATAGCTTACACTAAGTATGCTGATGACACCCAAATCCTACTCCCACTCTCCAGTAACTACGAAACTGACACCAAGGCCCTCAACACTGCCTACTCCACTATTGAGGCCTGGATGTCAGCCAACCGTCTCTGCCTCAACAGTGATAAGACTGAAATCCTCCTAGTAGGCTCACAGGAAACCCTAAACGTACTTACCAACCAATACAGCACTTTCACAATTGATAACATACAGATCCTGGTCTCCCCATCGGTAAAACCTTAGGAGTCTACCTCGATGCCACCCTCTCCATGTCACGTCAAGTCAGCGCCATCGCCTCCTCAGCTACCTACTACACCAAATTGATTAACACAGCCAAACCCCTCTTATCCACTGAGAACTGCCTCTCCATCACCAGAGCCATAATAGGCTCAAGACTGGATTACTGCAACATCCTCTTTGCTGGCACTACAGCAAAAAACCTAATGAAACTCCAAATAATCCAAAACAATGCACTTCGAGCAGCTCTCAAAATTCCCAAAAGAGAACACATATCTGCCGTTAGTGTAGGGCAAAGCGGACGCCCCGGAGGACGTATCTATTAAAGTTTCCTGGCAATAAACTGTGGGATGTACATCTTTGCTTTAAGCTAAATTTGATGTACACCCATGAAAGGACATTGAAATGGGGAAATAAATCTGCAGTAGGTGCTCCTATACGGAGCCGCTTTTGTAATGAATCAGAACAAAAATAAACCCTAAAACATCTTGTAATCTACTGAAAACACTTTGATAACTGGGACCTGGCATGATCGGTACGACGTTGCTAGCCAGGGAATGGTTGTGGATGGCATGTATGTGGGGATATACAACAAAGACCATATTGGCTCTTTCAAAATGTCTTGTGCTGTTAAATGTAGAACTGGAAAAAATGATATCACAAGTATGAAGAATGCCAGTATTTCTGCTTTGAATACACTTAAAAACACTTAATGTTGTTTTGTGTTTTATGTATAACTTTGGTTTATTGTTTGTGAGAAACCAATTTATGTGGCTGGATTTTGTGATAGGTGTTTGCTGGTCATCCGCCTCTGATTATGTGGTTTATACATCACTTTGATGATGTACACTATGAAGGATGAAATTCATTAAGAAGGACTCCACCACAGTAGTTGTCAAGTGAATGTTCTGTTGACAAGTCTATGTACACTCGCAGTATTATTGTGAGATGCTTGTTTATTACGCATAGTGGAGATTGAGATCTACACATTCAGGTAGAGCAGTGCTCTGTATTGCAGATGAAATTTAACAGGATGTAATCTATGAGAACGGTTGTTGTATGAATGGATCTCTTCCTTCTCTGAGGCTAGTATTTTGTTTTATGTTATGGTTTACCGTGATAAGAAGATTGTGTTTTTAACCTTTGTTTATTACATACTGTTGATGTTGTAAGAGTTTGTTGAGCAAACTAATAAACAACGAATAAAAAAAAAGATCTGCCGCCAGACACGAAGCCCAATGGCTCCCCTTCAAAGAACGGGTCCTATTCAAAACTCTTGCCGTCACTCACAAGTGCATCACTCACACAGCCTCCCTTTACCTTGCCTCGAAAGTAATGAGAACAGGCTCTTCCAGACCCACAAGAACACCACCACCACTCCCACCGTCTCATAATCCCCAAGTCGAGTCAAACAAGCCAAAGCAGGTGGCGCTAGCGTCCCTTTAATTGCTGCCAAACAATGGAATTCCCTGCCACTCACCCTTAGAAACGAACCCTCACACCTTGCATTCTGCAAAGCACTCAAACCTGGCTGTTTAACTAACCTCTGCCTACACTCCCGCTCTGCGCATCACGCCTGCGTACTCATGTTCCCTGTAACCTATTGAACTGGGTACACGTCATATGCTTTGTCATGCACCACTGTAACTAGTTCTTGCACCACTGTAACCAATGCACCTACAGTTGTTAGATCTAATACTCTCTGGATGGGTTGCAAGTTGTCCTCCTTTACTCAGTGCAATAGGGGGCATCCCTGGGCAAGAGGCAGGGGGGGGGGGCAAAGAGGAGAGAAAGGGAAGATGGGGGCATGGAGTGCACTCAGGACAGGAGACAAACTGCTGCAGAAGCAAAGAACACCCTGTGCAGAGAGACATGCATATATCACAGCAGCTATTTACCTTCTGTTGCCTGCGGGACACTGCAACGCACCAATAGTGTATTCAGGTCTGGAGAAAGAAAATATTACCATAGGATTAATTAATCTCCAAGAATGTACACGACATCCAGAGAAAATATATTTAAGAAATATCCAAAGAGGGAGCTGCCTCGCCCCCTATAAATCACAAACACAGGGGAAAGGCTTAACAGAAGGAGCGTGAAGGAACAGCAGAGACAAGTCAACATTACCCTAAAAGGACACTTTTCTCACCAGGCCTGTCACTCAGCTGCGGTACATTATGCCATGGGATTGCTTCAGAGCTTGTGCAGCATTTTCCCTTTAACAGTAGAGCAAGAGATGGGGGTGGGGGGGCAGGAGGAAGCAGGAACGCAGCCACGGCTCAGAAGACTGAGCTACCTAGCGCCTTGGGCAGCGAGGCTGGGGTGCAGCGCTGGAGGACAGACATGCGCAGTACTGAGTAGACACCAGAGAGCATGCGCAGAAAGGGGGAACGGGAAGTAGGAACTCACAGCTGAAACTAAACCCAAGGAGCATGCGCAGAAAGTAAACATCGGAAGTAGGAACTCACAGCTGAAACTAAACCCAAGGAGCATGCGCAGAAAGGGGGAACGGGAAGCAGCACGGACACGTCCGAAACATCTACCCAGAGAGCATGCGCAGAAAGGGGAAACCGGAAGTAGAGACTCACAGCTGAAACTAAACCCAAGGAGCATGCGCAGAAAGGGGGAACAGGAAGCAGCACGGACACATCCGAAACATCTACCCAAAGAGCA
Organism: Ambystoma mexicanum; assembly: GCF_040938575.1. Classification (NCBI taxonomy): domain Eukaryota; kingdom Metazoa; phylum Chordata; class Amphibia; order Caudata; family Ambystomatidae; genus Ambystoma; species Ambystoma mexicanum. Next base: position 1,387,665,072 of record NC_090933.1, on the reverse strand, counting down.
TGCGCAGAAAGGAGACACCGGAAGCAGCACTGACACATCCGAAACATCTACCCAAAGAGCATGCGCAGAAAGTATACACCGGAAGCAGCACGCTCACAGCTGAAACATGTACCCAAAGAGCATGCGCAGAAAGAAGACGCGGTCATATGTGCATCTACAGTTCTCAAGAGTGTCCATACAACGTTGCCAAAATAAACATGAGGTCCACTTTCCTAAGCAGATCACATTTCCAAGGACCGAAAGGTTCATACTCGTTTTAATCCAGTTAGCCATTTCTTACCCATGCTTCTGGCCAGTCATTCACATGGACCAGTTCGTAGTGTACTTAGAAACAATGCTATGTGATGCCACTTCCTGTGATGTCACGATGGGGGCGTGGTCAAATTACATCACTTCCTGTGATGTCACACGGGGCGTGGCCAAATAACATAACTTCATGTGATGTCACTCTTGGGGGAGTGACCTAGTGATGTCACTTCCACTACGCCTGGCATTTTGGTGAAATGACATCCCTGCTTCCACCTCTTCCAAGATTCGCCCTCCACGGCTGCTGAGGCTGGGGGTTGTGTCTCCTCAGGGTAGAAGTGGACACTGTGCTCTCCCTGGGGTGGAATGGTTTGGTTTCTAGGCATCCTTGGTCCGGGGTGCTTGTTCAGATCCTTCCGTCGGACGTTACGGGCATGCCCCAAGATGGGGTTGCCCTGGGCATTCCCCAGGTGCTCTGCTGCTGCACTGTTCACAGGGCGTGGAACGGGTTGCCATGTCCCGTTTTGTGGCGACACTCTCTTCCTCGCATCGCCCGCCTGGTGGGGCGGTTTTCGATGTCGGCAGTGAAGGCAGCGGTTCAGGACGCTGTGGATCGCAAGGTTGCCTCTGGGTTACGGAATGCATGCTGTTGCTACCCTGTCCCTCTGTACATCTGTCTGAAAGTCCTCTGCAGCCACTTTACGGGGGTCCTGTGCTGTTTGGTGGCTCCTTGGAGGTGTCGGTTCACTATGTAGGAACGTAGGTTCCCAGCCTATGTTCATGCGGACGAGGTCTGACGACACTCGTCCTTCTGCTCTCCCACACACGACTCGCCCTTCGACGCTGGTTTAGAAGTCCGGCTGGTACATTGGGCTGGCGGGCGTTCTTCACGGACCTAGTGGTCTTCCGCTGCCTGGCCTTGTTAGGACTTCTATCAATTCATGGTCGATCTGGCAGCATTGGAGAAAACATCATCCTCACATGGTTTTTAGCCCTTCAAGATGGCGGTGGCTTGGTTCACTGCTCAGAAGGCAAAACAAACGGGTGATGGCTGGAAGGTTTTGAATTAATCATAACCACGGGCGTAGCCCTGGCCATCCCTCCAGACCATCGTTTTTCAGCCTGCCACACCACTCAAAACCTTCCTCTTCGCCTCCGCTTTCTCTCCCCCTCTCCCCTGCTAAAGTTACTGAAAATGCACTGAATCTGCAACTGGGCCACTCACCTTCTCGGTCCTTGGCCCAGCCACTCTCCCCTGCACTGCCTCCCTGGTACCCCCTGCACTACGGGACTGTGTCTGTATCCCTACAGCCCCTCCTTCCCAGCACGTATCTGCACTTACTCGCACTGCCACTAGCTGGCCCTTGTTACTTTCCTGTATGCTATTAACCCTGTACTGCACTTTCCCCTCTCCCTTTCCCCTTGCACTTCTCCCTTTCCCCTCCTCCCTTGCACTTGCACGATCTGAATGACACCTGGCCTAGTAGGATCATTGTATGTCTCCCCTTGTTCCCCCCCCCTGCCTCGTCGCGCCTTGAAACACTTGTGTATAGGCGCGTTATAAATGCCATATCATATCATATCATTACAGAAGGGGAAAAACCATATGCAAATCAGGTTTGGTCCTACCTCAAAAGGGGCAGTCCAGCCCGAACCTCTAGATCACATCCCTTCTGCACGAGACCATAAGCATCCCCAGACATGTTTCAGCCTTGTTGGGCGTCATCAGTGAGGAGTAGCTTGGTTCTCTAGGCCCGGCAGACTCAGGACCCACGTCTGGGCATACCCGTCCCACTCAGGGTGACTTTAGCAAAACAAAAACGTGATGGCTGGAAGGTTTTGAATTAATCATAACCACAGGCGCAGCTCTGGGCAACCCTCCAGAACATAGTTTTTCAGCTTGCCAAGCCATTACAGAAGGGGAAAAAACCATATGCAAATCAGACTTGGTCCTACCCCAAAAGGGACAGTCCAGCCCGAACTGCTAGGTCACATCCCTTCTGCATGAGACCACAAGCATCCCCAGACATGTTTCAGCCTTGTTGGGCATCATCAGTGAGGAGTAGTTTGGGTCTCTCAGAAGATCTGGTAATGTTGCAGTTCTTTACAAGATGGCACCCAGATGTAATCCGTCCCAAGGATCGTTGCCAGAGAGGGAAACAGCATAAGAAGCAGCCCAACGGTGAGCACCTTGCGTCGCTTCATTTTTCCCTACTAAGCATTGATGCTGTTACTCTACCCTGTTTTCTATTCCCTGTTTTTCTCTTAGTCCTTCTGCCTTGCCTTCACCATATGCCTCCTTTGCCCTTCCTGCTTCACTCTGCCTTTGCACTCTGTCTGCCTGCTCTGCGAACCAAGTTCCCCAAAGGAAACAGAGTTCCTATTCCCTGTCCGATTGATTCAGTAGCCCCCTTGGCACCTCAGTGCGTTTCCTTTACATCGGGGCAAGTCACAGATAACATCAGTTCGCCGGAGCTGAAGATCTTCACCAAGATTCTTCACCTCCGACAAGGGGGTTTCCCTGTATGGTTTTTCCCCTTGGGCATCGCCCATAGAGCACACACGGCTGCCCTATTCAAATTGGGCTACGTGAATGCTCTTGTGGCGGTGTCCAATCACATCTCTCTGGATTGAAACACCGGCTGATCGACAACAAGATTATAGGTTAGCCCCGACTGCAAATCCTTACAGGGCTCTCAGCACGGTCAGGATGGTTCTCAGATTGCCTTCGGGTCCCTGCCCGCCACTCTGGTCTGGATTTCTGCTCCATGCTCTCTTCCCACATGCACATGCTTGTGGCCCTTGAGGACTGATTATGGATGGCCACTTTTGTGCCAGTTCATTGGGCACTCCTGAATGGGAACCTACTCAGAGAGCGAATTATTTGGCTGTGTTCCTTCTCATTAGAGAAGCTTCCAGACCTTTGTTTATATGTTTAGGGACATGGGATTCCTCCCCAAGTTACCCAGAGTAATCAAGACATGGACGCCTTGCTCACTGTGCTTAGAGAGGCACAGCTTGACCTCACTGATGAGACCCGACCAGGCCGAAACACGTGTCTGGGGTTGCTGTTTGTACTCTTGTTCAGAGGAAAATGGCTTTGTATTTTGATGCTGGACTGCCCACGTGGGTAGTACCACATTGATATGCAAATGGGTATTTCTCCTCTGTGAAATGTACAGTGAGCTAAAACGTGGTTATAGACCCTCTGAGTGGGCACCTACCTATAGAACAGGTTATTTGGCCATGTTTGTTCTCGGTAGAGGGGCTCTCAGACCTTTTTGTGCATTTTTAGGAACTTGGGGCTCTGCCGTACGTTGCCCAGGGTAATCCAGACGTGGACCCCCTTGCTCACTGAGCTTAGAGAGACACAGCTTCGTCTCACTGATGAGGCCCGACTATGCTGAAACACATGGCAGAGGTTGCTGTTGGTACTCTTGTTCTGAGGAGAATTGCCTGGCATTTCGGTGCTGAACTGCCCAAGTGGATGGGACCAGACTGATATGCAAATGGTATTTCTCTTCTGTGAAAAGGACAGTGAACTAAAATGTGGTTATAGACCCTCCGAGTGGGAACCTACCCATAGAACATGTTATTTGGCCGTGTTTGTTCTCGCTACAGGGGCTCCCAGATCTGTTTGTGTATTTTTGGGAACTTGTGGTTTCACCCTAATTTACCCAGGGTAATCCAGATGTGGACCCCTTGCTCACGGTGTTTAGAGAGGCAATGCTTCAACTTACTGATGAGGCCCGACTAGGCTGAAACATGTGTCTTGGGTGGCTGTTGGTACTATTGTTCAGAAGAGAATTGCATAGCATTTCGGTGCTGGACTGCCCAAGTGAGAAATACAGTCAGCTAAAATGTGGTTGCAGACACTCCAAGTGGGCACCTACCCAAAGAACAGGTTATTTGGCTGTGTTGGTTCTCATTAGAGGGGCTCACAAACCTTTTTAGTACATACAAGGTAAGTTTCTTGGGAGACATCCACCTGCACCCTCTCTCTCAGTCAGGCCCACTCTAGGAACACTCTGCACATAACATTCTCACAGCACTCAGCATCCCGGCAACCGTAACATTGTAACATATATAGCAACAGGAGGGAAGGCAAATCCAAGCCACAACACTTATCCTTCTGTCTGTCTGGCCTTTTGATTCTGGTGGCCATTCTGACAATATACACATACAGCCCAAGAGGAGCAGAATGGATAACTTTGAAAGTAAGGAGGAGCAGAAAGGAGGAGCAGAAATCAGCCCATTCAGGAACACTGAGGTATGATACGATATATGATATATGTCATTTATAACGCGCCTATACACAAGTGTTTCAAGGCGTGACGAGGCAAGGGAGGGGAACAGAGGGAAGACAGAGACAACGATCTTACTAGGCCAGGTGACATTGAAATCGCACAAGGGCAAGGGAGGATGGGAAGGTGAAAAGTGCGAGAGCGAAGGGGAAGGAGAAGTGCAGTACATATGATAACAGTAATAAATAGACACAATAAATAGGAACAATACATAAGAAGTGCAGCCAGCTGGTGGCAGTTGCAAGGGTAAGTGCAAACATCAGGTGGCAAGTGCCGGTAGGGGCTGTAGGGATACAGAAACAGCCCCAGAGTACAAGGGTTGCTAGGGGGGCAGTGCAGGTGTGCAACTGGCGGGAAGGGGACCTGATCCCGAGAACAGATGGTAGCCAGGTGACCAGTGCAGTTTCAGCCAGGAGTTCAGCAGGGGAGAGGAGGAGAGAAAGTAGAAGCAAAGAGGAAGGTCTTGAGGTGCTTCTGAAACCGGAGATGGTTCTCCTCAATTTCCAGAGAGGCAGGGAGGCTGTTCCAGAGGGAGGCCCCAGCCGAAGAAAGAGATCTGCCACCAACTCGTTGCTTGGAGAAGCGACTGACCTTGAGGGAGTTGGAAGCGGATGAGTGAAGAACTAGAGAAGGAAGATATTTAGGAAGAGAGAGTTGAAGGTATTGAGGCCCCAGGCCCCAGAAGGCCTTGTGGACAATGCAGAGGATTTTTAATTTAATCCTTGCCGCCACTGGGAGCCAGTGCCGAGATTTCAGTCCTGGAGAGATACGATCCCCAGGCTTGAAGCCAAGGAAAAGTCTTACAGTCCTGTTCTGGATGAGTTGCAGTGGTTGGAGTGTAGAGGCAGGCAGATTTAGAAAGAGGCTGTTGCAGTAGTCCAGCCTAGAGAGAAACAGAGCTCTGGAGACATTGCGCTTCTGGGGGAAGGAGAGGAAAGGAAAAATACCTCTGAGGAGGTGCAGCTGGTAGTGTGACTTCTTAGAGACATCAGAGATGTGAGGAGAGAAGGAGAGTGTGGAGTCGAAGATGACCCCAAGGTTTTTAGCCTCACAGGTGGGAGCAGGATGAGGGCCAAGAGAGGTTGGCCAGAGAGAGACAGGAAAGGGTGGAGCGGGTGTGCAGATGAGGAGAATCTCAGTCTTACTGGTATTAAGGCAGAGATCATTGGCAGCACACCACTCCTGGATAGCAGACAGACAGTCAGAGATGAGGGAAGGAGAAGAGGTGGCTGGAGGGAGCCTGAAGCTGAGTGTCATCCGCATAGCACTGAAATTTGGGGCAGGGAGCGGCAATGCGGTGGGTGAGAAGTGATGTTCATGGAGACAACCAACAGATTCAGTGTGAAGATTAAGCTGGGAGATGCCCAGCTTTTACAGCTTTTACAGGAGTTTGCCCAGGAACGGTGTGATGGAGAGTGGGCGATAGTTAGCCGGGCAGGACGGGTTGGCAGAGGGTTTCTTAAGAAGAGGGTGCACAAGGGAGTGCTAGAACGTTTGCTAGATGGTAGCGCCTGGAGGCTGGCAAATGGTAGCAATGGTCAAGGTGAAGGAGGGAGAGATCACCAACTTGCAAACCAGGCCCACAAAGGAAGAGTAGAGCTGGGTGGGTAAGATGGAAGAAGGAACCCACTCAGGGAGGATTAAGGCAACCCCACCGCCAGCACGGTAAGGTTGAGGCTTGGAAATGATCTTGAAGCTGTCAGGTAGGAGGGAGTCAAAAGAAGTGACTGAGCTGGCATTGAACCATGGCTTGGTAAGAGTGAGAATGTCGAGGTCAGTGTCTTCGAGTCATGAAGCCCAATGTGGATGTTTGGAGAAGGTAGACATTTGGAGGAGGTTGAAGAGAGGGGACAGGAACCGCGGATAGGAGGTTTCAGTAGTGCAAAAATGTGAAACACTCCAAGGTATTTTTTCCTATAAAACCTAGCAAGATAGAGGGGAGATCTACATTGATTCACAGTGATACTCTGTCCAATTTGTTTCTGGCATCGAAATTAAATAAAGCAGACTCATGTTTGATTCTAAATCTAAGTTTGGAGTGATTTCCTTCCACACCCTCATCACAATACATTTCTTGTTTCAAAGTTTTATCCAAGGCATCCGACTGTAAAACTATACAAAATAGTGTTTTTTGATTTGTGGTTACTTTGTGACAGTACACAAAGGTAATATTTGTTTTTGGAAGTTCAAATATCCAATCTGAGGACCAACACTACTTGTTTCACTTTTCAAAACTGATAAATGATTTTAACAAGCAACAATTGGTCCCGGACAGATTAGAGTGGCCTAACACATGCATTTAGTATGTGGAAACTTATGAAGGAGTTAGCACTTTTGCTAACATCCCATGATTTGTAGTTTCAAAGCGAATATTATTTGTTTGTTTTCTGCCGGCATCAGCCCCTCAGATCCCTCTGGGTTATGCTGATTAGAGCCTTACATTTGTTTGGAGCCTCTGTTCACAAATTTCAAGACTGATGATAGATTCCGAAAAAGCAGTGACAGGTCTCACACATACCTGGACAAATGAGTGCACCTCAATTGAGCAGACGTGCTCATGTATGTAGCTTATGTAAATATATGAAGGAGATTTTCTAACCAACCTGACGTGTTCTAAAATAGTAGTATCTTGGCAAAGTTCCATTGATGTGATTTTTACCAACCATCACCATTTATCATGCCAGAGCACATTATAGTTTTGGTGTTTTTTTCAGCATTCATACCCTCCGAATCTACAAGTGTTGTTGATGGAGTTTTAGCGGCCTGAGGACTGGGCATTAAAAGGGGAAGATTTATGGTCATGTTTCTCTGAAAACCAACAGCTTCCAGACTATTCTTACTCCTTGACCCAGGTCTGGAGTATGGAGGCTTGGTGATGTATCTGAGCCAGGGATGACATGGAGCAGGAACCAGGCTGACTCAGGTAACTGTAAAAGGAACAGGCTTTATTCTTCTTAGTTACATAGGTATAGTCAATGAAAGGTAGGAGAGTAAGTCACAAGCCTCTGCCCTGGTTCCCAGTCTATTTCCAAGTCCCAACCGACACTCTGTTGAATCCCCAAGCCTCCCACACTCCAAGCTCCACCTCTCCATTCTATGAGGCCCCTGCATACACAAGCACTAGCTACAATCATACCAGGATACCACACTTGGCATGGATTACGGCAGTTGCCAGTGCCCTACCCCTGGGCTGTCTGGTGTGTGTGCAGGCTGAGACGACCGACTGGCTGAGCCTTTGGGGGAGGGTGCCCCCAGCGATATTTGAGCTCCAGCTGAGAGCAGATGACTCGGACCTCACGGCGGGCCTACGGTCTCAGAAGGTACTTGAATCCTGCATACTATAAGTACTGAGGTGGCAAGAGGAGGCAGACATTGACTACCACACAGTTAAGAAATCCTGGTGCCTAGACTAGATGTTTTAAGAGGGGTAGTTGCCATTTTGACATTGTGAAGTATGGAGCCCCTGAGAAAGTATGTAAAGATGAAGAGTCTTGATGCTTAGGCCACTGGCGATGGGGTAGCTAACCATATACCCCCTTGGTCATAATATAATCAGGATGGAGGGCTGTAGAGGTAGCTGCAAGGACATAAGGTGCTGTGGCGAAGCCCCCATTGTGAGGCCTCGTAGCTGATGCCCCCCAGTGCAGCCTGTGGGCCTGGCACAATCTGCTGGCTTGGAAGTATGAGGGTGCTGACCTGACCAGTGAGAGACCAATCTGGGGACCAAAAACAACTCAGCCCACTACCAGGTAAATGTCATAAAAAGAGGTGACAGAAGATGGAGTATGCCAAGTGCTAGAGAATCCCAGCTCTTTATTCAGAATACACAACAATCTGGGGGAACACGAGATCCACAGGCATGCCCTCACTCGGGTTTCTTCAAGTGTTCATTGTTCATTGCTTGACACATCTTTAACATTCATTGGTTTGCTCCCCTAATGTACATTCACTTTCCATTGATGTAACAATCAGGATTGGAGGGTGCCTATCTACTGGCCAACCCACTTTTAGATAACACATACACTTACATCACTTTAACATTTGATTGGTTGGCATTAGAAAGGAGTAAGAATGGCTCTCATTGGCTGGCATAGGATGTTCTTAACCTTGTACTGACCAGGTGTGAGGATATATGGAGTTTCTATATTGAGGAGAGATCTGTGTACTTCTATAATTGCCATTTAAAGAACAGCTCTTAATTATTCAAGCCATGTCTATGAAAAGTCCAAGGATATTCTCTGTGAGTCAACCTCTCCCTCTGTCTAGTACAGCACGTGTGTTATGTTAGAGTTGACAGTTCGACTAATTGCCTGCTGATTCACGTGCTCCTCAGCCATGTTTCAGCTTAGAATACCTAGATTTTATTTGCATTTTAACTACTGCTGAACATGCCTCTCGTCCAGATAATTCCTTGAAACATTTATCATTGTGTCGGCAGGATTTTTATCTTGCTTGCTGGTGTGTGCACCTGGACATCAAAGGCTGTCTGCCGTGCACTGAAGCTAATTAAATGTAATTGTTGACCACTTTACCAGCCTGCGAATAACTTCCCTGTGTTCAACTGTGGTTATCTCCAAGGCTCCCTTTCTACCTGGCATTCACATTCAGTGTGATGAGCACTGAGCAGCTCTTCCCGGCTGCTGAGAGTGATTGTACCATGGCCCAGTTGAGGCCTAGCCAGATTTGTAAAGCCTGTTTGCTTTTCATTTGCAATGTTTAAAAGATGGCAATGACTGTTACATTTATTTTTCATGCGGACACATTTTGACTGCACTGGGTTTTGATGAATTTTCGGCCATATGTTGATTTCCCTGTTGGTGTATTCTGCCACTATCCCTGCATGCATTTAAAAGCTATCCCTTTACCAGTGTAATGAGTCCCTTTTATCTATTGTATGCTGGCACAAAACTCCTACATGGGTGTCAGCACTCTGTGTGCTCTGGCATTATCTAATTGTAGCTCTGTAGATTCTGCTTTAGCGCATGTGCAAAGTGTTATTTTTAGATTTCTGGAATGGAGTAAGGCTGTCTTAGCTTGTATCTTTTCTACCTGCTCAGTACTGGTGAGTACTGGGGGCAAAAGAGGTGAAAGCTGCTACTTGCATATTCATTGGTAACCTTACAAAAGGTGAACGGATAAGCGGGGGAACATGGTGGGGTGAGGTGGACCCTTGCGTGGAGCTGCCAATAAAGGGGATTCTGACAGCTCCTCCTCTCACCTTTGCAAGTGGATAGTGGATTAGCAGGGGTGCCACAGACTGGACTCTGAAATGTGTTCATCACCCACCCCCACAGAGAAATGATGATTGTTAACCTGAAGAGCATCCCCCGACTGACTGGTTGGCTGGTGAAAGGAAATAAAAAAAGGCAAAGCTCTCCTTCTCACAACAGGCACTAATAGTGGTGGTGAAGGCGGTATGGTGGCAGAGGGTGGCCTGGTCGTCAATGAGGAGGGAGGCAGGTCCCACAATCAGAGCACGGCCATGGACACTATTCTATCCCAGATGAAGGCTGGGTTTGATTCTGTAAATAACAAATTAGACAACCTGTGTTTAATATGGATTGTATGCAACACCGGATCAAAAAGGAGAGCGGTAGGATCTCTGAGGCAAAGCAGAGTATTGGGGCATTGGAGGACTTTTCAGAGGTGGCAGGTCGGCCCCTGTGCACTCTACAACAAGAGGTGAAGACTGTGTAGATGAAGACCTGGAAGCGAGGTCCCACCGTAATAACGTTTGGCTTGTTGGGATTCCAGAGCCGTTCTCACAGGGGAACAAGGAGGTCTTCATGGAACGCTTCATTAAAAAAGTGTTGGTGGATCAACCACTTTCTCCACAGTGTTTGATTGAGCGAGCACACTGGGTGTCTCCAGTAGCTCCTAAACCTGCCCAGAGGCCACACCCAGTGATTGCTCGTCTCCTGAACTATCAGGATAGAAACATTATACTTTGCAAGGTCCGTGAACTGGGGGTTTGCAATATCAGTATCTCCTTCTATTCAGATTGTACCCCCACAGTACAGAAAGCCTGAATATCATTTGCAGCTGTGAAACGCCAACTTCGGGACAGAGGTCTTCAATATGCAATGTTATATCCGTCCAGGCTAAGAGTGATGCGTGATGACAAAACCCACTTCTTTATGGACCCGGCAGCAGTGAATGCATTTCTTGAAACCTTGCCCAAGCGATGATGCTGGATTCGTGACATTTGAGTATGGGTGCTTTAAGCCTTTTGGTTCTTTCGGACTGGAGCCCTTAGCTGCTCTTTAACTGTCAAGTACTGAATTTCATTTGTGATTTTTAGCCTTTGCTTCACAGGTATGATTTGAGTCTCCACAGTATGTATGCTCTCAGGGTAAAAGGTTTGTTGCGTTCAAGTATGTAATGAATTGATCCAGTTTGGTCTTAGTAATGTATAAGGTCCGGGTGCACCCCCCACTCCTGGTTGCATGGGTGGTGGGGCAGTGCACTTGGCATTTCTGGGTTGTTACCCGCTTTCATTGTTTTGGGTTAGTTATTGTTGGGATGATTGGGTTTTCACTGCCGGGTTGGGTGGACGGTGGGGGAGGGGTAAGAGGGGGACGGAGTACTGGGAGTTTAGTGTTAAAATGGCTCTCCCTTCACTGGGATGCTTGCAGCAGAGTAGTCCTTATTGTCATTCAGAGTTGTATTCTGATTTGGGTTGTATAGAACGTGACAATGGTGCGTGAAAACTGTTCACACGAATTATGGGTTCTATGCCATTTTCCTGCTTTCTGAAGGTTGCAGATAAAAATGACAGATTTTCTTCAGTCGATTTTGTGCGGCCCTCGGAAAACAGGAAAATGACATGCCTGTGTTTTATTTTTAAATTTGTGGGGTTTTACCTGTCGAGCCCCCCTTTGCTGACCCCCTCCCCAACCCTCCCCCACAGGATTACCATGAAATTGGGGCTTTTGTACCCTAAAGCCCCGTCCTTCAGCCCCCGCCCCCTTCCTCCCTACCCAAGACTCCCCCAAACCAAATAAAACACAGACACAGACAACACACTTACCTGTTCTCCTCATACTCTGCTTCTGGGTCCTGGTGAGCCTGTCAGCCCCTGCGCGCCGTCGTGTGCAGCAGGGGTGTGACAGTTCGATTTAGAAAGACCACTCTGTGCGGTCACAGAGCGGTCTTTCTAAATCAATGTTTTTTCAAGTCAGTAAAAATAAAAAGGTAATTTGACCTAGAACGGAATCATGTACTCTCCTCAGTTGAAATGTCTGAGGTTTGAATAACCACGCTACGATGTGTAGGGTTCTAGCGCTTTGTGAGTGGCATGGAGCTAAGATTCTCTTCCTCCAGGAGACACAGTCGATGGGTAGAATGAATTAGGTTCTTGCTACATCATGGGGGGGCGATGTATTATACGTCCTTTTCATCCTATTCCTGGGGTGTTTTGATCCGAATTCATAGGTAATTGGGCTTCTGTCTGCTGCATCATGAATGTGACATGGAGGGTTGCTATGCCATAGCGTCAGAGTTGATGGCCCGTAAGTTGGGCACATTTGTTCATGTATATGGACTGAATGTGGATGATCCAGAATTTTACCAATCCCTTTGGGCCAAGTTTTTGGCGTAGTCTCATAGGCAGCTAATAGTGGCAGGTGATTTTAACACTATTTTGCATGTAAGGTTTGATAGATCCACAGCTTGCTCAAGGCCACTATCCTTGGCTGCTAAAAAGATTCTACGTGGGATGGAGGATCAGGGATTGCTGGATCTATGGAGGACAATACACCAGGAGAGAGTTCTCTTTTTGTTCCGCAGTTCACAATATACGTTCTCATATTGATTTCATTTCAGTCCGGTCAGCGCAGGCCCATGCCACGAAGAGTTCCTCGATGTTACTGAGAACATTGCCGATCATTCCCCGATTCTTTGGTTGTGCCAAATGGAGAACTTGATATGATATGAGTCATTTATAACGCGCCTGTACACAAGTGTTTCTAGGCGCGACAAGACAATTGAGGGAAGACAGAGGGAGGACAAAACAAACGATCTTACTAGGCCTTGTGTCATTCAGATCGTGCAAGTGCGATAATGCAAAATGCATGGAGGAGAGAGAAGGGGGACGTGCCAGTGAGATGGATGGGGAAGTGCAATCAGGGTAGCATTGCTCTGAGTACGATCAGCCAGGGCAGCACGGCTCTGAGTAAGTTCAGGGAGGCTGGGGCATGTAGGGTTACAGTTACAGGCCCTAAGTGCATGGTAGGCCTGGGGGCAGTACAGGGGCGACTGGTCATGGAGGAGACTGATAACCAGGGAGACTTTGAGGGTAGCCAGGCAACCAATCAGTGCAGCAGACAGGTATGTCAGCAGGGGAGAGAAAGGGAAAGCAGAGGCAAGAAGGAAGGTCTTGAGCTGCTTCCAGAACATCAGGTAGTCCGGCTCAAGTTTTAAAGGGGCAGGAAGGCCATTCTAGAAGGAGGCACCTACAGAGGAGAGAGATCTACCCCCCACTCTCTGCCAGGAGAAGCGTCTGACCCACAGAGAGTTTCAGGTGGCTGAGGGAAGGGCTCGAGAAGGAAGGTGTTTTGGACGAGAGAGTTGGATGTGGAGCAGTTCCAGCCCCAGAAAGCCTTGTGGATGATACAGAGGGTCTTGAACTTGATCCATGCATCCACCGGGAGCCAATGGAGAGATTTCAGGTCAGGAGAAATAGGGTCGCTGGGCTTTAGGCCAAGGACAAGTCTTGCAGTCCTGTTCTGGATTAGTTGCAGAGGGCAGAGAGTAGAGGAAGGCAGTTTGAGAAAGTGGCTGTTGCAGTAGTCCAGCCTAGAAAGAACAGGGCTGTAGAGACAGTAAGCTTCTGGGGGAAACTGAGAAAAGGAAGAATACCTCTGAGGAGTTGCAGCTGGTAGTGGAATGTCATGGACAGGTCCTTGATGTGTGGAGAGAAGGAGAGAGTGGAGTCAAAGATGACACCAAGGTTTTTTGCCTACAGGAAGGTGAAGACAGAAGGCCCAGGGAGTGGGGCCAGAGTAAGAGAGGGAAAGCGGGAGCAGGGGTCCCAATGAGAACGATCTCAGTCTTTGTGGCATTAAGGCAGAGATCGTTGGAGGCACACTAATGCTGAATTGTGAATAGACAGGAATGAGTGTGAGAGGAGAGGAGGCTGAGGGGAGCCTTAAAGAGAGCAGAGTGTCATCTGCATAACTCTGAAAGTTATAGGAGAAGGTAGAGATCAGGTGGGTCAAAGGGGCCAAGTAGACATTGACAAGCTAGAGTGAGAGGTTAGAGCCATGGGGAACACTGTGGAGAGAGAGGTGGAGAGAGAGATGGTGGAGAGAAATGACCCAAGTTGGACCTGGGAGGGCCGGTACAGGAGGAAGGAGGTCAACCACTTCAGAGCCTGATCCATGATGCACAGGTTCTCACAAAGTCGATTGATCAGGATGGCATGATTGACCGTGTCAAAAGCAGAAGAAAGGTCAAGGAGGATAAGGACAGAAGGAAGGCTCATTGCCTTAGGGCGTGGTTCACCATACCTAGCCTACTAAAACATTGTGCATTGTTTATATACTACCCTTTGTCTCTGAGTGCACCATTTAGCCTATTGCGACATTGTGGCTCCAAGTCCTACATCCCACTATCTCTGAGAGTCCTACGTAGCCTACTGTGACACTGTGCACTGTGTATTTATGTCTCACTGCCTACTGTCACGGAGAGTTCTACTTAGCCCACATTGACACGGTGTATTGTGCATTCATGCCCCACCGCCTACTGTCACGGAGAGTTCTACTTAGCCCACATTGACACGGTGTATTGTGCATTCATGCCCCACCGCCTACTGTCACGGAGAGTTCTACTTAACCCACATTGACACGGTGTATTGTGCATTCATGCCCCACCGCCTACTGTCACGGAGAGTTCTACTTAGCCCACATTGACACGGTGTATTGTGCATTCATGCCCCACCGCCTACTGTCACGGAGAGTTCTACTTAGCCCACATTGACACGGTGTATTGTGCATTCATGCCCCACCGCCTACTGTCACGGAGAGTTCTACTTAGCCCACACTGACACGGTGTATTGTGCATTCATGCCCCACCGCCTACTGTCACGGAGAGTTCTACTTAGCCCACATTGACACGGTGTATTGTGCATTCATGCCCCACCGCCTACTGTCACGGAGAGTTCTACTTAGCCCACATTGACACTGTGTATTGTGCATTCGTGCCCCACCGCCTACTGTCACTGAGAGACCTATCTAGCCTAACGCGACATTGCGTAGTTATGTCCGACTGCCCACTGTCTTGAGTGATCTACTTGGGCCACTGCAATATTGTGCATTGCATTCTCATTACCTACTGCCTGCTAGCGATTTACCTTACCTGGGCCCGCCGCACATGTACTCTTTATAGGTCTCGCCCATTGCTTTGTAGCACCGTTGAGCGCCTGATCTAGCCTCCTTGACAATCAACTCCCCATTTATAATGTTGAACCCTCAGTGACCAGCAGAGCCCTGTGCCCCCTACCATTCGTAGTCCATTGTCACCTAGATGCATCTAGAACCTGTGACCCATACCAGCGCACCCTGATCCTCTCTAACAATGTACGCCACCCTTATCGTCTTCATTAGTATACTTCGGAGCATGCTACTCGCCCTGCCACTATCAGGCGACAGAGCCAACCCATCCTTGTCCCAAACTTCACGGCCCAAGATACCTACATTATCAGGCAGATACTCTGAGACTATGTCTACCTATGTCATCCCCGCAAACTGGACCAAGCCCACCAGATTTCTGCCACCCATGATCCTCCCATATAAGATCAAGCCGACCTGCAATGACAAAAACTCCAATAAACCCTATAACGGCCGTCTAGGTGTTATCATCAATGAACCAAATGTCCCCCTAACATCTTTAGATGACCTAGCCAGAATAACGCCTAACCTCCCATGCCCTTTAGCATGCAGAAACATCAGACTTGGATATAGACTAGCTAAGTCCTACATCTTACCACCTAGACCCCCACCTTCAACCAATCATAACTTCAGCCAACCTCAAAAGCATACTAAAACCCACAAATTCCATACCAAATCTAGATGGACAACGGCCGTACTGGATACCACTGTCCTAAGCTATAGCCCCACTGCTATCAGTGGCGCACTGATCAATGCCAGATCCCTGGTGGCACATGCAGTAGAAATAGCAGACCGAATTACCACTAAAGAACTGGATTTCCTTGCAATAACGGAGACCTGGCTACATGCAGCTGCAAACCCCTCCCTTCTTATTGCCACCCCGACAACTATACAGTCTTAAGATCTGACAGAGAGTCAGTCAGAGGCGGTGGAATTGCCTTTATCATCATATCCTCCTTGGGTCTCAGAATAGTCCCACAGCCTCCAATCAAGTCTTGCGAACTAATGTCAGTCAAACTTCCACTCACTAACTCACGGACCATAACAATGCATCTGATCTATAGACCCCCTTGGTCCTATTGGCTCCTTCGAAGAAGATCGCATGACCCTTCTTACCTCTAAGACCAAACCCTTTAATGTGGGGCTCAACGACCCTAATGACCAACCTGCCATAACTCTGGCTAACTCATTGTCTGACCTAGGCCTTACTCAAAGAGTACTCCACCCCACTCATGATAAAGGATGATCCTAGATTGGATAGCAGACCTTAATTGTGAAACTACCATATCGTCTATCGAATCACTCCCTTGGACTGACCACTCCCTGCATTCATTTACTATCCAAAACTGCAAACTTCCAATTAAACAAAACTCCATCGCTCCTTCAATGCCAACCAGAAATAAAAGGAACATCACAGTGGAAAATTTCAAGTCATTTCTCCAACCTCTTTGCCCTTGTTCCTGCCTAACAATGTGTGCAATCTCGTGACTGGCAAAATGCTGGAAAGAAGTCACGAGGGCCACTGTAAGCAAAGACAAGACCAAATTAGGCGGCAAGAAAAAAAATGGCGTTAAGCGACTTACCCACTTGTACAGCCTGTAGCCGGGAGAGGCACGTCCCAATCCAAGTTACAGGCCGTCAGCCACCAGCCACCAAACATTATCTGGAGACGAATACGGCGAGGCACAATGGGACTTGGAGGCAGGGGGGCTGGGGGCTAAGCCTAGGGCCGAAGACAGGAAGCTGCAGGAAAGTCGAGGGCCGACGTGGCTACGGTCCTCGTGGCCTTGCTGCCGAGCATGCTCTGTTGCTCTCTGTTCCACTGCCACGAAGGTTTCGAGAAAGGAACCCTAACTGGGCAAGCCATGCCAGGCTGCACCTCCTAGCACGGCCGTCTCCGACAAGGCCCCCGATTACCTCTGGGCCTGTTGGGCCTGGGCTCAGAGAGGATCTTGTAGTCCTCAGGGAGAAGTGTGTCAAAACACGTGACAAAGCTGGCCTTAAACCATGTCTCGGTAACGGCGAGAACATCTAGATCCAGCAGTTCAAGGAGGTGGCAGATGTCAGAGGAGTGTTCGTCAGCAGAGCGAACGTTAAGAGCAGCAGTGTGGAGCAGCTTGTCACTTTTTAAAGACTTCCCGGAGGGGTACAGTGGACCCAACCAGATGTGGCAGAGGAGCCTGGGAGGTAAATGGAGGAAGAGGCAGAGGAACCAAGGAAGAAGTTGATGGCAGTGGGGCGAGAGAGGTGGAGTTCAAGGGAGGCGAGGTAGCCAAGAGAGACGCATCAGGTAAGGTAGTCAGAGGAGCAGCGGGGACGAGGGAGGCAAGGGAGCCAGGAGAGCCAAACCTGGCAAGGGAGCCAGAGTAGAGGAGGGACGGGGTGGCAAGGGAGCCATGGAGGTGGGTGGCGAGGGAGCAAGTTTATAAGAACCATCATTGCCAAAACCAAACAAGAGCAATATTAAAAGAGGTTAACAGCAACCAACATTGCCGAAGCCAAGAGAGGCAAATACTAAAGCAAATGGACAAGAACCATCATTGCCATAGTCAAGAGAGGATAATTCAGAAGCAAGCTAATTGTAACCCTTATTGCCAAAGAGACAAAAAGGCAATAGTTGGAAAAGACCCAAACAAGCATTGTCTAAGCCGAAGAGAGGCAAGTGTGATAGACACCCATTATCAGCATTTGTTGATGTAAGAGTGGGAAAACAAGAGTAGCAGGAGAGCAGCATTGCATGTGGCAGTCACAAGTGTGGAACAAACAGCACCAGTGTGTCTCATGTCTTCCCAGAAGAAGTAGTCAATACTGATGTTGTTGAAAGTCTTTGCTAAGTTGTTTGAAGCAAACTTTTCCAAATAAGTACTTGTAGTAGTGTTGGAAGCTTTTAGTCCGGTAGGCGAGTATACCAGGACAGAGACCTTGAAGTAGTAGTCATGGCAGGTTAGTGGACCAGGAAGAAGTCATTTAAGTACTGTTTTGAGGTTAAAGGCCGTGAAAAAGAAGTGTCATGACCACTAAAAAGCATTTTGTGAACTGTTTTGAAATCATCCTGACAAAACAATGTTGTTGACACTGTATTGAATCATCCTGACTAAACATTGCTGTTGATAGATGAGAGGTGGAAGTGTTTTGATTCCCAAAGTTGAAGAGGTTGCTTTGAACTCTTTGCGATAAGTGGAGATATAACGATTTGTTGTCTAGCTGAACTGTTGGTTAAAGCCAAGTGAAAGTCTTTTGGAACATGACAAACTTTACAATTAGAATTTGATTACAAAGCAGAACTCTTTTACCTTTGACTTTTGATTGGAAACCTGCTTTTTATCTGGGGAAGGGGATCCGACCCAGGTTATAAGTATGCACAGTTACTAAGTCTGTGTTCAACTTAACTGTTATTTCTGTTATATTTGAAATTGCCATATTTTGCCTTTATGTATTGGATATATGTATAAGTGTGAGGGAGGGATTCCTTTTACTAGAGTGTTTCCCTTAGTTTATTTTGATAGGCAGGGAATCCTTGATAGGTTAGGGAAAGTTTATCCAACCCTTTTTGAGTTAATAAAATGGCATCTTGTGAAAAACCTTTCCCAAGTTGTCCGCCTCACATTTCTGACCCCTCACACCATCCTGATGAAAACATTGTTGTGTTTTGTTGTGAAGCAGTTGTCTAATCCAAAGTAGAGAAGTCCTATTTGAATGTTCATGGGAAATATGAAACAAGGACTTTTTCAAGTGATAAACTGAAGCTTGTGGAAAACGACTTTTGCCAAGTGATGAACTTTGTTCAACCCTGAGATAATTCAAGTCTCCAGTGAAACAGAACTTGGATGTGCAAAGGAAGACTGGGTTATTCTTGAAGTAGAATTTTACCATTGAAAAGAACTTCTATTTTGTTGGAGTTTTATTCAGAAATCCTGCACTGAGCTTAGGAAAGGGGACCCGACCCTGGCTACGAGGTTTTTCAGCTTCATTTGAACATAATTGGTATTTTGTTGAACTTGAACAGCCATCTATAGTCCTATATGATATTATTGTATGTACATGTGTGAGGGACTAATACATTTCTATGTTCGAGTGTTCTCCTTTAGTCTTAGTTTTGTAGGCAGGGAAATCCTTGTTAGGTTAGGGAAAGCGAGGCGCTTATCTAACCCTTATACTTTAATAAAATGGCTACTTTTTAAAAATCTTTACCAAGTTGACTGCCTCGCATTTCTGACCCGTCACACCCTCATATAACAACAATCCATACACTCTGGTGACAGAATGTCATCTTATCGTCTCACTTCCTTCGCAAACCCTTCCTTTGTTACATGTCTGGCCATCTTCCTTTACAATGGTATCATCTAACACTCTGTTGATCTGTTGTGGTCTCTAGTATCTACTTTGCCCTTTAGGAACAACACCTGGTCTTCGCACACAGTCGTTCTCACCCTCTAAAACCTTGCATGTCCTCACTCTCCTCAGCCCATCAAACCTCTCCTTCATGCGTTAAGCCATGTTTTACACAGTTTTCTACAATCTCTTCTGGTCACATTCAACAAAACACACTCTTCCCAACCAAAGTAGACATAATGTAGTGTGAACCTTCCTTCTCAAAAGTATATCAAAAGGACCAACACCCATTGTGGCATGTGCAGGCATCCTGTACACACACACACACACACTTCTTTTAACCAACTGTTCCCAACCATTCCCCGCTCCCAAACCCAATCTAAGGCTGTGCATGAGCGTGCGGTTGAAGCGTTCAACAGCGCCATTGGTCTCTGGGTGATATAAATATGTTTTGTGATGTTATACCCCAATTATCTCCATAAGCCTAGAGGTAAGCTTTACCCATTGTCAGTAAGGATCTTTCGTGGATACCCTTCCCTTTGGAATACACCAACATGGAAACTGATAATTAATCATACTAACCTCAAGCCCTATCAGATCCTCCAAGTCCGAAAAGATATAGTTTCCAAGAAGTGGAGAAGATTCTGGCCACGGATATTATTGAACCATCACAAAGTCTGTGGTCTGCGCCAATAGTCCTGGTGGCAAAACCTGATCAATCGTGGAGCTATTGCATAGACTTTAGAAACCTCAATGCCGTTTCTCAGTTCGACAATTACCCAATGACATAGATTGCTGACCTTATTGATCGACTGGGTTCAGCCGTCTATCTCTCCACGATTGATCTTAACACAGGTTATTGACAAGTGCTATTAAACACAGAGAAGGGGAAAAAAGCAGTGTCCACCCCCAGAGGACTATTTCATTTTTAAGTCCTTCCATTTGGGCTCCATGGCACTCCTGCCACTTTCCAAAGATTGATGGGCCAGATTTTGCAGCCCTATTCCAGCTTCTGTGGCGCTTATCTGGACAATATTGTCATTCATAGCAAAAGCTGGGAAGAACATATGCTCCATCTTTAACGAATTACTAGAGCCCTGAGACGAAAGGGCCTAACTGACAACCCCAAGTAACCCCCTTAGCCGAAACTGCAGTAAAATACTTGGGTTTCTTTGTGGGAAACGAGTTGGTTCAACCACAGTTAGAGAAAGTCCAGGCTGTTCAAGAAACACCAGTCCTAAAGACAAAAAAGGTATTTGAGGGTTTTCTTAGGACTTACCGAATACTACAGGAGGTTCATCCCTAATTATTACGCCATCACCTCCTGTTTGACTGATCATTTTAAGAAAGCTGAACCTCTGAAATTACGATGGTAAAAAGATCAGGCCTGTTTTCATACCCTAAATTCAATTCTATGCAGCTAGCCCATTGTGAAAAAGTCCCCAACTTCGACAAGGAGTTTTTGCTTCAAAGAGATGCCTCCAAAGTAGGATAGGAGCAGTTTTATTGCAAGAATATTATGGGATGGAACATCCTATGTTTTACATCAGCTGGAAACTATTCCCACTGGAGAGAAATTAGGCCACCATTGAATTGGAAGTTTTAGCGATAAAATGGGCCATAGGATAACTCAAATATTACCTCACGGGTAGGAAGATTAAACTAATTATGGACTATTCACCCCTTACATAGCTCAGTCTTAGAAAAGACTGAAACCCGAGTCTAATGCGCTGGTTTCTTGATCTTCAACCCTTCTGTTTTAGTGTTGAACACAGAAAGGGAATGGAACAAGGAAACGTTGTTTTCCTGTCCCGTTTTCCTTTAGAAGATGAGGAAGCCAGCAGCATTAGGGGAAGGGTATGTGACGAATCCCTAGATGTCGTCACTTCTCCCGAGGTGGAGCCCCTTCCTATCAGGCCAAGGGAGGTGAGGCCACTACTCGATAGTCCCCCTGGGGATGGGGCACAGAGGGAGGATCTCATTGGGAGAGACTCCCCTTCTGGGGATAGGGACAGACATCTAGGGAGAACATGGTATGACCCTCTCTCAATCATGCCTCCTCACCCAACACCTATGGTACAACCCAGTAATCCACCCAACCACCCCATGTACCTGTGTAGAGCCAGTGACATAAGATCCACTGAGACGAAGACGAGCCCAGACTACCTCAGTAAGACTTGCATCACAAACTGAGATATATCGATCATGTTATCCGAATTAACTACTGAGTAAAGCATAAGGGTAATTCCAAAATTATACCGCAAATGCCATAATGGTAAACGTATGTTTTTTACAGCTACAAACTGTTCTTGCACTGAAATTCTTCAGTTTTACCAGCAGAACCGAGACGACCGTGGGGATTTTTGTTCATACACTTCCCATGGCAAAATGGACCTTGACACGCTGCTACATATGATGATCCATTCGTGTATGAAATGTCACAATATAGTGATATAGTAACCATATTTTTCTTAGTGTACTGAGTGATAATGCTTTACAATGCCACTTGTCACGTGGGGGCGTGTTCAAATGACCTCACTCAGTGTGATGTCACATGGGGGTGTGGTCAAATGACATCACTTCCTGTGATGTCACTCTTGGGGGCGTGTCATTGTGATGTCACTTCCGCTACCCCTGGAATTTTGGTGAAATGACGTCCCTGGATGGTTGCATACACGGATGACCTGATCCTTCTGGACTCCAGCCCTATTGGGTTACAAAGAAATCTGGAAGGGGTTGGATCATATGTAATAGAAACGTGACTAGTGAAAAATCCGTCTAAGTCCCCTATTCTGCTTTTCAATAAATTGCCAAAGTAGAAACATTTCAGGGGGCTTGTCAATGGCGATGGAATTGAAGAAGAGGACAGCCCCCTGGACTGCGGTTTATATGTACAAATAAGAACCACTGGGCCTTATAAAGGGGAAAGGATGGTCCAAAATGGAACACGTCATCACTCAAATGAAGACCATTCAGGCCCCATGCTGCTGTTACTCCTTGAAACCTGTAATAGAAGGTTTTAATGCTTAAGTGACGCCGCCATTAAGGACGGACTGGAGCTCTTATTTATGAAGAACAGGAAGTGGCTCAACATATATGAGGGTAACATTTGGCCTGCCATTCTGGGGTTACCCCCTCTTTACCCATAGGGTTAAATCGCATTTGGCTTCATTACGTTCCTGGCGGTATAGGCATAAATGGAATACATTTTTATTGGACACGAACATTCAACAGAAAGGGGGGCCTCTCTGTTTAACAAGTTAGGGGAAACCTCACATTCGGGAACTGATCTCATCCTGGCCGAGTTTATGAGGTGAGTGAGTGTTGTTTGCTAGAGGCAGGCATATACCTTGATTCTCACTCATCAGTAATAAGGAAGAAACTCAGACCCTAGGATTCTATGGGAAACAGAGAAAGACTAATAAGTCTGAAACTATATGCTCCTAATCCCATCCTCGTCGCTGTTAGGGGAGAATTCTCTTAAAAGGCTAATTTCTGTTACCTATAGAGTCCCCCAGCAGCTTTGCTGGATTTCCAGGGTTTATTTTTTACTCCTGCTAAGAGTGCAACTCTTTTTCCCACTCTTAGGCATATGTATGATGTGTGTTTCAGGCTATTTTTGTGCTTATGGTCTACGGAGTTTTTTCTCACTCCCTAGGTTTCAGCTTTTTACATGTGGGTTGCACAGGCACCCTTAGTGCAGTAACACAGGGGTGTCCTAGTGACCCCCAAACATAGACTCCTTACCCTGAGACTGACGACTGTCTCCCAAGGCATGCAAAGTTAACATTGACTTTGCTAGTCAATAATTATGAACAAAACCAGTAAAAGCCATCTTACTATGGAGGTACTGGGAAGGGTTAATAGTTTTTCCCTTGTGTTCATTTTCGAGAGGGTACTGTCCAGTCCCTATCTCCAAAGTTTCTGGCTGGTTCGAGGTCGGGGCCCTTTGTTCATCGTTTTGGCGGGCTTCTGGACAGAAGCCCTCCTTTAGGCGCCAGTGAGTCTGGGGTAGACAGGATGTGTGGGAGGGGGAATAGGCACCCTGGACAGGGTTGCCTAAGCAACCCAAATCACACTCTGCTCTGATAGGCTGGGGGGTTCTCCCGCCAGGATAGCCACCCCACTGTGCGAGTGACAGCTAGGCTGTATGAATGGGGGCCTTGCTGCATGAAAGCAGGGATCTGAGGACTGGAGGACAAGACGTCACCACTGGACCTGAGAAATCCGAAGAGGAGAGAAGCTGAAGACATCTGCAATGACTGAAGCACCGGTGAAGCCCCGTTGCAGATCCTCACCACTTTTCTCCAACAAGAGAAGATCTTCACCTGCAAGAGCCTTCTTCCCTTGAGCTGCTGGGGCCAACCAGTTCACCAATCGCCTTCCAGGACCTGCCTTGGTTGAATTGCCAGTGCCAAGCATTAGGAGACCAGATAGCCAGGCACCCGTCCACCACGACCGGGATTTAAAGGAGCGTACCTTTTATTCCGTTTTGGCATCACCGCGGCTGGCTTCATCCCCGAGCAGTGCAGTAACTCGAACCTTCCTCCATGACGAGAGCCTCTCTTCCTCTAGTGGATCTTCCGAACTGCAGGACCACTTTTAAGGTACATTGTTCCGCCAGGCCTCCCGTTTCGTTGGGTATTGCTAAAGGTGTTTTAAATCCTTTACGTAACTTCTGGGCTGGCCGTCCCCATCGTCTAACATTCTCTTTTTACCATCTGCACCCTCCTTTTTCAACCGTTATACAAAGACTTGACTGCAGCTATTAGAACCGTTTGATCCTGGGCACTTTGCTTTGTACCATTGACTCTGGCACAGGCCTATTGACTCTGGCTATTTCAGTTACAACTGCCTTCTCTAGATTGCTTTTCATCCAGAAATGTGTTGGTGCACCTAAACCCTTATAACCACCTTTCATTCCCCTTTATATATTGTTGAAGTGCCATTTTGCTTGGTTTTCACCTAAGTATTGCTTATGCTAAAGTACTACTTTGCCTAACTTGTTCGGGATCGGGAAGTGTTGCTGGTGTGTCTAGGAGTCTAACCCTGTATAACTTGACCCATCCCTTCCGCTGAAGAAATTATTAGAATGCCATTTCTGCTTGGTTTACACTGTGCCATTTTGCTCAGTTTTCACTATTGCTCAAACTTGTCTAAAATGTAAATAGGGAGTTGTGTATACTTTCCTTGACTGTTTTAACTTGCTTTAATAATAGTGATTTGTGTGTAGAACTAAGAGTGCGTAAAATAAATATATATCTTCTTTTTTATACAAAGCTTTGGTCAGTGTTTCCTTGTTCCATAGTGCTGTAGTCCTATTGTGTAAACCCTGAATACTGCTCATCTCCCTCTTGAGATAAGTCTGACTGCTCAGCCACAGCTACCAACTAAATCTTTGTGGTACAGACTGATACCAAAGGGGATTTATTGCATATACCTGTAGTCCTAATCATCTGTAGTGCTCCCTAAGGCAACTGCACAGGATTCTGCATAACACTGGTGTACAGTGGTGAGGATAAATTATTGAGTTTACATTTTAGAGTGCTGCTAGTACCGTGGTGAAACTAACCACAAGGCTTAGCAATCGCTAAAAGTCCTTGTAACTACTGCTGCTTACTTAAGGGATCTGTGCAGACAGAAAGGTCTTCCTGTCAAAGGCAAGAAATCAGAGTTGATAGAAAGATTGTTAGAGAAACAAAGTCTGGAGAGTGGGGATGTAGTGCCCGCCCCTCCAGCAACTGTAGCAAATAATGATGATGATAATGTTGATGATGTTATTGTTGAGACAGATTATGAAGAGGAGGCTGGCAATGTAGCCCCCACTGGCCCTCTGCCTGCTCAAAGGCCTCAAGCCTTGTCTACTGGACCTTTGTCAGGTCCCACAGTCGTTTGTCTGACGGTTGTAGGGGGTAGAGAACTTGTAGGTAACTTAGAGTGCTTATAAGGACCTTAGTGCAACTAACCACAAAGTTAGAACAGAAAAAGCTATTTTCTAACAAGTCAAACTATGGAAAGTTACAGCCAGGAGTCTCTTTCTGCCTAAACTGCTGATTGTTTAAGAGTTCTGTGTAGACATAAAGATCTCCCTGTGAAGGGCAAGAAAATAGAATTGATAGAAAGATTGTTAGCAAACCAAAGTCTGGGCAGTGGTTCAGAGGAGCCTACTCCACCAGCAAATGTAGACAATATGACTGAGGATAATATGGATCAAAGTAATGACAATATTTCTGTAGAGTCAGAAGAGGAAGGTGAGACTGATGTAACTACTCCCACTAGGCCTCTGCCTGCTCTGCCACCTCAACCTTTGCCTACTGGACCCTTACCAGGTCCCACACTAAGACATGAATTCATTGAACTGGAAAAAATGAGACTTGAATTAGAATTCAAGAGAATTAGTGCCCAATCTGAACAAAAGCACCAAGAACTAAGGCTCAGAAAAATGGAGCTCAAGCATGAGCTGGAGATAACGAAATTGTCTGTTGAAACTGCTTCTCTCCTCGGATCCTCTAGGATTTCCAGTCCCAAAAGACCCCAGATGCCTAAAGAGATTGTGGGTATGTATGAACCTAAATTGGATGTGTTAGATTGGTTGGCTATGTTTGAATATAATCATGGGCTCCAGAGCATCACAGGGAATCAGTTGCCTCCTTGGTTGTTCTCTAGGCTCCCCTCTGTTGCATCTGATGTGGTAATGGAATTGGGGGAGGTGGATAGGATGGACTATGAATGTGTGAAACTAGCTTTGATAGCTAGATTTGGAAAGACCCCTTCCCAGTACCTTAAGAGGTTTAGGACCCTCAAAAAGCATGATGGTACCCCTTGGGCTACCAATTGGGTTTACTGCTTGCTTGTAATAACTATTTTCGGAACTTGTTTCTTTCATCAAACTCAAGTATAAATCACACAAGTTGTTACCCACCTCAAGACTTGCTTGATAGCTGGATCCGAAAATGTTGAAGAGAAGACAATGAGGTTCCTCCTAAGGACCCCTGTACCTCCGACTCCAAGAGTCAGGACGCACAGAAACCCCCAGGGAAAACCCCCAATGGGGGAAAAACCCTGTGTAGGGCTGCTAGGGTTCGTAGAGTCCTGAAACTAGCCGGAATAAACTTCCTCTGTTCAGGCAAGGCGGTAGTCGTCAAGGAACCCGTAGAAATGATAACTGTGTAGGATAATACACAAAAATGACAGGCTGGTGAATCCAGGGAGTGAAAGTAAGAGAAATGAAAGTAAACAGAAAACTCGGATTACCTGAATCTTATCCGGTCTATTTTAAGGTAAGAACAAAACGAAGCAGGTATTCTGTCCTGATTCTATAAGGCTGAGGAAGGATAAATTGGTTAACCTCCCAATAGTATATTACTAGCTATCCTACTACCTAAAAGTGCCTCCCTTACCGTCTTTGTGAATGCAACAAAGAGAAATCCCTGTCCTGTACTTCCAGGTAGAATATCCTACTCGTTCCGTAACGATGGCTGGGTTCGGAACTGCTGTTGTAAGAATAACAAAAATAGCAAGGAATAACTAAAAAGTATCCATCGAAGATAAAGAATAAGTGGAGAGAAAAACGACCACAGAGCGTAGTGTACCTATGGAAGTCACAAAAGGAACGAGGAAGATTTGTAATGGAGAAAGATCCTTTGCCTGTAAGCCCGGCGGAGTTCTCTAAAATAAAATAAGAAAACACAAATGATTCAGAGAAGGCGTAAACAGAGTAGTAGTAAGGAGTAGGAAATAGTGGTTAAGGCAGATGAAGATCTACATGAAACTTACGGAGCGTACAGCTTGTCGTAAAGAGAGAAGCAACGCGTCTTGCGACGGGTTGAGTGTCAAGATATACTGTGCGGAAGTCCGGGGGCATGGTCAACCTTCGGTTGAGATCTGGAGAGAACACTAGAGCGTTACACCCCGCTCCGTAGATACCCGGAAGTGCTTGAGCCGTGTTCGAGAGTCGGAAAAACACTGCGGAGACCAAATTAGGTGTAACAGTATACCCCTTCTCAGATCCAGTCCCCCCTGGTTTTCCTGGGTGTCTCATATGAAAACGTTTCAACAGTTTGTGTGCATGTATTGCAGATTTCGGTTCCCAAGTTCGCTCAGAGGCGGTGTATCCTTTCCAGTTAACCAAATATTGGAGTCTCCCATGGTGCAGCCGGGAGTCACAAATATCTGAAACCTCATATTCAGGTCCTGTAGGCGTAAAAACAAGAGCAGGCCGAGCGGAGACATGGGGGTGAAAGATACTCCGTCGGTCAGGTTTTAATTGAGAAACATGAAAAACTGGGTGGATACGTGCCCATGTCTTGGGAAGTTTCAGTTTAAATGCAGCAGTGCCCATGGGAGCCACCACCCGAAAAGGGCCCATAAACTTAGGTGAGAGTTTAGATGGTCTCAGATGTCGCGGGAGAAACCTAGAAGAAAGCCAAACCCAATCCCCAGGTTTCATTCCTGGAGCAGGGGTTCGATGTTGGTCTGCAAAACGTTTCACCCTGTCCTGGGTGTTCTTCAGAGCTTCCTTAGCAATTTCTTGGCCATGGTGGATCGGTTTTAATAAATAGTCTACATCTGGAATCTTATTATCCTCTGCTCTTTTCACAGGAAACACTGTGGGATGAAAACCATAAGAACAAAAGAATGGCGATGTTTTGATAGCAGAGTGATAGGAATTGTTGTAGGCATATTCAGCAATTGGTAACAAGTCCTTCCAATTGTCATGTGCCGCCGAAATGTAGTTCCTCAAGTAACCTTCTAGAGTTTGGTTAAGTCTCTCTGTTTGACCATTAGTTTGTGGGTGATAACCCGAACTTAAGGCCCGAGTAATCCCCAGTCTTTGGCAAATATGTTTCCAGTATCTAGACGTATACTGGGATCCTCGATCCGAAATGATGGTATCAGGTAAACCATGTAAGGAGAATACCCGGGCAACAAAGATCCGTGCCATAACTGCTGCTGATGGTAAAGCTGCCAACGGGAAAAAATGAGCCTGTTTGGTGAAGGAATCAATAACTACCATGATGGTGGAACATCCTCCAGATTCGGGTAGATCAACAATAAAATCAGTAGAGATTATTTGCCAAGGTCGAACAGGCAATGGCATCTTTACTAAAGAACCAAATGGAGAGTTTCTAGGGCTTTTGGATTGTAAACAGCAGGGACAAGACTCCACATAACTTCGAATGTCCTCTTTAAGAGATGGCCACCAAAAGTCACTGGAAATTAATTCATAAGTGGTAGCATATCCACGATGCCCAGCCGTTTTAGAATCATGACACATATTCAACACTTCTCTTTGTAAAGATTTAGTAGGTACATAGACTTGCTTGCCCCTGAAATAACACCCTTCCTTTTTTAACAAATTGTTTTGTTCATTTTTAGTGAGTGATTTAAGAGAGGAAGGGCCAGAATGTTGTTCAAGACGATGTACAAAACTGGGAGTCTTTACCACACTCATCGCCAGGCAAGGAAAGATGCGTTCAGGTCTAGTAGCCCGATTGCAGATCCCATCTTTCCGAGACAGAGCATCAGCCTGCAAGTTATTTCTCCCAGGGATAAAGGTGAAAGTAATTCTAAATGGGGAAAAGAAGTGAGCCCATCTGGCCTGACGGCTATTACAGGTTTGAGCGTATTGCAGAATCCGGAGATTTTGATGGTCGGTTCTCACTTCAGTGGGATGTATAGCTCCCAATAGTAAATGCCTCCATTCCTCAAAAGATCTCTTTATCGCCAGAAGTTCTTTTTCAAGCACGGTGTAATTCAATTCTGCCGGTGAAAGGGTTTTGGATAGATAGGCAATAGGTCGTTCTGTATCTTGCTCATCCTTTTGTAGAAGAACCGCTCCTAAAGCATACTGAGATGCATCTGTTTCAATGATAAATCCCCGGGATTGATCCGGAGTTTTAAGGATAGGTGCTGTGGCAAAGCGTCTTTTTAAAGTATCAAATGCCTTTTGTGTAAGCTCAGTCCAAAGATATGGAACACCCTTCTTCAACAGATTGGTAAGAGGTTGAGTTAGAGTAGAAAAGTTAGGAATAAACCGACGGTAGAAATTTGAGAATCCCACAAATCTTTGAATGTCTTTGCATGAGGTGGGAATCGGCCAATCCTGAACAGCCGTGACTTTTTCCGGATCCATGGCTATGCCTTGAGCCGACAAAATATAACCCAAATACGTTACTTTGGGTTGGTGAAAAGAACACTTTTCAAAGTTACATTGAAGATGGTTATTCAGTAGTCTTTGCAAGACTTCTTTGACGTGAACCTTGTGTTCTGCCCTGTCCTTAGAGAATACCAAGATGTCATCAAGGTAAACTATTACATAATGTAATAGTAAATCTGAAAACAAATGATCCATAAATCGTTGGAAAATCGCTGGAGCATTAGATAGTCCAAAAGGCGTGACTTGATACTGAAAATGTCCAAAGGGTGTCCGAAAGGCAGTTTTCCACTCATCCCCCTTTCTTATTCTGATTAGATGATAGGCCCCTTTGAGATCTAATTTAGTATAAATCCTTGCCCCTTTGACGGCTTCCAAGATGTCTGGGATCAAGGGCATAGGATACCTATCGGGGATGGTGATCTTATTTAACCCTCTGAAATCTATACAAGGTCTCAGTTCAGTGGAATTTCTTTTTGGAACGAAAAAAAGAGAAGCTGCGGCCGGAGAGGTGGATTCCGTGATCAAGCCGTTCTTCAAGTTGATATCTAAGTAATCTCTCAAGACCTCCTTCTCAGAAGTGGACAAGATGTACATCCTGCCAAAGGGCAAAGGTTGTTCTGGAATGAGTTCAATAGCGCAGTCATCTCGTCGGTGAGGTGGTAATTGAGTATATTCCACCGGGGAGAAAACCACAGAAAATTCTTGATATTCCGTAGGGAGGCCTGCTACAAAATTGAGAGAAGTTACTGGTCCACAGATACCCTGTCTAGGGGTTTCAATTTGAGAAGAGACTTCCACAGATCTCTCCTCTGAATGACTGATACAATGAGTCAAACAGAACTCAGATCCCAAAAAAAAAGACCCAGCCGTCCAGTTTATAAACGGGTTATGCTTTCGAAGCCATGGTAATCCTAATATAATGGGATAATGGGCTGCACGTATGATGTCCAAAGAAACAGACTCCTGATGAGTCGCAATACACATGGATATAGGGATGGTTTGACTGATAATAGGGCCAGAGATGAGCGGGCTACCATCAACACTTTCTACCGGAACAGCCTCTGTCTTGGTAATTCTGGGTATATGATGTTGTACAGCCCAGCCATCGTCGACAAAAAGTCCGGCTGCGCCACAATCCAGTAAGGCTGATACTTCCGGTAGGACCTGGTTTCCAAATTTCAAAGTAACTCGTAAAACCAACATATTTGAGGCTGAAGGAGTAATGCCTTGAAAAGTCTGCAAGAGATTGGAGGAACCTAATTTTGTGTCAGGATCCCGAACCGTGGTTCCTCCTACGGCCGGGCGTTGGCGTTTCCCGACTTCCGAGGAGGGGCCACGGTACATTCTTGTACCATATGGGAATTAGAGCCGCAATGCATACATAGACCCTGTAACCTTCTACGAGCCCTCTCGTCTGGTGAAAGGGGACCTCTCCCTGTTGCACCCAACTGCATGGGTTCCTCTGAACTTGATCCCTTATTAGTAGGGACAGGAGAAGAAAAGGTACGAGTAAATCTTCCCTTACGTCTTTCACTACTTCGTTCTTTCAATCTATAATCTATCTGCATAACTAAGGTAATGAATTCAGTAAGAGATGTTGGGCGAGGCACCCTAGAAATCTCATCCTTCAACTCCTCCGAAAGTCCCCTCCTAAACAAAGTAACTTGGGCGTCATCCGACCAATTGGATTCACTAGCAATCTGTCGAAATCTAGTGATATATGTCAATAAGTCCTGACTTCCCTGTCTAAGGTCAAGCAGGTGTTCCTGAGCAGCTATTCTTATCTCTTGCCTTCCAAACATTGATTTTACACTGTTGCAAAAGGCAGGATAGGAATCGAGAATGATGTTGTTAGTCGTAACCAATGGAGTTGCCCAGGCAAGAGCTGGACCCACCATTTGTGAAATCATGTAACCCACTCGATCGCGATCAGTGTGAAAAAAAGGCATTCTTAAAAGAGAATTGAATCGAACAGGCATCAAGGAACTCTTTGATCTTGTGAGGATTTCCATCAAATTGTCCCCCAGGCAAGGGCCCTGGAGGGACTTCAGAACAATGTGGGACTCTACTTACGGCTGATTGTTGAGCTGCAATTTGAGCGGCCTGTTGCTGATTCTGGTGTGTCTGCCGTAAATTGGCATTCTCCTGTTTGAGGTTCTGTACCTCTGCAGTCAAAGATTGTACTGCTGCTATTAACTGTTGAATCTGTTGATCCATGGTAAATAACAACTTGTGAACCGATACTCAGTTCTAGGCCAATTGGGCGTTGCTTACTGTAATAACTATTTTCGGAACTTGTTTCTTTCATCAAACTCAAGTATAAATCACACAAGTTGTTACCCACCTCAAGACTTGCTTGATAGCTAGATCCGAAAATGTTGAAGAGAAGACAATGAGGTTCCTCCTAAGGACCCCTGTACCTCCGACTCCAAGAGTCAGGACGCACAGAAACCCCCAGGGAAAACCCCCAATGGGGGAAAAACCCTGTGTAGGGCTGCTAGGGTTCGTAGAGTCCTGAAACTAGCCGGAATAAACTTCCTCTGTTCAGGCAAGGCGGTAGTCGTCAAGGAACCCGTAGAAATAATAACTGTGTAGGATAATACACAAAAATGACAGGCTGGTGAATCCAGGGATTGAAAGTAAGAGAAATGAAAGTAAACAGAAAACTCGGATTACCTGAATCTTATCCGGTCTATTTTAAGGTAAGAACAAAACGAAGCAGGTATTCTGTCCTGATTCTATAAGGCTGAGGAAGGATAAATTGGTTAACCTCCCAATAGTATATTACCAGCTATCCTACTACCTAAAAGTGCCTCCCTTACCGTCTTTGTGAATGCAACAAAGAGAAATCCCTGTCCTGTACTTCCGGGTAGAATATCCTACTCGTTCCGTAACGATGGCTGGGTTCGGAACTGCTGTTGTAAGAATAACAAAAATAGCAAGGAATAACTAAAAAGTATCCATCGAAGATAAAGAATAAGTGGAGAGAAAAACGACCACAGAGCGTAGTGTACCTGTGGAAGTCACAAAAGGAACGAGGAAGATTTGTAATGGAGAAAGATCCTTTGCCTGTAAGCCCGGCGGAGTTCTCTAACATAAAATAAGAAAACACAAATGATTCAGAGAAGGCGTAAACAGAGTAGTAGTAAGGAGTAGGAAATAGTGGTTAAGGCAGATGAAGATCTACACGAAACCTACGGAGCGTACAGCTTGTCGTAAAGAGAGAAGCAACGCGTCTTGCGACGGGTTGAGTGTCAAGATATACTGTGCGGAAGTCCGGGGGCGTGGTCAACCTTCGGTTGAGATCTGGAGAGAACACTAGAGCGTTACACCCCGCTCCGTAGATACCCGGAAGTGCTTGAGCCGTGTTCGAGAGTCGGAAAAACACTGCGGAGACCAAATTAGGTGTAACTACAAAGTTAGAACTGAAAAAGCTATTTTCTAACAAGTCAAACTATGGAAAGTTACAGCCAGGAGTCTCTTTCTGCCTAAACTGCTGATTGTTTAAGAGTTCTGTGTAGACATAAAGATCTCCCTGTGAAGGGCAAGAAAATAGAATTGATAGAAAGATTGTTAGCAAACCAAAGTCTGGGTAGTGGTTCAGAGGAGCCTACTCCACCAGCAAATGTAGACAATATGACTGAGGATAATATGGATCAAAGTAATGACAATATTTCTGTAGAGTCAGAAGAGGAAGGTGAGACTGATGTAACTACTCCCACTAGGCCTCTGCCTGCTCTGCCACCTCAACCTTTGCCTACTGGACCCTTACCAGGTCCCACACTAAGTCCTGAATTCATTGAACTGGAAAAAGTGAGACTTGAATTAGAATTCAAGATAATTAGTGCCCAATCTGAACAAATGCACCAAGAACTAAGGCTCAGAAAAATGGAGCTCAAGCATGAGCTGGAGATTACGAAATTGTCTGTTGAAACTGCTTCTCTCCTCGGATCCTCTAGGATTTCCAGTCCCAAAAGACCCCAGATGCCTAAAGAGATTGTGGGTATGTATGAACCTAAGTTGGATGTGTTAGATTGGTTGGCTATGTTTGAATATAATCATGGGCTCCAGAGCATCACAGGGAATCAGTTGCCTCCTTGGTTGTTCTCTAGGTTCCCCTCTGTTGCATCTGATGTGGTAATGGAATTGGGGGAGGTGGATAGGATGGACTATGAATGTGTGAAACTAGCTTTGATAGCTAGATTTGGGAAGACCCCTTCCCAGTACCTTAAGAGGTTTAGGACCCTCAAAAAGCATGATGGTACCCCTTGGGCTACCAATTTGGTTTACTGCTTGCTCCTGTAGTCTTAATCTTTTTGCAGTGTTCCCTAAGGGAACTGCACATGGTTCTGCCTAACAAAGACCCCATTAGAGTCTCAGCTAGTGTTTCTTTAGTGTCCTTGGGGTTGTGGGAACAACATAATTTATATGTTTATAATTATATCCCAAATAATACTAAAGAGTATTATAAGGACAGCGTCCTAGTGAATGGTCAGGAGACCCCTGCCATTAGAGACACTGGAGCCAGCATAACTGTGGTGGACACATCTTTTTTCAAGGTGGAGGGTGTTGCTAAGGCACCCAAACGCCTCACCAACTTAGCTGGAGGGCCTGTACAGATGCTTCCCCAGTTACCAGCTCTCATCCAGTGCAATGACGTGACTATCAGGATACCTGTTAGTGTGCAATCTGAGGTACCTGGAAGGGTTCTGCTGGGAAATTACCTGAACGATCTTGGAGTAGTGTCAAGTACTCCCAGACCTCCCAGCAAAAGACTGCAGGAGCTCACCAGACCTGCAAGGGAGAGGACCTTGAGGAGCTCTCCTGAGGAGATGATAAAAAAGAAATCACTCCTACTCCACTGGAGTTACTAACTGCTATTTCTGAGCAGCCTGAGGCAAAGAGGAAACCCAAGACTTCCAAGAAGAAACCAGCAGGAACCACTCCTGTGCTTCAAACCAGGACATCCCCTAGGTTGTCCAAAGTCACACCTGTGACTCCTCCTCCAGCTGAGGCTGAGAGTGAGGTACAACCCTGTGTGGTTGAACTACAGCCTGAGGATTTAGACCTAGTAGAAGGCCAGGATCTTATTGGAGATCTGGACCCTGTGGACCATCCTGAGCTGCAGTCATTACTGGCAGAGGGTGGACCCAAAAGGGCAGACTTCAGTAGGGGACAAAGAAAAGGTCCAACTCTGGAAGGTCTTCACCACCAGGCAGCTTCTCAGCTTGAAGGGCAAGAGCCTGGGAAGTATAGGTTGCATTGGGAAGATGCCCTCTTCTACAGTGAACCAACTGAGTCAACCCCTGGAGACTACAAAAGACTTGTAGTGCCCCAAGAAAACAGACTCCAATTCTTGCACCTAGCCCATGAGATACCTTTGGCTGGTCACTTGAGTTTCAAGAAGACCAAGGAAAGGCTCTACCTCTACTTTTATTGGCCTAAAAAGGGGGCTGAGGTAGATAAGTATTGCAAGAGTTGCCACACCTGCCAAACCTCTGGTAAGAGTGGCTCCAAGAATGTGGCACCTTCAGTGCCTCTCCCTGTGGTGGGAGTATCATTTGAGATGGTGGGAATCGACATTGTCAGTCCTCTTGACCCTCCAACCTCTTCAGGCAACAGGTTTATACTTGTTGTAGTAGACCATGCTACTAGGTGTCCTGAAGCTATTCCTATGAGGACTGTTACAGCCCAGGCTGTGGCTAAGTCCCTCCTTGGTACTTTTACCAGGGTTGGGTTTCCTAAGGAGGTAATATCCGATAGGGGGTCAAATTTTATGTCCCACTACGTGAAGGCCATGTGGAAAAACTGTGGAGTTACCTACAAGTTCTCTACCGCATACCACCCTCAGACAAATGGGTTGGTAGAAAGGTTCAACAGAACCATGAAGAGCATGATAGGAGCTTTAGAGGACCCCCTTAAAAGAAAGTGGGATCTTCTACTGCCATGCCTTCTCTTTGCATATAGAGAAGTCCCTCAGGAGGGAGTGGGTTACAGTCCCTTCGTACTTCTCTATAGCCATCCAGTCAGAGGTCCATTGGCCCTGATTAAGGAGGGGTTGGAGAGTGCTCCTTCCCCCTAAGCCAGTCAGAGTGACTGACTTTGTGATTGGATTCCGGGGGAGAATGTCACACATGATGGCTGAAGGGAGTGACAACTTGAAAGCAGGTCAGGCTCTGGTTAAGCATTGGCATGACCAGAAGGCCAACATGGTTGAGTTTGCTCAAGACCAGCTAGTTCTTGTTATGGTGCCAACAAGGCAGAGGGCCTTGCAGGACAAGTGGGTAGGACCCTTCAAGTTTGTGGGAAAGCTTGGAGAGGTGAACTATCTGGTGGACTTAGGCAATCCTAAGGAGGCTCCCAGAGTCTTTCACACCAACCCTTTGAAGGCCTATGTCTCGAGACCAGAAATGGGAGCTTTGCTTCTAGTTTCAGCTCAAGAGGAGGAGGACAGCGAACCTCTACCTGACCTTCTCAGAGGCAAACCTTTAGATGATAAAATAGAAGGAGTTAATCTCTCTTCTAATCTGACTTCTGGACAACAGGAGGAGTGCAAGGTTTTGTTAAATCAATTTGCCCCCCTGTTTTCACTTTCACCAGACTTGACCCTGTGGGGCCAGCATGATATCAACACTGGTGACTGTTTACCTGTCAAAAGCAGGGGTTACATAATGTCATATAATGTAAGAACCCACATCAAAGGAGAGGTCAACAAGATGCTTGATCTCGGGGTAATAGAACCCTCTACTAGTCCATGGTCCAGCTCAGTTGTGTTAGTACCAAAGGCAGGATCCAAGGAGTTGCGATTCTGTGTGGATTATAGAGCTCTAAATGCAGTCACAAAGACTGATGCCCATCCTTTGCCCAGGACAGATGAGCTGGTGGATAAACTTGCTGCAGCCAAGTACCTCAGCACATTTGATCTCACATCAGGCTATTGGCAAATAGCCCGGACAGACCATGCCAAGGAGAAAACTGCATTCTCCACCCCAGCTGGCTTATACCAGTTTAAGGTTATGCCTTTTGGACTAAAGAATGCAC
The DNA here is from genome assembly GCF_040938575.1 of Ambystoma mexicanum. NCBI lineage: Eukaryota > Metazoa > Chordata > Amphibia > Caudata > Ambystomatidae > Ambystoma > Ambystoma mexicanum. The sequence goes on along the minus strand of NC_090933.1, from coordinate 1,387,628,602 downwards.
CTGCTACATTCCAAAGGATGGCTAATCAGGTTCTGAATGGGATGGAGGACTTCTGCATGGCATACTTGGATGACATTGCAGTGTTCAGCCCTGCTTGGAAAGAACATGTTGTCCACCTAGGATATGTTTTGCAAGCTCTTGAGAAGACCCAGCTCACCATAAAGGCAAGCAAATGTCAAATTGGTCAGAGTAAAGTGGTCTACCTTGGTCATGAGGTAAGGAGGTTGTGAAATAAGGCCATTGCCCAGCAAGATAGAAGCTGTGCAAACTTGGACAACCCCTTCTACTCAAACCCAGGTGAGAGCCTTTTTAGGTCTCATTGGGTACTACAGGAATTTCATAGAAAACTATGGGACCATAGCTCCTCCACTGAATGTAATCTCCTCTCCAAAATTCCCTAAGAAGGTCAAATGGAATGAGACGTGCAATCAGGCCTTTGAAAACCTGAAAAGAGCCCTTTGTCAAGCTCCAGTTCTAAGAGCTCCTGACTACCACCAACCCTTCATTGTGCAAACAGATGATTTCAGTACAGGTATAGGTGCAGTCCTTAGTCAACTGGATGGGAAAGGTAGGGAGCACCCCATTTGCTTCATCAGTAGGAAACTGAAGGAACCGGAAACAAGGTGGGCAACCATTCAGAGAGAGTGTTTTGCCATTGTGTGGGCTCTGAAGAAGTTTAGACCATACTTGTATGGATCTACTTTTATTATTCAAACAGACCACCAGCCCTTGAGATGGTTGAAGCAAATGAAAGGGGAAAACCCAAAACTATTAAGATAGTCAGTCTGCCTCCAAGGGTTTGATTTCACCATTGAGCACAGGTCCAGATGTCACCACCAAAATGCTGATGGTCTCTCTAGGATGTTTTTAACCGACTAGAGGTAAGAGACTCATCCAGGATTGGATTAGATCCTCCTGTCCCTTAGTCTGGGGAGGGGGATGCGAGTGTTAGGGAGAATTCTCTTAAAAGGCTAATTCCCCTTACCCATAGAGTCCCCCGGCAGCTTTGCTGGATGTACAGGGTTTATTTTTTACTCCTGCTAAGAGTGTGAATCTTTTTCCCACTCTTAGGCTTATGTATGATGTGTGTTTCAGGCTATTTTTGTGCTTATGGGCTATGGAGTTTTTCTCACTTCTAGGTATTATCTTTCTACATGTGTGTTACACAGTGTTAGGCAGACACCTGTGCAGTTCCCTTAGGGACCACTGCAAAAAGTTTAAGACTACAGGAGTAAGCAGTAAACCCAATTGGTAGCAGTCTGCACCACCCAGATTTACCTGGTAGCTGTGGCTGAGCAGTCAGACTTCTCTCAAGAAGAGTTAGGCAGTATATAGAGTAAACACAATAGGGCTCAAAATACAGTAGAACAAGCAAACACTGACCAGAGCTTTGGTATAAAAGTATATAATTATTCATTTAAAAACACACTTATGAAAATACACTGGCACTAATATATCAAGCAAGTTCAAACACAGTCACTATAAGTATATACACCTCCCTAGTTAATTATTCGACAAGTCTAGGTTAAGACACCACTTATTTAGCAAAAGAGAGGTGAGCGCGTAACCGTAGATGGCACTCCAATAACTCGTTTAAAAAGGGAGAGAAAAGGCAGAGTAGGAAAATAATACAATACCAAAACTTTTAAGAAACCACAGCAAGTCAAGAAAGGCAGGGTCTACTGTAGAGCAAAAAGTGCATAGGCCAGGCCTACTCTTGGAGAGAGCAAGACGGAATGTGCCCAAGATCACTCAGTGGAAATGCACTCAAAGTCTTTGCAGAAAAGTCAAAAAGAGGTTGGATCAGTTCAGAAAGGCAAAGTTAGCAGGTCTGAGGTCAACCCAGTTAGAAAGCCAAGGATTTACAGGACACCTTGGACAATCTGTTGCAAGGGAGACCAGGCGGGACACAGTACCTGAAATGGTGAGAAAGCTCCAGCGGTGGCAGTTGTTCCTGGCAGCGGGTTCAAGTCGTGGCTTCAACCAGAAGAAGAGATGATCTCAAAGAGGAAGATAGCTGGAGGTTGTTGCACTGCCAGGGAAGAAACCAGCTGTGGAGTTTCCAGATTAAAAGGTATGACCCTTTCATTCGCGGTAGTGGTGAAGCGTGGCTATCCGGCCGCCGGGGGTCTTGGCACGGGCGATTCGACCACGAGACGATCCAGGAAGGCGAAAAAGATGAACTGGTTGGTCCCACCAGCTCAAAGGGAAGAAGACTCTCCTGGAAGAAGATCTCCTCTGTCGTCGGGGAAGTGGCGAGTTCGTACAGCAGGGCGTCGGGGAAGTGGCGAGTTCGTACAGCAGGGCTCCACCGGTGGTGTCGTCGTCGTAGATGGCTCAGCTTCTCCCCTCTTCGGATTCTTTAGGTCCTGTGGTGACTTCTGAAGTTCCAGTCCCCAAAGCCCTGCTTTCATTCAGAAAAAATCCCATTCATCAGCCTAGCTGTCACTCAAACATGCTAAGTAGTGACCCGGGCGGCTCACCCCTGGGCCAATCACACAAGAGTGCGACTTGAGTTGCCAAGGCAGCTCAGTCCAGGGTGCCCCTCCCACACATCCTGTAGACCCCAGACAGAGTGGCACCATTTGGAGGGCTTCTGTGGAGAAGCCCGCCAAAAAGTGGAACAAAGGGCTCCACTTGGGTTAGAGTTTCAGAGGTGAACACAAACGCCATTTTAAAACCGAGTCCTGGCAAAAAGACCCAACCGGGGAATAAATATTAAATAAATAACCCAGCGGTATCTTTAACATTGCACCAAAAAGTGGTGCGTTTAAAATGAATGGGAAAATCCCATAGGAAATATTCTGGTGGAATATTTTGCGTGGTATCCACTGCCACCAGCCAGAAACTCGGACCATATCACATCCAGAGATCCAGACTTCAAATCCATCAATCTCCAGAACCTGTAGCAGTATCTAGAAAGCAGAGCAGTATCCAGAATCCAGAGAGGCTAGACCAGCAGAGTAGAGCTGACCCAGACGCTGTGTGCAGAGACCGTCCGTGGCGAGGCCTATTTTAAAATATATTGTGAGTACCTAGCAGAACCAATCTCTTAGTTAAAATAATATAATTCAATCTATTTTAATCTAACCAGAACTGCCTCCTAACTGTCACCTGTCATTTGCAAAGCTGTCACCTGTCATTTTCTAGCTGCAAGCTGTAACCTGTCGCTTTGAACTTTTAAAATTTCAAATCCGAAAAACTACCTTTACTAAATCGTTCATAACTCCGGAACCGTTTGGGTTAGGAACGAAATTTAACTTTAATCTGGAAGCTGGGATCCTAGGCTGTCCTAGGACCCCAAAACGATAGTGCTACTCCTTATACTTTCTCCGTAATCACGATTCTCGCACCCGCGAATTTTGCTGCGATTCGCGATTTGGTTAAAAATCCAGCCACGTGTGAAAACAGCAGCTTCCTTGCTTTCCTTTGCCAAAAATTCGTTTAACCTGCTAGTTACTCCTAGATCCTTGCTAAAGTGAGCCTGAACTCATCCCAAGTATATTTCACTCACCCTGAACCTCCTAAAGGGAATTAAAACCATTTTCAGCATATTTCTCACTTCATTGCCAGCACATATAAAAGCATTTTGGGCCTGTGTTTCAAACTTCTATAGTCTAAGCTTGCTGGGGTGAACTGAATTACATTTGATTACATTTCTGAGAACTGTGTGCTTTCCTTGCATTGCATAAATGGGGGGAGTGAATTGCCAGAGAAAAAGTGATTACATTGTCTTTTGTTGAAATCCTATCAAGTTTTTTTTCTGTACTGCATTTTCATTCCACATTGCATCCATTTGAAACCATAAAAGGATTGTTGCCATCTTATCCATCCTATAACCACTCATCATTGATTATAAAGAAGTGTGCTAGTGCCGGACTATCCATTATTGATTACTGCTCAGATTAAGTGTGATATTCAATTATTAATTTATTATAAAGTGTGATATATATATATTGTTTAAATTATTAAATATACCGTTTAAACTTGCAAAACAGAACTACTTCTTGGCTCAGTGGGGTCAGGGGGATTCCAAGAGAGGGGTGTTATATAGGGGTAGTCATCCAGAACGCATGAACTGGACATAAAGATATATCAATAAGGGTTTCCATTCAGTATCCCAGACTAGGCATTGATTTAGCTGTAGTGTTGAATTGAATCCTCTTACAGTATGCTGGCACAAAACTCCTACATGGGTGTCAGCCCTCTGTGTGCTCTGGCATTATCTAATTGTAGCTCTGTAGATTCTGCTTTAGCGCATGTGCAAAGTGTTATTTTTAGATTTCTGGAATGGAGTAAGGCTGTCTTAGCTTGTATCTTTTCTACCTGCTCAGTACTGGTGAGTACTGGGGGCAAAAGAGGCGAAAGCTGCTACTTGCATATTCATTGGTAACCTTACAAAAGGCGAACGGATAAGCGTACTGGCGTAACAGGGGCCCCCGCAGCCCCTTCGGTGCGGGGGGCCCCGCCAGCACATGTCCTGTGAGGGGGCCTCACTAAAAAAAAAAAATGTTTCTTTTGAAATTCACTCTGCATTCATAAAGAACATTTCTGTAACAGAAATAATTTCTTTATGAAGGCAAAGTGATTACAAAAAGAAACTTTCTTTTTGAAGTCCGAGAGCCCCCCTACCCCATGACATGGAAGACCCTAGGCTGGAGGCCTCCGTCATGGGGTGGGGGGAGCCCTATGACTAGAAAAAGAAATAGTTTGTTTTTGAAGTCACTCAGCCTTCATAAATGTTAGGGAGAATTCTCTGTTTAGGCTGAATTTCCTAACCAAGTGAGTCCCCCAGCAGCTTTGCTGGATTTTTGGGGTTTATTTTTTTCTCCTGCCAAGAGTGAGACTCTTTTACCCTCACTCTTGGGCATGATTTGAGTGTGTTTCTTTGAATCTAGATGTGTTTAATGGGCTATGGGTTCTTTTACTCCATAGGGCTTCATGTGTTTTTGTGATGTGTGTTACACAGCACCCTCAGTGCAGTGACACAAGGGTGTCATAGTGACCCCCCAGTATAGACTCCATACCCTGGGACTGACTAATGTCTCCCAGGGCATGTAAAGTCACCATTGACTTTACTAGTCTTAAATTCTGAACAGAACCAGTACAAACCATCATATTGTGGACGTACTGGCTGGGGCAATTCGATTGCCCCAGGGTCTGTTAGTCGAGGGGGCACGTCTCCGTCCCCCCTGATCGAGTTTTGGCTGGTGGCAGTGGATACTACTTTTTATATTCAACCGCGAATATTTTCCTATGGGATTTCCCATTGTTTTAGGCTACTGTCTTTATTTAATTATTTACGGTAGCCTCGAACATACCGCCGGTTTATTTAATTAATATTAATTCTCCGGTTGGTAATTTTTGCCAAAACTTGATTCTAAAATGGCGTTTGTGTTCTCTTCTGTGACTCCAACGCAAGTTGAGCCCTTTGTTCCACTTTTTGGTGGGCTTCTCCACAGAAGCCCTCCAAAGTGGTGCCACTCTGTCTGGGGTACTTAGGAGGGGTGGAGGGGGATTTAGGCACCCTGGACTGAGTTGCCTAGGCAACTCAAGTCGCACTCCGTCCTGATTGGCCCAAGTGGTGAGCCGGTCGGCTCACCACTTAGCATGTTTGAGTGACAGCTAGGCTGAGTGAATGGGGGTTTTCTGCATAAAAGCAGGGCTTTGGGGACTGGAACTTCAGAAGTCGCCACAGGACCTAAGAATCCGACGAGGGAGAAGCTGAGCCGACCGGCCACGACACCACCACCGGTGGAGCCCTGCTGGACTGCCTCACCACTTTTCCCAACGACAGAGGAGATCTCCCGCCGGAGAGTCTTCTTCCTTTGACTGGTGGGGATAACCAGTTTCACCGTCTTTTTCGCTTTCCCAGCGTATCTCGTGGCCGCCTTGCCCGTGCCAAGCACTCCGGCAACCGGGATACCACGTTTTACCACGACCGCGAAACAAAGGTACCACCTTTAACCGGGAAACTCCGCGGCTGGTTTCTTCCCTGGTACTGCAACGACCTTCATCTTTCCTCCAAGTCGAGATCTTCTCTTCCCCTGGACGACGACACAACTTGCATCCACTACCAGGAACAACTGCCACCGCTGGAGGATCCTTCCCACTTAAGGTACCATGCCCTGCCTGGCTTCCCTTGCTACCGACTGTACGGGGTAGATTTAGCCCCAAGCTTTCGAACCTGGGTTAGTCTGGGACACCCTGGCTAAACTTTCTTAAAGCCTCTCTAAACCCTTTTTGAACCCTCTGCAAGACTTTCTAAGCATAGTGTAACTGTGTGATCTTGGGTGCATTTGTGCTCTGCTCTCTCTAAGAGTGGGCCCAGCCTTTGGACTTTGGCTCACCAGTGACTTTTTGCTCTTCTGCCTTGCTAACAGTGTTCCTGAATCTTAGAGAGGTGTACCTTTTCATATTCTGTCTTTTTCCCTCCCTTTCTCACAAACTTATTGGAGTGCAATCTAGTTAGGCGCTCACCTCTGTATGAAAATAAGTGGTGTTTTACTGTGATTTATCTGATAAGGAAAAAGGGGTGTATATATTACAATAGTGACTGTGTTTAGACTATTTTACAATAAGAGTGCTGGAGTGTTTCAACTGTGTGTTTTTAAATAAATAATTATATACTTTGTTACCAAAGCTCTGGTCAGTGTTTGCTTGTATTATTGTATCTGAGTGCCTATTGTGTATACTTTGCATACTGCCTAACTCTTCTTGAGGGAAGTCTGACTGCTCAGCCACAGCTACCAGGTAAATCTGGGTGGTACAGACTGCTGCCAAGTGGGTTTACTGCCAACACCTGTAGTCTTAAATATTTAGCAGTGGTCCCTAAGGGAACTGCACAGGTTTCTGCCTAACAATAAAGAAATTAATTTGGTTATGGTTCGGTCCTTAACTGAAATAATTTCTTAATTAAGTTATAGTGACTTAAAAAAGAAACAATGGGGCTCATTCTGACCATGCCGGTCCGGAAACAACGGTGCTGGTAAGTTTACAGGCACTGTTGTTTCCAGACCGGCATATTACAGGTCTGCCTGCTGGGGCTGCCATGCCCGACAGGTCTGAACCTGCCAGGCACAGCAGCCACGGTAGGCAGACCCGTCACGGAAGCAACAGCACCGTTAATAACGGTACAGGTGCTTCCGTGTCTCCATTCCCGTGGAGTCTGGGGATTAACGAAATTACTTGCGCCTGATTTCCCGGCCGCTGGACTTGAAATAGCACAGTGGCATCGGGAAGTCAGGAGCTAGTAATTTTTTACGGGTCCGGCGGCAACCCGCCGATAGCACGGCACGGTTACCGCTGGACCCGTAATGAGCCCCAATTTCTTTATGAAGTAATAGAGCTCAACTCCATGACGTGTGCGTGTATGGTGAAAGGGTGCACACTTAAATGTATGGGTGGCTGCCTGTGAGATGGCTGGGTGTGTATATGGTGAATGGTGTGTGTGCTTGTGTACATGGGCACATCAAAACCTTCATTTCAGGGGGGCTAACCCTTCAAATGTTGGGAGAGGCGCTAACTTCACAGGCGGTGGGGAGGGGGAAACTTATTTGTGTGGGGGCATCCAACTAATTTACGCATTTTAATGACACTAATCTAGTGCAGATTCAATGTTAAAAGCAGTTAACTCTCTCTTTTAAGTCTCCTGTTCCCTCTCTACCCTTCCAATCACTCCCCTGGCATGCAAGTACTAAACCCACATAACGATTTCAATTGCCTAAACAATGTGGCATTTGATTGCAGGTACTAACAGTGAAATGCTTTACGTTGGTAATTGCTGGGTTTTTGTTAACAGCAAAAACCAGGTCCCGTTTAACATCTGTGTCCTGTTCGGTCTGGCAACTGCTCTAAAGGTTAGCCAGGTTTAGTCAATATAGCCCAAAATTTCATGTGGGGGGTCGGGGTAGTGCTGAAGCCCAGTCAACTCAATGCTGTTGCGCCACTACTTGTGCTTAATGCTTTGCTTACTCCTTGCCGTATTCTTCCTCGTCCCAGTACTTATGTATGAGGCAGTACTTGTGTGTGAGGCACTCTGCCTCATACACAAGTACTGGGAAGAGGTAGAGGTACATGGAGGTAATGCCTGATTTAGCTACCTGTAATCTTCATCACTCCTAGTCCCACTGTCCCTCATCCCAGTACTTACCTATGACACAAGGAGCCTCATACGTAAGCTCTGGGACAAGGAAGAGGGACGTGGAGGTAATTCTGGGTCAAGATGCTGATTGTGGAGGTTGGGGTAGTGGGTGGGTGGGAGGGAGCGGGGATGAGTGGGGGGCGGGATTGTGTGATAAATCATAATGGTTGTCCATGTCCAGGCTAAGCAGGCATGATATGGGGTATTAGTGGCTAGAGAGGTATTTTGGTGCAGCCAGTCTAGTCATTCCTGAGTTTGGTATGACTTTCTTTTAACTGGACATTTCTGATAAAGCAGTCCTGCTAACTTTAATTACCTGGCTAGATTGGCATTTGGGTGCTGCCAGCCTAGCCATTTCTTACTGTGGCATTGTATATTTTTCTGGTCATCTGTGATAAAATGATATGATATGATACAAGTCATTTATAAGGCGCCTGTACACAAGTGTACACAAGGGAGGGAAGACAGAGGGAGGATAAGACAAACGATCTCACTAGGCCTTGTGTCATTGCGAGAGCGAGAAGTGCAAGGGGAAAGGGGGGGAGGTGCAAGTGAGAGGGGAGGGGAAAACAGGGCAGAAATGCTCTGAGTAAGTGCAGCCAGGGCAGAGCGGCTATTGGTTGTGCAAGGAGAAGGGACTGCAGGGTTACAGTTACAGCCCCTAAGTGCATGGTAAGCCCGGAGGCAGTGGAAGGGTGACCAATCAAGAAAGAGCCTGGACTCAGAGAGACTCTGAGGGTAGCCAAGCAGCCAGTCGGTACAGCAGACAGGTAGGTCAGCAGGGGAGGGAGAGAGAGAGAAAGCAGCGGAGAAGAGGAAAGTTTTGAGCTGCTTCTGAAACTTCAGGTTGTCCGGATCAAGTTTGAGAGGGGCAGGGAGCCCATTCCAGAGGGAGGCACCAGCAGAGGAGAGAGGTCTGCCCCCACTCTCTGCCTGGAGAAACGTCTAAGCCTTAGAGAGTTGGAGGTAGCCGAGTGAAGGGCTAGAGAAGAAGGTATTTTGGAAGAGAGCATTGGATTTAGTGTGGGCCCCAGCCCCAGAAAGCCTTGTGGACAATGCAAAGGTTCTTGAAATTGATCCTTGCAGCCACCGGGAGCCAGTGGAGAGATTTCAGGGCTGGAGAAATACGATCCCAGGGCTTGAGGCCAAGGGTAAGTCTTGCAGTCCTGTTCTGGATTAGTTTCAGATGACAGAGACTAGAGGAAGGCAGATTGAGAAAGTGGCTGTTGCAGTAGTCCAGCCTAGAGAGAACCAGGGCTCTGGAGACAGTGAGCTTCTGGTGGAAAGTGAGAAAGGGAAGACTCCCTTTGAGGGGGAGCAGCTGGTAGTGGGACTTCTTGACGATGTCCGAGATGTGAGGAGAGAAAGAGAGTGTGGCGTTGAAGATGACACCAAGGTTTTTTGCCTCGCAGGAAGGCAAAGGAAGAGGGCCCAAGGCGGTCGGCTATAGTGAGAGAGGAAATGCAGAGGCAAGGGTCCCAATGAGAAGGATCTCCGTCTTACTGGCATTAAGGCAGAGATTGATGGAGGCGCACCAATCCTGAATCGTGGATAGACAGTCAGGAATGAGCAAGAGAGCAGAGGAGGCTGAGAGGAGCCTGAAGGAAAACCGAGTCATCCGCATAACACTGAAAGTTAGAGGAGAAGGTAGAGATCAGGGAGGCCAAAATGGCCAAGTAGAGGTTTAAAAACCAAGGTGAGAGGATAGAGCCCTGGGGAAAGCCACAGGTAGAGAGATGTGGTGGAGAGAATGGGACCAAGATGGACCTGGCAGAGGAGGGGCGGTCCAAGTGGAAGGAGGTCAGTCACTCTAGGGTCTGATCGGTGATGCCCAGGTTCTCACAGAGTCAATTGATCAGAATGGCGACGTTGGCCCTGTCGAAAGCAGAGGAAAGATGAAGGATGAGAACAGAAGGAATGCTGGAATCAAGGCTAGAGAGCAGATCTTCATGGGTGTTAAGGAGAGCAGTTTCCATGCCTCTGGCAGCTCTGAAGCCAGACTGATGGTCGTGGAGACAACCAACAGATTCAGTGTGGAGAGTAAGCTGGGAGATGGCAAGCTTTTCCAAGAGTTTGCACAGGAAAGGGGTGATGGAGATTGACAGAATGAAAGTTAGTTACCCTTTAAGTGTGCTTCAGCGCCCATTGTTAGGAAATCCTTTGAATGGAAAAAAATCACATGACTTCAATTAGAGATTGATATTGCTCAGTTTATCTTGGAAAAGTTGCCCTATGATGATAACACGTGTTTCGACGTATCCAACGTCTTTTTCAAATCAGGGCTACATAATTCATAAATGATAAATTAATAGAACAATTAACGAGTCAAAAAATGTGATAAGCAAGACAGCACAAATTGCATGATCATCAAAATGAATTGGCCATTGATTTCAAGCACAACAATTCCAGGTCATTGTTAATTCAGTCATAATGTAAACAGAAAATGGAAAAATATTTTAGAAAAATGGCCATGTTCGGGAGGGGGAGAGGGGTAGGAGGTTTGTGGGAATTAGAGAAAGAACACAAAAGAAAAAAGAAACAAAAACATGTTTAAAAAAGTTGGTGAATATCATGTGTCAATCAGGTATAAATAACTGTTAATCATGTACCGATAATGATTAAATATCTTACCTATTGTTAACCGTGAATGTGCATTTAATGGTCAGCTTTCGTGTGCAGTCATGGGATAATCCCTGCTACCTAGGGGGAAAGTACCCATCTACAATCAATTCAATGAACATTTCATGATGTAACTTGAAAGGGTTATAATGCAGAAACTCTTTAATGTTCATCTTGGTTCTACCACATAAACTCCTCTGAAAATTCCAATGGGTGTTCCCATACCCAGCTTAATCAATGAGTGCTTATGATACTAACATATGGTGGGGGTGTCTCCTTCCTTAATTCAATACACGGGAAGCGACGCTGATCTCTATATTGTTCTACAATTGGTTTACCTAGATACATTTTCAAGTTAAATCGCCTTCCTGTTTGTGTGCGTGTACTGGAGGCCCACCAAAATCAGCCCGTGATTTTAAAACAATACTGTCGCCGTAGGGCTCCCGTCAAGTGCAGAAGGTATATTTGTCAAAGGCAAAAACCACGAGGGTCCGCATGCCTGCATTACATGTCCTGTGTCTGGGTGGGCTGCTCTTGCTGTTAGACTCACCTTGATTGCTCTGTTGTTTCTTTCCGTCCGCGTTCCGGCGTGTCCGCCCTAACCCTGTCTGTTGTATAAACTGGTTTCTAGGCAACCTCAGTCCTACTACTCTTTCTGACTTTGGTTGCCATCTTTTGGGCTAAGTTCCTGGTTTCCCAATGTTACTTACGTACTCTTGTTCCTTCTCATGTCGATTGTCACGGTTTCCTACTTGCGCGCCATCTTGCGTGCTGTATTGCCAGTTTCCCAATATCCCGTCCTTAATCTTGTTCACTCTCATGTCGGTTGTTCTAAATTCCCAAATATGATATAGAGATATAAATGATCATGATTTAAAGAGTCTTTTTGGTAAAAATGTACACTATGTTGTATCATGTAAAAACACGTATTTTTATGGTTATCGGCCTGACTTGTTGGACTTAATAGCTAGTATACGGGAAATATAATACATTGATTAATGGTTCATGAAAGTAGAAACTAGTCTCATTATGTGTTCATATTCACATGCAGTGCTATCGAGCAATTGTAAATCTGACTTCCACAGATGTTAGTTAAAACATGGCGTCCCTTAACTTGTAAATATCCTGTTTTTTAAGAGTAAGTGAAAATCTCCTAATATTGTTGTGTGTTGACTCTCCTGGAACCCTGAGTGGCAGGTTCAGGCAATATTAATAATTATAAAAAAGAATACATTTCATTGTCTGAATTCAGACCTCTTTCAACTGTGCGAAATTTACAGATCAATTTAGCTTCCTCTTGTCGTAATTTCAACTCTTGGTTCCCTCCTCTTGGTCCCAAGGTCACTCTCTTGAGTCCGGCAAATTTTAGAGTTTTTTTAGTGTCACATTGGTGTTCCTTTTGCCAGTGCTGGGCCAACGGTGAATTCGTATTTGGATTTCCTATGGATGAAAAATGTTCTCTGATCCTAATTCTTAGTTCCCTGATGGTGCTCCCTATGTAGATCTTATTGCATTCACAAATTATAGTATATACAACATATCTGATTCGGCAATTGATATGTTCAACGATGTTAAGGTTGGTGCCATGTTGGTCTTCAAAACTTGTCAAATTCTCCATCGCATGTTTGCACATCGTGCAGGTCCCACATTTCCTGAAACCCTTCGTTTGTTTTGGTAACCAAGTGATGGTACTCTCTGGTCCTAGTTCTGGAAGTAGAGATGGGCTCAGTATATTTGATGGTTCGCGCCCGTTTGTAGATGATCAGTGGGTCGTTTTTAATGTAGTGCCTGACATGTGGATCCAAATGTAAAAGATGCCAATGTTTTTTGAGGATACTCCTCAAAGTTCCATTATTTTTGCAAAATGTCGTAATGAAGCTGACTTCTTCCTTTCCGGTATTAATTTTGGGTTTAGTAATTAGAGTCTCTTTCCTATTCAGTACTTTGGCTTGTGTCTGTGCCTTCAAAATGGTCTTGGAGCCATATCCCCTAACCTTGAATCTTCTTGAAAGCAAATGGCATTCTTGTTCAAATACCTCTTGTTCAGAACAATTGCGGCGGGCCCTGACGTATTCACCACTTGGAATATTCTTGATAACCGAGTTCTGATGGCAGCTGGTTGCGAATAAAGTTGAGTTGGCCTCTGTTGCCTTCTTGTAAGTTCTAGTCATCAATTGATCTTTTTTCACATAAATGTTCAGATCTAGAAAATCTATTGATGATTTACTAGAATTTCCAGTAAATTCTATCCCCATTTGATTGCTGTTGGCTCTGTTCATGAATTTTTCCAAATCGACAAGTTCTCCTTGCCATTTTCTGTTTACATTATGACTGAATTAACAATGACCTGGAATTGTTGTGCTTGAAATCAATGGCCAATTCATTTTGATGATCATGCAATTTGTGCTGTCTTGTTTATCACATTTTTTGACTCGTTAATTGTTCTATTAATTTATCATTTATGAATTATGTAGCCCTGATTTGAAAAAGACGTTGGGTACGTCGAAACACGTGTTATCATCATAGGGCAACTTTTCCAAGATAAACTGAGCAATATCAATCTCTAATTGAAGTCATGTGATTTTTTCCATTCAAAGGATTTCCTAACAATGGGCGCTGAAGCACACTTAAAGGGTAACTAACTTTCATTCTGTCTTTTACCTATGGAGTAGAGGAATCCAAGACTCCTTTGTTACCCCAGCTCCATGCGACCTTTCAAACTGAAGTACTACACAAAAAGGGCGCATAGTTCTAAGTGAGAAGTACCTTAAACAGATTCCTCACACTATTTTAGTGATGGAGATTGAGCCATAGTTTGCTGGGCAGGTAGGATCAGCAGACGGCTTCTTGAGGAGTGGGTGCACAAGGGAGTGCTTAAAGGGAGAGGGGAACGTTGCAGTGGTGAAAGAGTGATTACAGAAATCGGCCAAGGCTGGAGCGAGGATGTCAATATGGTCTTTGATGGTTCTGGAGGAGCTGCGGAGCACCTGTTTGGACGACACTTTCATAGATCGGACTTGTCTAGAAACCTCGTCAGGTGTTGTCAGAGAGAAAGAGGAAAAAGGAGGAGGAGAGGTAGAGATGGCCAAAGGGGGCCGAGAGAGGAAGAGGAGATAGAGGACAGAATGTCCTGAGATTTAGCAGAGAAGTGAGAGGCCAGAGCTGTACAGAGGGCCTGGGAGGGAACAGGAGAGGTATAGACCACGACAGGATTGACCAGTTCCTTGCAGATTTTAAAGAGTTTGGCCGTGTTGTTAGAGGCCGCGGAGACACGCGCTTTAATGTGTGCTCTCTTCTTGATGAGTGTTATTGCTTCGACTGGCATTTTGGTGCAACCAGTCTAGGTATGTCTAAATGTGGCCTGGCATGCTTTACTGTAATGTTATTACGTGTTTACAGTGGTCTACATTGTCCAGCCAGTTGGACATGTTTTCATTGTGGCATGGCATTTTTAATAGCAAAGCATTAATGTTCCTGTGCACTGTTGGTGACTTGCATGTATTGGATTGTGTTACCCTACAAAACAATTGCAAACACTCTGGCTTTATAGCCAATTTATCTCAGAAAGTGTGCTGTATATTGCATTAAAACACATATTTATATCTTTCTCCTAGTGCATTGTGCGGCATACCCCTTCAGCAGCACGTTCTTGCATATTGCGCAAGCGTGACAATCTAGGCCGGCCCAGAGTGTGGCGCGACCCGTGATTTGTTTGCCGAGTTGTGTTACGCCACTGGATAAGCGGGGGAACATGGTGGAGTGAGGTGGACCCTTGCGTGGAGCAGCCAATAAAGGGGATTCTGACAGCTCCTCCTCTCACCTTTGCAAGTGGATAGTGGATTAGCAGGGGTGCCACAGACTGGACTCTGAAATGTGTTCATCACCCACCCCCACAGAGAAATGATAATTGTTAACCTGAAGAGCATCCCCCGACTGACTGGTTGGCTGGTGAAAGGAAATAAAAAACAGGCAAAGCTCTCCTTCTCACAACAGGCACTAATAGTGCTGGTGAAGGCGGTATGGTGGCAGAGGGTGGTCTGGTCGTCAATGAGGAGGGAGGCAGGTCCCACAATCAGAGCACGGCCATGGACACTATTCTATCCCAGATGAAGGCTGGGTTTGATTCTGTAAATAACAAATTAGACAACCTGTGTTTAATATGGATTGTATGCAACACCGGATCAAAAAGGAGAGCGGTAGGATCTCTGAGGCAGAGCAGCGTATTGGGGCATTGGAGGACTTTCCAGAGGTGGCAGGTCGGCCCCTGTGCACTCTACAACAAGAGGTGAAGACTGTGTAGATGAAGACCTGGAAGCGAGGTCCCACCGTAATAGCGTTTGGCTTGTTGGGATTCCAGAGTCGTTCTCACAGGGGAACATGGAGGTCTTCATGGAACGCTTCATTAAAGAAGTGTTGGTGGATCAACCACTTTCCCCACAGTGTTTGATTGAGCGAGCACACTGGGTGTCTCCAGTAGCTCCTAAACCTGCCCAGAGACCACACCCAGTGATTGCTCGTCTCCTGAACGATCAGGATAGAAACATTATACTTTGCAAGGTCCGTGAACTGGGGGTTTGCAATATCAGTGTCTCCTTCTATTCAGATTGTACCCCCACAGTACAGAAAGCCTGAATATCATTTGCAGCTGCGCCAACTTCGGGACAGAGGTCTTCAATATGCAATGTGGTGGTCAGTCAAAATCTCGAAAAAATAATCTCGAATAACAACAAGGTCGAAAAAAAAAGACAGAAAAAAAGGTCGATTTTTTTTTTTAATTATATATTTATTTTGGGGTCCGGGATTAAAAAAAAAATGGTTAAAAAAAATAAAATAAAGGGGGGTTGGGGGGGAATAAAAAAAAACCCATTTCGAATAAAAAACGTCATTAAAAAAAATTCGGCCTTTTTGTTTCGAGATTTATTTTTTCGAGATTTTTAAATTCGGTATTATGACCATAAACCATGCAATGTTATATCCGTCCAGGCTAAGAGTGATGCGTGATGACAAAACCCACTTCTTTATGGACCCGGCAGCGGTGAATGCATTTCTTGAAACCTTGCCCAAGCGATGACGCTGGATTCGTGACATTTGAGTATGGGTCCTTTAAGCCTTTTGGTTCTTTCGGACTGGAGCCCTCAGCTGCTCTCTAACTGTCAAGTACTGAATTTCATTTGTGATTTTTAGCCTTTGCTTCACAGGTATGATTTGAGTCTCCACAGTATGTATGCTCTCAGGGTAAAAGGTTTGTTGCGTTCAAGTATGTAATGAATTGGTCCATTTTGGTCTTGGTAATGTATAAGGTCCGGGTGCACCCCCCACTCATGGTTGCATGGGTGGTGGGGCAGTGCACTTGGCATTTCTGGGTTGTTACCCGCTTTCATTGTTTTGGGTTAGTCATTGTTGGGATGATTGGGTTTTCACTGCCAGGTTGGGTGGGCGGTGGCGGAGGGGGCATGAGGGGGACGGAGTACTGGGAGTTTACTGTTAAAATGGCTCTCACTTCACTGGGATGCTTGCAGCAGAGTAGTCCTTATTGTCATTCAGAGTTGTATTCTGATTTGGGTTGTATAGAACGTGACAATGGTGCGTGAAAACTGTTCACCCGATTTATGGGTTCTATACCATTTCCCGCTTTCTGAAGGTTGCAGATAAAAATGACAGATTTTCTTCAGTCGATTTTGTGCGGCCCTCGGAAAACAGGAAAATGACATGCCTGTTTGTTTGTTTGTTTGTTTATTTTATTTGTATGGCGCTCCAAACCCGGAGGTAGAAGAGCGCTTAAGAATTTGGTTACAGAGTTGAGAAGTATCTTAGTGTTGCATACTTCGTACAAGTTTATAATATATACATATATATACAGTGATCAGTAAACAGAGCATATGCAGTACGTACAATATACAATTTTCAGAATAAATACAGTGTCTAAGCCAGTTACCGCGCGGGTCTGGTGTTAATGGCGTTATTCTTTGTTTAGCAGCCAGCTGATGACCTGCTTCCTAAAGATCTGGAAGGATTCGACAGTTTTGATTTTAAGCGGCAGGGAGTTCCAGATTTGGGGGGCAAGCACTGTGAAGCTTACCCCTCCAGCTCTTTTTAGGTGGAACCTGGGCACTAATAAGCAAAGAGTGCTGGAGGATCTGGTGGATCTGGTGGCAGGTTTCAGGGTGAGTCTATTGGCCAGATATGGTGGTGCTAGGTGATTGAGGGCTTTGTATGTGAGGCAGATGGTTTTAAGATCTATTTTTTGGCGTATGGATAGCCATTTGCAGGCTTTCCTAGTAGCAGAGATATGCTCTTGTCTGGGAATGTTGAGG
The DNA here is from genome assembly GCF_040938575.1 of Ambystoma mexicanum. Classification (NCBI taxonomy): domain Eukaryota; kingdom Metazoa; phylum Chordata; class Amphibia; order Caudata; family Ambystomatidae; genus Ambystoma; species Ambystoma mexicanum. The sequence goes on along the minus strand of NC_090933.1, from coordinate 1,387,611,526 downwards.
GCTGCGCGCAAGGCGTTATTTTGTATTACCTGCAGCTTGTTGAGTACGGATTGATTAGCACCTAGGTACAGGCTGTTGCAGTAATCCAGTTTGGATTGTATTAGGGCCCTGGCAAGGGTGAGGCAGCTGTTGGGTGATAGGAAAGGTCTGCTGGCCCTAATGAGCTTGCCGGTATAGGCAGCGGCTGAGGCGGTCATATTGGTGTGTTTGCTAAGGTTGGTGTTGGCATCTAGATAGAAACCAAGGGTTTTACGCTTTTGGCTATGGGAATGGCATGGCCATCGATGGTGATGTTATTATAGCTAGGGTCAAGTTTAGTTAGAGTGTTGGGGGAGCCGACGATTAGGAGCTCTGTCTTCTCATCATTCAGGCAGAGACCATGGGAGGCCATCCATGCCTGAATGATGGAGAATATTTTGTTAATCCGGGCAGAGTCTTCTTGGTAATTACCAGAGATGGTGAGGAGTATCTGGGTGTCATCTGTGTAGTTTGTGTAGGTGACACCCAGACGGTCCAGTTGGTCAAATAGAGGCTTTGTAAATATGTTGTACAAAGTGGGGGATACACAGGATCCTTGTGGGACCCCGCATGTGATGGGGATGGGGTCTGCTGCAGCTATAGTGGAAAAGACTCGCATGGTTCTGTTTGCCAGGAAGGATTGTATCCATGTGATGGCAGAGGAGGAGAAGTGGGCTGTGGTGGCAAGGTGATTACAGAGGACTTCATGGCTGACCAGGTCAAAGGCCGATGAGAGGTCTAGTAGGAGTAGGATAGCAGCATTGCCTTTGTCTTTAATGTCATCAATCTGGCTTTTGAGATCAACAAGGGCGGTTTCAGTTCTGTGTTGAGGTCTGAAGCCAGATTGACGTATTCCTAGCAGTTGGTTGGATTCTAGGTATTCCTGAATTTGGATGTATGCAACTCTGTCCAGGATTTTCAGTAGGAAGGGGACTGTGGTGATGGGCCTGTAGTTTGAGGGTATGGCCGGGTCGAGGGATTGTTTTTTCAGGAGAGGGAGAACCCATGATTGTTTTAAGTTGCTGGGGATAGAGTTATTAGTGAAGGATAGGTTGATGAGTTTGGTAATGAAGGGGGAGAGCTCTCTGGCTGCATCTTTTATGATCTGTGCCGGGCAGCTGTCTCCTTTACAGTTAGAGGGTTTCAGGGAGGTGATGATTTTTTGAACTTCCGGGATGGTGACTTTTTTGAACGAGAAGCCTGCGCTAGTGTTGTTGGGTGTGGGTAGGCTAAGGTTGGTGACCTTGTTGTTGAAGAGTTGTTGCCGTTTGTCTTCAATTTTAGTTTGGAGTCCTAAAATGTTATTGTTGAGGGCGTTCTGGATGTTGGTGCACCAGGATTTGTCTTTCAGGCAGGTTTCCGGAGGTGAAATAGGGTTTTCTAGTTCCTTCAGAATTTTAAATAATTCTTTAGTGGAGGATCCTGCCTGAGTGATCCTGGTGTTGTAAGCATCTTTTTTGGTTTGGATTATCTCGCTTTTGTAAAGTGAGGATAGGTTAGTGAGGTTGGATTTGTTTTCCGCAGTGGGGTTAGTCTTCCAGGTGTGGTGAGCCTTAACTTTCTCTTTCCTGAGTAGTTTGAGCTCAGGGGTGTACCACGAGTTCAGATGAGCTTTGGGTTTAGCTTTGCGTATTTTCAAGGGGGCAACGGTTTCCATTGCTCTGGCCATGGAATCATTGAAGGTGTCGATCAGCAGGTTTAAGTCAGAGTTAGCTGGGAGAGCATTGAGGGTAGGTAAGACCAGTGGTAGTAGGGCTGCAGCAGTGATGTTGCGTTTGTTCCTGGTGGGGCATGCTGGTGCCATGGGGTGCTTATTGGGCAGTACCTGATTGGTGTTGACCTCAAGAGGGATCATGTGATGATCGGTCCATGCCAGAGGTTGGGGGTCTTTGCAGGTTGTGTTGCAATTGTGAGTTGCTACTCAATCAAGGGTTCTGCCTTTTTGGTGGGTGGGGAGTGCAATGAGTTGAGTAAGACCATGATCGGTTAGGATATTGGCTAGGGATGCAGCATGTGCATCGTTCGGGTCTTGGTAGCCGAGATTGAAGTCTCCGAGGATCATGATTTGTGCTGATGGTTTGGAATTTTCGGTGATGAGGGATGTGATGTCTTCTTCAAAGGTCCCAGGGGGGTCTGGGGGTCTATAAATGAGGTGGATGGTGATCGTGGTTGTGGGGGAGGTTTGTAGTTTGGCTGTGAGTAACTCGCAGGATGTGAGTGCGACTGTGTCGGTTGGTCTAAGGCCTAGGGCGGATTTGGAAATGATCGCTACACCTCCACCTCTGGCGTTTGGTCTGTCTGCTCTGAGGATAGAGTATTTGTCTGGGATGGCTAGCGATAAATGGGGTCCGGACGCCTCATGAAGCCAGGTTTCTGTTAGGGCTAGAAAGTCAAGGTCGTTGGTAAGGATAATGTCTGCAATTTCTGTGGGGTGGGCAGCCAGGGATCTGACGTGGAGTAGGGCGCCTTTTAGTGGGGGAGGTGTGGGCTTGTTTGGTGCAAAGTGCTTTGTAGTAGATTTGGTGTAGGGTTTGGAGTTGGGTTTAGAAATAGTGGTGGGGAGCCTGGAGCCTAATCTGTCATTGCGGGCTGTGATGTTGGGAATAAGGGAGGGGGGGGTTGGCCCGAGCGGCTTAAAGCGGGCGGGAGGTTTGGTGGTCAGTTTGATTGGGTTAGGTTTAGCAATGGGACTGTGGTGGCTGTTGGTAGGTAGGCTATGGATGACGATGGATGTGGATGTGAGAGGGTGGTGGTTAGTGGAGGGGAAAGGGGATGCGGAGGGTAGGAACGGAGTGGGGCATGGGATGGGGTGGTGTCTGGGGCACCCTAATTTAGCCAGGCCGTCCAGGTGGGCTATGTAGCTATTGTTGCTACAGGGTACCTTGTCCTGTATTAAGCAGAAGGGGAACATGATTAGGGCGAGCCAGAAGATCATGGTCTGTAGTAGAGTCTAGTGGCGCTGGTGGGGAGCAGGCCAGACTAAGATAGTTGGTGGCTAGTTAGAGTCGGGTAGAATCTGTCAGGTACAGCCTGTGCACTATAGTATCTAGATTGAATACAACTAGTTGTGAGGTTGGAGCATACATGTGGGCTAAAGATGCAGGAAGCTAAGATGCATTCATATGGGCTGGAGAGAATGGGGCTAAAAATGCAGTCAGAGTACACCTAGATTCGGAAATCCACACGCAGGCTAGAAATACAGGAAGCTAAAATGCAGTCAGAGTACACTTGGATTCGGAAATCCACACGCAGGCTAGAAGTGCAGGAAGCTAAAATGCGGTCATATGGGCTAGAGAGCATGAGGCCTAGAATCAAGATTAGAAATATGGCTGAACAGCAAGTACAAACATGTGCACCTAGGAATCAGAGTTGAGAATAGGGCTGATAAGTATGCCTAAGCAAGGTGCATCTGCGTTCAAAATCGAGAGTATGGCTACTGTGCATGTGGAAGCCAGGTACATCTAGATGCAGAGATTGATAATAATGCTATCATGCATGTGTGGGCAGAGTAAACCCGAAATCAGCAGTTGACAAAGACAGATATGGCTACTGAACATGAAGAGGTGCACAAGTGTTAGGCAAAACAGTAATGCGAAGCTCCGAGTGCGCCGGTTATTATAAAGAACTGGCGTTTACCTTATGGCAAAGTTCAGTGTACATCGAGTGAGGCATCAGGTTGTTAGAGTTCTGCTTCGCTCCTTTGCGGCGTGCAGCAGACAGCAGCAGACATGTCCTTATAACGGGGTCCTTTTGGCGAGGGTCCGCAGCCGGCTCACGCCTTCCGGCAGTGCGGGCTTCGTGATGAAGGGGGCAGCAGCCAATGAGGAGGCTGTCTGGTTCCTTCGATGTGGATTGCGTAACTTAGCAACCACACGTAAACATGCGGGAGGCCATTTTGGCCTGATCGGCGTGTTCTTTGTCGGCGGCAGTTTCAGGCTGGATGCTCGGGATTTCATGCAGCATTTAACGTTGGGGTGTGTGGGTAGCCCTGATTTAAAGGAGTTTGGTCAGATAAATGCGCTGAGGCTGGTTGACTGATTCCGCTCCGCTTCGGATGATCGAGGAGATGTGGGGAGGGCTCCTGCCCTCCGCATGCAGGGGATGGCTGGAATGACGATCAGCAGCAGCAGACAGGTCTTTATAACGGGGTCCTTTTGGCGAGGGTCCGCAGCCAGCTCACGCCTTCCGGCAGTGCGGGCTTCGTGATGAAGGGGGCGGCAGCCAATGAGGAGGCTGTCTGGTTCCTTCGATGTGGATTGCGTAACTTAGCAACCACATGTAAACATGCGGGCGGCCATTTTGGCCTGATCGGCGTGTTCTTTCTCGGCGGCAGTTTCAGGCTGGATGCTCGGGATTTCATGCAGCATTTACCGTTGGGGTGTGTGGGTAGCCCTGATCTAAAGGAGCTTGGTCAGATAAATGCGCTGAGGCTGGTTGACTGATTCCGCTCCGCTTCGGATGATCGAGGAGATGTGGGGAGGGCTCCGCTTCGGATGATCGAGGAGATGTGGGGAGGGAATTGATACCAATTCCTGCTTTGATTCAGGGGAAGGGAACATTACCTCAAAGGACACCCGGATGATGCTACAACTACTCTAGCTGCCACTTATCCTGAGAAATTGTCAGCACAGGAAGCGCTCGGCGGCACCCAGTGTCAGAGCTGGATGCCTGTGTTTTATTTTTTAATTTGTGGGGTTTTACCTGCCAAGCCCCCCTTTGCTCCCCCCCCCTCCCCAACCTTCCCCCACAGGATTACCATGAAACTGGGGCTTTGTACCCTAAAGCCCCGTCCTTCAGCCCCCGCCCCCTTCCTCCCTACCCAAGACTCCCCCAAACCAAATAAAACACAGACAACACACCAACACACATACCTGTTCTCCTCATACTCTGCTTCTGGGTCCTGGTGAGCCTGTCAGCCCCTGCACGCCGTCGTGTGCAGCAGGGGTGTGACAGTTCGATTTAGAAAGACCACTCTGTGCGGTCACAGAGCGGTCTTTCTAAATCAATGTTTTTTCAAGTCAGTAAAAATAAAAAGGTAATTTGACCTAGAACGGAATCATGTACTCTCCTCAGTTGAAATGTCTGAGGTTTGAATAACCACGCTACGATGTGTAGGGTTCTAGCGCTTTGTGAGTGGCATGGAGCTAAGATTCCCTTCCTCCAGGAGACACAGTCGATGGGTAGAATGAATTAGGTTTTTGCTACATCATGGGGGGGCGATGTATTATACGTCCTTTTCATCCTATTCCTGGGGTGTTTTGATCCGAATTCATAGGTAATTGGGCTTCTGTTTGCTGCATCATGAATGTGGCATGGAGGGTTGCTATGCCATAGCGTCAGAGTTGATGGCCGTATGTTGGGCACATTTGTTCATGTATATGGACTGAATGTGGATGATCCAGAATTTTACCAATCCCTTTGGGCCAAGTTTTTGGCGTAGTCTCATAGGCAGCTAATAGTGGCAGGTGATTTTAACACTATTTTGCATGTAAGGTTTGATAGATCCACAGCTTGCTCAAGGCCACTATCCTTGGCTGCTAAAAAGATTCTACGTGGGATGGAGGATCAGGGATTGCTGGATCTATGGAGGACAATACACCTGGAGAGAGTTCTCTTTATTCCGCAGTTCACAATATACGTTCTCATATTGATTTCATTTCAGTCCGGTCAGCGCAGGCCCATGCCACGAAGAGTTCCTCGATGTTACTGAGAACATTGCCGATCATTCCCCGATTCTTTGGTTGTGCCAAATAGAGAACTTGATATGATATGAGTCATTTATAACACGCCTGTACACAAGTGTTTCTAGGCGCGACAAGACAGTTGAGGGAAGACAGAGGGAGGACAAAACAAACAATCTTACTAGGCCTTGTGTCATTCTGATTGTGCAAGTGTGATAACGCAAAGTGCATGGAGGAGAGAGAAGGGGGACGTGCCAGAGAGATGGATGGGGAAGTGCAATCAGGGCAGCATTGCTCCGAGTACGTGCAGTCAGGGCAGCACGACTCTGAGTAAGTTCAGGGAGGCTGGGGCATGTAGGGTTACAGTTACAGGCCCTAAGTGCATGGTAGGCCTGGGGACAGTACAGGGGCGACTGGTCATGGAGGAGACTGATAACCAGGGAGACTTTGAGGGTAGCCAGGCAACCAATCAGTGCAGCAGACAGGTAGGTCAGCAGGGGAGAGAAAGAGAAAGCAGAGACAAGAAGGAAGGTCTTGAGCTGCTTCCAGAACATCAGGTAGTCCGGCTCAAGTTTTAAAGGGGCAGGAAGGCCATTCTAGAAGGAGGCACCTACAGAGGAGAGAGATCTACCCCCCACTCTCTGCCAGGAGAAGCGTCTGACCCACAGAGTTTCAGGTGGCTGAGGGAAGGGCTCGAGAAGGAAGGTGTTTTGGACGAGAGAGTTGGATGTGGAGCAGTTCCGGCCCCACAAAGCCTTGTGGATGATGCAGAGGGTCTTGAACTTGATCCTTGCAGCCACCGGGAGCCAGTGGAGAGATTTCAGGGCAGGAGAAATAGGGTCGCTGGGCTTTAGGCCAAGGACAAGTCTTCCATTCCTGTTCTGGATTAGTTGCAGAGGGCAGAGAGTAGAGGAAGGCAGTTTGAGAAAGTGGCTGTTGCAGTAGTCCAGCCTAGAGAGAACAGGGCTCTGGAGACAGTGAGCTTCTGGGGGAAACTGAGAAAAGGAAGAATACCTCTGAGGAGGTGCAGCTGGTAGTGGAATGTCATGGACAGGTCCTTGATGTGTGGAGAGAAGGAGAGAGTGGCGTCAAAGATGACACCAAGGTTTTTTGCCTACAGGAAGGCGAAGGCAGAGGGCCCAGGGAGTGGGGCTAGAGTAAGAGAGGGAAAGCAGGAGCAGGGGTCCCAATGAGAATGATCTCAGTCTTTGTGGCATTAAGGCAGAGATCGTTGGAGGCACACTAATGCTGAATTGCGGATAGACAGGAATGAGTGTGAGAGGACAGGAGGCTGAGGGGAGCCTTAAAGAGAGCGGAGTGTCATCTGCATAACTCTGAAAGTTATAGGAGAAGGTAGAGATCAGGTGGGTCAAAGGGGCCAAGTAGACATTGACGAGCTAGAGTGAGAGGTTAGAGCCATGGGGAACACTGTGGAGAGAGAGGTGGAGAGAGAGATGGTGGAGAAAAATGACCCAAGTTGGACCTGGGAGGGCCGGTACAGGAGGAAGGAGGTCAACCACTTCAGAGCCTGATCCATGATGCCCAAGTTCTCACAAAGTCGATTGATCAGGATGGCATGATTGACCGTGTCAAAAGCAGAAGAAAGGTCAAGGAGGATAAGGACAGAAGGAAGGCTCATTGCCTTAGGGCGTGGTTCACCCTACCTAGCCCACTAAAACATTGTGCATTGTTTATATACTACCCTTTGTCTCTGAGTGCACCATTTAGCCTATTGCGACATTGTGGCTCCAAGTCCTACATCCCACTATCTCTGAGAGTCCTACGTAGCCTACTGTGACACTGTGCACTGTGTATTTATGCCCCACCGCCTACTGTCACGGAGAGTTCTACTTAGCCCACATTGACACGGTGTATTGTGCATTCATGCCCCACCGCCTACTGTCACGGAGAGTTCTACTTAGACCACATTGACACGGTGTATTGTGCATTCATGCCCCACCGCCTACTGTCACGGAGAGTTCTACTTAGCCCACATTGACACGGTGTATTGTGCATTCATGCCCCACCGCCTACTGTCACGGAGAGTTCTACTTAGCCCACATTGACACGGTGTATTGTGCATTCATGCCCCACCGCCTACTGTCACTGAGAGACCTATCTAGCCTAACGCGACATTGCGTAGTTATGTCCGACTGCCCACTGTCTTGAGTGATCTACTTGGGCCACTGCAATATTGTGCATTGCATTCTCATTACCTACTGCCTGCTAGCGATTTACCTTACCTGGGCCCGCCACACATGTACTCTTTATAGGTCTCGCCCATTGCTTTGTAGCACCGTTGAGCGCCTGATCTAGCCTCCTTGACAATCAACTTCCCATTTGTAATGTTGAACCCTCGGTGACCAGCAGAGCCCTGTGCCCCCTACCATTCGTAGTCCATTGTCACCTAGATGCATCTAGAACCTGTGACCCATACCAGCGCACCCTGATCCTCTCTAACAATGTATGCCACCCTTATCGTCTTCATTAGTATACTTCAGAGCATGCTACTCGCCCTGCCACTATCAGGCGACTGAGCCAACCCATCCTTGTCCCAAACTTCACGGCCCAAGATACCTACATCATCAGGCAGATACTCTGAGACTATGTCTACCTATGTCATCCCCGCAAACTGGACCAAGCCCACCAGATTTCTGCCACCCATGATCCTCCCATATAAGATCAAGCCGACACCATTCCTGCCTCCACTGAACCTTCTGACCTGCAACGCCAAAAACTCCAATAAACCCTATAACGGCCATCTAGGTGTTATCATCAACGAACCAAATGTCCCCCTAACATCTTTAGATGACCTAGCCAGAATAACGCCTAACCTCCCATGTCCTTTAGCATGCAGAAACGTCAGACTTGGATCTAGACTAGCTAAATCCTACTTCTTACCACCCAGACCCCCACCTTCAACCAATCATAACTTCAGCCAACCTCAAAAGCATACTAAAACCCACAAATCCCATACCAAATCTAGACGGACAACAGCCGTGCTGGATACCACTGTTCTAAGCAATAGCCCCACTGCTATCAGTGGCGCACTGATCAATGTCAGATCCCTGGTGGCACATGCAGTAGAAATAGCAGACCGAATTACCACTAAAGAACTGGATTTCCTTGCAATAACGGAGACCTGGCTACATGCAGCTGCAAACCCCTCCCTTCTTATTGCCACCCCCAACAACTATACAGTCTTAAGATCTGACAGAGAGTCAGTCAGAGGCGGTGGAATTGCCTTTATCATCATATCCTCCTTGGGTCTCAGAATAGTCCCACAGCCTCCAATCAAGTCTTGCGAACTAATGTCAGTCAAACTTCCACTCACTAACTCACGGACCATAACAATGCATCTGACCTATAGACCCCCTGGTCCTATTGGCTCCTTCGAAGAAGATCTCATGACCCTTCTTACCTCCAACACCAAACCCTTTAACGTGGGGCTCAACGACCCTAAGGACCAACCTGCCATAACAATGGCTAACTCATTGTCCGACCCAGGCCTTACTCAAAGAGTACTCCACCCCACTCATGATAAAGGATGATCCTAGATTGGATAGCAGACCTTAATTGTGAAACTACCATATCGTCTATCGAATCACTCCCTTGGACTGACCACTCCCTGCTTTCATTTACTATCCAAAACTGCAAACTTCCAATTAAACAAAACTCCATCGCTCCTTCGATGCCAACCAGAAATAAAAGGAACATCACAGTGGAAAATCTCAAGTCATTTCTCCAACCTCTGTGCCCTTGTTCCTGCCTAACAATGTGTGCGATATCGTCACTGGCAAAATGCTGGAAAGAAGTCACGAGGGCCACTGTAAGCAAAGACAAGACCAAATTAGGCGCCAAGAAAAAAAAAATGGGGTTAAGCGATTTACCCACTTGTACAGCCTGTAGCCGGGAGAGGCACGTCCCAATCCAAGTCACAGGCTGTTAAGATGGATTTCTGAACTCTGTCCTGGAGGGGCAGAGGTTCAGAAGGCCAGCCTAGTTTCTTGGAACAGGGTAACCTCTGGACAAGCCAGATCAATCAGGGTAGCGATGGGGGCGGTCAAGACTAGGTCTCAAGAGGGGTGAGGGTGACTGAAAGCCCGCAATGAGCACACAAAGCAAGGACATGTACAAATTACTCCAAACAGGTGTTATATAAAAAATATAGACACATTTATTACAAGGCCTTTGTAATATTGACCATAGTAAAGAATCACGGTAAAACTCAAGTAAACCAACACATCACAATCAAAATACAGTTTATATACAATACCAAAGGGTCTAAAGAGTTAGAAGCACGAAATATGCAGACCACCTAGATGGGGAGGAAAACAGGCAGTGTGAATAATAGTTAGACCCAGTCCACCTTCAGAGGCACCTAACTAGAAGGAAGTCCGAGCCCTACGAAGAGGGGAGCCTTGTGCTCAAAAGTACCTGCACACGCTGGTGCCAACAGGCAAAAGGGAGTCTCTTCAAGGAAATCAGGCAGTTCAGATCGGTGAACAAATGAAGACGAACAGATCTCCGTGACTCAAGCGCAACCTCCACTTGGGGGCAGAAGCAGAGCGCGAGTACGGAAAGCCGTGCTGTTTGACACAGTGGGGAAAAGCTACAGGCTACTGCAGGAGGGCGACCGGTTCCTAGCGTTACTACTCACCGGTCCCCCATGCAGGCAGACCCAGGCTTCTCCGCGTCAGTTTCAGTGCTGGCAGGTTCAGATACGAGCAGGGGACGTCTCGGCGTCGTGTAGATTCCGCGGCAGCAGAAGTTAGAGTTGAGGATGTCCCAAATGTAGTGAACCCGCACAGATTGTTACCACAGCAGGGCAACGAAGCGGCTGTGTGCATTTCAGCCCAATGTACACTACTCACTTCAGACCTGGGAACGCCAAGTGTACGAATCGTGTGAGAGTGTCAAGGACTGTGAATACAGCAGCAACCTGACGGCGGTTACAGAGCAAGACTCCTGGATAGGCTGGTCAGTCCACTGGATGGCCCAGAGACACTTCCGAAGGCTTACGTGCAGGAGATGGTGAAGATGCCGAGAATAGTTGTTCCCACTATTCCAAAGGGTCGAAGTACCAGTACAGGCCTTCTCGTCCGATCAGAGGTAGAAAGGGTTTCCCAAAAAGACAGCAGTGCAGAGGAGCAGTCCTTCAGCGGGTCACCAGCGATTCCTCGGTCCAGCCTCTTGGTTACAGGATACTTAGCTCCTTATCCTTCCTTCGTGAGAACTCAGGAGATCGACATGGTAGTGGTGTTTCCAGCCTCCTCTTATCCAGGTTTCCCTTTGCGCCAAAACGGAGGGGACCCAATAGGAGATCTGTTCACAAAACACTCACACCATACGTGGACCTATCACGGACCACAGTGGTCCCAGGCGTTCAAGACACACTAGACTCTCTGGCACCCAGGATGTGTATTGGGACCAGACATCCCAGTCCACATCCTGGAGGCTCACACCAAGCCTGTAGAAGCCCGCAAAAGCGTCCGTGTTTCGTGGGAAAGTACATGCCCAAATAAGGAAGGCCCCGGGTCGGCTCGACCTGGGGAAGGTGAAGGGGGCAAGACGGTCAGCGGACAGGACAGAGAGCCTCGTGGTCTGGCAATCTTGGGAGCCAGGCCACCCTTTTGGGCTAAGCGCGAGACACGCACTTAAACAGCCAAAAGGAGCTCAAAACACAAAGAAACGATCGCTGCCACCAGTCCCGTCCGTGATTCACTTGCACCGTTTGTTAACAATCCACGAGAGTATCTAGGGCCCAAAAAATGACTAGAGACTAGAGACCCAAGAGAGCAGTAACTTAGCTTACAGTGCTCTCTTGTGCCATGTTGCGCGAAAGCTGCAACATGAGCGAAAGAACTACGGAAAACAACGTTTCCCGTTACTGACTGTTTTAAGGGCATGTCAGTATCCCCGTAAGAATGGAGCGAAAGCCCAGAGGAGTGCGGCAGGAAGCCGTGCTTCTCTGGCAAAGTCTAGATCAGGGTGTAAAACAACAGCAAAATGTTTAGGGGTTGCCACATGGAAGGAAGAATTACCTACAATTAAGAAATCTTTCCTAACACAGGCCGTCAGCCACCAGCCACCAAACATTATCTGGAGACGAATACAGCGAGGGACGATGGGACTTGGAGGCAGCGGGGCTGGGGGGCTAAGCCTAGGGCTGAAGACAGGAAGCTGCAGGAAAGTCGAGGGCAGATGTGGCTACGGTCCTCGTTGCCTTGCTGCCGAGCATGCTCTGTCTGCTCTCTGTTCCACTGCCTCGAAGGTTTCGAGAAAGGAACCCTAACTGGGCAAGCCATGTCAGGCTGCACCGCCTAGCACGGCCGTCTCTGACAAGGCCCCCGATCACCTCTGGGCCTGTTGGGTCTGGGCTCGGAGAGGATCTTGTAGCCCTCAGGGAGAAGTGTGTCAAAACTCGTGACAAAGCTGGCCTTAAACCATGTCTCTGTAAGGGCGAGAACATGTAGATCCAGCAGTTCAAGGAGGTGGCAGATGTCAGAGCGAAAGTTAAGAGCAGCAGTGTGGAGCAGGTTGTCACTTTTTAAAGACTTCCGGGGCGGGGTACAGTGGACCCAACCAGATGTGGCAGAGGAGCCTGGGAGGTAAATGGAGGAACCAAGGAAGAAGTTGATGGCAGTGGGGCTAGAGAGGTGGAGTTCAAGGGAGGTGAGGTAGCCAAGAGAGAGACGCATCAGGTAAGGTCGTCAGGGGAGCAGTGGGGACGAGGGAGGCAAGGGAGCCAGGAGAGCCAAAGCTGGCAAGGGAGCCAGAGTAGAGGAGGGACGGGGTGACAAGGGAGCCATGGAGGTGGGTGGCGAGGGAGCAAGTTTATAAGAACCATCATTGCCAAAGCCAAACAAGAGCAATATTAAAAGAGGTTAACAGCAACCAACATTGCCGAAGCCAAGAGAGGCAAATACTAAAGCAAATTGACAAGAACCATCATTGCCAAAGTCAAGAGAGGGTAATTCAGAAGCAAGCTAATTGTAACCCTTATTGCCAAAGAGAGAAAAAGGCAATAGTTGGAAAAGACCCAAACAAGCATTGTCTAAGCCGAATAGAGGCAAGTGTGATAGACACCCATTATCAGCATTTGTTGATGTAAAAGTGGTAAAACAAGAGTAGCAGGAGAGCAGCATTGCATGTGGCAGTCACAAGTGTGGAACACACAGCACCAGTGTGTCTCATGTCTTCCCAGAAGAAGTAGTCAATACTGATGATGTTGAAAGTCTTTGCTAAGTTGTTTGAAGCAAACTTTTCCAAATAAGTACTTGTAGTAGTGTTGGAAGCTTTTAGTCCGGCAGGCGAGTATACCAGGACGGAGACCTTGAAGTAGTAATCATGGCAGGTAAGTGGACCAGGAAGAAGTCATTTAAGTACTGCCGGTGCATCCAACGTGCTGTGCTCGCGGGTGCTGGTCAACCCGCCAGGAAAAACCTGGCAGGCTGTCAGGCACCCGCGAGCACAGCCCGTAGTATGGCGGTCTGGTAACTACGGTACCGGCATGCTTACTGGCACTGTAGTTCCCAGACCGCCGTGCTCGGAATGAGGCCCAGTAACACATTAGAAAAACCTAAGAAAAAACAAAGAAAAACACGTTGATATGATCAATATTAGCTGTCTACACACAAATGTATAAAGGTGATCGCTACTCAGTTCCATGCTTTGTGCACCCCATGCAAGTATGTCATAGTTTCATTACTTCATGAGCCCTTGGTTGTGATCAATTCAGCTTTTTGTGAATAAGTGCACTCAATGTGTTATATTCTGCCATTTGTAAGCATGTGCTTCTCATGCAGTGCCCGTAAATGTTTGTCTGTGTTCATATGTTTGTATACGTTTGCTCACCATTGTGAGAGTTCATATATATTTATAAGATTGCCCATTTTAACCTATACACCGTGTCAGCTTCACTGACCTGTGTGCAGGGAAATGTCCTGCTCAGAAGTACGTGGTTCGCAACGTTAGTAAACGTCCTTCTGAAAGGAAACGATATCAATATGTTTACATTATCCATCAATGTCAAGATTGCATTTGTGTATTTCCGATAAGTTCTGTTCTTACCTTATCTGAGGTATCACTATGCATACAGCCACTCCCGCCGCGTACAGTGCAGCCGCGGCAATCGTGTTCCTGTTAATGTTTTACCGTTGGCATGGCAACATTGTGTTACAAGATGGTCGATCGCAACTAGTTGCGTCGGCCATCTTGGGAGGGGCAACTCATTAGGAATTATGTGTGTAACATATAATCAGTGTTGTGCTTCGATGGAATTGTCAATGTTGGGTTTTCTACCTGAAATGGGACAATCCTGCATTAAACCTCTCTTCCGCATTGGTAGAGTTTTTACCTCAAATGCGCACTATGTTGATATTCCACATCTAATAACTCGATGCAGTCTAAATCACTTCAATACATTCTACTCTTGAATAAATATCAATAGTTATATATGGGAACTACATATCATTTTGTAGAACCACGAGCTTTAGTGGTAATATATGTTCCGATGAACTAATAGTTGAACAATTGAAAGTACAATACAAATAGTGCAAATATTGGCTGAAAATATTACATGTGCATTCATCTTCATGTGTATCCAAGTTTGTACCGATACCTCCTTTTAGCATTTAATCGAGTTAGTATAAACTCACCACAAGGGCAAAATCAGATTATGCAAATATATATAGTTGAGAATACTCCAACACATTCAAGCCATAAGAAATATTGATTCTAACTATCCGATGGCTCTGCATTTTCAGTCCCAACATGGCAGCAGATTGGAGGGTTTTCCTTTTTTTGGTATTCGGACTGTGCCTAATCACCCAGAGGCGGCAATAGGGAGTTACTGTTGAGACAACTGGAGACCAAGTCCATTTTGGACCTCGAGACCAAGAAACCTAGGGGTCATAATCTTGATGAAGAGCTATACACGTTTTTAGGCACCGAATAGTATATATTTGTTTTTTTCTCTTTGATGAACTACTTTTATATTTCAGGTACCTTAAATGTTTTTGTATGACCTCTTGAATGTCTATTAATGTCCAACAGTGCCTTCTTTAGATATTAGCCACCATGTACATTCCCTTTAGTTCTGACGTATCTTTCAGGTTGTTTCTTTCATGATATTGTGCAGTTTAACTTGCACAATTTTGTTTTTAACAAGATCAGTAGTAGGTTTTGTTTTTAATATTGATCACTGTGATGCATACTTTTACACAGAATGTCTTTTGGATTCCTTATGCTTTCTTACTCTCCCCCTTATCTTGTCTCGACCCCTTTTGTCTTTTCCTTGGCGGATATTTCACATCCTTTTAGATGTAGATACTTACATCGCAGGGGTTACCCAGTCATGGTATATCCCTTTGTGGGTCCACTATGTCTAAATATTGTTTTGGGATGCTCAAGTATGTGTATCATCTTTTTGCAGTAGAAGGTTTACTAGGAAGCTAGTTTGCCTTAATAATGGGGCATTTTTATGGTTAAATGCACTTTGCACTTTACGGTGGATGAATTTGTTGATTATGCTCCAGTTGTCCATGCATGCACGGTTTTTTGTCATGTATCCTTTTACAGAGAGAAGAGTATTTTTTAATATTTTAGATACTATGTCATTTTAAACATTCAGTGATTTTTAAATTCTTCTCTGATAATTGATTGCATGGTTTATGATTTACATTACCAGCACATTTAGGAATACATCAGTGCATTCATGGACGTAGAGCACTGTGCATATTATTATTACTGAAGAGATTTCAACTCTCATCCCCCCTTCCCTTTTTCCTTTCCTTTGCTGCTAGCACGTTGCACTTTCTTTGCTGCTAAAGCACTTTGCACTTTATACTGCATTTTTGAGCTTGATATGTCCCATCTGCATTTCTGTATTCATACGATGATGACCATGTGTTTATGTATTCTTGAGACTTAAGATAATTACGGGGCATATTTACACGTTAGTCAGTAAATGGTATGTACGATATTCAGACTGCAGGACAGAGATGAGGAGATGGCTGAACAACGGCGTGTGTGCAGATTATTTGCACAGATGCAATGTTTACTTACATGGAAGGCATTTACTGACTAGGCTTCTACCTTATTAATATTTTATAATTATTTTGATGACACTCACAGATATCAGTCGTGATTAACACCATTTTCCATCTTGTTACATTATTGGTGTTTTGAGATATTTGACATATTTTGTCTTTTTCTCCGAGCGGTGTATTCACCGTATTTTTTCCTCCCATTGCTATTTCCGCGCGTTGCTCGCCGTCTCCTCCTCAGTCCCTGCATTCATGATTTCTAGGACACTGGTTGAAGCATTTTTAATTACATAGTAGTTATCTGGTGTTTTGATGACTATGGGGTGTACTTTATTCATATAATACAGACCGCAATGTGGTGCTTTTAAATGCTATGACATGGCCGCCAAGTGTTTACTACATTGTACTGACTTGTGCATAGGGACATTCTATGCACTGCTACCATAGAGTTTGCCTAGCTCTTTTAAGGAGTCCTTTTTCTGTGTCATTCCCTACCTACGTGAACAAGCGGTCGGAGTACCGTGAAACGCGTTGTTTGTTATTCAGGTTTTCTCCCTTTTTTCCATGCACTTTTATTAATAAAGAATACTTTGTGCTGCCTGGATTTGCTGTCAAGCCTTTTGTCTTGCTGAGATTGGACTTCTTTCTCTCAGCTGCTCTTGGGAGTGCAACCCGTTGGTTTTGCCCTGTCACGGGGCACAATTTTCGTTTGAAAATATATATGTATATATATTCACTGAAAGAACTTTGTTAAAGGGATGTTATGGTTAAGTTGGACAATAAAAACCTATGAAATTCAAAGAAAATACTTTGTTAAAGGGACGGTATGCTTCCAAGTAAAACCGAAAAACCCCTGAAATTCGCTAGTTATGGTAAGCTAAGCAACCATAACTCGCGCCACCACCGTGCACTGCTAAGACTAACACCCAGGACATCAAAGATGACATCACAAATGTCATTGATAGACCTCTACGAACATCTGACTTCATAGCGGACCTTCCAGACAGTGCCACATGACCATACGCTGGCGCGCTGCATGATGACGTGTCCGGGAACCCTTCCGCACTTCACAATAAGATCTCTGCTTGACAGACAGTTCGGAACTGCATTTTCTACTGATCTAGGAACTTTCAAATTTCCCTTGCACAGCTCCAACACCTATTCCTACTCATTATCCATTAACAATCTAGTACACAGTACATACTTTTGGCAAAACTGCTATTTATCTTAAAATGGCATCAGCTAATGCCATCCCTCCTCCCCAAGAGCTCCTTGATTACTGCTGTAATCAAGGAGCATGAGAAACAGTGCCCCCTAACTTAGAAATAACACACACGCAACATTTTCCCTTGTCCACCTACCCCTCCATATTAGTGTTTGGTTCCTCTTCCCTCATTTCCTTCCCCACCTTTCGTTCTCAGCTCTCCTGCCAAAACAAATACATCCAAAAACAACAAAAAACATATTCCTTTAGGAACCACCTTTCACAGTTAAAAAATAGAACTACAAAACACATTTATAGACTCCATCTACTTTATATTTCTCAGTAAAGTACATAGACTAAATAAGATTTTCCAACATTTCCATTTGCATTTTGTGTTATGCTAATGGGAATATTGTGGCGTTCATCCTCCGTTCCAGGGACTGGAACGGTGGATACCGGCCCAGCAGCCCAAGTTATCAGCGCAAGCGAAGCGAGGGTGGATAACAAGGTCTCTGGACCATTATCCCCCCATTCCAGCCCCTGAAATGGGGGATGAAGGCCATTAGCACCCTAGGTTCCCAAAGCGGGAACACGGGTTGCTAAAAAATAGGATTTTTCTTCCAACACCGGGACGAGATGGCCACCATGGAAAGGGAAGGCGAGGGTTCCATAAAGGGCTCCACTTTGCTTTCCATAGCAGCCTGCAGAAGGCAAAAAGAGAACCCTATGACCATATTACCACGAGCACATATTCTTCCCTTTCAAATCTATCCTAATTTCGAATAACTTTACCACAAAGCCAGTCCCAGGTGGACATGGCCACTTTAATCCTATGTTTTGTCCCTTGTGGTCATGGCCAGTAGCCAGATTGTCCGGATCATGACCTTATTCAAGACCCAGACAATCTGGCCACTGCCAATGGCCACAGACTACCCCTCAGTCAATAAATGTATACCGCTATTTTTTGTAGCTACATTGTGACACTTGTCAAATAATAAAACACTGGCACATTTGTAAAACCATGCTTGTAGGTCCTTGCCAATGCTCCTTACGCAAGTTTGCTGGAAATCCACCCATGTTTTATTTTTTCAAAAGTGTCAAATGTTTGCACATACAATCGTCATATAACCTAGCCCCCACTTGACAAAATCCAGTCAGACTTTACGAAAACATCTACATTTAGATCTATAATCTTTTTGCAAACCTTTGTGTAGATTCGTTAAATGGCACCATATTTATAAGCCTTTACAATATTTTGGGACCCCCCTCTAATTTCGCTCCCTCTTGACAGAATCCCACCAAACTTCGCAAAAACATGTATAACTAGATCTATTATCAGTTTGCCAAATGAAGTGTAGATTCGTCAAATGGCACCTCATTTAAAAGCCTTTACATTATTTTGGGACCCCCCTCTAATTTTGCCCCCTCATGACAGAATCCCACCAAACTGTGCATACTCACTCAGAATCAGGTCAGAAATATACATGCAAAATTTCATGCAGTTCCATTAAGTGGCGCCAAAGTTATAAGCCATCCAAAAACTGCATTTCACCAACCCTGTAATGCTAAGGTGTTCGCGAACTTTACAGGACTGTTCACGGACATCCGAACTGTTCGCGGACTTTCGCTGAAAAAACCACCCGTTTCTTTTGCTTCTTGCAGCCATATCCCATCCTCATCACCCCTCACCTCCCCAGAGATTATTTGATAAGTTTGACAAGTGGAATGTTGTGTTTTTTAATATGTTTTTACCGTGATGTCCGTGGACATCGGCCGCTGTCCGCAAATCTCTCTTTCTTCGGCTCTTGTTAGAAGTGTTTCAAGATTATTACAGATGTCTTCTGTAGGATCATGATCAATTTTGGCATAAACAGTGTGGTCATCAAGTTGTCTTTTGCATTCCTTTACATAATCATGTGTGTGCTGTAGTACTAACGCTCCACCTTTGTCAGCTGGTCTTATTGTGATCTTGTCATCAGAATACAGATTTTGAATAATTGACATTTCACCTCTGATGAGGTTTTTGTTTTTCGGTGCACCGAACCGGATTTTTTAAAAATCTGATAATACATTTTTTCCAAAAATATCAATTGCTGGTACATTGATAGGTGGTACAAATTTACTTTTCGTTTTAAATTCAACTAACTCAGGTTGTTGACGTACTACTGTGTTCTCATTGTCCATTTCTGCAAAGAAAACTAAGTTTTAGTTTCCTGGTTAATTTGTGTAATTTCACTTTTGTGTTGAATAAACTAGTTGCAAAGGGTAGGTACAAATTTGAGGCCCTTTTGTAGCACAGCATCTTCCTGTTGGCTTAACACCCGATCTGAAATATTCACTACTAAGTTCCTCGTGCTTGAAATCTTGTTGTCATCCAGGGGCCTTTTCCTCTTCCCCCCTCCTCGTTCTCTTCCTCTTTGATTGCTGTCTAAAAAAGGTTGTGGTGTGGTTCTACTTGTTCCAGCTAATGTACTGCTTGCTCCACTTTCACCTTCTGCCCCTTGTGGTTGTGGCTGGGGATTGCGATCGTCTCTGTTAGAGTCTGTATCTAAACTACTATTGTCCGAGTTAGGGTTTCTAGGACGTGGTGGTTGATTCTGATACTATCAGCCCATCTATATACTTCGTCTCGCAGGTAATCTAAAGTGTCTCGTTTGAATTTCCTTATTTTCCTGGCCTCCAGGTCTGTCTTATATCCTTCTAGTTGTTTGTTGATATCCGTCAAAACATCTTTAAATGTTTCTGCACTAGTGAGTGCTGTGATTTCTGTCAGATCTTGAATTTCTTGTTCCAGATTCAACAAGTTGGCAGAGTTCTTTTATAGTCAGCAATATCAAATCTTGGATGCACATGTAATTTTTTCAGCCAATATTTGCACTATTTGTATTGTACTTTCAATTGTTCAACTATTAGTTCATCGGAACATATATTACCACTGAAGCTCGTGGCTCTACAAAATTATATGCAGTTCCCAAATTATATGTAGTTTCCATATATAACTATTGATATTTATTCAAGAGTAGAATGTATTGAAGTGATTTAGATTGCATCGAGTTATTAGATGTGGAATATCAACATACTGCGCATTTGAGGTAACAACTCTACCAATGTGGAAGAGAGGTTTAATGCAGGATTGTCCCATCTCAGGTAGAAAACCCAACATTGACAATTACATCGCAGCACAACACTGATTAGATGTTACACACGTAATTCCTAATGAGTTGCCCCTCCCAAGATGGCCAACGTAACTAGTTGCGATCGGCCATCTTGTAACACAACGTTGCCATGCCAACGGTAAAACATTAACAGGAACACGATTGCCGCAGCTGCCCTGTATGTGGCTGGAGCGGCTGTATGCATAGCGACACCTCAGATAAGTTAAGGACAGAACTTATGGGAAATACACAAACGCAATCTTGACATTGATGGATAACGTAAACATATCGATATCGTTTCCTTTCAGAAGGACGTTTACTAACGTCGCAAACCGTGTACTTCTGAGCAGGACATTTCCCTGCACACAGGTCAGTGAAGCTGACACGGTGTATAGGTTAAAATGGGCAATCATATAAATATATATGAAGTCTCACAATGGTGAGTAAACATATACAAACATATGAACATAAACAAACATTTACGGGCACTGCATGAGAAGCACACGCTTAAAAATGGCAGAATATAACACATTGAGCGCACTTATTCACAACAAGCTGAATTGATCACAACCAAGGGCTCATGAAGTAATGAAACTATGACATACTTGCATGGGGTGCACAAAGCATGGAACTGAGTAGCGATCACCTTTATACATTTGTGTGTAGACAGCTAATATTTATCATATCAATGTGTTTTTCTTTGTTTTTTCTTATGTGTTACTGTGTCTTTTAATTGTGGGTACCCTGTCTTTTGATGTTATATGATATTGTATGATGCTATGGAAATTGCAATTATGGTATAATATGTACAGTACGTTATTGAGAGAAGACTGGGCTCTGATGAAGGATTTAATCCGAAATGCATTGGCCATACAGTCATTGTTTGCAGCAAATTGGTGATTAATAACCAATAATTTAAAGAATAAAAATATGTTTGTTTAGAACATTATGCATAACTTTTCACGGTATTCTTTGGAAAATGATTTAAAGAAACAATTAACCCCTAGTGGGAAACACGGTTGTACGGCCCACACCAAAGGCTATTGAGCCTAGGTCTCATTCTTTTTTCAGTCATATTTATGTGCCCTGCACGGTGGCACTACATAGTGGGCTGCACCCTACTAAAATATATTCAAGCTTCAAATTCAACAAAACAGCACGCTATAACAGATCAATCTAAAACAAGCGGTGGCCTCTCTCCAACCATTGGTCTATCTTCCATGTTGTGCCATATCCAGCATGGAGGACTTCCAGGGAGCTGGTTTTGATTGCTGCGAGTTTAGCCTATCAAGCTATGGGTTATGTCGGAAGTGAACAGGCAACGGGAAGAGAGATCTTTGGTTTGGTTGGAAAGGCAATTTTGTCTGCACAGGGCCACAACAAAAAAAAAAAACTTTAAATATGACTTTGTAATCATTGCATATGGATAATGCTGCCTGCCAATATGAACGGTTCCTGCCTGCCGTCCAAGAATAACAATGTGTATGTCAAAGTACACTCCAACCTAGACCGCGCTACCCTCCCACCTAATTGGTTCCTACCCTCCTCCCAGCCTAACAATGTAACCTCCAACACTGTCCTGTTCCCCGTCCTCCTACCTACTCCCCATCAATTCCATATGATTTCATCGTGGAATGTTTTTTCGTGGGGGGTTTTACTGCAGATTTTTTAATGAAAAAAACTCATGGACATTTTTTTTTGCCCCATCCCATTATTTACCTATTTTCGAACACCCACACCCCATATATATATTTTTCTAACCCCCCTTCCCCTAAAGATTTGATGAGTTTTTTTTAGGTAAAAAATCCACTGTAAAAACCCGGCGTAAAAAACATCCTGTGATGAAAGGACATCGTACCCTCACCAGCCTCCACACACGATCAGCCCTACGAATCAGGAGCCACAAGAACCCTGAAACACCA